>NC_064637.1:89641109-90891109 GCF_023864275.1 Schistocerca cancellata | reverse complement strand
TCAAATGGCTCTGAGCACTTTGGGACGTAACTTCTGAAGTCGTCAGTTCCCTAGAAAAAATGTTCAAATGGCTCTGATCACTATGCAACTTAACTTTTGAGGTCATCAGTCGCCTAGAACTTAGAACTAATTAAACCTAACTAACCATCACACACATCCATGCCCGAGGCAGGATTCGAATCTGCGACCGTAGCGGTCGCTCGGCTCCAGACTGCAGTGCCTAGAACCGCACGGTCACTCCGGCCGGCAGTCCCCTAGACTATTAATTTTGTCAGGATAGACGTCCACATAGTTGATCTAGTTGTGTAATACAAACAAAGTATCTCAGTCTTGCAGCTGAAACAACAGAATGTGCAAGGCAGCTGAACGTCGTCTTTACCTTTGAACGGCCTCTTTTCGTTTTGGGATAAACGATAATTCTAAGAAGTAATTTCGGTGACTCTGGATGTCAGTTTCACTTTTATCCAAGAACGTGTATGAAGAGCTATATCCCTGTACTTCATAAATTCATGATCTAATGTCCTCACGATTACAACAGCAGCTTCAACAATTCAGATGATTTCCTCTTGTTGGTCTCTGTTTCTGCCTTCATATCACATGCAAAAAAGCTTTACTGTTATTCTCATACCACATGTCAGGTAAGATGGAACAGCCTGTTTCGAAAGCGTATCATGGTTTTTCTTGTGCTTTACCTCTGCGGCGAATAACAAATCTTCATAGAACTTTTAGAACACTCGTTTTTGTATAGTTTCGATCTTTAGGATGTATCCATACCAATTCTTCAGAACGTCTTAGAGGGTGAACTGTCATTGATCTTCATGCTACCAAATGCTCAAAAATTAAATTCACCCAGGCAGATACCTTATCTTTCGGTCATTCAGCGCTACTGTGAAGTGTAGCATTAGATTGGAAAAACCTTTTCGCTCGGTTACCATTGTATCTGCCTTCAACAACAAGATCTTAAAAATTCGAAATTTCAGTTGAATTTACCAGCTACTATTCTCTTTCATCACCATTTCCATTATCGAATCTGAAAATGCCTTTGTAACCTCACGCACAACAGTTCTGAAAAAAAAAAATCGTACTCTTCATCATGTTTTTCATGTAATCCTATGATGCGTCTTCTCCACAAAATAGACAGATGGTTTTAAGGTAGAATTTCTGAACTGACGATCGATAAACAGGGATCTCTTTCCACTGTATCCAGTCCTGCACAATGATCTTTCTGGTATGATTTCCTGCTTTTTATGAACAGCAGCAGCTGTACAGTTCAACAAAACAACATGTTTACCTACGTTTCTCATCTTAATTCTTTCAATAAACGTTTTTATGCCTTTCTCGTACACTGCGTCAGATCTACCGCGTCTGTAACACATTCACCACAAATAAACCTCTCAGACGCTGCGATGACTTAGAATGACGAACGTAACTTAACGTTGGTCAGTTGACTACTGATGCCTGCTCCACTGCCAGATTCAGTGGTGACCAATAAAAAACCCGGCAGAAAGCACAGCAGTGGAGGAAGTACATCCAGACTATGAATGAACTGATAAATAAATGAAACAACAAGAGTGAATATTGGGGAAAAATGGAATGGAGAGTAAAAGTTTTATGATCATTCCACGAAACTGATAAATGGCGATATTTACTAACGAAAAAGGTTTTTTTACACTTGCTGTGACCTTTTTACTACACATTTTAATGCACTACAACTTTTCTTCGAGAAATGTTTTCGCCAAATTGCCGAACTGTCGTATATTGGACGTTTCATGGTGACGAAACAAGTGTTTATCGCAAGGTGGAAAACTAGCGTTCTCTGATGTAGCGCGGAAGGTGTGGATATAACTGCTTCGTAAAGGTGCATTATAGGTACGTTCACGTCAAAGTGTGGTGCCTTTTTGTAGGAAGGCTGTTGAAATTGAATTTATTATTCTGCTGATTGCTAAAGCTGGCAGGGATCTCATACAGAATACGAAAGGTACTATGACTTACAATGTCTATAGACATATACCGTTCAAGAATCGGGAGTTGAAATTGCGAAGAAAACTTTTACAAGCTATAACAATTGAAATCAATATGACTATGTGTAGGGAAAACTCTGTCATTGTCAACCCTAACTGTCGACAAGATAAGACAATGAATTAACTTCGTTACATCTACCATAGCAAATTGTGAATGAACCTACAGAGTGGAAAGCATGCATGTGTTGTCATTATTAAGTATGTTGGAAATTCTTTTAAATGTACTTTTCTCTTAGTGATGGTCATCCTGCTTCTTCCCAGCCCACTAACTCATTACTGTTCGAAAATATTTCACTATATTTAGTCGTTTTGTGTTCTGTTTCACTGATGAGCTAGAACATTATGACCACCTGCTTAATAGCTTGTTTGTCCGTCTTTGCAACGAAATACATCACAGATTCTGCGATATCAGGGACCCTTGCGTTTGTTGGTAGGTGTGTGGAGGTACGGTACGTGGCATTAGATGTATACGCACAATTCACAGATCGCATAAACAATGAGCCGCTGACTTGCGTACGCGGTGATGGCGCCCAATAGCGACCCAGGTGGCTTCCATAGGATTCACATCAGACGAATTTCGTCACCGAGACATCAATGTGATTTCACTAAAATGCTCCTGAAACCATTGTAGTGCGGATCTGGCTGCCGAGACAAGGTTGAAAGATGATATCGCCCTCTTCAATTACTACCACAGGTCCCATGCAAGTTCAGGAGAATGTCTCCCATGGCGTAATACCGCTACCACCAACATACGTCCGTGGCGCGAGCCGCCGTTTGTGGACACAACCATCAACCTAGCGTAGCAACAATGTGATTCACCCGAAGAGCCGACTCGTTTCCATTGATCGACGGTCGAATCGCGACTGCCCTGAACTCACTGCAGTCGTAATTAACGATGTCGTTGGATCAACATGTGAACACGTATTGGTGGCCTGCTCCGGAGCTCTGCGTGCAACAATGAACGTTGAACGGTGTGCTACTAACTAGGGAACCTCCCCATCGCACCCCCCTCAGATTTAGTTATAAGTTGGCACAGTGGATAGGCCTTGAAAAACGGAACACAGATCAGTCGAGAAAACTGGAAGAAGTTGTGTGGAACTATGAAAAAATAAGCAAAATATACAAACTGATTAGTCCATGCGCAAGATAGGCAACATCAAGGATAGACAGAACTCAGGACCGCCGTGGTCCCGTGGTTAGCATGAGCAGCTGCGGAACGAGAGGTCCTTGGTTCAAGTCTTCCTTCGCGAGAACAGTTTAGTTGTTTATTTTCAGACAATTATCAAAGTTCAGGCACTCACACATAATCAACTTCGCTCTCCAAAATTCCAGAACATGTTCAGATTTGCTTGGACATATGCAGGATTTGACGGTCTACACACGGAAAAATTTGAAAACGTTAAAAACACATGTTTTGACAGAGCACAGGGAAAACTGTGCGACTGTGAGATTTTGGATTGAGTTGTTGCAGTTTATGCGACAAACTCTTATGTTTTCATCACTTTTTTGGGAGTAATTATGACATCCACAAGAAAACCTAAATCGGGCAACGTAGAAGAATCTTTTTGCCCATTCGCCAAGTGTACAAGTTAGGTGGGTCGACAACGTATTCCTGTCATGTGACGCACATGCCATCACCAGTGTCGTATAGAATATATCAGACGTGTTTTCCTGTGGAGGAATCGGTTGACCTACGACCTTGCGATCAAATTTTTTCGGTTCCCATTGGAGAGGCACGTCCTTTCGCCTACTAATCGCACGGTTTTGCGGTGCGGTCGCAAAACACAGACACTAAACTTATTACAGTGAACAGAGACGTCAATGAACGAATGGACAGATCATAACTTTGCGAAAACAAAAACAAAATTTTTTTTTCGCTCGAAGGGAGACTTGAACCAAGGACCTCTCGTTCCGCAGCTGCTCACGTTAACCACGGGACCACGGCGCTCCTCACGCAAATTATCCTTGTTGTTTCCTATGTTCGCGTGGACTACTCAGTTTGTATATTTTGCTTATTTTTTCATAGTTCCACACAACTTCTTCCTGTTTTTTCGATTGATTTGTGTTCAGTTTTTCAAGGCCTATCCACTGTGCCTCCCCATCGCACCCCCCTCACATTTAGTTATATGTGAGGGGGGTGTTATGGGGAGGTTCCCTTGTAAGCAGTTGCGCGTGCACCAGCATTGTGCTCTTTCCATGGAGACACCTCTGAACGCCACATTCTGTGAAGAGTCGCGGACGTCATACTGTTTAGCACCTAGTGGTAGTTTCACTGTCCTGGGTCTTTCCTTAGATGCACATTCGACCAGCTACGCCGTTTTCGTGATACTAGTTCACAGGCCCTGTGTAATTATAATCGGCCCTTTGTCAAATCCAGTTATATCTGTGTATTTCCCCGTTTGCAGCGCGTTTCTTCGCTAGGGCGTTACCGCGTCACGTACCCGCAACGCCACCAAGCGGCATCCAACGCCACGGTATGTCGTGGTCATAAAGGTATGGCATATTGGTGTACAAGTCCACGTCATAGCTATGTCCATTTATTGAAACCTCGTCCCCCACCCCCTTCCGAAAACAACTCCTGGCCACGTCTATGCGAATGCGTAATATAATTTAACAACGCGTCCAGACATTAGACATTAATACCTAAGGACTTGCTTCCACGGTGACGGTTTCGCCGCTGGGTGGTCGCATAGGCTATCATCCATACTATTCGCAGATAAGGCTACCGCTATGACGGGCGGTATCATGAACCTTCACAACACTCACCTGTGGGCCATGGAGAATCCCCACGGTATGGTGACAGCGAACCATCAGCTCCGATTCAGCCTCAATGTGTGGGCGGGTATTGCTGGCGACCGCTTCGAGGGACCAGTCATTCTCCCACAACGTCTCGCGGGCGATGCGCATCTGCACTGTCTGAGAGTGAACCTGCCTCCCCTGCTGAAAGACGTGCCCCTCACTATACGAACAGTAATGCGGCTACTGGATGATGGTGTTCCGGCTAACTTAGGTGGGCGTATCTCGAAAACATCTACCCTGGGCAAACCTGAACCCCTCAAGATCCCTACATGAGGCGTGTTGGGCTAATTTTATGCGTTGGTTTAAACCTCGGTTCCTATTCTGTGTTTAGTTTCCGATGGTTATTGCGATTATGCTGTTGTTCTCTCTCTCCTTGAGAGGCAGCAGCAGTGTGAATCGATATTCGCACCTCGTACTATCTTTGGTCTGGTGCTTATACGAGGTGCATTCAAGTTCTAACGCCTTCGATTTTTTTTTTTCTAATTAACTACTCACCCGAAATCGATGAAACTGGCGTTACTTCTCGACGTAATCGCCCTGCAGACGTACTCATTTTTCACAACGCTGACGCCATGATTCCATGGCAGCGGCGAAGGCTTCTTTAGGAGTCTGTTTTGACCACTGGAAAATCGCTGAGGCAATAGCAGCACGGCTGGTGAATGTGCGGCCACGGAGAGTGTCTTTCATAGTTGGAAAAAGCCAAAAGTCACTAGGAGCCAGGTCAGGTGAGTAGGGAGCACGAGGAATCACTTCAAAGTTGTTATCACGAAGAAACTGTTGCGTAACGTTAGCTCGATGTGCGGGTGCGTTGTCTTGGTGAAACAGCACACGCGCAGCCCTTCCCGGACGTTTTTGTTGCAGTGCAGGAAGGAATTTGTTCTTCAAAACGTTTTCGTAGGATGCACCTGTTACCGTAGCGCCCTTTGGAATGCAATGGGTAAGGATTACGCCCTCGCTGTCCCAGAACATGGACACCATCATTTTTTCAGTACTCGCGGTTACCCTAAATTTTTTTGGTGGCGGTGAATCTGTCTGCTTGCATTGAGCTGACTGGCGCTTTCTTTCTGGATTGAAAAATGGCATCCACGTCTCATCCATTGTCACAACCGACGAAAAGAAAGTCCCATTCATGCTGTCGTTGCGCGTCAACATTGCTCGGCAACATGCCACACGGGCAGCCATGTGGTCGTCCGTCAGCATTCGTGGCACCCACCTGGATGACACTTTTCGCATTTTCAGGTCGTCATGCAGGATTGTGTGCACAGAACGCACAGAAATGCCAACTTTGGAGGCGATCTGTTCAACAGTCATTCGGCGATCCCCCAAAACAATTCTCTCCACTTACTCGATCATGTCGCCAGACCTGCTTGTGCGAGCCCGACGTTGTTTCGGTTTGTTGTCACACGATGTTCTGCCTTCATTAAACTGTCGCACCCACGAACGCAGTTTCGACACATCCATAACTCCATCACCACGTGTCTCCTTCAACTGTCGATGAATTTCAATTGGTTTCACACCACGCAAATTCAGAGAACGAATGACTGCACGCTGTTCAACTAAGGAAAACGTCGCCATTTTAAGTATTTAAAACAGTTCTCATTCTCGCCGCTGGCGGTAAAATTCCATCTGCCGTACGGTGTTGCCATCTCTGGGACGTATTGACAATGAACGCGGCCTCATTTTAAAACAATGCGCATGTTTCTATCTCTTCCCAGTCCGGAGAAAAAAAATCGGAGGCCTTAGAACTTGAATGCACCTCGTAGTTTCCGGCTGTGCTGTGTGCGAGCGGTCGGGCGGTCGGCGTGGAGCAGCCAGGAAATCTCCGCGGGGCGTGGTTTGGCCGGGCCCGCTGGCGGTCTCTACGCAGTGTCGGAGTGTGTGGGGCTGATAGCATTGCTACGAGCTCCGTGGCTCTCCGATCCTGGACACGAAAGTTGAGTTTGGATTTAATTCACCACCAAGACATGACTGTTCACATTGTGTCATTTGGTTCTCGTTGTTGCCTGTTGGGACATTCCCGTGAGCAACAATGTGTGTGTTTGAGTTGGCGAAGGCTTAGACACCATCCAGTGGTGTCTAACTGTATTTCGTTATTTCCAATTGAAGTGCACCAGAGGAATTTTCTGCCTTGTGGCCGTTAACTTTCCGGGTACCTGCCCTGGCCGCTGACATAAATTCAGGCAGTGTCCTTTTCTCACTGTGTTGTCGCTGTCCAACACGGTGTGTAGTTTGACTTCTTAATGTATGCTTGGTGCTGGTAGAGTGGAGCGCAAGCTACCCTGTCAGTGGAGCCGCTGACTGTATTTTGGTTGGGTTGTCGTCGGATCGAGAATGGTTGGGCCGACTGGCTGTCTCACCTAAGCGAACGTTAGTTTTTCAAGTGTTGGCCGACCCCCGAAACTTCTGAGCGCAGTTAGTTGCACTGCCTGTTCTTATTTTCTGTTGTGGGTATTTGTATGGCTCATAGCCGATGGTTTTTAATTAAAGCTGAATTGTTTTTAGTGGTGTTTTAATTTATGGGCCTTCAGCGATTTGAAAATTAAAATTCCTTGGTTGTCAAGTGTTAGATTGTTTGGGCTGATTAAAATATTGTTTAAATATAAAGCGTCGGACCTTCTGCCTACTAAAAATTATTTTAGTTCTGTTTTGAGTCAGGGGCCTTCAACCGTTTTAAAATTAAAAGTTTCTTGCTTGTCAGGTGTTAGACTGTTTCGGCCTTCAGCCTGATTAATATATTGTTTAAAGATAAAGCCTTGGGTCTTCTGCTTACCAAAAATTATTTAAGTTGTGTTTTAAGTCATGGGTCTTCAGCCGTTTTAAAATTATTTTTGTCTTTCGAGCATCAGACTGTTTGGGGCCTTCAGCCTAATTGAAGATAAGGCCTCCGGCTTTTTTTTTAAAGTTAATTCTACCTTGACTCTTAAATCATGGGGCTTCAGCCGCCTTTGATTTAAGGTTGTTGTTTTTCAAGTGTTAGATTTTTGGGCTTTCAGCTTAATGTGAGGCCCTCTGCCTTCTAAATATTCTCCTTGGCGTCTGTATTTTCAGTTAATGGCTTTTGGCCAGCTTTTTTTTTTAATTTAAAGTGGTTGTGCCCTTAAGGCATAAGATAGTATGGCGTATTCAGCCGATAACTAAGTTCAAAACTTGTACTGTAATGAAACTTCCTGGCAGATTAAAACTGTGTGCCGGACCGAGACTCGAACTCGGGACCTTTGCCTTTCGCGGGCAAGTGCTCTACCAGCTGAGCTCAAGATCAGGTAGAGGAGATGGACAGGGGAGGGGGGGGGGGAGGTAATGGACATAGAGAGCGATAAGGGTGAGTTCTAGGACGTGTATGGGAGAGCGAGTACATCGTTCTACGACAGTATCAATCCAGATGTTTAACTCGTCCATTCCTGCTTGAGGAATTTAATTATATATGTGTCGCAGTACAATTATTAGGTAACAATTCGAAAGAAAACGTAAGTAAACATCCATTTATCACTGAACCACGTTTGATGGAGTTAACACTTAAACATTACATGTTTACATTACTCCAAAACAAAATAGAAAGCGGTATATCGAACGCCCAGAAAAGTACAGGAGCACTGCAACAGCGGGTCGATGTGGCGACCACCAACGTTGTTACAGAAGCATATTCTGGTTCACTCTCCCCGTCCCACGTGGTTTCTTTTCAGTTTCTAATGTAGCAGCCACAACTCGCGTCAGCAGATCTTCCTTTGCCTTTACAGGAGTCTCGTAAATTAAAGTACGCATACGACCCCACAAGTCGTTGTAGTCCATTGGAGTAGCACTCGACATCCTGTGTACCCTACTGCATACCAGGACAAGCAGCCCTGAGATTTTTCTCTTTCCCTAAGCAGACGTAGACGCGATGCACAGCTGAATTGACACCGTCGTAGAATGGAATATTCAAATTATTATATACTCGCTCCCCTTTATACGTTCTACAAGTTTGTACCTCGAATTTGGGAAATTGGTTATATTTACGTTTTTCCATTTAACCACACTCAGCTACAGCAACGCGTGGGCGGGTGTCTAGTTACTCCGTAACAAGCCACATCAGACAACTGCATCCGTTATACAAGGTGGTCAAAGTAAAACTGGCCTGGAAAATATTTCATGCAGCTTGAGAGGAAAACTCCCAACTTAAATCATCTAGCCAAGTGCGGATGATGATAGTGGAGTTCCGTGTGAAAGGTCTCTGTTGGATTCCTTTCATGTTAATTTCTGAAATATGTTGCCATTTAGGTCATAAATTCCTCTTCTAAATTTATTGTGGCGTTTCTGACTATCTGGGAGGAGACTGAGTAGTGGAACGTGTTACTTTTACACATAAACAAGAAGGATCTAACACACTACTACACTTTAAACACAGTTTATATGTAATTCATGTCACAAGTCTCATACGGAACCTACATCAGCTTTCTTTTATATCTGTATGTGATAACATACTGTCATCCCCCTTCCCTTCTGTGTGAGGGGATGAACGAGCAAATGTATTTCTAGTTGCATGCTTGAGGGTAGCAGACAAGCCTGTCTGCTAGAGAACAGTAGGACCAACGTCGGAACAGGTAGCTACGCTTTCTAAAAGCAAAGAGTTTTCTATGCTTAGTATGGTCCTGTCCGTCCCTTGTCATGTTGGTATAGGAAGCTGCCCCTCTGGCCACTTCCGTTTGTATTTGTGAGCCACCCTCAGAAAGGGACCAGGGCAGTCTGTCCGTGGCGAGCGTCTGAAGTGGTAAGATCTCCGGCTAAGCGCATGTCTGCTAAGCCCATAGAACAATGGATTTCTTAAGTTCAGCCTAACTGAAAATCTAATCACCTTTATTTCAAGTTTAGCTCTAAAATATCTAATGTTATCTTAAATTGCATCGCAGTGTAATTCTCGTGTGAAGTTCAGAATTTATTCCGGTAGTTGCTTTTCACTACTTTGTGAGTAAAGTGGAACCACATTTTGATCAGTAACTCTAACTAAGTTCATCAATCTTAATTGCGAATGTGCGTGAGATTATAACGTCTCGTCTTGACAATATTTTTCAATATAGCAACTTTTCTTTATGTTCAACCCACGTGGGGTGTACTTTGTGAAACCAGTACCACGTGCTTTTACAATTGTTTGACCCATCAGGTTAATAGTAAGACGATAGTAACCAGTTCGAGGTTTTTCTTTTGTAAATTGCTTTTCGATCTAATGTATTTTAATTATCAAAATTATTTTGGAGTTACACGCTTTGTGTAAACCAAGTTGATGACGTGAAGTATGTGGTGTAAGCATCAAAGTAGCCCTCAGCTATTCTTTTCGCGAAGATTTCACAAAGAGTTAATATGAATTTAGTATACCAGTGTGTGGTAATTACATGACGGACAGGATTGTGCTACGAACGTAACTTCTTTGGGTGAAAATTTAATCGGTTGGTAGTGGTTAATTTTCTCTTGCATATGTTTCAACGTTCTTCGTGTGTTGTTTTATGAATGCAGTGTTGTATGCAGTCTCCCAATCTTGGCTCCATATTTGATGTGTTCCGTAAGATTACAATCTCACATTTGCACAATCCTAAATAAGGCACCAGCTTAGTTACGACTCAAGTTTAATATGCTGAAATTTCAATGATCAATGTTAAAATATATTACCAAATATAAACTGATTTATTTCTTTTTATTTAAATTCTCTTATATATATATATATATAACTTCCCCAGACAGCTCACAGTTTTTAAACCGCTTTTATTGTCTGTGCAACCTTCGAGACTATATCGATAGAGATCGAGTTGACACAGTAGATATAGTTAACAGCGAAAATGTCGAAATAATCAAACGAGACTGAGGACCCAAATGAAATACAGTAGTACATAAACTTTACACTTCCCCGACGAAATTTGTCTCTGCACGTACTACATGTTTACTGCACAACTCGCGCAGGCCCCTCGGTTTTACGGAGTCTGCAGAAATCCCAGGTCTCGGGGCGCCACCGCGGAAACGCGCATTGCTGCCAACCGCGAGCACTCACCTGTTTGTGCGCGCGCGCCGCTGCTATTGTAATTATGGTAATACTGTGCGCCGTTAATCACGCGCGGCATTCCTCGCAGAAAGCGGCAACAATCCTCAGCGGCAGCGGACGGCCGGCAAACGAGAACAAACGCAGCACGGCATCCCGAGCTGCGGCCAGGTTTTTAGGCTTTCCGCGCCCCCAGCCACTGTGCACGCACGCGCTTTGCACGGCGACGTCCGGCGCTACGCCGACACGTGCAAGGCCGCGTCCACTTTGCACTGTCCTGCAGGTTTGTTGTGGGTATGTACACTACTGGCCATTCAAATTGTTACAGCACGAAGATGACGTGCTGCAGACGCGTAATTTAACTGACAGAAAGAAGATGCTGTGATATGCAGATGATTAGCTTTTCGGAGCATTCACACAAGGTTGGCGAAACCTACAACGTGCTGACATGAGGAAAGTTTCCAATCGATTTCTCATACACAAACAGCAGTTGACCGGCGTTGCCTCGCGAAACGTTGTTGTGATGACTTATCCGCATGGCTGTAACTGATCGTGCAGCCACGTCTCGATCCCTGAGTCAACAGATGGGCACGTTTGCAAGACAACAACCATCTGCACGAACAGTTCGACGACGTCTGCAGCAGCATGGACTATCAGCTCGGAGACTATGGCTGGGGTTACCCTTGACGATGCATCACAGACAGGATTGCCTGCGGTGGTGTACTCAACGGCGAACCTGGGTGCACGAATGGCAAAACGTCATTTTTTCGGATGAATCCAAGTTCTGTTTACAGCATCATGATGGTCGCATCCGTGTTTGGCGACATCGTGGTGAACGCACATTGGAAGCGTGTATTCGTCATCGCCATATTGGCGTATCACCCGGCGTGATGGTATTGGGTGCCATTGGTTACACGTCTCGGTCGCCTCTTGTTCGCACTGACGGCACTTTGAACAGTGGACGTTACATTTCAGATGTGTTACGACCCGTGGCTCTACCCTTCATTCGATCCCTTAGAAACCCTACATTTCAGCAGGATAATGCACGACCGCATGTTGCAGGTCCTGTACGGGCGTTTCTGGATACAGAAAACGTTCGGCTGCTGCCCTGGCCAGCACATTCTCCAGATCTCTCACCAACTGAAAAAGTATGGTCAATGGTGACCGAGCAACTGGCTCGTCACAATACATCAGTCACTACTCTTGATGAACTGTGGTATCGTGTTGAAGCTGCATGGGCAGCTGTACCTGTACACGCCATCCAAGTTCTGTTTGACTGAATGCTGAGGCGTATCAAGGCCGTTATTACGGCCAGAGGTGGTTGTTGTGGGTACTGATTTCTCAGTATCTATGCACCCAAACTGCGTGAAAATGTAATCACATGTCAGTTCTAGTATATTTGACCAATGAATACCCGTTTATCATCTGCATTTCTTCATGGTGTAGCAATTTTAATAGCCAGCAGTGTAGAATGGGCAACGACAATAAGCGCAGAGCGAGTGGAGGTCGCGTCAGAGCCGGCAGTGACGCCCTGGAGAAGTGGAGTGGAGCGGACGGCAGGGCAGGGTGGGGCAGAGGCGATTAGGCGCAGTTTGGACGCCGGCCACGGACCGCCCGGCCTGACACCTGCCCAACAACTGGGGCGCGCGCAGCCAGCGACGCCTAAACCTGTCGCAAGCCCTCGCGGCCGCTCCGCGACTGCTAATGGCGCCATTAGCGCCGACGCTCAGCCGGCGGGCGACGCCTGCTCGGCGGCGCCTGCGCAGTTGTACACGCCGACTGACAGCCACCGTCAGCCGGGAGGCGAAAAGACACAGGTACTCTGCTGGTCAACAAAATTACACGACCAGGAACTGTACCAGATTACGATAATCTACTTGCTGTCTGTTTAAGGCATAGTGGTAAAAATACAAGATCGAAGTTGTATGTTATGTGGGAGTATAAAGGGTGCGAAACTTAGTACACAACAGCGGCTATAAGTAGGCCAAGCAGAGTATCAACCTGAGGTTGGTTTACATATGCGTGTATGTTATGCCACGTTGCTAAACCAGAGTGCTTCAACTGTAGTGGCTCGGAGCGCCAAGTCGTAACCATAGCTTCCAGTGGGTGAGACAGCTGCAGAGCGTGCTACCCGGTCCAGCACTTACTCTCTCGAGGTAGGGATGGAAAAAAACCACACGAGATAATACCGATACCTTTTATTTTAATTATGAACGGCCGCTATTTCTCGGTATTCGTTTGGTCTCCGTTATAACAATTTGGTTTTTCGCACAGGTTGAAAATACCGCATCAGTTGTAAATTACTTTACTTTCACACGACCGGTTTCGGTCTGTTATAAGCTGTGCTGTGGTCCCCGAGCGCCGCGTGTACCAGGCGTGGTGTGCTGCCTATGAGGACAGAATAGGGAGTGTGAAAATAAAGTAATTTACAACTGAAGCGGTATTTTCAACCTCTGCTATAATGCTCAGTTGCGCATGTTCTGGCAACAGGATTGTTTGTAATAGGTTTTTCCCTCTCACTAATAGCCGAGTAAAAAAACACGAAATATCAACCAGCCATAGTAACAGCTTAAAACGTTTGGTTCTATAATAATTTAAAAAAAAAACAGTAAGCTAATTCCGTTCGTAAGATTTGTATTCCTTTGAAATATCGAGTTATTGTAGAAAATGGGAAAGCGATCAGTGCCATTTTAATAACAGTGTCGACGAGAACGAGCAACGAACACATGGCGTAAGATTTGGTACAGCTCTGCTGATACGATAATGTCTCTCGCACGACGTGGCGTTGCCTATTGGACGATACGCATGTACATGCAGTATGGAAGACTCCCCTATCTGATCTGTATGGTAATTTCTCGCTGTTGTCGTCGGACATTAGTTCTAGTGCAGAATGGCCCCATCCCTATTCTGGAAGTATTTAACGAAGTGCACCGAACTCCCTTGGCTTTAAAAGATTAATAACGGGAGGATCCTCCACAAACGTGCGACACCATATTAGGAGAAAATTAAAACTTGACAATTTACTCATTGTTCACAATAAAAAAAAAGCAAATGATCTCTTAGCTGTGTGTGCATAATAAACAAGTACCTTCTTATAGTCCTTGAAAGAGGACAAATTAACAGGAAAAACAGAGCTCTCCAACCTCAGTTTTCACCAGCACAGGCAATTTGTAAAGACAAAATAGTGGTATGATCCTCGATTACTACAGGATTTTTCAGCAGAATTGCAAAATATTGTAATCAGTAGGAGAATACTGATGATTTTTTTTGTAGTATTCAACCACTTATTACTTTTCGAGAAAAGTAGCGAACGTTGTGCGGACTAGGGGCTCTGAGCACTACGGGACTTAACAGCTATGGTCATCAGTCCCCTAGGACTTTTGTGTCCTTAGGTTAGTTAGGTTTAAGTAGTTATAACCTAACTAACCTAAGGACATCACACAACACCAAGTCATCACGAGGCAGAGAAAATCCCTGACCCCGCCGGTAATCGAACCCGGGAACCCGGGCGCGGGAAGCGAGAACGCTACCGCACGACCACGAGTTGCGGACTAGGCTTTCTTTCATTTGTGTATTTCATTAAATATTTTGGTTCTATTAACACTATGTCATCGAAAGTATCGAGACACGCGGCTGAAAATGACTTACAAGTTCGTGGCGCCCTCCATCGGTAATGCTGGAATTCAATATGCTGTTGTCCCACCCTTAGCCTTTATGACAGCTTCCACTCTCGCAGGTATACGTTAAATCAGGTGCTGGAAGGTGTCTTGGGGAATGGCAGGCCATTCTTCACGGAGTGCTGCTCTGAGGACAGGTATCGATGTCGGTCGGTGAGGCCCGGCCAGAAGCCGGCGTTCCGAAACATCCCAAAGGTGAGCTACAGTATTCCGTTCAGGACTATGTGCAGGGCAGTCCATTACAGATATGTTATTGTCGTGTAACCACTCTGCCACAGGCCGTGCGTTATGAACATGTGCTCGATCGTACTGAAACATGTAATCGCCATCTCCGAATTGCTCTTCAGCAATGGGAAGCAAGAAGGTGCTTCAAACATCAATGTAGGCCTGGGCTGTGAAGGTGCCACGCAAAACAACAAGAGGTGCAAGCCCCCCCCCCCCCCCCCCTCCCACCAAGAAAAACACGACCACACGATAACACCACAGGCCCCGAATTTTACTGATGGCACTTCACACGCTGGCAAATGACGTTCACCGGGCATTCGTCATACCCACACCCTACCATTGGATCGCCACATTGTGTACCGTGATGCGTCACTCCACACAACGTTATTCCACTATTCAATCGTCGTCCTTACACCAAGCGTTCAGCATTTACCGGCGTGATGTGTGGTTTATGAGCAGCCGCTCGACCATGAAATCCAAGTTTTCTCACCTTCCGCCTGTCATAATACTTGCAGTAGATCCTGATGCAGTTTCGAATTCCTGTGTGATGGTCTGGATAGATGTCTGCCTATTACACATTACGACCCTCTTCAACTGTCTGCGGTCTCTGTCAGTTTACAGGCGAGTCTGGCCTGTACGCTTTTGTGCTGCACGTGTTCCTTCACGTTTCCACTTCACTATCACATCGGAAACCGGGGATCTAGGGATGTTTAGGTGTTTGGAAATCTCGCGTGCAGACCGACACAAGTGACGCCAAATCACCTGACCACGTTCGAAGTCCGTGAGTTTCGCGGAGCGCCCCATTCTGCTCTCTCACGATGTCTAATGACTACTGAGGTCGCTGTTATGGAGTACTCGGCAGTAGGTGGCAGCACAATGCACCTAATATGAGAAACGTATGGTTTGTGGTAGTCCGGATACTTTTGATCACATAGTGTAGCTTGAAACTGAGGGAGTCAAAAATCTTTCAATCTTTGTTCGATTTACACATTTATTACAGAAAATAATAGGAGTAATAAACCGAAAATCGGTTACTTCAGAATCCAGTTAGTGTCAGTTGTCTGTATACTCATGTTAAATTGGAGTAGAAGAAAGTGCTGTAACCGAAAACCAGTTGTTTCAATTATGACTGCCATCCCTATCTCGAGGGAGGTCAGGACAACAGCAGTAATGCGTTAGCTTTTTAAAGACAACGTCAGAGATACCTCGAAGACCGAACATAGGGACCGGCCCTAACACGTGATATACCGGCTAATGACCAAATTGGCGGCTATGAGAATGAAACGTGCTCTTGTTGCTCCGCACAGGTAACCCATGCCATCACGTTACGTGCTGACACCGGGTGATGATAACGAATGCAGTCTGGCAAGGTTAGTTATCTTCGGGACCACCACGTATAGGCACGTCCATCATGTTGCTGTTAGCAGAATGTGGACTCGTCTGATAAGGCGACGTTCTGCACTTCCCGTATCCAGTACTGTCGTTGAAAATACTAGTGTCTTTCTGCCTCTCTCTAACATCGCGTTCAGGGAAACCGCAAAAACGGCAACCATGCTGAAACTTCCTGGGGCTCCAGACGTAGTCGCAGTCACCGTGGGGATACTTGTCACCACGAAGTAGACTTCCTGACTCAAGATTTAAAACGTAGTTGTTCAGTTTGCACCGCACAGTGACCAAATTCAGTCCTCTCGATTGCTAGTCGCATGGAGACAACGAGGTCCTGCATCGCACCTAGTATGGCTCTGCTGCACGCACAGATTCCACAGTTGCATGGCAGACGTCGTATCCTGACACGTATTGAGACTTCTGATTATCATGAAACGAGATTTCCCTCACTGTTCAATTCCATCTATTGATATGCGTTTCTCCTTATCACAAATAATGCTATCCAACAGCATAGTTCACGTCATGCACTTTGACATTTCTGACATGCCGCTTTCGTTGTGTTGTTCTTGTTTCGATGGCCAGCGGTATATATGATTTCTTCGTCATATTTGTCGTGGTAAAACGGTAATTTCGTATGGCGTTGTTGGCTGCAGTGTTCCACGGGGTGTGTTCAGCCCCGTGTCGGAAAGAACAGCCTGGCCCCTTTCCTCGCGGATATGTGAGGGTCCCCAGAACGAATTTTCATTCTATAGCGGAACTTACAGTTCAACGCAACTTCCTGACAGATTAAAACTGTGCCGGGATGGGACTGGAACCTGGGACCTTTGCTTTTTGCGAGCAATTACTCTACCGGCTGAGCCATCCAAGCACGACACCCCCTCACTTCTTTACTAAATAATAGGTGCGTCGTACGTATTTTTTTGGACTATGAGTATAATGGATACGTCTACACCTACATCTAAAAATATCCTCCGCAATCTACCGTACAGTCTATGACAGAGGGTACCCTGTACCACACTATACATTTTATTTACTCTTCCACTCGCAAGTACGGCGAGGAAAAACGACTTTCTACGTGTCTCTGCACGAACCGTAAATTTTAGAATCTTGTCTTTGCGGTCTTTACGTGAAACGTTTGTTGGCAGAAGGAGTATCGTTTTGTATTCAGCTACAAATGCCGGGTCTCTAAATTTTTTTACCAATGTTCCTCGAAGGAAAGTAGCCTACCTTCCTGGGATTCCCATTTCAGTTCCCGAAGCATCTACGTAATTCTTGCGTGTTATTCGAACCTACCAGTAAAATAATGTTTCCTCTCTACGTGCCATTACAATCTGCCGTATGGCAAAGTCGCTTGTGTCAGTTGATTTCCTCATTTGTGGCCATTATCGTTATTAGAATTACTGCCCATTCGTCTCCGTTCCACTGATACACAATCCCTATCACGACACGTGCTTGCAACCTCACCAGGTAAAGTTGAGGTCCACTGTGGGTGGTACTCACAAAGTTTTGGCTCATCACTGTACGTTTGTGCTACTAATTGTCTTGTGCAACGCTTTAAATGTGCCAACTTCATCCCTTATGTGGTAGTTTCCAGCTCCTCAGCGGCCAGCCTCAGACAGAGACTCAGACCTAGATACAAAAATGCTACTGCCAATGTCTGACAAAACCGCAAACCGTTGTAGGGTAAAATAGGACTAGACAGCCATACGGGGGATATGGCCAACGGCCGTGGTTCTCCAACCGTCCCTTTCACAACGCTGTCGGTCAGTTGATGGTGAGTATTTGTCGCGAGTGACATGCTGACGCTTCCGTTGACTCGTAATTTTAGGTAAAAGTAAGTATTTTTTCATGACTTTAGTCTCTCATACACCTTAATATTATATAGCTTATCAACACTTTTCTGTTTTTCCGTAAGTTAAGACTGTAGAGCAGTTACGGAAACTTACATTTGAGGGCTGTTAGGGCTATCTGCATGTTATGTTTTTCTTTGCGTTCTTGTCCAACATGTTTGATGACGCGCTATGACCATCTCCCCCTGCCGATTGGGAAAGGTCGCCATACAATCTGTAAGATAGTTAGCCACCCTGTAAATTTTTAGTAGTTTTAGTTTTGATGGGAATCCCTTTTTTACAGATGCCAAGTAAGGACGTTCCCAATAATGATTCTACAAAATCCAAATCTAGAGAAAAAGCTTTCAACTTGCTGTTAATAAAGTAAAAAATGGTAGTTATTCATGAAGAAAAGGTTCTAGAGAATTCAATGTTTTAAGGAAAACTCTAGAGTCAAAAATAAAAACCGGTTGTGATTCAAAAACTGCAAAGCGTCCAGATCCCTGTTCGTGTTTAGCCAATGAGGAACGAAACGACTGATTTCCTACAACTTTCTGTACTCAACCTACCTGTAGCAAGTTGTTAAATAAACCTAACTTCGTGACGAACTTATTTTGTTTTTCCACGACTATGTGAACGAATAAATGTAAATTAACAGTGTTTTTTGTGTATTAGGGTTTGACATGGCATTTGAAAAGAATCAAAGCCAAATGTCCCCCTTTTACCCTATGGTGTGGAATACATAAGGGGAATAAATCGTTACTGTCAACATATCAAAGTGCAGAATACAGTCAAACGTCAAAGACACTGGTATAGGCATGCGTATTCAGAGATATGTAAACAGGTAGAATACGCCGCAGCGATCGGCAACTCCTATATATGACAACAAGTGTCTGGCGCATTTGTTAGATCAGTTACTGCTGATACAATAGCAGGTTATAGTCGGCGCACGGGCGATGGGATACAGCATTTCCGAGGAAGCGAAGAAATGGGGATTTTCCCGTACGACCATTTCACGAGTGTACCGTGAATAACAGGAATCCAGTAAAACATCAAATCTCCGACATCGCTAGGGCCGGATAAGGATTCTGCTAGAACGGAACCAACGACGACTGAAGAGAATCATTCATCGTGACAGAAGTGCAACCCTTCCGCAAATTGCTGCAGATTTCAATGCTGGGCCATTAACGAGTGTCAGCGTGCGAACTATTCAACGAAACATCATCGATATCGGCTTTCGGAGCCGAAGGCCCCTCGTGTACCCTTGATGACTGCACGACACAAAGTTTTATGCCTCGCCTGGACCCGTCAACACTGACATTAGACTGTTGACGACTGGAAACAAGTAACCTGATCGGACAAGCCTCGTTTCAAATTGTATTGAGCGGATGAATGTGAACGGATATGGAGAAGAGCAAGATGTATGAGACAGGCGAAATACCCTCAGACTTCAAGAAGAATATAACAATTCCAATCCCAAAGAAAGCAGGTGTTGACAGATGTAAAAATTACCGAACTATCAGTTTAATAAGCCACAGCTGCAAAATAGTAACGCGAATTATTTACAGACGAATGGCAAAACAGGTAGAAACCGACTTCGGGAAAGATCAGTTTGGATTCCGTAGAAATGGTGGAACACGTGAGGCAATACTGACCTTATGACTTATCTTAGAAGAAAGATTAAGGAAAGGCCAACCTACGTTTCTAGCATTTGTAGACTTAGAGAAAGCTTTTGACAATGTTGACTGGATTACTCTCTTTCAAATTCTAAAGGTGGCAGGGGTAAAATACAGGGAGCGAAAGACTATTTACAATTTGTACAGAAACCAGATGGCAGTTATAAGAGTCGAGGGGCATGAAAGGGAAGCAGTGGTTGGGAAGGGAGTGAGACAAGGTTGTAGCCTCTCTCCGATGTTATTCAATCTGTATATTAAGCAAGCAGTAAAGGAAACAAAAGAAAAATTGGAGAAGAAATAAAAACTTTGAGGTTCGCTGTTTACATTGTAATTCGGTCAGAGACAGCAAAGAACTTGAAAGATCAGTTGAACGGAATGGACAGTGTCTTGAAAGGAGGATATAAGATGAACATAAACAAAAGGAAAACGAGGATACTGGAATGTAGTCGAATTAAGTCGGGTGATGCTGCGGGAATTAGATTAGGAAATGAGACGCTTAAAGTAGTAAAGGAGTTTTGCTATTTGAGGAGCAAAATAACTGATGATGGTCGAAGTAGAGAGGATATAAAATGTAGACTGGCAATGGCAAGGAAAGCGTTTCTGAAGAAGAGAAATTTGTTAACATCGAGTATAGATTTAAATGTCAGGAAGTCGTTTCTGAAAGTATTTGTATGGAGTGTAGCCATGTATGGAAGTGAAACATGGACAATAAATAGTTTGGACAAGAAGAGAACAGAAGCTTTCGAAATGTGGTGCTACAGAAGAATGTTGAAGATTAGGTGGGTAGATCACGTAACTGATGAGGAGGTGTTGAATAGGATTGGGGAGAAGAGAAGTTTATGGCACAACTTGACTAGAAGAAGGGATCGGTTGGTAGGACATGTCCTGAGACATCAAGGGATCACAAATTTAGCATTGGAGGGCAGCGTGGAGGTTAAAAATCGTAGAGGGAGACCAAGAGATGTATACACTAAACAGATTCAGAAGGATGTAGGTTGCAGTAGGTACTGGGAGATGAAGGAGCTTGCACAGGATACATTAGCATGGAGAGCTGCATCAAACCAGTCTCAGGACTGAAGACCACAACAACAACAACATGGAGAAAACCTCATGAATCCATGGACCTTGCATGTCAGCAGGCGACTGTTCAAGCTGGTGGAGGCTCTGTAATGGGTGTGGAGCTTGTGTAGTTGGAGTGGTATGGGACCCCTGATACGTCTAGACACGACTCTGACAGTCGACATATACGTAAGCATCCTGTCTGATCACCTGTACCCATTCATGTTCATTCCGACGTACTTGGACAATTCCAGTAAGACAACGCGATTACCCACACGCTTGGAATTGGTACAGAGTGGCTTCAGCACCACTCTTCTGAGATTAAACACCTGCACTGGCCCCCAAACTCCCCAGACATGAACATTTTTGAGCATATCTGGGAAGCCTTGCAACGTGCTGTTCAGGAGAGATCTCCACTCACTCGTACTATTACGGATTTATGGACAGTCCTGCAGGATTCATGGTGTCAGTTCCCTCCAGAACTAATTCAGACGTTATTCAAGTCCATGCCACGTTGTGCTGCAGCACTTCTGCGTGCTCGCGATGGCTCTACACGGTATTAGGCTGGTGTACCAGTTTCTTTGGCTCTTCAGCGTATATACATCAGTGTCGACATTTTTCTTGAAGCACCGTTTTTCTGATATTTCGTTCCCATGTGTAGCAATAATTTACAGACAAATATTTTACTTCACCAAAGGAAGCGTTGTCTTATTTCAATGTAGGAGAATTCATCCAGATAGCTGGTATGAAGTATCCCGATAGAAGCCTACAGTGCTACTGACGTTCTTTTGTTGCCTTACAACGTTATCTAATCCGGAGGCAATGAATTATATGTAAAATGTAAATATGGTAGAGATTAAATTTGTTAAATCACATCACATTCATCACATATACACTCAAAAACACACCTAGTGCTTCCCTAGAATATCTACGTTGCTTTATACGGAACAATTAGTGATGAGCTGGTGAACTGCCAAAAAGTGATATGTATGTCTATACAATGATGTATCGTGTGCTGCGAGTAGTAATTTCAAACTGGCAGGAAGTTGCTGTCCTCTAAGCACCAAGCACTGCAGTAATTCTGTTGTCACGTGGGTATCCGAAAATGATGTGGTCGGCGTCTTCCTCGGCGTGACAGTCACGTAGGGGGCCTATAGAAGTACAGCTGGAACATGGTAACGAGAAACCTTCTGTGGAATATACCAAGAGAGTACCACACTCGTACAGAGATCCGCGTTAAACCTTTCGGCACGGAAGCAGTGAGCCCCTGGCAGTACCGCCACCTGCACAACTTCCGCTGTCCTTTCGGACACAACGCTACTGCAGCCCCCAACACTCCAGGCGTGCTCGGGAGGGAAGCGCGTCACCGATATTGCCCATGTTTCACAGTGTTGCACTATATACTTAGATATAACAACTGCTGCTCCACTATGATGCGCTCCTCGATCCTTTTCGTGATGTGGAGAAACAAAGTTTTGAGAGCTTGCTGAATGCCACAGGAGAGCGCCATCCTTCAGGTAGCGGTGTTATCACAGCTATAGACTATAGGTGACCGTTCTGTGTTCGAGTCTAACCAACTCATTTATTTTATAATCCTCTACCAAACACTACCATCATTTCAACGAATCATCTTTCTTCAAAAAAGGAAAGAAAAAAACTAAAACTGTAATAATAAAACTGGTAATAATAATAATAATAAAACCCGTGGAGGCCCGGGAAAAGAATAGGTCTTCGGTATATTCTGCCAGTCGTAAAAGGCGACGAAAAGAACAAACCCCTAATAGGGCTAACCCCCCTTTTAGTGTGATTAGTTGGTTCAGGACAGAACTAAGGAAGCTTCGGACAAGCGCCGTCATGGTCGGGGACGACGCTTGAACCCTATGCCCGCCCACAATGGTAATGACACTGCTAGCCAGCTCGAAAATGATTTAAATCCAAATAGAGGTGTTTTCAGGATATGCTTCCTGCAACCACCCTAGAAGGAAAACAAAGACAGAGGATGAGATGGTCAGATGAAGTTAATCGACACCTCATGTTCTGTTATTACCAAGCAACAAACCTAGGAACCAACACAACTGGATACAGATCACAAGTATACACAACATTTATTACCAGATACCCAGAATTAAAATTTTTAGCAGAACAACGACTAGCTGATCAGATCCGTGTAATAATAAAAAGTAAAACAGGATTCCCCAGTCAGAATTATAAAACATCAAACAACAAGTACAACAAATACTGGAACAAAATAATGTGCAATCAGAAGAAGAAGAAAATACAGTAATGGACTCAAACATCCCAGAGCAAACAAACAAAGAACAACACGCATCAATTAAACAATCAGAGGAAAACGACATCTTAAGACAGCCACCAGAACAAGCACAAATAGAACACGAAGTAACACACATGTTAGATATAGAAGAAAAATTTCAGCTGACATATATACAATACAAAGACACAAATACTGACATTAGACCATTCTTGCATAGACCACCAAATAATCCACAAGTCGAAACAACAATAACAACTATCAACACAATCATACACAGCAAAATAAATGAAAATACAACTATGGAAGAGTTACAACTACTGGTCTATGTAGGAGCACTCACTACACTAAATATACACACTAGGTAGAGATCAGAACCAACCAACACACAGAAGAAACCCACAAAACCAGCATGGCAACACAGGCTACAGATCAGAATAGAAAAACTGAGAAAAGACATAGGACAGCTAACACAATTTATAAGAAATTAAATACCACACAAAAAACGGAAAAGGTTAGGTAAAATCTCACAACAAGAAGCAATAGAACAATTAGATGAAAAGAAGCAGAAATTACAAGCATTGGCCAAACGACTTAGAAGATACAAAAAAAGTGAAAATAGAAAGAAACAAAACCAAACATTCAACACAAACCAAAAGAAATTTTACCAGACAATAGATAACACACACATTAAAATAGACAATCCACCAAACATAACAGACATGAAACACTTATGGAGCAACATATGGTCAAACCTGGTACAACATAACAGGCATGCACGGTGGATACAAGCAGAAACAGACTCATACAAGATGATACCACAAATGCCTGAAGTGATAATTTTGCAACATGAAGTCACCCAAGCAATTAATTCTACTCACAGTTGGAAAGCCCCTGGAAAAGATAAAATAGCAAATTTCTGGCTAAAGAAGTTCACCTCAACACATTCACATCTAACTAAATTATTTAACAGTTACATTGCAGACCCATACATATTCCCTGATACACTTACACATGGAATAACTTACCTGAAATCTAAAGATCAAGCAGACACAGCAAACCCAGCTAAATATCGCCCCATAACATGCATACCAACAATCTACAAAATATTAACTTCAGTCATTACACAGAAATTAATGACACATACAACACAGAACAAAATTATAAATGAAGAACAAAAAGGCTGCTGCAAAGGAGCACGAGGATGTAAAGAGCAACTGATAATAGATGCAGAGGTGACATATCAAGCTACAACTAGACAAAGGTCGCTACACTACGCATACATTGATTACCAAAAAGCTTTTGACAGTGTACCCCACTCATGGTTACTACAAATATTGGAAATATACAAAGTAGATCCTGAATTGATACAGTTCCTAAACATAGTAATGAAAAACTGGAAAACCACACTTAATATCCAAACAAATTCTAATAATATCACATCACAGCCAATACAGATTAAGCGTAGAATATACCAAGGAGACTCAATAAGTCCTTTCTGGTTCTGCCTTGCTCTGAACCCACTATCCAACATGCTAAATAATACAAATTATGGATACAATATTACTGGAACATACCCACACAAAATCACACATTTGCTATACATGAATGATCTAAAACTACTGGCAGCAACAAATCAACAACTCAACCAATTACTAAAGATAACAGAAGTATTCAGCTATGATGTAAATATGGCTTTTGGAACAGACAAATGCAAGAAAAATAGCATAGTCAAGGGAAAACACACTAACCAAGAAGATTACATATTGGATAACCACAGCGACTGCATAGAAGCGATGGAAGAAACAGATGCCTATAAATATCTAGGATACAGACAAAAAATAGGAATAGATAATACAAATATTAAAGAAGAACTAAAAGAAAAATATAGACAAAGACTGACAAAAATACTGAAAACAGAATTGACAGCAAGAAACAAGACAAAAGCTATAAATACTTATGCTATACCAATATTGACCTACTCATTTGGAGTAGTGAAATGGAGTAACACAGACCTAGAAGCACTCAATACACTTACACGTTCACAATGCCACAAATATAGAATACATCACATACATTCAGCAACTGAAAGATTCACACTAAGCAGAAAGGAAGGAGGAAGGGGATTTATCGACATAAAAAACCTACATTATGGACAGGTAGACAATTTAAGAAAATTCTTTCTAGAACGAGCAGAAACTAGCAAAATACACAAAGCAATCACGCATATAAATACATCGGCTAGACCACTGCAACTTCATAACCACTTCTACAACCCTCTAGATCACATAACATCAACAGATACGAAGAAAGTAAATTGGAAAAAGAAAACACTACATGGCAAGCACCGGTATCATCTAACACAGCCACACATCGATCAAGACGCATCCAACACATGGCTAAGAAATAGCAATATATACAGTGAGACGGAAGGATTCATGATTGCAATACAGGATCAAACAATAAACACCAGATATTACAGCAAGCATATTATTAAAGATCCCAATACCACAACAGATAAATGCAGACTTTGCAAACAACAAATAGAAACAGTAGATCACATCACAAGCGGATGTACAATACTAGCAAATACGGAATACCCCAGAAGACATGACAATGTAGCAAAAATAATACACCAACAGCTTGCCTTACAACATAAACTTATAAAACAACACGTTCCCACATACAAGTATGCACCACAAAATGTACTGTAGAATGATGAATACAAATTATACTGGAACAGAACCATTATAACAGATAAAACAACACCACATAACAAACCTGACATCATACTCACCAATAAAAAGAAGAAATTAACACAACTAATCGAAATATCCATACCCAATACAACAAATATACAAAAGAAAACAGGAGGAAAAATTTAAAAATACATCCAACTGGCTGAGGAAGTCAAGGACATGTGGCATCAGGATAAAGTTGACATTATACCAATTATACTATCGACAACAGGAGTCATACCACACAATATCCACCAGTACATCAATGCAATACAGCTACATCCAAACTTATATATACAACTACAGAAATCCGTGATTATTGATACATGTTCAATCACCCGAAAGTTCCTAATTGTAATATAACATATACCGTACAGTTAAAAGGAAGTCACGCTTGATGAAGGTCCGCGTCACTTTCCATTTTTAACCAGACCTAAGGTCTGAGAAAGGAAAGAAGATGATAATAATAATAATAATAATAATAATAATAACACCCGTATTCATTACAGTATAGTCACAATGTGGTGTAATGGAAGTATAATAAGGAGCCTCGATGAAACGAACGTTTCTTTACCGCTATGTTCATGCATGTATCGCAAATGGTTCAAATGGCTCTGAGCACTATGGGACTTAACATCTGAAGTCATCAGTCCCCTAGAACTTAGAACTACTTAAACCTTACTAACCTAAGGACATCACACACATCCACGCCCGAGGCAGGATTCGAACCTGCGACGTAGCGGTCTCGCGGTTCCAGACTGAAGCGCCTAGAACCGCGACGTGAGAAGAACAGGATATATTCATACAACACCGAATGGCTCGAACAGCAGTTCTCAGACGGGTAAGAAAATTGGAAACAAAGATGACAGCTTTTGTCTTGTTTCTCGATTTTCATGCACTAGGTCTGAGTACGGTAGTGTTACGTGACTATCAGGTTCGCTGCGTTTGTCCGACATCGCTGCATTGTTATGAAGGTAGATTTTTGGAAACCCCAGTTACCATTTTTACACCCAATAGCAAAAACACTGTTTAGTAACTGCAACGGATTAATCAAATAAGAAGGTTCTTCACGTCCGTTTATCAGCATCTATAGCTATAAAACGCAAACCACCTTGCGGTGCGTGGCGGAAGATGGTTCATCTGCCGCCGTCACTTCCGCATTTTCTGTTCCGCTAGCGAATTGTGCGTGTGAAGCACGATGATTAGGAAGCCTCCGTATAAGCTGGGATCTGTGTAATGTACGTCCATGTGTAACGCATCATTTCCAAGACGTACCCTTCGGCTAGTGCCAGCAGATATTGTGAACTGCAATGGCTATCTTCTGGTTTCTACGGGTCTGAGGCTAGTCTCCAGCCTGGAGATTAAGGACCAATATTGGCTAAGCTAAATGGTGGGAACGGACTCGAATACTTTCCAAGGTGAGACACTGCCATAGGTGGTGTTTCGTAATACCCTAGGGGAGAAACGTCTGAAATTGTCGGCAGGCGGCAGCTACTTACACCAGTACTGTGGATGTTAGCAGCGGATGGCCAGTCGAAGTGCCTGCGTTTTGGTTTTGAGGCTGATTGTTGTGGAGCCAGGGAACTCGGGGGTTCAGCCGGCAAGTTTTGAGTCCTCTGTGTCGGGGGTGGTGTTCCAGCGTGCATTTCTGATGTCTGTATGTAGTTAGTGATCAATGAAGTAGTTCTATCTGTGAGCAAAGCTTAGGGAGTGTTCGGAGTTCATGTGAGTTTTGCAGTGTGACACTTGTGTTTTCTGCGGAGCAAAAGACACCTGAGGTACTTTCTTGCTTTGCTATTCGTTGGCCTCGCCAACTCACAAGGAAACTGTAACATTCCATCCCAACCCCCACCCTAGGGATAAGCTACAGATCAGTTTGTCAGAACGAGGGTTTTTCGTTTCACATTCGTTGACTTCGCCGACTAACAACGGAACTGTCAGAACCCAGCCTAGCTTAGACCTCCGACTATGCTGGATATCAGTATGTTTCCACAACCCCCTGCGATAAAGCCGCATATCCCAGCGAGAGCTATAGGCTCCGCAGAAATTTATCCCTGTGGGAGTTTCAGTTGGGTTAAGTTTTCAGCCCCTGTCTTAGTAATTGCGTTCGCGTGCATAGGCGTGGGAACCGCCGCAATCAACTGCTAGTTTTAGAGACGGATGTTGTTGGAGTGTATACGGATCTTGTAGGAAGTGGCTGTCGAGCAGACGTGGATCAACTGGCTAGCTGGAGTGTTGTTTAATGAACGAAGTGGACTTGGTGAGAATGAAGACAAATAACTTGCGTTTATATGAAACTTCTTGGCAGATTAAAACTGCGTGGTGGACCTAGTCTCGAACTTGCGATCTCTGTCTTTCGCTGGCAAGTGCACTACCAGCTGAGCTCCCGAAGCACGTCCCGAGTTCGAGTCTCGGTCCGGCTCACAATTTGCCAGGAAGTTTCATATGAGCGCACATTCCGCTGCAGAGTGAAAATTTAATTCTGGGAACTTGCATTTAGATTGAGCCAAAATTTTATGAATGGAGTTCTTGTCTGTGTTGTGTGTATTTAGCCTTTTTTTACTTTATTTTTATTTTATTTTATTTATAGAGAAGATGACTGAAACCTGTTCGTGACGGTGAACAAGACCAC
This sequence comes from Schistocerca cancellata, assembly GCF_023864275.1. Lineage (NCBI taxonomy): Eukaryota > Metazoa > Arthropoda > Insecta > Orthoptera > Acrididae > Schistocerca > Schistocerca cancellata. Next base: position 90,862,797 of record NC_064637.1, on the reverse strand, counting down.
GGTCGCTAAACGATAGCAATCGGCGAGGAGACCAGAAATATGCCTAAGCAGAATTTCACACCCGCGCACGTTCCAGAGCTGTGTACGTTCTCCGAACTGGTAAAATAGCCTCGTTGATCAAGAAGGATCACTGACTCCTGACTTCTGAAATGGTAATCGCCGTAAAACACCAATGCCACTCTATAGAGGCCACGGCGTACCAGTTCAATCCAGATTGCGGAACCTGGCGACTCCTCCATTTCGCGAGCTTCAAACCGCTCCAAGAGATTACCGTTTAGGTTTTCTTTCTTTTCATTACAGAACTTCTGTACCAGGTGCTGCAAAAAGCGGCCATCATGTGGAAATTAGTCGAATTCGAGCAGGTCTCCTGTGCCCAGACCACTATCCGTGTAGAAGGATTAGGGAAAGGACGACCTGTCGCGTCTGCGAATTCCTGTGAGCGGATGAAGTACGAGGCAGCTTGATGTTAAGATTTCAGAAGCAGAGCTGGCTCTTGCAACTCTTAGTTCCCTGGAGCTAGGGCTGCAAGTTTGAAAGCTTTCAGGTCAGGGAACTCTGTATAAAGGAAGTTCTATGATGTACTGCAAGCTTACAAGGTGCTGAGGATAAGACTGATTCGCTAAAAAACTGAGTGAGGCGTCAATACCCTGAGCAACGTAGGTGCCGCGGGCATGTAAATAACGCCTCATGTGCAGAGACGGCGTCGAAGGCGAAGTCTAAGACGGAGTCCCTCAGACGGGTTTATATAAGCCGACGTGACGCGTCTCGACCGCGATCACGTGCTGTCCTCCCGAACCCGGCTGTTCCCAGAAGCCTCTAGCCCACACTGCCCTTATCACAAAAACTCAGTTCATCCTGCTTCCTAGCGTCCCTGCTGGTGTTTCCAAAACCTCTGGGGACACTGCTGTTGCTCTGGACGCCTTACGACTTTCATTCGATCACGTACGCTCTTGGTATGGAAGCTTACGTCTTATCACATGCCACGCAGCTCTGGTTTCTTCCAATTCGTTATTATTGTACCGCACTGTGTGTGGAGGCTTTCCGGGCATCCAAAGGACATGTATCCAGCCAGCGGAAACATCCAGCGCTATGTTACAGTATCACAGCTCTCTGTTGCACAACGATGGCTTAATTCGTGTCCCGTTGCAATTTATTCGCGACAGACCCTTTACCCCGAACTAAATAAAACTCCATTCCCCCAATTGCAGCTAAATGGCCCTGTAGCATATAGATTGGGACAGGACGACCACTCTTTCACGCCAAGGAATTATGTTTTACGCTTTGGGGAGGGGCAGGAAAGAAGACCCTTGCCTTCTCGAAATCGGAGACAGACAATTCCACGCGTTCGGCGCCATGACGAAGAGAGCCTATACTGTGAATTTTACGCTGACTTTCATTACAGGGCGCCCCTCACTGTAATTATCTGTAAATCCTTCCAAAGGAACAAACGCTAATATATCTCCTGTGGTGTGCGTACTGTAAGACCTTCAGTACACGCACCATCAGATTATTTGACTTGTCGCTCTAACGAAGTAGGCGAGTGTCAGCAATATGTCTCGTGGTCTTATCGTGGCGTGTTTATCTTCTGCCGTTAGGTCAGACGATAGAAATGCCACTTGCACGCTTAGAGTAGCAGATCGACGGTGACCAACTTTAAACAGAACTTGATTAATTTTCACACACATTTATTAAGATAATAACAAGCATAAAAAATTACTTAACTTGGTTCTGGATGCTATTTACAATTGACAATCTGAAGTTCCTTTGGTAGGTTGGTTGTTTGGGGAAGGAGACCAGACAGCATGGCATCGGTCTCATCGGATTAGGGAAGGAAGTCGGCCGTCCCCATTCAGAGGAACCATCCCGGCATTTGCCTGGAATAAGTTCTTTTGGTATTGGTACGTTAACCTTTTCAGACACACTGGCTACAATTGTGTACATTAACTTTTACAGTCTGTTAGCTGCAACAAAAGTATTTCTTCGCTAGGCGAACCTGAGCTACATACTTGTAAATGTTTAACCTATTCATCACGCGCAAATGCTGCCAACCGTTGGGCATCACTATAAAAATATCAGCAAGTCAATGCAGCAGTGCGCAGCGACTCGTGACCACCACAATACATGGTTCGCTATATTCCAGTGCATAATTGAATATTGTTGTTGTTATTTTACATGGAAATTATTGAATGATCATTTCACTATTTATTACAATAGAGAATATTTCATAATTAGATATTTTAGCCCTAAAGTGAAGCCAAGTGAACAAAGTACGTTTTGGAAAGGGGTACATAGTTTTGTATAAATCTTGCTCCTAAAGTCATTAAAAATCATCTAAGACCACTACCACATTAAGAAAAATTTTTCTTGCTCCAGAAAAATTTTGGGTCTGAAAGGGTTAATCTTATTCTGACATATATCTCTGATACTTGAAAAAAGTGTCTATACATTTATCTTCGTGGCTATGTACAGGAATACGGTTATCTTATGAGGCGCAGGCTGAAACTTAATTATAGACTGGTATACTCAAATGTAGAACTCTTACAGACTGGTACAGACTGGTGCAGACAAATGCAGACTGACTAATCGGAGGTCTGTACACTCGTATCACTGCGCGAGTGTGATCCGCGAGGAGAAAAGGTTCTACGTTAACAGCAATCTCATTGGCTGCGTTACGTATTAATACGCGGATCGGCGGAAGCAGAATTTGGTCCGATGGCAGCGCCATCTCGTAGTGCGGAGACGGACGAGCGCTGCGCCTGCGCTGTTGTGCTTAGCGGGGCGCGATCTAGTGGGAAAGTTGTGTACGCGCTGACTACGCGGAACTATATACACAACATCCCCAGGATAAAATTTTCACTCTGCAGCGGAGCGTGCGCCGATATGAAATCTCCTGGCAGACTAAAACTGTGTGCCAGACCGAGACTCGCACTCGAGACCTAATATATGTACACCAAATTTAAAAAAAAAAGTCTTGAATTATCCGAATGTAAAACCGACACCTAATTAAAAAACGCGAGGCGGCAGGCCTGCAGCCTTAGCAGAGAACGAACGCGTCGGTGACGCGATCCGATGCGTGGGGAGTGTGCGAGATTCCGCGGCGGCGGCGTGTGTGGCCGGGTTTCCCGCACCCGGCAGACGGGTTTGGCTGCAGCGCGGGACTCCACGGGACTCCAGCACGCGCGGTCGTAAGCGTGCCGGCACGTCCGGCCCTGCGTGACAGGCGGCGCCGCGGCGCTCTGAGCTGCGCAGTTCTCCGCGGCCCTGACACGCCGCTTCCTGCCTGCCAGCTCAGCAACTTCCAGCAGCGGCTGCCTCGGCGCTGGGGCGCCCAACTCAGTATCCCACTTCAAATGGTTCAAATGGCTCTGAGCACTATGGGACTTAACTTCAGAGGTCATCAGTCCCCTAGAACTTAGAACTACTTAAACCAAACTAACCTAAGGACATCACACACATCCATTACCGAGGCAGGATTCGAACCTGCGACCGTAGCGGTCTCGCGGATCCAGACTGTAGCGCCTAGAACCGCTCGGCCACTCCGGCCGGCAACATCCCACTCCTATCATCCAATCTGACCCTATCCAAGGATCATCCCACCTGTTTCAAAACCTATCCCATCTTATCTAGTCCCATTCCACTTTACTTAAATTCTACCCCATGTGATGCTGTCCAATCTCAGCTTATTCTCTCGTATCTAAACCTATCTCACTTAATGTGGTCCCATCCAGTCCTATCCAATCTGATCTAAATCTATTCCACTTTATCTCATACCATCCCATATTATGCTACCTCATATCATCCCATCGCATCACATCCCTACTCCATCCAGTCCCATCCCTTTGCGTCCCACACAACATCCCAATCCCATCCTATAACTTCCTATACCATCCTGCCTTATGCTATCATATCCGTCTCATTTTATCCCATATTATTCCAAACTGATGCCAGTGGTAGTGATGCCGAAAGTGGTAGTGGCAATTATAACACCCCAACGACCCACTTAAAGCCAGTTAAGACAGAATATCATAATATCAGGTAGGGAAGAGTGATCTTGCCAAATACGACATCTTTGCCGATAAGCTAACACCAAGAAGTTTTGATAACAACAACATTACACATCGCTGAGAGTTTTTGTTATGAAAAGAGGAGGAAGAAACCTCAGATTTAATTAATGGACAAATATCCAAGTGATAATGGCAATTAATATCTCCAAAGCTAAGTCCAAGGTGATGTTAGACAGAGATAACTTTTATGTGGAAGAGAGTTGTAAGCGCAACTAAGAAATTCAATGCGCCTACAATACTCTTTCACAGAAGAAGTCGCTTGCTGGCTCTCGTCCTGTAAAGACGTGCGAGAACAATTCTTGTCTTAGTCATTGAGAGTACGGAACGCGACGAGATTGTTTTGCGTTCAGAAGTGTTTCTTACGTGACGTGATTCACGAACTTCTGAAACTGATTTTTCTAAGCAGAGACATGAACTGATAGACGCGTTTAACCGTGCATAACGGGTTAATTGAACTTTATTGACGAAACTAGTGAATATGGGACTTGACTTTCAAATAGTTGGAACTAAAAGAAGAGTGGATAGTATATCAAAGGACCACACTCAATCAGTCTCGAGTAGGACACAATTACACGACTTCACGAAGATAACACAATTACGCTGAAGAGCAAGTTGTCGTAATTGTCAAGAAACTTAATTTTAATAGAACTGACTTTACCTACCAACTGCGTGTGGTGCGAAAGTTATAAAGTATTTAGTGTCCAAGGAACAATAAACTGTTCGTTCGAAGTGAAATATCAAGCGTCGACTACATTATTAAGTGATTTAATCAATGATAGTTAACTAACGACTGTTCATCAGCAAGGACAATTTAATCTGAATATCAAAATACCTACTTCATTAATTGAAAAGAGAACTTTTGAACATTTTTTTTTCTTTTAACATTACTGCGTAGGTTCACTCAGACGTGATGAAAGAGTATCTGTGAATCTCGCTTCATTCAGGTTCAACAACTCCATAGCAACGAGACAACAACATACGAGAAGACTGATAATTACAATATTTCCTCGCAATTGGTGGTGTGTACGATGCGGATGAGATAAGATTTAGCAACTACTGCATATCCGGGCAATGAATCATTCAATCTTCAATCAGAAGAAGCATCCATCGTACGAGTTCGCATTTCGTTCTCCCGTTCACCAACGGAGACCTACGTCTTCGCGCATCGTGTCTCAACTCCACTGCGAGAGCTGTGGCAGTAGCAGCTCTACGGCGTCGACAATATCAGCACGCGGTTGGAGTGCGGGGACATGACACAGTGGAATTTGTATTGGCGGTGGCGGTGGGAGGAATGGTGGAGGTTATAGAGGAGGCTGCAGCGATAGAGACAGTAGTAGTGTGATACCAGCAGTCATAATCACACCAGTAGTGGTGGTAGTGATGGTGGTAGTGGTGATTGTGGCAGAGATGGTAGCAGTCGCAGTCACAACTGTGGTGGCACTGATGAGGGCAGTGGTAGAGACAGTGGCAGTGGCGGTGTTGGTGGTGGTAAAGAGGGGGGGAGGGTTCAGATAGTGGCAGTGGCAGTGGCGGTAGTGATGGTGGCGGTAAGGGGGGGGGGGAGGGTTCAGATAGTGGCAGTGCCTGTGGCGGTAGTGATGGTGGCAATGGTTGTGACTGTGATGGCGATAAAACTGACGACAGTGATGATGATAAAATTGCGAACAATCCTATATGTAGGGCATCCACAGCTAAAACAATTATACATACTGAAAGGGACACACAAACAAAATATATTTAGACGTTCAAATGCTGATATATCTGATTGAAGGTACACTTTACCATGTTAACTGTTTAACTGTAATCGCTTAGAAACTAGTAATACTGGTTTCATACAATGCTTTTTACTGTGTGTACTGTTGCGCTGTTACCCGGTCTCCACAGCCACGGATGCTAAGTCGCCTTTCCATTCAGCAAGCTAATTCTGACCACCTAACTGCTACTATGTGAAACGAATGTTCCTTCTGCACACACACATGTAGTACAGCATCACTTTCTGGAAGACACCTACCACTTCTTAAAACAAGTCAGTGTTGTCAAAATGGGTGCAGCGGACACTGGTTATTCACCGTTGTCATCTCAAAACGCAGAGGTCCAGCAGTGTCAAGTTTACCACATGGACATTGGCATTCTCCAAACGTAAATTAACAGTGACAACTGGCTTCATTATGTTTGGCTACAGATAGTGGTTGCATCACTACGTGCTCCTCATTGCACCTTGGGACACACATTCAGCCATTTAGATGGCATGGGACATGGAACCTGAAATACACCTGAGAATGTACCTGTATGGTTCGAAACTGGCTGTACCAGTCTGTGAACGACTACAGTAGAGCACCTAATTCTCCATCACTATTTCAAGCATTGCAACACCTCAACACAATTTAATTTGAGTCTTACATTCAGTATGATTATACTAAAATTGGTGGTGATGGTAACTGTAGCGATGATTATTCTGTTGATTGTGTTTGATATGTATTGGGTAATTTATCTCTCCAGCTTGTATTACTGTGGAATTTGGAAGACAGAATCTTGGTCTCGTCATTTTCGTATCCATACTCATTAATCAATAACACACTACTGGCCATTAAAATTGCTACACGACCAAGATGACGTGCTACAGACGCGAAATTTAACCTACAGGAAGAAGATGCTGTGATATGCAAATGATTAGTCTTTCAGACAACAAGGTTGGCGCCAGTGGTGACACCTACAATTTGCTGACATGAGGAAAGTTTCCAACCGATTTCTCATACACAAACAGCAGTTGACCGGCGTTGCCTGCTGAAACGTTGTTGTGATGCCTCGTGTAAGGAGGAGAAATGCGTACCATCATTTTTCCCACTTTGATAAAGGTCGGATTGTAGCCTATCGCGATTGCGGTTTATCGTATCGCGACATTGCTGCTCGCGTTGGTAGAGATCCAATGACTGTTAGCAGAATATGCAACCGGTGGGTTCAGGTGGGTAATACGGAACGCCGTGCTGGATCCCAACGGCTTCGTATCACTAGCAGTCGAGATGACAGACATCTGCATGGCTGTAACGGATCGGGCAGCCACGTCTCGATCCCTTGAGTAAACAGATGGGGACGTTTGCAAGACAACAAGCATCTGCACGAACAGTTCCATGACGTTTGCAGCAGCATGGACTATCAGCTCGGAGACAATGGCTGCGGTTACCATTGACGCTGCATCACATACACGAGCGCCTGCGATGGTGTACTCAACCACGAACCTGGGTGCACGAATGGCAAAACGTCATTTCTTCGGATGAATCCAGGTTCTATTTACAGCATCATGATGGTCGCATCCGTGTTTGACGACATCGCGTTGAACGCACATTGGAAGCGTGTATTCTTCATCGTCATACTGGCGTATCTCCCGGCGTGATGATATGGGGTGCCATTGGTTACACGTCTCGGTCACCTCTTGTTCGCATTGACTGCACTTTGAACAGTGGACGTTACATTTCAGATGTGTTACGACCCGTGGCTCCACCCTTTATTCGATCCCTGCGAAACCGTATAATTCAGCAGGATAATGCACGACGGCACGTTTCAGGTCCTATACGGGTTTTACTGGATACAGAAAATGTAGTACTGCTGCCCTGGCCAGCACATTCTCCAGATCTCTCATTAATTGAAAACGTCTGGTCAATGGTGGCCGAGCAACTGGCTCGTCACAATACGCCAGGCACAACTCTTGATTAACTGTGATATCTTGTTGATGCTGCATGGGCAGCTGTAACTGTACACGCCATCCAAGCTCTGTTTGACTCAATGCCCAGGGGTATCAAGGCCATTATTACGGCCGGAGGTGGTTGTTCTGGGTACTGATTTCTCAGGATCTATGCACCCAAACTGCGTGAAAATGTAATCACATGTCAGTTCTAGTATAATATATTTGTCCAATGAATACCCGTTTTTCATCTTCATTTCTTCTTGGTGTAGCAATTTTAATGGCCTGTAGTGTATAATCCACGCCACTGTTCTTAACGCGAAATGAGGTTGGTAACTGATGACTCCTTGACCTCTATTCTCTCGAAGTATCGCATTGCTGAACAGAATGCTGGGCAACTACTTGTGGCTGACGTTGCTTTTGCACTTGCAGCCAGCATCGCAGGATTTAGACTGACTGCTGGGTGAGCTGCCGAGACGTGGCAGTCCCGTTGCGACTTTGACACGCGGCGGACGCCGGCGCCTTTACAGTTACGCTGCCGCACAACGAGAGGAACGCAGGCGGCGGTCGCACGGCCCGCTGGAAGTGTGCTGCGGGCGGCAGCGGGCCGTGTCTCGGCGTCCAAAGTGCCGCTGATGAGCGCCACACCCACCGCCGCCACGGAAGGCTGATGTCTTCGCAGCCACACGCGGCGCGGGCGTCCGTGCACCGGCTGAGCGCTCGGGAGCGCGGAGCCAACACACGGTGTTCAAGGGTAACCGGCGGTCTACACCTCAGCCTACAGACTTCGCAAATGCCGGCCGGGGTGGCCGAGCGGTTCTAGGCGCTACAGTCTCGAACCGCGCGATTTCTACGGTCGCAGGTTCGAATCCTGCCTCGGGTGTGGTGTGTGTTTGTGTGTGATGTCCTTAGGTTACTTAGGTTTAAGTAGTTCTAAGTTCTAGGGGACTGATGACCTCAGATGTTAAGCCTCATGGTGCTCAGAGCCATTTGAACCACTTTTGGAACTGCACAAATCGTTCTGAAGTGCCTTGCAGATGCTACTTGGCATTGTTCCCCACGTTGCCATTTCTTGCAGTTTCAATCGCGTATGGAGCGCGAGAAAAATTGCCTAGTCCGCGCACAGTAAAACTGGCCACTGGTGAGTGACACGAATCCGAGAGAAATGATTAAGTGATGTGGAACGCCCTTTTACACAGATGACGCAGTATGCTTACTGTCTTATTATGGTTATCAACTACACTCCTGGAAATTGAAATAAGAACACCGTGAATTCATTGTCCCAGGAAGGGGAAACTTTATTGACACATTCCTGGGGTCAGATACATCACATGATCACACTGACAGAACCACAGGCACATAGACACAGGCAACAGAGCATGCACAATGTCGGCACTAGTACAGTGTATATCCACCTTTCGCAGCAATGCAGGCTGCTATTCTCCCATGGAGACGATCGTAGAGATGCTGGATGTAGTCCTGTGGAACGGCTTGCCATGCCATTTCCACCTGGCGCCTCAGTTGGACCAGCGTTCGTGCTGGACGTGCAGACCGCGTGACACGACGCTTCATCCAGTCCCAAACATGCTCAATGGGGGACAGATCCGGAGATCTTGCTGGCCAGGGTAGTTGACTTACACCTTCTAGAGCACGTTGGGTGGCACGGGATACATGCGGACGTGCATTGTCCTGTTGGAACAGCAAGTTCCCTTGCCGGTCTAGGAATGGTAGAACGATGGGTTCGATGACGGTTTTGATGTACCGTGCACTATTCAGTGTCCCCTCGACGATCACCAGTGGTGTACGGCCAGTGTAGGAGATCGCTCCCCACACCATGATGCCGGGTGTTGGCCCTGTGTGCCTCGGTCGTATGCAGTTCTGATTGTGGCGCTCACCTGCACGGCGCCAAACACGCATACGGCCATCATTGGCACCAAGGCAGAAGCGACTCTCATCGCTGAAGACGACACGTCTCCATTCGTCCCTCCATTCACGCCTGTCGCGACACCACTGGAGGCGGGCTGCACGATGTTGGGGCGCGAGCGGAAGACGGCCTAACGGTGTGCGGGACCGTAGCCCAGCTTCATGGAGACGGTTGCGAATGGTCCTCGCCGACACCCCAGGAGCAACAGTGTCCCTAATTTGCTGGGAAGTGGCGGTGCGGTCCCCTACGGCACTGCGTAGGATCCTACGGTCTTGGCGTGCATACGTGCGTCGCTGCGGTCCGGTACCAGGTCGACGGGCACGTGCACCTTCCACCGACCACTGGCGACAACATCGATGTACTGTGGAGACCTCACGCCCCATGTGTTGAGCAATTCGGCGGTACGTCCACCCGGCCTCCCGCATGCCCACTATACGCCCTCGCTCAAAGTCCGTCAACTCCACATACGGTTCACGTCCACGCTATCGCGGCATGCTACCAGTGTTAAAGACTGCGATGGAGCTCCGTATGCCACGGCAAACTGGCTGACACTGACGGCGGCGGTGCACAAATGCTGCGCAGCTAGCGCCATTCGACGGCCAACACCGCGGTTCCTGGTGTGTCCGCTGTGCCGTGCGTGTGATCATTGCTTGTACAGACCTCTCGCAGTGTCCGGAGCAAGTATGGTGGGTCTGACACACCGGTGTCAATGTGTTCTTTTTTCCATTTCCAGGAGTGTACTTTGTCTAAATAATTTTGCGATTTGTTTCGATATTCCGATGCCTTTACCAGAGGGTAGGCTGCAGCAGCAACTGAATACTGTATGAGTTTTGCTCACATTGTCTCCTAAAAACTTTATCTACACTACTGGCCATTAAAATTGCTACACCACGAAGAAGACGTGCTATAAACGAGAAATTTAACCGACAGAAGAAGATGCTGTCATATGCAAATGATCAGCTTTTCAGAGCATTCACACAAGGTTGGCGCCGGTGGCGACACCTACAACGTGCTGGCATGAGGAAAGTTTCCAACCGATTTTTCATACACAAACAGCAGTTGATCGGCGTTGCCTGGTGAAACGTTGTTGTGATGCCTCGTGTAAGGAGGAGAAATGCGTACCATCACGTTTCCGACTTTGATAAAGGTCGGATTGTTCCCTATCGCCATTGCGGTTTATCGTATCGCGACTGTACCTGTACACGCCATCCAAGCTCTGTTTGACTCAATGCCCAGGCGTATCAAGGCCGTTATTACGGCCAGAGGTTGTTGTTCTGGGTACTGATTTCGCAGGATCTATGCACCGAAATTGCGTGAAAATGTAATTATGTCTCTGAGCATTATTGGACTTAACAGCTGTGGTCATCAGTCACCTAGAACTTAGAACTACTTAAACCTAACTAACCTAAGGACATCACACACATCCATGCCCGAGGCAGGATTCGAACCTGCGACCGTAGCAGTCGTGCGGTTTCGGACTGAGCGCCTAGAACCGTTCGGCCACCGTGGCCGGCGAAAATGTAATCACATGTCAGTTCTAATATAATCTATTTGTCCAATGAATATCCGTTTATCATCTGTGTGTTGTCACCGCCAGACACCACACTTGCTAGGTGGTAGCCTTTAAATCGGCCGCGGTCCGCTAGTATACGTCGGACCCGCGTGTCGCCACTGTCAGTGATTGCAGACCGAGCGCCGCCACACGGCAGGTCTAGAGAGACTTCCTAGGACTCGCCACAGTTGTACAGCCGACTTTGCTAGAGATGGTTCACTGACAAATTACGCTCTCATTTGCCGAGACGATAGTTAGCATAGCCTTCAGCTACGTCATTTGCTACGATCTAGCAAGGCGCCATGTTCATGTACTATTTGTCTTGTGATGCATGTACCGTCAGACCGATGTTCACCGATTATGGATTAAAGTTAAGTATTCCAGCAGCTACGTATTATTTTTACTAGACTCAACTCCTTTAACTGTTCCAGACCTCACGCTAGCCTGCGTGAGTTAAACGCGTGCCTTTCGGCTACCGGTCATAGTGGCTTGGCTGTCTTGCCTAGTCACAACAATCTGCATTTCTTCTTGGTGTAGCAATTTTAATGGCCAGTAGTGTAGATTAAGAACAACAGACGGCCAACAAAATATCACTAGATGTCATCTCGTTAGTTACTACGAACTGCGACCTTGCTGACACGAACTGAACAAGACGGTAAATAGACACTTAATTTGTTTAAGAGCCACTTGTGAGGAACTGTTTCAAAAGCGTTCTGGAGATGAAAGTCTTAGCCACGGTCTCGCGAACTGTCCCAGTCCAGCGCACATTTTTAATCCCCAAAAGTTTTAATACCTCATCTGACTGGAAGTGAAAAATGAGATTTCGCAATTTTGCGACAGAGACTTTCAGCGATGTATATGAGCCGTGTGCGGCTCGCGTTGATGCCCTTCATAGCTTGGCATATTGTAATAGCGATAGTGGCGTCTCGTTTTCTTAGTGTGTTACCTGGCGCCACTACGTTCGCGCGCCTTGTCTCTCCGTGAGTGGCAGCAGTAGCGTTTATCGATAGCTCGTAATGTGGTGCCATCTTTGGAGCGGCCGCTAGTTTTTCCGGGTCGTCGCGTATCGAGCTAGTTGAGTTGGGACGGAGCAGCAGTGAGGTGCGGACAGCCAGGACTCACCCGGCCGCTCGAGACACACATGCGCTGTCCGACGGAAGGATGTGGTCGCGAGATTGCACTGCCACGTTAGGGACCGGGTTCAGAGAGGTTTAGTTGAATCGACCGTGATGTTCGAACGGTTTGTACTGGGATCTTTCCGATGCCTGACTTGAGTGGGGACGACCGTTGTTGGTCGTTCGCTCGGTCATCCCAGCGGCCGACGTGCATTTAGTCTTCCGACCGCTTCTGGCTTCTCTGTTTTTGTGCCGACTTACAATTCATCCGTGTTGTCTCATGATGATGATGATGATGAGGAGGAGGAGGAGGAGGAGGAGGAGGAGGAGGAGGAGGTGGTCCCATACACCGAGGAGCGTAGGGGACGATGCGGGAGACCCGCACCACTGTACTAGGCAAGGTCCTAGTGGAACTGGTTGGCGTTGCCTTCCTCCGACCGTAATGGGGATGAATGATGATGGTGAAGACGACACAACACCCCGTCATCTCAAGGCAGGAAAAACCCTGGACCCCGCCGGGAATCCAACCCGGGACCCCGTGCGCGTGAAGCGAGAACGCTACCACAACACCACGAGCTGCGGACGTTGTTTCATAGTGATTGGTTTTAGTATTGTGAGTTGTTGGTGGAACTGGTTTCCCAGATCCGTGTGGTTTGAAATGAGCAGTTATTTTAATGCTGTCTGCGTACTGGATTTGGTGGAGTTGCGAATGGACATCTGTCCAGTTGGGTCGCAGCAGCGAGCAGGTCCGTGCAGAGCGAGGGCCAGCCGCGGCCGCTGGCGGCGCGCTGCCACTGCCGGGTCGAGGAGGGCTAGTAGCTGCGAGAGCGAAGACTGCGTTGCACACCGTACCCTGGACGTTTGAGTGAAGAGTTAACTGCTAATGCAACCTCGACTATTCTGATATCTCGCCTTTGGTCGGCGGGTGTTGCTCCTACAGCCGCTGAGCCTGGCGGCAACGAGTGAAGTTTTTCGAGGCAGTGAAACATTTCAGCTGTCTTTCTTTATTTGTTATTCATCATTGAATTTAGTATTATTGTTATTAGTGAAGTGCAACAAGCGGTATTTTCTGCCTTGGTCCGCTAACGCCCCAGTTACCTGCCCTGGAGGTTAGTGTACTTTTCCGGCAGTGTACCTTTCCTCGTCGTGTTGATGCTTTCCGACACGGCGTGTAGTTCGACAGCCTCTTGTCTTGTAATGTGCATATTTTTTGGGAGGTCTGTCTAGGTCCAGTGTTCCTTCATCCTTGAGTGTTTTCTGAAGACGTAGTGCTGCCTGTCTCTTCGCCCTTGCCTAAGAATATTCCACAGTTCTACCGGTAATCGGACGTTAGGCGGATTGGTTAGTCGGTCGGTCGGTGCTTAAGCTGCCCGTAGTTTGAGTTGCCATCCTGTTACGTGAGAACAGCTCCTGGCTGCCTGTCTCACCCTACCTTATGTTTCAGTTACCTTCCCAGGCCGACCCTTGGAACACTTTCTGAGAACCGCTTCTCCTGATTCCTTAGATTCTGATGTTGGTTTTAAGGATATTTGTAATTTTCTAATTATTGTTGATGTGGCTTACAGCCGAGCAATAATTTCACTTCTTTCGTGATAAGGCCTTCAGCCGTGTTACAATAAATTTTTTTTAAGCAAACTTGTTTTCAAAGCAAGGTATTTATTTTAAAAGTGCTATTTGGAATTGCTCTTCTGACTTCTAATTCAGGCCTTCAGCCATTTGTTGTTTAAGGTTATTGTTGGTGGCCTTCAGCCCCAAAATTGTCGAATTATTCCTGTGGTAAGGTCTTCAGCCGTCACACAGTATTGTTTTAAAATTTAATTTCCTTAAACAAAGTTTATGTATTTGTTGTGAAACCGAGAGTAACTGATTACGGCCCCATCCACAATCGTAACTTTATCCTGACCCATTCTCAGAAACCAGCTCTCAGTACATTTAGACGATGAGATCAAAAGTATCCTGAAACCCCCAGAAACATAAGTTTCTCATATTAGGTGCATTGTGCTGCCACCTACTGCCAGGTACCTCATATTAGCGACCTCAGTAGTCATTAGACATCGTGAGATAGCAAAATGGGACGTTCCGCGGAACTCACGGACTTCGAAAGTGGTCAAGTGACTGGATGTCACTTGTGTCATACGTCTGTACGCGAGATTTCCACACTCCTAAACATCCCTAGGTCCACTGTTTCCGATGTCATAGTGAAGTGGAAACATGACTGACACGTACAGCACAAAGGTGTACAGGAGGAGCTCATCCGTTGCTGACAGAGACCGCCGACAGTTGAAGAGGGTTGTGATGCGTAATAGGCAGACATATATCCATAAATTCCAAAGTTCATCAGGATCCACTGCAAGTACTATGACAGGTGGAAAGTGAGAAAACTTGGATTTCGTGGTCGAGCGGCTGCTCATAAACCACACATCAGGCCGGTAAATGACAAACGACGCCTCGCTTTGTGTAGAGAGGGTAAACACTGGACGACTGAACAGCGGAAAAACGTTGTGCAGAGTGACGAGTCACGGTACACAAGGTGGCGATCCGATGGCAGGGTGTGGGTGCGGCGAATGACCGGCGAACGTCATCTGCCAGCGTGTGTAGTGCCAACAGTGAAATCCGGAGGCGGTGGTGTTCCCTTGTTGTTCCGATTGGCACTATCACAGTATAGTTCTACATTGAAGTTTTAAGTACCTTCTTGATTCCCACTGTTGAAGAGCAATTCGGGGATGGCGATTGCATCTTTCAACACGATCGAGAAGCTGTTCACTATGTACGGTCTTTGTCGGATTGGTTACACGACAATGACATCCCTGTAATGGACCGGCCTGCACAGAGTCCTGACCTGAATCTTACAGAACATCTTTGGGACGTTTTGGAAAGCCGACTTCGTGCCAGGCTTCACCGATCGACATCTGTACGTCTCCTCAGTGCAGCACTCCGTGACGAACGGGCTGTCATTCCCGAAGAAACCTTCCAGCACCTGATTGGACGTATGCTTGCGGAAGTGGAAGCTGTCATCAAGGCTAGGGGTGGGCCAACACATACTGAATTCCAGCATTACCGTTGGAGTGCGCCACGAACTTGTAAGTCATTTGTAGCCAGGTGCCCGGATACTTTTGATCACATAGTGTATTTTCTCATAGTGTGTTCCATTCGAGTTCGATGGATAATTCTGTGATGCTGTCGCGGCACACAATAAAGATCGATTACTTACTTTATAGCTGCCCTTACAGTACTGCTGGGCTTTAGAAATGACTATAATTTTCGCCTTGACGATTATTAAACGTATTCACTTGCAATCGCGACTTCGGCCCAGGCGCCGAACCTCTTCAGTCATACATCGATAGTAAGCAGTGGTGTGAACGGAACAGACTTCATATGTGATATAAATAATTTTGAACGATAATAAAGTTTCTCCCTTAGCCCTATTTATATAACAAATGAAGATTCTTACAGACCAATCTGTCACTCTCTGGCATTCTGTGGCCTCGCATTCTGGAGGACGACGGTTCAGACCTGCGTCCAGCCATCTTTATTTAGGTTTTTCACTATTTGACTAAATCACTTAAGGAAAATACCGGGATTTTTCCTCTGAAAGGGCACGGTCACTTTTTATCTCCATCGTTCCTTAATCCGAGCTTGTGCTCCGTCTGTAATGACCCCTTTGTCGACAGGGTGTTAAATACTAATCTCCTCTTCTTCATCTCCTGACATTCTTCCTATAGTAGAAGATGGACGCTTGTGTGTGTTTTTGGGGTAGGTGACATATTGCTGTTGTGAAAAAGCAGTTATCGTGTCTCAACTAAACATGGTGATCACATAAAGGTTTCATTTGTTAATCACAGATATGACGGATCATGACGTAAACGAAATTTTGTGGTCCTAAATATATAGCACTAGCAAAGCGGAGACCAGGTGAGGTGGGCTAGTGGTTAGCACACTAGACTCCCATTCGTGGTTACGACGGTTCAAACCCGCGCCCAGCCATCCTGATTTAGGTTTCCGTGATTTCCCCAAATCGGAACCGGAAAATTTCGGGATGGTTCCTTTGAATGGCGACCACCGACTTCCTTCCCAATCCTTTCCTAATCCGATGGGACGATGGCCTCTCTGTTTGACCCGCTCCCCCAAATTATCGGTCAACCAACCAAGCAGGAGAGCTTGGCCGGATGTTTCGAAAGCGAGGACAACGAGAGGAGAGGTAAATAATTACTTTCCACTGAAGTCCGATTCCTTTTATGCCGAACAGAAATCAAGGCCCCGAATAACAAAATGTGTGTGAAATATTATGGGACTTAACTGCTAAGGTCATCAGTCCCTAAGCTTACACACTACTTAACCAAAATTACCGTAAGGACAAACACATACACATCCATGCGCGAGGGATGACTCCAACCTCCGCCGGGACCAGACGCACTGTCTATGACTGCAGCGCCCTAGACCGGTCGGCTAATCCCGCACGGGTCCCGAGTAATAAAGAACGTGAGACCGGTTTCAAGTGCCAGCTCACTAAGAAGTGCGTAGTTGCATAATTGGTACTTTAAAGGTGAGACTGCCCTCATCTCACTCACGTTTATACACTCCTGGAAATGGAAAAAAGAACACATTGACACCGGTGTGTCAGACCCACCATACTTGCTCCGGACACTGCGAGAGGGCTGTACAAGCAATGATCACACGCACGGCACAGCGGACACACCAGGAACCGCGGTGTTGGCCGTCGAATGGCGCTAGCTGCGCAGCATTTGTGCACCGCCGCCGTCAGTGTCAGCCAGGAATGTGTCAATAAAGTTTCCCCTTGCTGGGACAATGAATTCACGGTGTTCTTATTTCAATTTCCAAGAGTGTATATGCTGCTAATTATGGGTTTAAGGTGATGAGCCGTCTATTTCTCCTACTCCCCCCCCCCTTCCTCTCATACTCTCTCCCTCGACGGAATCGTGCACAACATTCGTGTTTCGTGCATCTGAGGCGGAAAGTGGGTGTCAGCCCATCATTGGAAACCACCTAAAAACCACACCCAAGCTTTCCAGCACACCGGCCCATATCGTCGCCGGACAGCTTTGAGCGGGGGCCGGCGCTGCTGCCTGTCCCAGAAGTGGAAGCCTTAACGCGCCCAGCTATCCGGGCGGCTGAAAACGTATCTCCATCGTGTGGAAAGTGCTACTAAACCCTAAACCAGGGGCGGGCAGACGTTGCACGCGGCTCATGAGCGCACAGCACTGCACGTGTGCTGCTCGCGTGCAGGCGTCGACAGGGGCAGTGGCGACAGCCGGCAGGTTGCGGCAGTCTAGTACAAGGCTAAGTAAGCCGCGGACGTAAATGCGAAGCGACCATTACGTAGTGAACGTTCTATTTCAAGAACCGGAAAATGCAGAGTGAAACAAGGAAACGGAGAAGTGGAGATTTGCCATCTTTTAAAAAGTAATGGGAGAATCATTATTTCTTTGTGCAAAAACAAGAAAATTCGAAATGTTTAATATGTGGCAGTATTCTCGCTGGTCAGTTTAGTATTGAAGGCCATTATAACAAATTTCACAGGGACGAGTACCGTTTATTGTCCGATTCTGAGTGGATGGGGAAATTGACTGAGCTTAAGAAGAGCGATCTGACGATACTAAATGAATCTGTCTTAGCTGCTGTGGTCACGAGAGATCTGCAACTTTCTTTCGTCATGTCTCTCATCTAACTGATTTAACACTTTATGGAGCACTGTTTTCAATTTTTCAGGACGACAACAATAATAGCCCAGCGGTACGTGCAAGTTATAAGATTGCGCATAATATAGCGAGAGCTGGAAAACTATTTGCCGAAATAGTAAGTCTCGCTTAAGAGCAGACATCAGTGATGAAAATTTAGGTAACTGTTTGCGTTTGTCTGTATGTAGAAATTTTGTTCCACTCCACCTATGATAATTAAATAAAACGTATCGTAGGTAATAGGTACTCTTTCAAACAACGATATCTTTCAAGCACTCGTACTAACCTTACTCCTTCATTCAATAAAGCAAGCAAGGAAACAAAACGCATTCCAGAGGAAGGAGCGGACAGAAGGTATGGCGGGGAGGGGAGACACGCGGGTTGCCAGCTTGCCCCTGTGTGCACGCAGAACACCTGTTAACTGCACGCGTGCAAGTGCACCGCACACGTGCAGGATTACTGCCCGCCCCTGCCCTAAACAATAAAAACTATCAGGTCCTTCACATGGATATTGGAATATCAGTTAAATTTCGGTTGCCCGACAAAACGCACAAATCCAAAGCTTGCACAGTCAACTAAACACCTAGGGATAACAGTTACGAACACCTTCAGTTGCAACCATCACGCAGAAAACTTCATGAAGAAGCCCAACACAAAAGTTCGTTTTGTTGCCAACTGTTAGAAGATAAGACCAATGTATTACACTGCGATCGTCCATGTTCTTAGGTCGTTGCGCAGAATGGGATCCTTAGCAGTTACCGAGTGGTTATAATTGAAGTCGAGCTACTGCAAGAGCTCCAGCGTGCGCTGTGTTTATCATATGGCAGAGGGTAGATACTCTAATGCGTTAATGACGAACCAATTTAATCCGGAAGAAACATTAGTTCCAATTTTCGTTAGCAGGCGTAAACTGGCACTGTAATTGCAAGGAGGATATATAGAAATGTGTGCATATGTCATGAATTACGAACGGGACGTGAGCAGAAAACGTCAAACAAGTGAGAAAGGCATAGTTTTGTTATTATTAACCGTATTACACAGTTTGTTCAATGTGAGCACTAGCGATGTCAACGAGATACCGTACGGCGTCAAGTTTGCACCTGGTGTACAAAATTGGAACAAATTTTTTTCCAGCGTAAATTGATCCCGCATTAAGGCATTACTATATCTACTAAGTTTTGCTGCCACACGACAATTACGGCCGACAGTGGACCTCTGCGTGTAGCTGCACTTCAGTTATAACATTCCGTTTGAGTAACTGGGGATAACGAACAACTTCAAAGTAGAACAGCTCTTTGCTGCTTTCAAGTAACAGGGTAGAGAATATCATGGATATTATAAGCTATCAGGATGGCAATCACAATAACAGATGCATTTCTCGTTTGGACGAGATCTTTTCGTGGAATATTAATCCACAACTTTCTCCTCACAACACACAGACTTGAGTCAACACAGTGAGAAACAAAAAAATAGTTCAAATGGCTCTAAGCACTTTGGTACTTAACATCTGAGGTCATCAGTCCGCTAGACTTAGAACTACTTAAACCCAAGTAACCTAAGGGCATCACACACACACATCCATGCCCGAGGCAGGATTCGAACCCGCGACCGCAGCAGCAGCGCGGTTCCGGACTGAAGCGCCTAGAACCGGTCGGCCACAGCCGCCGGCACAGTGAGAAACAATTGTAGTGATAAAATAATAGAGATCCGATCTAACACGGAAACACTTGCGAGTGCATTTTTCCGCGTGCTATTCGAGAATGAAACGATAGCGAAATAGTCTCAGAATAGTCCTACAAGGCCTCTGCCAAAGATATACTTGTGGATTGCAGAGATGTCGTGGAGATATAGATTCTCTCAGCAAGAAAGGAGTACTAGTTGTGTAAGCAAGCTGTTTAGGTTTTTACGATGGCAACGTCACGCTCTGTATGAAAACCACTGGCTGTGCTGTGTGCAGTCTGTGACTGGTTGGCATTGTGGGAATATTCTCTACTGTAGTGTTGGGCAGTTGGATGTGAACAGCGCGTAGCGTTGCGCAGTTGGAGGTGAGCCGCCAGCTGTGGTGGATGTGGGGAAAGAGACGGCGGAGTTTTGAGAGCGGATGATGTGGAGGTGTGTCCATCAGAGGGAGGAAATTTGTAAGAGTGGATGTCATGACTTTTGAATACTATTAAGGAAAATAAATTGTTTGTTCTCTATTAAAATCTTTCACTTGCTAACTACGGCTATCAGTAGTTGGTGCCTTCAGTAGTTAGAATCTTTTGTTTAGCTGGCAGTATTGGCGGTCGCTGTATTGCAGTAGGCTGAGTAACGAAGATTTTTGTGAGGTAAGTGATTGTTAGTCAGGGCCATTCTTTTGTAGGGATTACTGAAAGTCAGATTGTGTTGCGCTAAAAAAAATACACTCCTGGAAATTGAAATAAGAACACCGTGAATTCATTGTCCCAGGAAGGGGAAACTTTATTGACACATTCCTGGGGTCAGATACATCACATGATCACAATGACAGAACCACAGGCACATAGACACAGGCAACAGAGCATGCACAATGTCGGCACTAGTACAGTGTATATCCACCTTTCGCAGCAATGCAGGCTGCTATTCTCCCATGGAGACGATCGTAGAGATGCTGGATGTAGTCCTGTGGAACGGCTTGCCATGCCATTTCCACCTGGCGCCTCAGTTGGACCAGCGTTCGTGCTGGACGTGCAGACCGCGTGAGACGACGCTTCATCCAGTCCCAAACATGCTCAATGGGGGACAGATCCGGAGATCTCGCTGGCCAGGGTAGTTGACTTACACCTTCTAGAGCACGTTGGGTGGCACGGGATACATGCGGACGTGCAATGTCCTGTTGGAACAGCAAGTGCCCTATCCGGTCTAGGAATGGTAGAACGATGGGTTCGATGACGGTTTGGATGTACCGTGCACTATTCAGTGTCCCCTCGACGATCACCAGTGGTGTACGGCCAGTGTAGGAGATCGCTCCCCACACCATGATGCCGGGTGTTGGCCCTGTGTGCCTCGGTCGTATGCAGTCCTGATTGTGGCGCTCACCTGCACGGCGCCAAACACGCATACGACCATCATTGGCACCAAGGCAGAAGCGACTCTCATCGCTGAAGACGACACGTCTCCATTCGTCCCTCCATTCACGCCTGTCGCGACACCACTGGAGGCGGGCTGCACGATATTGGGGCGTGAGCGGAAGACGGCCTAATGGTGTGCGGAACCGTAGCCCAGCTTCATGGAGACGGTTGCGAATGGTCCTCGCCGATACCCCAGGAGCAACAGTGTCCCTAATTTGCTGGGAAGTGGCGGTGCGGTCCCCTACGGCACTGCGTAGGATCCTACGGTCTTGGCGTACATCCGTGCGTCGCTGCGGTCCGGTCCCAGGTCGACGGAACCGTAGCCCAGCTTCATGGAGACGGTTGCGAATGGTCCTCGCCGATACCCCAGGAGCAACAGTGTCCCTAATTTGCTGGGAAGTGGCGGTGCGGTCCCCTACGGCACTGCGTAGGATCCTACGGTCTTGGCGTACATCCGTGCGTCGCTGCGGTCCGGTCCCAGGTCGACGGGCACGTGCACCTTCCGCCGACCACTGGCGACAACATCGATGTACTGTGGAGACCTCACGCCCCACGTGTTGAGCAATTCGGCGGTACGTCCACCCGGCCTCCCGCATGCCCACTATACGCCCTCGCTCAAAGTCCGTCAACTGCAAATACGGTTCACGTCCACGCTGTCGCGGCGTGCTACCAGTGTTAAAGACTGCGATGGAGCTCCGTATGCCACGGCAAACTGGCTGACACTGACGGCGGCGGTGCACAAATGCTGCGCAGCTAGCGCCATTCGACGGCCAACACCGCGGTTCCTGGTGTGTCCGCTGTGCCGTGCGTGTGATCATTGCTTGTACAGCCCTCTCGCAGTGTCCGGAGCAAGTATGGTGGGTCTGACACACCGGTGTCAATGTGTTCTTTTTTCCATTTCCAGGAGTGTATTTTGTGTCAGTTTAGTGTTGATCAGAATAAGTAAAGAGAGAAATGTCTGAGTACGTTCAGTTTAGCTCGGCTGTTTGAAAATCAAATAACGTAGAGGTTTTCCAGCACTGACATTTATGAATTTTTCTAAGGGGATGTTTCAATTGTTTCGGCGGACGTCAAGCGAAGGTACACCGGTGAGGAACGGAAGAGCAGAGGGGGCTGTCAGACGATGTCAGCTGACCGACCCGTCTCTAGGACGACAACGAGATAGGAGAATATAAGCACCACGCCGCCTAGGCGCGCCCCAGTTGAAGTGCAGACAGTCTACGAGTCCGACAGCAGTGACTCAGGAATTGTATTGTTTCACTTGTATTACGAATTGTATACTCTGAAGAAACTTCTTATTTGTCTGTCGCCCATTGCTTGCGACACTTCTGTATTTCGCAAAAGTTAGGTATTGTCAATCATCTTACTGTAATAAAAATCCATTAATACGACTTGCCTGAATTGTTGTGTAGCGATCTGAAAAAGCAGGCTCCCTAGGCACCCTATATTAGGCGAATGGGCACGACAGAACACTATTAGCGTAAGGAGGGTTTCTGTGGAGTTTACAAGGTAGGAAATGAGGTACTGGCGGAAATAAAATTGTAAGGAAGGTTGTGTATCATGTCTCGGTTGCAACGTCAGCAAGAGCATTGCCCGCAAAAGGCAAAAAATTCCGCGTTCGAGTCCCACTCAGGCACACTCCGCTGCGGAGAGGGGGGACTCGTCCTGGAGGTAATGCGGCACTGCGTCTTCCCGGACGGTATTTACCTTTACCCCGGCTGCGAGATTTGCCGTTACGGGAGGGCGAGTGACCAGGAAAGTCGGCGCCCGCTACTTGGCGACCGCGGCGGGCCCGTGACGTCAACCTCGTCAGGCAGGCTGGCGGCGCGGCTGCAATTTGCGCCTCTGCGCCTATCTGCCGCCGCATCTGGCATCGGGGCGCGTGACGCCGCGAGCAGATGAGGGCCCGATGTGGACGCGGGAGGGAAGCGGCGGGCCGCGCATGCGCAACAGCCCGCGCTCCGCACTCTGCAGTTTGTGTGGCGTCGGCAAAGACGGTCCGTAACCGTTCATTGTCGATTAGAAGCTGAACTCATCGCAACTAGGAACACACAGCAAGTCCACCACGTATCGCCCTCCCCAATGGCCGACAAGGCAAGAGCTTACTGAATGATATTTTCACTCTGCAGCGGAGTGTGCGCTGATGTAGAACTTCCTGGCAGATTAAAACTATGTGCCGGACCGAGACTCGAACTCGGAACCTTTGCCTTTCGCGGGCAAATGCTCTACCATGTGAGCTACCCAAGCACGACTCAGCCGGCCGGAGTGGCCGAGCGGTTCTAGGCGCTACAGCCTGCAACCGAGCGACCGCTACGGTCGCAGGTTCGAATCCTGCCTCGGGCATGGATGTGTGTGATGTCCTTAGGTTAGTTAGGTTAAAGTACTTCTAAATTCTATGCGACTGATGACCTCAGATGTTAAGTCCCATAGTGCTCAGAGCTATTTCAACCAAGTACAACTCACGCCCCGTCCTCACAGCTTTACTTCTGCCAGTACCTCGTCTCCTGCCGTCCAAACTTTACAGAAGCTCTCCTGCGAACCTTGCAGAACTAGCACTCCTCAAAGAAAGGAGGCTGTGGCTAAGCCATGTCTCCGCAATATCTTTTCTTTCAGGAGTGCTAGTTCTGCAAGGTTCGCAGGAGAGCTTCTGTAAAGTTTAGAAGTAAAGCTGTGAGGAGGGGGCGTCGGTAACTCAGACGGTAGAGCACATGCCCGCGAAAGGCAAAGGTCCCGAGTTCGAGTCTCGGTCCGGCACACAGTTTCAACCAGCCAGGAAGTTTCAAGACCTTACTAATTATAGCGCGCACAGGGGCGTTTAAGCAGTCGTACACCCTGCGCTCGATACGGGACGAATCCCTAGCAAGTGCTACAGAGGGACATTCTTCCACGCACTTCACAAAGGTTTGCAGTGTGTAGATGTACAGTCATGGAAGAAATTATTGATACACCATTCTTCATGTAGAATAATTTTATTTATTACAAAAAATGGTTCAAATGGCTCTGAGCACTATGGGACTCAACTGCTGAGGTTATTAGTCCCCTAGAACTTAGAACTAGTTAAACCTAACTAACCTAAGGACATCACACACATCCATGCCCGAAGCAGGATTCGAACCTGCGACCGTAGCGGTCTCGCGGTTCCAGACTGCAGCGCCAGAACCGCGCGGCCACTTCGGCCGGCTATTTATTACAATTGAACACCATAACCACAGATATTATTTCGTAAGCCAACGGTATGGTGTTTTCTTTCTAGTCTGTGTAAATGAACGGACTACTTAAACTAGTTTCTGCAAAAAGTAAATAAAAATTGCGTGCCAACTGGCTTCACGCAGTGGGGGAAAAAGTCACAGAACCAACTAACGAACCGTCTGCAGCAAGCAGCGCCTTGTCCGAGCTAATTCTGATACGCTGTCAGTGCCATTCCACAGCAAAATGGGCCGCACAGTAAGCAACTGTAGAGGTAAGGCAAACCGTTACCTCCCAATTCGACAAGGGAAAATCACTTTCCGAAACAGTCGATACTGTTGCAAGAAGTTAGGCAACTGTGAAGTGCACAATATCGCGATTTAAAGCAAGAAATTCATTAGTAGAGAAAGAGGAGGTCGACCACAGAAGCTAACGCTAATAGAACGAAAATGTTAGTAAGGATAGTCAAAAAAGATCCTAAACTGATAGGTTGTGTATTGTCAGTGCATGTTAAAGATCAGTTCGAGGAGGAAATCATGCCAAGGGCAGTTTGCTGTATTTTAAGTAGTGCAGGTTATGGAGCTAGGGTACCTCCATGAAAACCATACACCAGCAAGAGTAATCAGAAATTTGCTCGAGAGCATATAAGCAAGAACACAAATTTCTGGGACAAGTTACTGTTCAAATATGAACATAAATTTAACATATTTGTAAATGATCAAGAATTTTGTGTGCAGACGACCAGATACATGTACGACAACATCTCGTGTTGGGAACCTTGTTTCTGATGAAGGTAAAATGCATAGATTTCAGTATTTCACATACGCCAAAGGAAAATCTGCTTAAAAGTGTTAATAGAATGGATTTAGGCGCGGATCACTGTTTCCGTCAACACAATGACCCTAAGCATACAACGGAAATTGTTCGCCTGTGGTGGCTGTATAGCAGGCCCCATGTTCTCAAATTTCCAGCTCTGAGCTCAGACCTTAATGTAATTGAACATTTTTGAGTATCCTTCAAAGAAAGGTCAGAAACGATGAAATAGGAAGTAAGACTGCTCTGAAAAGATATCTACAGCATGAGCGGCAAAATATTACCTCAGGAACTACCAGTAAAACTGGTTCATTCCATGCCAAAAAGGTTAACGGAAGTGATACACAGAAGACGAATGCCAACAAAGCATTAACATTATCATTACATTTATGTACATCGTAATTTTCTTTGAACGTATAAATACTTTTTTCCCCACTGTGTGAAGCTAGCTGTTAAAGGATTTTTATTTCCTCTTTTCAGAATATTTAATTAATCCTTTTATATAAGCAGATTCGGAAGAAAACCCAATACTGTTAATTTACCAAATAACATCACTGGTCTGATCTTTAGTTCTAATAAATAAAGTTATTCTATATGAACAATGATGTATGAATAATTTTTCCTATGAGTGGCTACTAGCTAGTTTAGAGCGTGTGCTCGTTTTGAAGTACGTCTTTACAAGTAACAACACATTAGGCTTCTTATCGATTCTTGGTTTCCCTTTTTCGTCTGCGTTCGCGTTTGAGTTAAATGTGACCAGTTTCGAACCTATTTGCTCCTTCTCAAACCAACACCTGGCTCGTTCTCACGATATTAACGAAATAATCTCATAGTATTATAACGTGCCTTTCGTTATAATTGTTTATAGGGGACGGTGTTCTAAGTAGAGGATAGTGTAGTAAGAACACGTAATGTTTTTAGGTTGATACTTCACTCTAGTGCCTGATTTTCGAATCAAACAAAATAATGCACTCTAGAGACCGCCAAAAGGAGTTTCCACCATTTTCTGCAGTTATGTACCGTGGTGAATTAGACAATGTGCTCATTATTGTTCTTGTTAACTGTTTAATTTGTTTTATTTCCTAATCTGTTGTCTTAGTTACTGCTGATACATGTTATATGGGCATTAGGCCTACGTCCACGGCATAATACTCTACCAAACTGTTCGCCTTGCTGAGCTTGTCTGCATATCCATTTGCTTCGAAAGTCGTTAAAGCCTCTGATTATGTCTTCAGCACTGCAAGACGAAACGTTAGGCAGAGACTTGTACTACGGCCTAATACTCTTTTAAGAAATATCACCAATTATGCAAATAAAAAAATGTGAAAACATCCCATTCTGTGGTTGATTAGTGTTTTGAATCGCTGGACCTCTCAATCTCGCTCATGTTTTAGCATCGTGTAGGCTTTTTCAGGGTGCTGTAATTGTCTGTTTCCTCTTTTACCTCTCGTTGATTAGCGGAATTATTATTCGCTCTCAGGTGCCTTATGTCAGTTATTTGTTTCATTTGGAATGGTATCTTCGGAGTGGGCCTGTTCAATTCACACTGTGTTGGAAGTGACTGTGTCCTCTGGTTCAACTAAAGCGATCACTGACTGGAAATGGTTACGTTCGGCTACTTGGAGACCAGGTGCAGCCGCCTATGGACATCACATTAGCAAACAACGATGCGCCATGTCACCGTGCCATAAATCTCTATCATTAGAGCGAATGATTTGGCCTCCCAGATCGCCCGACATGAATCCCGTCGACGATTTATGGAACATCATGGAGAGGTCAGTTCGTGCACAACATGCTGCGGCGGTAAGACTTTCGCATTTATGGGCGGTTATAGAGGCAACATGCCGGCCGCTGTGACCGAGCGGTTCTAGGCGCTTCAGTCTGCAACGGCGCGACCGCTACTATCCCAGGTTCGAATCCTGCCTCGGGCATGGGTGTGTGTGATGTCCTTAGGTTAGTTAGGTTTAAGTAGTTCTAAGTTCTATGGGACTGATGACCTCAGATGTTAAGTCTGTCAGTGCTCAGAGCCATTTGAATCATTTTTTAGAGGCAGCATAGCTCAATATTTCTGCAGGCTACTTCCAGCGACTTGTCGAGTCCACGCTACGTCGAGATGCTGCACTATGCCGGGAAAAAGCAGCTCCGGCACGATATTAGGATGTGTCCCCTGAGTTCTGTTACCTCAGTGTATGTTGACGAGTGTTTGCTCCCCCACAACTCCTAGCCACTTACCACTCGTATTCCCTCACCCAAGAGGCGACTAACTTTATGATTAGCCCTAACAGATATGGTGCTATTCAGCCCGTGGCACCGCCCTTCCCACGCGCCCTTCTCAACCCTTGCGCGCGTTACTTTCTTCGCACGTAATTCTAACGCGCGACTCGTCCCGCCAGCTCAGCCGGCGCGGCGTCGCTCGCCGGGAGGGCGAATAAATCCTGGCCAGGCGGCGTCGCCGGCGCCCTTAATTCGCGCACTAAAAGTTACATCCCCTCTTTTATTTTTCATCTTGTAATATTCTCGCGCCAGCCCGGGCGTCGTAACTGGGGGTTGGACTGGCTAATTCCCCCGCAGCAAGAGTCCCCATCTCTCTCTCTCTCTTTCTTTCTTTTTTTTTTTTTTTTTTAAAGCCACCCGGCTCTTTGCGCCGAGGAGAAAGAAGTTGTCGCGCGCGGACGGGCAGCTGTTGGCAGTAATGGAGTGGGGGTGTGGTGGGAAGGGCGGAGGGAGGAAGAGCTGTGAATTACCGCTGAATTTCACGCGGGGTAGTTGCGGCCGAGGATGGAAAGGGTTGACTGCGTCTTAATGCAACAATGCGGGGAGCGAGTTGTCAGGGGTGTTGCCGGCGCGGGTAATCGTTTTAAAAATCTGCGACGAGCTGAAAAGTATGGTCGCGCTTGGGGGAATCTAGCCGTCTTAGGGGAGGAATGTCGCGGTAAAGTGCGCAGCTATCACCTCCTGCTATGCAGTAGCTGGGAAAGAGGTCGTACCGAGCAGCAAGTAGCCGCCTTACAGCTGGAAGGGGAGAAGCGCCGTCGTCACTTCTTTAGGAGGTCCGCCGGCGCAGCACTCGAGAAGTCGTTACTAAAGATGTGTGATGTGTGCTGCAGGGAGGTGACGGGAGGGGGGGTTGGGGAGATGCTTGCGGAGGGAAACGGAAGGTGGCTACAACGCTTATTTTTGTAGGGGAGGCTCTTGTACCTGGAGGATAGTGTACCTAGCAACACTTCCCTCGTCAGCGTTTCAGTCTAGTGACCGATTTTATAATCATAAGAAGGAATGCTCATTGGAAAACACGATAACTACTTTCCGGCACTGCGTACTGTTTGTTGTAGTGAGACATGAGGTTGTGTTTATTGCGGTGTTTCTTTTTTTCCTTTTTAAATATAAAGATTTCTAAATATTTAGGTGCTGCGTGCTAATTCATCTGCCCCTACCGAGGTCTTTTAATGCAACCCGCAATATTCTATCTGGCCTTTAAAAACCATGTGTCAGATTTTCATGTTCTGCCGAATGCTACTTGCAAACTATTAGTCTTACAGATGATATTTTTGTAGGAAATTTAATGTGGTTGAATTTCGTACGAAGGGTTTTCGCTAGAGGCTGTAGTTTCCTATTTATTCAGGAGAAACGTACAAAGTGATCTTCAAATGCAATCCCACTCCTCAGACTCAGCTGCCTCTCCCCCTACCCCCCCCCCCCCCATCCCCACCATTCAGAATTTCTAGTATGTTGTTCATGACGCTCACTCCTATCAATGCACTAAGATTTGTAACTGCACGAACTATTTCACACATTCGAATTCTTTTCCTCTTCAGTCGATGACGTTACCGGCCTAGTCGAGCACTTACAAATTGTAAAACTGGCCTTTCTATAAATTTACTGTTCTGAATTTTAACAGCGTAAAATAAACACTTACATCGTTGTTCTTGCAGGCCTTCTGACTACTGTGCCTGTGAGGGTTAAGTTTGAATCGAATTGTCAGGGCAATTAGGTTGAAGATCGCTTTCGTACGTTTTTCTTGGATACCTCAAAAAACGGTGGCCTTCACAGAAAACGTTTCCCAAACAACTTTTAACTAAGTTAAATTTCTTACAAGAGGGCCCTATTAACTTTGTCTGTAGGACTAACACTTCGCTCGAAGCGAGTGAGAGAATATGAAAATCTAGCAGGTGGTTTTTGCAGGCCAGATATAACATTGCGGATTGCATAAAACGTCTTTTGGGGCAGCTGAAACACCTGTTATCATAAACTTATTCTGAAGATACTGTCAATTTTCATTTTACAGAGTGTCATGTTGAGTAAAAAATCTGTATGTTTTTAAAAGTAGTTACAAGTCGTGCGGACGGTTAGGCTATACTTCATCAGTTGGGCACCATCTTCCGCCCTGCAACGGAAGCTCCTCTATAATGGAACACGTGATAGTAGCAAATGAAATGAATTGCTGTATCTGAACAATTTTCCCTGTCTCCAAACTGGTAAATTTGTTAGCTACCAGTACTTTCTATTTCAATATGATTCTAACTTTTAACTGGTATTTCATAATACTTCTTTTTTAAACTGATTTCACTCACCGATTATTCATATGCAGTAGAGTAATAGTTTAACACGAAGACTATTGCAAGACATTCAATTCTGAATAAAGTGTTTGTTCCTAGGTACATGGCGTGTTGAAGCTTGAACAGTTTTTCACATTTGGAAAAACCATATTTCTCACCACAAATTTCAGTAATTTCAGAAAAAAACCTACAGCACACAGGCAGTAAATGCCATTATGTCCAAGTGGAATCTTAACATATTATAAAAATACATGTACGTGTATATGTGTATGCTCCACTGGACCGGTATCAACCAAACTCGGAACATGTGTACCTTATTTTCGCGGGTAGCGGTGAAAGTGTAGACTAGCCCACGACGCGTGAGTCCCTAGACTACCCTATTTGGGAATGAGAGCAGTTACCAACTTCGAACAGTCTTCACACATAATTTCAAACTTTTACGAAATTGTTTCTCGTTGACAACCACTGTAAAATGATGAAAGGAAAAATGTTTATCGCTTATGTCTTTTTTGAAGTTAATGCAGTAAAAGTACCGCATGAGGCGTGACGTTGTAATTTATTACTTCTTTAGCACTAAGTGCATTCACGACATATTTTACATACAGTATGCAAATATACCACTGAATTTAAGTGCACAGTTATATTATCATACGACACACATTCAGAAGGATGCGGGAAAAACTACTGTACCGTGCACGACGTTTAAATTTAATTACTTCTATGCGTATCAATCCATTCGCAACAGAATTTGGAGACATATGCCGCTGACTGTGCCTACGGAATTATGTCATTGTAAGACACGTAGACGTCAGCAACATCGAGCACATGGATAGTCCCACAGCTATAAATAAATACATGGGCAATGCCGAGTTTCTCCGCTAATAAGAACATTTATTAAACATCTATTAAAGTGCTGCCTAGAGGCGAAAATATCAAACACATCCCCCAACTGCACTGCACCGGCACAGCCGAAGTAAAAGTGTGTGAAATCTGACTCATATTCACGACCATATTACTTAAATAATTAGGTAATTACTTAATTAACCGTGCCATCATTACGGCCATCAGCCCTTCTGTTACATCGAAGGAGAGGTTTCACATATTTTACAACACATACTCTGAGTTGAAAATCGTCATGGGATTCCCAGTGACATCGTGTCCGTCCTCGTTTTGTGCGGCGTATTGCAGCAACGACGTGGCAAGGACTGAACATATCGTTGGTTCTCCCTTACAGAACTGTTGAGCCATGCTGCCGCCTCTGTGGCCGTCCATAATTGCAAAGGTGTTGCCGGTGCAGAATTTTGTGCACAAACTCACCTCTCTATTATATCCCGTAGATGTCCGACGGGATTGATGTCGAACGATATGCGTGGCCAAACAATTCGCTCGAATTGTCCAGAATGCTCTTCAAACTAATCGCGAACAATTTTGGTCCGGTGTCATCGCAGGTCGCAACTGGCCTATCGGGACCATCTGACCGCCGTGTCATCCTCAGCTGAGGAGGGGCGTGTGGTCAGCGCACTGCTGTCCCGGTCGTTATGATGGTTTTCTGTGACCGGAGCCGCTACTATTCGGTCGAGTAGCTCCTCAATTGGCACCACGAGGCTGAGTGCACCCCGAAAAATGGCAACAGCGCACGGCGGCCTGGATGGTCACCCATCCAAGTGCCGACCACGCCCGACAGCGCTTAACTCCGGTGATCCCACGGGAACCGGTGTATCCACTGCGGCAAGGCCGTTGTCTACATAGCACATTGTTGTCCATGAAAATCCCATCGTTGGTTGGGAACACGAAGTCAATGAATGTCTGCAGTTGCCAGTTTATGATCGGTTCATTTGGTTCAGTCCAACCACAGCACTTTGCCCACTCCATGTAAACACAACCTACCACCAGCTTGCACAGCGCCTTGTTCACAACTTGGGTCCATGGCTTCGCGGGATCTGCACCACACACTGACGCTACCATCCTTAACAGCTGAAATCCAGACTCATCTGACCTGGACACGGTTTTACAGTCTTCTAAGGATGCACCTTATATGCTCACGAGTCCAGGAGAGGCGCTGCAGGCGATGTCGTACAGTTATCAAAGGCACTCGCGTCGGTCGTCTGCTGCCATAGCCCGTTAACGCCAAATTTCTGCACTGTCCTAAAGGATTTCTGCGGTTATTTCACGCACTGCTGCTTGTCTGTTAACACTGAGGAAGCTACGCAAACGCCGCTGTTCTCGGTCCCGAAGTGAAGGCCGGCAGGCACTGCGTTGTCCGTGGTGAGAGACAATGCCTGAAATCTGGTATTCTCTGCCCACTCTTTACACTGTGTATCTCAGATATTTCGCCGGCCGCTGTGGCCGAGCGGTTCTAGGCGCTTTAGTCCGGAACCGCGCTGCTGCTACGGTCGCAGGTTCGAATCCTGCCTCCGGCATGGATGTGAGTGATATCCTTAGGTTAGTTAGGTTTGATCACTTCTAAGTCTAGGGGATTCATGACCTCAGATGTTAAGTACCATAGTGCTTAGAGCCATTTGAACTAATTGAACTCAGAATATTTTATTCTCCAAAGATTTCAGAAATTGAGTGTTCATGCGTGTAGCTCCAATTACTACTTCGCGTTTTAATTCTACGAACTCCCGTCGTGCGGCTATAATTACGTCGGAAACCTTTTCGCACGAATCATATGAGTACAAGTGACTGCTTCGCCAATGCGCTGTCCTCTTATACCTGGCGCTCGCGATTTTATCGTCATCTGTATATGTGCATGCCGCTGTCCCATGAGGTTATCACTCCAGCTTATAAGGAATAGTTAATAAAGACTGGAATATTTCAGGGATACTATACCGCAGAAAGAACTGAAACTTACGAGGTGCATTCAAGTTCTAAGGCCTCCGATTTTTTTTCTAATTAACTACTCACCCGAAATCGATGAAACTGGCGTTACTTCTCGACGTAATCGCCCTGCAAACGTAAACATTTTTCGCAACGCTGACGCCATGATTCCACGGCAACGGCGAAGGCTTCTTTAGGAGTCTGTTTTGACCACTGGAAAATCGCTGAGGCAATAGGAGCACGGCTGGTGAATGTGCGGCCACGGAGAGTGTCTTTCATTGTTGAAAAAAGCCAAAAGTCACTAGGAGCCAGGTCAGGTGAGTAGGGAGCATGAGGAATCACTTCAAAGTTGTTATCACGAAGAAACTGTTGCGTAACGTTAGCTCGATGTGCGGGTGCGTTGTCTTGGTGAAACAGCACACGCACAGCCCTTTCCGGACGTTTTTGTTGCAGTGCAGGAAGGAATTTGTTCTTCAAAACATTTTCGTAGGATGCACCTGTTACCGTAGTGCCCTTTGGAACGCAATGGGTAAGGATTACGCCCTCGCTGTCCTAGAACATGGACACCATTATTTTTTCAGCACTGGCGGTTACCCGAAATTTTTTTGGTGGCGGTGAATCTGTGTGCTTCCATTGAGCTGACTGGCGCTTTGTTTCTGGATTGAAAAAGGGCATCCACGTCTCATCCATTGTCACAACCGGCGAAAAGAAAGTCCCATTCGTGCTGTCGTTGTGCGTCAACATTGATCGGCAACATGCCACACGGGCAGCCGTGTGGTCGTCCGTCAGCATTCGTGACACCCACCTGGATGGCATTTTTCGCATTTTCAGGTCGTCATGCAGGATTGTGTGCACAGAACCCACAGAAATGCCAACTCTGGAGGCGATCTGTTCAACAGTCATTCGGCGATCCCCCAAAACAATTCTCTCCACTTTCTGGATCATGTCGTCAGACCAGCTTGTGCGCCCCTGAGGTTGTTTCGGTTTGTTGTCACACGATGTTCTGCCTTCATTAAACTGTCGCACCATGAACACACTTTCGACACACCCATAACTCCATCACCACATGTCTCCTTCAACTGTCGATGAATTTCAATTGGTTTCACGCCACGCAAATTCAGAAAATGAATGATTGCCCGCTGTTCAAGTAAGGAAACGTCGCCATTTTAAGTATTTGAAACAGTTCTCATTCTCGCCGCTGGCGGTAAAATTCCATCTGCCGTACGGTGCTGCCATCTCTGGGACGTATTGACAATGAACGCGGCCTCATTTTAAAACAATGCGCATGTTTCTATCTCTTTCCAGTCCAGAGAAAAAAAATCGGAGGCCTTAGAACTTGAATGCACCTCATACATTCGTTCATGAAAAGTGGAACAGTAAATATAAATTTCGGGAAGACAATACTCAACTTTGAGTGATAGCTGAAATGGACATGATAGAAATGTTTGAAGAAGACGAGAAATAGGTGCGTCGTAAAACACAATTAGTGAAGATAGATAAGGGAAATGAATGTGACTAACGGAGTAACGAAATGAAGAAGCGTAATTGAGAAAAGACTGAAACATTTGTTTAACCGTTTGACAGAGAGAGAGATTTTAATGGTTCAAATGGCTCTGAGCACTATGGCATTTAGCATCTGAGGTCATCAGTCCACTTGAACTTAGAACTACTTAAACCTATCTAACCTAAGGACATCACACACATCTATGCCCGAGGCAGGATTCGAACCTGCGACCTTAGCGGTCGCGCATTTCCAGACCGAAACGCCTAGAACCGCTCGGCCAGACGGCCGGCAGAGAGAGAGAACGGACCACATAGTAGGGAGTTACGAGGTTGACAGAAGAAAGTGTTTCGGCTTCTTAAAAGCGACAGGACACTGAACTGTGGGCAGGTTGCAGGGAAGGGTGTCCCAAGTGCGGGCGGCAGCTACGGAGGAAGAGATCGCGAATACTATTTCTGTTTTGTGAATGGGCATAGCTAGCGTACTAGATAAGCGCCAGCTTCTGTTTCTAATATGATGGGATTAACGGTAACTGCTCTTCAATGCAATTTACTGGAATACAAATGAATTTGACTGCTTGTATGAAACACTGACACGGTCATGTAGATGCATGTCGCAGATGAAACGCGCTCAAGCATTAATGCATTGTCCCAAGTGTCTAGCGTTGTCGCTACTCGTGCCCTGTTCGATTACATCGCCGTAGTGGACGTTCGGGAGAACGAGCGACTGCCCAACTTAACGTTCCACAGCCAGTATTTTTTTTTCTGCTCAGTGGAAAGTTATACCGACGTTAAATTCTTCATGTGTGTGGCCATAGTGTCTGTAGTTGCCTTACAATTCTTGAGGGTATTTTTTTTCCGTCACTGCAACTACTCTCTAATTAGACCAAAATAATCAGTGTCTAAAGCGGAAAAACAATGATGTGCTAGCAGACGGTATTTCCTGGTGTAAGCGAGAAATCAACCGAAAATCACTGTAAGTGCAAATGAACTTATTCTTAACGAACTGTTTTTCAATCTAACAGCAAATCATAACGTAAATAACTAGTTACGGGCCGGCCGCGGTGGTCTCGCGGTTCTAGGCGCTCAGTCCGGAACCGCGCGACGGCTACGGTCGCAGGTTCGAATCCTGCCTCGGGCATGGATGTGTGTGATGTCCTTAGGTTAGTTAGGTTTAAGTAGTTCTAAGTTCTAGGGGACTGATGACCGCAGGTGTTAAGTCCCATAGTGCTCAGAGCCATTTGAACCATTTTTGAACTAGTTACGGACCACCGATGATGCTTTACTTCAATAAAGCGAAACGCTTCAACAAATGTGAAAAAATCACGCATTTTTGTAATGGCAACGACAGAAAAAGAAATACCCTCAAGGAATATACCGACGTTTTTTATTGTTTTCTGATATGATATTTGAATACCGTCGAGCAAAATAGGAGACAACTGTCCGCACAATTCAGAAGTTATTAATTTCTAGAATGAGATTTTTCACTCTGCAGCGGAGTGTGCGCTGATATGAAACTTCCTGGCAGATTAAAACTGTGTGCCCGACCGAGACTCGAACTCGGGACCTTTGCCTTTCGCGGGCAAGTGCTCTACCAACTGAGCTACCGAAGCACGACTCACGCCCGGTACTCACAGCTTTACTTCTGCCAGTACCTCGTCTCCTACCTTCCAAACTTTACAGAAGCTCTCCTGCGAACCATGCAGAACTAGCACTCCTGAAAGAAAGGATATTGCGGAGACATGGCTTAGCCACAGCCTGGGGAATGTTTCCAGAATGAGATTTTCACTCTGCAGCGGAGTGTGCGCCGATATGAATCTTCCTGGCAGATTAAAACTGTGTGCCCGACCGAGACTCGAGCTTCTGTAAAGTTTGGAAGGTAGGAGACGAGATACTGGCAGAAGTAAAGCTGTGAGTACCGGGCGTGAGTCGTGCTTCGGTAGCTCAGTTGGTAGAGCGCTTGCCCGCGAAAGGCAAAGGTCCCGAGTTCGAGTCTCGGTCGGGCACACAGTTTTAATCTGCCAGGAAGTTTCATATCAGCGCACACTCCGCTGCAGAGTGAAAAATCTCATTCTGGAAACATCCCCCAGGCTGTGGCTAAGCCATGTCTCCGCAATATCCTTTCTTTCAGGAGTGCTAGTTCTGCAAGGTTCGCAGGAGAGCTTCTGTAAAGTTTGGAAGGTAGGAGACGAGGTACTGGCAGAAGTAAAGCTGTGAGTACCGGGCGTGAGTCGTGCTTCGGTAGCTCAGATGGTAGAGCGCTTGCCCGCGAAAGGCAAAGGTCCCGAGTTCGAGTCTCGGTCGGGCACACAGTTTTAATCTGCCAGGAAGTTTCGTTATTCATTTCTGATGGGATACTAGAATTACTTGAGATTTCTTCGCATTTAATTTAAATCCCATTTCACCACTGAGAACAGATCATAATTCATCTGGACGATCGCTGTATTGTTGTCTCCACGTCTTTCACAGGACGGCACCGATGAGGTACCATTGACATGCAAGGAAAAAGATAATGGCTCCAGGACTGACTCCTTTGGTACTCCTTTGTGAAATTCCTCCAGGACTATTTATTCCCACGGACAGCAGTTTTCTGTCTGTTTTGCAAGTAGCTTTCAAACCAGATTTCTGTCAGAAAATTTAGCTATCCTATTTTTGTCTGTAGTTTGTGGAAGTTCAGGTATTAAATACTTTGACGAAGTCTAATAGTTTCAATGTTGTGGTCTCAAGGTTGTCCATGGCATATTTTAGGTCATCCGTTTCTTTAATCGAAATAATGTTTGTGCTATGGTCTTTACCAGCATGAGACTGGCATATTCATGTTAGCTGGAATTGCGTATGTTTCAGTAATTTGGTCGGTAATCGCGAGGTGGTGGAAGCTTCTCGTCGTTAGAGATGGTTCGCGCTGTGCCTTTTTCTATGGAGGACGGAAGATAGCGGCCACTAGGGAAAGACGTAAGTTGTATTGCACATTTAATCTTAGAGTGATACGGGTCTGACGTAAGTCGGAGTCACAGTTAAAGTCCAGTGGACGACAAGCTATCATGACGCTTATCGCAATGGTTTCAGTAAATCCTCTCCGATGTCAGGTTAACAATAACTTAACTGATATACAGTATAGCTCAAGAAAACAAACGTCAGACTAGGATAACGCCTGTGTTTACAATGGAAGCAGAGTTAACAAGGTAAACAGGCTTCGTCTTTGATAATATTACAAGAGCAAAGAATCCACTTAAAGGAATTTCACTACGATAATATTGCACTTTTCTGTTTTATACCTAGAAAATGAAGCGATGCACAAAATGTTTGACTACATGCCCGCAGCTTAGCAAGCAGTAGGCAGATGAATTTCTATTAACAGAGCTAATACTGCAAAACAAAAATAAAAGGTTACGGCAAGTGAAGAAAAAAAATGGCTCTGAGCACTATGGGACTTAACATCTATGGTCATCAGTGCCATAGAACTTAGAACTACTTAAACCTAACTAACCTAAGGACAGCACACAACACCCAGTCATCACGAGGCAGAGAAAATCCCTGACTCCGCCGGAAATCGAACCCGGGAACCCGGGCGTAGGACGCGAGAACGCTACCACACGACCACGAGCTGCGGACACAAGTGAAGAAAAGTGGGAGGTATTTAGCGAGGGGAATTTTCGACTGTATGATAAATTCATTCTCTCCCAAATTTCCTTATTCATACCTCCTCTGTGTTATCACAGATGATGTGTCACTGATCCCATTTGTACTGAGACTGCAGTACACGCAAGGTGCCTAGTTGCTTCCACCGCCCTGAGTAGAATGCACAAGTTCTGAATAATGTTGATCAACCTGGAGTCTTCTACAGTTGTTGGCCCCTGCCCAGAAAATTTCACGTAGGTCTTGAATCCGTTACCTTGAGGCTTTAATAAAATGTTTGTTGAAACTGGTGTTATATAAATAATTACATTTTGAAAAGGTGTTTGTGAAAGGGACACCACTCGCTTCTTATTAGCAGAATACGAGAAACTTCACAACTGTAATCCACTTTATGAATCACAATTTCAAATGATTCAAATGGCTCTGAGCACTATGGGACTCAACTGCTGTGATCATAAGTCCCCTAGAACTTAGAACTACTTAAACCTAACTAACCTAAGGACAGCACACAACACCCAGCCATCACGAGGCAGAGAAAATTCCTGACCCCGCCGGGAATCGAACCCGGGAACCCGGGCGTGGGAAGCGAGAACGCTACCGCACGACCACGAGATGCGGGCAATCACAATTTCCATTCTGCACACTTTCACAGAGAATATGCAAGATAGTGAACTGCGTGCTCTCGTTACTGCTGTCAGACTAGTTCTCAGTTACATGTCCACAGAACCAGCGATTGCTAATTACGTTCTTAACCGATACCGGTCGCGGCAGACAATATGTCTGTCCTCAGACACTACCGATTGAGCTATCACATACACAAACCAGAGACTGCTAATACAGTCTTAAGTGATACCGATCGTAGCAGACAACATGTCTGTCCTCAGAGGCTACCGATCGAGCTTCCTTGTAAAAGGGCAGAGGAAATACGCACTGAAACAGCCAGGATACTGCGCCGAGCAAAACCACCAACTTGCAACCTGAAGAAAGAAGAGGTACAAGCCATTAAGAATCTCAACGCCGACAAGGGTATATAGGTACTGCCTGCCGATAAGGGGAATGCGACCGTCGTAATGAAGACCGAAGATTATGAGCAAAAGATCCGAGACCTATTAGATCCGACGACGTACCGAAAACTAAGCGCAGATCCGACGCAGCGTATCACACGGAATACGAATCGATTAATCAAGGCGTCTTCTCTGCCGGCGGACATACAGAGAAACCTGCGCAACACAGAAACCCTACCACCTCAGCTGTATGGATTACCCAAGATCCATAATAACAACGTTCCACTGAGACCGATCGTTAGCACTCCTGGCTCACCGACGTATAAACTGGCAAAACACTTGGCCTCTCTGCTCCAGCCACACGTGGGGAAGACCGACACACACATAAAGGACTCAGGACATTTCATTGAGAAGCTTAAGAAACTGAAACTTTCACCAAACGACATCCTGGTCAGCTTTGATGTTGTTTCGTTATTTACGAAAGTGCCACTCAGTGACGCTCTGAAGCACATCGGTTCCATTTTCACGCAAGACATCAAAAAGCTCTTCCATGAATGTCTCACCACGAGCTATTTCACAGTGAATGGCGATTTCTATAAACAGCTGGAAGGCGTCGCCATGGGTAGTCCTCTTAGTCCAGTGGTGGCCAACTTCTTCATGGAACAATTCGAAGCACAGGCACTGGACTCGGCGACCTGCAAACCTAAGGTGTGGTACAGATACGTCGATGATACTTTCGTGGTGTGGAGCCATGGTGAAGAACAGCTCGGTGACTTCCTAAGACACTTGAACAGCCTCCATGCCAACATAACATTTACCATGGAAGTAGGAAAGGACAAGAAACTGCCATTTATAGATGTGCTGGTCACAAGGGAAGGCGAAAACCTGGGACACAGCGTGTATCGAAAACAGACACACACGGACCGATACCTACACAAACTGTCAAACCACCACCCGAGCCAGAAAAGAGGCATGATTAGTACGCTCGTAACGAGAGCAGGACGAATATGTGAGCCGCAACACCTCAAACGAGAAATGCAACACCTGGAAACTGTTCTGAGGAGCAATCGGTACTCCACAAATTACATTAGAAGCGTAACAGAGCCCAACACTCAGCGAAGTAAGGAACCAGGAAAAGAAATGTCGGGTACGGCCTTTCTGCCATACATTCCTAGAGCGACGGACAGAATCGGCCGTACATTGCGCAAACATGGCGTAAAGACGATTTTCAAACCGACAAGGAAGATCAAAGAGTGTCTTAGATCGGCGAAGGAGAAAAGAGACCCACTTGCAATGTCGGGAATATACCGTATACCTTGCACATGCGGAAAAGTTTATGTCGGAATGACTGGACGATCCATTAACACCAGGATCAAAGCGCATAAGCGACATTGCAGGTTGGGGCAGGTGGAGAAATCGGCCGTGGCAGAGCACGCACTGAATGAGACCGACCACGTAATAAAATTCGCCGACACGGAAGTTCTGGCTGTAGAGGAGCACTATCACACGCGCTTGTTCAGAGAAGCTGTAGAAATACCAAAACATGCAAATAACTTCAACGAGAAGGAGGAAAGCCTTAAGGTAAACGGATCCTGGTTTCCCGTACTGCAGCGAACGACCGTCGCAGGTAGCAAGAGGAGAACCGCACAGGAAATGACCGAGGAGAAGCCCTCGAACAGTGGTGCGCCAGGTACATATAGGCTGCGGCCGCGAGCTCGCCTCCAGTTCACCACCGGCAATGGAGGGTGAAGCTTTGACAATGCCAGGCACTCGTGCTGGCGAAACGTCAGAAAAATCATTAGATGAACGTCGGCCGAAGAACCCGAGACAGAAGCCAATAGGCAGTTTAGTGGCTATCCCTACCTTAGACTTAAGCTTCCAGACTAATGCAACCTTATTAAATGTCTTACTTTCGGAAAGCGGAACTGTATCGGACTCCACTACCGCATGACATATATATCTTACAGTTATTTATTTTTAAGTAATTTATCACTGATCACTGACCCGTCAAATGGAGGCTATAGCAGGGCATATGTGCCACATACAAATGTAAAATAACATTTGGAATCAACACTAAGCAGAACAACTACAAACTAAGATCTGTCCTAACGTAATCGCTATCACTGGAAATGAGAGGTGGACAGATGGTTCAATGCTACCAGTGTTGAAGCCCTCTCAGAAGTTCCAAGACTGTACCCACCAAGTATAGTGGCAGTATGTAAAAACCACAACAGTTTATGATTGCAAGTACTTGTTTTATTGAACAACCGGTGTTGACTGTAATGGTCATCTTAAGGCTGATCTACAAAGCAATGTAGTATTTATGAATCCAAACATGTTGGTCAGTTAACAACATTATAAATAGTAGCGTTGCTTCACATTATCTGCGGAGTAACTAACAGACAACATATTCTCATTCAAGCTAGCCAAACAAGCAAATGAAATATACAGCCAAGACTGGCATCGTCACAAGGTATAACAACACGACAAACTTGTAGTAAACGTTCATGGACCGTAACGTAGAACCATCATTATTATACTGTGCGTTACGTCAATACTGACGTTATAGATTGTTTTGGTTTTTACGTATTTTTAAAGTTTGTCATCTTCAAGGTGACTCCTCACCTCGCATCACATATAGCGCCCTCTATCAAATCAGGTGGGAATGAACTTCATGAAAAATTCAACTGTGCTGCGAAATTCAAGTTAGTTGTGGTAACACGGGGTGGCGTTATGATACCATCAGCTGCATGTAACTGGAGTCTAAGTAACCCCATACTCACAGTGAATATCAATCTCTTGATGATGTAAATACGGCATAGTAAATCTTACAAAACACAGAATGTTAATAAATCAGTAAAAAGTATATTACAAATGAAGCTACAGTTTATCTTAAGAAGACTTAGACGGGAGGGACTGTAAATGGGAAATGAGTTTACAATCGGTAGTATCAGCCATCGCGCATAGTGTCAACTTAGTCTGCGTGTATACTAAAGACCTCAGAGCTCCCGGTTTCCGCCACATGGTCTGCACTGTAAATGAAGCAGACCCACAAACCTGCTAAGCTGTTCGTGTGTGCTGCCGTCCGGGCGTGTTCGGCGTTACCCAATCTGCAAGGAAGAAGGCGTTTCGCTCTCCTGACGATGCCGCGCAGCTCGGCCGCCGGAACTTCGCCAGAGCTCACGGTCTCCAGCGGCGGACCGCGGGTGCGGCTCGCGTGCAGCTAATGGCCGCTCGATTAGCCGCGACTAGCATCGACACCGCTCCGGCGGGCTTTATCTCGGCGGGCGGTTATTTACTTCTGGCGGCCGGCAAGGCCGACCGAGGCGGCGGGCAGCCCTCCGAAAAAACCGGGCGCGCTTTTTCCCGCGACTCTGCGCGGCTCCGATTAGTGGCCGCGGCCGGGCTATCGGCCGACGCGATCTGGCCGCCGCGTGTGGGAAGGAAGGAAGGAAACCCGCGGTCTGCCGGGCCGGCCTTATTAATACCGCTGCGGCGGAAACGGGGGCGTGCCGCGCGGCCGCTTCATTGAATCTAATGGGTGCCTGCGAGGACCACCGCGTCTTCCTGCAGGGAGCGGTGGACGGACGGACGTGGCTACGGCGGAGAGCGAGGCGAATCGATGGGTGACGCCTGCTTACGGCAGCGCCAGCTGCGGGGTGGAGGTCGGAGCGGTGGCCGATGGCGGGTGCTTATTACAGGTGCGCAGTCGATGCTA
Source organism: Schistocerca cancellata (assembly GCF_023864275.1). Taxonomy (NCBI): domain Eukaryota; kingdom Metazoa; phylum Arthropoda; class Insecta; order Orthoptera; family Acrididae; genus Schistocerca; species Schistocerca cancellata. The sequence continues at coordinate 90,820,445 of NC_064637.1, read as the reverse complement.
ACCGCTCACCAGTCCGAGCCCGCTAGCTCTCCTTGGGCAACACGCATGCTGGCGTGGACGGAGTGGTCCCACGTTTGTTTTTATCCGCATCGATTAAACAGTGCCTTCGCGGCAATGCTCTAAGAGCCATGCTGATACACTACACAAACCCGTCACTAAATCGTTTGCAAAGAGTTCTATTTATCAATACTTATATCCTCAGCAAGACGTACCTAAAGGCGGCTATGCTACCAGTCCCTTCGGATATCAAACACAAAATTTGTCTGAGATGTGTTGTCCGCTAAAATGTAGATTCTGATGGTTCAAACGGACGGCAGGAATCGAACCTGCGACCGTAGGAGCAGCGAGGTTCCGGACTGAACCACCTAGAACCGCTCGGCTACAGCGGCCGGCTAAAATGTAGACAATATGTAAAAGTAAAAAGAAGGTAGGAAGAAATCGCCGATTGAGGACCGGATGCTTCGGGAGACCCGCCTGAATCTTATCGGAGCTCGCTCGATGTACCTGGAGTACTTCAAGGACGTTGTTGGGGGGGGGGGGGGGTTGATAGAGAGAGAGTAAGCTCTCCTGTCTATTAGAAAACAGACATGGAGGATGTCCAGAATGTAATCTCAATTACGGTTGCCTTCGCAGTGTCCGAAACACACCGCAAATACAGATAGAATCTAAAGTAATGAATTAAAATTTGTGCACAGGCCGGGACTTGAACCTTGATCTCCTGCTTTCTAGGCGGATGTGCTGCCCATTACATCACCCTGGCATTGTTGGCTGTCACAGGTAGCTGCACGGAATACCCCAATCCCGCGCTCACTCTAACACAAACTTCAGTACAGTTGGATAAAGGTATTACATGCAGCTGTGCCAGTCACAATGCCAGGGTGGTACAGTGGATAGCACATCTGCCTACCAAACAGCAGATTCAGCTTTTAGTCCCGGCCTTGGCACAATTTTTAATTCACTGTGTCGCAGGCCCTACTTGCTAGCGCTGGTTAAATAAATGACTAACACATTTGATGTTGTGATGTAACTACATTTTGCTGGAGACTCCCGACGTCTCCAGAAAAATGTACATTACTGGCTATTAAAATGGCTACACCGCAAAGATGACGTGCTACAGAAGCAAAATTTAACCGACAGGACGAAGATTCTGTGATATGCAAATGATTAGCTTTTCAGAGCATTCACACAACGTTGGCACTGGTGGCGACACCTACAACGTGCTGACATGAAGAAAGTTTCCAACCGATTTCTCATACACAACAGCAGTTGACCGGCGTTGCCTGGTGAAACGTTGTTGTGATGCCTCGTGTAAGGAGGAGAAATGCGTACCATCACGTTTCCACCTTTGATAAAGGTCGGATCGCGATTGCGATTTATCGCATTGCCACATTGCTGCTCGTGTTGGTCGAGATCCAATGACTGTTAGCAGAATATGGAATCGGCGGGTTCAGGAGGGTAATACGGAACGCCGTGCTGGATCCCAACGGCCTCGTATCACTAGCACTCGAGATGACTGGCATCTTATCCGCATGGCTGTAACCGATCGCTTGCAAGACAACAACCATCTGCACGAACAGTTCGATGACGTTTGCAGCAGCATGGACTGTCAGCTCGGAGACCGTGGCTGCGGTTACCCTTGACGCTGCATCACAGACAGGAGCGCCTGCAATGGTGTACTCAACTACGAACCTGGGTGCACGAATGACGATACGTCATTTTCTCGGACGAATCCAGGTTCTGTTTACAGCATCATGATGTTCGCATCCGTGTTTGGCGACATCGCGGTTAACGCACATTGGAAGCGTGTATTCGTCATCGCCATACTGGCGTATCACTTGGCGTAATGGTATGGGGTGCCATTGGTTACACGTCTCGGTCGCCTCTTGTTCGCATTGACGGCCCTTTGAAGAGTGGACGTTACATTTCAGATGTTTTACGACCCGTGGCTCTACTCTTCATTCGATCCCTGCGAAACCCTACATTTCAGCAGGATAATGCACGACCGCATGCTGCAGGTCCTGTACGGGCCTTTCTGGATGCAGAAAATGTTCGACTGCTGTCCTGGTCAGCACATTCTCCAAATCTCTCACCAACTGAAAACGCCTGGTCAATGGTGGCCGAGCAACTGACTCGTCACACTACGCCCGTATTGATAAACTGTGGTATCGTATTGAAGCTGCATGGGCAGCAGTACCCGTACACGTCATCCAAGCTCTGTTTGACTCAATGCCCAGGTGTATCAAGGCCGTTATTACGGCCAGGGGTGGTTGTTCTGGGCACTGATTTCTCAGTATCAGTGCACCTAAATTGCGTGAAAATGTAATCACATGTCAGTTGTAGTGTATTTGTCCAATGAATACCCGTAGCAACTTTAATGGCCAGTACTGTAATTATATCAGACACGAAACATGTCAATCATTTACGTAACCAGCGTTTACGAGCCTACGACATACACTTATCAGCCATAACGTTATGACCAGAGACTTACTGTCGACATAAACCCGTCCAGATGATAACAGCGCCACCTGGCGAGGAATCATTGCTAGTCAGACACACGCACGGGGCATGCAGTATCAGTGAGCTGGCTATCCGTGTGTACTATGGGAAAGTGCGCGGTGTGTTTACCGAGGATAGATCGTGATAACCTGAAGGCTCGGCACGACTTGTCGGGTATTCGAGGAGTGCTGTGGTGAGGCTCTTCAACACGAGGTGAAACCACGTCCAGACGCCTTGGGTTTGGGCGCCCATCACTCACTACAGATGGAAAAGCAGGGCACGCGGCGAAATATGGCGGAACCAACATCAGACATTAATGCTTGTTGTGTCTGAATACAAAGAGTATCGAACAGTCTTTAACGATGGGCCTTCTTTGCCGACGACCAATGCCTGTGCCAGAGATAACAGCACGGCATTGGCCACTACGTCTGAAATGGCAACGAGACCATCGGCACTGGACGTTGGCGCAGTGGCAGAGTATTGCGAGATATGATAAATCCCTATACCTTCTTCACCAGGCCGATGGCAGAGCGCGAATCCGACGTCTTCCAGCGGTATGGCTCCTTGACAGCTGCACTGAGGGAGGGAGACAAACTAGCGGGGACTCGCTCATGCTCTGGGGAACTTACACGTGCATTCATGCGTCCAGTGGAGTTCGTGCAAGGCACCACGACGGGCAAGGAGTGTCGCACTCTGGTTGCAGACCACGCATACCCCTTCACGAGGATCATGTTTCCCGACGGCAGTGGCATTTTTCAGCAAGACAATGCGACATGTCACAAGGCCAGGATTGTGACGGAGACGTTCGAGGAACACAATGGCGAGTACCAATTGATGTGCTGGCCCCTGAACTCACCAGACCTGAACTCGATCGAATACATCCGAGATGCCGGCCGAAGTGGCCGCGCGGTTCTGGCGCTGCAGTCTGGAACCGCGAGACCGCTACGGTCGCAGGTTCGAATCCTGCCTCGGGCATGGATGTGTGTGATGTCCTTAGGTTAGTTAGGTTTGACTAGTTCTAAGTTCTAGGGGACTAATGACCTCAGCAGTTGAGTCCCATAGTGCTCAGAGCCATTTGAACCAATACATCCGAGATGTGTTTGAACGTGGCGCCAAAGCTCATCTCCCCCTCCCGAGAATTCACGGTACTTTACGTAACTTGCGTGTGTGTGTGTGTGTGTGTGTGTGTGTGTGTGTGTGTGTGTGTGTGTGTGTGTGTGCAGATGTGGTGCCAACTCCCCCCAGCGACCTACCAAGGCTTGACTGCTTTCATGGGACGATGTGTCGCCGCTGTTATCCGTGCCAAAAGGTGGAAATACTGGTTATTAGGTAGGTGTCCATCACGTTCTGGCTGATTAGCTGTGTATAACCTACAATGACCATGTAAATGAAGGTTTTCAACAGCGCAAACAGGGCTTGTGGTTGTATTTTTTGTTTTTCAATTTTTTGTTTTATATACACTCCTGGAAATTGAAATAAGAACACCGTGAATTAATTGTCCCAGGAAGGGGAAACTTTATTGACACATTCCTGGGGTCAGACACATCACATGATCACACTGACAGAACCACAGGCACATAGACAGAGGCAACAGAGCATGCACGATGTCGGCACTAGTACAGTGTATATCCACCTTTCGCAGCAATGCAGGCTGCTATTCTCCCATGGAGACGATCGTAGTGATGCTGGATGTAAACCTGTGGAACGGCTTGCCATGCCATTTCCACCTGGCGCCTCAGTTGGACCAGCGTTCGTGCTGGACGTGCAGACCGCGTGAGACCACGCTTCATCCAGTCCCAAACATGCTCAATGGGGGACAGATCCGGAGATCTTGCTGGCCAGGGTAGTTGACTTACACGTTCTAGAGCACGTTGGGTGGCACGGGATACATGCGGACGTGCATTGTCCTGTTGGAACAGCAAGTTCCCATGCCGGTCTAGGAATGGTAGAACGATGGGTTCGATGACGGTTTGGATGTACCATGCACTATTCAGTGTCCCCTCGACGATCACCAGTGGTGTACGGCCAGTGTAGGAGATCGCTCCCCACACCATGATGCCGGGTGTTGGCCCTGTGTGCCTCGGTCGTACGCAGTCCTGATTGTGGCGCTCACCTGCACGGCGGCAAACACGCATACGACCATCATTGGCACCAAGGCAGAAGCGACTCTCATCGCTGAAGACGACACGTCTCCATTCGTCCCTCCATTCACGCCTGTCGCGACACCACTGGAGGCGGGCTGCACGATGTTGGGGCGTGAGCGGAAGACGGCCTAACGGTGTGCGACAACATTGATGTACTGTGGAGACCTCACGCCCCACGTGTTGAGCAATTCGGCGGTACGTCCACCCGGCCTCCCGCATGCCCACTATACGCCCTCGCTCAAAGTCCGTCTACTGCACATACGGTTCACGTCCACGCTGTCGCGGCCAGTGTTAAAGACTGCGATGGAGCTCCGTATGCCACGGCAAACTGGCTGACACTGATGGCGGCGGTGCACAAATCCTGCGCAGCTAGCGCCATTCGACGGCCAACACCGCGGTTCCTGGTGTGTCCGCTGTGCCGTGCGTGTGATCATTGCTTGTACAGCCCTCTCGCAGTGTCCGGAGCAAGTATGGTGGGTCTGACACACCGGTGTCAATGTGTTCTTTTTTCCATTTCCAGGAGTGTAGTTTCCTGGTTTTTGTAAAAATCGGAAACGGGGTGGGGAGAAATTAAAATTAGATCAGAAGTGGGTGGCTGTATGGTAGAGCGCGGCTGCACATGCCTGACACAGACAATTTCCCGAAAGGCTAAGGGGCCATTTAGGTGAAAATTTTAAAAAGTTGCAATTCAGTAATTACCATTTCGTGAAGTATTTACGCTACGTCTAGTTAATCAAATGTGATTTACTACTAGTAGCATTGTCTAGTACTGTAAAGTCCATACCGCAGCGTTTAGAGAACAGACTTCCAACACGTCGCCGGCCTGAGTGGCCGAGCGGTTCTAGGCGCTTCAGCCTGGAACCGCGCGACCGCTACAGTTGCAGGTTCGAATCCTGCCTCTTGCACGGATGTGTGTCATGTCCTTAGGTTAGTTAGGTTTAAGCAGTTCCAAGTCCTAAGGGACTGATGACCACAGCAGTTAAGTCCAATAGTGCTCTGAGCCAGCCATTCTAACACGTCTCAGAGCGATCACAGAGGCGTGTTTGAACACATATTCACTACCTTAGCCCCGAAAGAATACAGAGTGCCTGTCCATGTGGGGCACAGTAATTACCAACTGACGTACGATGGTAATTATTATAGGGAATTGAGTTGTCTACAAGAAGCCCCTCACTGCTATGCCACGTCGAAGTTATATATCTCATGACTAGGGGACAACAACGAAACCTTGTAGAGCACATTCTCCCGTACTGTGTTCGGCGCAACCCTGTTGTTCCATGGGATGTGAATAAGAGCTCCGCAAAATACTATTCATAACATGGTGATTTGCTACTCGACATTTGGACAATACTAATTTTTTAAAAAATATTTTAAGATTTCTGTGTTATCATGATTTAAAGTTGAAGTAATCACCGAATAAAACAAATTTCTGTCATTTTAAAAAAATGGTTAAAATGGCTCTGAGCACTGTGGGACTTAACATTTGAGGTCATCAGTCCCCTAGAACTTAAAACTACTTAAACCTAACTAACCTAAGGACATCACGTAAATCCATGCCCGAGGCAGGATTCGAACCTGCGACCGTAGCGGTCGCGCGGTTCCAGATTGAAGCTCCTAGAACCGCTCGGCAAGTACTAACATTCTCGAAGTGTTCCATCCCAGGAAAAGTTAGGGAACTCCTGTTATAAACATGAAATATCCAACGAACCCAATTGGGACAATAACTGCATGAATGTACACAAAAACATTCTCACATCAAATGTAAAATCTGCACGTTATAATATTGTCAGTGACAAAGTTCTAACCGGAAAAAAGTGTAGAAGATGGAACTGAAGTCTGATCCGTACTATGGCCATCGTCTTATTGATAGACACGTTATCACACAGCTTTGCTAACAGAGATCGTGCTAAGATCTGGAATTGGGTAGAAAAAGAAGCTAGCAGTCATTAAAAGGACGTCGGAAACCACAACGTCTATAGAGGAGGAGCCCTGCCCAGCACGAAACCTAACAGTTATGCCTTACAACTTGGAAATTTCACTAACTATATACTTGGAAGTCAACGGCCTTGCCTCGGTGTTGACACCGGTTCCCGTCGCTTAACGGAAGTGCTGTCGGACTTAACGAGCACTCGGGTGTATGACCACCCTACTCTGCCGAGCGCTGTTGGCTACCGAGGCGCACTCGGCTCCTGCGAGGCCAATTGAGGAGATACTCGACTGAGAAGCAGCGACTGGGCGTCACGACCACTGACAATGGGCGGATGAGTGGTGGGCTGACCACGTGGCCCCGCGATATCTGCAACCAGTTACGACTGACGGCTGGTGATGACACGGCGGTCGGACGGTACCGTTGGGCCTTCAAGGCGAATACATAGAAAGAAGGATCCTTTATTGTATGATTATATGATAGCGGAACAAACACTGGTAGCAGTTACTTCTGTAAAATATCTGGGAGTATGCATGCGGAACGATTTGAAGTGGAATGATCATATAAAATTAATTGTTGGTAAGGCGGGTACCAGGTTGAGATTCATTGGGAGAGTCTTTAGAAAATGTAGTCCATCAACAAAGGAGGTGGCTTACAAAACACTCGTTCGACCTATACTTGAGTATTGCTCATCAGTGTGGGATTCGTACCAGATCGGGTTGACGGAGGAGATAGAGAAGATCAAAAGGAGAGCGGCGCGTTTCGTCACAGGGTTATTTGGTAACCGTGATAGCGTTACGGAGATGTTTAACAAACTCAAGTGGCAGACTCTGCAAGAGAGGCGCTCTGCATCGCGGTGTAGCTTGCTCGCCAGGTTTCGAGAGGGTGCGTTTCTGGATGAGGTATCGAATATATTGCTTCCCCCTACTTATACCTCCCGAGGAGATCACGAATGTAACATTAGAGAGATTAGAGCGCGCACAGAGGCTTTCAGACAGTCGTTCTTCCCGCGAACCATACGCGACTGGAACAGGAAAGGGAGGTAATGACAGTGGCACGTAAAGTGCCCTCCGCCATACACCGTTTGGTGGCTTGCGGAGTATAAAGGTAGATGTAGATGTAGATCCAGTTACGACTGACGGCTGGTGATGACACGGCGGTCGGACGGTACCGTTGGGCCTTCAAGGCCTTTTCGGACGAAGTTAGTTTGTTTGTTTCATACAGTTAGAGACAAAGTCAGTCGCGACGTTGGAAAATACTATGATTTATGTGACTGCAGAACACTATAAATTGGAGAACTACAATGTTTTCAGAACTTCTTTCTCCATAAGGACCTGATTAACGTACAATGACCTGCGTTTGCAGAAAGATTCTATGCTTATATTCAGAAGTTTTACTTTAGTAATACCGCCACCTGCTCACTCCAGATACATAGCAAGTGATTTCTGACGAGAAAGCGTAAAACTGTACTTTACTTTTGATACTTTTCTTAATAACAACTCAATCAAAATCAACAAAATTATTTTATTTACATCCCACTCTATCTTCCACTTCGTGCCACGTCTTAACGATGCACAAAAAGAAGGAGAGAAAGAAGAAGAAGAAGAAGAAGAAGAAGAAGAAGAAGAAGACGAAAGTAGCCTAGTGTTTAGTGCAGCTGACAACAGTGTCGAAGGACGCGGGTTCGAGTCAGGTTACATCTTCAGATTTTGGGGTGGAAATGTCTATTGGCTTGTTGGTCGAACCTTCTTGTGTGACAAAATACCGTCAGATCTGACACGTTAATAAATAATGGACTAATAATACGTAAACGATGGTTGACATCACAACTGATAGATCATGTCTGTATTCGTCATGCAGTATTTGTTTTGCCTGTGATACGAATTAGAATTGTACCTGGTTATAAAATAGTGTAGCGTGAAAACGCTTATAGCCAGGGCACTGATTCAGGTGTCATTGTGAAGAGATTGCAGAGGACGAGACGGTAACAAATACATACCGCAATGTAATTGAAGGTGGATGTTAAACTGAACATCACAAAATAATGAGCTATGTCGTCTGATGTGACTCGTAAATGTGCTCGGAACTACACAAAATGCATGTCAGAAGAAAGTTCGCATCGAAATGAATCCAAAAAGCCAGTAAATTCCAGTGCTGAGCAAATGCGAGAGAACACGGTACTGTCAAAAGTAAATGGAGGCACGCCCCGAAGTGACTGCGTAGCTGGACCATCGTGTATACAGCGGCAAGTCAAACACAAACTTCGATTTATCTATTCTGTAACCATTAGACTTTTCTGTGTAACCACTGTGTTAAAGACATTCATAGTTTAATATATGCTACTATAAAAACTAGTTTAACGTATATATATACGTAGTAGATAAATTTATATATACTACACAAAGAAGAAATGTTGTTGGCAAAAATTTCAGAAAGTTCTCAATCAATTTTCTTCTAATTTTTATACGAATACACATTAATAAAACTGTACAGGTTTTTGTTGAACTCTACTGGGAGGAAAACCGTGTTGTGTTTTGAAAATGTGTGGTTTAGTTTTCCCTCTCGAGTCACTTTCATCTTAGACACATGGGCAATCAAACAATTAGTAATATCGTTTCTCCCAGATATATTCGTTTCCCTTATATGTAATTGTAAACTGAATCTGCATACACAACAATGTGCTATTTCGTTTTAATCGTCTCAGTCGGTTTTAACAGAAAACAGGAAAGTTCTATTTATGGTTTGTGATTAGAATACTACTCCGCAACCGGTATCGTCGGAAACTTCTTAATCCTTCTTGTCCGCAGACAAAAACACTGCGAAATACTATAGTTGAACCTACTATCCAGACAGATCGACCTGCTGGATACCTCTCTCTCAAACCCTGTGTATTAATCATCTCAACAGATTTACTCATTTATTTTAACAGATTTCAGTTCCTAATCAATGCTGAAGGTCAGAGATAGGAGGAGGAGTTGGACAGAGACGGGAGGGGGAAGGAAAGTAACTGAACACACAGAGGTAAGGAGGAGATGGAGAGAGAGAGAGAGAGGTAAAGAGGAGACGAAGAGAGAGGGTGAGGGGGAGAACGACAGAGAAAGGAAGGAAGAGGTGGTAAGGTGTCAGGCAAATCCAACACCTTCCATGAAAACCCTGACATGATAAGCAAATCCAGTAGTATGTCACATAGCTCCGAATAAATCGTGACATTAAATTAACCAAAGTAATACGAGTAACGAGTGAGTAAATGGAAGGAATACCACAGACTAGCACAAGAATGCCTAAATGCATGTCATACCTTCCCACCGTTAGACAGATGCAGTTCCGAAAGGAGAAACGAGAACAGAAGCCGAGAGCAGAACCGTGTTAAGCTAGAAGGCCCTACGATAAGGGACGGACACCCACGTCCCAGCCAACCACCAGGACCACCCCTCCGCCCATGTTAAAAGATAGAGCCCTCCAGAAGATCAGTATAGATCTTACAATAACACTAAAAGGGCCACACCAGCTGCAAGTTTTAGCGTGAGACTTTCTCGCGTCTCTGTTACGTTGCAAACGTTAAAAACATTGCCCCACCACGAAAAGTATTACGTTCCCCATTGGATAGACAGAAGTTTTGTAGGGGGAGCTTAAGGTTAACATTGAGACCCTGATTGGTCAGATGAAAACACAGGCAGATAGTTTTTTTTTTCAAACCAACTTCGGTAAATTGTTGTAAGGAGAAGTTGGGAGAGAGTTGCTTCCGAGACGGCGAGGTGAGCGGAGCTGTGCTGCCCGCCGCTGACAAACACCGACAAGGTAATGAACGCACGCCATGCCGCATTTTTGAGCGCATAAGGATTCACTCAGAACTGCAGAAGTCTCATCTGTTACATCCCATTTACGTAATACTAGTGTCGATCGTCAATTAAAGCTCATGGTGTTCACATTTGCCACTTGAAGTAAAAAGCTGAAACGCAATGATTTTTCTGTTGTATACTAATTGAGAAGCTACATCAGCCACTGTAATTTACGACACGTTAGATAAGTAATTAAAGATAACTGGGGGTCACTGTAGACCATTTTGATAGTTTGCTCTTTTGTGAAATTTAATTTAAACCTAGATTATACATGTGATGTGGCATAGGTCATCCTTCGATCAATTGTAGAACTTGGAAACCCATTCAGGGAATATTCGTTCACATTTTTGCTGAACGCAGTTGGTTTTTACCATCCTATATTAAAACATTTCATTTCATCAATAGTGCAATTTATAAACTATGTTTTGTGAGGAGAATAAAATTTCCAATGGAAAACTTAACTGATTTTTCGGCGTTATTTTACCAGCTAACTAAAAATAGGAAAGCCTTGAACCCCTTCCACTAAATTTAGTTAGTATTAAAATTGTTTTACAGGGAGTGCAGTGGAGCTGACGCTGAAATCATTAAGTATTTGGTTATATCATCGCTAGTCTCACTGAACTCTACATGTCATGCGTGGTCTGACATCTCCTTACCAGCAACAGGTCCCAGGTTCAAACTAGTCAATTCCCTAAAAAACACACTCAGAGCGTCGTTGCGCGAAAGTGGTAGGGAGACACGATATAAAACCACGCAGAATGTTTAGAAGGTGATGGGCAGAGAAAGAGTCAAGGATGAGGAGATAGAGGGAGGGGGGAAGGAGGGAGAGACGGGGTAAACACGAGGTTTAGGACGTGCATCCAATCTCATACATATTTAACAGTTAGCGAGTTCGCTAGCTGCTTATAAATACGAAGGAATCGTTATGACTTTTTACCAATGTTTTCACGAAAAATCTACGGCAAGGACCCGAACGATGCATTAACAAATTTTTTCTGAGGTAGGGGTAGGTCCAAATCAGGAGCTCCTTGAATAAAGAAGCAGCGGCACATCAGGATAACGGCTGGCGTCATTGACGGGATGATGGCCACAGGTCTCGTGATCACAGATCGCTCCACGCACTGGCTTGAAACGAGCAGTGGGCCGCTCGGATCAGGCCTAAGGCCTAATCCGTGAGCAGTGTTTATGGATTAAATTGCACCACGATATAGGACAAGCCAATATACTACTTGGCAGATTTGTGTGGGAACTGGAACAATGAACAGTGGTGGTTAAATACCGGATCAAGTGAGGGGCACCGAGCGAGGTGGCGCACTGGTTATAACACTGGACTCGCATTCTGGAGGACGACGGTTCAATTTCGCTTCCGGCCATCCTTATTTACGTTTTCCGTGATTTCCCTAAATTGCTCAAGACAAATGTCGGGATGGTTCCTTTAAAAGGGCACGGCCGACTTCCTTCCTCGTCCTTCCCTAATCCGATGAGACCGATAACCTCGCTGTTTGGTCTACTCCCGCAAACAACCCAACCCAAGTGGGGGAAGGTGCGCGCGGTCACATTATAATGTTTTTAAATTGTTTTCTCATTACCCAGCTCATCACATGGTGGGTACTCACAGGCGCTTTGTGCTGTATACTGCGACCAACTACTGGCTGCGATAGTGGTGCTCGTGGAAACAGATGGATACCGTATTGCGCAGAAAATAAAAGTGACATTGTTGCCACGAAATAATCCAGACGGCTGTGAGCCTGTCGTACCAAAATTTTCCATTATATGCTCGTAAAAAAGGACCGGATGCGAGTAGTACAAACTTAATTATGTATATAGACTGTCCATCCGTTCTGGGAATCGAGGAATCTCAACGACGTTGCCAGAAGATTTTCAAAAATGGTTCAAATGACTCTGAGCACTATGCGACTTAACTTCTGAGGTCATCAATCGCCTAGAACTTAGAGCTACTTAAACGTAACTAAACTAAGGACATCACACACATCCATGCCCGAGGCAGGATTCGAACCTGCGACCGTAGCTGTCCCGCGGTTCCGGACTGAGCGCCTAGAACCGCTAGACCACCGCGGCTGGCTTGAAGATTTTCAGTTGTAGTGCGTAGTGTTACAGTCTGATATACAGGGTGATTCAAAAAGAATACCACAATTTTAAAAATGTGTATTTAATGAAAGAGACATAATATAACCTTCTGTTATACATCATTACAAAAAGTATTTAAAAAGGTTTTTTTCACTCAAAAACAAGTTCAGAGATGTTCAATATGGCCCCCTCCAGACACTCGCGCAATATCAACCCGATACTCCAACTCGTTCCACACTCTCTGTAGCATATCAGGCGTAACAGTTTGGATAGCTGCTGTTATTTCTCGTTTCAAATCATCAATGGTGGCTGGGAGAGGTGGCCGAAACACCATATCCTTAACATACCCCCACAAGAAAAAATCGCAGGGGGTAAGATCAGGGCTTCTTGGAGGCCAGTGATGAAGTGCTCTGTCACGGGCTGCCTGGCGGCCGATCCATCGCCTCGGGTAGTTGACGTTCAGGTTTCATAACTAACCTTTTTCGTAGGACTCTCCATACAGTTGATTGTGGAATTTGCAGCTCTCTGCTAGCTCTGCGAGTCGATTTTCCTGGGCTGCGAACAAATGCTTGCTGGATGCGTGCTACATTTTCATCACTCGTTCTCGGCCGTCCAGAACTTTTCCCTTTGCACAAACACCCATTCTCTGTAAACTGTTTATACCAACGTTTAATACACCACCTATCAGGAGGTTTAACACCATACTTCGTTCGAAATGCACGCTGAACAACTGTCGTCGATTCACTTCTGCCGTACTCAATAACACAAAAAGCTTTCTGTTGAGCGGTCGCCATCTTAGTATCAACTGACGCTGACGCCTAGTCAACAGCGCCTCAAGCGAACAAATGTACAACTAAATGAAACTTTATAGCTCCCTTAATTCGCCGACAGATAGTGCTTAGCTCTGCCTTTTGTCGTTGCAGAGTTTTAAATTCCTAAAGTTGTGGTATTCTTTTTGAATCACCCTGTATAACTAAAAGAAAAATATGATCATGTATATTTGTTGAAATTTTGCACTACCTGCTCAGAGACAAATATCCCTTCGTTTGCAGTCTTTTTTTACATGTGTTGTAATTGTCTGGAGCACATACGTTTGAAGAGCAGAGCACACGAAAAGCAATAATATAACCAAAATCTGAGATGAACACCTTGAGAATAACAACCATTTCGATCGAATTAGTTTCACAAATGTCACATTAATCCTACGATTTACAATTATGTGTACATAAAATTACTAACTAAATCTCAGATATAAAGGGACTAATTAATTCCATCGTCCTCTTTTGAATAAAGAATCATAAATTAATAAATTCTAAATTTTTTACTATATATCTCCGATGGCTTTCTTTTTTTCTTTTAGCTGTTATTGTTAGTGTTAAGCATACTATTTGCGGCCCAGAAATACTAGTCTTCTCCTAATGTGGCTCACGTAAGCTAAGATTTAGATACCTCGATTTGTAGCATTACAGCACGAGGAGACTTAGAGAAAGCGGTAATACATCCTGTGAAATTGTTGAGCTAGCAGGACTGTAAGACAGGGAGCTGCTAGCATGAGAGACCTATAAGTAGATATCTTAGATGTTGAAAAACAACTCAAATCACTTAAGAAAGGTAAGTCTTCCGGTCCAGAGGGTACAACAATGAGGTTCCTTTCGGAGTATGCAGACACAACAGCGCCTTTCTTAGCGACCATATTCAACCGCTCAGTTGACGAAAGGTCTCTTCCTAAAGAGTGGAAAGTAGCACAGGTCACACCAATGTTCAAGAAAGGAAATAGGAGTAAGCCATTGAATTTACAGACCCATATCAATGACCTCAATTTGCAATAGGATTTTGGAGCATATACTGTACTCGAACATTACGAATCACCTTGAAGAAAAGGTTTCAGAAAACATCGTTCTTGTGCAATACAGTTAGCTCTTTTATTCCCATGAAGTAATGAGTGCTGTCGACAAGGGATCTCACATCGATTCCATATTCCTAGATTTCCAGAAGTCTTTTGATACCGTACCTCACAAGCTACTATTAATCAAATTGCGTGCGTATGGAGTATCGTCTCAGTTGTGTGACTGCATTAGTGATTTCTCTCAGAGAGGTCACAGTTCGTAGTGATGGACGGTAAATCATCGAGTAGAACAGAAGTGATATCGTGATATCTGGCGTTCTGCAAGGTAGTGTCATAGGGCCTCTGCTGTTCCCGATTTACATAAATGATCTAGGTGATAATCTGAGCAGCCCCCTTAGATTGTTTGCAGATGACGCTGTAATTTACCGTCTAGTAAAATCATCAGACGATCAATTCCAATCTAGAGAGAATTTCTGTATCATGCGAAAAGTGGCAATTGGCACTAAACAAAGAAAAGTGTGGGTCATCCACATGGGTACTAAAAGAAATCCGATAAATTTTGGGTGTACGATAAAGCGCACAAATCTAAGGGCTGTCAATTCGACTAAATACCTAGTAATTACAATTACGAGCAATTTAAATTGGAAAGACCACATAGATAACATCGTGAGGAAGGCGAAACAAAGACTGCGCTTTGTTGGCAGAACACTTAGAAGATGCGACAAACCCACTAAAGAGACAGCCTACATTACACTTGTCCGTCCTCTGCTGGAATATTGCTGCGCTGTGTGGGATCCCTACCAGGTAGGATTGACGAAGGACATCGAGAATTGCAAAGAAGGGCAGCCTGTTTCGTCTTACCGCGCAACTGAAGTGAGAGCGTCATTGATTTGATACGCGAGTTGGCGGTTTTCTCAGCGGCGAAATCTACACTCCTGGAAATGGAAAAAAGAACACATTGACACCGGTGTGTCAGACCCACCATACTTGCTCCGGACACTGCGAGAGGGCTGTACAAGCAATGATCACACGCACGGCACAGCGGACACACCAGGAACCGCGGTGTTGGCCGTCGAATGGCGCTAGCTGCGCAGCATTTGTGCACCGCCGCCGTCAGTGTCAGCCAGTTTGCCGTGGCATACGGAGCTCCATCGCAGTCTTTAACACTGGTTGCATGCCGCGACAGCGTGGACGTCAACCGTATGTGCAGTTGACGGACTTTGAGCGAGGGCGTATAGTGGGCATGCGGGAGGCCGGGTGGACGTACCGCCGAATTGCTCAACACGTGGGGCGTGAGGTCTCCACAGTACATCGATGTTGTCGCCAGTGGTCGGCGGAAGGTGCACGTGCCCGTCGACCTGGGACCGGACCGCAGCGACACACGGATGCACGCCAAGACCGTAGGATCCTACGCAGTGCCGTAGGGGACCGCACCGCCACTTCCCAGCAAATTAGGGACACTGTTGCTCCTGGGGTATCGGCGAGGACCATTCGCAACCGTCTCCATGAAGCTGGGCTACGGTCCCGCACACCGTTAGGCCGTCTTCCGCTCACGCCCCAACATCGTGCAGCCCGCCTCCAGTGGTGTCGCGACAGGCGTGAATGGAGGGACGAATGGAGACGTGTCGTCTTCAGCGATGAGAGTCGCTTCTGCCTTCGTGCCAATGATGGTCGTATGCGTGTGTGGCGCCGTGCAGGTGAGCGCCACAATCAGGACTGCATACGACCGAGGCACACATGGCCAACACCCGGCATCATGGTGTGGGGAGCGATCTCCTACACTGGCCGTACACCACTGGTGATCGTCGAGGAGACACTGAATAGTGCACGGTACATCCAAACCGTCATCGAACCCATCGTTCTACCATTCCTAGACCGGCAAGGGAACTTGCTGTTCCAACAGGACAATGCACGTCCGCATGTATCCCGTGCCACCCAACGTCCTCTAGAAGGTGTAAGTCAACTACCCTGGCCAGCAAGATCTCCGGATCTGTCCCCCATTGAGCATGTTTGGGACTGGATGAAGCGTCGTCTCACGCGGTCTGCACGTCCAGCACGAACGCTGGTCCAACTGAGGCGCCAGGTGGAAATGGCATGGCAAGCCGTTCCACAGGACTACATCCAGCATCTCTACGATCGTCTCCATGGGAGAATAGCAGCCTGCATTGCTGCGAAAGGTGGATATACACTGTACTAGTGCCGACATTGTGCATGCTCTGTTGCCTGTGTCTATGTGCCTGTGGTTCTGTCAGTGTGATCATGTGATGTATCTGACCCCAGGAATGTGTCAATAAAGTTTCCCCTTCCTGGGACAATGAATTCACGGTGTTCTTATTTCAATTTCAGGAGTGTATTTTGTTGGCACCCACCTACGTAGGGAGAAATGATCATCGTAATAAAATAAGAGGATTCGGAGCTCGAACGGAAAGATGTAGGTGTTCCTTTTTCCCACGCGTCATTCGAGAGTGGAATGCTAGAGAAGTAGTATGAAAATGGTTCGATCAACCCTCCTTCAGGCATTTAAGGCTGAACTGCAGAGTAACCATGTAGATGTAGAGTGGAAGGGCGTGTACCACTTCTACTGGAAAAAAAATTACAACAGCGAAGGACATGAAAGGCTGGTAGTAGTGGAGTTGGCATAATTAGTGAGAGAACTCTGTGCGACCTTGTATGGATTTCCCTTACGACACAGGGGTGTGCAGCTGTTTAACTCGGCTTCCGGTGTCACAGAGATAAAACTCCCAGCGGGGGTGGGGGTGAACCGAGGCGGAAAAAGTGGCTCGCTAGACAAACAAAACAAAGCAGGAGAGCGTCCCGCGGCTAATAACGGGCTAAGTAACTCGCTTAGCGCGAGCGTGCGTCTTCATTGTCCAGCAGCGGAGCTCCTTGCAGAGCAGCGACTCTGTATTTCTCAGTTAAAGCGCATTTCCCCGCGGGTCGCCCGCTTCCTCTTCCCCGTATCTTACTGCGGTAAAAGAGGGAGGGAGAGGGGGAGGGGGAGGGAGAAAGAGGGAGAGAGAGAGAGAGGGAGACTAAAAAAGTACTGTTCCTACCCAAGAGAGACACTACAGTACCGTCCAACGACTAACACCATTATATACGCCTCCCTATTAAACAACATCGCAATATCTCTCTCTGTTTTTTTTTTTTCTTTACTTTCGCTTTTTATTTGTGTTCTTAAGGAACTAGAATTATACTTCCTTAAATTCGCATTAGTGGAGGCCACCGGGCCTGTTTACACTTTTGGTAAATAAACTTCTCGAGAAGTGCAATATTACACTGCACAACAGAATTAAAGGATCACTCTTTCGAAATCCCTTATTTCCACCCTTCGCAACACCTAAGTTTGAAATTTGGCTCAAAGGTGCGTACAACAGACCTCTGTCATGAAGCAATAGCGTGGCTTTTGGTGACGTCACCCTCAGGTTCGACGAAGCTTCAAACAGCAAAGTGTTGACACAGGCTCCAGCTCAGAAGTTCATGTGACGTGCGAGGTGGATTAATGGTGTCATATTGACACCAAATGTCACCACTATTCTGTCAAACGCTACCGTTTGTGTGTGTCACACGTTGTGAAAGTCGTCACAGCTGCCTTAACCCACATTTCATCCCTTCCTTTGGCGCCTCTGTGATGGGCAGAACTGTGACGCCCAGGGTTGAAATGAGTGACGGAGAAAAACATTCCAGACCCACCGCTGCTTCGAATCGACACGAGAAGCCCGTAGGGAGTGGCATAAAGGGCGTCAGTGGAAACCACCCTTTTCCCCGTGACACTGACTCCTACACATTTCACTGTCAGAACCAGGTGGTCACATCAGTGCGACTGGACCATGAAAGTCCTGCATGTTTTATAGCTGCGCTGAATGTCTGTATTGTACTGTTCGTATTTCATTAATTCAGTTGATATCCCAAACTCATGCGGAATAAATAAATAAGAACAGGATCAGTACAGTGTTTGAAAACATTCGAGTAGCCTCCATGTCGATGGGACTACTCTCGTTCTCCAACAGAGAAATCACCTCTGATTAGATAGTTCATGTCAGCAGATACATTCAATGGAATCCATTAACTACAATAGCACATAAAAACTAAACTGAGACATAATGTCACGAGAAATTTTTATTGGTAGTCCCTTCGCAGACTGCAGTGGCGTTCTCATACGCGGAGTGGGCTAAAGTAAGTGAAATGGTTGTCCCGTCCGAAGATGTTTCGTGTATGATGCCGGAATGTTGCGCTGTATGGCACGAAACCTGAGCAATCGGTTACGCACAAGTGCGTAGTGGGGTCGGGAGAATGCCACGGGGCGAACGGCTTTGAATATGGGACTGTGACACACGCAAGACGCGTGGTTCATAGCGTATAGCAGATTAGACAAGAATTCAAGAATTCGGCCGTGTTTAACAATGTCTTGTGTGGACGTTCAATATCGCAAAAAAATGGTTCAAATGGCTCTGAGCACTATGGGACTTAACTGCTACGGTCATCAGTCCCCTAGAACTTAGAACTACTTAAACCTAACTAACCTAAGGACATCACACACATCCATGGCCGAGGCAGGTTTCGAACCGGCGACCATAGCGGTCACGCGGTTCCAGACTGAAGCGCCTAGAACCGCACGGCCACAACGGCCGGCCTCAGTGTCGCAGAGACAGCGTTACCTCACACAGTAAGCCGTCACACAGGACGATTGCAAGTATGTGAGGAACGGACGATATCTCGCCTAAGTAGAAGTATACGAAGAGATCGACTGTATGTCGGAATAAGATAGCTATGAGAGGTCATCACGCTATTTCTAGCAGGACTGCATGGAAACACATGCAGACCATAGGCTGCAGCAGCCGACGAACGAATGGTGTCCCAGGGCTTTGCTCTCATTCTGACTACTCACGACGATGTAGCTTTCAACTGCAATGGTCTAAGCTTTCTCGAGTACCTTTCACTTTCAACACTGGATTTAGGAGATAATATTCTGTAATATTTCATTAAAATGACACTATCTCTTCCATAATGACTTGGTTGCCTGCTCGTATAGCGGATTGTAAGGGACAAAACTTCCAAGTCATCAAGCCCTTGTTGTAACGATCCAGTTACCTTATTTTTTTTTAATTCCCTGTTAACATTTTAATTTCAAATGTAAAGATAAAATATTGAATCTTAAGGTGTTGCTCAGTGATGGGAGAAGAATGACATGCCGGAATCAATCATGAAAAAACTGTTGCATGTGCACTGCAAAGAACGTCCTAGCCGCCGCGTAGCTTCGCGTTGTGGGAAATGCAGTATCAGGGGAACGCATGATCTACGCGGCAGCCTTTGGTTTTCTGAAGGACCGACACAAATATGGCAGAGTTATGTTGTGTTGTATTCATTCTGGAATGACCATTTTACAACTGAGCCAGGGCTATTGCAGGCGTCATAAGTATTTTTTTAAAAAACTGCCAGGAAGAGGCGTAATGCATCTCAAGTTATTGAAAAATATATAGTGTTCCAAATAAGTGATCAATGGTGTATTTTTCAAGTAAACTAATGTAGAAGTGGTCATTTATATTCAGCAACTTTGCGCAGTGTGCAATTTTCAAATCTCTGCGTAAAGCTACTAGAAACGTTTATTCTTTGCATTAATATTTTAAATTCAACTGTTCTGTTAGCGGTGTCCATAGTGGTGGAACTTTTTTTAATGCAGTCACACGCAAAATCTAGGTCGCCAGTAACTTAAAATTTCCAGGGGATTTTTATTTCAGGTGACTTATTGCTATGGTTCACCTGAGACAACTCATGAAAACTGCACTGTTACTGACTTTCAGCTCTCTGGATCGGATACAATATAAATAACATTTAAATAAATTCAGACCATTTCATTTTAAAAATGAGACAACACATCGACCTGTCTACAGAGGTGTCACCGACCAGAAACCAAATTCACGTAAGAACGTCGCCTTGCCGCATGGGGTATTGTCACACTCCTAACAGGATTACAAACAATTAAAATAAATATAAAATTTGGTGCAAGATCGGGTCGGCGTGTGGGTGGATGACAGGCAGATGGCACTCCTTGGGGCTCATCTGCGGTGAGAGGACACGAGCACACACTATATACAGGGTGGTCAGTTGATCGTGACCGGGTCAAATATCTCACGAAATAAGCGCCAAACGAGAAAACTACAAACAACGAAACTTGTCTAGCTTGAAGGGTAAACCAGAGGGCGGTATGGTTGGACCGCTAGATGGCGCTGCCATAGGTTAGGTCAAACGGATATCAACTGCGTATTTTTTTAAATAGGAACCCCCATCTTTATAACATATTCGTGTAGTACGTAAAGAAATACACTCCTGGAAATGGAAAAAAGAACACATTGACACCGGTGTGTCAGACCCACCATACTTGCTCCGGACACTGCGAGAGGGCTGTACAAGCAATGATCACACGCACGGCACAGCGGACACACCAGGAACCGCGGTGTTGGCCGTCGAATGGCGCTAGCTGCGCAGCATTTGTGCACCGCCGCCGTCAGTGTCAGCCAGTTTGCCGTGGCATACGGAGCTCCATCGCAGTCTTTAACACTGGTAGCATGCCGCGACAGCGTGGACGTGAACCGTATGTGCAGTTGACGGACTTTGAGCGAGGGCGTATAGTGAGCATGCGGGAGGCCGGGTGGACGTACCGCCGAATTGCTCAACACGTGGGGCGTTCTACCATTCCTAGACCGGCAAGGGAACTTGCTGTTCCAACAGGACAATGCACGTCCGCATGTATCCCGTGCCACCCAACGTGCTCTAGAAGGTGTAAGTCAACTACCCTGGCCAGCAAGATCTCCGGATCTGTCCCCCATTGAGCATGTTTGGGACTGGATGAAGCGTCGTCTCACACGGTCTGCACGTCCAGCACGAACGCTGGTCCAACTGAGGCGCCAGGTGGAAATGGCATGGCAAGCCGTTCCACGGGATTACATCCAGCATCTCTACGATCGTCTCCATGGGAGAATAGCAGCCTGCATTGCTGCGAAAGGTGGATATACACTGTACTAGTGCCGACATTGTGCATGCTCTGTTGCCTGTGTCTATGAGCCTGTGGTTCTGTCAGTGTGATCATGTGATGTATCTGACCCCAGGAATGTGTCAATAAAGTTTCCCCTTCCTGGGACAATGAATTCACGGTGTTCTTATTTCAATTTCCAGGAGTGTATAAATGTTTTAGTTGGACTACTTTTTTCGCTTTGAGATATATGGCGCTGTAATAGTCACAAACGTATAAGTACGTGGTATCACGTAATATTCCGCCAGTGCGGACGGTATTTGCTTCGTGATACATTACCCGTGTCAAAATGGACCGTTTACCAACTGCGGAAAAGGTCGATATCGTGTTGATGTATGGATATTGTGATAAAAATGCCCAACGGGCGTGTGTTATGTATGCTGCTCGGTATCCTGGACGACATCATCCAAGTGTACGGACCGTTCGCCGGATACTTAAGTTATTTAAGGAAACAGCAAGTGTTCAGCCACATGTGAAACGTAAGCCACGACCTGCAAGAAATGATGATGCCCAAGTAAGTGTTTTAGCTCCTGTCGCGGCTAATCTGCACATCAGTAGCAGACGAACTGCGCGAGAATCGGGAATCTCAAAAACGTCGGTGTTGAGAATGCTACACCAACATCGACTGCACCCGTACCATATTTATATGCACCAGGAATTGCATGGCGACGACTTTGAACGTCGATGTACAGTTCTGCCACTGGGCACAACAGAAATTACGGGACGATGACAGATTTTTTGCACGCGTTCTATTTAGCGACGAAGCGTCATTCACCAAAAGCGGTAACGTAAACCGGCATTGCACTATTGTGCAACGGAAAATCCAAGATGGCTGCGACAAGTGAAACATCAGCGCCCTTGGCTGGTTAATATATGGCGCGGCATTATGGGAGGAAGGATAATTGGCCACCATTTTATCGAAGGCAATCTAAATGGTACAATATATGCTGATTTCTTACGTAATGTTCTACCGATGTTACTACAAGATGTGTCACTCCATGACAGAATGGCGATGTACATCCAACACGATGGATGTCCGGCACATAGCTCGCGTGCGGTTGAAGCGGTATTGAACAGCATATTTCATGACAGGTGGATTGGTCGTCGAAGCACCATACCATGGCCCGCACGTTCACTGGATCTGACGTCCACGGATTTCTTTCTGTGGGGAAAGTTGAAGGGTATTTGCTATCGTGATCCACCGACAATGCCTGAGAACATCCGTCAGCGCATTGCCAATGCATTACGTAAGGCGAACTACTCGCTGTTGAGAGGAATGTCGTTACACGAATTGCCAAATGCGTTGAGGTTGACGGACATCAATTTGAGCATTTATTGCGTTAATGTTGTATTTACAGGTAATGACGCTGTAACAGCATGCGTTCTCAGAAATAATATGTTCACAAAGGTGCATGTATCACACTGGAGCAACCGAAATAAAATGTTCAAACGCATCTACGTTCTGCATTTTAATTTAAAGAACCTACCTGTTACCAACTGTTAGTCTAAAATTGTGAGCCCTACGTTTGTGACTATTACAGCGCCATCTGTCACAAAGCGAAGAAAGTGGTCCAACTAAGACATTCATATTTCTTTACATACTACACAAATATGTAATAAAAATGGGGGCTCCTATTCTTTAAAAGAAAAAAGCAATTGATATCAGTTTGACCTATGGCAGCGCCATCTAGCAGGCCAACCATAGCGCCATCTGGTTTCACCCTTCAAGGTAGACATGTTTCTTTCTTTGTAGTTTTTTTCGTTTGACGCTTATTTCGTGAGATATTTGACCCGGTCACGATCAATGGACCACGCTGCATACGGACGGAAAAGAAAACGCAACACCAAAACATAGTTGATGCAAATGAATGAAATTTTGGAAGTACATTTGTCTAGTACCATATTTCAGTGATTAATACTGCAGATCACAGGTTAATGTAATCGCGAGATGTGCAAACATGAAATGTTGCGTAGCCGCCAGAAAGTTGAATGCAAGCATGTATTTCGTTGTTCAGGTGCCGCATATCAGTATGTGGAATGGAGTTCCATGCGTGTTGCACTTGGTCCGCCACTAAAGGGACGGTTAATACTGGTTGCGTATGACGCTAGAGTTGTCCGATGGTGTCCCATATGTGTTCTACAGAAGACAGATCTGGTGATGGAGAGGAGGCCAAAGAAACATGGTGGCACCCAATACAGCATGGGGGGTTACAACACCGGTTTGTGGGCGAGCGTTACCCTGTTGGGGAAACACCGCCTGGATTGCTGTTCGTGAATGGCGCCACAGCAGATCGACTCACCAGGCTGACGTACAAACCGACAGTCAGGGTGCGTGGGATAACCACGCGAGTGTTCCCGCTGTTATACGAATTCGCACCCCAGACCATAATTCCAGATGTAGGTCCAAAGTGTCCAGCACGCAGGTAGGTTGATTCCAGGCCCTCAACAGGCCGCTTCCTAAGCAACACAAGGGAATCCCTGGCACCGAAGCAGAACCGGCTTTCATCAGAAACCACAACAGACCTCCACGCTGCTCGCCAATGAGCTCTCGCTTGACAGCACTGAAGTCACAGATAGAGTAGTTTGAGTTCGCTAGAATGTACGCTGCAGAGCGTCTGGCTCGGAGCTGTCCTTGAAGTTACCGCTTTGAAACAGTTCGTTGTGTCACTGTGGTGCCAAGTGCTGCCTGAATTGCTACTGCAGATGTAGTACGGTGCGAAAGATCCGTACGTCGAACACTATGGTCTTCCCTCTCGTGTACAATGCCTACTTTCCTACTAACAAGGGGACCTCCCCATCGCACCCCCCTCAGATTTAGTTATAAGTTGGCACAATAGATAGGCCTTGAAAAACTGGACACAGATCAATCGAGAAAACAGTAAGAACTTGTGTGGAACTATGAAAAAAATAAGCAAAATGTACAAACTGAGTAATCCATGAGCAAGATATGCGACATCACAGGTAATTGTGAGTGCAGGAGCGCCGTCGTCCCGTGGTTAGCGTGAGCGGCTACAGAACGAGAGGTCCTTGGTTCAATTCTACCCATGAGTGAAAAGTTTAATTTTTAATTTTCAGACAATTATCAAAGTTGAGGCACTCACACATAATCAACTTCGCTCTCCAAACTCCAGGACATGTTCAGATTTGCTTGGACATATGCAGGATTTGACGGTCTACGCACGGAAAAATTTGAAAGCGTTAAAAACATATGTTTTGACAGAACACAGGGAAAACAGTGCGACTGTGAAACTGTTGCATTCATTTGTTGCAATTTATGTGACAAACTCTTACGTTTTCATCACTTTTTTTGGGAGTGATTATCACATCCACAAGAAAACCTAAACCGGGCAAGGTAGAAGAATCTTTTTACCCATTCGCCAAGTGAACAAGTTAGGTGGGTCGACAACATATTCCTGTTATGTGACGCACATACCGTCGTCGACAGTATCGTATAGAATATATCAGACGTGTTTTCCTGTGGAGGAATCGGTTGACCTATGACCCTGCGATCAAATGTTTTCGGTTCCCATTGGAGAGGCACGTCCTTTCGTCTACTAATCGCACGGTTTTGCGGTGCGGTCGCAAAACACATACACTAAACTTATTACAGTGAACAGAGACGTCAATGAACGAACGGACAGATCATAACTTTGCGAAAATAAAGAAAGAAAAATTTGTCACTGAAGGGAAGACTTGAACCAAGGACATCTAGTATCGCACTTGCTCACGCTATCCACGAGACCATGGCGCTTTGAAGCTCACGCTTTCCTGTGATGTTGCATGTCTTGGAGATGGACTACTCAGTTTGTATATTTTGCTTATTTTTTTCATAGTTCCACACAACTTCTTCCTGTTTTCTCGATTGATTTGTGTTCAGTTTTTCAAGGCCTATCCACTGTGCTAACTTGTAACTAAATCTGAGGGGGATGCGATGGGGAGGTTCCCTTGTAAGTACTTCTGGAATATCGCAGACGTAGCCCTGTTATCTGACCTCCTTCAAACTCAGTGAGATGTTGGTAACGTCATCTTTGCCGCATTCTGGACCAACATCAACTCACGATCTTCAGTCTAAAAGGTAACTATCGCTTACGACCGTTACAGCGTGAATTTAAAGCAATCCTGATTTGCATCCTCACAGTGGCGTTACTAGCGCCACTCTTATGCGGCTAGCGCGAAATTTGAATAAACATTATCTTCCAGATGTAGAAACACGCTTACCAACTTTAGTTTACGTCGCACTCCTCCTTGTGTTTCAGATTAGTCGAAGAAGTGTTTTTAGGAGGTCCAGTTCGTGCTCAAAGAATACTTTTTTTTATTATTCCGACGGTAGATTGCAGAGTGCTGTCTCCCTTACCACTCTGCTATGTGATTGTGGTCGTTTCCTCCTAATTGCTCCCAAACGATATTTCTGGAGCTTACGTACGAACATTGAAAGGGTACAGTACTGCCCGACATTGAAAATAGGTACAACATACTTCATTATTTTTGTCAGAACAACACATTTTTTTTGTAAAATAACTCAATTTCAATTAATTATTTAATTGATCACATGTGCACTCCCAAAAAGTAAATCCCTACATCCAGTTTGGTGAGATCTTTTGAAATGAATGAATGTATGGTCGTCTGCTAACTGCAGATAGTGAATGTCAATATATGATCGTCTTCGAGACGATCCTTTGATGGTACCAAAGAGATGAAACTTACCTGAGCTTTGAGCGCCTGAAATGTGGCTGACCAATACGGTAGCAAGGTGCTCCCCCACTTCGACAGAGGTGCGAGAGAACCTGAAGAACGGCCATGTTTCAGCACTCTGCCGCTGGATCTTGTGCTGTTAAGACCTGTCTTAGGTGTGCTCCGTAAAGACAAAAGACTGGAGACATGGTATGCATATGGAATATTTAAGAGTAGTTTGAAATAATAATTTCTCTATTTCAGGAACTTTTCTGGGGAGAATTAAATGTCAGGCATGTAATATTAATGGGATCGTAGTAATCTTCGGAAGTGACCAACGGTCACAATGAAACCACGTGTAGCAATAAGTTGAAATACTTCCGTGTGCTTAAGTTAAGCTGAATTACTAGCGTGTTTACTATAAGTTGAAATATTTAAGGAATGGCGTGTGCAGGACTTGAAATTAGAGACGAGTACTTCCACGTGGTGAGTACTGTGTGAGTCTCAATCTGTGGATGAGACAAAGGATAAAGAGAAGTACTCGTCCATGGCATCAGTTGAGGACTCGCGTGTGTGATGAATATGCTCTTAATATTACTTTGCATGTTATGTTTCCGTGTGACGTTTGATTCAAACTATAATACTCTGAGAGAGAGGCAAGGTGAGTCAACCGTCTATCCAGCAACGCCACTTGGCTTGCATTGCACAGGAAGACGTGCATCATAGTAGGAAAGTAGAATTACGAAGTGGGGCAGTGTCGTGTGAAACTGGGATAAATACTAATTGAAGTGGGAAAGCTGAAAGTGATAGTGTTGTGACTATTTATTGTGTTGTATTTCATATTGTAGTGTGGTGTATGTCATGTAATTTGGGTATGTGTGGTTTGCATGGGAGAGTAGCTAGGTAGTTGCGTGTTCCTTTTGTACCGCTCGGTCTGGAGGAAAGTTTCGTGATGATGGTTGTGAGTGTCGAAGTGTGAGATATAGCAAAATGATCCACCATCCTATCCAGAAAGTGCACTGTAGCGTTGAATAATTACGAGACCATAAGATAGAGAACCATCAATGTAAAGCCATGCCCACTGGGCGGAATTTCTCATGTGTTATTGTGGTAGGTTATAGAATTTGTGTGTTTAGGTTATAGAATTTATCGGAATAAATAAGATAGTGAGAAGAAAAAGATTGGTGGCCTTTTCCTTCGAATTGTATGTTGTCATGAAATCCAGTTTAGGGCCCAAGTGTACCCGATACCTGTTGTGTACAAAGAAAGAGTGGAAGCTGAGATCGAAAACATGCTACAACAAGGGATTATCGAACCAGCATCCAGTCCGTACAGCAGCCGTTTAGTTTCTGTTGAAAAAAAGGATGGGGCAATTAGATTAGTTTTGGACGCAAGAAGGATTAATAAGATAATAGAGCCAGAGACAGATCGGCCACTGACACTTGACGAATTGCTACAAAAGTTCCACGGGATCAGAGTTCTCAGCTCAGTTGATTTGAGAATGAGTTTCTGGCAGGTGGAGTTAGATACGGTGTGTAGAAAATACACTGCTTTCTTGTGCTACGGGAAATCGTATCAATTCCGGAAACTACCATTTTGGTTAAATGTATCATCCGCGGCATTTATCAGAGCGCTAAATCCGGTCATTCCTAATGAAATAAAAGATAAGGTAATACAGTACGTGGATGATGTCCTGATAGCCGAAAGAAACTGGGAAGACCACAATAGAACGTTAAGCATATTTCTCGGCGCACTGTAGAGACATGGGATAACCGTGAATTTGGGAAAGTCAGAATTTTGACGAAAAGAAATCGAGTTTCTAGGTCACATTGTGACACGAGAGAGAATAAGACCAAATCCAGACAAACTCGAAGGAATCAGAGATTTTCCGGTGCCAAGAACAAAACGTTAGCTACGGGGTTATTTAGGATTAATCAATTTTTGCAGGAGGTTCATTAAGATCGAGGGTGCAGCGACACCCAGACTATGTCAGCTGACTGGAAAGAAAACGGTATGGAATTGGGACCCTGTCGCGCAGGAAGAATATGAGGCGTTAAAGAAGGCACTGCTATCGGCACCTCTTCTCGGGCATCCAGACCTAGGGAAAGAGTTTTGTATGGCCACGGACAGTTCCCGTAGTGGACTTGGGGTAACATTGTTCCAAGAGCAAGAACAAGAGGGAGAAGTAATACAACAACCTATTGCATTTGCGAGCCGAGTGCTTAGCAAAGCTGAGAGAAATTACACGGTAACTGAGCTTGAAGCTTTGGCAATAGTGTGGGGTTTTAGTAAGTTTAGATGCTATTTGTATGGGAGGCATACTAAAATCTATACTGACCACAAGTCACTACAGTTTCTGATGTCGGCCAAACTTAACCATAGACGACTCGCTAGGTGGCCACTCTATTTACAGGAGTTTCAGTTTTCGGTCATGTATATTCCTGGGCCACAGAATATAGTGGCAGATGCGTTGTCAAGGAGCCCAGTAGGTCATGGTGAATGCTTTGATGAGGAGGTGAACGAGAACAGATATGACATATTGTATATGCAGGGTGTGCCGTTCGAGAAATACATAGGGGCGGTACTCACAAATATCGCGAAAGAGCAGGATAAAGACGCGTCATGGAGAATGGTGAAGGACAGAGTTAGAGCGAACTTAGATGCCAATATAGCGCGCTTTTATACAATTCAGAACGGGGTCCTTTTCTACCGTAGAAATCCGAACACACAGGATTGGGTGTTGTGTATACCAAATGAAATAGTCAACAAGTTGATCTGGTACACGCACCTAAGTTACGGGCATTACGGGGCAAGGAAATGCTGTAAGAAGTTAAGGGAATCAGTTTATTTCATTAGTATGGAGAGGAGGATCAAGAACGTGCTTGGTAGTTGCAAATTGTGCCAGAAGGCAAAATCGTTAACTATATCATGCAAACCATCTCAAGAAAGTTCAAAACAATTTCCCTGTTGAAACGCACTTAATTGGTGAACAAAATTTGTATGTGAAAAATCCATATAACGGTGTAAAAACCAAGAAAAGCAAGTGACACGCGGCACAGAATCCACCCGAAACATGACGTGTACCTTCTGGGTGTGATATAGGTGGACTTACTGTTGATGCATAACGCACCAAAGAGACGCGTGAGACACCTGCAAGTCACTTGCAATGGTTTGTATACTCGTCGATGGGTTCTCTTCAACTCAATAGAGGACTTCCTTTTCCAATAGGACAGTGCGGCGCCTTCTCGGAGCATCACAGTTTGCTCTATCGCTTCTGAATTTCTCACTTCCCCGCAACCGTTGCTCTACTCTCGCAAACATGAGATGAAGTAGAGTCACACGATACGAAAAGTATTCGTGGCAAAGACGTTGGCCTTCTCTCCCATTACGCACACCGTAAATTAGCAACATACTTGTTTCATGATTGGTTTGACCCTGTGCTCATTACACATGTTGTACAAATGGAGATGATGTTTTAATTACTGACGACGCCTGTGGCATAATTGTTTTTATTATTCTCCATTACATGATGTAATTTTAGTAGTTTTACTTCTGATGAAGGTATATTTATATGTACCGAAACCTTGGTAAAGAATTTTAATAAATTTTATCCTGCAACTGTTTTTGGCTGTCATCCTTTATTGTGAACAACATACTTGTGTACTCAGGCATACTGTTACTGCAGTACTAGTCACCACAATGTCAACTGACGCATCACCAGGAGGCATTAAAACACCACAGACGGAAACATCACGTGACTTCACGTCATCGTACCAGTCATGACTGTCGGTAGCCTAAGGTGACAGGTGAACTGCGAAAGAAACATCTAGCGCGCGATTGAGGAACTCTTGTTTTCATTGTGACATGCAAACAAACCGTTTGCGGACATGGGTTCCTAAGCAAAACTCAGCCTCCTCTACAACCCCAGAAGAGTTTAACAGGAAATGAGAAACATCCCGTATGCAGATGTAGCCGGCAAACCGAGAGGCTGGGGAACAGAAAACCGGTCGGGGCATGCTAATTTTGTCTGCCTTCAATCTAGCCTTCACCTCTCAACAAGATGGGTAGGCGCCAGAATTACATGTGGTTCGGATTCCTCGTTAAACTCTAGGTCCCCGTTCGGAAACTTGGATAGTTAAGAACAAACAAGTCGCCGAAGTTGCGTCCGACTGAAGAACTTGCACTCTACGATTGAGGAATTATTACTTTTTCTTTTGCGAATACTTTTAGCTGTGTGGCTTCTATTTGCAGTACTTACAGCACATTAAAATTATGGATGTCTCTACAACATTCAATTCAAAAATGGTTCAAATGGCTCTGAGCACTATGGGACTTAACATCTGTGCTCATCAGTCCCCTAGAACTTAGAACTACTTAAACCTAGCTAACCTAAGGACGTCACACAACACCCAGTCATCACGAGGCAGAGAAAATCCCTGACCCCGCCGGGAATCGAACCCGGGAACCCGGGCGTGGGAAGCGAGAACGCTACCGCACGACCACGAGCTGCGGACCATTCAATTCAATGTACAATCTACTACCGAACAGCCGCCATTTTAAGGTACTATTTGACGTGCCTATTAGTACGCAACTATTTATAGTATTTATAGACCTGAAAGACTGTCATTACCACACAACATGTTCCATTAGAATCCATCGGCTCAGTTGCATTCGACGAGCAGTTTATTGCAGACGTATTGTCACGTCGTAACCAAAATCAAGTTCAAATTCGAAAGCAGGATCGTCAATGAACCACAACGTTTAGCAATGGAAGCTCATTTACTGCGATCAACAACGTGACAGAAGAGAACTGAACTCCTCGACGGAACATGCTGCTATTCATACGAACATCGAATATTCGAGAATAACCAAATATTGTGAACACAAACAATTTCTGGAACCTTCTAAGAGTGTTTGTTGCTGGTTGGATTCCAACTGGGGACTCGCTGGACGCCACCCTGCGACTTAGCCGCTACTCCAAACTGCATACCGGAAATTACCTGCAGTATTGTTGCGTTGCGAAAGAAAAAAACGGCGGAGTTTCTACGCGGCCTCACAAAGAACTTAATGCGGAAGTGTTTTGGTTGGTGGGTGGGACGAATGCTGACGTTCGTCGGCTCGAACGATTCCGGCACTAACTTAACATAATTATTTGCAATGATCAGTTACACTTCTTTTACGTCTTACCTTGTACACAAAACTATTGACCGACTGTTATACAGTATATATAGTTCTCGCCCTCTCTACAACCAACTAGTATTGCGAGAGTCATTTTTACGTTCGACCGTGTAAACTGTAATAGCGTTTTCCAAATTTTTCTTTTGATGTTACGTCATTGCATTCCAACGAATGAATGTAGAAAAAATTATCATTACGAAAATTTCCTTATCTTTCTTATCTGTCCCCTATTTCGTCTAAAGCTGTAAGTTTTTTCTGCCAATAGAGCCCTCAAGATAACTTAACGCGCCTTTAGGCTACTGCCATCGTATGATCAAATCGAAGAACTCACGAAAGAAACTTCAGGGTTAATTGCACTTTTTACTTTTCAAGTAAATGCCATTAAGAACTATTGCTTATATAAAATCCTTGACCTATGTATGAGATGGCGTGCAGATCCTAATCTCATCAGGTTAAACAAATACACTGCTTAAAAAATGCTAAGGAACAGAGCGACTGTTCGACAGGAATAATCAAAGGCAATGATGGACGACATGAAACATAACAGATGCATAATGGAGATGGACTGGTACATTTATAACGGAAAATGGTACAGATTTCACAGCATGGGAAATCAGGATAACAGATATTGTTTCTTGTTTGACACAGGTCAGACTCCCAACATATAGATCGATATCGGACTCTCAGTAAGAAATATGCCTTGCTCTGATATTAATGCAGATTTTGCACCTGTTATTCATGTCGGCTACTAAATGGTAGGGAAGTGCTTGTGGCATATTGTCCGACTCCTCTCAAGACGGTTTTCATTTCTTATACTGATCGGGGAAGGCGTGTTCGTTGAAAATCACGTTCGCGAAGAGCATAGCAGGCATGCTCCGTAAGGTTTACGTCCTGGGAGTACGCAGTTCGCTTCATAAGTTCAACATCTTAACCCCCCAGTGTGTCCGACACCTCACAGGTCTTATGTGGACGGACATTGTTGTCCACAAAATGGAAGTCGGGACCTACCGTAGCCTAAACAGACGGATATGATCCAGAATAATCTGCCTTTAATACCGCTGTGCTGTAGCAGTACCTAGCCCAACGATATGCAGCGGTGTTTGTTCATTCTGCACAGTGACGCCTACGCCATACCGATGACGTTCATGAACATTCTGTGATGTGCAACGCGTCTCCTTCTCTTGACGCGCGTTTCTTCAGAGAGCATCACAATGGACTATTGTAGCTGACCCCAACCAACATGCTCCCTACACCGATGAACTCTTTCTGGACGATGGTGTGGTTGAGTTGGCATGCACTTAACGCCCTTCCGAGCATACAAACAAGCCCGGTTTAATCGCCGTGAAACGATTGTGGCA
The DNA here is from genome assembly GCF_023864275.1 of Schistocerca cancellata. Lineage (NCBI taxonomy): Eukaryota > Metazoa > Arthropoda > Insecta > Orthoptera > Acrididae > Schistocerca > Schistocerca cancellata. The sequence continues at coordinate 90,787,868 of NC_064637.1, read as the reverse complement.
CAGACACGTTTACAGTTAGCGCTCGCAAGTTTTGCAACGATTTGCCTGACGGTGAGAAGTTAGTCCAATTTCGCCACGTGGGCTACGTATCGATCGTCTTGTGATGTCCTTCAACGATCATCGGCATGCTTCCACATAGCATTTACACCTTCAGCGACCCTTTTTTTAATGAGGAGACACATCTCTGAGGCAACGGCAGTGACACCTCGACCGGCTTCGAGCTGTCCAGTACCTCGTCCACTGCTGTAAGCACTCAAATGATGTCTTGCAGAAGCGCTGCCGACCCACACGGTACGTCGCACTAATCCAGTCCACAAAACCTTTGTCAAAAAACCATAGTATATGAACTATAGAATTTACACAGAGCGTTCGTGCGCAAGCTTCTGTCCGCCCTCCACATTTCCTTTTACTATTATTGCTGGGGTTTTACGCAGCAATTATAGGGTGTTCCGTAGCAACTGGCAGTTGTTCCTTAGCAGTGGTCAAGCACTGTGAGTAATTAATAACTACTGAAAAAAGTTATTTGTTTACTATCAGATATACGCTGCATGTCAAAGATCCGCTAGTCATATGCATGACACAGCTTACAGAGCAGAATATTATTTAGAAAGATGGCCCCGCTGTTTTACTTTTTCAATTAATTTCAGCGATTATAAGCTGGTATCTGATAATCGAAATGTCATCCTGAAAACCACTTAAGCAGGAAGACAACAGAGTCCCTACAAACGACGACTCTCGGTAGCTACCCGCCATTGCCCTTCTGACCTGTTACAGATACTGGAGCGTCGCTCTCCTCAGGACCGTATCCCGCCGCTTCTTCCCAGTCGCGCTGCATTACGTTCCACTTGTGTCGTAGAATCCGTCGCCGCAGAGCGTATTGACGTCGAGGCTGCAGGGCAGGTATCGGTCCCGAAACGACACTCGGCCTTTGCAGTCTGCAGGGAGCCGATGTGTTATTTTTTTTCCGCCTCTCTTTTGGCGAGTCTGTTGACCCTGGACGGCTCTGTATTTTGCGAGTCGCCCCCTGCCAGGTTGCTCGCAGCGGTCAGCCAGGCTGAAGACGTCTTTGTCTCTCTCTTCGCCCTCACACCAACCGCCCCCGCATTGTTCACGGCTCGGCTGCCCACCTGTCATGTACGGACCAGAGTCACAAAGGAGCACACTTGTTACGTAGTAGACAAGGGCCACCCAGCAACTCATTTCCAGGGTCACACAACTGCCTCAGATGCTTTTTTATCTATCTACTACGTGAGAACCTGCTGTGTTTACTACAATCTTCTGTTAGTCCATCTCCTCCTTCCACCTCTCTCTATCTCATCCTCCACGATCTTCCTGTTCATCTCCTCCTTTCTCTCTGTTCATCTCCTCCTCTCCCCCCCCCTCTCCCCCCCCCCCTCTCTCTCTCTCTCTCTCTCTCTCTCGCGCTGTATATCTCTTCTTGTTTCCTTTCTCTGCCCATTTCCCCCTCTCCCACTCTCTGTCCATTTATCTCTCTCTCTCTCTCTCTCTCTCTCTCTCTCTCTATATATATATATATATATATATATATATATATATATATATATATATATACTCCTCTCCCTATCTGCCCGTATCTCCTCCTTTCAGTTCGCTGTCTGTTTATCTCCTCTTACTACTTCTCTCTCAACGTCATTGCACCATCATGACGCTGGTGGTTCTTACCTGCAAATTATTTTTTCCACATTGTAAACAATACGTGAAACCAATTTGGTTGAAATCGTTCCAGAGGTATAAGACCGTAAATTCGCCTACCTACGGCCATGTCAATATGTATTTAACATATTTAACACGCATATATATATACAAGTAGTTCTAAGTTCTATGTGACTGATGACCTCAGATGTTAAGTCCCATAGTGCTCAGAACCATTTGAGCCAGCACCTGCAAAATTATATCGTTGTACAGCGCATAGTTCAGGAGCTACGATGCCTAAAAGATTAAGGTGCGTACAAATGAAACTGCAGGGTGACTTTCGCTAGAAAGGCAGATTATATATATAGGGTGAGTCACCTAACGTTACCGCTGGATATATTTCGTAAACCACATCAAATACTGACAAATCGATTCCACAGACCGAACGTGTGGAGAGGGGCTAGAGTAACTGATTAATACAAACCATAAAAAAATGCACGGAAGTATGTTTTTTAACACAAACCTACGTTTTTTTAAATGGAACCCCGTTAGTTTTGCTAGCACATCTGAACATATAAACAAATACGTAATCAGTGCCGTTTGTTGCATTGTAAAATGTTAATTACATCCGGAGATATTGTAACCTACAGTTGACGCTTGAGTACCACTCCTCCGCTGTTCGATCGTGTGTATCGGAGAACACCGAATTACGTAGGGATCCAGAGGGAACGGTGATGGACCTTAGGTACAGAAGAGACTGGAACAGCACATTACGTCCACATGCTAACCTTTTTATTGGTCTTTTTCACTGACGCACATGTACATTACCATGAGGGGTGAGGTACATGTACACACGTGGTTTCCGTTTTCAATTACGGAGTGGAATAGAGTGTGTCCCGACATGTCAGGCCAATAGATGTTCAATGTGGTGGCTATCATTCGCTGCACACAATTGCAGTCTCTGGCGTAATGATTGTCGTACACGCCGCAGTACATCTGGTGTAATGTCGCCGCAGGCTGCCACAATACGTTGTTTCATATCCTCTGGGGTTGCAGGCACATCACGGTACATATTCTCCTTTAACGTACCCCACAGAAAGAAGTCCAGAGGTGTAAGATCAGGAGAACGGACTGGCGAATTTATGCATCCTGCACGTCCTATGAAACGCCCGTCGAACATCCTGTCAAGGTTCAGCCTAGTGTTAATTGCGGAATGTGCAGGTGCACCATCATGCTGATACCACATACGTCGACGCGTTTCCAGTGGGATGGCAACTCGTTTCATGAAGATCCCGGTCCTTCACCGTTAGTTTTCTCTAAACATTGATTCCTTAAGTCCCATCGTCCTTTCTGTAGACCAGCAAGTCCAGAAACGGAAGTTTTCCATCCTTTTCGACCTCCACTGTGGACTTGCTGCCACGGTACAGGCAATTTAAATGATAAGGGCTACGATTCAGAGAGTGGATTCAATGTGGCCACAGGAATAAGGTATCGTCGACGTACCTCCAAAAACAGGTTGCTTTTAAAAACACCGTCCTCAGAGCCGTGTTTTCAAAATGAAGATAGATGGAACGCTCAAATATTGTGCCTAGATGATTGTATAATCCGACTGTAGAGTCGACAAAAATATCATCAGTAAATACGCCGGAGAAGTCTGCCTAATCTTAGAACTGATACATATCACAAACCGCACACAATAGGAAGGACCAGGCACCTTTGCTTTTTTTGTTTTATCATTCGTTTGTTACACCAGAGAAATACACATTTTAAGACAAAATTTAGCTACATGAAATATTGCTCCCAGTAAAGGTTGACATAAGCAGTGACAAAAGGTTTCTAAGGGCAACAAGTTTTAAGGAGGCAATGTAAGGTTTATATCAATTTAGCTCAAACACGTAGCTAGTGATTGAATCATGACTCAGACACTTTAACAATTTCGGAAACAAATAAATAGCGTGAATTTGTACTCACAGTAACCAACTAATCAACAGCCTTGCCATTGAATAAGTAGTAGGCCATTTGGAACGAATTAGCAACACGCAGCAACTAGGGGAGTTAATAGCAACAGTCTTTAAATGTCCTACTCCCCATTAAATAAACAAACTTTCAGTAATTAAATGAATAACTAATCAAACACACTACGCTCCACTCAAACTCTTTAGTGGAAGCCAAGCCAAAACGAAGATTCCATTAACTGACTAGCACTGAAGTCACACTAAAGCTCATCTCTATGTTCCCAGACACACATGGGGCAAACTTATACAAGACAAGATTTTGAAAGGAGCACATCAGTAAAACCGGTAGTGGAGCTAACTCGTGCCACTGAAAATTAAGGTACTAGACCGGGGCACAAGGTGTTATAGAATGCGGATGCCTTAGTGCTATACTGCGCTCCAAAATATTAATTCAAAGTCCGCAGCTCGTGGTCGTGTGATAGCGTTCTCGCTTCCCGCGCCCGGGTTCTCGGGTTCGATTCCCGGCGGGGTTAGGGATTTTCTCTCCCTCGTGATGACTGGGTGTTGTGTGCTGTCCTTAGGTTATTAGCTTTAAGTAGTTCTAAGTTCTAGGGGACTGATGACCATAGATGTTAAGTCCCATAGTGCTCAGAGCCATTTGAACCATTTGAACCACTAATTCAAATGGCCAATTTAAAATTAAGTACACATAAACCACCATTAATTAACGAGTAGTGACACCAGGTCGTTCGAAGGGATGACAACACTAAATTGAAAAGACAAATGCCGGAAGCGGCAGTAACATCAAACACCCTCGAGTTTTAACCAGAAGTCACTTCCCACTATACAAGTAAACATTTAACATAGCTCAAGGAAGGAACCCCAAAGAGAAAATTCAAATAAAACCCCCAAAAGATAATAAAGGACAGGGAACCCCAACTATTTACATTTAAAAGAATTAGCTCTCCCCAAAGGCAGTGTAAACGCTAAGGCCACACTTAAGAGGCCACCAAAATTGGTTACCAAAAGTCTTATACATTTGCTCCTTTTCTTTAAAAGAAACACAAGGCTGCTTAACTTCTTCTGGACGTCCGGTATGGCTCGTGTAGGATACACCAGCCCCAAAATCAGGAGAGCAGACAGGCAGGCAGCCAACACATAACCTCCATGCTGAACCGGCAGACCGCGCACAACCAACTCCACATATACGTGCTTGCTTCCCACCTCGTACCTCGCGGCGTCTCAGCAGGTAGCCCGAGCAAACGTCAACTGCCACTTGCCCCGCGAATGCGGAAAACAACAAGGCAAGCAAAGATAAGAAACATCGAAGGATCGGTAATGGACACCCAAGAGACTGGCGCGCCAGTAACGAGCGCCACGGCTCAAGAACATTTCCTTAACTAGCCAAGGTGCAAAGGCGGCGTGTGCCGATATGAAGTGCATCGCATTTCGCACGGGGAACGTAGATCTTCGCAGCCGGCATTTCCTTTGTGAAGAGAAAAGGGGACGCAACATCACACACCTACGAAAAGTTTCCAGAAAGTCAGGCACTTATTTTTTAAAATTATTATTATTTTACCTTGCGTGATTAGGAAACGGAGAAGTCTCACGTGCCGGAAACAGAACGCCGTTTGCCCGTCCGCGCTAACGCAGATTGTAACACCTGAACATGAAGTGGAACTGCCGAAACGCCACTTGGCGAGCGGCAGCGGCGTTCTCCGTTACCACTGCTCGGAGTTTCTGCCCCACTTGTAGTGACCCTGGGGGGACGGCAGCTCAGAGCGTCCAGAAGACGCGGTATCATCAGCGGAGCAGCGGCTGCGGTGCCCTCTGTCTGACTTGACTGTGCCGTATATACGTCTGCTGCTCCACCGGTCGCCGCCATCCATCGCCTCGCCAGTATTTCTGTCCGTGGGCACGGCGAGCCGCTCTCTGCTCCGATACCTTCCCCTGTGCAGTATACCGATACATCACGCGCTGGTCGGTCCGTCCGTGGCCCCGGTGCCGAATAAATCTGGATCGCTGCTCTTCTCCCTCCCTTTTTATCACCCTCTCCCTCCTCCCAGTTTATTTTATTCCTCGGTGCATCTAGCATCTAAGTGCTTCCTACTGTGCTGCAGTTACAATCGAAGTTTTCAGAAAAATTCCGAGTTCTGAGAGCTACGAACTGCGAATGAACAGTTAGATGGCTTAGCTAAAGGGTCCCCTTTTAGGCCACTTTTGACTGAAATTTTTATGGACCATTCTGAACAACCATTATATTTGTTTTGAAAAAAAAGAAGATCATTTCAGTGCAAATATTAAATACTGGTTCAAATACAGGGTGTTTCAAAAATGACCGGTATATTTGAAACGGCAATAAAAACTAAACGAGCAGCGATAGAAATACACCGTTTGTTGCAATATGCTTGGGACAACAGCACATTTTCAGGCGGACAAACTTTCGAAATTACAGTAGTTACAATTTTCAACAACAGATGGCGCTGCAAGTGATGTGAAAGATATAGAAGACAACGCAGTCTGTGGGTGCGCCATTCTGTGCGTCGTCTTTCTGCTGTAAGCGTGTGCTGTTCACAACGTGCAAGTGTGCTGTGGACAACATGGTTTATTCCTTAGAACAGAGGATTAATCTGGTGTTGGAATTCCACCGCCTAGAACACAGTGTTGTTGCAACAAGACAAAGTTTTCAACGGAGGTTTAATGTAACCAAAGGACCGAAAAGCGATACAATAAAGGATCTGTTTGAAAAATTTCAACGGACTGGGAACGTGACGGATGAACGTGCTGGAAAGGTAGGGCGACCGCTTACGGCAACCACAGAGGGCAACGCGCAGCTAGTGCAGTAGGTGATCCAACAGCGGCCTCGGGTTTCCGTTCGCCGTGTTGCAGCTGCGGTCCAAATGACGCCAACGTCCACGTATCGTCTCATGCGCCAGAGTTTACACCTCTATCCATAAAAAATTCAAACGCGGCAAACCCTCAGCGCCTCTACCATTGCTGCACGAGAGACATTCGCTAACGATATAGTGCACAGGATTGATGACGGCGATATGCATGTGGGCAGCATTTGGTTTACTGACGAAGCTTATTTTTACCTGGACGGCTTCGTCAATAAACAGAACTGGCGCATATGGGGAACCGAAAAGCCCCATGTTGCAGTCCCATCGTCCCTGCATCCTCAAAAAGTACTGGTCTGGGCCGCCATTTCTTCCAAAGGAATCATTGGCCCATTTTTCAGATCCGAAACGATTACTGCATCACGCTATCTGGACGTTCTTCGTGAATTTGTGGCGGTACAAACTGCCTTAGACGACACTGCGAAAACCTCGTGGTTTATGCAAGATGGTGCCCGGCCACATCGACGGCCGACGTCTTTAATTTCCTGAATGAATATTTCGATGATCGTGTGATTGCTTTGGGCTATCCGAAACATACAGGAGGCGGCGTGGATTGGCCTCCCTATTCGCCAGACATGAACCCCATGACTTCTTTCTGTGGGGACACTTGAAAGACCAGGTGTACCGCCAGAATCCAGAAACAATTGAACAGCTGAAGCAGTACATCTCATCTGCATGTGAAGCCATTCCGCCAGACACGTTGTCAAAGGTTTCGGGTAATTTCATTCAGAGACTACGCCATATTATTGCTACGCATGGTGGATATGTGGAAAATATCGTACTATACAGTTTCCCAGACCGCAGCGCCATCTGTTGTTGAAAATTGTAACTACTGTAATTTCGAAAGTTTGTCCGTCTGAAAATGTACTGTTGTCCCAAGCATATTGCAACAAACGGTGTATTTCTATCGCTGCTCGTTTAGTTTTTATTGCCGTTTCAAATATACCGGTCATTTTTGAAACACCCTGTATGTAAATCATGTGCTGCGTAAGTGGGCTGGCAATACCAGACAGCTCAACACATTTACCCACAACTTAAATAGACAATATCAAAATATTCAGTCCTCAATGGAGACTGGCAACAAATCAATTTCACTGCTGACATCAGTACGCAGATACATTGTTTCAAAATTTATATACAAAAAAAAACTACAACTACAGACGCAGTAATACCTTGTTGCTCACAACACCCAGTAACACACAAATATGCAGCTTTCTATTGAGTGGTAGACTGTCTCATATATGTTCCCATGTCCAAAGAACATTTCGAAGCAGTGTTGGATACAACAAAATTTGTTACCCGTGTAAGCAGGCTGTTTTGGTTTTTATCTTGATAGCGCCGCGTAGCGCTCTATATGAAAAGCACTGACTGTGCTGTGTGAAGTCTGTGGCTGGTTTGCATTGTTGTAATATTCGCTATTGTAGTTTTGGGCAGTTGGCTGTTAACAGCGCGTAGCGTTGCGCAGTTGGAGGTGAGCCGCCAGCAGTGGTGGATGTGAGGAGAGAGATGGCGGAGTTTTGAGAGCGAACGATCTGGACGTGTGTCCATCAGAAAGAGTAAATTTGTAATATTGGATATCATGAACTGATATATATATATATGATGACTTTTGAGCACTATTAAGGTAAATACGTTGTTTGTTCTCTATCAAAATCTTTCATTTGCTAACTATATGGCTACCAGTAGTCAGTGCGTTCAGTGTTTAGAATTTTTTATTTAGCTGGCAGTATTGGCGCTCACTGTACTGCAATAGTTGGAGTAACGTAGATTTTTGTGAGGTAAGTGATTCATGAAAGTTATAGGTTATTGTTAGTCAGGGCCATTCTTTTGTATGGATTGTTGAAAGTCAGATTGCGTTGCGCTAAAATTATTGTGTGTAAGTTTAGTGTTGATCAGAATAAGTAAAGAGAGAAACGTGTGAGTACGTTCAGTTCTGCTCAGCTGTTTCAAAATCAAATAACGTAAGAGGTTTATCAGCACAGTAATTCATTAATTTTTCTAAGGAGACGTTTTACCTGTGCAATCACAACAATCCTGTTCTGTTCGACCGTATCAGAACTTCCCCTCCTCTACCCGCTGCCCCTTCCGCAGTATGTAGCAAACGATGTACGATATTATAACTGGGACAGGTACCACAGACTGTTGCAGAAACACTGGAATCCTGCAACTATAGAAGTTCCTACCATGTGAACAACACCACAGTCCAAGGTATTTTCAATAGCAAATACAAGACACCGTTATCATCCAGCAGCGATGAATATAAAATTTCTTGCTCTAACTGTGATAAATTTTATATTGGTCAATCAGGCAGAGATGTAACAACTAGGTTGGCTGAACACGAGCGCAGTTGAACATTTGCTGAGCATGTTCTGAGCGAGGACCACAACTACTAGCCACAGTCTTCTTGTCCTCCACTTTGCAAATAAATACCAAAAACACAGACTTTTGAAAGTTTTTGAAATCAATAACCTTCTAATCGAGAGTCCTGATTAATCGACCAAACACAGCTTAATACTTCCCCTCTTCTAAACTTCAAATAATCCTCGCAGTTTTCCATTACTTTCCATACAGTCCGTTCCTTCATATTCCTCCATTTTTCCTGTACTTATTCATTTCTTTCTATTTTATTGCGACTGTCTATGTACTCCATATATTCGGTTTTCACAATTCTTCATACTTTCTTTAGTCTTGAAGTAGTCTAGTCAAATACAAATTTTATTTTATTTTGTTGGGTTCATTAATTAATATCGGCTGTTATGTAGATAGAGTTTTCTAGCTTACTGTTTATATTTTTTTCTGTTTGCTCCTATTACATTTATTGATTCCTTTTAAACTTCATTACCACCACACTTTCAAAGATGACGTTTACTACGTTTTTGTACCTCAATCTAGACGAGAGATTTTTCCAGTGTTGTTTACAAACATTGTAACTCCATATATTCGATTTTTACAATTCTTCATTCTTTCTTTTAGTTGGTTTCTGTAACACTTTCCATGATTAACACCTCTTCAGGTACTCTCTTCAGGTACAAATTTACAAATTTTATTTTATTTTGTTTCGTTCGTTTATTAATACCAACTGTTATGGAGATAGAGTTTTCGAGTTTACTGTTTATATTTTTCTTGTTTGCTCCCTTTACATTTATTTATTCCTTTTAAATTTGATTACCACCACACTGTCAAACATGGCATGTACTGTGTATTTGTACCTCCATCTAGACGAGGGATCTTTTCCAATCTTGTTTACAGACATTGTAACTTCTGTGACGACGATAGTCAGTTAAAGTGTAATGATGACCTTGTACGTCGAAAACTGGTTAACTCAAAAAATTAGTCCTGTAGAACATAAGCAATATAGCGGTTACCGTTTATTATAATGTTGTTCTACCAAGTTCCGACTGTATAACTGTTGAACATACAGTAACTACAGATGTCGTAGCGATGTAGAGAAGTATGATTACACTCCTACAGTAGGTACAGGTGATAGGCAAAATAATGTGAACAGTGGTGGTAATGGGGTGGTTGTGTTTGACGGTCAACAACGCAGGTAAGTCACATGTTGCGCTGGACTCTGCGTGATCAGCACGGACTAGGCATTGGTGTAGGTTGTTTGAGAGTAGTGCACACTTTGTATTTGCATCCAGAGGCCGAGAAAAAACTAGCAGAGTTCCAAAGAAGGCAGGTTGTGGGGGCCCGATTAGCTGGAGCATCAGTGATCAAGGCAGCCAACTAATTGAATGTTTCCAGAGCAACTGCTTCAACAGTTATGACAGCCTACACAAAACATGGAAAGACATCATCGTGTGCACGTAACAGTAGGCGCAAATCAAAACTATGTGACAGAGATCGTCGTACGCTAACACGAATTGTGCCAAAACAAGACAAAACCTTGGTGGCTAAAGTGACTGCAGATCTCAATAGCAATCCTCGAGACCCCGTATCTATAGACACTGTCCGTCGAGAACTCCATAAAGCCAATAATCGTAGAAGAGCTGCTATACCGAAATCACTAGTGACAACCAACGCAAAGTAGGGTAAAACGTGGTGGCAGGAGGATAAATCCTGGGCGGCTGACCAGTGGAAACACGTCATGTGGTCCGACGAGTAAACCTTTACGTTATTTCCAATATCGGGCCGGGTTTACGTCTGCAGAACGCCAAAAGAAGCCTACAGTCCGGACTGCTTCATTCCAACGGTTAAGCATGGAGGTGTAAGTGTGCTGATGTGGGCAGCCATATCATAGTATCTACATCTACATTTATACTCCGCAAGCCACCCAACGGTGTGTGATGGAGGGCACTTTACGTGCCACTGTCATTACCTCCCTTTCCTGTTCCAGTCGCGTATGGTTCGCGGGAAGAACGACCGTCTGAAAGCCTCCGTGCGCGCTCTAATCTCTCTAATTTTACATTTTTGATTTCCTCCGGAGGTATAAGTAGGGGGAAGCAATATATTCGATACCTCATCCAGAAACGCACCCTCTCGAAACCTGGCGAGCAAGCTACACCGCGATGCAGAGCGCCTCTCTTGCAGAGTCTGCCACTTGAGTTTGGTAAACATCTCCGTAACGCTATCACGGTTACCAAATAACCCTGTGACGAAACGCGCCGCTCTTCTTTGAATCTTCTCTATCTCTTCCGTCAACCCAATCTGGTACGGATCCCACACTGATGAGCAATACTCAAGTATAGGTCGAACGAGTGTTTTGTAAGCCACCTCCTTTGTTGATGGACTACATTTTCTAAGGACTCTCCCAATGAATCTCAACCTGATACCCGCCTTACCAACAATTAATTTTATATGATCATTCCACTTCAGATCGTTCCGCACGCATACTCCCAGATATTTTACAGAAGTAACTGCTACCAGCGTTTGTTCCGCTATCATATAATCATACAATAAAGGATCCTTCTTTCTATGTATTCGCAATACATTACATTTGTCTATGTTAAGGGTCAGTTGCCACTCCCTGCACCAAGTGCCTATCCGCTGCAGATCTTCCTGCATTTCGCTACAATTTTCTAATGCCGCAACTTCTCTGTATACTACAGCATCATCCGCGAAATGCCGCATGGAACTTCCGACACTATCTACTAGGTCATTTATATATATTGTGAAAAGCAATGGTCCCATAACACTCCCCTGTGGCACGCCAGAGGTTACTTTAACGTCTGTAGACGTTTCTCCATTGATAACAACATGCTGTGTTCTGTTTGCTAGAAACTCTTCAATCCAGCCACACAGCTGGTCTGATATTCCGTAGGCTCTTACTTTGTTTATCAGGCGACAGTGCGGAACTGTATCGAACGCCTTCCGTAAGTCAAGAAAAATAGCATCTACCTGGGAGATCTAATATTTTCTGGGTCTCATGAACAAATAAAGCGAGTTGGGTCTCACACGATCGCTGTTTCCGGAATCCATGTTGATTCCTACATAGTAGATTCTGGGTTTCCAAAAACGACATGATACTCGACCAAAAAACATGTTCTAAAATTCTACAACAGATTCTGCTTTTTTTCATCATTACTCTCAAAGGCCCTGTTACAGCCAACGATTATGTGAACATTTTAGGAGATAAGGTGCACACCATGATTCAAACGTTGTTCCCAACAATGAAGCTATACTTCAAGACGATGATGCTCCCATTCGCACAGCCAGGGCAGTAGATTGTGGTATGAGGAGCATGCAATTGAACTGCAGCTTATTCCCTGGCCAAGTCTCCGGACTTGAACATTATGGAACCCTTAGGGGCGGTATTGGAGCGCATTTCCGCCTCGCTCGTCACTACGGGAGATAGAAGAGTTTCTGATCGAAGAGTGGCACAACATTCCACTGGAGACTGTACAACCATTATATGCGAGTATTCCAAGAAGAATCACAGCTGTGTTACGAGAAAATGGGAGTCCAGCCACTTATTAATAAACCATTCCCAAATAAATACAGGGGATCACTTTATTTTGCCCCTCCGCTGTAGTATTTGTCAAAAAAGAAAAGAATACCAAACGGATTGACGGGTGATGTGTATCCCCAATGAAAAACCAGCGCTGCTAGAGAGCGTTGCTCTTGCAGGACAACTAATGCGGCTTATGCGGAAAGGGGCACAACCCTATTTTCTACGGATCGTGCTACAGTACTTCACTGCACCATTTCATGAACAAGGTCTGATATCATGGCCTCAGTTTTCACCGGACCTGAATCCATTCGATTTCTGGCTGTGGAAACAATAAGAGGCTTCGGTGTGTGCCCGCGACAGCAACTATGTGCAGTCGTTACTGGAGCGTGTGACCAGTGCATGTGATGCAATTCGAATGGAGTCAGATGCATTTGGAGCAGTGCGTGATTCACTGCGAAGAAGGGCTGAGATACGTGTCAATGTGCGAGGTAACCACATACAGCTTTACCTGTAATGTCTACTTCTACGTGAGAGACAGGCCCGTATGTCAAAAAATGGCTGTGAGCACTATAGGACTTAACATCTATGGTCATTAGTCCCCTAGAACTTCGAACTACTTAAACCTAACTAACCTAAGGACATCACACAACACCCAGTCATCACGAGGCAGAGAAAATCCCTGACCCCGCCGGGAATCGAACCCGGGAACCCGGGCGCGGGAAGCGAGAACGCTACCGCATGACCACGAGCTGCGGACTCCCATATGTTAGCAGGTGTCGTTTCCAGACGCGGCATTATAGGAACTTTGACCGGTGCTGCATCCCGCAGGAAGTTTTTTTAGCCCCCTTGTATACCTTCTGACGCTCGTCAGTCGTTAGTTTCATTGATACTCCCTTTTTAGTACTGATCTATTCTGCAAGCTGGTCCTACTCATACAAAGTCTGGTGCCGTGTGAACAGCTACACACAGCAGGGGCCGAAGTACTTTCGGCTGCGGATATCGTCACAGTCCTTGGCTTGGTGCTTTACCAACGCTATCAACACTATGTTTCGATGTCTCATCGTATCCCAGTACTCAGTACAGTGGTTTCAGTATTAGGTACTCTGCAGACAGTTGTGTCGGCAGAATTGAGTTTTGCTGTAGTTTTTAGGGAACAAATGTAGAACACACTCCCCCATCTGTGGATGTGGACTGAGCGACAATTTCCTATTTTTTGCAGTGCTAGAGCAGTCACGTAGACAATTCATTTCACCACATGAAAAAGTTATTCAGACTTCCAAAACGATTTTTTGAAGAATCAAGATATGACTGCAAAGAAGGTTGCAGCCGTAGATTTTGGTTGTTACTTTTCGTTAAGCAATTGGGCGAAATGATTCAGTTTAGGTTTGTTTTCCTACCCAACCACAGCTATCCAAAAGAGTTCTCTATGGAATTATGGACTTTGTTTCGATCTGATCTACCCAAAGTATAGTTATCCCACAGGGTCAAACTGCAGAGAGAAAATAACTATGAGCAGGAAATCTAGGTTACAGTCTAGATTATTGAAAAAATTTCGACTTTCTTTTGAGTTTTAAAGTGACGCGCTCACTTAAACCACATTTGCTTTCATGTTCCGTATGTAAATAGCTGCCCCTACCGATGTCGTCTTACGCAACGAGCAATTGTCCTTCAAAAACCACGCATGAGATTTTCACATTCTCTCGCTAGCTAGGTGCCAACTATTAGACCTAGAGAAGAAATGAACAAGACCTTTTTGTAGAAAAATTTTATGCAGTTAGATTCTTTACTGGGATACGTTGTTACTAGATGCCATTATTTTCCAGTTATTGAAGAAAAGCGTCCAAAACTGATCTTCAAATGTACGCTCACTCCCACACTCAGCCCCCAGTAGTTTTGATTTCTCGTATGTTGTTGATGGCACTCCTTCCTACAACTGTATCAAAATCTGCGACTGTACGAATTGTTTCCGCATTCGACATTTTTTGGTTTTCACTGACTGGTCTTATTACACCACCAGCTTAGTCAAGCATTGACAAATTGTAAAACTCACAATTGTGTAAATTTTAATTCACAGTTTTATGAATTTCAACAGAATAAAATAAACCATTACATCACAGTATTTGTCAGGCCTCCTGACTGTGAAATTACTGTGCCTGTAAATGTCTGTCAACGTAATTCGTTTTAGCGTAACGTTTACAAAAGTGGTTTTTCTTCCATTACCATCAGGGGAATTATGTTAACGAAACAGCTTACTATAGTGGTAACCCAGCAGCCCCAACAATAGAGACCATAAAAGATCGAATATCGGGAATGGTTGGTGTAGTCGGAAATTTTTGTACAGTGATAGGAAGGAATGCCACGAACAACATGCTAGAAATTCTGATTGGTGATGGATGAGTGTGGAGTGGAGATGTGTTTGAAGTTCACATTTGTAGCTTTTCTTGAGTAACTCGTAAACTTTGGACCCCAGGGAAAACGTATCCCGCTACAAAATTTAACTACATTAAATTTCCTACAAAACGTTGTAAGTAGGCTGTTTAGGCTTTTATGTTGGTACCGCCACGTAGCGCTCTGTATGAAAATCACTGAATGTGCTGTGTGCAGTCTGTGGCTGGTTGGACTCATTGTTGGAATATTCGCTTGTGTAGTGTTGGGCAGTTGGATGTGAACAGCGCGTAGCGTCGGACAGTTGGAAGTGAGCCGCCAGCAGTGGTGGATGTGGGGAGTGAGATGCCAGTGTTTTGAGATGTCACTATAAGCGGACGACCTGGACGTGTGTCCGCCAGAAAAAGTAAATTTGAAAAGATGGATGTAAATACATTGATTGTTCTCTATCAAAATCTTTCATTTGCTAACTATGCCTATCAGTAGTTAGTGCCTTCAGCAGTTAATATCTTTTATTTAGCTGGCAGTATTGGCGCTCGCTGTATTGCAGTAGTTCGAGTAACGAAGATTCTTGTGAGGTAAGTGATTCAAGAAAGGTATAGGTTACTGTTAGTCAGGGCCATTCTTTTGTAGGGATTGTTGTAGGTCAGATTGCGTTGCGCTAAAAATATTGTGTGTCAGTTTAATGATGATCAGAATAAGTAAAGAGAGAAATGTCTGAGTACGTTCAGTTTCGCTCAGCTGTTTGAAAATCAAATAACGTAAGAGCTTTACCAGCACTGTCATTTTTAAACTTTTCTAAGGGGACGTTACAACGTTTGCGTTCATTTCTTTTCCCATAGGACCAATAGGTTGCGTGTAGCCAGAAAGAGAATAAGAAAATCTCGCGCGTGGCTTTTGCAGGCTGGTTACAGAACTGTGGGTTGCATAAAACGACATATGTAGAGGCAACTGAATCATCGTAACTGATGTCTGCAAACGACGAGTGTATATCGTCTGCGGCGACAACGACTGAATGAATGCAGGAAGATGTTAGCTGCAACGAGAAAGATTGAATATTATGGTACATACGAGTAGTTGTATCAATTCCTCACGTTCAGAAAAAATTCAGTTTAATCGGATTACGGAGAATAAATTTGATTAAGAACTTTCCACTACGTAGACTAAGTTGCAAACATGTGAATTTCATAAATGCTCGTAAAACAAAGGACGGTTGGGAAGATGTTACAGCAGGTCAAAGATGGATGTGGAATGGTGGGGAAGGAGGGGGTCAAAGACCGACAGATTTAAGAACTCTGCCTGGAGCGTAACAACAAAATATGAGGGTAATCCCAAAAGAAGTAAGGTCTCCTATTTTTTTATAAGTACATAGACCAGTTTATTTCTACAATGGTTTACATCAATTTACAGCTTGAACATTTAGTTATTTTTTGACATAATCACCATTTCTGTCACTGCATTTTTGTAGACGCTGTGGCAGTTTTTGTATGCCCATGTCATACCAGCTCGCCGCCCTGCTGTTCAGAAAGTTATGAACCTCTTCTTTCACCTCGTCGCCGGAGCTGAATCGCTTTGCGGTCAAATATTCTTTAACCTACGGAACAGGTGATAGTCACTGGGAGCCAAGTCAGGACTATAGGGTGGGTGGGTGATTATGTACCATTGAAACTGTTGCAGGAGAGCAACGGTTTGCCGAGCGATGCATAGGCGACCGTTGTCATGGAGAATGTGTACGCCCTTGCTCAACATTCCTCTTCTCCGGTTCTGAATTGCCCATTTGGTTTTTTTCAGAGTCTCACAGTACCTGTCAACGTTACTTGTGGTCTCAGTGGGCATAAAGTCGAGAAACAACACCCTTTTTCCGATCCCGAATTGACGGTCTCCCGCTCCTTTGTTCGTCGTCAATTTCGGTCCGACCAGCTGCAAACTCTCTGCACCACTTACGAACATTTTTGACATCCATGCGCGACTCACCATACACTTCCGTCAATTGGCGATGGATTTCCATCGGCGCAGTGCCCTTTGCGTTCAAAAACCGAATAACTGCGCGCAATTCGCACTTGGCAGTAACATCCAACGGGAGCTCCATTGACAACGGCTGAGCGCCTCAGGGTGGCGTGCGCACGTTTACACACAGAACGTGAGGCACTCTTCACAACAGTGTGACCAACTGCCACACAAACAGGGTTCTGTACTTATAAACAAATAGGAGACCTTACTTTTTGGATTACCCTCGTAGGAAACAGCTTAAATTCTCAAGGAAATTCTCGACGTATTTCGAATACATTTCTGAAAGTATTTGTATGCAGTGTAGCCATGTATGGAAGTGAAACATGGACGACAAATAGTTTGGACAAGAAGAGAATAGAATCTTTCGAAATGTGGTGTTTCAGAACAATGCTGAAGATTACATGGATAGATCACATAACTAATGAGGAGGTACTGAATAGAATTGGGAAGAAGAGGAGTTTGTGGCACAACTTGATTAGAAGAAGGGATCTGTTGGTAGGACATGTTATGAGGCATCAAGGGATCACCAATTTAGTACTGGAGGGCAGTATGGAGGGTGAAAATCGTAGAGGGAGACCAAGAGATGAATACACTAAGCAGATTCAGAAGGATGTAGGCTGCAGTAGGTACTAGGAGATGAAGAGGCTTGCACAGGATAGAGTAGCATGGAGAGCTGCATCAAACCAGTCTCAGGACTGAAAACCACCACAACAACAACAGACAAAAAGGCCCATGTTGTATGATTACACAATTGGAGAGCAATCACTGGAAGCAGTTATTTCCATAAAGTATCTAGGAGTAAGGGTACAGAGCGATTTCATGTGAAACGGCCACACAAAATTAATCGCGAGTATCGCAGATGCCAGGAAACGTAGTCTATCAGCAATGGAAGTAGCTTACAAAACACGTGTTCGACCAATACTTTCATATTGCTCGGCAGTATCGGATCCATACCTGTCAGCGTTAATTGTGGTCCCAGCGATTGAGCTCCGACGACGAGGTGAAAGAAGAGGTTCATAACTTTCTGAACAGGTTGGCGGCGAGCTGGTATGACATGGGCATACAAAAACAGCCACAGCGTCTAAAAAAATGCAGTGACAGAAATGGTGATTATGTCAAAAAATAACTAAATGTTCAAGCTGTGAACTGATGTAAAGCATTGTAGAAATAAGCATGTCTCTGTACTTATAAAAAAATAAAGACATTACTTTTGCGGTTACCCTCGTATTATCTGTTCCTGTAAAAATCAGTATTCGAAGTGCTAAGTGACGAGAAATCCATTTCTACTATGCATATGAAATATATAAACGCCACTGACAGGCTGACGATGCCCTCATACGAGTAATGAGTGTACACTGATGCACTTCAAAGGAAGTTATTATGTGAGAATGAAAGCCAAAACCGCTATAGTAAATGAATGCTTTTAATAATAGCCCAATTCTGCAATGTAATTTCCAGGGCTGTGGGCGCAAATAAACATGAAATACTTCAGCCTTAAGTCTATTAAACTCCAGAACCATGGGCCATTTCAAATACTTTTATGGTAACCAGTGCTAGACTTCAGTTTGAAGGACGTGGGTGCTCATAAACATTCTCATCTATCTCTAAAATAGGTCGCTTCCGCATCGATGTTCACTGGAACGTATTTGCTTGTATTATAATACACATTCATCTGTGTCACTATTTGGTGTTGTTGTTGTGGTCTTCAGTCCAGAGACTGGTTTGATGCAGCTCTCCATGCTGCTCTATCCTGTGCAAGCTTCATCATCTCCCAGTACCTACTGCAGCCTATATCCTTCTGAATCTGTTTAGTGTATTCATCTCTTGGTCTCTCTCTACGATTTTTACCCTCCACGCTGCCCTCCAGTACTAAATTGGTGATCCCTTGATGCCTCAGAACATGTCCTACCAACCGATCCCTTCTTCTAGTCAAGTTATGCCACAAACTCCTCTTCTCCCCAATTCTATTCAAGACCTTCTAATTGGTTATGTGATCTATCCATCTAATCTTGCATTCTTCTATAGCACCACATCTCGAAACTATTTATCGTCCACGTTTCACTTCCGTACATGGCTACACTCCATACAAATACTTTCAGAAACGACTTCCGGACACTTAAATCTATACTAGATGTTAACAAATTTCTCTTTTTCTGGAACGCTTTCCTTGCCATTGCCAGTCTATATTTCATATCCTCTCTACTTCGACCATCATCAGTTATTTTGCTCCCCAAATAGCAAACCTCCTTCACTACTTTAAGCGTCTCATTTCTTAATCTAATTCCCGCAGCATCACCCGATTTAATTGGACTAAATTTCATTATCCTCGTTTTGCTCTTATTGAAGTTCGTCTCATACGTGAGACTGGAAAGTTGGACGTCGATTTGAAAACACGATCCTAGTGTAACAGAAACTGGCACCATCCCACTCGGTAGCAACAAGGACAAAATAAAAGAGGAGGGGGCGTTTGTCTCTTTTCGCCCGTGATATTTGTCAGCCGGCCTCCCGCAGTGTGCTCCAGGAGCCAAGTGCGCTCTGCTGTCGGCCGGCGGGACTGCGCAACGGAAAGTGCGTTGCGCTGCGACTCTTCCGGCCCGGCTCTGTGATCTGCCAGCGGCCGTTATTAATTACGTCATTTGGCACGGCGCTGTTGCACCGAGTCCGCTAGCGGCGAGTGACAAATTGTCCGCTCCGCGCGAGATGCAGCTCGTTTCTCGGCACGAGAAATAATATGCGGTCTGCGAGGCGTCTCGGGGGCGGGCCGAGGACGCGGCACATATGCGGCCCCACCGCAGTCGCTCGGCGCATGCGCATTGCGCATCCAGCGTGACGGCATTTGCATTGGGGAAGCAGCCAGGAATAAACTGTTGGTCAAGTGTGGAGGACAATGACAGTACACAACGAATACACGTCGTCACTATACAGAAAATCCTCGGCAATAGTTGTTGATATACCGTCCCATGGGGTGTCTACGTGTCGTGTCTTATACAGGGCGTTTCCGTAAGAGCGTGCAAAAATGTAACAGGACACAGAGAATGCACCACTGAACAATTTGAGACGGGGAACCTGGGGTCAGAAAAGCCAGCTTAAGGGGCTCCGGAAAGGCTCAAAATCATGAAAAGTTCAATTTTTACTTTTTTGCGTTTTCTGAATCTCTAGACTATTACCTTTTAATATATATATAATTTATTCAATTCCGAAGACTACAACTATTTTTAAATTTTTTTTGAAATGTGTTCTACATGGGCGTGACCCACTGTGGCGCTGTTAAACTGCTGTCAAATGGCGTTATTATTAACGTCCGTGTTCATCAGGTACATTTTAGTGATGTGAGATAAAGTATGTGTTGTGGCTAACCTGTGATGGTTCAATATATATCGCTGGTGTGATTGTCGATTGTTTCATGTTTATTTACTCTGTCGTTATCTCGAAAATATTCGTAATTAATTCTGTTTCTTGAGTCTCTGTTTTGTTGAAGTATAATAATGAGTAAAAGTAAAGTTGCTGTTGCGACTTTTAATGAAGGCAACATTGTAAGGTGGAAGGTATTTAGAAATATGGGAATGAAGATAGGTTCTAACATGGTACGAGCGATGCTTGCTTTAGACAAGGAACGCATTCGGGCTGCAGACAGGGCTGTAAAGAGTCTATAAATACAAGCAAGAGTAAACAGGAGGAGGAACAAGAGGAAGCTGGAGGAGGAGTTTGCAGAGGATGAAGATAATCCATCCTATGGACCTGGAAAGCACTAAAAAGTTAATCCAATCTTTGTCGCTCGATTCGCAAAACTTTTATTTTCTCATACTAATTACATGTTTTCTAAGGATCTTCCAAAGATATTTGTTTCAAACTTTCAGTAAATGTTACACAGTACCTTCTGCATAATTTAACACAGCCTTTTTCCAAAAAACTGTATATTTTTCAATATATAAATAAAAAATTGCAAAAAAATGTTGTGAATTTTCATTACAATTGAAAAAAATCATCTTTAATAACTGAACTAAAATTTTGTAAAATCCCTGTGTTAAGTTGTAGCCCATATTCCAATAAATAATCTGTAAAAAGTTCAACTTCCTACCTCAAATACTTTGTGAGGAAAGATGTAATTTATAAGCGTTATTTTAACATTGCAAGTATAGGGCGTTCCGGAGCCCCTTAAGGAGATATGGAAGTAAACTTGTCTGCCGCTTTGTCTAACACTTTTGTTTTCCACCTTATTAACTGCTAACATGCGTAAATGTTTACACGTACTGTGCTGTTCGTCTGCCTGTACCTTCTTCATCTCCTACTACGAAACAAGCAGCATTATCCTGGTTATTAGAAGTGATGCTGCATGTTTTGTGCTTTTCAATAACGCGACTCTGCTGTATCGTATTTACAGTACTCCATGACAATATGCTACAGACCAGCAACATTTCTCAGTGTTATTCAGAAACGTACAGCGCAATACGGTGGAGCAGTACCGGCACAGTTTCGCAGAAATCACTGAGATGCACCTTTTGTATGGGGAGGTACGTTGCAATGCTCTCCGCTGCTGAAACGCTGCAAGGGGGATTTCCTAACAGGCATCATCCGCCATGATGAGTGTTTACTCTATCGATCGACGAATGCGAGAGACTGGTTCATTGGAAAGAAGAAGCAACGCACCTGGACCCAGAAACTTGGCCGGCCGCGGTGGCCGAGCGGTTCTAGGCACTACAGTCTGGAGCCGCACGACTGCTACGGTCGCAGGTTCGAATCCTGCCTCGGGCATGGATGTGTGTGATGTCCTTAGGTTAGTTAGGTTCAAGTAGTTCTAAGTTCTAGGGGACTGATGACCTCAGCAGTTAAATCCCATAGTGCTCAGAGCCACTTGAACCATTTTGAGCTACCGATTTTGAAGACGAGGTACAGGAACGTGTTGCAGCGCACCACACTACTAGCACTTATTGCACGTGAAATGGGCGCTGCACACACTAGCGTGTGGCGAGTACTGCACGAACAACAGTTACACAGATATCACTCACAGCGAGTCCAGGCAGTATCTGTAACTGACTTTGCACCAAGGGTAGCGTTGTACCTATGGCTGCCTCAAAAATGGACTGATCGAGTAGATGTCAGCTGGCCGTGGTGGCCAAGCGGTTAAAGGCGCTACAGTCTGGAACCGCGCGACCGCTACGGTCGCAGGTTCGAATCCTGCGTCGGGCATGGATGTGTGTGATGTCCTTAGATTAGTTAGGTTTAAGTAGTTCTAAGTTCTAGGGGACTGATGACCTTAGAAGTTAAGTCCCATAGTGATCAGAGCCATTTTTTTTTTACTAGATGTCCTCCAAATCGTGCTGTTTACTGTCGATGCCTCATTTCATCGTGATGGTATTTGGAACAGCACGAATATCCATGTGTAGGATGAGGAAAATTCTCACAGTATTGTAGGGACAGACCATGAAAAACGTTCTGCTGTGGACATCTTGGCCGGTATTATAGCCTACGATCTCATTGGACCATATTTTATGTCTGAATGACCACTTATATTTGAGGTTCGTGCAAAGAGTTCTACCTGAGTTCTTCGAGAACCTACCCTTGCCTGTTCGTGAGAGAATGTGGATACAACACGACGGTGCATCGCCTCACATCAGTGTGGATGTCCGCAACCATCTCAATGCTCTGTATGAATGCAGAGTCTCGCGGCGATAACATTGAATAAAATGTTCTCGGGTTTCCAACCGCTTCAATTGTTTAAAACTACACGAGCTTTCGGCCAAACACTCCTTGCCAATGTCACGGGCACGAGTGACGTCACAGCCGGCAGCTAGCGTATGTAAGGGCGCACCGACAGTACACTGGCAGTCATATCACTTGACAATGGCCAAGGAGTGCTTGGCCGAAAGCTCGTGCAGTTTCAAGCAATTGAAGCGGTGGCAAACCCGAGAACATTTTATTCCATCTCAATACTCTGTTTCCTGGTTGCTCGATTGCAGGGGCATGTTCTGTTTCATGGCCTGTGAAGTCACTTGACCTGACTCCCCCTGATTATTTCCTATGGGAATATCACAAGTCTCTTGTGTATGAGGCCCCAGTGGATACGGAGATTGAATTAGCTGCCTGCGATGTGATTC
Source organism: Schistocerca cancellata (assembly GCF_023864275.1). NCBI lineage: Eukaryota > Metazoa > Arthropoda > Insecta > Orthoptera > Acrididae > Schistocerca > Schistocerca cancellata. The sequence goes on along the minus strand of NC_064637.1, from coordinate 90,764,980 downwards.
TAAACACACCAGAGATATTTGTCAGGGTGCGAGAGAACCTTGTTCGTCGACGTCATGCTTGCATTGAGGTTGATGGCCGTCGGTTTCAGCAACTTTGCAAGGTATAGTAGAAATGGTAAAACCATTGTGTCAGTGATGGTATTTGCAGTTAACTGTAACTAATGTAAATACAAAAAGTACTCAGTAATGTGATTTTATTCCTATTGCTTCCTTAACCTAGCTTTACCGACCCCAGGTTCCCTACCTCGAATTGTTCAATGGAGCATCCTCTATGTCCTGTTACATTTTTGGGCACTCTTTCGGAAACATCCTGCATGTAAAGTCTACGATTAAAAGTATGGAATTCCATGCATTTAGTTGTAGACATTATTATGAAGACGATATGCAAAGAACATTTTCCTGTACCTACAAAGAGTTTCCCTAATTTCATTTCATTGTGCTTTTATCCAGAAATTAACGACAGTGGAGCTGTCATTCAGGAACGTTCTACTTACAATCACAGACATTTTAATGCACATTTACAACAAAAGCGGATGAACGTATGTATGTACGAACGTCGGAACTTTAGTAGTGACACCTATTTATGTACAGCTCGTACAAAATAGATACATGTTTCAAAGTTTTACTGACCTTCAAAGTAGTCACCAGCGTTGTGTATAACCCGTTGCCAGCGATGCGGAAGTCGTAGGATACTCCTAGCAGTGCCAGTTGTGTTGACAGATCGAGCGGCGCGGTCTATTGCGCGACGAACTTGTAGCAGTACTGAAGCGAATGTCGGGAAGGGTTTCTTTCAGTTAAGAAATCTAGTTGAACTCACGGGGGCTTAAGTGAGGGGAGTGCAGTAGGTGGTACAGCACTTAGCAGCCGTATCAGACAAACAAATCAGGAACAGCCTGCACTGTACGTGCTTAAGCATTGTCCTCCAAAATGATGGTCAGGTCATGCAGAATGTGTCATCACTTCTGTCTCTACACTGTTAATTTTGCAACACAACCCACAACCACATTAGAGACAGAAATCAGGTGTTCTCTGTGGCTGAGTGGGTATGACCACGTGATCTCAGTTTCCGGTCCGAAACGTGAATGCAGACAGGTGTGTTACTGGCGCGAGACACTCCCGGAATTAAAACGATATTTAGTCTCTATGCTGTTCATTTTTGGAACGCAACCTACGACAAGCTTAGAAGTGACGAACCTTTCTGCAGGACCTGACCATCATTTTGCAGGACAATGCTCAAGCACGTACAGTGCAAGCTGTTACTGATTTGTTTGACTGATGGGACTGCTAAGTGATATACCACCTACTGCAGTCCCATGACTTAATCCCTCGTAAGTTCAACGCGATTTCTAAAAAAAATGGTTCAGATGGGTCTGAGTACTATGGGACTTAACATCTGTGGTCATCAGTCCCCTAGAACTTAGAACTACTTAAACCTAACTAACCTAAGGACATCACACACATCCATGCACGAGGCAGGATTCGAACCTGCGACCATAGCAGCAGCGCGGTTCCGGACTGAAGCGACTAGAACTGCTCGGTCACAACGGCCGGCGACAGTTTATCGAAGTCATCAACGTATCCCATTATTTCCTACTCGCTCTGTAGAAAGACGAACCCGCAATATAAAACTGGATGAAACTTCCTGGCAGATTAAAACTGTGTGACCGACGGAGACTCGAACTCGGGACCTTTGCCTTTCGCGGGCAAGTGCTCTACCAACTGAGCTACCGAAGCACGACTCACGCCCGGTCCTGACAGCCTTACTTCTGCCAGTATCTCGTCTCCTACCTTCCAAACTTTACAGAAGCTCTCCTGCGAACCTTGCAGAACTAGCACTCCTGAAAGAAAGGATACTGCGGAGACATAGCTTAGCCACAGCCTGGGGGATGTTTCCAGAATGAGATCCTGGATAATACGGGATGTTAATATTATCAGTCAAGAAGAATTTTGGTGTTCAGCGGACAACAAAGATTCTTTGACGTCTGAATAGTCACATAGTGTTAAGCCAATATGGAGCAGATAAAAATAACGAGAAAAAGCCGCGACACGACGACAGCGCCGCAGTATTCCGAACCACCTCCTAAGCGCCATACTGCCTCTGCTAAAATGTCGATCAGGTTGTTGCAGCGACTTACAGACACGGTATCATTCGCAGCGAGGACGACGAACCTCGGTAGGTCCAGCACAGTTCACACGCTGGATGTGGAAGAACGCGTGTTGCGATGAAGAGAAGGAAATCCTTAAATAAACTGAAGCTAAGATCTGGAGCTACTGAAGTCGGTATGTTATCCACTGGGGAGTACTTTATGCTATACACCGTGTGCAAGCTATCAGATCTCAACACCACCAAGCTAAGTTACATTTCCGCGTATGCACCTAAGACAAGGGCAACAAGTTGTATCCACATGAGCTCGTCATTTAGAAGGACGCTATAAGGATGTCGGAGAAGCACAAGAAGTCGTGGTGTCTTAGATTTTGGAAGAGAAAGAAAATCTCGAAGTTAGAAACACTTTCCTGTTTATGCTTAAAGGTAACAAGAAATTGCTTCACGTTCTTGTTAAAATTTTTAAAATCCGCTACACTCATTTGTTTACTATTCAAGACCCTTTCAAAAATTGTTTTTCTCGGAAGTGTCTTACAGCTACAGAAAAATAAATCCTCATTTCCATCCACCTGAAAATGAGAGGGTAAGCCTTCGAAACGAGTCGTGGCAGAAAATAAAAATCACTGACGTAGACAAATGTTTTAAAATAACTTACTCCCCGTCTGAATCTCATTAATTTCAAATTAAATTACTGGCATCGCCTGACATCAGTCATCCTCAAACAATAAAACACATTCTGTGGTTCCATCTCACCACTAAGGAAACCATGCTGTCTGTCAATTATCAAGGTGGTTTCTTCAGTGGTGGGATGGAAGCACGGCGAGTGCTTTATGGTCTGAGAGTGGCCGATGTCGGATTAAACCGGTCATTTCGTTTGAAATTTGTGTGATTGTGACGGACAACAAAATATTTTTAAAACTATCTATCACTCTGTGTCCGTAATGAAATGTCGTGCTTTCTACGATTGTTTTAATTTATCTTTTACATCGTAATCAGTCGCAGTTTCCAAGTTACAGTCCAAAATGCTGGACGTAAAGTTGCGTCAGAGTAATTAAGAGATGTTGGGTTCTCTTCTTGTTTTAAAACGAGCAGTATTGCCTTTGTGACCTGACGCAGTAAGATGATTCGAAAACTTCGTCCGAATAAAGAACAGTTCGATGAAAGCAAGAACACAAAAAGCGTTTTCAAATCAGCCAGTTCTACGCGCAAAGCAAACTAACTACTGCGCATACAGCGAATGAGATGGAGTAGTATTTACACGTGCGTACTTACAGGCCTAGGAGACAAATTTTACGTTCACGCAGCACTTTCTCCTGCTGTGCAAATACACGGAGACACTGACATACACTGTTTCATAATAAAACACTCACTTCCACACGCAGTTGTACACAAACCCTGTTGTTATACTTTTATGACTTCCCTATTGTTCAGTAATAGCATGTAGCACCAACTGTGATTATGGAAAAATATTGATTTTAATGACTTTAAACACTGAAAAAAACTAAAAGGAAAGATGAAGTTCACACTGGCCTTCTATCCGTGCAGCTCCAGTTGTCCGACGGTGCGATGTCGACGATGTATCGTGGGTGATGACGGGTAAATATCAAGCAAACTCACCTGCAACATAAAACGAAAAGGAATCGTTAAAAACGGTAACACTCATACTAGTAAAGTTGGGAAATAAAGTGAAATGGAAAAATCACAAATAGTACATTGTCTAATCACAACTATCCGGACACCTGTACGTAACGCGGAATTGACCACCAGACATTACGACAGGTGGACCCGCCACTATAAAAGCAGGCAAGGAGTATTGTGTTCTCAGTATAGAAGTAGAAACATCGGAAAGGGTCTGTCGGGAGAGTTCAGCGTCTTCGAACATGAACTAATCATTAGATGTCACCTGAGTAACAAATTAATCAGGGGGGACACTTTAGCGTTTGTGTATGTCCATCCTTGTGCCAGGAGGTTTGGGGACTACGGTTGTTCGCCATTGTAAGAAAATTTAACACCTATAGCCATCCCATTCTTCTTTCTTTTCTCCTGTGCTAACCTCTTCACCTCAGAGTAGCACTTGCAACCTACGCCCTCAGTTATTTGCTGGATGTATTCCAATCTCTGTCTTCCTCTACAGTTTTCGCCCTCTACAGCTAGCACCATGGAAATCATTCCCTCATGTCTTAAAAGATGTCTTGTCATCTTGTACCTTCTCTTTATCAGTGTTTTTCACATGTTCCTTCGATTCTGCGCAGAACCTCCTCATCGCTTACCTTGTAACTCCACCTAATTTTCAACATTCGTCTGTAGCACTACATCTCAAATGCTTCGATTCTCTTCTGTTCCGGTTTTCCCACAGTCCATGTTCCACTACTGTACAATGGTATACTCCAGACGCACATTCTCAGATATTTCTTCCTCAAATTAAGGCCGATATTTGATATTAATAGACTTCTCTTGGCCATCAATGCCGTTTTTGCCACTGCTAGTCTGCTTTTGATGTCCTCCGTGCTCCATCCGTCATTGGTTATTTTATTGCCTAGGTAGCAGAATTCTTTAACTTCATTTACTTCGCGACCACCAGTTCTGATGTTAACTTTGTTGCTGTTCTCATTTCTACTGGTTCTCATTACCTTTGTCTTTCTTCGAATTTCTCTCAGTTCATACTCTGTACTCATTAGACTGTTCATTCTGTTCAGCAGATCATGTAATTCTTCTTCACTTTCACTCAAGATAGCAATGTCATCAGCAAATCGTATCAGGGGTATCCTTTCACCTTGAATTTTAATTCCACTCCTGAACATTTCTTTTATTTCCATCATTGCTTCCTCGATGTACAGATTGAACAGTAGGGGCGAAAGGCTACATCCTTGTCTTACACCCTTTTTAATACGAGCACTTCGTTCTTGGTCGTCCACTCTCATTATTCCCTCTTGGCTATTGTACATATTGCATATGACCCGTCTCTCCCTACAGCTTACCCCTCCTTTTTTTAGAATTTCGAACATCTTGCACCATTCTACATTGTCGAACGATTTTTCCAGGTCGACAAATCCTATGAACAAGTCTTGATTTTTCTTTAGTCTCGCTTCCATTATTAACCGCTACGTCAGAATTGCCTCTCTCGTGCCTTTACCTTTCCTAAAGCCAAACTGACCGTCATCTAACGCATCCTCTATTTCCTTTTCAATTCTTCTTTATGTTATTCTTGTAAGTATCTTGGATGCATGAGCTGTTAAGCTGACTGAGCGACAATTCTCGCACTTATCAGCTCCTGTCTTCGGAATTATGTGGATGAAGCTTTTCCGAAAGTCAGATGGTAAGTCGCCAGACTCATACATTCTACATACCAACGGGTATAGTCGTTTTCTTGCCACGCAAATTCTTAAGAACGAGTTAACTTCTCGAAGAAACACTAAATTATTATAACAAGGACAATCATCTAATTTTCACTATTAAGAAACAATATCTAATTAAAAATTTTAAAGTCAAATTGCATTCACGGCTGAAGGCCTTATTGACAATCATCACAGTCTGACCAAATCAAGACAGAAGTGGGTCTCAGACAGTGCTCCAAGGATCGACCTGGGAAAGTTGTTCAACTTCTTACACGATGAGACAGGAAGCCAAGAGTGGTATTCACTTAACCGAATGCAACTCAAACTAGTGATAGTTTAAACGCCGGCCAACACTCTTGCAACATCTACCTAACGTCTGATAACCAACACAATGATGGAATAACCCAGGCAAGACGGAACCACCAGACAGCACTGCGTCTTCAGCATCCGGTGTTTAGAACATCCAGAGGCAGAAGGACTCACAACGACCAAAGTAGTACAAAAGAAACAAATATTCGAAGCAGAATCAAGGAGGCTGCCGAACTACACGCCTTCCCGGACAGCAGCAGCAAGGCCAGGAAAGGTACACCGCCTCGAAAATACACTAACCTCCATGGCAGGTAACTGGGGCGTTAGCGTCCACTAGGCATAAAAATACCGCTGGTTGAATTTGTCAATATACACAAAGAATTCAATGATTAATAATAAAAGATGGAGGATGGCTAATTAATTTCGCCAACTCCAAACACTCATTGCTCTTTGTCTCAACAGCCCTGCGAGCAGCAACACGCGAACTAACGGCGTGATCTCAAAATAGCGGAGGTTTCACTGCTGGCTTAATGTTCACTCAACTCAAACGTCCTGGGTCCAGTGGAGAACGAGGTTGTCACCCTCACAACTACAGCCCCTCGATCCGGCAGTGCCTGCGTGCCGCCAGCAGTCCCGGCATGTCCAAGCGTTGCCGGACCTCCCTGCTGCTGCGTCCCAACCGAACTACCTGACACACTCAGACCCCGAAAACACTTGTCGCCCTTCCAAAGATAGTAGTAGGGTACTAGATATCGATAACCGCTGATGCTGCCACTCGTGGACAGACAACGCTAGCAAACATAGTGGCGCCAGTAAACACGAGAAGAAAATGAGACGCGACTATCCCTATTAGACGATGCCAACCTACCAACGGCACCAACGCGAGCCGCAACATGGCTCATGAAGGTTGTTTTGGCTTTCCTGTATGCTGAGTCTGTCCTTACGACAATCATTTCTTTTTCGATGTCTTCGCATTTTTCGACGTATATTTCTGTTTTCCTGAGTTTCCCGGAACATTTTTGTACTGCCTCCTTTCATAGATCAATTGAAGTATTTCTTCTGTTACTCACGGTTTCTTCGCAGTTACCTACTTTGTACCTACATTTTCCTTCCCAACTTCTGTGATGGCCCTTTTTAGAGATGTCCATTCCTCTTCTACTGTACTTACGTTTTCATTTATTGTATAGCTACCAGTTTCGACGCCTCAGTACACCATCTTTGGGCCTTAGTTGATGCTGAAGGATTTACCACGACCCATATAAACGATGTAGCAGTGGCCTACACTGGTTTACACACACTACCTGTAACTGTGAAGTCGTCTGTCCCACGATGACAACATTTGTATTCGTTGACACTTATCTTTGGATATTCTATTTTGAATGTTTCTCCAGTAAGTTCACAGTTGGTGGTTGGACAGACAACACCACAGTGTTAGATAGTGTGCGTAACCGAGTTGTAGGCTACTGATGCATTGTGATAACCCCGTCAGGATCAACTAAAGCCTGAAGATGGTGCACTGAACAGCCGAAACGTGTAGCTACACAATAAATGACAACTTAAGTACGGATCTAGTTGTTTTACTTCCTTCAACGTTTCTGTTGTTGATACAACTGAGAAGTATAAACGCCAAGGAACAACCACAGCTAAAATAAGCGCAGGCATACCTCATGCACTGACGGGTACGAACAGTCCAGTATTACGGCGGGTGCCCGCAAAAAAAATCGCGAAACATCAGCGAATGGAATCAGTCGCGAGTTCCAGCAGTAAAGCAAGTGACGACGCGGGGGGGGGGGGGGGGGTCAAAATGAATGGGTCAATCGCAGAGCAGCTTCTCGTAAGCCACACATTTGCTTAGGCCACGCGAAGTGATACTTGAGGCGGTGTAAAGAGGAAATGCCACTGAACAGCAGGTGAATGGAAACGAGTGATTTGGAGAGATTAACCCGATTGAAGGGGTTTGGTTTGACGAATGTCTGGAGAACGTTACCTGCCATCGTGTGTAGTGCCAAAAGTGAAGAACGGTGGAGGTTGTTGTCAGGTATGGGATTGGGTTTCGTTGTTCGGGTGTGGTCTACTTATTGCGCTTAAGAAAAAGCTATTTGCGGAAGGATGTATTGAAAACAGGAGAGGATCATTTCAGAGGTACTGACTGACTGTGTCGGGGTGACAGTGTACACTGTCGTTAAGCAACATCTGTTAGGCAAAGGATGTGGACGATTACATTCCTGAAATGGACTAGACAGCCAAGAGCCCCGACTTGTACCCAGTCGAACACGTTTTGGATGAGTTCGTCGTCTTCGCTCTAGACTCGAGAGTCCAGTACCACTACCTTCTCCACAGACGTTCGGACACCTCACTGAAAGTATCCACAGGTGCCGGCCTGAGTGGCCGAACGGTTCTAGGCGCTACAGTCTGGAATCGCGCGACGGCTACGGTCGCAGGTTCGAATCCTGCCTCGGGCATGAATGTGTGTGATGTCCTTCGGTTAGTTAGGTTTAAGTAGTTCTAAGTTCTAGGGGACTGATGACCTCAGAAGTTATGTCCCATAGTGCTCAGAGCCATTTGAACCATTTTATCCACAGGTGAGTTCAAACCACAACAAAGGCGAAGGCTGGAACAGCCCATATTAATAACCACTAATAGGTATACTAATCGGCGTTTGCTTGATACAATTCTGCCACATATTTAGTAGAAAAATAGAACTGAGTTTCCAAGGGTCAGGAACAGTGGCAGTTTTTCTTTGCATTGGCTGGCTTGGGATTTTCCCGTCCTCCACCACCTCCCCATCACCCTTCTGCACCTCCTTTTGCATTCAGTCTTTTGTTTTTTTTTTCTACTAAGCTTTGGCTACCTCCGCCTGTGTGTGGCAAGATGAAAAACGGCGATGCCCTCACGCGCGCTTGTCGTATTGCGTTAGACTAGGTGGGTGGATAAATAAACTCCCCGGTGATGCTACAAGACGATGGCACATTCCTCACGGCGCATCTCCACGTCCGCCGAGGAAAAGATGGCGGAGTGTAAGCGGCGTGGGACACCTCATCCGTCTTGACTTGCCAGATGAGCCCACGTACAAATTTCCATCTCTCAGTGCGGGCTCGCGAGCGCCCGCACACACGCGCGCGTACACACACATACACACGCAAACACAAAGTTAAATCTGCGCGAGTACACGATGGATTCTCCGAGCCGCCGTCCTACAGCAGTGTAGCGGCATTACAAAGAATTTTTTTTCTTTTTTTTTTCCAAATTATACTTCGTCTTACAAGTTCTGCGCTGTGTTCGTGCGCGAAACATCAGACGTGTTTCTCAGCGAGACACACAAACGGTTTTTTCCAACCTCTTCGGACAGTTTCAAACGGACGTATAAAATTCTGACCACTGACTTCGAATGGGAAGTTGGGAACATGGTGAGCCTTTTGCTCTTTGATGATTTATATTTTTCATCTCTTTCAATGCGTTTTCCTACCATTTTTCTATGTGATCCTTTGAAGCCAACTCTTTTACGAATGGTAGTTTGGTTTTTGATAGTGCCATTTGCCCTAGTGCTGAGGGATAACTCCGTAACACCTCAGAAAGGTTCTCTTAGTTTGGTTCCTCTTTTTTTTTTTAGTTCTTTCAAACACTTCATTCATCTCGTGTTTAAGCCCGTAACAGGTCTATATCTGCATAGTTTAACGTGGCGGTTTTCTGTGTGTTAGTTGTCATAATAGAGGGTTTGATGATCTTTCATGGAGGCGGTATTTGGTTTTTGCATAACTGAATTCTGTATACTGTGCTTCAGGCAGAGTGGTTGTGGGTATCCGTTTATTTTATTTGTTGGCATCCATATTTACTGTTAGTTCTAGTTACTTTTCTATTATACAGATTCTTTCGGTGTTTCTACATACCACTTCGCTGGTGAGTGTGCCGTCCATCTTCGTAGCTGTTCTAAATGAGACAACCTGTGCAATTTTCAGGTGCATGCGATCGCTGCACTAAGAAGCAAGCAAGCGAACGCATCGATGAAAAGTGACACATGCCTCTGTTTTGTGCGCACAGGCCGCTGTAGGGAAGGCGCAGTGTGTCCCCATCCCCAAGGATAGACACGTGTAGTGCAATAGTTATGGCAGCTCCGCTGTTCTCTCCATCCAGTGCTTTGTTTTACTAAATCCCTGTGTTAAAGAATTGTGTTTCGCACCTCTCCTTTTTGCCTTTCACTAGCACTTTCATCGAGTGATCTAACTAAAAACACAGGAAATTTTAAGAGTATTAGCTTGCATTTCCTTTCATCTGACAGGTTAATTCCGTGCATTATATGTAGAAATGACCCTAAGACTTTTACTTTACTCCAACTCGATATGATTAATGTCCAGCGTGGTCAGCTATTTCACTGTCGTTTTTACTTACATTGACTTATGAAGCCTTCAGTTTGTAATTTGGTGTGTCATATTGCCTCTATATCTTACTTGACTGGAGATCGTTCTTACGAACTGAAATTAATTATCTGGTGTCTTAAAAAATCTGGTCTTTAAGATAAGACTACACCCTACAACTTGAATATTCTTAAAAAAAATTAAATTTTAATGGGTATTTCCACATCTTTGGAGCATTTCCTCTTATATCTAAAAACGATTTGGCTGTATTCGCATTACAAGCACGTCAACGAAATACTGAAGTAGGGACTGCGCGAGGAGCCGTGGCACACTGACAGCTGTCAAAGAGGTCAGGGTAGTACCTGTCCATCACAGGTGCACCTAATGCACTACTAGAGTGGCGCTCTGAAGGAAAGACACAAAACGCAAATGAAAGCTAGCGTAGCGTCTTGTGGTCCAAGTGTCCTAAAGAAAAAAAAATAAAAATAAATGTAAGATACTTTTGGGTCTAATAGAAGCTGCTGATCAGTCCAGTACAGAATGTTTGAAGACTGAAGAAAGTATTAGTCCCAGCACTCCCTGAAGAAGATCTGCTTATCTAGAGACAAATGAAGGATCAAGCAGTCCGTACCATGCAGCCTGGAGAAGCAAAAATTCAAGAACAGGGCTACTATGGTCTTGAAATTACAACGACAAGAAGCAACAGGAGCATGAGGGAAAATAAAGGTGTGGTGCTGATGTATTTTAAAAGGTGTGTGTCTTGTACTAGAATTAATTTTTTAATAAAATTTTAAACTGTATTTTCCTAAAAGTTTGTTTTTCTGAGTTCGATGCCACCTTTTTTTTATCATAACCAACCCCAACGAAATTTTTGTAGGAAGTAGTCTTGAGGTATTTGCATACTTCTTCGCATTACTATTAAACAAAACGTAGTTCTTCTATTTTGTTATCAAATTTATGTATCGATAATGAAAGAAAATTTATGTTTGAAACCTGAAAAAATAGTGACACTAAGTTAATGAAATTTCTCATCGAATGTGTATATGGAAGTGTTGAAGCCGGCCGTAGTGGCCGAGTGGTTTTAGGCGCTACAGGCTGGAACCACGAGACCGCTACGCTCGCAGGTTCGAATCTTGCCTCGGGCATGGATGTGTGTGATGTCCTTAGGTTGGTTAGGTTTAAGTAGTTCTAAGTTCTTGGGGACTGATGACCTCAGATGTTAAGTCCCATAATGCTCAGAGCCATTTTGAAGTGTTGAAAAATATCCTGTGAACGTACCTAAATAATCTTGAATATGAAATTTGAGGCCTTGGTACCAAAACTTGGTTTACAAAAGTGCCATCAAAATCTGTTAAAACAATTTATAACTCATAAACCAATGAAGGTATGGACTTCAAATCTTTACGTAACAGACACAATTTCAAAATTTGGTAGATACCGGGAAAGTAGAAGGAGTAGAGTACCTCCCTTAAAGTGAATAAAATATGTAAGTATATTCTTAGATCGCTGGAAAACCTTGCCGTGAGTCTGTCGCATTTCGCTTATTGACAACATTGGCACCACTATAGGGAGGGAGTGTACAGCTCCTAAACATTTGCAGACACACCTACAAGACATGCTGTCATCAACATTACGCATTATTCCCACTGCACACTTTTTTCTGATCGCCCCGGAAAATAAGTCAGTAGCACAATAAAGAGCAAAATTATGCTAAACAAGCCAGCTGTTCGGCTTCCAAGTATACATAAAGTACGAAAGACCTAAATGTAAATGATTCTCCACTAAGCTTCTTGATATCTTGTTTGTGAATTAACACCAACTTCTTTTGTCATCCTACTTCCCCACAAGGAATTTTAGATACAGTGTTTAATTCAGTGCATGAGCAGTAATGTCTGTTTCTTGTAGTAGCAGTTCATTTTCACTCATTTCAAGTTGCGGAAGGTGACTTTTGTGCGGTTAAGACATGAACGGACCCACGTTGTAGGTATCTTCACTTACAACCAGAGCTATGTCTGGTATCAATGATTACCTTACTTTGCTTAATCGCGCTAAAACACAGTCGATTTTAATAGCATTTTTTCTGTCTATTTCTGTTTTCTTTCCAAAAACCTCTCATATATTCACTGTGTACCTGATTCCTGTCTTCTGACCACTTCTTTCCTGTTTTCTTCTATTTCAGCGTTTACTCAAATTTCTATTTTCTCATTTTTTCTCTGTCTGTCATGTCTTGTTCAAATGGTTCAAATGGCTCTGAACACTATGGTACTTAACATCAGAGGTCAGCAGTCCCCTAGAACTTAGAACTACTTAAACCTAACTAATCTAAGGACATCACACACATCCATGTCCGAGGCAGGATTCGAACCTGCGACCGTAGCGGTCGCGCGGTTCCAGACTAGCGTCTAGAACCGCACGGCCGCTCCAGCCGGCTGTGATGTCTTGTGTGGAGATGTTGAGGTCTTTCATCGTTTCTTTAAGGAGTTGGTTTTCACTGTGTTACTTGTCACTACGTTAAAAATTTTCTTGGTGTATCTATTTTCGTTCATCCTATGTATGTGTCCGTGGAACTTTGTCCTTTTCCTGGTGTAGTTTTTAATCGTCTTTATCTGTTGCTACAATTCGTTTGTTGGTCTCTCTATCCAGATCGCCTCTCTCCAAACAAGCCCGTAGATCTATCTCAGTATCTTCCTGTCTTGATTTTATATCTCCTTGACTTTCGTTCTTCCCTTTATTACTGTTGTTTCTGAGGCATTCAGGCATACAAGGCCTCTGGTCAGACTACTGTCCTGTAGTGTGTTAATTTGGCGTTGATAGAAATACTTCCTTTATTGTGATGGTTCCATGTTAGTTTGTATGCTTTTTGTAAATTTCTGATCGTTTGCTCATTGGATGTTGCGTTCAGTTCTGTTTTCTCTATAATCTCTCCCAGGTATGTGAAACTAACGATAGGTCCACTACAGAGACAACCAGCGATAAATATGAACAACAAGACATCAAAAGAGAGGCAATCACATGGCTCTTGAGAGTACATGCTGATGCAAACGTAACTTCGGCCTATACATAAAACTAACTACAAGTAACGCAGAAATTTTTTTACAAATATTAGAACGGTTAAATACCACACAATACAGACTACCCATCACCATGCACATTAGATCATACCACTGCGCCCTCTATGAATCAGTAGTATGTTTTGCGGAAAGTGTTTGGACACACAGGCTCGTTCCTGCGACGAATGTGTAACTGTGAGGTGTGGACAGAGGAGTGTGTTCCTGAGGCTATCATGGACATTCATTACTACCTCAGTAAAGGCACTGAGTGTAGTGTTGGGTGTCTTTCGAGTACATATAACCGCCAAATATCGAGCTGAATCCTACTGCCTGAAGATGGGAAGAGGCGATAAGGTCTGGAAAATTACAGGAGAAAATATCGAGCAGAAACGGGTACTAAATTCTTGACAGGTGCACATCTGGCAACGACGGTTGAACCGAAGTGATAAAGAGCTTAGGCTGTACACCTCCGTCTCCAACATGCGAACCTGAGCCGTGGCACCGTTTACTTCCTAACCGCGCAAGGCCCTTCTCCACTGTATTTGCAGTGCATTTAGCCTGCTGCCAGCGGCGACTGCCCATGTGGGAAATATGAATCTTCTGAACATATAGCTCTGTACTGTGAGTGGTACAGCCATTCACTCAGAAACATACCGGAAATTACCACAGAGACACGGAAAGAAAACCACAGGTATGCACAAAAACAGGATCTATTTAACAATCACACAGATCAAATCTCCAAAGTGGACCATTCTACACGAAGAGCCAGAGAAACTGATACACCAGCCTTTTATCGTGTATGGCCCCTCAACACGACGTTGCATGCGCTCCACTAATGTTTGAAGTAGTGCTGCAGCAAACTGACACCATGAATCCTGCAGGACTGGCCGTAAATCCATAAGAGTACGAGAGGGTGTGGATCTCTACTGAACAGCACGTTGCAAGGCACCCTAGATATGCTCAATAACGTTCATGTCTGATGAGTTTGGTGGCGAGACACTCTGTTGCAATTCTGGACGTGTAGGGTGTCGTATTGGCCGTCGGAATACACAATGGACATGAATGTATGCAGGTTATCAGACAGGTTCCTTATGTACTTGTCACCTGTCAGAGTCGTATCTAGACGTATCAGGGGTCCAATAGCATTCCAAATGGACACGTGCCACACTATTACAGAGCCTCCAACTGCTTGAACAGTCCCCTACTGACATGCAAGGTTCACGGATTCATGAGGTTGTCCCCATACCTGTACACGTCCATCCGCTCGATACAATTTGCAACGAGACTCGTCCGACCAGGCAACATGTTTGCAGTCATGAATAGGCCAATGTCAGTCTTGACTGGCCCAGGCGAAACGTAAAGCTTTGTGTCGTGCAGTCATCAAGGTACACGAGTGGGTCTTCGGCTCCGAGAGCCCTTATCGAAGACGTTTCGTTGAATGCTTCGCACGCTGACACTTGATGGCCTAGCAATGAAATCCGCAGCAATCTGCGGAAGGGTTGCACTTCCGTCACGATGAACGGTTCCCTTCAGTCGTCGTTGGTCCCGTCCTTACAGGATTTATTTTCCGGCCGCAGCGATGTCGCAGATTTCATGTTTTACCGGATTCCTGATATTGACGGTACGGGAAAATCGCCACTTGATCTCTGCCTCGGAGATGCTGTGTCCCATTACTCGTGCGCCTACTATAACACCACGTTCAAACTCACTTAAATCTTGATAACCTGGCACTGTAACAGCAGTGACCGATCTAACAACTGCGCAAGACATCTGTTGCCGAATGAAGCGCCGCATTCTGCCTGTTTACGTATCTCTGTATTTGAATACGCAAACCTATTCCTTGGCCCTTCAGTCTATTTATGAAGGCATGAGACCATATCAACATCGAGTTAGACGACAGGGAGACGAATCGGTTAGCTCAGATGAAAACTCCAGCAATACTGAATCCTCCGACACTAACGCCGTCGACGAAACAAACGAATAGTAACATGGACGTAACACAAACATGACATTAAATGGTGAAATAGTGGGAGGGAAATCTGAAGAAGCTTTGCACAGATGTGTTAGACAGTGTCTCTGGCATGCGTCGCTTAACTCTCTTCAGTTCCGAGCGCATAGTGAGCACTTAAAGATGCCTAGAAAATAGCGTCTCCTGCCACGTTTGAGGGTCTGGTGAGTGATTTCGCCTCATGTCGTGCGGCCCATGTAACGTAACTTGGATGGAGTTTCTTCTTCACGAAAATTCTCGACCGGGAAGTGTTCGATCACCCACCATATAGCCCGTAACTAGCTGTCCCTGAGTTTTATCTCCGCTCACATGAACCGCTGGCTGTGAAGATAACATTCTGACACAGACAACGAGCTGTAGACCAGTGTAGAGAATTGGAGCGAACCACAGGTTGCTGCCTTCGAGGGTATTGGAAAGTTGGTACAATACTACCTCAAATGTCTAAGTCGCAGCAGTGAATATGTAGAGCAGCTGCTGCTGCAAATGAAACAATTTTGTTTCACAGTGGTTTCCATGTGGCGACCGATCGGACCTTTCTTCCCGAACAGTCCTCGTAACACACAGACAAATTATAATGAAAATCTATTAGCCTATTAGTAGGATACTTTGTGGCCGGTTATTATAGCAGGCGCTGCGTGAAACATGTAATCAGATTACTTTAACATAGAAAAACTGTATCGAAGTAATCCAGCCAATTAACAGACTACAGTATAAAGCCGATAACAAAAGTTAGAACTCTTATGAGACTAATTGATCGGCTCGTAGCCTGCGAGACGTCAATTAACTCGTGTAACAAAGTAATAATTGGACGCACCACCCATAGGACTGGATGACACGTTCCGAGGCTCTGAGCACTATGGGACTTAATATCTGAGGTCATCAGTCCCCTTGAACTTACGTAAACCGAACTAAGCTAAGGACATCACACACATCCATGCCCGAGGCAGGATTCGAACCTGTGACCGTAGCGGTCGCGCGGTTCCGGACTGAAGCGCCTAGAACCGCTCGGCCATGACGGCCGGCCCACGTTCCGAGATCACCAGCCTGAACAGTAAAGGGACAACAATCTTCAACAATTATCTTTCGTAATAATTTTAATTTTAATAATGAACAGCCTCAGTTGCACCGTTTACCTAGAACTTTAGGTAGGTTTCGGTCGGGATAACCCAACCTTCTTCACAGTAACAGTATCTATCGTTTGTCCATAGTGGGCATCGTCAAGCTAAAACTACAGCTCCATAAATTATCGTCAGAATGTAAAACTTGTCTGCAACTGAGGCTGTTCACTATTAAAATTAATATTTATACATTTGCTGACAGGGCTGCGAAAGGTTGAAGACATCTTTCGTAACATCGTTTCTTTTAGCTTCTCTAAAGTAAAATGTTTATAGTTTTTCGTTTCGAAAAATCGTGTATTAGAATTTCAAGAAGTAACCACAGCTGTATCTCTTGCCTGCATCTCGTGGTCGTGCAGTAGCGTTCTCGCTTCCCACGCCCGGGTTCCCGGGTTCGATTCCCGGCGGAGTCAGGGATTTTCTCTGCCTCGTGATGGCTGGGTGTTGTGTGCTGTCCTTAGGTTAGTTAGGTTTAAGTAGTTCTAAGTTCTAGGGGACTGATGACCATAGATGTTAAGTCCCATAGTGCTCAGAGCCATTTGAACCTGTATCTCTTACACAAGGAACGGAAGACCACCTCCACTCAGGCCCACCTCCACGCAGTGTTGCATGGGCAACGGAGCCCGCTGCTCCAGCTGTGTGATCAGTTTTCGTTGCGCCGTAGCGACCGTTGGTCCCGGCGAAGTGGACTGAATGGAGCACAACGGCCTGCACAAAACTTATCAGATGGTGGAGCCTAGTTGTCTGAATGCAGCCTCGGAAAAAATTGCAGCCTTGTTATTAAATTGTAATACCATGAAAAGCCCAGTGTCTTTGATTTAGACATGATCGAAACTATTTCTAGTCTAAACCATTGTGCCGAGATTCCCTTCAGGAGTCTCCTTGTGTCCTAGGAGAGGTGAATGTTTTAAACAGGCATTTGACGTGGCTTAATGCCTCAGCTTTTAACGTCAATGAAGTTACACTGTTTTCATCGGCCAGTAGAGCTGCATCGTAATGACTTTAACTCGGTTTCCAATTCTTGTCAGAGGCGCACACACACACACACACACACACACACACACACATCCGAGCAGCCAGACGGACTAGGACTTACACATGAACGCACTTGGTAGGCTAGGAGAGAGAGGCTGCTACGGGGACCCTTCGGCGCAGCTCGGCGCGGCCCAGTGCGACGTGGCGCGCGGGCGAAATAAATTGATCAAGATTAGAATTTTCCGCTTGCGTCGGCAGTCGCCTCTTCCTGGCCGCCTTCCTGCCTCGCCTCATGTCCACCGCTCCCCCTCCCCACTCCAACCCCCACTCCACCCACCCTATATCTCTCTCTTCCGCGTCGTCCTCCTATTTTATTTTATTTTTTTGTTCCGCGCGGCTCAGGTCTGGGACCATTTCTTTTTCTTCGCGATGCACGGGGCGCGCGCCCACTGTATCTGTACCACCCCTCCCCGTCTCTCCCCCCCTCTCCTCACCACCCTCTTCCCTGTCTTGGTCTTCTGGGCACAAAGGATTTTCTTGCTGGCGTCGCGAAAATTCGCAGCCTTTTCTTCCCCTCTGCGCACCAGTATATTCTTTCTCCTTTCTTTTTTCACAGGGCACCCTTCCCTTCCCTATCCCGCTCACCCCGTCTGTTTCCTCCTTCGTTTCCGGAGGAGCGGCGCGACTATCTGCGCTGTGTATTTTTCCGTCTCGGACAAGTTTCCGGCCGGAAGCAGTCGACGCTGAGTTGTCGCTTCCCGACTTGGACGCAGACGCGAGCGCGCGCTTGCACGTTTCTGTCCAAAATAGCCTCGGACGCGTCGACTGTGACGGCAGGGATCGCCGCTTTGTCCGAAGGTCCCACTCCCAGTTGGCGTCGAGAAGAATGCCTCGGTAGCGTACCTGTTCATTTACATTCGTCTGTAAGGGCTGAATTCTATCCCAGTGTCGGTCAGAACGCCACGTGTACCATCGATGAGCGAAAATACAATCATGATGACCCTCTGATAACTACGTAAAGTATGCCATCCACCCACTCCCACCATATCTCGCCACCTTCCACCTTCTCTAGTCACCAACACGTCATAGGCACCTCATCTCATAGACTCTACTCCCGGTCTTACCATGCCATCACTAAAGATCGGAAAGGGCTATAAAGATGTTATCACACCCGCCAGGCCCTTATCCGCATCTGTGCGTCTTTAATTCGCATCCGCGGATATTAGGACTTTCTAAACCATTCTGTGCTTTTCGCTACTCTGCAGCTCTGATGGTGCGCTTGCACCGGGCCTGAATTTTTTTCTGCTCGAGTGGACCTCGTAATTCACATTACCAAATGCAAATGGCTCTAAGCACTATGGGACTTAACATCTGAGGTCATCAGTCCTCTAGACTTAGAACTACTTAAACCTAACCAACCAAAAGACATCACACACATCCACGCCCGAGGCAGGATTCGAACCTGCGACTGTAGCATCAGCGCGGTTCCGGACTGAAGTGCCTAGAACCGCTCGGCCACAGCGTCCGGCGTAATTCACTTTAGGTAGACTGAGAATGTAGAGAACGATCATGATCACACTCGAATAAAACGTAGTTAGTCGTCGTGTAAGTCCTTAAAATGCTGCATCGTAGATGTAAGCAGAGCATGGGAGACCATCACTTTGCATTCAGAACTACAGGGTTATTACAAATGATTGAAGCGATTTCACAGCTCTACAATAACTTTATTATTTGAAATATTTTCACAATGCTTTGCACACACATACAAAAACTCGAAAAGTTCTTTCAGGCATTCACAAATGTTCGATATGTGCCCCGTTAGCGATTCGGAAGACATCAAGCCGATAATCAAGTTCCTCCCACACTCGGCGCAGCATGTCCCCATCAATGAGTTCGAAAGCATCGTAGATGCGAGCTCGCAGTTCTGGCACGTTTCTTGGTAGAGGAGGTTTAAACACTGAATCTTTCACATAACCCCACAGAAAGAAATCGCATGGGGTTTAGTCGGGAGAGCGTGGAGGCCATGACATGAATTGCTGATCATGATCTCCACCATGATCGATCCATCGGTTTTCCAATCTCTTGTTTAAGAAATGCCGAACATCTTGATGGAAGTGCGGTGGAGCACCATCATGTTGAAAGATGAAGTCGGCGCTGTCGGTCTCCAGTTGTGGCATGAGCCAATTTTCCAGCATGTCCAGATACACGTGTCCTGTAACGTTTTTTTCGCAGAAGAAAAAGGGGCCGTAAACTTTAAACCGTGAGATTGCACAAAACACGTTAACTTTTGGTGAATTGCGAATTTGCTGCACGAATGCGTGAGGATTCTCTACCGCCCAGATTCGTACATTGTGTCTGTTCACTTCACCATTAAGAAAAAATGTTGCTTCATCACTGAAAACAAGTTTCGCACTGAACGCATCCTCTTCCATGAGCTGTTGCAACCGCGCCGAAAATTCAAAGCGTTTGACTTTGTCATCGGGTGTGAGGCCTTGTAGCAATTGTAAACGGTAAGGCTTCTGCTTTAGTCTTTTCCGTAAGATTTTCCAAACCGTCGGCTGTGGTACGTTTAGCTCCCTGCTTGCTTTATTCGTCGACTTCTGCGGGCTACGCGTGAAACTTGCCCGCACGCGTTCAACCGTTTCTTCTCTCACTGCAGGCCGACCCGTTGATTACCCCTTACAGAGGCATCCAGAAGCTTTAAACTGCGCATACCATCGCCGAATGGAGTTAGCAGTTGGTGGATCTTTGTTGAACTTCGTCCTGAAGTGTCGTTGCACTGTTATCACTGACTGATGTGAGTGCATTTCAAGCACGACATACGCTTTCTCGGCTCCTCTCGCTATTTTGTCTCACTGCGCTCTCGAGCGCTCTGGCGGCAGAAACCTGAAGTGCGGCTTCAGCCGAACAAAACTTTATGAGTTTTTCTACGTATCTGTAGTGTGTCGTGACCATATGTCAATGAATGGAGCTACAGTGAATTTATGAAATCGCTTCAATCATTTGTAATAGCCCTGTACTTGTGGGACTCGGCAGAAGTTACTCCGCTTTCATGTACCATCTACCACTGTCGCAATGCTTATGTCGATGTTTCTGCCTGTTTCATCGTTTACGAGAAAGATTTTGATACTGTTTTGTATGACAAACTGATGCATACTTACGTGAACTGTGACTAGGACTTGATGACTGTGATATCTGATTGATCGGAAATCAGTACTAGAATCAAAGTGTTGGTGTGCGTGTCGATGGTCAGTTGTCAGAAGAAGTATCGATTATGAAAGGATTTCGGCATGGCTGCATTTTCTCCTCAGTGCTTTTCAACGCCTACTCTGAAAAGATTTAACGAGACGCTCTTGAAGGAGTTTATCGAGGAGTCATGGTTAATGGAGTTATCACACGTAACATAAAATGTGCTGGTGGTGTGATACAGTCGATGGGCGCAGAGTTGGCGTCTTCTGTCGACCCCATGAAGATGCTTCTTGCTATCGGAGCATCGCAGGCCATACAACAGAGACGGAAGTAACGAGACACGCTCACAGAAGTTTTCGGCGCCACTGTCGGCTGCCTGTCTTGAAACAGAGCGACACATAGATACAAGGTTACTTCTACTCCAGACTACGCTGCGACCAACGGCTAGTCCACAGCACGCAGAGAGACGAGTACCGTGTCCTGCGACACCAGAGTTAGAGACAACCATTTAGACTCTTCAGGTTAATCTCTTAAGTCCTGGCACATGTCTGTGAAGTTTGTCTTTGAGTATTGCTACGAGAAAGAGTTTTTGTTGAACTTGGCTTCGAGTTTTACTATCGACGACTATAATATCAGTGACACTCTGTTGGAATCGGCCAACTCATACAAACACTTTGCAGGGATATAAAATGGAATGATCACATTGGTTCAGTCGTGATTAAAGCAGGAGGTAGAATGGTTCAAATGGCTCTGAGCACTATGGGAATTAACATCTTAGGTCATAAGTCCCCTAGAACTTAGAACTACTTAAACCTAACTAACCTAAGGACATCACACAAACCCATGCCCGAGGCAGGACTCGAACCTGCGACCCCGGCCGGGGTGGCCGTGCGGTTCTAGGCGCTACAGTCAGGAACTGCGCGACCGCTAAGGTCGCAGGTTCGAATCCTGCCTCGGGCATGGATGTGTGTGATGTCCTTACGTTAGTTAGGTTTAAGTAGTTCTAAGTTCTAGGGGACTGATGACCTCAGAAGTTAAGTCCCATAGTGCTCAGAGCCATTTTTGAACCTGCGACCGTAGCAGTCCCGCGGTTCCGGACTGCAGCGCCAGAACCGCACGGCCACCGCGGCCGGCCAGGAGGTAGACTTTGGTTTATAGGCAGAATACTGGGGAAATTCAATCAGTCTACAAAAGAGATTGTTTTCAAATCACTCGTGCAACCCATCCTAGAATATTGCTCAATTGTGTGATACCCGTAATAGATAGGACTTAACAAGGGATACTGAACGTATACAGAGAAGGGCAGTACGAATGCTCACAGGTTTGTTTATTCCGTTGGAGAATGTCACAGACATAATGAAGGAACTGAACTGGCAGTCTCTTGAAGACAGGAGTGAATTATCACGAGAAAGTTTATTAACAAAATTTGAAAAACTGGCTTTAAATGATTACTCTAGAGATTTACTACACTCTCCTTTCTTATCGATCACACAGTGATCGTGAGGATAAGATTAGAAAAACTACTGCACACACAGAGGGTTTCAAACAATAATTCTTCCATACGTGAATGGAACAGGAAGTAACCCTAGTAACTGGTAAAATGGGACGTACACTCTACCATGAACCTCAAGGTGGTTTGCAGAGTATAGATGTAGATGTGAATTTAGGTGCAGAGGTAAATGTAGATATGTTAGACTGGTTCTATCTATGCATATGAATGTACCTACGCTCTAACGCACAGTTGTACAACTGCTCATTTTTGCTGCACATATACACTCCTGGAAAATGAAATAAGAACACCGTGAATTCATTGTCCCAGGAAGGGGAAACTTTATTGACACATTCCTGGGGTCAGATACATCACATGATCACACTGACAGAACCACAGGCACATAGACACAGGCAACAGAGCATGCACAATGTCGGCACTAGTACAGTGTATATCCACCTTTCGCAGCAATGCAGGCTGCTATTCTCCCATGGAGACGATCGTAGAGATGCTGGATGTAGTCCTGTGGAACGGCTTGCCATGCCATTTCCACCTGGCGCCTCAGTTGGACCAGCGTTCGTGCTGGACGTGCAGACCGCGTGAGACGACGCTTCATCCAGTCCCAAACATGCTCAATGGGGGACAGATCCGGAGATCCTGCTGGCCAGGGTAGTTGACTTACACCTTCTAGAGCACGTTGGGTGGCACGGGATACATGAGGACGTGCATTGTCCTGTTGGAACAGCAAGTTCCCTTGCCGGGCTAGGAATGGTAGAACGATGGGTTCGATGACGGTTTGGATGTACCGTGCACTATTCAGTGTCCCCTCGACGATCACCAGTGGTGTACGGCCAGTGTAGGAGATCGCTCCCCACACCATGATGCCGGGTGTTGGCCCTGTGTGCCTCGGTCGTATGCAGTCCTGATTGTGGCGCTCACCTGCACGGCGCCAAACACGCATACGACCATCATTGGCACCAAGGCAGAAGCGACTCTCATCGCTGAAGACGACACGTCTCCTTTCGTCCCTCCATTCACGCCTGTCGCGACACCACTGGAGGCGGGCTGCACGATGTTGGGGCGTGAGCGGAAGACGGCCTAACAGTGTGCGGGACCGTAGCCCAGCTTCATGGAGACGCTTGTGAATGGTCCTCGCCGATTCCCCAGGAGCAACAGTGTCCCTAATTTGCTGGGAAGTGGCGGTGCGGTCCCCTACGGCACTGCGTAGGATCCTACGGTCTTGGCGTGCATCCGTGCGTCGCTGCGGTCCGGTCCCAGATCGACGGGCACGTGCACCTTCCGCCGACCACTGGCGACAACATCGATGTACTGTGGAGACCTCACGCCCCACGTGTTGAGCAATTCGGCGGTACGTCCACCCGGCCTCCCGCATGCCCACTATACGCCCTCGCTCAAAGTCCGTCAACTGCACATACGGTTCACGTCCACGCTGTCGCGGCATGCTACCAGTGTTAAAGACTGCGATGGAGCTCCGTATGCCACGGCAAACTGGCTGACACTGACGGCGGCGGTGCACAAATGCTGCGCAGCTAGCGCCATTCGACGGTCAACACCGCGGTTCCTGGTGTGTCCGCTGTGCCGTGCGTGTGATCATTGCTTGTACAGCCCTCTCGCAGTGTCCGGAGCAAGTATGATGGGTCTGACACACCGGTGTCAATGTGTTCTTTTTTCCATTTCCAGGAGTGTATTTTAATTCTTACATTTTGCCAGTGCAATAATTATGTCATTTATCACCTGCTTAGAACATAATTTTTTGTGACAATCGACGGCCGGAGTGGCCAAGCGGTTCTAGGCGCTACAGTCTGGAACTGCGCGACCGCTACGGTCGCAGGCTCGAATCCTGCCTCGGGCATGGATGTGTGTGATGTCCTTAGGTTAGTTACGTTTAAGTAGTTCTAAGTTCTATGAGGACTGATGACCTTAGCAGTTAAGTCCCATAGTGCTCAGAACCATTTGAACTATTTTTTGTGACAATGTATCTCGATAGATGACACCATCTTTCTTGCAAACCAAGCTGGAAGATTTGTGAGAACTTCTAAGCTCTGCCCTGGAAAAAGCAATACCACTACTTTATGTTTAAATAGTCAAGAAGAAAAAACGGATGACTGTCAGCGGAAACCGAGATGAAATTCTTGGTACTCTTGCACCTGGTACAGGGAAGGTCGAAAGATTTTCATGTTATAAATATTTGGGGCGTCAAATTCGGAAAGCGGTACTTGACTTAAGAAATTCACTTCAGAACTGAAAAGGCCAGACGGTCGTTCCAGAAAAAGAAAAAGTTCTGAGAGTAGCCATGACAAGAATGTTACACTTCTCACTCGACTCTCTCCATGCTGCATACTCAGTGTCCTGTTCAGTGGAGTTGAGTCCTAGACTCTTACCGCACTATTGAGTACGAAACTAGAGGCATCTGAAAGGGGGGCGTAGCGAAGGGCGTTAACAACAATGTTGTGGTGCAGTGGTCTATAAACAAAGATTTCGGGATTTCCAGTACCATCAACCGATTTCTCATACACAGTTGACCGGCGTTGCCTGGTGACACGTTGTTGTGATGCCTCGAATAAGGAGGAGAATTGCGTACCATCATGTTTCCGACTTTGATGAAGGTCGGATTGTAACCTATCGCGATTGCGGTTTGTCGTATCGCGACATTGCTGCTCGCGCTGGTCGAGATCCAATGACTGTTAGCAGAATATGGATTCTTATCCGCATGTTATCCGCATGGCTGTCACGGATCATGCAGCCACATCTCGATCCCTGATTCAACAGATGGGGACGTTTGCAAGACAACAACCACTAGCACGAACAGTTCGACGACGTTTGCAGCAGCATGGACTATGAGCTCGGAGACCATGGCTGTGGTTACCCTTGACGCTGCATCATAGACAGGAACGCCTGTGAGGGTGTACTCATCGACGAACCTGGGTGCACAAATGGCAATACGTCATTTTTTCGGATGAATCCAGGTTCTGTTTACAGCATCATGATGGACGCATCCGTGTTTGGCGACATTGCGGTGAACGCACATTGGAAGCGTGCATTCATCATCGCCATATTGGCGTATCACCCGGCGTGGTGTTATGGAGTGCTATTGGTTACACGTCTCTGTCACCTCTTGTTCGCAGTGACGGCACTTTGAACAGTGGACATTACATTTTAGATGTGTTATGACCCGTGGCTCCACGCTTCATTCGATCCCTGCGAAACCCTACATTTCAGCTGGATAATACACGACCGCATGTTGCAGGTCCTGTACGGGCCTTTCTGGATACAAAAAATGTTCGACTGCTGCCCTGGCCAGCACATTCTCCAGATCTCTCACCAACTGAAACCGTCTGGTCAATGGTGGCCGAGCAACTGGCTCGTCACAATACGCCATTCACTACTCTTGATGAACTGTGGTATCGTGTTGAAGCTGCATTGGCAGCTGTACCTGTACACGCCATCCAAGCTCTGTTTGGCTCAATGCCCAGGCGTATCAAGGCCGTTATTACGGCCAGAGGTGGTTGTTCTGTGTACTGATTGCCTGATTGCCTGAAAATGTAATCACATGCCAGATCTAGAATAATATATTTGTCTAATGAATACACGTTTATCATCTGCGTTGCTTCTAGGTGTAGCAATTTTAATGACCAGTAGTGTACTGCCTCTTGCAATTAACACTTTTAGGGAAGAAATATTGAGGGCAAATGTGGTCCAGAGTGTAGGAGATTATCTTCATTAAGAAACTTAAGCGAATGGTTTTAACTGAGCAGAGCTGTTCAGGAATGCAATGGACAAACAATAGGCCACGGTACTTATCGCCAGTATTCTTACAGGACGAGGCACTTGAACTATCCTTCATTACAGGTTTGTCGCAATTAGCGCAATTTTTTTAAATATTACCGCGGGATTTGAAATCAAGGAGGGTTTCAAGTTACCGTAAAATGTCAAGTGCTCTTAAATTTTAGCCCTGTAGTTCCTTTATCAAGTGGACGTTGTTTCACCAGTGTTATCGTGTAGCATTCTGCGCTTTTAAGCATTTTAAGAGAAACTTTGATACCATCGCTGAGTTTACTACAGAGGACATTCTTTGTATCGCATGTGATACATAACCTGGAGTTGGACGATGAAGCTAGAATTCCAGTGCACCGAGTGTACTATAATTGCCTTTAGTTACTGGGTGGCAGCTTTCGGTTATTACGTAAGCGTCGTCAGTTGACACAAACTAATCAGCATTGACTCTGACGTGAGGGAACTACTGGTATGCGACAGAAGCAGGATCCACGTGTAATTGTGCCGTAAACCAAGGAGAACGCCATGTAAAGAAATGCAAAGATTAACCAAAGGATTGTTGACGAACGTTACTGAAGTGACATTCAAGTGACAGCAGTCAAAAAGAGGTTAATCTCTCTCAGTGTGAGTCTCCGCCCAGGAGGGAAGGGGAGTACTGAGTATATAATGTTTGTACACTCCTGGAAATTGAAATAAGAACACCGTGAATTCATTGTCCCAGGAAGGGGAAACTTTATTGACACATTCCTGGGGTCAGATACATCACATGATCACACTGACAGAACCACAGGCACATAGACACAGGCAACAGAGCATGCACAATGTCGGCACTAGTACAGTGTTTATCCACCTTTCGCATCAATGCAGGCTGCTATTCTCCCACGGAGACGATCGTAGAGATGCTGGATGTAGTCCTGTGGAACGGCTTGCCATGCCATTTCCACCTGGCGCCTCAGTTGGACCAGCGTTCGTGCTGGACGTGCAGACCGCGTGAGACGACGCTTCATCCAGTCCCAAACATGCTCAATGGGGGACAGATCCGGAGATCTTGCTGGCCAGGGTAGTTGACTTACACCTTCTAGAGCACGTTGGGTGGCACGGGATACATGCGGACGTGCATTGTCCTGTTAGAACAGCAAGTTCCCTTGTCGGTCTAGGAATGGTAGAACGATGGGTTCGATGACGGTTTGGATGTACCGTGAACTATTCAGTGTCCCCTCGACGATCACCAGTGGTGTACGGCCAGTGTAGGAGATCGCTCCCCACACCATGATGCCGGGTGTTGGCTCTGTGTGCCTCGGTCGTATGCAGTCCTGATTGTGGCGCTCACCTGCACGGCGCCAAACACGCATACGACCATCATTGGCACCAAGGCAGAAGCGACTCTCATCGCTGAAGACGACACGTCTCCATTCGTCCCTCCATTCACGCCTGTCGCGACACCACTGGAGGCGGGCTGCACGATGTTGGGGCGTGAGCGGAAGACGGCCTAACGGTGTGCGGGACCGTAGCCCAGCTTCATGGAGACGCTTGCGAATGGTCCTCGCCGATACCCCAGGAGCAACAGTGTCCCTAATTTGCTGGGAAGTGGCGGTGCGGTCCCCTACGGCACTGCGTAGGATCCTACGGTCTTGGCGTGCATCCGTGCGTCGCTGCGGTCCGGTCCCAGGTCGACGGGCACGTGCACCTTCCGCCGACCACTGGCGACAACATCGATGTACTGTGGAGACCTCACGCCCCACGTGTTGAGCGATTCGGCGGTACGTCCACCCGGCCTCCCGCATGCCTACTATACGCCCTCGCTCAAAGTCCGTCAATTGCACATACTGTTCACGTCCACGCTGTCGCGGCATGCTACCAGTGTTAAAGACTGCGATGGAGCTCCGTATGCCACGGCAAACTGGCTGACACTGACGGCGGCGGTGCACAAATGCTGCGCAGCTAGCGCCATTCGACGGCCAACACCGCGGTTCCTGGTGTGTCCGCTGTGCCGTGCGTGTGATCATTGCTTGTACAGCCCTCTCGCAGTGTCCGGAGCAAGTATGGTGGGTCTGACACACCGGTGTCAATGTGTTCTTTTTTCCATTTCCAGGAGTGTATTTATAAATATCGTAATAAAGCGAAAGCAAATTAAGTTATTACATATATAAATTCGAATACGAATTTCGTATTTCTTCTGAATATTCCTTAGGCACTGGGACGTTTTCTACTATTTTTGCGGCTCAGCAGGCATTGGCGTTAAACATCTGCGCCACGTTGGCGATTTCCCTTAAAGTTAAGCCCATTGTCAGAAAGCCCGCTTTGACGTGCAGCTATCGGACTGCAAGATGAAACCGTTGGTTAAAAAGTCGCCGAGGCCTACCGACTCAACCTCTGAGCGTTTTCTTCATAATTCGCTGAAAAAGGACCAAGTTAATGTTGTCAGAAAAAGTTGCTCCACTTTAGTTGATGGAGATTAGAGTCTTCAAATAGAACCCAGAGGGACAAAGATCCCAAGCATTCCTGACCGAGTTCTGCAAGACAACACAGTACGCTTATCATACCTTTTTTGGGTCCAAACTAGGACATATTACCATATCTCTTTGGCTCCAACCCAGCGCATATATTTGAAATTAGTTACAGCAGTTTACTAGAACATTAAATTAGTGTATTCAGTTTTATTTTGAACTAGACACGACTTCTTCAGAAATGGTGTACGTGTCTAGGAGTGTGGTATAAAAACGTAGCATCTTTAGCAGTACACTTGATTTCCATATTCGGCTTTAAAAAAATTATTCTCACGTTTGGCGGTGCAGTAGCATTAATAGCACTCCCATGTGCAGCTGTTTTCACGTGGTCTTTAATGTCACCATTTCCTTGATGTACGACAGAAAATTCTCCAGTAAACGGTGTGCAATAAACATGTCCATTACTACTGTCATTACACAATTTCAAAAATGTGTATTCTTGTTGGTGTTGCCCACTTCTAAACGATGGGGTAATAATCGCATAGAGATGATAAAAAACTTCGTGCGTCTCCTTCGTTGTTGAACGTGCGTGCGAATTAGTCACGCCCGTCGTTTCTCTGGCGAGCTCATCTCCGGTATCAAACAAGCAGAACAGCACACCAACGGTAGAGACTCTTATTATTTACCTCTTTAAATGAATTTGTCACTATGAAGTTCCGTAGACAGCCTAATTTTAGTATGAGGCACACGTAAACAGTTCTATGGAAGAAGCTGCACCGAAATAAAAATTAGTGAGCCGTGCGTGGCTCGTGTTGGTGCCATTTCTTATTTTAAATCTCGTTTTCACCGCACTGCCACCTCGTTATGTTAATTTTCGATTACTGGTGTCACTGAGTTGCTGCCTTGCCTGCCCGTGAGCGGCAGCAGCAGCAGCAGCGCCTATCGATATAGGACCTCTTGTATTATCTTTGCTGGACTGCCATTACTTCCGGGTCGTCGTGTGTTGTGAGTTAGTTCGGACCCGGCAGGTATTTGAGTTGGCACGCGGCGCAAGTTAAGTCGGGGCGCTGCAGCAGTGAGGTCCGGACCGTCACGGCTCGCCCGACGGTTGCCGACACACACGATTGGTGTGTGGACGACTTTGGTTGGTCGTCGGTCGGTCGTCTTGCCGGACCACGTGTATTTGGCCGGCGACCGCTTATGGGTTGGTCGTGATTCGTCCCCGTTATTGTACAGTCGCTGCCGTTAGCATTGTCTAGTTCTTTGTGCAAGTGATCGTGAAACTGTGTGTAGTTTGTGTAATTTTGACTGACAAGTTATTTTAAATGTCGGAGTACTGGCTCTGAGGAGTCGGTCGTTTGGCGTGGAGCAGCGAGGAATTCTCGGCGGGCCGTAGTTTGGCCGGGCCCGTGTAATGTCCCCACAGAAAATACCCTCTACCACGCACCAATTTTCAATCAAACCATCCACATTCATTCACTTTGGAAAAGTAATCTGATCTGATTTTCTCGTAACATATGCGGCGACAGCTCGACGACGCCAAAGTATTTTCTAGTGCGTTTATTCTTTGAAATAACAGAGATGCATATATGCATTCTCCATGGTTGTTAGGAGTGGTAACTAGGACAGCTTCTGGAATATCTGTTGAGGGATTGACGCGTTTCTGAGAGATACATATTCTGCTTTTCTTCTCGCTAAGGCGAGCCAATTAACATTTGTGCCGCTAGCGGTTTGTTTTGAAGAGAAAGAGACTGTAAACGGAAAATAATTACAGGCGTGGAATCACCGGAGATCTTGATATGTAATGGAGATGGATTTAATACACAATTTCCTCCATAAATAAGGTTTGTGACTTTTTTGTTCTGGAGTGAACGAACGAATGAGTTTTTTCTGAATCATTTGATGATCACGCTGGCCCTGTAATTAGTGGGGAAGTTTCAGCTGTGTCGAAGAGAGCCTGCAATCACTGAGTCTGTGAAAATCGTCCAAAATGGCTTCGTACACATCTGGAAGTCGCAATATTTCGTAAAAGGAACAAATTGTCCAAACGATTGATTCTCCCGACTAACTGCAGTGTTTAACAGTAATAATAAATGTAAAGATCTCTTACAGCAAGCCAGCCGCTGATTACCAAGACGAAGGACTCCACCAAAGATCCTATTTGGCTGATTTCACGTAATGAAATATTATATTAAAAACTGTACATAGATAAAGGAGAGAAAGAGAGAGAGCGAATGAAAATAGAGATAATACTAATAATCCTCCATTAGTCTTATCACGGATCAGCCAAGAACGGGGAGGGCCTTACTTTACTGTATATATTTATGTGTGAAGGTGAAGAGATGTTAAAGGCAACAGATACACGTCTATACAGACAGACAAGACATTACACAGAGATAGCAGCTAGTTGCATTCATCACATATTCTTAGATAAAGAGACGGCAACTTATTATCCGAACATTTAAAAATGTTAAACCCGCTGGCGGTCTCTACGCGGTGTCTGAGTGTGTGGCGCTGTTCCCATTACTGTGAGGTCAGTAGCTCACCGACCCTAGACACGAAAGTTGAGTTTTGATTTTACCTAACAGCAAGTCGAGACTGTTCACATTGTGTCGTTTGGAGTTGGTTGTCGGCTGTTGGTATATTCCCTCGAGCACCAAGGTGGTTTTCCAGTTCGAAAAGTCTAGCCACCCTCTGGTGGAGTTTCACTGTATTTGGTTATTTGACCAGCGGAATCTTCTGCCTTGTGGCCGTTAACGTTCTGGTTACCTGCCCTGGGCGTTGACGTAAATTTTAGGCAGTGTGGTTTCCTCATCGTGTTGTTGCTGTCCAGCACGGTGTGTAGTCTGACAGCTCCGCGTATGATTGGTTGTGGGCGCCAGTATCTCCTACGTTGTTCCTGGTCGGGTGAAGTGGAAGTTATCTTGTTGGTCGATCCACTGACTGTCGGTCGGCTGGGTTGTCGTCTGATCGTGATTGGTTGGCCGACTGTCTGTCTCACCTAAGTGAGCGTCAGTGTTTGAATTACAGGCCGACCCTCGAACATCTGCGCGCCCTTGTGTTTACTTCCCTAGTTTTCTTTTTTTAATTTGTTCTTGTTGTTGGTACTTGTATGGCTTCTAGCCGGTTTGGTGTTTTAAATTAGACTTGTTTCACACTTATGGCCTTCATCCTAGTTTAAAGTATTTTTTCACTTAAGCCCTTAGGCATTTTAAAAATTTTTTGAACTTTTAAGTCTTCGGCCTTCTGCCAGTTAGAGTTTCAGCTGTTTCTTCTTAAGGCCTTCGGCCTAAATTAAACAACTGTTTCACATAAGGACTTTAGTATTTTTTTAAAAATTATTGTTCTGATGTTGTAAGTGTTCGGCCTTCAGCAGATTTGAATT
This sequence comes from Schistocerca cancellata, assembly GCF_023864275.1. Classification (NCBI taxonomy): domain Eukaryota; kingdom Metazoa; phylum Arthropoda; class Insecta; order Orthoptera; family Acrididae; genus Schistocerca; species Schistocerca cancellata. The sequence continues at coordinate 90,733,427 of NC_064637.1, read as the reverse complement.
TAACTTGTTTACTTCATCCTAAATAAAGAACCATTTTAAGATAAAGCTAGCGGTACTATTGTGTACACAAGGCATAAAAGGGCAGTGCATTGGAGGAACTGTCATTAGCACTCAGGTGATTCGTCTGATAATGTCGCCGCCGTTGTAGATGAGTGCTTCTAGGCGCTTCAGTCTGGAACCGCGCTGCTGCTACGGTCGCAGGTTCGAGTCCTGCCTCGGGCATGGAAGTGTATGCTGTTCTTAGGTTAGTTAGGTTTAAGTAGTTCTAAGTTCTATGGGAATGAAGCCCTCAGATGTGAAGTCACGTAGTGCTTAGAGCCATTTGAACCATTTGTGACAATGTCTCTGAGGTGATTATGACTGCACTATGGGAATTAACTGTCTTTGATAGCGAATGGTAGTTGGAGCTAGACGCATGAGACATTCCATTTCTGAAATCGTTAGGAAACTCAATATTCCTAGATCCACAGAGTCAAGGGTGTAGCGAGAACAGCAAATTTCAGGCATTACCTCTCACCACAGATAACGCAGTGGCCGACGACCTTCACTTAACAACAGAGAGCAGCAGCGTTTACGTAGAGTTGTCAGTGCTAACAGACAAGCAACACTGCGTGAAGAAACCACAGAAACCAATGTGTGACGTATAACGAACGTATGCGGTAGCACAGTGCGGCGAAATTTGGCGTTAACGGGCTGCGGCGGAAGACGAGTGACGCGAGTGGCTTTGCTAACAGCACGACACCGACTGCATCACCTCTCCTGCGCTCATCGGTTGGACCCTACACGACTGGGAAACCATGGCCTCGCCATATGCCCCCTGGTTTCAGGTAGGGTTCGAGTGGAGTGCGGACCACATGAAGCCATGGACCCGAGTTGCCAACAAGACGCTGCTCAAGCTGGAGGTGGCTTCATAATGGTGTGGGCTGTGTTTACATGCAACAGACTGGGTTCTCCAGGACAACTGAACCGATCACTACTGGAAATGGTTATGTTCGGCTACTTGGAGACGATGAAATTTTTATGGACGACAATGGTCCATGTGACTGGGACACTTATGTTAGCCACTGGTTTGAAGAAATTTGTGGACAATTCGAGCGAATGATTTGGCCACCCTGATCGGGTGACATGAATCCCGTCGAACATGTACGGGACATAATCGATACGTCAGTTCGTGCACAAAATCCAGCACCGGCAACACTTTCGCAATTACGGACGGCTACGGAGGCAGCGCGGCTCAATATTCCTGCAGGGGACTGCCAAAGACTTGTCGAGTCCACGCCACGTCGAGCTGGTGCGCTACGCCGAGCAAAAGGAAGTCCGCCACGACATTAGCAGGTATCCCGTGACTTTTGTCACCTCAGTGTATTTCGTTCGCTTAATAACTCACGACTCGCCACACGACATGTGCTGTTTTAGCGATGGTAGCACGAATTATCTCCCGACTGTGAGTGCAGTGTCTTCAGCTCTGGGCCACAGATCCTCATGTCGGACGCGGCGACCCCGCGACGCATTCCTCGCACACGAAGCATGCACGCTTTTCCCCGACCGCGTATATCACCACCGCACCCTAAGCTGACTTAGCGATATTCACCCGAAAGATGTGACTCCCTGATTTACGTCTCTTCCTCAGTCTGCGTTTTTCTTCTTCTTTTTCCCCTGCCTTCCGGCCCTTTACTTTTGTGCTTGCCTCTGCTCTAGCTTTTCTCCGTATCCCCAGTTCTCCGCAGAGGTTCCTCTCCCATAAATATGGAAATAAAGAGAAATATATGTACGTCGAATTAGCATTGCAGTGACGTGAGGGGAGGAGGAAGGATATGAAGGATTATCCGAATTTGTCCATTCGAGGGCAGGGCTGGAGGGGGGATTGGGGGGGAGGGGGAAGTGGTGGATGCATCAGGGGAGCAAGACGAAGGGGGCGGTCGCGTGAGCCATTTTAAAATGTCACCGGCAATAAGCCGTCATTCCCCTGCCGGCGCACGGAAGGGAAGTTGCGAGCGACGTACCAGCACCGGCCGAGGACACAGGAGTCCTGGCTCCTGGGGTAGCGTACAGCACATACATAATGCATCGCTGGGGGGAGCAGCCCCGTGATACATTAATAAGGCTGCGGATTTAGTTCGAATTTATTTCCGGTAGTCAGCGACTTGAGTTATGCTCCATCTGCTTACAGTGGAAAATATCACCAGAGAAAATAATGGCCCACGGCGGTAATTCATTTTTGGAGGATTTCAATCTTGCGGTCGTTGGCGACATACCCTAGCTGGTGACATGCTGCAACACTTGAGGGGTTGATAAAACGAAGGATAGCCGTAAGGTTTTAATGAACGCCTCGTGAAAATCAAGAAGTTACGTCATTGAAATTTTCAGTGTGAACAGATACTTTTTTGCAGTCGTGATCAACACTAGAATCATCGCCTACATCTACATCTACATCTACACCTACGTGATTACTCTGCTATTCACAATAAAGTACCTGGCAGAGGGTTTAATGAACCACCTTCAAGCTGTCTCTCTACCGTTCCGCTCTCGAATGGCACGCAGGAAAAACGAACACTTCAATTTCTCTTTGCGAGGTCTGACTTCTCCTTATTTTATCGTGATGATCATTTCTCCTTATGTAGGTGGGTGCCAGTAAAATGTTTTCGCAATTTCATGAGAAGATCCCGTCGCAGCGAAAACGCCTTTGTTTTAATGATTGCCACTCCAATTCACGTATCATGTCTATGGCATATCTCCCCTATTTCGCGATAATACAAAACGAGCTGCCCGTCTTTGTACTTCTTCGATGTCATCCGTCAGTCCCACCTGATGCGGATCCCACACCGCACAGCAGTACTCCAGAATAGGGTGGACAAGCATGGTGTAAGCAGTCTCTTTAGTAGACCTGTTGCACCTTCAAAGTGTTCTGCCCATGAATCTCAGTCTTTGGTTTGTTCTACCCACAATATTATCTACGTGATCGTTCCAATTTAGGTTATTTGTAATTGTAATCCCTAAGTATTTAGGCCTTCAGATTTGTGTGACTTATCGCGTAATATAAATTTAGCGGATTTCTTTTAGTAGTCATGTGAATAACTTCACACTTTTCCTTACTCAGGGTCAATTGCCACTTTTCGCACCATACAGATATCTTATCTAAATTATTTTTCAAGTCGTTAAGATCATCTAATGACTTTACAAGACGTTAAATGACAGCATCATCTGCAAACAATCTCAGACGGCTATTCAGATTGTCTCCTATGTCGTTAACGTATATCAGGAGCAATAGAGGGCTTACAACACTTACTTGGGGAACGCTGAATATTATTTCTGTTTTAGTCGATGACATTCCGTCTATTACTACGAACAGAGCCCTTTCTGACAGGAAATCACGAATCCAGTCACGCAACTGAGGCGATACTCCGTAGGCACGCAGTTTGGTTAGAAGACGCTTGTGAGGTACGGTGTCGAAAGCCTTCTGGAAATCTAAAAATATGGAATCAATTTGACATCCCCTGTCGATTGCACTTATTACTTCATGTGTATATGGTTCAAATGGCTCTGAGCACTATGGTACTCAACATCTGAGGTCATCAGTCCCCTAGACAGAACTACTTAATCCTAACTAACCTAAGCACATCACACACATCCATGCCCGAGGCAGGATTCGAACCTGCGACCGTAGCAGTCACGCGCCTAGAACCACACGGCCACCGTGGCCGGCTCATGAGTATAAAGAGCTAGTTGTGTTTCACAAGAACGATATTTTCTGAAACCGTGCTGACTGTGTCTCAATAAATCGTTTTCTTCGAGGTACTTCATAAGCGTTGGAGCACTTGTGCCAGGGGCCACTTCTACAGAGAGACATTCCTGCGGAACCTGGGGCTTCTGTTGGGATCAGCGGTTTTTCGCAGGTGATGGTTGTAACGAAATGAAATGTCACTTAGATCAAGGCCTAGCTTATTTTGGTGATGAGGCCAAAGCAGAAAACTCAGTTGTGGTGACACACTGATCCGTAGCTCCGCCCAGGGTGTAGGCAAGTTTGGATTACTACAGCCTGGTGATGACTTAGTGAAACCAAACACTGTGAAAGCAGACAACTATCTGCAGTCTCCTGGGCTCCGCAAAAATGTCAATACATTCAATCTCTGTAGAAGTGTCACTCCACACAATTGTCAGAAACTCAGGCCAAGGTGCTGTAACACGATACTAACAAGGGAACCTCCCCATCGCACCCCCCTCAGATCTAGTTATAAGTTGGCACAGTGGATAGGCCTTGAAAAACTGAACACAGATCAATCAAGAAAACAGGAAGAAGTTGTGTGGAACTATGAAAGAAATAAGGAAATTATACAAACTCATCAGTCCATGCGCAAGATAGGCAACTTCAAGGACAATTTGAGCTCAGGAGCGCCGTGGTCCCGTGGTTAGCCTGAGCAGTTGCGGCACGAGAGGTTCAAGGCTTCCCTCGAGTGAAAAGTTTACATTCTTTATTTTCAGACAATTATTATCTGTTCGTTCGTTCATTGAGGTCTCTGTTCACTGTAATAAGTTTAGTGTCTGTGTTTTGCGACCGCACCGCAAACTTGCAGTTCGGAAAATATTCATTGAGCTTGTTATTGAAGTCGCGAGATATATTTGCTGGATTCATATTGCACATGGAATACATCTCACGTATTTAATGCACTCTCGTCCAAAATAGCGAACAGTCAACTGCCAGCCAGGGAGCCTCGTTAGCAGGAATACTCTCTCTTCCGAGCGCTGTAGTCGACTGACCTCGTGTGTTTTGATGTTTGTTTAGGTGTAGCGTCCCCATATTACGCCGCAGTTACGTCGCATCGGACGGACGGACGGACAGATAATAATTGTCTGAAAATAAAAAATTAAACTTTTATCGCAAGGGAAGACTTGAATCAAGGACATCTCGTTCCGCCGCTGCTCACGCTAACCACGGGTCCACGGCACTCCTGCGCTCAAATTGTCCTTGATGTTGCCTATCTCCCACATGGACTACTCGGTTTGTATATTTTGCTTATTTTTTTCATAGTTCCACACAACTTCTTCCTGTTTTCTCGATCGATCTGTCTTCAGTTTTTCAAGGCCTATCCACTGTGCCAACTTATAACTAAATCTGAGGGGGGTGCGATGGGGAGGTTCCCTTGTAAGGAAATCAGAACAAAATAGAGCAGGACACCAATAAATTGGACTGGCCCTGGTAAATGCCCTGCTTAATTTCAGACTGCATCCGTACCTGCGAAAGTTAATGTCTGGTGCTTGGTTACCACGGAAACATGAGGCAGTGACTTGGACAGCGGATCTGTGATTTTGGGAGGAAACCGATTTCGGATCTCTGCATTTTCGAAACTGGGGTTATTAGATTTTTCTTGTGAGGGTATTTTGCCTATCTCATTTATCTTGCAGAACAGTTGGAGCGGTATTGCCATGGCTGGTTTTCCCAAAGACATCTAATAGTTCGGAGGAAACGTCATCTACTTCAATTTGGATCTTTCAGGACTATCAAATTCAACTCGCCGTATCGCATCGTTCACCTTCAATACCCGCGGAAGACCTAAATCGAAACTTGGTCCCTGCAGCAGACGACATTCCTGCAGAATAATTGAAATTCTTGGCAGACACAGCAATGACAAAACTATTACACGTAGTACGCAAGACATGTGAGACAGGTGAAGTACCAAGCGACTTCAAGAAGAATGCAACAGTTCAAATCAAAACAAATGTGGTGTTGTGGGTCTGAATATTACCGCACTGCCAGTTTCAGTCTGAAAATAAGAAAACGTATCGTGAAAGGTTTCGTTTGGAGTGTGGCCCTATACGGATGTGAAACTCGGACGATTGGAAGAGAAGAGAGAAGACGGCTAGAGGCCCTGGAGATGTGGTGCTACAGAAGGATGATGAAGATCAACTGGAGAGACAAAGTAACAAATGAAGAGATGCTTAGAAGAGTACAGGAAACCAGATCTCTGTGGAGGCATATCCAAACAAGAAGAGACAAACTTGTAGGGAATATCCTACGACACAACAACATCATTGGAACAATAGCAGAAGGAGCTATTGAGGGAAGGAATCGGCGGGGGTGACCAAGGATATCATACATACAACAGACCATGAATAACGTAGGATGTAAGACATGCGTGGAAATGAAGAGGAAGGCAGACAGAAGAGAGGAATGGCGCTCTGCTTTAAACCAACTTCAGAGTTGAACACTAAAAGAAGAGAAGAAGAAGACCAGTTTTGTATGTCATTCTCGCAAAATACTGACACACAATATTTACAAAAGAATGGAAAAACTGTTGGAGGCTGGCCCTGGGGAAGATCAGTTTGAGTTCCCAACAAATATAGTGGCCAGCTGGTAGTGAACTTAACCACTTTTTTATTCTCGAGTCAGAAACATACAAATTGACAGTATATATATATATATATATATATATATATATATATATATATATATATATATATATATATAAAGTTGTATTTATATTAAACGTGCCCAGTACTTCGCAACCTCCACGGTGCTTGGAGTGGCTTGCAGGAGATCAACCTTCGTGCAGGATGTAGGGCACAAAAGGCACTGGAGCATGTGGCTTGTGGTTTGTTCTTGTCCGCAATCACAGGACGTATCTTCTGTTATGAAGCCCCATCTCTTCAGGTTGTCTCTGGATCGTCCAACTCCTGATCGTAATCTGTTTAAAGATTTCCACAGCGGCCAGCTCTCGTTGTGTCCAGGTGGTAGTTCTTCAGCTTCTGGCGTCTGCAGGTGAGGCGTCGACTTCTCCCATAACTCCAGCCTTGCCTTCTCTGGTGAAATGGTGAGCTTCTGGGATGTTCTCAGGAAGCTCTTTCGCGATCTCAGCTGTTGCTGTGGTGGACTATGTCCGTGCAGTGGATGGGCACTGTCCTGTTCCACTTTCAGTCTTTCCTTGTTGGCAGCCACTGTTCTGCGTACCCATGATGGCGCTATTCCAGCCAGGCAGTAGAGCTTATCAGTTGGTGCAGCTCTTAAGCAACCTGTGATCAACCTGCAGGTTTCGTTGAGAGCAATGTCTACTTGTCTGGCATGAGATGAACTGTACCAGACTCGACCACTTGCAATCGGCGTAATACTGTTATGTTCATGTTTGTTCATGGTACTTTTACATTTGACGTGTCGATGAGTGGTGATCTTCATGCTAGTGGGAAGTGCATATGCAATGTGAAGCGATTTGTAACAACGATGGATAATATGTTGCAAAAATTCAGAAGCATAAGATCCGATGATGAGCCCTGTCTTAACGTGTCATTAAATAAAATGCTTTTTAGCGACCTTGGCTTGTGAAGTTTTCTTCAGTTACCATACACTGGCGAACGTTCCAGATTGACGATGTATGGGATACACAGGGTGTTTCCGTAAGAACGCGAAAAAAATATAACATGAGATAGAGAATGCTCCACTGAACAAATTGAGGAAGGGAACCTGGGGTCGGAGAAGCCAGCTTAATGAAATGTGGAAGTAAAATGGTTGAAATGGCTCTGAGCACTATGGGAGTTAACTTCTGAGGTCATCAGTCCCCTAGAACTAAGAACTACTTAAGCCTAACTAACCCAAGAACATCACACACATCCATGCCCGAGGCAGGATTCGAACCTGCGACTGCAGCAGTCACGCGGTTTCAGACTGTAGCGCCTAGAACCACTCGGCCACTCCGGCCGGCTATGGAAGTAAGCTGGTCTACCGCTTTACCTAGCATTACTGTTTTCCAACCTATTTACAACTATCATGCGTACAAGTTTACGTGTACTGCGCTGTTTATTTACATGTACAGTCGTGGACAAAACGAGCGAGATCCCTCGCCTTTTCGTTATGCTGATCCGCACAGCTTTAAAGTCTGCTACACAGCATAGCAGGCAAGGCGACGAAGTGCTACCAACATACTATGCACAGCGTGAAGTTGAAAAACTATTCGAACTTTGTCTGACTGTTTTCAGCCATGTGTAAGACTATATAAATGCTGATTAGTGTGTTAAACACAACACGTAAATATAAGACATAAATGAAAGAAGAAACGCTAATTAGTATGAACTGTACAAATAAAAATTAATTTCAGCTTATCGAGATAACACAACTGTTCTAGTAAGACAAAGTACCACAGATAGTTACGAATTAGCAAAATATTATGCGCATTCGGCCACGAAACGGCCTGTGTAAACTTTCAGACCAGTCATACTGGATTACCGTTGCTGACCTACCATGAAAGTTTGCAAATTTAGCATTGCGTGAAGATTCATAACGAAATTCAATTAAAAATCATTCAGTGCCACAAGTGAATTCAATTATTGACAAAAGCGGAAAAAGTAGGCAGTAACAAGTATTAAATTCTACAAGACTTAAATATTGACATCCACAGGGCACCAGTACAGAATAAATGTAGTAATAAAACGTATTTGGGGCGCGAGAATTTTTAAAAATTGCTTTATTGATAGTCTGTCTGCCTCCATCGAGAGTAGAACCGAAAACAAACCAGACCTCCCTTGGAGTGGCAAACACCTTGCACTACGCTAGCGGACAACCCAGGCAAACAGCCCTTTTATTATTACCGCAGACATGAATAAGCCGACAATTTCTCAATGAAAATGGCAAAATGATCTGCAGTTTCTGTTGCATAGAGCTTTCTGGACTCTAAAACACGAATTTTCTACGTTTATGTCACCGCTTATGTGACAATCATTCGGGATATTTATCGAAATAACAAAATACTGTTATTAGCGAGTAACGGCAATGGGTTCTACACGACGCTGGTGACTACAATGAAGGACAGTAATAGGTGCAAACATGTAACTCTTTTGTATCGGTTGTGAATAAATAGCTGTCACTATTTAAGTTCCAAACCTCGTATAGTCTTACATACGATTGAAAACTGTCTGACAAAGTTCGGTTAGTTCGTCAATTTCACTCCTGTGCATAGTATGTTGGTAGCACTTCGTCGCCTTGCCTGTTATGCTGTGTAGCAGACTTTAAAGCTGTGCGGATCAGCATAACGAAAAGGCGAGGGGTCTCGCTCGTTTTGTCCACGACTGTACATTCCTCCTGCAAGGAAAGGAGGACGAGTCTGCTTACTAGGAAGTCATGATGCAGGTTTTGTTTACTTTACTTGTCCATAACGTGGCTCTGTTGTATTGTATTTAGATTGCCCAGTGACAGAACGTGCTATGAATCAACGACAGACCCATTCATTATTGAGAGCTATTCGGAGACGTACAGTACAATACGATAGAGCAATACAGGTACAGTATTTCCTGGTAGCTGGATTGGAAGGAGAGGTCCTATTCCATGGCCTGAATCCCCTTGATTGTTTCCTATGGCGATATCATATCTAAAGTCAAGTCACTTGCGTATGAGACCCCGGTGGATACGGAGACGGAATTTGTTACCAAAATCACTTTAATCGAATCAACTGTGGGTCCTTGGTGAAACATTGTAAATTAACTAAATAAACACTGATTTTGCCCTTGTGAATCGATACCTTAAGAAGTTGAGATGATTACCTCTGCCTTGTCATCATGTTTACCTGCGCACTATCATCTTTGTGAGTCAGTAACGTACTTGAAAACGGGCTTATAACCCAAAACTTAGGTCATGCAATAATAAAATTGTGAAACGAGGCCAAAAACAGATTTTGTTTAGTTAAGTCACTAGAATTGTAGCTGCCTGTGATGTGAGTCAAAACATATTTGTCAGCGTGCGTCAAAATCTTGTGCGCCGATGCTTGCATTGAGGTTGAAACGCCCCCTTAGAAAAATTAATGAATTACTGTGCTGGTAAACCCCTTACGTTATTTGATTTTCAAACAGCTGAGCACAACTGAACGTACTCAGACATCTCTCTCTTCACTTATTCTAATCATCACTAAACTGACACACAATATTTTTAGCTCAACGCAGTCTGACTTTCAATAATCCCTACAAAAGAATGGCTGTGACTAACAATAACCTATACCTTTCATGAATCACTTAACCCACAAAAATCTTCGTCAATCGAACTACTGCAATACAGCGAGCGCCAGTACTGCCAGCTAAATAAAAGATTCTAACTACTGAAGGCACTAACTATTGACAGGCATAGTTAGCAAACCAAAGTTTTTAATAGAGAACAAACAATGTACTTACCTTAATAGTGTTCAAAAGTCATCATATATATATATATATATATATCAGTTCATGACATCCAGTCTTACAAATTTAGTTCTTCTGGCGGACACACGTTCAGATCGTCCGCTCTCAAAACTCTGCCATCTCTCTCCCCACATCCACCACTGCTGGCGGCTCACCTCCAACTGCGCAATGCTACGCGCTGTTCCCATCCAACTGGCCAACACAACAATAGCAAATATTCCAACAATGCAAACCATCCACAGACTGCACACAGCACAGTCAGTGATTTTCATACAGAGCGTTACGTGGCGTTACTAACATAAAAACCTAAACAGCCTACTTACATGATGGCAGAGTTTTGAGAGCGGACGATCTGGAGGTGTGTCCGTCAGAAAAACGAAATTTGTAAGACTGGATGTCATTAACTGATATTATATATATATATATATATATATATATATATATATATATATAATGACTTTTGAACACTATTAAGGTAAATACATTGATCACTATCAAAATATTTCATTTGCTAACTATGTCCATCAGTAGTTAGTGCCTTCTGTAGTTAAAAGCCGACCGTTGTGGCCGAGTGGTTCTAGGCGCTACAGTCTGGAACCGCGCGACCGCTACGGTCGCATGTTCGAATCCTGCCTCGGGCATGGTGTGTGTGATGTCCTTAGGTTAGTTAGGTTTAATTAGTTCTAAGTTCTAGGGGACTGATGACCTCAGAAGTTAAGTCCCATACTGCTCAGAGCAATTTAAACCATGTTTGTAGTTAGAATCTTTTACTTAGCTGGCAGTATTGGCGCTTACTGTATTGCAGTAATGCGAGTAACGAAGATTTTTGTGAGGTAAGTGATTCATGAAAAAAAAAAAAAAAAGGAAAGAAAAACCAGTAATGTGTGTCAGTTTACTGTTGATCAGAACGAGAAATGTCTGATTACATTCAGTTTTGCTCAGCTGTTCGAAAATCAAATATCGTAGAGGTTTTCCTGCACTGTCATTTATAAATTTTTGCAAGGCGATGTTTCATATTCCAATAATGCAAACCATTCACAGACTGCACACAGCGCAGTCAGTGATTTTCATACAGAGCGCTACGTGGCGTTACCAACATAAAAACCTAAACAGCCTACTTACACTTATACACCCTACAGCCGACGTCTCGCACCTGTTTGTCCCAATGAAGGATGCACTCCGCAGGAAGCAGTGCATGGTTGATGGGGAGGTTATCACTGCAGCAAGACTTTGACTCCGAGGTCGACCGGTAGAGTGATACCATGGCGGCACACGAGCCATACCGGTAAGGCGTATGACTGTGAAATTGAATGAAGATTATGTTGAAGACTAGGCTTTTTTAGCCAAAATAGTGGAGAATAATATGGTGTATTGGAATCTCGAATAAAGCCAACATGCTTTCACAAAAAAATATGTTGTTTTACTTATTGAACGCCTCTGGTGTATGTAGCAGCTGCTGTATTATTCCCAATGTGGCCGCGCATTTTTCAGTTGTATTTGTAGCACTTCAAGGATGGTATTAACGGACATGCGTCTCTTTCTCCACCGACCACCATACGACGAGACATGCAACCACAAATACTACGCCGCTTCACGTATGGTAGCCCTCCACCCCAAGAGCCCCTCGACATCATTTCGAGATAGCAACGCCTCCCTGGCACGGCCGCACGGAGAGGCTTTCCTTAATATCGCGCGCAGACCGGACTAAAACAACCACCAGGGAGGCGGGGCAGGTAGGGGGAGTAAGCCACGCAGGGGGCTGGCCGTCGCGTCCTGGGGGCGATAGTGTGGCGGCAGAGAAGTAAGAAAGAGGAATGGGGCGGCCAGTGGCGTGGGGGGCCGCGAATAAATCGCTCCCAAATAAACGGCCGAACGGTGATTGCGCAGTTTGATAAAAACGCCGCAAAAACTGCATTAGCGCCGCGTGCGGGATATTTATGAAGCTCCGTCCCCAGTGGGCGCCACTCTCGGCTGGGTGGAATAAAGGAGGGCGGGGAGGGGGGGCAGGGGGGGAAGATGCAACGGAAAAGTGGAGGAGACAGGAGGAGGAAGATCAGCAGGAGGAGGAGGAGGAAGGACCTAATTTTGTACTACATGACGCTGCTCAGGTTCTTCGTTCTCACATAGAGTAATGATGGTATTTCTTTGTTTTTATTCGCTGTGAAATAGCGCATAATTCAAATATACTTACCGGAACTTATGACTACGACCATATTATGAAGACAAAGTTAGTAGAGTGAAGAGTTAGTATTAACCGATGCCCACACCCTATTATATATATATATATATATATATATGGTGAGTCACCTAACATTACCGCTGGATATATTTCGTAAACCACATCAAATACTGACGAGTCGATTCCACAGACCGAACGTGAGGAGAGGGGCTAGTGTAATTGGTTAATACAAATCATTAAAAAAAATTCACGGAAGTATGTTTTTTAAGACAAACCTACGTTTTTTTAAATGGAACCCCGTTAGTTTTGTTAGCACATCTGAACATATAAACAAATACGTAATCAGTGCCGTTTGTTGCATTGTAAAATGTTAATTACATCCGGAGATATTGTGACCTAAAGCTGACGCTTGAGTACCACTCCTCCACTGTTCGATCGTGTGTATCGGAGAGCACCGAATTACGTAGGGAACGGTGATGGACCTTAGGTACAGAAGAGACTGGAACAGCACATTACGTCCACATGCTAACAACTTTTTATTGGTCTCTTTCACTGACGCACATGTACATTACCATGAGGGGTGAGGCACACGTACACGCGTGGTTTCCGTTTTCAATTGCGGAGTGCAATAGAGTGTGTCCCGACATGTCAGGCCAATAGATGTTCAATGTGGTGGCCATCATTTGCTCCACACAATGGCAATCTCTGGCGTAATGAATGTCGTACACGCCGCAGTACATCTGCTGTAATGTCGCCGCAGGCTGCCACAATACGTTGTTTCATATCCTCTGGGGTTGTAGGCACATCACGGTCTCCTTTAACGTACCCCACAGAAAGAAGTCCAGAGGTGTAAGATCAGGAGAACGGGCTGGCCAATTTATGCCCGTGTTTGTTACAACACGCAACTGAACGTCGGAGGTTTCAAGCGTCAACTTTAGGTTACAATATCTCCGGATGTAATTAACATTTTACAATGCAACAAACGGCGCTAATTACGTATTTGTTTATATGTTCAGACGTGCAAACAAAACTAACGTAGTTCCATTTAAAAAACGTAGGTTTGTGTTAAAAAACATACTTCCGTGCATTTTTTTATGGTTTGTATTAAACAATTACACTAGCCCCTCTCCTCACGTTCGGTCTGTGGAATCGGTTCGTCAGTATTTGATGTGGTTTACGAAATATATCCAGCGGTAACGTTAGGTGACTCACCATGTATATATGGCAGAGTAAGACTGTTCACGAAATTTTAAGCCTGTATAGCTGATACCAGTACGGACCAAAACTACTGATTTTTAAACTACGGAAACTTGACGCCCCGCGTTCCGATTGGCCGCGGGATTGCCCTGTTGCCGAATGCTCTGGAGAACGCATGACTGCGAAAGCTTTGCTTGGGGGAGATTAAAGATTTCCACACCAGCCAGCTCTCGTTGTGTCCAGGTGGTAGTTCTTCAGCTTCTGGCGTCTGCAGGTGAGGCGTCGACTTCTCCCATAACTCCAGCCTTGCCTTCTCTGGTGAAATGGTCAGCTTCTCGGATGTTCTCAGGAAGCTCTTTCCCGATCTCAGCCGTTGCTGTGGTGGGTTATGTCCGTGCAGTAGATGGGCACTGTCCTCTTCCACTTTCAGTCTCTCCTTGTTGGCAGCCACTGTTCTGCGTACCCATGGTGGCGCTATTCCAGCCAGGCAGTAGAGCTTATCAGTTGGGGTAGGTCTTAAGCAACCTGTGATCAACCTGCAGGTTTCGTTGAGAGAAATGTCTACTTGTCTGGCATGAGATGACCTGTACCGGACTGGAGAAGCATATTCAGCAGTAGAAAAGCACAGTGCCATTGCAGAACCGCGAATAGTTTGTGGATGTGATCCCCATTGTTTCCCCGCTAGTTTGCGAATTAGGTTGTTTCGAGCGGAGATTTTCATTGTGGTGTTCTTGCAGTGAGTTTTGGATGTCAGAGTTCTATCGAGAGTGACTCCCAAGTATTTAGGTGCGTGATGATGCTGGAGTTGGATGCCCGACCATGCAATATATAGCTCACGATTAGCTTCCCTGTTCCTTAAATGAAAGGCACACACTTGTGTCTTCGAAGGGTTTGGTCTGAGTTGGTTCCGATTGTAGTAGCTTAACAGTGTTCTAAGTGCTGTTGTCAGGTTTCTTTCCACTCTTTCAAAGCATGAGCTCTGCGTAGCAAGGGCTAGGTCATCTGCATATAAGAATCTCCTTGTGCCTGGGGTCAATGGCTGGTCGTTGGTATAGATGTTGAAGAGAAGTGGAGGCAAGACGCTTCCCTGGTGTAGACCATTTTTCTGCGCTCTCCAGCGACTGCGTTATCCTTGAAATTCAACAAAATAAACCTGCGGTTTTGGAGGATCTATTAAAAACAAGGATATACCAGAAATTTTGTATATATGTATATGAGCAGATATCTGCAGTTTCCTTTGCGCACTGTGTAGCTGTAGTCACCTCAAACAAATAGCTGTAGTCAGCTCAAACAAATAGTAGATTATTTAGAAAATAATATTTCATTTTGAAGTTTGTCAGTAATCTTCTGTGGATAGATTTTGTTCTCTTCATTGCGACAAAAGGTTGCTCACGCGAGTTTGTAGGTGAAAATATCGGCATAGTGATAGCTGCAAATTTGTAAAGCCCTGGAGATTTATGTTGAGGAAACCTTTTAATGCAAGTCTAGAAGACTTATTTTATTATGAAAGGAAAGTTGCCACTCCCATATAGCATAGATGCTCAGTCGCAGACAGGCACAACAAAAAAGCGTCAGAGTTAACCTTTCGGCCAGCAAGGCCTTCTTCAAAAATCGACAGACACACACACACACACACACACACACACACACACACACTCGCATGACTACAGTCTCTGGCAACCGAAGCAATATCCCATCCTGCATTTTCCATTGTTAGACTTGTTTTATTGCGATACGTGCAACCCACAAATCGATCTTAAAGCGCACTGTAAAGCTTGAAATTAAAAGGAGCACAATGCTGCTCAACGTGGAAACAGTCTTAGCTTTCAAAGTGCATGGGCAGGAGGACGTGCAGTCTATTCAGGTATAATGGCGGTGCACGTAAGGATGTTATAGACAAATAACTGTAAGTGTTATTACAGACAAAATTAAATAAATGCACGTTTAAAGGGATTTTCTGACCTCCCTGAACATCGCCTCTTTGTCTGACATTTGTGATACAGCCGCTGTATCTTAGCAGCACTAACGAAGAGCGCGCCAGATCCCCTACACGCCGCGAGCTATGCTGCCCGCCAAGCACGCTGCTAAAGCCCGGGGAGCGCGATGATATCCCTCGTCATGGCGGGGTCGCATAATGGCAGCGTTCGAGTGTGTCTTTAGGGAAGGAGCAGGTGGTGGTTAGGTGTCTGTGTGTTTGGGGAGGAGGAGGGAGGGTGCAGGCGCAAGGTTACGGGCAGAAGGCAAACGTGAGCTGCCGGGTCATTTTCGGAGGGTGCGATCTCGCTGGAAGACGCCGATCTTCTGGGGATGAAATAAAAAAAATCCGATCCGGGTGGCGCAGCGGGGATCACAGAAATTGCCTGCAAGGTTACTGGAGAGGGAAAGCCATGCGACTCTTTATAACTCGCTGTGCGTCCACAGAATTCTGACCTCCTCCGTGACCTTGCTTCCACGAGACTGTCAAGATTACGTGCTTAAAGTTGAAAACCAAAGGAGCTGCCATTTGTTTTATTATTACAAACAGGTTTTCGGCTTATCACGTCATCTTATGGCAGTCTAATAACCTGAACAGATAGATCGTAACAGCGGAAAACTAAAATGCCAGTTTATTTCAAAATAACTGTTACGTATGAGGCGGAAATATGGGCCTCATGGAAAAAGGGTGACCCGGCTGAGTCACGCAATTTAACTCTCAGTCTGATCACGAGGTGTGGCCATTAATTGCACGCGTTGATCACGTAGGCTGACGCGAGGATCAATGAACTATACTTGACGGGATGTATCTGGAACATCTTAGGTGAGTAGAAGTTAGTAGACAGGAATACAACACCGAGCGAGGTGGCGCAGTGGTAGCACACTGGACTCGCATTCGGGAGGACGACGGTTCAATCCCGCGTCCGGCCATCCTGATTTAGGTTTTCCGTGATTTCCCTAAATCACTCCAGGCAAATTCCGGTTTGGTTCCTCTGAAAGGGCACGGCCGACTTCCTTCCCAATCCTTCCCTAATCCGATGAGACCGATGACCACGCTGTCTGGTCTCCTTCTCCAAACAACCAACCAACCAACAGGAATACAATTAAATATTTAGCTTTAATTCAGCATCAGCGATGAACGTCGATCTTCACTTTGTACAATAATATTTACAAGTGCAGTTTTAGACTGAACTGTGAATACTGCTTTACAATTCTGATTGCTGCACACATATAGATCAATTGGCAATGCATAAACTGTATGTGGCGCCTGGTTAGGTCGTAGCTACTGACTTAGCTGAAGGCTATGCTAACTACCGTCTCTGCAGTTGAGATATCTGAAGCTATAGCAAGTGAACCCTTCCTATTAAAGTCGGCTGTAGAACTGGCCAGTGCGCTAGCTTGTCTCGTAAGACCAGCCGAGTGGCGGCGCTCGGTCTGCTAGCGTAGACAGTGGCGACTCGCGGGTCCGATGTGTACTAAAGGACAGCGACCGATTTGAAGCCTACAACCTAGCCAGTGTGGTGCCTTGCGGTGACACTACAATAACCACCATCTCAAAAGTATTACAAAGTATGCACGGCAAAACAACTTAACTGACATAGTGGTAATAAATTATATACAAAAAAACTTCCTTGCCAATCAATCTATATGTTAGTGAGCACCGAAGCAAAATCCGACAGCAGATTTTGAGAGCAGCAATGACATACAGACATGGCTGGGAACCTCAATGAGCATAAATTCGGTCTTCCTATATTTCCAAAAGAGGTTCGAGGCATTCACTAATAACAAAGATACAATTAAATCTTATATTTTCAGAGGTCTGCGACTGAGTCGCCGAACTTACGACTAACAGAACCCAGTACTTTATACTTGACTGTGAATGTTCACAGATACGAAAGCAACATCCAGTGTGCCTTTGGAAAATGGAATAGGACTGCTAACATCGTCAGTGTACATAATGATGTTTTAGACAGACTCAGTAGGGCTCTCACGTCGTTCGTTGACGATGGAGACATCAGGAAAATTAAGTTGTGGCAGGAGAGTAAGATAATGCAGAAACAACTACACAGAATTTCCTTTTCGGCAAAAGGCAGCTCACTTTAAAGGCAGAATAACTGCTACAGCACAGTATAGTACAGTACAGAGTATAACTGAAATACACTACTGGCCATTAAAATTACTACACCAAGAAGAAACGCAGATGATAAACGGGTATTCATTCCGACAGATATATTATACTAGAATTGACATATCATTACATTTTCACGCAATTTTGGTGTATAGATCCTGAGAAATCAGTAACCAGAACAACCACCTCTGGTCGTAATAACGGCCATTATACGCCAGGGGATTCAGTCAAACAGAGCTCGGATGGCGTGTTCAGGTACAGCTGCCCATGCAGCTTCAACACGATACCACAGTTCATCAAGAGTAGAGACTGGCGTATTGCGACGAGCCAGTTGCTCGGCCACCATTGACCAGACGTTTTCAATTGGTGAGAGATCTGGAGAATGTGCTGGCCACGGCAGCAGTCGAACATTTTATGTATCCAGAAAGGCCCGTACAAGACCTGCAACATGCGTTCGTGCATTATCCTGCTGAAATGTAGGGCTTCGCAGGGATCGAATGAAAGATAGAGCCACAGGTCGTAAAACATCTGAAATGTAACGTCCACTGCTCAAAGTGCCGTGAATGCGAACAAGAGGTGATCGAGACGTGTAACCAATAGCACCCCATACCATCACGTCGGGTGATACGCCAGTATGGCGATGACGAATACACGCTTCCAATGAGCGTTCACCGCGATATCACCAAACATGGATGCGACCATCATGATGCTGTAAACAGAACCTGGATTCATCCGACAAAATGACGTTTTGCCATTCGTGCGCCCAGGTTCGTCGTTGAGTACACCATCCCAGGCGCTCCTGTCTGTGATGCAGCGTCAAGGGTAACCGCAGTCATGGTCTCCGAGCTGATAGTCCCTGCTGCTGCAAACGTCGTCGAACTGTTCGTGCAGATGGTTGTTTTCTTGCAAACGTCCCCATCTGTTGATTCAGGGATCGAGACGTGGCTGCAGGATCCGTTACAGCCATGCGGATAAGATGCGGATAAGCTTCCATATTCTGCTAACAGTCACTGGACCTCGACCAACGTGAGCAGCAATGTCGCCATACGATAAACCGCGACCGCGATAGGCTACTATCCGACCTTTACCAAAGTGGGAAACGTGATGGTCCGCATTTCTCCTCCTTACACGAGGCATCACAACAACGTTTCACCAGGCAACGCCGGTCAGCTGCTGCCTGTATATGAGAAATCGGTTGGAAACTTTCGTCATGTCAGCACATTGTAGGTGTCGCCACCGGCGGCAACCTTGTGTATGCCCTGAAAAGGTAATCATTTGCACATCACAACATCTTCTTCCTGTCGGTTAAATTTCGCGTCTGTAGCACGTCATCTTGGTGGTGTAGCAGTTGTAATGGCCAGTACTGTAAATACGAAATGAGATGAACAGAAATGACACTTTCATTTGAAGACAATAATTACTCTGAAGTCACCGCTGTTTATATTCGTCCCCTGTCATCACAATGGACAGCAACACACTATCTTCAACGTGCTCCCATACTGCCCCTCATAATCGCTGTTGACAACTGCTTTATGGCCCCTGGAGCTTGGAACGTACTCGCAATATTCTCCCTAAAACATCCCACACGTTCTCGGGGCAACGGGAAGGCCGAATATCTTCACGTTCGAAGAGCTTGTCCACATGCTGTTGTCCATAAGAATAAAGTCAGCACCGAAATCACCCCTGAGGAGACGCTCTTTGGGATGGGGTACACTGTTAGAATAACACTGGCCGTTGAGTGCACTGTGTTGAAAGATTCTGGCACACTAACGCTGGGTGGACAAGACGCGCGGTACCAGAGTGCTTACTGCTGCCAGGTCGTGCATACGCCGTGCAAGGGATAATAATAAACTGCGCTCTTAGCCCGCCACCACCGAGTTACATCATGTGGAACTATCTCCTTGCTAAGGCATACAGAAGCCACCTGCCACAACTGTACTTCCCCTCACTGTACACACACACAGTGGTTAGCACATTGGACTCTTCGGGAGGACGACGGTTCAAACCGGCGTCAGGGTATCCTGATTTAGGTTCTCCGCGATTTACCTAAATAACTTCAGGCAAATGCAGAGATGCTTCCTTTGAAAGGGCACGGTCGACTTCCTTCCACATCCTTCCCTAATCCGATGGCGCCGATGACCTCGTTGTTTGGTCCGCACCCCGAATCAACCAACCAACTTCATCGCACACTACAGAGTCGCGACACTGCTACTGTATACTCTAAGTACGGGGAAGGAGCATGATACCATTAAGTCCAACAGCACCCCAAGCGATTCACTCCACTTGCCAATAAGCATCGTTCAGGTATGTAGCAGACTTCCTGGTATGGGGAAGTCTACATGAAATGAAATGAGTCTCCTCACAGCCTTGAGTTCTCCCTCACCGGCGAACTATACAGGTGCTTTTGGCAGTGGTCTGTGAAACATTTTCACACCCGCAGACCAGACTCTGGACGTCCGTGTAGTACAGACGAACGTCAGGATCGACACATCGTGCAAGCAGCGGTGTAACACTACAACCCAGTCCCTCACGCGTTTCTCAGCTACTTGTTTTGATGACTTTAAAACCATTTTTGCAGCTACGAGCAGTAAGAACTTTGGCAATACCAGGCACATTATGTTCTATGAAACACAAAGGATATCTTTCATGTAACAATAACATCGTTGGCGCGAGAGCGCACAGTCCTGGAAGTGTGGACAGGGAGAGCATCTGCGAAGCGTCAGTGGTGTGTGTGCTGGATAATGGCAGACGGAGATTGTACTGGAAATGGTGTTACAACATGTAGCAAGGCAAAACATAGGAGAACGAGAAGGTGTATGGGCAAAGCACATCGTCGCAAGAGGATTTTGGAAATAATGAAGTATGTTGTGTGGCCAAATTTTATTCATGTTGTTCGCTAATCGGGAAGAGCCTTCTGCCAACAATGAATTTCAGAACAAGCATTACATCGCACCATAAGCAGCTCATGGCAAAATAAGATCCAGCCAGTATTTCTGTAACTGTGTAGTAGGCATGCCAGCGTAATAGTAACTTCTCTGGAACAGTTGTTCATACGTGTATTTAGTCAAAGCATGAAGTTTGCGAGTCACCAAAGTCGTTAACTATCAGCAAGGTCCTAGCCTCCTCACCACAACTTCCGACAAAGTTAAGAATGAAATAAATATCTAACATAAACAGTTAAATTTACAGCTGATTTTCAATCAAGTAATTGTTTTAATAAAGAGCAATAGTAACCACAGTTGTTCTTATGGTGTTGCACTACTACCGCTAATGGTCAATTCAAACCGAAAGTGGTTTAAATGGAATTTATATTTTTAAGACGAAAGTATGTGGGCTCCCTTGTAGTTGAAGTAATTTTATGATTTTATGTTGTGTTCCGCAAATGATATTTGTTCATATTTTTACGCAACGTCAGTACTGAAAAACCGTTCCTCCCACAACTGAAAGCTTTTTGGGCATCATTTGAAAAGCAATCAATACAGAACAGTAAATTTGGTCACAATTAGGCAGACGCCCAAATAGACATCGTTACCGTGAGTCACGAAATACAGTGCAGTATCTATGAAGTGTTGCATATTATTGGTTGTCAGAATTAACATCATTGTGTTCCAAATTAACGTCTTCCGCGTGCATGTTACACGTCTTTGCTACATTTAAGGTCGCGCAAATGCGTTTTTTTCGGTTGCAGCATTATCGCTTTTGCCTAGTATCTGAATGATTTTGAAGTGATTACAGTCACTTACCAAGTTTAACTTTTGCTCGTTTTGCACATGGTGGCCATTTCTATTCTGGAACCTAAACTCATTCAAACAAATTTGGTGTACAAAATTACAGGTTACTATAAAAAATGGTTAAAATGGCTCTGAGCACTATGGGACTTAAGTTCTCACGTCATCACTCCCCTAGAACTTAGAACTACTTAAACCTAACTAACCTAAGGACATCACACACATCCATGCCCAAGGCGGGATTCGAACCTGCGACCGTAGCGGTCGCGCGGTTCCAGACTGTAGCGCCTAGAACCGCTCGGCCATCCCGGCCGCCTACAGGTTACTACAGTCACAACTATTACCTTTTCCTTAATTTCTATGGTTGTACACAGTAAACAGTCGCACGGTAACGATCAAGTTGTATCTATATATATTCTGTCGGTGATCAGTGATCTTCGGATTCAATGTCTTGTTTCCATTATTTATGGAACGTTAGGTCCACATGTCACAAAAACCTGTTTATATACCGGGAAGTATACGGTGTCCGAGCGATCATCATCCAGGGACGAAATACGGGCACTTGTTGGTCGTTGTGTGGTAGCTGAGTGGTCAGCGTGACAGACTGTCAATCCTAAGGGCCCGGGTTCGATTCCCGGCTGGGTCGGAAATTTTCTCCGCTCAGGGACTGGGTGTTGTGTTGTCCTAATCATCATCATTTCATCCCCATCGACGCGCAGGTCGCCGAAGTGGCGTCAAATCGAAAGACCTGCACCAGGCGAACGGTCTACCCGACGGGAGGCCCTAGCCACACGACATTTCCATTTCCATCAGGGACCATTCGGAACCATCTGCTTGTAGCAGTGTTTAGACCACCTGTGGCTCTGGCCAGGCTACCACTAGGAATACGACGTCTCAAACTATGGTTACTTTGGTATCGTGAAAAAGTCGACCTGAGGGTGTTGTTTTCAGTGATCAGAGTAGGTTCTGTCTGAATGTGAGTAGTGGACGTACATATGTATGAAACGGACTTGGCGAGCGGCCTATTCCGGAAAGGATTCACGCACGACAAACAAGTCCGATGCCGGGCTTCATGACACACGAGGCCACAAGTTAAAAACTCACTGTCACATTTGGCGCTTCTGCAGAGTCCCAGTACCCGCTACATTTCACAGGTTGTTTGTTTCCATTTGTTCGACGGGAATGCCATGTGAATTTGCAGGACAAAACACGTATTCGGAGGGTTCCTTCTACGCATCGTGCTCTTCGCAGTGTACAACTACTGCCCTAGCCAGCAAGACTGTTAGATCCGTCGCCCATAGAACACGTATGGGACATGTTGAAGCGGGAAGTTACTCGTTTTCCAGAGCCTGGAAGAACCATTGCTGGATTGCAATAAAAGGTGCGAAACGCTTACACACCCCATCGCCGGATGCCATTCAGCACCTTCATAGTGGTTTTGAAACGTCTCTTAGAAAAATTATCAATGACTGTGCTTAAACTGACACACAACATTTTTAGGGCAACGCAGTCTGACCCACAATAATCCCTACAAAAGGATGGCCCTGACTAACAATAACCTATACCTTTCATGAATCACTTACCTCACAAAAATCTTCGTTACCGAAACTACTGCAATACAGCGAGCGCCAATACTGCCAGCTAAGTAAAAGATTCTAACTACTGAAGTCACTAACTACTGATAGGCATAGTTAGCAAATGAAAGATTTTGATAAAGACGAAACAATGTATTTACCTTAATAGTGTTCAAAAGTCATATATATATATGGACACACGTCCAGATCATACGCTCTCAAAACTCCGCCATCTCTCTCCCCACATCCACCACTGCTGGCGGTTCACCTCCAACTGCGCAACGCTATGCGCAGTTAACATCCACCTGCCCAACACTACAATAGCGACTATTCCAACAATGCCACCCAACCACAGACTGCACACAGCAGAGTCAGTGATTTTGATAGAGAGCGCTACATGGCGTTACCAATATAAAAACCTAAGCAGCCTAACTACAGTTCGACTCGAGAATATACTCCTGAGTTCCCGCCAGAGGGGGATACAGTGTGTATTGATGAGACTACTTGGCCATTCTTTAGTGTGACATGTGTGTTAACATATACTCGTACAGTGATTAACTCAGCCGGCCGCGGTGGTCTAGCGGTTCTAGGCGCGCAGTCCGGAACCGCGCGACTGCTACGGTCGCAGGCTCGAATCCTGCCGAGGGCATGGATGTGTGTGATGTCCTTAGGTTAGTTAGATTTAAGTAGTTCTAAGTTCTAGGGGACTGATGACCTAAGATGTTAAGTCCCATAGTGCTGAGAGCCATTTGAACCATTTTTGATTAACTCAGTCGTCAATAAAATGTCCTTGAAGAGGCTTCTCTCTCTCTCTCTCTCTCTCTCTCTCTCTCTCTCTCTGTGTGTGTGTGTGTGTGTGTGTGTGTGTGTGTGTGTGTGTGTGTGTGTGTGTCTCCCCGCCATCCTCTCTTTACAGACAGTGTATATAAGCGGACCAAAGATAAACGGGGAACCAATCTAGCGACGACGATACGGACCAGAAATGGGGAAATCAACTCACATAAGTGACTCTCACAAATGGCCCCTGGGACAAACATATCGCAAATGGCGAATATGGACGGCTCTTCATTTGCTGATGCTGTGAGCGTCCCCGAATAGTCGTCAAATGATGGTAAAATCGGGTGACAACCTGTCAGGGGTTCACACCACACCCTGAACGTGGGAGGACGGAGGATCGCTGGTCTGTGCTTGTTACTATTGCTTCTATAAGAGGCTCGCACTTCCGCCTACTATTTTCAGTTGTCGCTGTTAACGAAGAATTCCCTGGTCTTGGCGATATGAGGGATGGAGCTGAGCGGTGCACGTGCTGTAGCACTGTCCTGGTGCGCTCTACCCTACCGTCGGCTCGAAAGCGACCACACCCGCCTCGGCAGTTCTTTCGCCAGGACCGCGGCGGTATTTCAAGGAGCAGATAGCGCCTAGCCCCGGGGGCACCCGGCGAGCAGACACTGCAAGAGCTGCGCCAGCCCCGGAGGAGGCAGCCGCTAATGCGGCGATGCGCGCCTCGATACGCCCTATCTGGCAGCTCAGCTCTGACCCGGCCGTGTTATACACGCCCTGTTATGGGGCGCCGGCGGCGGCAGAGTTTATGGCCGTCAGCGAAGCCTAACGGGAAGGGCAGGGGAGGGGAGTACCGTATCTCGTGCTCGGCTGCTACCACCTGTGAGGTCGCCGGTGGCATGCCTCGCAAACGTGTAAGGTACAGCCAAGTGTGTTCCGACACTGCACTGAGATAAGCATTGCACTGGTTCACGCGCTAGAATCTTGTTCCAGTGAGAAAAACCAAAATGGAGGTCTCACATCTTGTCACTGATGGCAGATGCCAATCTCGGGTAGGCCAAGGACGAGGAGATGAAATCTGGAGTGCCGTTTGTCACTTAGGATCAATTGAACCTACCGATACCGGACGTCCGCTTTAGGCTGCAACGTAATACACTACTCGCTATTAAAATTCCTACACCAAAATGAAATGCAGATGAGAAGCGGGTATTCATTCGGACTAGAACTAACAGGTGATTACATTTTCAAGCAATTTGGGTGCATAGATCCTGAGAAATCAGTACCCAGAACAACCACCTCTGGCCGCAATAACGCCCTTGATACGCCTGGACATTCACTCAAACAGAGCTTGCATGGCGTGTACACGTACAGCTGCCCATGCAGCTACAACACGATACCACTGTTCATCAAGAGTAGTGACTGGCGTATTGTCACGAGCCAGTTGCTCGGCCAACATTGACCAGACGTTTTCAATTGGTGAGAGATCTGGAGAATGTGCTGGCCAGGGCAGCAGTCGAACATTTTCTGTATCCAGAAAGGCCCGTACAGGACCTGCAACATGCGGTCGTGCATTATCCTGCTGAAATGTAGGGTTTCGCAGGGATCGAATGAAGGATAGAGCCACGGGTCGTAACACATCTGAAATGTAACGCCCACTGTTCAAAGTGCCGTCAATGCGAACAAGAGGTGACGGAGACGTGTAACCAATGGCAACACATACCATCACGCACTGTAATACGCCAGTATGGCGATGACGAATACACGTTTCCAATGTGTGTTCACTGCGATGTCGCCAAATACGGATGCGATCATCATGATGCTGTAAATAGAACCTGGATTCCTCCGAAAAAATGACGTTTTGCCATTCGAGCACCCAGGTTCGTCGTTGAGTACAGCATCGCGGGCGCTCCTCTCTGTGACGCAGCGTCAAGGGTTACCGCAGCCATGGTCTCCGAGCTAATAGTCCATGCTGCTGCAAACGTCGTCGAACTGTTCGTGCGGATGGTTGTTGCCTTGCAAAAGTCGTCATTTATTAAGTCAGCGATCGAGACGTGGCTGCACGATCCGTTACGGCTTTGCGGATAAGATGCCTGTCATCTCGACTGCCAGTCATACGAGGCCGTTGGGACCCAGCACGGCGTTCCGTATTACCCTCCTGAACCCACCGATTCCATATTCTGCTAACAGTCATTGGATTTCGACAAACTCGAGCAGCAAAGTCGCGATACGATAAAATGCAATCACGATAGGCTACAATCCGACCTTTATCAAAGTCGGAAACGTGATGGTACGCATTTCTCCTCCTTACACGAGGCATCACAACAACGTTTCACCAGGCAACGCCGGTCAGCTGCTGTTTGTGTATGAGAAATCGGTTGGAAACTTTCCTCGCGTCAGCACGTTGTAGGTGTCGCCACCGGCGGCAACCTTGTGTGAATGCCCTGAAAAGCTAATCATTTGCACATCACAGCATCTTCTTCCTGTCGGTTAAATTTCGCGTCTGTAGCACGTCATCTTGGTGTTGTAGCAATTTTAATGGCCAGTAGTGTAAATACGAAATGAGATGAACAGAAATGACACTTTCATTTGAAGACAATAATTACTCTGAAGTCACCACTGTGTGAATGCTCTGAAAAGCTAATCACTTGCATATCACAGCATCTTCTCCCTGCCGGTTAAATTTCGCGTCTGTAGCACGTGATGTTCGTGGTGTAGCAATTTTAATGGCCAGTAGTGTAGTTATGTGGCGTGGGAGATCACAAAAGCGCAAACAGAAAGAAACGACAAAAATGGCAGTATTTTTTGAGTTTATTTTTTTTTTAAATATGGTAGTACTGACAGACTGATCTGTAGCGTAGCCCCAGGCCTAGGTAAGTTGAAAGTAACAGTTCGGCTGTTCGTTGACAAAGCTGAACTGAAGACTTCAATTAGGCAACCATCAGTATAGAGAATTAACGCAAAATCTGTACTTTCGAGGTATGGGGCTGTATTCCCCACTGCCACAATCCTGATTTAATTCCAAAGGGCAAATCATTGAAGATGTAACTTTCCAAATAGGTGTGAGGTAATACCGTTACATGTTGAAAGTTCTCCTTCACTGTTGCAACTTTGACTAATAAACTATTTCGCGTGGTGTTAAGACTCTGGTTCACTGCAAAGATACATTCTGTACTAAGCTATCGATTTCCACAAACTTAGTTCTGCAAAGCGGTCGGAAGGACTCGCTGTAGTTGCGGTTCCACGAGTCAGTCAGGTTCAAGCCCGTGACTCGTGGCGAACTGTGGTTGGAGTGTTTGAAATATACGTTAAAATTTGTATATTACTCAGTCAAAATTTTAGGATAAGTTATTGCACTGGTGTTGCTCCTAGTAACTCCAGTTTATTAATGTTTTATGTGCGTTACATTTATAAAGTTTTAGTGGGTAGGTATATCCAGTTTACGATCTCTCATTCTTACCAGCAGCTGCGTGGCAGCAGCACCTCTTCAGGTGGTTCTGTATTAGGCAACAGTATCAGCACACGACGCTGTGGTGCCTTATGCTAATTACCTGAGCCCCATCTTATTCTGTTACTCGTTCCTGTGAACGGGAGAGCGTTATGGAGGTCTTGGAGTCACTTGCGTCCATCTAGAAAAGGTAAGGCCTTATCGTAAGGCTTCGGCAATATAATTACATTTCTGAGTGTCCGATCACTAGTGAATTTTGTTATCTGTTTTAACTATTTCTTATTTCTAGTTTTTACTGAGTTTAACGAAGGCGATGTTGGTCTGATGTATTGGGCGATGCCTTTTGGCTACACTGTCTAAAAGATCGTTTTAAGAAATACCAAATTAAGGTATTTGCTGTTTCAATATTTGATCTGTTTATACATGCTTTTAGGTTATCTAAGTCTGCGATCGCGATTCTTGCATTTGTTCTCTGTTTTTTATGTAGATCAACCTGAAGATGCCTAAATAAGGCGAAACGCGTAGTTGAAAAAATTAAAAAAAATTGCAACCAAGACTGTTTTTAACCAATACAAATAAAAATTTAATATACATAGGGGAAAAGTTGTTACTGAAATGTTCTAAAAGTTCTTGACCGACTTTTGCATGACACTGTAATGAACGTTCGGACGGACAAAGGCGATACATTTTTGTAATATATTTATAACACATACGCATATATGTAATATATAAAGGGAGAGCGTAGTTACAACAAATCTCAAAAAGTTTTTGACCGATTTACTTCAACTCTCTACGGGATGCTCTGCTTAACTTTCAGGCGGAAATGGTCATAAAGAGGGGGGGGGGGGGGCGGAGGAGGTTATGCACGGAGAGATGCGGCTGGAGGGGATGTACGGAGAGAGAGAGGGATGTGAACATGGGCAAAGAGAGTAGGGGCAAGGAATGTAGTAAGCATAGGAAATTTCCACACATATTTAGTGATTGCGACCTATTGCCGATTTCGTTACTTTCATATAAGGTGTGATCATTTCGTGTCTTGTGTTTGTGAGCTATCGTAACAGTCTCTGTCCACATGAACATTGCACTGCACGGAGCTGTAAGCGTCGTTGTTTATACATTTTCATGCAAAGCGAGACTACTCAGGTTCACGTACATTCCAGTATCTTTTGGTATACCCACTGTAAAACTTCACACAAAGTAAATGTTCCCTGCCTAGGTAATATTCTACAAATTTTGCTGGTAGATCGCTTTAAACCTGGCTTGATTCAGAGGTCGAAACATTTTATATAAGAGATTACTTTTTTTAATGCAGGGCATATTCTGAACTTACATAGGCTATGCATTTTGAAAACCTAGTAGGAACCTTACAATGTAATGTGGCAGAGTGGGACAGTATAGTTGGCTCATGGTGCTGATGGACTAACATTCATTTGCTTCGCAAACTCACACCCGAATCAACAGTATCTCCTTCCCACTGAACCTAGACATAGGACTACGCTACACATCAGTGTGAACAGAATCTTAATTCCGACAAAATGTTTCATACCGTATCACATCCCTTAAGTTCACAAAGTGACAACCAAAGTATCACCTTTTCAAGTTAAGCTGGAACTTACTACAAACATACACTCCTGGAAATTGAAGTAAGAACACCGTGAATTCATTATCCCAGGAAGGGGAAACTTTATTGACACATTCCTGGGGTCAGATACATCACATGATCACACTGACAGAACCACAGGCACATAGACACAGGCAACAGAGCATGCACAATGTCGGCACTAGTACAGTGTATATCCACCTTTCGCAGCAATGCAGGCTGCTATTCTCCCATGGAGACGATCGTAGAGATGCTGGATGTAGTCCTGTGGAACGGCTTGCCATGCCATTTCCACCTGGCGCCTCAGTTGGACCAGCGTTCGTGCTGGACGTGCAGACCGCGTGAGACGACGCTTCATCCAGTCCCAAACATGCTCAATGGGGGACAGATCCGGAGATCTTGCTGACCAGGGTAGTTGACTTACACCTTCTAGAGCACGTTGGGTGGCACGGGATACAAGTGGACGTGCATTGTCCTGTTGGAACAGCAAGTTCCCTTGCCGGTCTAGGAATGGTAGAACGATGGGTTCGATGACGGTTTGGATGTACCGTGCACTATTCAGTGTCCCCTCGACGATCACCAGTGGTGTACGGCCAGTGTAGGAGATCGCTCCCCACACCATGATGCCGGGTGTTGGCCCTGTGTGCCTCGGTCGTATACAGTCCTGATTGTGGCGCTCACCTGCACGGCGCCAAACACGCATACGACCATCATTGGCACCAAGGCAGAAGCGACTCTCATCGCTGAAGACGACACGTCTCCATTCGTCCCTCCATTCACGCCTGTCGCGACACCACTGGAGGCGGGCTGCACGATGTTGGGGCGTGAGCGGAAGACGGCCTAACGGTGTGCGGGACCGTAGCCCAGCTTCATGGAGACGGTTGCGAATGGTCCTCGCCAATACCCCAGGAGCAACAGTGTCCCTAATTTGCTGGTAAGTGGCGGTGCGGTCCCCTACGGCACTGCGTAGGATCCTACGGTCTTGGCGTGCATCCGTGCGTCGCTGCGGTCCGGTCCCAGGTCGACGGGCACGTGCACCTTCCGCCGACCACTGGCGACAACATCGATGTACTGTGGAGACCTCACGCCCCACGTGTTGAGCAATTCGGCGGTACGTCCACCCGGCCTCCCGCATGCCCACTATACGCCCTCGCTCAAAGTCCGTCAACTGCACGTACGGTTCACGTCCACGCTGTCGCGGCATGCTACCAGTGTTAAAGACTGCGATGGAGCTCCGTATGCCACGGCAAACTGGCTGACACTGACGGCGGCGGTGCACAAATGCTGCGCAGCTAGCGCCATTCGACGGCCAACACCGCGGTTCCTGGTGTGTCCGCTGTGCCGTGCGTGTGATCATTGCTTGTACAGCCCTCTCGCAGTGTCCGGATCAAGTATTGTGGGTCTGACACACCGGTGTCAATGTGTTCTTTTTTCCATTTCCAGGAGTGTATATTCAAAAACAGTGAAAATAATGTTTAATAAGTATTGCAGTAAACAGTCTTGGCGTTCTGTTGTAGGCTACCGCCAGAAAGATGACTGCGTGACATCACACGTCCTGTGCTGTGGCTGGCTGACAGTGTGCCCGCCCTGCCACATTACACTGTAAGGTTCCTACTAGGTCTTGCAAATGCATTGCCTGTTTAAGTTCAGAATGCCGCGAAATTAGGTGGCGGGCCGTAGCTGCTCAGTTCTCTCGCCCTCTGCTGGAGGGCGCTGCTATCGCCAGCCGCGCAGCTCCAGTGGCGTCCAGACGCAACACGGCAGCGCCGTTGTGAACGTAAGACTCAGTGCTCTGGAGATGCAACACTCAATACTGGAGCAGCTGGGTGGGACGGACTTCTGGAAGAGGCGCCTGGGTAGGTACTGGCAAGTTGGCGGCGGACTACACGGGTGTACGTGGTCTCGAAGACTGGTAGTACGGGACGTTCAGAGCCCTTTTGGTGTCGGACAGTTCCTGGAGAGCACGAACTGGGGACAACTCTTGAGGAGTGTGTGTGTGTGTGTGTGTGTGTGTGTGTGTGTGTGTGTGTGTGTGTGTGCCCTAAAGCAGAAACGGCAATTCTATCTCTAATTTCAGATTCACGATAATGGCAACTTTTTCAGGATGTGTGCATGTAAACAATGGTAGACCGCCCAGTTAGTCGTGCGGTCTAACGCACGGCTTTCCGGATTGGAAAGGAGCGCCTGGTCGCCGGCACGATTCCGCCCGGCGGACTTGGGTCGAGGTCCGGTGAGCCGGCCAGTCTGTGGATGGTTTTTAGGCGGTTTTCCATCTGCCTCGGCGAATGCGCGCTGGTTCCCCTTATTCCGCCTCAGATACACTATGTCTGTGATTGATGCGCAAACAAGTTCTCCACGTACGCGTACACCACCGTTACTCTACCACGCAAAAATAGGTGGTTACACTCGTCTGGTGTGAGACGTTCCCTGAGGGGATCCCCCGGGGGCCGAACCGCACAATAACCCTGAAAGAGTGGTTCGGTGTGGGGCGGCGGAGGGGTGAAGTGGACTGCGGTAGTCGTCGTGGGGTTACGGACCACTGCGGCTGCGGCGGGGAGGAAAGTAATGAGGCCGATATTTTATGTACCAAAGCTTTTATTCTCGTTTTTTTTTAAAGAACAGTGTTGCCTCCTTCAAATTAATTCGCTTCGGCAGGTATACACCGGTGGAGTCTGTGTTCCCAGTGTTGGTAGCACCGTTGGAAGGCTGCAACTGGTATGGTCATTAACACATCGGCCACATTGTCTTGAATGTTTCCCAAACTCCCAAAATGACGTTCTTATCACACATTTCGGGAAACAATAAAATGTCACAGGGACTTTCTTCCAGGAGCGCTAGTTCAGCAAGGTTCGCAGAAGAGCTTCTGTGAAGTTTGGAAGGTAGGAGACCAGGTACTGGCGGAATTAGAGCTGTGAGGACGGAGCGTGGGTAGTGCTTGAGTAGCTCAGTTGGTAGAGCACTTGCCCGCGAAAGGGAAAGGTCCCGAGTTCGAGTCTCGGTCCGGCACATAGTTTTAATCTATCAGGAAGTTTCAGCATTGTTTCAATCTTTGATTTGCTCGTTCGGGCTTTTTTAGGTCGAGAGATGTCTCAATGTGTCACTTCTCGCTTTGTCTCTCTGTCTCAAAAATACAGGATTCATCACCTGTGATCTGACTAAACCGTCAGTGCTCATTGTTGTCCTCTGAAGAAGCTCAAAGCACACCTTTCTTCGATTGTACTTCCGCTCAAATGCGAGATTCACCCGAAAAAATTCTGCCACAAACCTTTCGCACGTGCGGAAGTCCGGTCAAAATTTGATCTATGGTGAAAGACTTTAACAGGTCACTTATCATCCTTATCGTTAAACGTAGATCTGATCTCACAGAAGCACGCACACGTTCGACGTTTTCGTATGTTTCAAAATCAAGGTCTCACTGAATGAGGTTCATCTTCAGAGCGTTTGATTTGTGCCAGCGAAATACTTGTTCTCTTGACAAGTCAAGTTCCCCGTACCCCTGTTTAGACTTTCAGTGTAGCTGTGCTTTCTTGTGTCTTACGGAAATGGATAAGTGGAAGTTAGAGCAAGGTTATGCCACCAAGTTTAACACAAAACTGAGTGTCTGGGAGGGAAAAGTCAGCGTTGCCGTATCGCTCGCAGTGATGTCAGTCTCATCACTTTTTC
Source organism: Schistocerca cancellata (assembly GCF_023864275.1). Classification (NCBI taxonomy): domain Eukaryota; kingdom Metazoa; phylum Arthropoda; class Insecta; order Orthoptera; family Acrididae; genus Schistocerca; species Schistocerca cancellata. The sequence continues at coordinate 90,701,013 of NC_064637.1, read as the reverse complement.
CACACACCTCGTATAGTTCTTCTCCCGGTACAGAGAAAGTTATTGTTAAGTCTACTGTACAGACGGTATTGTTTTCACAGGAAAGAGCAGACATTGCTACTGTGAGGTGTATATGGCTCGATTTTTTGTGAATGTCGACTCTACGATTACTATACAGTTGTTAACTGATCTTTGATTAACAGATCAGGCCTGCTCCTGAATACATGGGCTAAGATTATTTCTGACAATGAATACAGCAGTATTCAGGGAACCAAACTGTATATGTGATTACTATCGTTCTGCAATTTGGCAGGACCAGTGGGCGCCATTAAGGAGATCAACTTCTATTTTAATTTTGCATTTTGTGTTTTGTGTTTCTTGTATAATGTGATTTCATTTAACCCTCTGGTTACACTTGCTTTGAATGCATTATGAATCTTGCAAATTCTTTCTGAACTGTCTATTTCCGTGGCTTTGTCTAATGCAAATTGTCTTATTTTTATGTCATGGTTATAACGCTTTTTATCTTTTGGGACTGGTTCTGTCACCCTAGATTTTAAATATTTTTATAATTACTTTTACATTCTGCCTTTATTGAGCAAGCCTTGGTCTGTAACTAAACGTTAATTTTCAGTAGCTACTCTGTTGGGGGAAGTGACATTTTTTATGAAGATTCCGATTTTACCGTAAACTGAAAATTCATGCATGTTGTTAAACAAAAACCACCTCCCTGTACCACGATAGAAAGGAGCAATGCTAATAGGCACCATGATCAGTGAAGTCTCTTTGAAGATGCTGTTAATGTGAGCCTCAGTCCGAAGACTGGTTTAATACAGCTCCCCATGCTAACGTAACCTGTGCGAGCCTCATTATCTCTGAATAACGACTGCCACCTACGTCCTTCTGAATCTGCTTACTGCGAGGGTGAGTCAAATGAAAACCTTAAATATTTTTTTAAATAATATTTATTGTACAGAAGTGGTACAAAGCTGTATCACTTTTCGACATAATCTCCTCCACGCTCAATGCAAGTCCTCCAGTGCTTACAAAGTGCATAAATTCCTTTAGAAAAAAATTCTTTTGGTAGTCCACGCTACCACTCATGCACCGCGTGGCGTATCTCTTCATAAGAACGGAACCTAGTTCCTCCCATTGCATCTTTGAGTCGTCCAAACATATGGAAATCACTTGGGGCAATGTCTGGTGGATGAGGAAGACACTCAAAATGCAGGTCTGTGATTGTTGCAACTGTTGTACTTGCAGTAAGGGGCTTTGCATTCTCATGTTGCAAAAGGACACCTGCTGACAGCAATCCACGTCGCTTTGATTTTATTGCAGGCCGCAGATGATGTTTTAGGAGATCTATGTATGATGCACTGATGACAGTGGTCTCTCTAGGCACATAATGCTCCAAAATGACGCCATTTTCGTCCCAAAAGAGAGTCAGCATAACCTTCGCTGCTGACGGTTCTGTTCGAAACTTCTTCGGTTTTGGTGATGAGGAATGGCGCCACTTCTTGCTCGCTCTCTTCGTTTCCGGTTGCTGGAAGTGAACCCAGGTTTCATCCCCAGTAACGATTCTTGCAAGGAAGCCATCACCTCTCGTTCAAAGCGCCGAAGGAGTTCTTCACAAGCATTAACACGTCGTTCTCTCATTTCAGGAGTCAGCTGCCGTGGCATCCACCTTGCAGACACTTTGTGAAACTGGAGCACATCATGCACAATGTGGTGTGCTGACCCGTGACTAATCGGTAAACATGCTGCAGTGTCATTCAGTGTCACTCGGCGGTTTTCCTTCACTATGGCTTCAACTGCTGCAATGTTCTGTGGAGTCACAACTCGTTGTGCCTGACCTGGACGAGGAGCATCTTCCACTGAAGTCACAGCATTTTCGAACTTCCTACTCCATTCGTAGACTTGCCGCTGTGACAAACATGCATCACCGTACTGAACCTTCATTCGCCGATGAATTTCGATAGGTTTCACACCTTCACTACGCAAAAACCGAATAACAGAGCGCTGTTCTTCCCTGGTGCAAGTCGCAAGTGGGGCGGCCATCTTTATACTGATACTGCGACGGTATGTGTGCATCTGCACTACGCTGCCACCTACAGGCCATTTTGCACGCTGCTTCTAGCACGCTTACCAACGGCGCGAAATTTCTATTTGTTATTACAAATTTAAGGTTTTCATTTGACTCACCCTCGTATATTCATTTCTTGGTCTTCCTCCACGATTCTTACCCTCCTCTCCCCTCCCCACAGTTATCACTAATGCTAAATAAGTAAGCCCCTGATGTCTCTGAATGTGTCTTATCAATCGAGCATTTCTTCTAGTCAGGTTGTGCACAAATTTCTTTTCTCCCAATTCTCTTCAGTAGCGCCTCATTAGTTGTGAGGTCTACCTATCTAATTTTCAGCATTCTTCTGTAGCACCGCTTTTCAATAGCCTCTATTCTCTTCTTATCTGCCGGCCGTTGTGGCCGAGCGGTTCTAGGCGCTTCAGTCTGGAACCGCGGGACCGCTACGGTCGCAGGTTCGAATCCTCCCTCGGGCATGGATGTGTGTGACGTCCTTAGGTTAGTTAGGTTTAAGTAGTTCTAAGTTCTAGGGGACTGATGACTTAAGATGTTAAGTCCCATAGTGCTCAGAGCCATTTGAACCATTTTTATCTTCTTATCTAATCTGTCTATTGTCAATGTTCCACTTTCATACATGGCTACACTCCAGACAAAAGCCTTCAGGAAAGACTTTCTAATACTTTATATTCTATGTTACGAAATTACTCTTTTTCTGAAACGCTTTTTTTACCATTGAAAGTCTACATTTTATATCCTCTCTAGTTCGACCATTTGAAGTTAGCGTTGTTTTCGTGGTTTCTTATTTTAATTTGTGTACAACCAAAATGGTCGTGTTGACTACACTGTAGAAGAAGTGGATTCGTGCTACCTTGGAATCAAAATAACACATGACCTGCAACTCGGATCTCGCACTGTGCAAAATGCTTCAAATGGCTCTGAGCACTATGGGACTTAACATCTATGGTCATCAGTCCCCTAGAACTTAGAACTACTTAAAGCTAACTAACGTAAGGACATCACACAACGCCCAGTCATCACGAGGCGGAGAAAATCCCTGACCCCGCCGGGAATCGAACCAGGGAACCCGGGATCGCACTGTGCACGATAGAAGCTGGTTTTCATAGCAAAATATCACAAAGCTGAAGTCCACAATTTCCAGAGCTATGGAAGCAACAAGTAGGAATACAGTTTCCGTAAGCCAAACACAAAGTTTCGTTGCTGGTGAGACAGGGCTTGAGCGCCTTAATCCGATCAGCCCGTCCGTCGTCCGGCCGTCGGCGGCCACGCTTAGGGGATTCCCCCTTCGCGTAGAAGGGCCGCACGCGTGACGCCCTGCAGGGCCGACGCGCCGCGAGCGCGGCCAATCGCGCGTCGCAGGGCTGACGCCGGTCCCAGCACGCAGGCCGCGCGAGCGTCCCTTCAACCCTTCTGACCGAGGGCGGGCAACAGCTGCGACGAAGCTGCCGCAATTAGCAGCGCGCTGTGACCGGACACGAGCGAAGCAGGGGGGTTTGCGAGGGTGTCTGAGGGGGCGGCTGAATGTGGAATGGACGGACTGGGGGAGGGGGCGCACTTCCGACTGTCCACACGTAAACACTGCGGGCGCGGAGAGGTGGGAGCGCTGCACTTCGCAGCCTCCTACGAATATCAGCCAGCTTTTCCAAATGCAACCGAGACAGCGCGAATTAAAGGAGGGCTGAATGCCTCTCACTCGATAGTATAATACGCTAAGTAACCATAATGTACGGCAAGTTAACGTATATGATTAAAATCGGACAAGTGCGAGTAAGACTCGAGGGGCGACGGTTCCGTCCAAACGGGATATTCGGAAATTCCCGTTACAATCTTCTAGGACTTGTAGAGCGGAACCTATATCTGATTCCGTGCTACAGCCGTTTGAAAATGTGTTTGCTAGGTAGGTATGCAACAGGGTAGCCATGACGGAGGCTACGTCGGAGCCGGCCGCGGTGGTCTCGCGGTTCTAGGCGCTCAGTCCGGAACCGCGCTACTGCTACGGTCGCAGGTTCGAATCCTGCCTCGGGCATGGATGTGTGTGATGTCCTTAGGTTAGTTAGGTTTAAGTAGTTCTAAGTTCTAGGGGACTGATGACCACAGATGTTAAGTCCCATAGTGCTCAGAGCCATTTGAACCATTTGCTACGTCGGATCAGCTTACGTCATTCGACTTCTATCCTACCCCTCTGACCTAGTTCGAGCCTCACTCACGCGCCTGTGAGTGTCAGAACAACATGGCAGAATAGATACAGGGTGGTCCATTGATCGTGACCCAGCCAAATATCTCACGAAATAAGCGTCAAACGAAAAAACTACAAAGAACGAAACTTGTCTAGCTTGAAGGGGGACACCAGATGGCGCTATGGTTGGCCCGCTAGATGGTGCTGCCACAGGTCAAACGGATATAAACTGCGCTTTTTAAAATAGGAACCCCCATTTCTTATTACATATTAGTGTAGTAGTTAAAGAAATATGATTGTTTTAGTCTCACTTGCGACGTGTAACTGGTTCTCCGAGCGCTTCTGGGCTCCTTCAATTAGCATCTTGTAGAACTTGGGTCGGTCCTTTCCTGGTGCGGGATGTAGTTTAGCCAGTGGGCGTGTTTCCTTTGCATGGTTGGGTCCGAGCCAGTATTTCCGCCGTCGTGGGTCTGGAAGTGAGTGGGAGACGATCAGCAGAGCAGTCGCTACGGAGCAGCAGCCGCGGACGGACCTGCAGGGAGTCGGTCAGCTCCTGCGGACCAGGGAAGATGTCTCCGCCCGGTGCCGTCGGCTGGGTCCCTGCGCAGTGTCGCAGCGTGTGTGGAGCTGTCTGATCGCTACGAGCTTCGTGGTTCGGCGACCAGGAGGCCAACGTTGAGTAGTGGTTTATTTTGAAGTCTCGTGTTTGAGTTCTCACTTACCGATTCGTGGTAAGCTAGTCGTTTTGTCCGTCGGTCCGTGACTCTCCCCTGTTTGGGTTCCGACGGATCAAGCCAGCCGCGGTGGCCGTGCGGTTCTGGCGCTGCAGTCCGGAACCGCGGGACTGCTACGGTCGCAGGTTCGAATCCTGCCTCGGGCATGGGTTTGTGTGATGTCCCTAGGTTAGTTTGGTTTAAGTAGTTTTAAGTTCTACGGGACTTATGACCTAAGATGTTGAGTCCCATAGTGCTCAGAGCCATTTGAACCATTTTTGAACGGATCAAGTATAGTTGGGCTGACCACCCGTCTCGCCTAAGTGAACGAGGGCAGAACGACCTCCCTGGGGGCTTCTGAGTGCCACCGGTGTTTAATTATCTGTGGTCAGATAGTTTAAATTTTAGGCTTATGGTTATTTGTTTTGTTTCCTTAAAATTTTGCAAAATTAATTTTTGTTTTTATCTTTCAAGCTTAAACACGGCCGCCTTCTGCCTTTACAGATTATGGTAATACATTCTAAAATTTTGAAGTTTAATTGTGGCCCTCAGCCATTGGTATTGCACCTTGCATATGTTGCTTCTTTAAATTATTTTATTGCCATCTCAATTGGATTTTTATCTTGTTCATTTTCAAGATTTCTTGTTGTTCAAGATGATGGCCTTCTGCCTTTAATATATTCTGAAGTTTTGAAATTTAATTATGGCCCTCAGCCATTTGTATTGCACTTTGCGTATGTTGTTTTTGAATTATTTTATTGATATCTTAATTGGATGTTTATCTTGTTAAGATTTCTTGTTGGAGGCCTTCAGCCGTGAAAGAGTTACATTCGGTAAAGATTCGGCTGTTAAGGTTATTAAATGACAATTAAAAGCAGAAACTGACCTCAACCCTTGGCCCTTTCCACAATCCTATTACCTGTTCTGCCCAGCGCGTTTAGCGGGCGTTTAATTCTGAAAGATTTGCGTTACGACATTCAGACTGCACGATTTGCCGAGTGGCATGATGGTAATTAGGACGCGCATCCATGGATTGGTTAAGCGACGAAGTAGACTTTCATTTGGATGGGTTCGTCAATAAGCAAAATTGGGAACTGAGAATCCGCATTTCGCGATCGAGAAGTCTCTGGACCCTCAACGCGTGACTCTATGGTGTGCAATTTCCAGTCACGGAATAATCGGTGCGATATTCCTTAATGGCGCGGTGACTACCAAACGGTACGTGTAGGTTTTGGAAGATGATTTCATCCCCATTATCCAAAGCGACCCAGCTTTCGACAAGATGTGGTTCACGCAAGACGGAACTCGACCCCAGCGAAGCAGGAGTGTATCTGATGTCCAGGAGGAGCAGTTCAGACACCGAATTCCGGCTGGGGTACCCAGAGCCGCGCGGGATTAGCCGAGCGATCTTGGCGCTCAAGTCATGGACTGTGCGGCTGGTCCCGGCGGAGTTTCGAGTCCTCCCTCGGGCATGGGTGTGTGTGTCTGTCCTTAGGATAATTTAGGTGAAGTAGTGTGTAAGCTTAGGGAGTGATGACCTTAGCAGTTAAGTCCCATAAGATTTCACACACATTTGAACATTTTTGGTTCCCAGAGAGCACTCTCTTGGGTCTCGACTGACCGCGATGTTCTCCGAATCTGATCGCATGCGACCTCTTTTTGTGGGGCTATATTAAAAACAACATGTACAGCAATAGCGTGGAAACCATTGCTGAGCTGAAAAAAAAATAGCTATTCAGGATTCAGGAAGTCGTCGACAGCATCGATGTTCCGACACTTAAGCGTCTCATGCAGAATTTCGCTATTCGTCTGCGCCACATCATCGCCAATGATGACAGGCATATCGAAGATGTCATAACCTAAATCCGAAAATCTGTAGTGACTTTTACGTGTTTAATAAAGTGTGTGCACTCCGTAGTTTGTAATTAATTTACTTTTTTTTCATATACCCTGTAAGGTATCCAGTCGTAAAAGTCTTCATTGTGTGATAAGAACACTGGCTACCCTTGGCCTCAACCGTCAACTCGCCTGCAAAAAACGTATCTCCTCTTCCTCCAGTGGACGTGGTGACACAAGCGCACTCATGAAACCGCCCAGCGGATAGTATCCACGTGGTCCCCCTTCAGCTGGAGGGAAGCGTGGTGCGGCCGAGGAGGAAAGTGGGAAATTGAGCGCGCGTGATGTATCTGGCGCGCGGTGCGCCGGGCGGGATGACCCGGCCTCGGCGACAATGGACGCCGCCCCCGCCGGAGATGCGGCGCTTCCTCCGCCTCCACCGCCCTCGACAAAGGCTGGGCCTCTCGTAGTGGCGGCTTCACGCGACGCAGGACCCTGGCCGTCCGGACCTGGCCGCGTGATTAATAGGCGCCGCCTGCGAGGAGCGCGTGAAGTACTGTGGGAAGGCAGCGTCTGCTCTCTATAGGCCCTCCTCACGCGGCCTCCCTGTCCGCCGCTGCACACAGCAGCACGAAGGTGGACTGATTATTCTTCAAGGGAGCTGATTACACTACTGCCTATTAAAATTACTGCACCAGATAAGTTTCGAAGTTGAGAGGTGGCATGAGCCCCCTCTCATAATTATATCTTACTCTGAGTAATTCGATTTTCCTCTCTAATTGCATGCAGTGAAAAGTCGATAATCGTTCACATGCGGACTTCCCACGCAGCATCTCTCGTCACCCGGGTGGTCCGGTGACAGGCGGGTTCTGCTGAACTTGAAAGGGTTAGGCTGACGGGTTTGAGGGAGTCGAGTGGATGCTTTCCAGACGCCAACATTGTCATAAGAGCGGCGGCGACACGCCCACAGGGGCCTGACGGAGCGACTGGGCTAGAGATTCCGTTACTTCGCGGGAACTTAATGAAAACACTTTCTGGCGAGCTTCCAGCGAGGCGTGGGAATGACTTGTGTTCCCAGGCAGTCTTGGCGGGCAATATCCCGCGTTTTCTGCAAAATCATAACTGTGATTGGCTTGCTCAGGGAATAGCTCCGTGACGTAGCAAAATCGGGTGCAGAAACTGGCGCCAAGTATCTCCATTGGTGGAATAGTACTGCGTCGGCAATAGAGGGGAATTTTCCGCCGGTTTTGGAGTTGCTGATTGGAACGTTTAACCACGGCCACTGTCGTGGGGGTGGGAACGTTCTGTGTTCGGCTTGTACGGGTGCTCTTGAGAGAGTCGGCTTTCGCCTTTCGGTCGGAGTAGGTTACGAGACTGAGCTCTCGCTGCTCTGGACAGCCTGCCTTCCGTTGGCTGTCTAATATACTTTCATTTAATTGTAACTGTTTGACAGAGTTGCTGAAGTTTCGACTTCAATCTAACTTTCCGAGTACAGTTGGCAATTGAGCGTCCTGCGTACAAGCGGCCTATGTTGTCCATCTTGAGCACTTTTGGCTAAAGTTGACTGTACCGGAGTTACTGTATGACTTCTATTGTTAAAATCACTCACTGTACCGTCAGTGATGGTGTAGCGAGCCTTCTTCGTCTCCCTCAGAGGCGTATTTGTGTTGCTAGGATGTCTTTAGTCTGGAACAACCAGACCAGGAGAATTTATTTCGGGCTATACTCGCGACATTATCATCACCACGACGGGACGTCGAAGCAACCAGCCATCGCCTCCGGTATGCCAGATCGTGTCCTTGCAGTTAAGAAGACAGCTTGGTAATGTACGTCTGCAGCACTGGCAAATCAGGGAATTTTGTTAGGTGATAATCAGAGCTCAGCAGAGCGCGCCTGTTCGGCCTGTTCGTCTTTTCTAACTTTGTTCTGTCTTAGGTGTTCATTGTCTGAGTTCTCACTACTGTAGCAGCAATTAATGTTTGGTTGGCTGGGTGTTTCTCTCAAGATTTGAGTTGTAAGGAATTGGCTCCACATACCACTTGCCCATAAATGTCACAATATAGTTTATGGACAACTTCACCTTCACAGCATTTATTTGAGTATCCAATTTGATGTATTGTAAATGTTTCATGTGTTTTGTTTATTATTATGAGTTTAGTCATAATAAATCAAATTCTTATTTTGGACAGAACTTTCATTCTGTTAACCGGTAGAGCAACCCTTTCATTTCTCACTACGTTAATGAAACTTTCCTTTATTTAACTTATTTATCAAATTAAATTATTGCAGGTGCCAAACTCTTTTCCACTCCACTTGCAGTGTCGATTACAGTCAGTTTGTGTTTCTTCTTAATCCATGTGCAACAGCAAAAGTCGGAGTTAGAAAAGGGAGGGCTTAGAGCATCATTTCCATATGAAGATTCTAGAAGAATTTAGTGCTAAATACACTGCTAGCCCCAGCACCTCGCAAAGTAACGGAATTTTAAGTATCATGCAGATGCAATAATCAAAGCGGGGTCGGCAAATATGCTAAAGCGGACCCGTGTGCTCGTGAACTCCCGCACTGCTTGCCCATGGGCGCTGTCAGCCCGCAGTTGTCCCTCCACCTCTCTGCTAACAGCGCTCGTTTGTCAATGGCGCTGTGTGCGGCAAGACGTGCCTGCTCTGGACTTAACACTCCTCAATAACATTACATCCACTGAGTTAATGGATGGTTCATAAAAAAAGCATATGATCTTCGCTGATTACTTTCTGTGTTGCATTTGTGACCAGCAAATTAAACCAATGAGAGTTATACTTTCATCCTGTTGATGTCTGTCCCAGTCTCCACCGAACAGAAAGAGTTAAGTTTGCAAGGTATAGTACTGCTTGTATGTGCTGTCAATTTATGCGTGTACTACTATGTTTCGCTGCTGTGATCAGTTGTTCAATTATGTGTGAATTCCTAATGGACCAAACTGCTTTGGTCGTCGTCCCTAGTCTTGCACACTACGTAAATTAACTTATGCCAAGAACAACACGCACAGACACACACACACACACACACACACACACACACACACACACACACACACACACACACACACATGCTGTGCTCATTATGGCTTGTTAGGTGGCGTGGTCTCCTGATCTTCATTTCTCACATATTCCGTCCTCACAATCGTACTCTGCATATCAAGACGCTTCATTCGAACCCAAACCCGATGATAAGTTAGAGTCCATTTTGTATGAATTCATGTAAGCGATATGCAAATCTAATAAGTAAATCGCAAGTATACACCGATGTTGAAAAAAGTCGAGGCTAGCATACACAACATGACGGCCACAGGAATTTTCGTTCTGAAGAGGAAACACCCTCCCCCCACCCCTTCAGAGGGCTGGGTCACCAGCATACCTAGTTCAGGTGAAGCGACTGCCCAGAGAGAAGATAGCTTTTGCTGGGGCAAAGAGATAACGACCCCCCATGTTCGACTTCAAAGCAAATTCTGCTACAATGTGGGAGCGCCCAGAAGACGCATTTTTTCACGGACCGACTGCATAGTTATGGAGTTCTCACAGGTGGACAGTATACGCCTGGTGGAGGTGCTACAGATTTCCGCATTGGTCGACTTAAACGAAATCTCATTTTCCCGTTTAAAAGAGCAACACTGATTGGCGGAATATTTCTGACGCAAAGAGTCAGAGGAGTGTGGGAAGGCAGCGAATGATATGCCCTTGCAGCTTTTTCAGAAAAAGGAGCCGTTCCGTTGTTGCTCTTGGAGCGGGATCACATAACGAGAGCGAGTGCGCTCATACGTGTACGCAAAGAGCAAGGAACAAAGTCTCTCCTCAGCACTTCACTGGGAGAGCAGCTCTGTCGTTAGCGAATCAGAGTGACACTCTATATTGAGTCGCTCGCGATTAACCGTTGTTCACTGTGTTGGCCGCCACACTTATTGTGCAGTGTGAACACGGACAAAGTACTAGTTAAATGCCTGAGAGCGAATATTGAGTGGCATCGTGGTGGACTGGTTATCTGACCAGTGTATCACGCCAGTAGTTAGACTAGGGGGCGGATGGGAGTCCTTGACTTCATCACGGCGTAGGGAGAGTTTGACTGGCGAAGGTCAATCCAGACAGAAAGAGATAGTTGTGTTATTTGTCAGCAGCGAGCGACGCAGGCAGTAGTCGTCACAGCTCACGGTATTGTGCGATACAGCATATGCAAGCCCCATCTGTCCTCCGTAACAGTACACTCCATTACATTTCTCACGTGACAGCCTTGACCGTACCTTGAAAAGTTATTCAAGTTGTGTAGGCGCGTCTCTCAGCCATTCTACCGAGTAAATAACATTCTTAAAGAAAGGGAGAAAAGGACCCTTGCATACTTTGTAAAATAGTAGCATTCCTATCCACAAGAGGCAATCTACTGTTCCGAAAAGAACCCGGAAATTTATTATCATTTTATAAGAAAAAGTTTCACTTGATTTCTCAGAATTTTTTGTAATAAATAATATTTTCCGTTCGTTTAATGTTTTTCTTACACTAACTAGCAAAACTCCCAGAACCAAGTATTCCACTAGTTATGTAAGAATATATAGAATAGTTTTGTGTCTTTTCCTTACAGCAGACGATTCCAGAAGATATTTGTCGCTCAATGGTTTTCAAGCAGTTCTTGTTGGTACATTAGAAGCGTCTGTCTGACTTCTGTAGTAGCGTGGGGTGGAAATTGTTTCTTGCAGGAGCCAAAGGGCACTTGTTGGATCAATCCATTGCGCAACTTGACGAAATAAAACGCACACACTCACAGGCCTTACGCAGTGAAAAGATTGTTCTTTATTTGTTTCTCTGTCGCCGAACTGCAGACGGTCAGCTGCTTTATTATCGTCTGCTGGCGTCACCTGAACGTGTACCAGCCCTTAGTTTTTTCGGACATAGCGAGAACAGAACATTCCAGCTCAGACGAAAATGGAACAATAAGTACGAGGTGGTCACACAAGAAAAAAAAAATGAAGTAAAATTGCCCTCACTGATAAACAACTACTATTTTACAACCTAATAACTGACATGCAAAGCCCTATCTGACGAGCTGACGTATAAAGGCATGTGCACTGGCGCAAATTCATCTGATTTTCTTCACGACAGGATTGTCGTAAGACATATCTACAAGGCCCCTTGTGGAATCAGGCAGATGCGGTGTGGAGGGACATGGGGTTGTCACACCGCTCTCACGGTCTTTGGAAACCGCGGAGCCGCTACTAATGGGTCAAGTAGGTCCTCAATTGCATCGTGAGGTTGACTGTATCTCGTAAGAGACCTCCCACCGAGTAAAAATCCTTGGTAGTATTGGAATTCGAACCCAGGACGTCCACATGGCAGCCACGAAATTCACTGCGGAATAATTGTAGGCAACTACCTCATCCCTGTTTCCTTTCAGTTCCGGCGTGTATTTGCTCCTGCGAGTCGAACGGCCGACTTAGAGGCGAGCAAACACCGCCGGGACAGATACGGCCGGAGGAGACGGCCGCTGCGGGACAAAATATCCCCCGAGCGAGTCCTCGGTGTCCGCTTCCACCCCTCGCTGCCTCCCACCCTCCAGCCACCGGGCAGACCCCGTGCGCTCCTGCCTCTCTCTCTCTCTCTCCAGCCCTTCCAGCGACTGGAGTGTATCAACAGGAAGTCGCCGGCGCTGCTTCCGCCGATAGATCTCGGCGAGGAAAACATTCCGCATTCGTGTTTTTTTCGCGTCGCTCCTCGGCTGCTGCTTATTTATTCCTGCGGACTCATTGCCCGCCTCCCCCGCACTCCGCACGGCCGCCGTCTGGCGCAGAAAAGAAGAAGAAACTCCGCGGAAACCGCGCTCGCAAGAAACTCGTCGTCGGCTGCGCGATATCGCCAGCGTATATTTCCATTAGGCGGCCACGGTGGTGGTGGTGGTGGTGGTGGTGGTGGGCGGGGCACGAGCAGAAACTGCCTAACGACTCGCCGACATAAAAAGCCACGCCAGACCTGTCCTCCGGAGAGCAACAGCCGCACCAGATACACTTCTTAGTGTATTCTTAGTGTATTCTGCCTCAGCTGTTTGGTGGACTCCTGTTTGTCCACACACTGCAGCAAATCCATAAGACATTCACCATATTACAGGTCGAAGCAACTGAAGTTTAATAACAAATACGTACAGGGCGGTCCACGGGAATCAGCACATTTTCAACTGCCCACCCTGCTAATAAATTAACGGAGAAAAATCTGCGAAACCAAAAAATTTAATGTAGAATAATGAAAATTCAGAGATACACTTGTCTGGATGATATATTTATGAGGCGTGTTTTTTAAGTAAGTACCATTTAGAAACTAAAAAAAGACGTGCTAAGAAATCTCAATAATTTTATTTTTACATGAAAGCCTGTACCTTAACCTACGCACTGACGCCATAACAGTCTGTTTCTTCCTTGTTTACTTTGTGTACTGAGCGTTTAAGATGCCTCCGATAATCGTGAGTACCGCCGACTGTGGAGTATGGGCTGTTATAACATTTCTTAGTGGTAAAGACCTAAAAGCGATCGATATTCATCGTGAGATCTGTGCAGTTTACGGAGAAAACATTATGAGTGATGGAATGGTAATAAAGGGGGTGAGAGCATATAACGATGGCCGCACAAATGTGCATGATGAACAACGGAGTGGGCGTACTTCGGTCGTTAACGAAAGTTTGGTGCAGGAAGTGGACAATAAGGTGAGAGAAAACAGACGCTTTACGATTTCCTCCTTGCGGGATGACTTTCCTATTGTTTCTCTTAGTGTTTTGTATGGCATTGTGACCGAGCACTTGAATTACCGAAAATTGTGCTCACGTTGGGTACCGAAAATGTTGACGGATATACACAAAACCAAACGTTTAGACAGTGCATTGACTTTCCTTGAGCGACGGTGATGATTTCTTAAGCCAAACTGTTACAGCCGATGAAACATGGGTGGCCTACGTCACACCAGAATCAAAGCAACAGTCCATAGAAGTTGAGCAAGGGCACCGTTTTGGTGCAAGACAATGCCCGTCCGCATGTGGCGAATCAGACCAAAGATCTCATCACATCTTTTCGATAGGAAACTCCAGATCATCCTCCGTACAGCCCCGATCTTGCGCCCAGTGACTACCATCTGTTCCTGCACTTGAAGAAATACCTGGGCGGTCAGTGTCTTCAAGACGATGACGAAGTCAAAACAGTGGTGACGCAGTGGTTAGCAAGTCAGGCGGCAGACTTCTATGAGGAGGGTATTGGAAAACTGGTACAACGTTATGACAAGTGCCTCAATATTGACGGAAATTACGTAGAAAAATAGATTTAGGTACAGGCTTTCATGTAAAAATAAAATTGTTGAAATATCTTAGCACGTCTTTTTTTTAAATTTCAAAACGGTACTTACTTGAAAAATACGCCTGGTATTGATTAATATTGCAAGATCACAGGTTAATGTAAATGCGAGATAAACCAATGGGAGCGTAAAACGCCGGTACATTAATAACTGGTGTAACCTCCAGAATATTGAATGCAAGCATGCAAATGTGCAAGCACTGTGTTGTAGAGGTACCGGATGTCACTTTGAGGGGTGGAGTTCCATGACCGTTCCAGTTCATCGGTCAACAAAGGGACGGTTACCGCTGTTTGTGGATGACGCTGAGGTTGTTGTCAAGTAATGTTCCATATATGCTCGATCGAAGACAGATCTGGTGATAGAGCAGGCCAAGACAACATGTCGACACATTGTAGAGCACGTTGGATTACAACAGCGGAATGTGGGCGAGCGTTATCCTGTTGGAAAATACCCCCTGGAGTACCATTCATGAATGGCAGCCCAACCACCAGACTGACGTACAGATAGTTCCAGTGCTTGTATCACAAAGAAGGGTTGGGGGCAACTGATTACCTGGCCTCCTCCTAACCAACTGACGGCAATTAGTGGGAAACGTGACCGAACCGGGTTTCATAGTGAAACACAACAGGCCTTCACGTTGCCATCTAATGGGCTCTCACTTGACACCACGGATGTCGCAAACGCCTGTCGTTTGCGGTCAGTGGAATGCACGCTACAGGATGTCTGGCTCAAAGTTGTCCTTGAAGTAAACGATTTGAACCAGTTCGTTGTGAACGAAGTAAATATTCCAGAATTCGAATCGAGAACAGCTTCCAACATGAGTAACGTAGAAGTAAATATCTTCAGAGAAGTGAAGCAACTTAAATCACTTAATAAAAGCAAGTCTTTTGCTCCAGACTGAATACCAATTAGGTTCCTTTCGGAGTATGCTGATGCATTATCTCCATACTTAACAATGACAAACAACCGTTCGAACGACGAAAGATCTGTACCCAAAGACTGGAAAGTTGCACATGTCGAAAAAGGTAGTAGGACTAATCCACTAAATTACAGCCCCATATCGTTAACGTCGATATGCAACAGGATTTTAGAACATATATTGTGTTCTAATATCATGATTTACCTCGAAGAAAACGGTCTATTGACACACAGTCAACATGGGTTTAGAAGACCTCGTTCCTGTGAAACACAACTAGCTCTTTATTCACATGAAGTGTAGAGTGCTATTGAGAAGGGATTTCAGATCGATTCCGTATTCCTCGATTTCCGGGAGGCTTTTGACACGCTACCACACAAGTGGCTCGTAGTGAACTTGCGTGCTTATGGAATATCGTCTCAGTTGTCTGACTAGATCTGTGATTTCCTGTCAGAGAGGTCACAATTCGTAGTAATTGACGGAACGTCTTCGAGTAAAACAGAAGTGATTTCTGGCGTCCCCCAAGGTAGTGTTATAGGCCTTTTGCTGTTCCTTATCTATATAAACGATTTGAGAGACTATAGGAGCACCCGTCTTCGCTTGTTTGCAGATGACGCTGTCGTTTATCGACTAATAAAGTCATCAGAAGATCAAAACAAACTGCAGAACGATTTAGAAAAAATATCTGAGTGGTGCGAAAAGTGGCAGTTGACCCTAAATAACGAAAAGTTTTAGGAACTTTTAGGTACTCAAACTTCGGTTACACGATAAATCAGTCTAATCTAAAAGCCGTAAATTCAACTAAATACCTAGGTATTACAATAACGAACAATTTAAACTGGAAAGAACACAGAGAAAAATGTTGTGGGGAAGGCTAACCAAAGGCTGCGTTTTATTGGCAGGACACTTAAAAAATGTAACAGACCTACTAAGGAGACTGCCTACACTACGCTTGTCCGTACACTTTTAGAATACTGCTGCGTGGTGTGGGATCTTTACCAGACAGGACTGACGGAGTACATCGAAACAGTTGAAAGTAAGGCAGCACGTTTTGTATTATCACGAAATATGGGAGAGAGTGTCACAGAAATGATACAGGATTTGGGCTGGACATCATTGAAAGAAAGGCGTTTTCCGTCGCGACGGAATCTCCTCACGAAATTCCAATCACCAACTTTCTCCTCCGAATGCGAAAATATTTTGTTGACACCGACCTACATAGAGAGGAACGATCACATTAGGGAAATCTGAGCTCGTACGGAAACATATAGGTTGTTCAGTCTTTCCGCGCGCTATACGAGATTGGAATAATAGAGGATTGTGAAGGTGGTTCGACGAACCCTCTGCCAGGCACTTAAATGTGACATGCAGAGTATCGATGCAGATATAGATGTCACTGCGGTGCCAAGTGTTGGCCAAATCGCTGCTGCAGGTGCAGTACGGTGCAGCACGGCTATACGCCGAACGCACTGACCTTCCCTCTCGGTAATGTTACGCGGCTGTTCGGAGCCCGGTCTTCTTGCCACCGTAAATTCTCCAGAGTATCGCTGCCAGCAATCGTGAACAGTGGCCAAGTCTTTCTGCAATACCGCAGGAGGAACATCCAGCATCCCTTAGCCCTATTACACGACTTCGTTCGAACTCAGTGAGGTGTTAACGCATTCTTGACTAAAATCAACTCACCGCCTCACATCTCAAAGGTAACTAACTCTCACGGTCACTATAGCGTGTACTCATAGCAAACCTGATATTTAACCTCATAGTGGCGCCAATAACGGTACTCTTACGCGACTGGCATGAAATTTAAAGACATGTTTCATGTGTAGTAATACTTTTGTTTACGTAGCACAATCCTTCTTGGTGTTGCGATGTTTTTTCCGTCAGTGTAAGTAGATCTGTTCGCGCTATCTACAACATCCGATCAGACCCACACAGTTGGCCATTCAGCTCAGTACGAAACGCTGGCCAATGGAGATGCGTACAGAGGGCCGGCCGGTGTGGCCGTGCGGTTAAAGGCGCTTCAGTCTGGAACCGCGTAACCACTACGGTCGCAGGTTCGAATCCTGCCTCGGGCATGGGTGTGTGTGATGTCTTTAGGTTAGTTAGGTTTAAGTAGCTCTAAGTTGTAGGGGTCCGATGACCACAGAAGTTAAGTCCCATAGTGCTCAGAGCCATTTGAACCATTTTTTGAGATGCGTACTGAGAATGTGGAGGAGTCGTATCGTTTCCAAAATTTTGTGGCTGTCTAACGCATATTGCGCCGTGGAAGGGACCGACATTTCCGTGATCCTGGTTCATGGACAGTATCAGCGTGAGACGGGATGTGTAACCGGTGTGAAACATAAGGGAGCGACGAGCTTGTGCGATGCTGCAACGAAGCACATAGCAGTCTGTTCGTCGCAATTTCAGAATACTGCAAATCCCTCGTACATCTTTGCAGAGGATTCTGATACAGCATTTTAAAGTTTCATCCATATAAGCTGCAAGTGGCTCAGCCTGGACATAAAGGGTGTAGAAGCAATTTCTGCACAATCTTACTAGATAGAACTGACGAAAATGTTGTATTTGTGACACTACTTGTGACGTTTGATAAGGTAAAAATTACTCTGTATGGGTTTGTCAATAAACAGAACTTCTCGTATTGCCAGTACACAAACTCAGAGCTCATTCATGAAATGTAGTCGTCTGGCGTGTTATTGGAGAGAGTATTGGGATCATTGTGCTATGTTTTTTGAAGACAACAACAGCCGACCAGTGAGTGTCGCGTCGGAGCGGCATGCGGCCGAGATTAAAAATTTCTTCACTGCACAGCTAAAGGCATACTGCCGTCTAAACGCTACATGGTGTCAGGAAGATGGGGCTACACCCACACAGCCAGTTATTCAATAGTGGCACTGAGGCGCAAATTTCGACATCGATTACTTTCACGATTCGGAGATACTCTGTAGCCGGCGAGATCACTTCATCTTTCAGCCCCTAATGTTTTTACTGTGAGGTCATCTCAAGAACAAATTTTTTTCGCATAGCTGTTACACAATATTGATGACATGAAATTCGCAATTCGGGAAGAGATAGAGGCCGTTCTTAAACAATCGTTTATAAAGTAATGACAATGTTCTGCGAACATCAGTTTAAAAAATAAACTTCTGTCTGACTTTTCAGTAGTAGCAATGTGGGTAGCAGAGTTACCTATCAATTATATTGATGTAAATATAAGGCAAGACTTACAACAACCTGATGAAAACGTACTAGTTCGTTTGGTCCACCCTGCAGGTGTATGCAGATACAAACAGGGCGTAGCGCAAATTGCAGATCTCATCAACATATGGTTTCCAGAAAAACTACTTGTAACTTCGGCAATTTAAACCAAGGACACAGAATACCAGAAAAAGGTAAAACAGTGACGACAGTTACAGAGACTGAAGAACCCTCAGCTGTGTTTTATATTATGAGAACAAAGGGGCGTCCTGTAGGGTACTGGTAGATATTGTGACAATTAACCACGAAATGAAATCTAACTGTTAATATTCAGCAATTTCAGTCAAACTAAATTGCTCCTGATTATAACAGCACGCAAACAGCAGGCAAAGGTCCCGAGTTCGAGTCTCGGTCGGGCACACAGTTTTAATCTGCGAGGAAGTTTCACACCTAATACACATTATCTGTATGTAAGTCTCAGATGGTCAGCTGGATGATACTGCCAACGAGACGACACGATTTAGATGATTCAGTTTAGAATCAGACTTCGGATTGAAGTTAACACAGCTTTTCCTGTTTCGAGGAACAGAGACGAACGTTCTAGAACAAGTTTACTTTTATATAAATTATATTTAGTATGTCGTTAACTCACAGTGGGAACTGAAACATGTGAAATAAACTGTGACATTGTCCAAATATGGAATATATCAGATACACTACGACCTTACGCGGCCAGTCTGTCGAATACGGAACGAAGATCCAAAGTTCATGGAATTAATACCTAAGACACTACCTAGATGGCTTCCTCCAGAATCAGTTTCTGATCTGCTCTTTTTTTTTCTTTGAGTCATCAATCTTCTGACTGGTTTGATCCAGCCCGCCACGAATTCCTTTCCTGTGCCAACCTTTTCGCTTCAGAGTAGCTATTGCAGCCTACCCCTCAATCATTTCCTTGATGTATTCCAATCGTTGTCATCCTCTACAGTTTTTATCGTGTAAAGCTCCCTTTAGTATCGTGGAAGTTATTCCCTAACTCTGAACAGATGTCTTGTCGTCCTGTTCCTTCTCCTCGTCGGTGTTTTCCTCATATTCCTTTCCCTCACCGTTTCTGTGAAGAACCGCCTCATTTATTATCTTATCAGTTTACCTGGTTTTCAACATTCTTCTGCTCATAATATGGATCCAAATTCAGCAAAATGATACTCATGCACAAATGGTCTACAAGATACACCGTAACACCGTAGCTCACATTTTGTCCAAAGCCCACCCCTTATGAAGTTCTAAAATTATTAGCTCTCTGTTCGCAGGAAGTTATACGCTTTTCCATGCTGTATCCATATCTTATACTGTGAGAACAAGCTTCGTTTGAAATTTAACAGAAAGCTGTATAACCAATTACAGGGGTAATGTCTATGGAAACTGTTAAAAAATAAACAAACAGCCTTAGATATTTTTTTTTTTTTTTTTTTTTTTTTTTTTAGCTCTACAGTTCATTCTGAACCTTGGGCCCTGCGCTGCGTATCACGATCCAACGCCGGAGCTACAAGCCATACTCCTCCATAACTCCATGTATCCATATGGTTCTTGGCCAACTCCGTCCTCTTTGAATCCCTGGATTTCCAGCTTTCTGCTTACTTCTGCACCACTCACCCGTGCGCCGCTCCTCGCCCATCGTAGTCTGATTGACTTCACTGTTCTTTTAATAGCAGGATCTGGGTATACAGAGTACAGCTCATGACAGTATCTCCTACTCCATCTTCCTCCTTCACAGGTAGAGCCCTCGATTCTTCGAAATAGTTATGGAGTAATCATAATTCACTGAGCCTTCCATCAACCAATAAAATTCTTAGTCACAACAAAAACATACCACCTTATCATTCTGTAGCTTTGAAAATCTTACAGAAAATACTGCTAGCGACACACTGCCCTGGTTTGCAGCCAGATATTCAAGTCAAATTGACTTTACAAGCGTCGACGGTCCAACTGACCATCATATTCAGGTGAGAGGCACTGCTATTGCGAGTCTCGTCTAAATCGCCGACGAGAGTTACGAACAGCAGTGGCTCTCACCTGAACAGGACGGCCAGGTGGACCCTTGAAATACTTTGTCAACATGACTTGATAACCCAGCTGCTAACCCGAGGTTACCGACGCAAGTTACTAGCCTAAGTCACAATACTGCAAGCATTTATCAACATTCTTTATCGTTGCGAAATCCTTCAACTATACGCATCCAAATCGCTCCTGGATATTTTTTATGCGCTCGACCCATCTTCGAATGTGGTGTCCTCTGGATATTTTCTGATCTGTAACACTCCAGTAAAGAACTTGTCTGCCTACCATCCATTTTACACATTACGTGCACCTCCCACCACCACTCTACCTCCTTGAAGGTCAAAATTACATCTTCCAATCCATTTGTTAGTTTTCCTGTCTCTGCTCATAATTCCCAACACAGATCTTGAACGACTCTCACACAAGAAGACTCGTCTGACAGCCGTAAGTAAAACCTGGGAACCGCACACTAATCGTAAACCATCTGTTTCGCAAACATGGGAAACACAGTTTTAAACGTCTTTTTAGTTTACTAAAATGTTTCTATCCATTCTTACTTGGATAAAGTAGTGACTTCAGGTCTATGTACAATTGGTAAGGAGAAGAAAATGTGGACAACAGTGACAGAAGAGACAGGATAATGTGACATATGTTGAGATATCATGGAATAACTTCCAGGACACTAAATGGAGCTCTTGGGACCTAAAGCTGCTAGAGACGATAGAAATTGGAACATGTCCAATAAATAATTGAGGATGGCGCATTTAAGTACTACTCTCTGATGAAGAGTTAGGTATAGGGGAGCAATTTGTGGCAGGTCGCATTAGCGCAGCCATAAAAGTGATGACAACAAAAGATAATAATAATCTTAGCAATAACTGATGATAATGAATTAGGTTTGCGTAATACTGAACTCAAGCGTTTGGTACAGATGACTATGTGTCGTGTGTGCAGCATCAGGGATGACGCCAGTTCGAAGTTCCGTGTGGTTATCAAGACTTTGCTTTCCCTTGGTTTCCACAGAGCCTTCAAATCAAATGCCTGGATGGTTCCTGGTAAAACAACAAGACCGATATTCTTCCCGATGCTTCCGCAACCAGCGCACACACTCCGTTTCTAGCTACACAGTCGTCGACCGGACGTCCGAAAGAATGTTTCCTCGTCCCTTCCTTCATGTCTATAGCCAAAAGCGTTAGCTTTGTTAGCAATAATTTTTCGATATCAGAACTGTTACTTTTAAAACACGTTTGATATCAGAAGAATATCTACATAGCAGTGTTCGCCAGTGCAGTTCTGGTGCCCCCTTGGACGTCCACACCAAGGTAAAACAGGAGCCCACGGGAATTCTTATGGGGAAAACGGAGGAAATGGGAGTAAGAAGGCGAGGAGAAGAGGGAGGGACGGCCGGTGCCGCTGATATTTATTATTATTTTCTGGCCTTTTTTTTGTTCCCTTGGGAGCGAGGTCTAATCTAGAAACTGCGACGGGCGGCTCTGACGGATGGCGGAGAGAGGAGATGTATGGGAAGCCGCGAAATGAAAATCGCCCTCTCGCGGAAAAGAAAAGTTGCTGCGTGCGGGTGCGAGGCGACTGCCGGGAAAAGTAGCTCGGCTGAACTCTGGCGACTAACGCTCAAAATCAAACGCGTTTCTACCGCGAGCTAGACGTATGTTTGTACTAAGTAATGTACCGTGCAATGCATACTTCTGTGACATTACTGTCCACTACGAATGGAGATAACGTCGAGTATTCATGAAGTATCAGTCCTTGGCTTCCTTGCTTTTATGATTATTATTATTATTATTATTATTATTATTTATTTGAGAAGAAGCCCAGTAGGAGTACAATATTACTTAGAGGTAGGCAGTTTCGTTCCTTTGTACCCGTGTTTCTTCCTGTGGGGCATCCTTTCTCTTCGCACACCATGTTACTCCAGTCTTCTTCTTGGGTTTAACACTTGTTCCACTAATCAGTTTTTCGTACGAAGATTTCGCGGTTTTGCACATCTTCTGGTGTAATTCCTGCCAATTTCAGATCATTGTTGATCTCTCGTGCTCATTTTGGCTTTACTCCAATTGTCAAAGGATTTGAATTATTATTATTATTATCTTATCATTATTGTCGTTGTTGTCGTCTTCAGTCTGAAAACGGTTTGATAAGGCTCTTCGTGCTACTCTATCCCAGTAAACCCCTTCCTCACGGCAAACTACAGCAACCTACATCCATTTTATCCTGCTTACGGCACTCGAGACTTCTCCCTAAATGTATTCTCATTATTTCACTGACCTATCTACCCAATATTCATCACTCTTCAGAAGTATCGCATTTAAATACCTTCTGTTCTGTTCTTGTCCAATCTCACTACTGTCCTCGTTTCATAGCTTGTATAAATCATTTGTCGGATAGCGTGGGAAGGCAATTTCTGTCGATACTGTTTCATGCAGGAGAGGTGCTCTCTTTCTGTTCCAGAATGCGGTGTCGACAGTAAAGTCAGGACCCATGGTGAAGTTCGTACGTCACGACGGAACCACGAGCTAAAGTCAGTCACAGCCAGACGTATCCACGAACGAGAGACGTCGACGAAGGCACACCCTTAAGAGGTCCACTTCGCCAGAGCGCAGCGCAGCTCAGCCCACTCTTATAGCAGCCTCATCTCAGTTAAGATCCAGCAGACAGTTACTGTCTTTAGTCAGAATAGTACACTATAGTTTGAATCACTTGCAACAAGTGATACTTGACGGTCTCGTTAGGTTGAGAAATTCTGTGCAGAACAATACCATATGTTTTTGGGTGGGGTCCGCCTTTAGCAAAACACAATTTTGTTTTTTGTCCCAGACATGTTTCACTGCAGTTGCAGCATCATCAGTGGTTTTTTTTATTATTATGGCTGTTAAACAAAAGGAATGCTCTTTACTGTTTAAATACATATAAATATTAGTTTCCAAATCGTAATTACAGATTTTTCAAGAACACAAAATTGTGTATTCATACCTTCTTACCACATGGTGCGGTTTTCCTGCTGTATTACGTTTATACAGTGTCTGTTTTGTTTTTTTTTACAGTTTTTCATTGCAGTTTGTCACCTGCAAATATATGCAACTTAATGTAGGCAAATCATTTATGTGAACGACAAATTCTGTTGAATTTTGTATTTAGAATAGTTTGATGTAACTTAGCTATGGTGCTCCGGAATTTGTTGTACAGCTTGTTTGGGAATGCCTGGCAGGGCGTCAACATAATCATCTTGAGGTAGAAGCTCTTTTGTCTGTGTTTGCTTTAACAAACTCTAATGAAAAAATGTAAGGAAAAACAGACACTGTAAAATCGTAATACAGCAGGAAAACCACACCATGTGATAAGAAGTTTTATATGCTCTTCAAAAATCTGTGATTGCGATATATATATATATATATATATATATATATATATATATATATATATATAGAGAGAGAGAGAGAGAGAGAGAGAGAGAGAGAGAACACTCCTTATGTTTAACAGCCATAATAATAAAAAACCAACTCCAGTGAAAAATGTCTGGGACAAAAAATAAAATTGGGTTTTGCTAAAGACCGACCCCACCCAAAAATGTATATTACTCTTAAAGCTTACACAGCCAGAAGAGCTTTAACCTCAAGATGATTATCTGCGGGGAACTACAGCTTTCAACTGAGTATGTTCCGAGATTCTATTATACATACTCCAAGAAGAAGAAGAAGAAGAAGAAGAAGAAAGGGAAAAAGAGGTAGATAGAGAAGGAATTACCGGAATGCAAGGATGGTTCAAATGGCTCTTAGCACTAGGTGACTTAACTTCTCAGGTCATCAGTCCCCTAGAACTTAGAACTACTTAAACCTAACTAACCTAAGGACATCACACACATCCATGCCCGAGGCAGGATTCGAACCTGCGACCGTAGCCGTCGCGCGGTTCCAGACTGTAGCGCCTAGAACCGCTCGGCCACTCCGGCCGGCGGAATGTAAGGAAAATAGATTTGATGTGGACATGAACAGACGAACAAATTATTATAACTTCAGGAAACTGGATCATTTATTCAGGAAAGAGGGCTTCACTAATTGAGAAACTCAGTAACACTTTGACCCACCTATGGACCGTATGCAAGCAGAGTGTATTATCGTCAAAGTTCTTCGACCTCCTCCAGAAGTTAAAACCACGGAACTATCGTCTCACCTTGCTAAGACGTATTAAAAGGAATCCATGGTGATTCACACATTGACAGGGAAAGCAAGAGAAGGTACAGTGAAAACGGAGTTGGAGTGGGAATGATTAATCTTCACCATACAAGACACGGAATTATTGAACCTACCGATACCATATGTCTGCTTTGACCCACGATCTCACAAATATGACGGACGTTAAACACTCACTGAGATCCATTCTGCATAAAAAAAATTCCAGTGTAATAGAAGCTTATGTTATCCTCATAACATCAAATCGTCGGTTTCGTCAACTCATAAGCAAACTGTCACTTTTCAACCCAACCTAGACCTCTGCCTAGACTGAATTGACGGAGGTCATGGAATAACGATACGCACATATACAGGAGGCGGTAGTATCGCGTACACGAGGTATAAAGGGGCGGTGCACTGTCGGAGCTGTCATCTGTAATCAGGTGATTCATGTGAAAGGGCTTCCGAGGTGATTATGGCTGCAAGACCGGAATTAACACACTTTGATCGCGGAATGGTTATTGGAGCTATTCGCATGGGACATACCATTTCGGAAGTCGTTATGGAATTCAATATTCCGAGATCCACAATGTCAAGAGCGTGTCGAGAATACGTTTGGGGCATTTCTTCTCGCTGCGGACAATGCAGTGGCCGATGGTCGTCACTTAAGGTCCGAGAGTAGCGGCGAGGGCGCAGAGTTGTCAGTGCTAACAGACAAGTAACACTGAAATAACGCCATCGACGTATCTTTTATGACAGTGCGGTGAAATTTGGGGTTCATGCGCTGTGGCAGCAGACGAACGATGCGACTGTTTTTGCTAACAGCATGAATACTGCCTGCAACGTATCTCCTGGGCTCATGACCATATCGGTTGGACCCTACACGACTGGAAAACTGTGGCGTGGTAAGATGAGTCTCGATTTCAGCTGGTAAGAGCTGATGGTAGGTTTCGAGTGTGGCGCGGACACCATGAACTGATGGATGTAAGTTGTCAACAAGGGACTGTGCAAGCTGATGATGGCTCCATAATGGTGTGGGTTACGTCTACGTGGAATGTATTGGGTCTTCTGGCCCAACTGAACCGATCATTGACTAGAAATCATTATGTCGGGCTAGCTAGTGGTCGGCCTCTGTTGCCGAGCGGTTCTAGACGCTTCAGTCTGGAACCGTGCGACAGATTCGTATCCTGCCTCGAGCATGGATGTGTGTGATGTCCTCAGGTTACTTAGTTTTAATTAGGTCTAACTCCCAGGGGACTGATGACATGAGATGTTAAGTCCCACAGTGCTCAGAGCCATTTGAACCATTTTAGCTACCTAGTGACCTTTTGCACCTATTCATCGATTTTATGTTCCAAAACAAAAATAGAATTTTTGTGGACGATAATACGCCATCTTACTGGGCCACAATTGTTTGCTACTGTCAGCGGAAAAAATAATCTAGGTTGCAAAAACAACATAACTTTTAGTGACGCGTTTCGCTTTTTTGACGCGTCTTCAGAATTCGTGAAGGAACTGCGGGTAACACACTTGTCGTAAGTAATGGAAATAGCGACTTCTTATGTCTAATGCGTTACCTGTACTTCCTATACGCATTCTGAAGATGCCTCAAAAAGGCGAAACGCGTCCATTAAGCCTATGAGGTTTTGCAGCGTGAACATTTTCCTACTGGAAATATATAGCGGTTGCTGCACCATGGCCACTGCGCGGGATGGTTTACGTTCGCTACTCGTTTTTGGAGAACACTGTGGGCAATTCGAGTGAATGATTTCGCCACCCAGATAGCCCAAGACGAGTCTCCTCGAACATTTATGGGACATAGTCGATAGGTCAGTTGGTGCACAAAATATTCCACCGAAACACTTAGGGAATTGTGGACAGTTATAGTGGCAGCACGGCGCTGTGTTTCTGCAGGGGACTCACGACGACTTGTTCAGTCCGTGCCACGTCGAATTGTCGCACTACGCCAGCCTAAAGGAGGTCCGACACGATACTAGGAGGTGTCCCGTGCCTTCTGTCTGTTACCCCAACATACATTCCGAAAACGTAACGTAAAACTTTTCTTTTATTTTCTATCTGATTAATTAGAACAAAGAACGGTACGCACGCGTCCCCTTAAGGTATCAGGATAGTCAATTTCGATACTGAATAACATTCCCACTCTGGCACGCTTCACCTTTGGGAGCCCCAGTAAATGCAGTCGGTTGCGTACGATCCTGGACAACACACACGCAGTTGTGCCGTCACTCATTGATTACCTTCATGTCATCCTCGAAACACAGGAGGCGACTTCCTTGAAGGCATGAAGATAATGTTTTGAAGAACATCGTGTCATCTTTTTACGAACAGATGAATGAGTTCGCGAAAGAGATCCTCTTGCTACTCACAATAGCGTTGGACATTATCGAAACTGGGAAACTGCTGCAAACAAACATCGCGCACTCGTCGACTGGACATGAAGATGCGGCGGATTCACTAGCGCGGCCAATAGTACACGACAGAGCGGCCCCATACGCGACTCCCTATAGAGATTTGAAAGATGAGGGCCCTTAACCCTACACTACCGTTTCGGCACATAAATGGACTACAAATGTCGACAAGGAATTTCTGTTTTAAAAAGTAACGCCTTATTGCATGGTGAATAGATAGAGCACAAATTTCAGGACCACTTCAATACAAACCTTTGGATGTACATGTAATTTCCAGTTGACAATACGAATGGCGGCTTGCAGCCAAACTGTACTATGAAATCGCACCTACATATTCTCTGGGAGCTGACAGTTTGGCGTTCGCCTATGGGGAACATCGGTTCTCGAATGTCAATCCAACGTTTTTCGAAGTGTCTGAATGGCGTATCGAAACAGAATCGAGACGCTGATCTCCCTCAGTTGAAAAGCACTTGGGCTACTGTTTCATTGGCACCAAACACATACTGTATACATATACAGGCTGTTTTACAGTTCCAATTATAGGTTCTACGGATTGTGCAGGAGACTTAGTAGACAAAGTTTTGAGAAGGAACCCATGTCACACGAAGACTTAAAGAAGAAAAAACTTTGAAGATCGGATCTTTTTCAGTTCTCCCACTTCACTGTGCGCACACAAACTGAGAGGAGGTCGTCGAAGTTAGTGCCCGTCTTTTTTGTCACTAAAGCAACTGCTGCGAGAAACTGGTACGTTCGCAAATAGTTGGGTTGACTCTGGTCTCCGCGGTCGTGTCGCACTCTCCACTTTGAAAAGGACGTACTTCGTCACGTAGAAGAGAAGCCGACCAAGAATACTAACAGATGATGTCTGACGCATACTTGTAAATGATTTGTTGTACCGAACCAAGGTTAGAGACCTACAAGACATGAAGACATGTATTCGCAATGCATTTGAACATATGACCGAGGAGATCCTGAACCATACTTGGAGAGAAATGAAATTCCAACTAGTCATTATACGTGCCTTTAAAAGTGCACTCGTTGATGTGTATGAATGAGGAAACAAAACACTATGATTTATCTAAGCACATAATGATAACCATTTGTTAATACCTAGTATAGGTTTCAGGTTATTAATTTATGGACTCCCTATATCAGGCACCACGTGACTATCGTTATGCCCTGTATCAAACAGAAACATATGTAACAAACAAAATGTATTTTTTTTAATTTTCTCCCCTCCTTTACCAAAAGCTACAGTTCATAATGTTGCTTACACCTATAATCAATTTCAAGCTGCAAAATGGGAGGGAGGAGGGAGAAAGAGAGAGAGAAAGAGGGTTGAACTGTTGTAGAGAGGAAAAAGCTGCAACAACATAAGCCGGCCGGTGTGGCCGTGCGGTTAAAGCCGCTTCAGTCTGGAACCGCGTGACCGCTACGGTCGCAGGTTCGAATCCTGCCTCGGGCATGGATGTGTATGATCTCCTTAGGTTAGTTAGGTTTAAGTAGTTCTAAGTTCTAGGGGACTTATGACCACAGATGTTGAGTCCCATAGTGCTCAGAGCCATTTGAACCATTTTGAATTTCAACAACATAACAAGTGTAATATGCTGGTTGTCCATCCTTTAATAATGAAGTTGTAAGATATTTTGCATGTGCTTCGGTACAGTATCTGCCTTATCTCTAACACTCTGAGTTATGACTCATTCAGAGAACTGCCTACAAAAGATTTGCTGAAATTAAGTAAGAGGGAAGTTAAGATGCTATTCACCCCCAAAGTGACTCCATTTTCAAGCTCAGGGGGACTCCCAAAGAGTTTTCCCTCCGCGACTCGGGCGACGTCCTGTCACGGTCGCCACATCTGAAGCTCATTTTCCACCTGCTAGGCACCCAGTCTTCCAGCTCGTGAGACGGCCGCAGGAGGACGGTGGACACATACCGGGGACCCGCGTCTAGAAAAAGGGCCTCCCCAGTAATTTCTTCGCCTCTCTCGTATTTTTCCTTCGCCGCTCCACTCCTTTACCCCCCACGTGCGCGCTCCCGCTATTCTTCCACATTTCTCTTCTTTTCTCCCGGCCCGCGCCTCCGCCGGGGAGACGGCGGGAACACACACAGCCGGCGGCAGCGGCGGCGCTGCGCCCAAGTCTAATCTAAAAACTGCGACAGCTCCCCCGCGTGACGGATGGCCGCCGCTCGAGATGTATGGAAACTCGCGAAATGAACGCCTCCGGGCGGGAGAGGAACTGGAGGAAGAACGGGGAGGAGGAGTCTAGGAGAGGCCGTGTGTGTGTGTGTGTGTGTATGTGTGCGTACAGGAGGCGGGTCTGCGGGTGGTAGAGAAGGAAGGGGGCGGTGTAATCCCACCCAATTCCACCCTGGGGAATTCCGAGGCCGCGGAATGAGATCTGCCGTTTTCCAGGGCTTAAAAGACAGCGCCAGCAGTGGCGGAGCTCCTCCGGGCCGCACGCGTGTGGGTGGACCTGTGTGTGTGTGTGTGTGTGTGTGTGTGTGTGTGTGTGTGTGTGTGGCGGGGATGGCGGCAGTGGGGGCGGCGGCGAGATTTACGAGCGCACCCCCGCGGCCAGAAGAAGGAGAAGAAGAAGAACTGGGCGCGGCGGAGACAAAGGGCCCACAGTGCTCCTCCTCCTCCTCCTCCTCCTCCTCCTCTTCCACCCTCCTCCTCCCTCCTCTGGCGGCGTCGGGGGTGGAGTTTTATATCCAATTGCTTTGCTACACGGGGGCGCCGGCGCCGCAATACAGATAAGCCCTCCAGAAGCGGCGCTGCAGGGGCGGCGGCCTACCGCACGGGAACATTCCTGCGGGCAGTGGTCCGCTGCCAAACCGCAGAAACCCACCGCCGGCTCTTCGTGACGTCGGCGTCTGCACTGCCCCGATGTTAACTGACGTGGCCTTCACAAACGAGGGAACATTCCACTCGTGGAAATATGCAGAAGACATTCCCCCCTTCGAGAAAGGTGTTAACACGAACCTCGAGAATTTCATGCCCATTGGTCTTTTATCTGTCTTGTACAAACCGCTGGTATAAATCTTCACGATCGGAACGTGGGCAGGTAATGAGAGCTATGCACAGTGCCCGCATTGACTACAGATATACCAAAGTAATCCGTGACATTTGCAAGAATGCCACTCTATATGGGAAAATAAAGGAAGGCTGAATCACTGGAAAGGTTCGCGCGAGAAAATGCGCAGCGAAAGAGACACACTGAGTTTGCAGGATGTGTGCAGATGTCTACGGTGGTGCGAGAAAGATATCAATCATACAGGGTGGTTATAATTAAACGCCGGCCGTGGTGGCCGTACGGTTCTGGGCGCTTCAGTCTGGAACCTCGCGAACGCTACGGTCGCACGATCGAATCCTGCCTCGGGCATGGATGTGTGTGATGTCCTTAGGTTCGTTAGGTTTAAGTAGTTCTAAGTTCTAGGGCACTGATAACCTCAGATGTTAAGTCCCATAGTGCTCAGAGCCATTTGGTTATAATTAAAGTTCCGCTACTTGAGCCAGAGTAGACGGAAAACTATTTATGGGATGGGTACCCAACATTATGGGAAAGGCGCTCAGACATAGTGCTGCAACATTTGCGTTGTTACAAGTGTTAGTTTCACAAGCTGCGACATGGTTGGGAACAGTGATCCGAAAATGGAATAAATTTCCTTTACTTCACGTCTATGGTCACAATTTTTTTTAATGTCCTCAAACCACCGGTTTCGGTCTCTAATGACCATCTTCAGATCTGTTTTATAAAAACATGTCCTAATACACTGAGGTCATGGTGGCATCGTCAAATGCTAAACACAAAATCTGCGCCAGCACGAGAGTCGTCTTGTCGGTAGCAGCACCAGCATTAGTGTCATGCCTAGCCATTAAGCGCTGGTACTGTTCTGGTACGGCGACGCTGGGCTGAAAGACGAGCATCAGTATGCATTACAGCCGCAGACAGTCAACCTGGGTATGGGCCAAGTGAGCAGGACGTTACTGGTAAATCTGTTTTATCAAAACAACAGCAGGTCCACTTTCCGCATCGGGGTTGAAGAACGTGATTCAGAAGCTGGGATGAACTGGTGATTTCCATAATTGTTCCTGGCAGAAGCCGACGGTCAATTGCGGTACAAATTGTTGAAGAAACTAATGTTGGCATGGTTGAGAATGCTGGGAGCAATGTGCGATTTTCAAGCAATACACGATGTGTTAGGACAGCTTGCAGTCCGCAGGGCAGATTTAACTGCAGTTGGTTTCAATTCCAATTCGCCCGGCAGAACATGCTAGACAGAGAGAGGCAGGCGGAACGGAAGTTCTTAAGAGAGCCTCTGTAAAACGTCGTAAGTGAATAAACAACGTTTGCAACACGTAAATCAGTGTAAAATTCTGAACACGAGATAAACATAAAATGAATGTACTCTCAATCTGAATATTCGTAGCCGGCCGCGGTGGCCGTGCGGTTCTGGCGCTGCAGTCCGGCACTGCTGCGGTCGCAGGTTCGAATCCTGCCTCGGGCATAGGTGTGTGTGATGTCCTTAGGTTAGTTAGGTTTAAGTAGTTCTAAGTTCTAGGGGACTTATGACCTAAGATGTTGAGTCCCATAGTGCTCAGAGCCATTTGAACCATTTTTGAATATTCGTATCTCTGTAGTATTCACCATCTTGTTTGGCAGGAAGGTACTGCCAGGACCTTTATTTACATGTCTCATATGATAGACCCATTAATATACTTCGAACTCTAATGCTGTGGTCAAATGATTTTCTCGTAGAAAGCCTACATTTCACTCTAACAAGACTAGTTTTTGAAGACTAAATAATGTGAACTGCGCTCCGCGTCATAAAGTAAACCACGAAATATTGTTACAGTACAAACATTTTTCGGCATATTTTTGCCATCATCAATGCGAATGCTTTTTCATGTTTTGTGGAATAATTATTGAACGAAACATTATTACTATAAGGCCGTGCATCTACTATAATTGAGGACCGTTTTCATGTTACTCAAGAACTACAAAATTAGCAAAAGATAAGTTGTACACTTATTCGTTTACTTTTAAATGAGACGAATCCGTTGCAGTACAGAGAAGTTATGAAAATGTACTATATGGCTGTTTAGTATTGCTCACAAGATAGTGAATTTTTTCTAAACTCGACATTTACGAAAACGAATATTTTTTCAACTATCAGTGCTTATGGTAGACATTTTTCGTTGGTTTTCAACAGAACAGCTCACTACCGAACTTCCCTATAAGAGGTACCCCATAAAAAAGGGACTGAGAAAATTTAAACCGTAACATTAGATCACATTACTGGTTGGTTGATTCGGGAGAGGAGAGCATACATCGAGGTCATCGGTCTCATGGGATTAGGGAAGGACGGGGAAATAAGTGGCCAGCAAAATCCACAGATCTGTCCCTGTCGCTGACAGAACTTATGTGAGAACAGATCACACGTCAACTCCGTCACGGTACCAGTCAGTATCTGGCATATCAAGGTTCAGTTAGCACAGCTGTGGGACAGCTTGTATCAAGAAGGGATGCAGCGGCTGTGCGATACCCTTCCCAACTGATCAGAACAAGTGGCCAGGCCAGATGAGCTGCAACGTCACACTTACCAATGTGTTCATGCTGCCATGTTCTTTGTAAATTTCACTTTGTTTTGTACTCGTAATTACTGAAATAACATCACGTACCCTCCCGACCTAAAAAGTTTCATTTTGTTTGCTCCTCCCCTTGTGGGTACTGCCTTCGTTTTGTGTCACACAGTGTTTTTATGGGAAATAGTGTGTGAAAAAATGGAACGGTGTGTCACACAGGTGGATATTCCTGGCCCAAGTTGAAAGAGGGGGACGTCATTGCATCGCGCTATGGCTCCGACCACTAGTCCTGTCGGACCATTCCCATTCGGTACCGACCGACCGGCCGCCGTGTCATCCTCCTCCAAAGGTGTCGCTCGGATGAGGTATGGAGTGGCAGACCCTCGAGCCGCTATTTTTCGCTCAAGTTGTTCATCAGTTAGTATCTCTGCGGTAACTGTGCTCCGTTCCAGTCCTCCCGCCAAGAAATAATCCCTGGCAGAGTAGCGAATCGAACCCGGACCTCCACAGAGCGGTCGGAAACACTGGCCACTGAGCTACGAAGGCGGACGACGCCATTATATCTGTGCTTAAATAATGCTATAGCGTTACACGTTATAGCGTATAAAGGACAGACGTTAGTGGAACTGGTCCGTAATGTTACATATCCTTTCTTTTACCCACTCTAGAAATAGGCGTGCCCTGCGCTCTTTTTCTACTTTGGTGGACTAGGCATGGTGTGATTCTCGATACATTTGAGTTGCAGTATTGGAAACTCTCCCTCTTTTTCGGTGTAAAATCTTATAACAATTCAATTACGCCTGCTGCGCATTTTGGTTTCAATAGATTCACTTGTTTTTCAACAGTGGGAGTGCTTGTTTCAGTACCACGCATCTGCGCGTTTGTCTGGCAGTCACATAGTGGTATGACAGCAGGATTTACGAATTTTTAGATGTCAAAACTTATATTCCTACTTTCTGTCTTCTACTTCAAAACCGGGCCGATCCACGAGTGACGGAATGAAAATTTACCACCTGTAGAAAGATTTAAAAATGGTTCAAATGGCTCTGAGCACTATAGGACTTAACACCTGAGGTCATCAGTCCCCTAGAACTTACAACTACGTAAACCTAACAAACCTAAGGACATCTCACACACCCATGCCCGAGACAGGATTCGAACCTCCGACCATAGCAGCAGCGCAGTTCCGGACTGAAGCGCCTAGAACCGCTCGGCCACAGCGAGAAAGACTTAAAATAGGTCCTTTAATTAGGCCGTCGATTATAAAGGATACAAATCAACGCAGTGTTGGGGTTTTTGAGACTTTCTCGACGTAACAACTCCTTTAGTTCTTCACGGGTGTAGCGACGGATAATTAAAAGCTGCACAGTATTTCAAAGAGACAGCTGCTCGTCACCTTCAGGTGCTTATTGACGCGATGCTGAAGTGGCTAGCCAATATACGCGCAGGGGCCAAGGGCTGGGGCTGTAACGTCATCGTAGAGGAGTCCCACAGGACGTCGACATCCGGTGCCCCCTAGAGAGCCTGTATATAGGGAGAGAGTGACCAATCGGACGATACGGCGGCCATTTTTCTGCCAAACCGCGGGCGGGACTTTTGAATGGCCAGTAGTGGAGTACACACTCACCGAATCAAAAGCACAAGACAATATGGCGAAATCATTCGTTAAATGCCTTTCTTTACAGCTATAATATACTCTTAGCAGCCTACTAAGTGCAGCACAGGAAAATTTGATACAGTGACAGTAAAAATCATTCGTTACTTGCATTTATCTCCTTTTAAGTTCGCTTACTAGATATATTGCAATGAAAGTAACGTAAATAAAAAAAATATAGTGCATAGCATTTGTTTTGTATCGGAAGTGCATAACGCTGAAGATTTAACGTACCTGTATTACGCCAAATGAATGAAAGTCGTAAGCAGTTGTTTACTTGTGACATGTAAAAAGTGTGAGACGTATTAGTACTTCTTGTCACGTCTTCAAACTTTTTGCATGTCACAAGTAAACAACTGCTTACGACTATCTTTCATACTGAATACCGCTCGTAGATAACAAACGGAAAAAAAATCTGGTACTGTTAAATGTAGGCTACTGTAATAACGACCAAATATAACAAGAAATACCGTATCCCTTCTACCCCACAGCACGTAGGCCTATTAACAGCTGTCTTCAATAGCACCTACAATTATTTACTACGAATAATGTTTCAGCAACCACGACAACTGCGAAAAACGCGCTTACAACTTGCCTACGTCAACTGTCAGGCAATAATACTGAAACCAAAGTAATGCCTAGTGTTCTGATTCGGAACGAAATAAAGTTCGACGCTATAAAGTCGAATGAGCATGGAACAACAATTACAGGAACATTCCGTTTCCAGCAAGGATTGTCAGATATTGGCTTCAGAAAAGCTTGTGATGCTACCAGTATGCACGAACTGTTAAAGAAATATGTGGTGTCACCGCCAGACACCACACTTGCTAGGTGGTAGCTTTAAATCGGCCGCGGTCCATTAGTACATGTCGGACCCGCGTGTCGCCACTGTCAGTAATCGCAGACCTAGCGCCACCACTAGGCAGGTCTAGAAAGACGGACTAGCACTCGCCCCAGTTGTACGACGACTTTACTAGCGACTACATTGACGAAGCCTTTCTCTCATTTGCCGAGAGACAGTTAGAATAGCCTTCAGCTAAGTCCATGACTATGACCTAGCAAGGCGCCATTAACCATATCTGGAGAGACTCTCATTTGTATAGTCAAGAGCGATGTACCACAAGGATGAATTAAAGTTAAGTAAACAGACGCTACGTACTTTTCTTTAGTGTATTAATAACGTATCCTGTTCCAGACTTCACGCCAGTCGGCGTGTGTGTACGCGTGCCTTTCGGTTACCCGTCACTGTGGACTGGCTGTCTTGTCAGTCCACTACAAAATAAGAGCTTAAAAATACAGTAAATTGTAATAGGCCTTCCTGTTTTGCGTGACTTTCTTCATTGCGTGAAAATGCAAACATGCGAAATCCACCCTACCTCTATTGGAACAACCAAATGCAGCACAACCTGGCATCGTCTACGAACGGCTGCAGAACGAATTACAGATGTCAAAACAATACTGTACAATTACTAACATGTTTACTTCAAACATGTAGGCCTACCGACTTCATCACAAAACGCTTCATTATTTCAACTCGTATTTAAGATCGCAAACGCTAATTACGTACTAAAAACGATATACAACTAAATCTAACATGCATGCACAACGGATAACAAGTCTCTCAATAATTCAAATACCTTTTAATCGTTTCGAAAAGTCCTTTGAACTTCAACTCAAAAGCACGGTGAACATAGGAAGCGCGAGAGACGTTTGGCAGAAAAATGGCGCCAAAGCTAATCAACCAATCACGGGCAACTCCACCTATGGCCACTCTCTCCGTATACAGGCTCTCTAGTGCCCCCTGCCGGAGGAACAGGCAACGGTCTTCGCATGTGCGAAACGGGAAAAGCGCGGCCTCAAATCGCGGGCCAAAGCGCGCGCCGGCAGTCTACGATACCGTTGTGGCTTCACTCCTCGGCACCTGCGCTTTTCTAGTGGGCCCGTGCATATATTGGCGAGCCATTACAGCAACACGTCAGTAAGTTCCTCAAGATGAGGAGCAGCTGTCTCGTTGAAACACTGTCCAGATTTCACAACCTCATCAGAGACGACGGTACTGAACCACTATAACATTTTCATCATTTGACATATCTCACACAATACCTGATAAGTCCCTGTTAACGTATTAACAGAATCATTCAACTTGCCAGTTCGTTCACATGATTAAGATTAGAACCGCACCAATAAACAGCACTAAACCCTACAAAGCTGTAATTTCTATAACCACTGCAGAAGTAAACGGATAATGTACCATCAGTGTTGGAAAGAAAATCGATAGTTGTTAAGTGAATGTCTTTGTAGATCTACCAGTTTCAATGTACAAAGTAATAATCAGACCACAAAGCACGTGGTAAGCATACGTATAAACAGTCTATTGTGTATCTCAAGCTCATAACGTGTGAAGTCAAATCTGCTTCTAAATTTCTGTGTGAACAAAGGTGGAGGTCCAACCTATGTTAAGTATATCATTTAACAGCTTGATCTGAAAAACGATCACCAATGCAAAAGCTCGTTTGTTGTCAAATGCCAGAAACTGCCGTGGAGCTGAATGAACGCGTCAGTATCTGTGTCAGTATTTGTAGTGTCTTACGTTCGCGAAATGTACGTTGGCGGCAATCCTTACACACTCATTAAAAAGAATTATTCTCAATCCATACTGCGCGCTCAGTAGACGATACCTGCTATTCAATAGGTTTGGAATTTTCTTTCAGTGTCACAGGAAGTAGGACCATCAACAGCGAATTACTGATATCAAAAATGGTTCAAATGGTTCTGAGCACTATGGGACTTACCTGCTGTGGTCATCAGTCCCCTAGAACTTAGAACTACTTAAACCTAACTAACATAAGGACATCACACACATCCATGCCCGAGGCAGGATTCGAACCTGCGACCGTAGCGGTCACGCGGTTCCAGACTGTAGCGCCTAGAACCGCACGGCCACTCCGGCCGGCCACTGATATCCTTCCACCCTGAATTGTAACCCCACTCCTGAACCTTCCTTTTTATTTCCGTCATTCTCCTTCGATGTATAGCTTGACATTAGATGCGACAGACTACATCCCAGTCTTACACCACTTTTAATCCGAGCAGTCCGTTCTTGGTCTTCGATTCTTATTGTTCTTGTAGGTCTACGCTACTATATACAGTCGAGAAGTTACTTAAGTTGTTTACAAAAATCTTGGAAAGTTCTACTTCAAATTTTTACACGGTACTGCAATAAAGGTACAGACGGCTATAGGTTACATATTTTTTTAAACAACAGTCTATAGGTTTTCTGTCAAAAACGAAATGCGGTAAGGAAAATGCTTTGCTGCGCTGTCAAAATGTGCGGTTTCGTTTTCTTTCTTGCAGTCACTTTTAACAGCTGTAGCAGGGTATTAAAGAATTAGAAAAAATGTTTCTCCAACATATATCCTTTCTTCTTATAGGTAATTTTAAACAGAAATTGTTGACGTTGTGCCTGTACTACTAAGAAATCTGCATGATCGGAAACTTTGTAATTCTACAAGTTGGCAAATTAAAGTTATACAAAATACTATAA
The DNA here is from genome assembly GCF_023864275.1 of Schistocerca cancellata. Classification (NCBI taxonomy): domain Eukaryota; kingdom Metazoa; phylum Arthropoda; class Insecta; order Orthoptera; family Acrididae; genus Schistocerca; species Schistocerca cancellata. The sequence goes on along the minus strand of NC_064637.1, from coordinate 90,663,289 downwards.
GTGAGGCTACTAGCCTGACACTCCCAGCACCAGGAGAGGTATCTCAAAAACCCTGTATGCGAATGATCCCCAACCCATTTATCCATTCATTTAAGGCGGCTTTAGATCTCAATCAAGGATCATTTTCAATAACGTCAAACAAGACTAAAGATAAGAGTGAGAGAGAGAGGGGGCGGGGGGTGGAGAGAGAGAGGGGGGGGGATGTGAAGGCAGTCAGGACATGTATCCAATTCCCATATTTAGCAACTGCGAAGCACTGTCAAATTAGCTAGTATAGCGTCTTTCCTTATTTGCAGTGATTTACATTGTGGAACACTTTTTGTATGTCGACACATCCTATGAACGTGTGTGTGTGTGTGTGTGTGTGTGTGTGTGTGTGTGTGTGTGTGTGTGTGTGTGTGTGTGTACTAGAGGTGACGAAGGTCAGGGGATATCTCCTAACATCGTGTCTGCGTAGTGCAGGAGCTCAACGTAGCATGGACTCAACAAATCGTTGGACGGTCCCTGCAGAAATATTGAACCATGCATATACCCGTTCATAATTGCGAAAGTGTTGCCGGTACAGGATTTTGTACACTAACTGACCTCTCAATTGCGTCCTTTAAATGTTGGGCAGCCTGGGAGGCCAAATCGTATGCTTGACTTGTCCAGAATGTTCTTCAAATCAGTCGTGATCAATTATCATGCATAAAAATTCCATCGTTGTTTGGGTACACGTAGGCCATAAACGGCTGCAAACCTCCTTCATGTTGTTGTTGTTGTTGTTGTGGTCTTCAGTCCTGAGACTGGTTTGATGCAGCTCTCCATGCTACTCTATCCTGTGCAAGCTTCTTCATCTCCCAGTACCTACTGCAACCTACATCCTTCTGAATCTGCTTAGTGTATTCATCTCTGGGTCTTCCCCTACGATTTCTACCCTCCACGCTGCCCTCCAATACCAAATTGGTGATCCCTTGATGCCTCAGAACATGTCCTACCAACCGATCCCTTCTTCTGGTCAAGTTGCGCCACAAACTTCTCTTCTCCCCAATCCTATTCAATACCTCCTCATTAGTTATGTGATCTATCCATCTAATCTTTAGCATTCTTCTGTAGCACCACATTTCGAAAGCTTCTATTCTCTTCTTGTCCAAACTATTTATCGTCCATGTTTCACTTCCATACATGGCTACACTCCAACAAATACTTTCAGAAACGACTTCCTGACATTTAAATCTATACTCAATGTTAACAAATTTCTCTTCTTCAGAAACGCTTTCCTTGCCATTGCCAGTCTACATTTTATATCTTCTCTACTTCGATCATCATCAGTTATTTTGCTCCCCAAATAGCAAAACTCCTTTACTACTTTAAGTGTTTCATTTCCTAATCTAATACCCTGAACATCACCCGACTTAATTCGACTACATTCCATTATTCTCGTTTTGTTTTTGTTGATGTTCATCTAATATCCTCCCTTCAAGACACCATTCATTCCGTTCAACTGCTCTTCCAAGTCCTTTGCTGTCTCTGACAGAATTACAATGTCATCGGCGAACCTCAAAGTTTTTATTTCTTCTCCATGGATTTTAATACCTACCCCGAATTTTTCTTTTGTTTCCTTTACTGCTTGCTCAATATACAGATTGAATAACATCGGGGAGGGGCTACAACCCTGTCTTACTCCCTTCCCAACCACTGCTTCCCTTTCATGTCCCTCGACTCTTATAACTGCCATCTGGTTTCTGTACAAATTGTAAATAGCCTTTCGCTCCCTGTATTTTACCCCTGCCACCTTTAGAATTTGAAAGAGAGTATTCCAGTCAACATTGTCAAAAGCTTTCTCTAAGTCTACAAATGCTAGAAACGTAGGTTTGCCTTTCCTTAATCTTTCTTCTAAGATAAGTCGTAAGGTCAGTATTGCCTCACGTGTTCCAGTATTTCTACGGAATCCAAACTGATCTTCCCCGAGGTCGGCTTCTACTAATTTTTTCATTCGTCTGTAAAGAATTCGTGTCAGTATTTTGCAGCTGTGGCTTATTAAACTGATTGTTCGGTAATTTTCACATCTGTCAACACCTGCTTTCTTTGGGATTGGAATTATTATATTCTTCTTGAAATCTGAGGGTATTTCGCCTGTTTCATACATCTTGCTCACCAGATGGTAGAGTTTTGTCAGGACTGGCTCTCCGAAGGCCGTCAGTAGTTCCAATGGAATGTTGTCTACTCCGGGGCCTTGTTTCGACACAGGTCTTTCAGTGCTCTGTCAAACTCTTCACGCAGTATCGTATCTCCCATTTCATCTTCATCTACATCCTCTTCCATTTCCATAATATTGTCCTCAAGTGCATCGCCCTTGTATAGGCCCTCTATGTACTCCTTCCACCTTTCTTCCTTCCCTTCTTTGCTTAGAACTGGGTTTCCATCTGAGCTCTTGATGTTCATGCAAGTGGTTATCTCCAAAAGTCTCTTTAATTTTCCTGTAGGCAGTATCTATCTTACCCCTAGTGAGACAAGCCTCTACATCCTTACATTTGTCCTCTAGCCATCCCTGCTTAGCCATTGTGCACTTCCTGTCGATCTCATTTTTGAGACGTTTGTATTCCTTTTTGCCTGCTTCATTTACTGCATTTTTATATTTTCTCCTTTCATCAATGAAATTCAATATTTCTTCTGTTACCCAAGGATTTCTACTAGCCCTCGTCTTTTTACCTACTTGATCCTCTGCTGCCTTCACTACTTCATCCCTCAAAGCTACCCATTCTTCTTCTACTGTATTTCTTTCCCCCATTCCTCTCAATTGTTCCCTTATTCTCTCCCTGAAACTCTGTACAACCTCTGGTTCTTTCAGTTTATCCAGGTCCCATCTCCTTAAATTCCCACCTTTTTGTAGTTTCTTCAGTTTTAATCTACAGGTCATAACCAATAGATTGTGGTCAGAGTCCACATCTGCCCCTGGAAATGTCTTACAATTTAAAACCTGGTTCCTTAATCTCTGTCTTACCATTATATAATCTATCTGATACCTTTTAGTGTCTCCAGGGTTCTTCCATGTATACAACCTTCTATCATGATTCTTAAACCAAGTGTTAGCTATGATTAAGTTGTACTCTGTGCAAAATTCTACCAGGCGGCTTCCTCTTTCATTTCTCAGCCCCAATCCATATTCACCTACTACGTTTCCTTCTCTCCCTTTTCCTACACTCGAATTCCAGTCACCAATTACTATTAAATTTTCGTCTCCCTTCACTGTCTGAATAATTTCTTTTATTTCATCATACATTTCTTCAATTTCTTCGTCATCTGCAGAGCAAGTTGGCATATAAACTTGTACTACTGTAGTAGCTGTGGGCTTCGTATCTATCTTGGCCCCAATAATGCGTTCACTATGCTGTTTGTAGTAGCTTACCCGCATTCCTATTTTCCTATTCATTATTAAACCTACTCCTGCATTACCCCTATTTGACTTTGTGTTTATAACCCTGTAGTCACCTGACAAGAAGTCTTGTTCCTCCTGCCACCGAACTTCACTAATTCCCACTATCTCACTATCTCACTATCTCTCCTTCATGTAGACGAACATAACCACATCCAGTCGATGATCAGTACAGCTGGACCAGAGGGCCCAGTCCATTCCATGTAAACACAGCCCACATCGTTATGGAGCCACTACCAGTTTTTACAGTGCCTTGTTGACAACTTGGATTCATGGCTTCGTCGAGTCTGCGACACATTCAAACACTACCATCTGCTGCCACCAACCGAAATCGCGACAGATCTGAGCACGCCAAGATTTTCCAATCGCCTACTGTCCAACCAATCGTGTCACGGGCCCAGGACAGACGCTGCAGGCGATGTCGTGCTGGTAGCAAAGGCACTCGCGTCGGTCGCCTGCTGCCACATTCCATTAACTGCAGATTTCGGCGCACTGCCCTAACGGATACCTTCGTCGTACGTCCAACATTAAGTTCTGCGGTTATTCCAGGCAATGTTGCTTGCCTGTGACAACTCTACGCGAACACCGCTGCTCTCGGTCGTTAAGTAAAAGCCGTCGGTCAGTGCATTGTCCGTGCTGAACGGTAATGACAGAAATTTGATATTCTCGGCACGCTCATGACACAGTAGAATTCGAAATACTGAACTCCCTGACGACTTCCGAAATGGAACGTCCATGCATCTAGGAGTAGCTCCAGCTACTATTCCGCATTCAAAGTCTCTTAATTCCTGCGGTGCGTTCATACGTCGGTATCCTTTCATACGAATCAGCTGAGTACAAACGACAGCTCCTCCAAAGCCCTGCCCTTTCGCATCTAGTGTGCGCGATACTGCTGCTGTCTGTATGTGCGCATATCCCTACCCCATGACTTTTGACACCCCAGTGTGCTTGGTTCGTACTTACCAGACGGAAAGGGTGCAAGGTGCTAGGACTGCCTCACGTGTCGGCTGACGTCCACTGAGGAATTCCCCAGCCTAAATCTCTCGAAGCTCATCTGCTAGGACGCAGCTGGGCAGAGCCCGGCTGAGGTGAGACTTAACGAAGGCGGCTCCCAATTGAAAGACTTTCCCCGCGCAGCGCGGCAATAAAACACGCTCCCCTCCCCCCTCGCCCCTACCCGTGGCCTCTACCCTATCCTATCGTGTCCGGGCTGGCCTTCCGATGGTTTATTGGTCCAATTCCGGCCGGATTTATCCCCGCGAAAGCGTTTTTATGCCTGCCCGGGCTCCTTGTCTTCTCTGGCGCAAACCGACTACACTCCGCCCACTCCTGAATTCTTACACTCCAGCTCAAACACACAGTGAAGCGTTTGAGCGGGTACAATCTCTTCTACGAGAACGTAGACAATTCCCCAACGAAGTGACTGAACGTCCAGAAAAATCAACTATTACATGTAATCAGGTGTACGTTGTGAGATAATATACACGCCCCTATACACCGGCTTTACCACAACAAACGGCTCCAGCCACTATAATGGAAAACACACTAACCGAGACTTTCAGTGCAAATAGTAGTTCATTCGTTTCTTCTTCCACTTGCGTAGAGCCCTACAAAGAACTTTGTTCAATTGTTTATGCTTCGTTTGTTGTTGTTTTCTTTTCTACCTTTTCCTAACTTTGTGCTACTTTTTCGTTCCCTTCTATCTTACATATTTCCAGTTATAAAACATTTTCCCTAAAAAATCCCTCTTACAGTATTTCTTATTCTGTTTAAGTTTTCATTTCCAGTTCTTTCCTAACTTGTGGAATCCAGTTCGTTGTTAATTTCGTTTCCCCAAGATATTTGAAAACCAGCTTGGTGAGTCTATTATCATCAATTCTGTAGAAAAATAGTGATTTCCTCTTCGTTATTGTTTCTGATATTTTTTTATGCTCTGATAAATATCGTCATTACATCTTAATTTTCAAAATGTTGCGTTTTCCTGTGGACTTAACATTTTACGTATCATTCTCCTTCCTAATATTTTTAATTTATCAGGTTTATAATTTAATATTAGATTCATACTAGATTTCTTTTCCTTAGAGAATGTAGGACTTTGAGACTTCACTTAGTTCCAACCAGGCGTATTTAGAAACTCGCAATGCAGTGGAATTTACAGTGTGCATAGACCAAAGATTCCTAGTAATAATAGTAATAAATAATAATAATAATATCAATACTAATATTCCCTGTCCAAAATCAGTCCTTGAAGAACTACGAAAGCCCTATTTTGGCGAAGAATCTCAAGATGCACTCATACCTCCAGTAACAAATAGGCAGAGCAAATGGTACGACCTCACACCTGAAGAGGCCACGGTAGTTGGTCATTGCGCTATGCTGTAAGATCAACAAATGCGTATCACCTGCACCATACAATGAACACTGAAGAGCCAAACAAACTGGTACTCCTGCCTAATATAGTGCAGGGCCCCCTCGAGCACGCAGAAGTGCCGCAACACGACGTGGCGTGGACTCGACTAATGTCTGAAGTAGTGCTGGAAGGAAGTGACACAATGAATCATGCAGGGCTTTCCACAAATCCGTAATAGTACGAGTGGGTGGAGACCTCTTCTGAACAGCATGTTGCAGGGCATCCCAGATGTGTTCAATAATGTTCACGTCTGGGGAGCGGAGGTGTTTAAACTAAGAACAGTGTTCCAGGAGGCATTCTGTAGCAATTCTGGGTGGATGGGGTGTCACATTGTCCCGCTGGAATTGCTCAAGTCCGTCGGAATGCACAATGGACGTGAATGGATCAGGTGATCAGACAGGATGCTTACTTACGTATCACCTGTCAGAGTTGTATCGAGACGAAACAGCGGTCCCATATCATTCCAACTGCACACGCCCACACCATTACAGAGCCTCCACAAGCTTGAACAGTCCGCTGCTGACACGCAGGGTCCATGGATTCATGATGTTGTCTCCATGCCCGTACACGTCAATCCGCTCGATACAATACGAAACGAGACCAAGCAACATGTTTCCAGTCATCAACAGTCCAATGTTGGTGTTGGTGCGCCCAGGCGAGGTGTAAAGCTTTGTGTGGTGCAGTCATCAAGGGTACACGAGTAAGCCTTCGGCTCCGGAAGTCCATATCGATGGAGTTTCTTAGAATGTTTCGCACACTGACACTTGTTGATGGCCCAGCATTGAAATCTGGAGCAATTTGTGGAGGGGTTGCACTTCTGTCACACTGAACGGTTCTCTTCAGTCGTCGTTGGCCTCGTTCTTGCAGGATCTTTTACCGGCCTCAGCGATGTCGGAGAATTGATGTTTTACCGGATATTCACGGTGTATTTTTGAAATGGTCGTACGGGAAAATCCCCACTTGATCGCTACCTCGGAGATTGTGTGTCCCATCGCTCATGCGCCGACTATAACACCGCGTTCAGACTCACTTAAATCTTGATCATCTGCCATTGTAGCAGCTGTAACCGATCTAACAACTGCGCCAGACACTTGTCGTCTCATACAGGCGGTGCAACCTCAGGCCGTATTCTGCCTGGTTCCTTATCCCTGTGTTTGAATACGCATGCCTATACACGTTTCTTTGGCGCTTCAGTGTACCTGACATCGTTCTACGTCAGACAGAAAGAGAAAAAGAAATCATCACTCTTAATAAACGTATCAGTTCCATGTGCCCGAAGCGTTAATTGTAAGGCGACAAACAAGAATTTGAAATTTAAGAATCTGAATGGCTCTGAGCACTATGGGACTTAACATCTGTGGTCATCAGTCCCCTGGAACTTAGAACTACTTAAACCTAACTAACCTAAGGACATCACACACATCCATGCCCGAGGCAGGATTCGAACCTGCGACCGTAGCAGTCGCGCGGTTCCGGACTGAGCGCCTAGAACCGCTAGACCACCGCGGCCGGCTTAAGAATCTGAGCCTCGAGGTCAGTCTAATGAGGAATAGGCAAATTAGTGTCATTCACGCTAGTAGTCACTGTCGCGCTGGGACTAATGCCGCTTAACTTGGAGAGCACTCAGTGAAGGACCCCAGGACATATTAAAGGAAATGGAATGAAAGTGCTGCTGGCTGAAACCTTACGGATCTCGGATGAAGTGTTGGTAGGTCATCAGGCGCACTACTCAGGACTCTGCAAGTATCCTGGAGTACAAAAAAATGGCTCTGAGCACTATGGGACTCAACATCTTAGGTCATAAGTCCCCTAGAACTTAGAACTACTTAAAGCTAACTAACCTAAGGACATCACACACACCCATGCCCGAGGCAGGATTCGAACCTGCGACCGTAGCAGACCCGCGGTTCCGGACTGCAGCGCCAGAACCGCTAGACCACCGCGGCCGGCTATATCCTGGAGTACACCTGACTTTATCAAAAAATGTAATCTCTGTTTTGGGTAACAAAGGTAGTAATTGTTATAACTACAGACCGTGGTAACCGCGGAATGTTTGAAAAGAAATGGCGAGGTCAGAACCAAAGCTTGGGACAACAGTATCAGTTAATGAAAAAGTTTCTTCGATCTTCTCCATGTCGTAGGAAATGCAAAATTCAGCATTTACTGGAACCGCAGCAAATAAACAATCCGTTGCACTGGAACGGACAATAATCAGTAAAGATTTTTAGGGGCTCCGGACAGGTTGGGACACCTGTATCTTAAACGATATAAAATTTATTCGTATAAAATATACTTTTTCTCTGAAGCTATTGGGAATAAAAATTTGAAAAAAAATATTTTGTAGGTCACACATTTATAGCCACTTCAACAGAGGGATTTCTAGAAGTACTGATTATTTTTAAGACATATTATTTTCGTAAAAAATGGACATAAAATAAAAAAAAATATTCATCTTCCTGTGTGTCTAAGACTGACATCATTCATACTTACAAAATAAGAAATTTCTTGTGTTAATATATGCCAATACTTCATTGAGTACATACAATAATTATGGCCTAATTCTGACAAGAAGAAGATGAGAAAAAGTACACTATTTTTTTTTAAAAAAAAGAAACTTGTGGGAAACCCCCATTAAAGACGTCAGTGCATCCGAACTCCATATGATGGGTTGTCTGCACCCTCTTCCATCTCATCTCGCAAAATCCTTTTTCCTCATTGTCTTCGCTGTCTAGCCCTTACTTCAAGGTTTGTAACAACTCCCATTTATGCCCTAAGTCTCTTTATCTAAAGTTAACATTTACTTCACTGTGAAACGACCAACAGTTCGTAGTCGTTTTTCAGAGCTTTGCAACATTTCCTTCAACGACCATTGACACTGCATTAAAGACATCAAAATTATATTTTGAAAAAAAAAACACTGTCTTAGCAATTCTGGCCGATATTATGCTGGTGATGGAATCGTTAGGTTTCGGGGTATCGCCGTGTAGACATTTCTTCAGTAGTCTAACATCTGACAAATTCCTGAAGTTTCTTTCAAGACTTCCACTATGACAAAATGTATAGATGGTTTGTCAACAAGTTTATCGGCATTTTGTTGTGCTCTGGTGTATTTGTACCATCAATCACTTCCTGGAGGGCACAGGCCATGAATGGGATTACCGTCTGTTGAGAGGGGAAACGAAACCGCTCATGCAGCTTTTCTCGTGTATTCAATGTTAGTAACATTTTGCCTGATGACTGTGCAATAGTAATTTTGAATTTTATCTACGCTGTAAATATATTCTTACCATGCAATTCTCTGTCATTTTCCTATTTCTTTCTGTTGTGACTTGGCAAGACAGCCAAGCCACTATGAGGAAGCCGAAAGGCACTCGTTTAAGCTCATGCAGGCTGGCGTAAGGTCTGGAACAGTTGTAGGAGTTGAGTCTAGTAAAAAAGGTACGTAGCTTCTGGAATACGTAACTTTAATCCATAATTGGTGAACATCGGTCTGACGGTACATGCATCACAAGATAAATAGCAAATGATAATGGCGCCTTGATAGGTCGTAGCAAATGACGTAGCTGAAGGCTATGCTAACTATCGTCTCGGCAAATGAGAGCGTAATTTGTCAGTGAACCATCGCTAGCAAAGTCGGCTGTACAACTGGGGCGAGTGCTAGGAAGTGTCTCTAGACCTGCCGTGTGGCGGCGCTCGGTCTGCAATCACTGATAGTGGCGACACGCGGGTCCGACGTATACTAACAGACCGCGGCTGATTTAAAGGCTACCACCTAGCAAGTGTGGTGTCTGGCGGTGACACCACACTTTCCATTGTAAGCAGTTTTTAGTGGTAGCAGCCTCGTACCCATTCGCTTTTGTACATGATCTAGGCTCTCCAGTTCAGTGACCGTTGCATTTCTCCATATGGCTTGTCTTCCTCAACTGCTTCTTTTGAATCAACATCTTCTAAGTAACTGCCCTCGGAGGTTGGTGACTAAAAAAAATCAAATTTGTTGAGTAATGTGTAATGCTCATTCTCACGCAATCACAATGTTCTGTTTAGTTGAACGAATAAACCAGAAATAAGGCACTAATATATGTACTGTATATCATTGAAAAGGGAAAACTTCATAAATTAGGATCAGTGAAAAAAACATTGAAAATTCCAAGATTTCACCCTGTGTGGGGCCCATCAAATGAGACTGTTGAATCCAACACACACAATCTGCAAACCAGCTAAACTGGTCTGTCCAAACACAGGGATCTGAAATATTGGGCCAAAGAAATGTGGAAGCAGAGGTCTGTATGTATTCATATCGTTCCTGTGATAATACTGGACATCGTCGTCCTCCCAAGACGAGCTCTGGAGAGGCTGCAGCACCTAAAACAGCACCCTGGACTCTGCTACCAGAACCGGCAGGCAGTAGTACTGAACGTATTTGCTAGTAATTCTTCCGGATTGTATGGTGGTGATGCATGGAACTTTTCCGTTCTTAACTTTTCGTCCACAGCTCCGCTGAACATCTTGAGAGGTGCACCCTTGAATATATCCAGCGCATTTCTGAATTAACATCACGAACGGAAAAATTTCGTTGACCGCGAACGTACAGCCCGGAAGTTAACCACCAGCAAAGCCATCCATTCGCGAAAGCCGTCAGTTGTAATGAACATCTACAGACCAATTCGTCCGTTTCTCGTCAAGCTTAGTTTGTGATAACGTTTTGTTTAAGCCATTTCCTTGTACCAGTAAAGTACAAATACCAGTGAGCCGCTAAATACGAGGGTCATTCCCGAAATAATGACTTATTATTTGTATGACCGAGACGGATTACGTTGATGTAAGTTGATGTAGTACTAATTTTTTTGAATCTTTCCGCTTATTTCTATTGTTTTCGTTGTCCTGTAACAGACACCAGCAGGAGAGGAACATTCCAAAACTGTGTCTGATATCGACAAGTGTACAACACAGAAATGTATCACTGAATTTCTCAATGCGGACTAAACTGCGCAAATAGAAGTCCATCGACGCCTTCTAACTGTGTATGGAGACGATACACTATGCTTGAGTAATGTGAAACAGTCAATGCTGTGATTCAGTAATGTGAAAAGGATGTGTACAATTGAAGCCACGTCCTGATCAAACCTTCACGGTTGCCACCTTTCATAATGAACAGTGTCTAAATGATGACAGGTGGATTACCATTACAACTCCGGTTATAGCAAAGAGAGTGCGAGACGGCGGATGCTTAGGCGACCTGCGTGACCAGTACGAGTCTGAAGGTGATAATTTTCTGGGCACCATCATAAACGGAGGTGAGACGTGGTGTCACCATTAAGGGCCAAAGTCCAAAACGGTCCAACGAGTGCCAACCCCCAAATTCTCCATCAATAAAGCCGTTCGAATCACAGCCATCTGTAGGGGAAATATGTGCGCGGTCTTCTAGGATAGGCATGGTGTGGTAACTTTGTACGTCTTGGAGTCTAAAGCAGCTATCACTTCAGAAGTTTTGAAGACGACACTAGCCAGACTGAAAGCACACATGTCGAAATTCAGGTCAGAGATGTAGACAAACTTCGGCTTGTATCACGGCAACGGCAGGCCCCAGCTTTGCAACCATGGAAGTTATTGCCAAATTTGGCTGGACTGTTTTCCACGTCCACCGCAGAGATCAGATTTAGCACTTTCAGACTTCCGTCTCTCTGTGCCAGTGAAAAAGGACTGCGTAGTTAACATACTCTGGACTCAGATTTTGTCATCAAAGCTGTAAGGAACTGGCTCACCTCATTTAGTTCAGGTATCAACCACAGGGGCAAGCAGGCTCTATTCATCGACGGAGAAACTGCACAACGAATGATGGTGACAAAGTGGAAAAATTTATATATTTTTCTCATTACAACCACAGATCACAAAAAATTTAATAATCTGATAACTGCCGCCGCAGTGGCCGAGTGGTTCTATCAGTCAGGAACCGCGCGACCGCTACGGTCGCAGGTTCGAGTCCTGCTGTCCTTAGGTTAGTTAGGTTTAAGTAGTTCTAACTTCTAGGGGACTGATGACCTCAGATGTTAAGTCCCATAGTGCTCAGAGCCATTTGAACTATTTTTTTTAATCTGATAACTGATTTCGGTCGGTAATGACTATCTTCACTCCAGTGGATGCACAATATTCTAATCGCATAAAATGGTAGGGGGAAGTTGGGTAAAATCAGATACCTACTTGTCTCTGAGACTAGTGCTATCGTCGGTGTGATAACGTTCGGAGCTACTAGCAGCCTCCATTTCGGAGAGTATTAGGCAATCAGCATTAACGAATGCCTGTTATTTTTCGTTTCAATATATCTGTTGAAATTTTCTCCTATGTTAGCTCTCAGTGGAGCAGAGTACTGAAGAGAAACATAACGTGATAAGATATAGGTAATTTCGATTGAACAGTTTTCTCAGGAGGAAACACGAAGGAATTATTAGAATTGGACGGAAACAGGTAGATTTGATATACATGTACTGACAAACAAATGATTACAGTTACAGAAAAACTGGATGATTTAATCAGGAGAAAGGACTTCACAAATTAAGCAATCAATACTGCATTGGTCCACCTCTGGCAATCATGAAAGCAGTTATTCGGCTTAACACAGATTGACACTTTGTTGGATGTCATCCTGAGTGGTATCGTACCAAACTCTGTCCAGTTGCCACGTTAGATGGTCAAAATCTTAATCTGATCAGGGTTCTTACCCATAATACTCCGAACGTTCTGAACTGGGGTGAGATGTTGCTAACTTGTTGGTCACGGTAGGGTTTGGAGAGCTCGAAGACAAGCAGCAGAAATTCTCGCCATGAGAGGTTCGGCATTATCTTGCTGAAATGTAAACTCAGGATGGCTTGCCATGAACAGCAACTAAACAGGGCGTAGATTTTTTCAAATGGCTCTGAGCACTGTGGGACTTAACATCTTGAGGTCATCAGTCCCTTAGAACTTAGAACTACTTAAACCTAAGTAACCTGAGGACATCACACACATCCGTGCCCGAGGCAGGATTCGAACCTGCGACCGTAGCAGCAACGCACTTCCGGACTGCAGCGCCTAGAAGCGCTCGGCCACAGGGGCCGGCCTCTGACTGATATTTGCTGAAATTCGAAGGGGTCTTTATGGTCCCATCGCTCATTCCCACGCTCTCCCTGTGTCCTCACACCACTAGACCACCTCTTGTGGGATTACGCTTAGGATCCGTGTACATAAAACCAATCATTGGCACCGTTACCCTTCGCGCAGAACTGTTGAACCTGCAGTGCTGACCCACACATGGCTAGAACTCTTATTATTGCCTTGATCCTCTAGGAGCAACGAGTCGGGCACATATCGAAATTCCTGCGAAACAGAAAACAAAGTAGCTTTGCGAGTTGATAAACGTTTTGCAGCAAGCCACAATGCTGTGTCTGTAAGTTTCCAAGATACGATTTTTTTAAATGATAGCGGCATTTTGTCGGCACCCTGCACAGCTTTTTAGCAACAGGAGCGATTACTCATCAATTTACAAATTTCAATGCTGGGGCTTCCGACATGGAGCACAGCCTGTCTCCACAGCTCGCTGTCACCCTCGGCAGTTGGCAGTGAGAACAAATGGCCCGTAATTATGACGAGGAGTTGCGGGCAAATCATCCACAGCGGGGGAGAAGAGTTAGAGAGAGAGAGAGAGAGAGAGAGAGAAGGCTTAGATAGAGAAAAGGGGCGCAAAGGAAACCCCTTTCCCCTCCCTTCAATATGGCGGCCACATAATTAACGTTGCTAATACTGGTAGCGGCGCGGAGAGACGCGGACGCCAGCGCCTCTGGCGGAGATTAATCTGTACTAAGTCACAGGCGCGCGCGTGCGAGAAGGGGGTTTCTCCTCTTAACTCCGGAGCCCCTGAAAACTTCTCCACCCTCCTCCCAGCTTCTCCTCCCTCCTAACCAGCTGAGCCTAGCAGAAAGCCGGTCCATCCTCATCCTCCCCTTCTGTCCTCCCCCCTCCCCCAAAAACCCCTCACCCCCACCCGCCACCTCGCAACAGCGGTGCCTACGACTCGCGCTGATTAACCGCGGCTTCATTTAGGATAGAGGCTTCTGTAATAAGATGCAAAGCGGAATTTAATGCCTTCTGCGGCGCGGATGCTGGCGAAAAATATGGAGCCTCCCCCTAGCCGCGTGATTTACGCGCCGGCCAAACTTTATGTATTTATAAGAAGTAATTAGAGAGGGTTCCGGCGGCCGCAGCTGCGGCGGTCCTGCGTTCGAGACTTTAGACCTCCGAGGGGAAATTTCGTCTGTAACTCTGTAACTGAATAACATCATTTACGTTGTCGGGGCAGCACAAGTCTGGGAATCCTAGTGATTCTGGCAGAAAATTAACCAACTGGATGCTAACTGAATAACAGAAACTGGGAAACAACTACGTAACTGCGAACGGGAACATAAATTGTATAAATTCTGTCAGAACACAGACCACTTACCAGTTGCCTGCTTAGTGCACATACGCTTGTAGCTAATATGTCAGTAAAGATAGGTAGCTACTGTGTAACACATCGTTAAGAAGACCTTTCGGTTCACTATGTAGAACGAGGTGAAAGAAACTATTGTTCCATGACTGAGTGAGAAAATGAAAATCGTCGCAAGTAACACGGGAGTGTGTGGGAATGCAAACGTCCTCTGCGAATTTCATTGATAAAATATTCTCGAGGACATAGTTTCAATTTTTACACAATATGAGACCGAAAGCCACCGAGTAAATTTCGGATGTTACACAGGGGTACTTTGTGCGAATTTCGGCTTATGCGACTCGTGGTCTTCGGTGGTTCGTTACAGGCTAATAATGCAGTTATGATCTTTTCTGTGTGCTACACTGGTTACCAGTGAAAAAGTGTTTACTCGTCAGTCAACGAGACGTACAACGCCGTCGCTGCGGGAACAGTTCAGCATTCGTCTTTGTGTCGTTATTTCATTGCATTCAGTGAAGCCACACACGCGTTAAATAGCAGTCAGCTCTTCATCAGTAAAATTATCCGCAGCGACGTGTGTTACCATTAATCTACAACTACACTGCCAGAAAAACTAACCAGACAAAGAGTGGTTCAGAACTGAATGCAACCTTGAGGACGAACTGCAAAATGTGCATTACTGTTGTCAAGAGGAATTATCGTGCGCGAAAAGAGTAAGTTAGTTCCCAAAGGGGACAGACCGAGCAGACCCTGATTTCCGCTGTTGTGTGGACATTTTCTGTGCAATAGTGACAAAATGAGAAATTGGAGTCAGGTAACAAATGAAATGCGGTTACGACCCCACCAAAGATCACTGGTCCCCGACAACAAAACACTGTTAGAACATCCATGGACAACCTCCTAAATTTTGTCTGTTGGATTCACGTTCACGCTGTGGAGAGATCAAAGAGGCGGGAAGCACCAAAACTATAAATTTTATGGCTTTGGGTTTTTGAAGTTCCTGAAGACAAGAGGTTAAGGAATATCGTACCTTTCTGAATGGATTGAGGTTTCCCAACAAGCGGAAGGCGACACGTCTGGAGGATATCGACGTATGTACACTCAGCTTCATAAATTGAGGATAATGCTGATACATCGTGAAACAACGCTCTGGTGGGCGGTTTTCGGGTTTAAATCACCTCGGGGTATGAACATGTGGTGCATTTGACCTGCGGTCGTCACACGGTGGCGCTGGGAGCAGTCCACATACGCAGAGGTGTGTTGGTGCATGTCAGAGTACGGTGCAGCGAGTAAGTGTGCAGGCGTCTTCAGACGTTGCTGATGGTGACTGTGTGTTGAAAATGGCGCAAAGAACACATATTGATTACGTTATGAGGGGTAGAGTACCAGCGCGACTGGAGGCTGGTCAAACACAGCCGGTCGTAGCACGGGCCCTCCGTGTGCCACAAAGTGTGATCTCAGGATTATGGCAACGATTTCAGTAGACAGGAAACGTGTCCAGGCGCTACAATACGGGACGTCCACAGTGTACAGCACCACAAAAAGACCGATATCTCACCATAAGTGTCCGCAGATCGCCACGGAGTACTCCAGGTAGCCTTACTCGGGACCTTACCGCAGCCACTGGAACAGTTGTCTCCAGACACACAGTCTACAGACGACTGAACAGACATGGTTTATTCACCCGGAGATCTGCAAGGTGCATTCCACTGACTCCTCGTCACAGGAGACTCCGTAAAACCTGGTGTCAAGAACACAGTACATGGTGATTGGAACAGTGGTCGCAAGTTATCTTCACGGACGAGTCCAGCTATAGTCTGAATGCCGGCCGCGGTGGCCGTTCAGTTCTAGGCACTTCAGCCCGGAACCGCGTGACTGCTACGGGCGCAGGTTCGAATCCTGCCTCGGGCATGGATGTGTGTGATGTCCTTAGGTTAGTTAGGTTTAAGTAGTTCTAAGTTCTCGGGGACTGATGACCACAGCAGTTGAGTCCCACTGTGCCCAGAGCCATTTGAACCATTTTGATCCATAAGAAATTGTTTGTAAAAACATGCGACTTTGAAAACTATGTCTTTGTTTATAATAACTTTTTTTCTATCAGTCACGATTTCCTTTTGTTTATATTTTACACGAAGCGTTCTGGGAAAGATTTCCATTTTCAAGTGCGTTTTTCTCTGTGCGCTGTTCCATTCTTCTATAAATTTTTTAGATGTGCGAGGTTCTGCATTGTTCTGCTGACTTTACTGCAATATCCAAAACCGCGGGGGTTAGCCGAGCGGTCTGAGACGTGTTCTCACGGTCCGCGCGGCTCCCCCCCTCTCCTCCCCGCCCCCCTCCTCCTCCCCGCCCCCTCCACCCTCCCCCGCTCGGAGGTACGAGTCCTCCCTCGGGCATGCTTGTGTGTGTTGTTCTTAGCGTAAGTTAGTTTAAGTTAGATTAAGTAGTATGTAAGCTTAGGGACCTATGACCTCAGCAGTTTGGACCCATAAGACCTTACAAAAAATTTCCAATTTCCAAATATCCGAAAAAAAGGAGCTATTTCTGGTTGATCATCGATCTTTATACATAGTTAGGGGCCAAATTTGGAGTCTCACACATATGTAACATCACAAACAACATTCTGTGCGCAATACACATCGAGAATAACGAACTTACACAAACAGCTGCAAAGATGTTTTTAGATGTACACAGAGCACATTAAACCCTTCTCACACATACCAGCAATAGCAACACACATGCACAATACCGGACAGAACAAAATAAAGTACTCCATCGGCTAAATAAAGGGCATAAAATGGATCTGTTAGAAGAACTGGAAATATATTCACATTACAGGTAACATGAAGATAGGACATTAAACGTCTTTAAAGTGAACCAGTGAATTTCTTCAGAAGGTTCGACAATATACTTAATTAAAAATACTAAGAAACAGAAATAAGCACCATTGGAAACTGATATAAGAAAATTATGATTCAGATCGTTAAGATAAAAATCCTCTGTTGAAAACAGTATCATACTCTACGAAAGTTCTATAATGTAATTTATGTTTACCATATCTAATTACATCTTTGTAACTGTTTGTTTATGTAAGTACGCAAGTATCGATGTATAAAGCGCACAGAAAATGGTATGTGATGTCAAACATGTGATAGACTCTGTGCATATGCACTATAAGAAAACTTCAAGTACATGTCCTTCCTAATTTCCCCAGCAACTACGTATGAAAGTCGACAATCAACTAAAAATTTCACGTTCTTTAATATATTGCAGCAAAGTCAACAGAACAATGGAGAACCTTCACATAAAAAAACATTAAAATAAAATGGAATAGTTCACAGTGAGAAACACAGTTGAAGATAGGAATCACTTCCAAAAATGCGTTGCGTAAAATATAAATAAAATAAAATAATGACTGTTAGAACAAAAGGTATTTATAAACAAACATAATTACGGATTGAAAGCGCTGTCATAGAATTAATTTGGCCCAAAATTACTCCTATAGAGAGGGATAATGTTACGCAATTTCCTTCCCACTCTCGTCCTTGGCAAGATATTACGGCCCAGCCAGTACAGAAGTATGCAGTGACGTTACGTTACAAACTCTTAGAAATAAGTTGCCAATGTCACTAGCGAGACTGTGGAGGCTCGTCGTGTACAGGAGTGTGTAAGGGTAACGTCATACAAAGGCATATGTGCGCTTTCTTTAGTGGTGCATATAGGTCAATTTTTGTATGTGGTGAATGATAACGCCCGTCCGTTGCTGCTGGTCTGCCGGATAATTCCTTGCATGAATATCATTTGATAAGGAAAACAAACTGATTTACGTTTGCACGCGATAAAAGAGGGATCTCTTACAGTCTTCCTTTCATAGCAATGAACGGTTCTGGAGTGGCTTCAACGCCATCAGACAGACGATCGCCAGAACCAACGGATTTCACTCTTTTTGACTTACTCAGTCGCAGCGGGAGGAAGAGCCACTTGTGCCTGCAGACGGAAGGGATTAACTGAAGGCCAGTTATCGTTCACAAAGTCAACAAGACAGATGAACATAAATAAGTAAGCCGTTTATTATTCCAAAAGTAATCGCTGTAGTTATTAATACATTTATCCCACTGTGAGACAAAACGGACAATGCGTTCATGGAAAGATGTTTGCGGTTATATTCGGGACCAAGAGTGTACCCAGCATTGCACCTCTTCGTCCGAAGTGAATCGACGTCTTTCTTCACGGTTCCAAAAATATCGAAATCGCATCGGGACAGATGGGGATTGTATGCAGGATGTGTAAGTTCTTTCCAGCGTATTCAAAACAACCTGCCGACAATATGCCCGCCGCATGATGCCAAGCGGACTACGATGCAGCGATTCCGCTGGGAAGCCCTCACACATCCTACATACAGTCACGATCGCTCCCCACGCGATTTCGGTATTTTCGGAGCCCTGAAGACGGCTGTCGATTTGTGTCGAACAGGTGCACGCTTGGGAACAATCGTGGTTCCGCAGGCGACCGCAAACATTTTTCCATGAAGCCATTGACCGTCTTGTCACACAGTGGCATAAATGCGGTAACAGTTATGGCTTTTGAAAAAAATAAATAGTTTTCTTCCTTTCTTCGCATCTGTGAATATGAGGCGGTTGACGATCTAGTGTGGATCAAATTGCCACCGATTCATTTATGGGGCACCAGAAGGCCATTTCTGCCACAATGGTACCGAGACAAAATGCACCCCATAACCTTGAGCAAATGATGGTAGACTAGTTTTCAGAGGCTTCCCATGGTTTTGTGTCACTCAGTGTGTGAGATCTATACAGGGTGGTCCATCTGAAGTTTAGGATGAGATTATCTCGAGAACTGCACATCGGGTAAAAATAGTGGGTAAGACAAGTTCGTAAGCTCAAAGGAGGTCATCGAATGATACTACTTGGGCGGGGTGGGGGCAGTTTTTAAATCTTAAATGGAACCCCCTTTTTTTTGCAGATTCGGGTTCTCCATAAAAAAGTAATCAAGTTTTGTCTCAAACATTTTTTAAACTATTGGCAGATGGCGCTGAAATCGAGAAAAACGTAAAATTGGGGAAGAACTCCGATTTAATTAGAGAGATCCGAGAAGGACGCATCAAATTGATACAAACTGTGCACCAATTCCTTCATTACGCCAAATTAAGCTATTTTTTACAAAATATATCCTACCCGCCACAGTTTTTGATGGAAGGAGGCGGAAGGTATTAAAATCTCGTTGGGGAACTCTTCACAACTGCATTACTCATCCGAATGTGGCGTTACCATGGCCAGACTGCGAACAATTGCTCAGTATAAAGGTCGGTGCAATGCGAAGAGATGTCACTTAACTTTCAGATTGTGAACCGTAAACATCAATTGAAAAAAGTAATTTATTCTTTAGCGAAACATGGCTCACTATCCTCCTACAGAGATTATTGATATGATGTTAATTTTAGGTGAATACCATAACAATTACGCTGCAGTTGCGCAATTGTATGCGGATCGTTTCCCAAACAGACGACATCCAAGCGAAAACGTTATTCGAAATTGCACTCAATGAGCTCGAAATGGATATATGCACTGTCCACCTCGTCATCATAATACTCAACTAATCTTTGACGCCAAAGACCGAGGTACATTTAAATCAGCCGCTTGGCTAACTGAGACCTGCCCTGACCTCAGTTTTGTTACAACTGACAAGAACAACAAACCCCTGCCGGTCTCTCGCAGGGTACTTGAGGATTTCCCCCACTCTCAGCATCGCCCAGTGCTCTTAGAAATAGGTCTTACTATTCCCCTGATATCCTCTTATCCTCGTCCTAGATGGAACTTTGGGAGGGCAGATTGGGCTGCTTTCTCGGAGAAACTTGATAAATGCCTTGGATGGATACCCCCAACGTATAAGAACTACGAAAGATTTGTTGGAGCCGTCATCAGCTCAGCTAAAGTTAGTATGCCCAGAGGATTCAGAAAAGAATATGTGCCAGGATGGAGCGAGGAAAGTGAACGGCTTTATAGACAGTTTCTGGACAAAGGGGATAAAGAAATTGCAGACGATCTATTACATAGCCTAGACGCGGCCAGGCGTGCTAAGTGGATGGAGACCGTGGAACAAATGGATTTTACAAGATCAAGCAGAAGGGCGTGGTCTTTGCTTCGGAGACTTGGAGGTGGAGGTAAAAATCTGCGAATGACCAGTGCTATGTCCCCAAATACAGTTGCGGTTCACATCAGCAAGACGTCCAGGGCCCCAAAGGAACGAGCCCATACTATAAAAATTAAAAAGGAACTTAAAGAGCTAAAATCGACAGCAGAGAACAATACATCTTATTCCCAACCCTTTTCAGTCGAAGAGTTAAATATGGCCCTGAACGATATAAAACCAGGAAAGGCCCCAGGGTTTGATGGGATTCACCCAGAATTTCTGCTCCACTGTGGTAAATCTGCAAGATTATGGCTTGCGCGATTCTTCTCTAACGTGTTGCAAACTGGAAAAATTCCGCACACTCTCAAAAAGGCTAAAATTGTTGCCATATTAAAACCGGGCAAACCGAGTGACCAACCTCAGAGCTACCGCCCAATCGCCTTACTCAGCATGATCTATAAATTACTGGAGAGACTTATGTACAACAGAATGAGCGAAGTCATCCTGGAGGCAGGCGGGCTTCCGGCCGAAAAGAAGCTGCACGGATCAGGTCCTCGCTCTAACAACCTACATCAAGGCGGGCTTCCAAAGACAGCTAAAAACATCAGTGGTATTTGTCGACCTGACGGCGGCGATCGACACTGTCTGGAGACAGGGCCTGATTTATAAGCTCCTCCGCATCGTGCCATGTCTAAAAACGGCTAACATTATCAACGAAATGCTCTGCAATAGACCATTCCAGGTTGTCATCGGTAACAACAGAAGTAAATTCATGAAACTTAATAATGGCCTGCCCCAAGGTTCAGTACTGGCTCCACTGCTTTTCAGCATGTATATAGCCGATATGCCTAGGACGAGATCCAAAATGTTCGGATATGCGGACGACTGGGCCTTGGCCACACAACATCGAGTGATGGAGGAAACTGAGATCACACTATCCAGCGATTTGACCACGCTAGGAAAATACTTCCGTGACTGGAGGCACCAACCCAGCCCATCCAAAACAGAGGCCACTTGTTTCCATCTGAATAACAAATTAGCAAACAAAGAGCTCAAGATCCGCTTTGATGGCGGCATTCTTCCATATAATAGAACACCAAAGTATCTGGGCGTGACACTCGATAGAACATTGAGCTATAAACAACACCTTGTAAACACTGCTGAAAAAGTCAGAACTAGAAACAACATTGTCCAAAAGCTTTGTGGCACTAGTTGGGGGTCCACTGCCTCCGTTCTGCGTAGCTCTGCGCTAGGACTTGTCTATTCTGCAGCAGAGTACTGTTCCCCAATATGGTTAAATAGTTCTCACATCAAGAAGGTGGATGCAGTCTCGAACCAAACGATGAGGATTATCTCTGGAACGATCAGGTCAACTCCTGTCCAATGGCTGCCTGTATTGAGCCATATCCCGCCGCCACATTTGCGCAGAGAACACGCACTTGTCAGGGAGTGTCGAAAAATCCAAAATAGCCCAGATCTTCCTATCCACACCCTGAGTAATGGAACTGAGCAAAATAGATTGAAATCCAGACACCCCCCTCTCGCAAGTGCCAAAGATCTGGTAAAGAACGCTTTTATTCTTGAGGACCGCTGGAGAGAAGAATGGGAGGAAAAGACACCGCCTCAGGTTAACACCTTATTGGGAACATCTAACAGACCTCGGGGCTTTGACTTGCCCCGCAAAATCTGGTCTACCCTTAACAGGATCAGGACGAGCCACTGCTGTTGTGCGGACTCCTTGTACAAATGGAGCATAATGCCATCACCACAGTGCGACTGCGGCGCTGACAGGCAGACAATTCACCATATCGTGGTAGAATGCCCTCTGAGGGCCGACCCTGGGCCAACAAGGGACTTCATGGATGCGACTAACAGTGCAATCGATTATATTTCTAACCTAGATGTTTGTTTGTGATATTGTAACTGTTTTGTGTGTTATGTACTTTTAGATTTTTCATACGTGATTTGTACTTGCCATACGCTAAATAAATAAATAAATAACCTCGTCATCTCGAATACAATGAAAATGTCGCTCGTGCTCTTATAGTTCCTGCCTGTGTTCAACTGGAATACCGAAATCAACTGTTTTGAGGTTTTTGAAGGCACATAAATATCACGTGTATCAAATCACACTGACACCGGCATTAACGCCGAAAGATATGCAAATATAAGTGCATTTCTGCCAGTGGGCCTTGGAAATGATAAAAGGTGTCAATGACTTTTTTTTAGATACGTTATGTTCACCGATGAGGCCACATTCAAAAACAATGGCGAATTAAATCGTCATGACTGTCATTATTGGTCCGCTGTCAATCCACACTGGCACAGACCCGTTGACAATCAACACAAACGGTCGTTAATGGTGTAGTGTGGAACGGTTACTTGATATGACCGTATTTTTTTTACTAAAATGTTACTGGGGAATCTTATTTACAATTTCTCCGCGATGATTTGTTGGACCTAATGAAAGATGTCGATTTAGAAACTACGCAACGAATGTGGTTCCAACAGGATGGAGCAGCTCCCCATTATGCTAAAAATGTGTGGAACGTTTTAAATTTTCGGGACCCTGGTCGGTGGATAGGATCCGACGGAACAATTCGGTGGCCTCCACGTTCACCGGACCTAATATGTCCCGATTTTTTTCTTGTGGGGTAACTTAAAAAATACTGTTTATGAAAGACAGCCCACAATCAGAAAAGATATGGAGTAATGCATTCGAAGAGTGTGTGCAGTCATACCACAGGATGTGCTGTTGAAACCCGTGGGCCAATTTCACAGACGATGAACTTTATGCATTGAAGCAAATGGGGATAATTTTGAAAAATTTCTTTGAGGTTAATTTCATTAACTAAGCACCCCTAATTGTGAGAGGCAAGGGGACTCACACTAATGAAGCACACCATGAGAACATCATTCTACTACGTCCATGTCTTTGTTCCTAGGTAACGCTAGAAGTAGGATACAGTACAGTACATTTGGTACAAAAATATCTTAATTTGGCGTAACGAAAGAATTGGTGCACATTTTTTATCGATTTGATGTGTCTTTCTCGAATAATTATAAGTAAATCAGAGTTCATGCCAAATTTTCGTTTTTCTCAATTTCAGGGCCATCTGTCAATGGTTTTAAAAAACGTTTCAGACCAGACTTGATTACTTTCTTATGGAGAATCCGAAACTGCAATAAAAAATGGGGGTTTCCATTTAAGATTTAAAAGTTGCCCCCACCCCACCCAAGGGGGTGGTGGTGGCTGGAGGTCACGTGTAGTATAATTTGATGTCCCCCTTTGAGCTTACAAACTTGTCTTACCCACTATTTTTACCCGATGTATAGTTTTCGAGATAATCTCATCCGAAACTTCAGATGGACCACCCTGTATGTATAAATATAAAAATGTTGAAGTGAGTAGTTGAAACATATACAATATAGCAACGTATCGAAGCGAACAATATACACTGTCGTGTGCTATCTTACTTACCGGAGAAATTGTCACAGCACTAAGAACTGCAGCGGTTAATGAATTGCTGATTGATGAAATCAGTAATCCAGGATGGTTGCAACAGATTTCGAACCACTACGAGCGACATTCTTGACATTCTAATTATCAACTCGAAAAGCTAAAGTTACGATATTAACCTTTTGTTTTATTTGCAGCTACATAGCTTCAGTTCCCGTCACACACTGAAATCTCCGCAGCAGAATACCGTAACAAGCCGCTAGATCATACAAGACAATATGGCAGACGTCATCTCAACTTCGTAAGTGGGCGGCGCCATTTTCCTTCGGCTCTTGTGGCAGTGTGCTGTGTTACTAAGCCTCTGGGATTTCAGTATGCAACGGGAACTGTAGACATTCACCTGCAAAGAAAACAAAAAAAATTATTTCGTT
The DNA here is from genome assembly GCF_023864275.1 of Schistocerca cancellata. NCBI lineage: Eukaryota > Metazoa > Arthropoda > Insecta > Orthoptera > Acrididae > Schistocerca > Schistocerca cancellata. The sequence continues at coordinate 90,638,974 of NC_064637.1, read as the reverse complement.
CCTGCATTTTTTTCGTGGTGATAATAAGAATTTCTTTACTGCTCTTCGTACGAACGTAACTTCCAAGTACAGCGCCGTCATGGCGGTTCACAATGCCACCAAAGCTTAGCGAGAGCAGTGTGATATCCATGGAGGTAAGAATAGAGGGAGACGCCGTGACGTCACAGCTGTGAAGCTATGTGAAGCCGAGAGTAGCCATCTCAATCCGACCAAAACCTTGCTGCTGTAAGCTTGTGTGCATAGGCTTGTCGCTCGCTTTTGGAAGGACTTTGCGCTATTATGGTGACTTGTGTGGTGTTCGGATGTACGAATCGTTCTGATTGTGATGCGAAATCGAAGGGAATAACATTTCATGTGTAAGTTGTCTCGTTAAGTGTGATTTTACAACTTCATTGTGAATGAACGTGTGCTACATCGGTACTTGTACTTTAGCGTGTTTTTCTCCTGTATGATTTTAGATTTCCTAAAAATGGAAGTCGGAAAGCTCTGTGGGAGAATGCCGTGAGGAGGAAGAATTGGCGTGCGTCTAAATGGAGCACTGTATGTTCTCAGCATTTCCGAGAAGAGGACATAGACCGAACTTTCCTTTCAAAAGTAAGGCTCCGAGAAAATGCTGTACCATCAGTTTTACCTACACACCCAAAATATTTGCAAAAGTTATGTTAATTCAAAGAATTAAATTCTTAGTTTTCAAGTTCACGGTTCAGTATAATACGTACGTATCGTCGATAATCGAAGTGTTGAGTAACTCATTTTGTCTTCATCATGTACAAAATTAAAAGCTAACACTACATTAACTGGCGTAAAGTATAGGCCTAAACAGGACACTGTGTAGATTTGCCATTCTATGTACCGTATTTCACTAAATATTGGTGGTAATGAACAGTGTTTCCCAGTAGTGTAACGTAACTGAAATGTCCCAGTACGTATTACAAGCAAGATGTATTTATGGGGCTTTGGAGGGAGGGTATAGCTAACTTAGCTTTCAGTTTCTACTATTTAGTTTGTGATACACGTTTATTACTGAAGTAACAAAATTGTATCGTTTACATTGAAGGCTAGCTATTCGTAATATTACATTAAAAACTATTTTTAATCAGAAGAAACGCGGAATTTCGCCTTTACGAGATTTTATTTTAAACAAAAACTTTGAAACAAGCAATCTGATGACGTTACATGCGTATATGGTGCAATTAGCGACTGTAATACACGCAGCGCTATAGCACACTGGCACTGTTTTGGTCAGAGTGTCATGGCAACGAGCCACGCCCCCTTTGGCTTCAAAACGTTGTACGGCTGGGATACGTAGCGCCATCTGCCCTTATTCTTACCTCCATGGTGGTATCAGATGACCTGACAAAGAGAATAATGGAAGTAAACGTATTGGACGAGAGACGCCTGGACAGCCGTGTTTCTCGACTGCCTTGCCTGCGAGCAACAAGAAAGCGAGCGCTTTCTCAGCGTTGCGTTTCGGGCGACTAAAGTTGTTCCAGCCCGCAGCGGGCCGGTAAATTAAAAATCTCGCAGAACCCCAATCAGTCTTTGTTAAACGTGACTTGTGTACAATGAGCTGACACTGGTGGCTAGCGGTAAGGGGGGCGGAGTGGGGGAGAAGGGGGAAAAGGCGGAGAGGGACAGTGGAGAGAGAGAGAGAGAGAGAGAGAGAGAGAGAGAGAGAGAGAGGGAGAGAGAGAGAAGAAATACGAGTGCGGTCACCGGCGCTGATGAAGACAGCTTATCCAGCCTCAGTGGCTCCAGTCTCCTTCCAATCCCCGCTCGCTGCCACGCACCGTACGTATCTGCTTCTTCAACGGTTGTTGCGGTACATAGAGTACAAGCGTCCAGTATTTGGGCGACTAGGGTATTCTGAGGTTGCGCTTCATAATGGAGGCCAGATGTACAGGAAACTCGAGACACATTCACAGTATGTGTCGACCGAGTAAAAGCGTTCGGAACGTAAAATGGTGCAAGAGGTTTTAAATTCTCAGTAAAATACTGGAAGCAACAGGAGATGTCGGGTAATATGCAACTTGTACAAAAACCAGGCGGGAACAATCAGAGTAAAAGGCCAACAAAGCATTAAAATGGGTATAAGATAGGGATGCAGTGTTTCTTCACTAACATTCAAATTACACATCCAAGAAGGAATAATAGGAATGAAAGATTCGTGAGTGTGATGAAAATGTAGGGTAAAATAATATCAGTAAGATCCGCTGATAGTATTATTATAGGTAGTATTATTATTACAGACCCATATCGTTAACGTCGATATGCAGCACGCTTTTAGAACATATAGTGTGTTCGAACATTATGAATTTCCTCGAAGGAATCGGTCTCTTAACACAGTCAACATGGGTTTAGAAAACATCGTTCCTGTGAAACACAACTAGCTCTTTATTCACATGAAGTGCTGAGTGCTACTGACAAGGGATTTCAGATCTATTCCCTATTTCTGGATTTCCGGAAGGCTTTTGGCACTGTACCACACAAGTGGCTTGTAGTAAAATTGCGTGCTTATGGAATATCGTCTCAGTTATGTGACTGGATCTGCTATTTCCTGTCAGAAAGGTCACAGTTCGTAGTAATTGACGGAAAGTCATCGAGTAAACAGAAGGGATTTCAGGCGTTCCCCAAGGTAGTGTTATAGACCCTTTGCTGTTCCTTATCTATATAAACGATTTTGGAGACAATCTGAGCAGCCGTCTTCGGTTGTTTGCAGATGACGTTGTCGTTTATCGACTAATAAAGTCATCAGAAGATCAAAACAAACTGCAGAGCGATTTAGAAAAAATATCTGAATGGTGCGAAAATAGCAGTTGACCCTAAATAAGGGCCGGCCGAAGTGGCCGTGCGGTTAAAGGCGCTGCAGTCTGGAACCGCAAGACCGCTACGGTCGCAGGTTCGAATCCTGCCTCGGGCATGGATGTTTGTGATGTCCTTAGGTTAGTTAGGTTTAACTAGTTCTAAGTTCTAGGGGACTAATGACGTCAGCAGTTGAGTCCCATAGTGCTCAGAACCATTTGAACCTAAATATGGAAATGTGAGCCGTCATCAACATGAGTACTTAAAGGAACTCGTTAAACTTCGCTTACACGATAAATCAGTCTAATCTAAAAGCCGTAAATTCAACTAGATACCTAGGTATTACAATTACGAACAACTTAAATTGGAAAGGACACATAGAAAATGTTGTTGGGAAGGCTAACCAAAGGAGACTGCCTACACTACGCTTGTCCGTCCTCTTTTAGACTACTGCTGCGCGGTGTGGGATCCTTACCAGATAGGACTGACGGAGTACATCGAAAAAGTTCAAATAAAGGCAACACGTTTTTTATTATCGCGAAATATGGGAGAGAGTGTCACAGAAATGATACAGGATTTGGACTGGAAATCATTAGAAGAAAGACGTTTTCCGTTGCGACGGAATCTTCTCACGAAATTCCAGTCACGAACTTTCTCCTCCGAATGCGAAAATATTTTGTTGACACCGACCTACATAGGGCGGAACGATCACCACGATAAAATAAGGGAAATCAGAGCTCGTACGGAAAGATATAGGTGTTCTTTCTTTCCGCGCGCTATACGAGATTGGAATAAGAGAGAATCGTGAAGGTGGTTCGATGAACCCTCTGCCAGGCACTTAAATGCGATTTGCGGAGTATCGATGTAGATGTAGATCCTTACTAAACGTGATGAATAATACGTAGTTGCAACTATTGAATAAAATTGTCTGATTAGCACAAAATATAGACTGGGATAAGAAAAGAAAGCAAGACGACAGTAATGAGCGACAAAAAGCACACGACTATCGACAAACTTAACGCAAAAATTGTAGATGAACCGGAAAACGAAATAAAAAACTATGGATACAATAAGCAGAAACCACAGGCACAGAGGGTATTTCTCGTCAAAAGAACTCTGCTGTCATAAAACAAAGGCCTTAATAAGAAAAAAATTCAGACAACATACATTTGAAATACTGCATTGTTTGCAACTGGATCATGGATTATGGGAAAACCAAAGAAGAAGAGAGCTGGAGCATTTGAGATGTGGTGCTACAAAAATTTTTGATAATTAGGTGGACTGATAAGATTATAAACGAGGAGGCGCTCTGCAGAATAGGCGAGGGAAGGAACATATGGCGACATTGGCGAGAAGAAAGGACAGGACGATAGGGCATTACTTGAGGATATCAGCGTGCAGGACAGCTTTGCGCAGGACGTCTTTCCTATCGCCAAAGGGATGGAAGTACTATGTGTGAATATTACCCACTGGGGATAACAAATGCCAGGGAATAGAGATATGCACATATACAAACGGCAGACAAGCACCACTGTGTGAAATAACCATAGAAATCAATGGGGGACGTACGACGAACGTAACCGTTACGAGAGTGCGGCAAAATTTGGTGTTAATGGGCTATGGTAACAGATAACTGACGCAGGCTCTAAGCAGGCTGTTTACGTTTTTATGTTGGTAGCGCCACGTAGCGCTCTTTATGAATATCACTGACTGTGCTGTGTGCAGTCTCGGGCTGGTTGGACTCATTGTTGGAATATTCGCTATTGTAGTGTTGGGCTGTTGGATGTGAACAGCGCGTAGCGTTGCGCAGTTGGAGATGAGCCGCCATCAGTGGTGGATGTGGGGAGAGAAATGGTGGAGTTTTGAGAGCGGACGATCTGGACGGGCGTCCGTCAGAAAAAGGAAATTTGTAAGACTGGATGTCATGACCTGATATATATATATATTATGACTTTTGAACATTATTAAGGTAAATACATTGTTTGATACTAAAATGTAGACTTTCACGGCCGGAAATATCATGTCCATTATAGTTATCCGGGCTGTTATGCCGTGATCGGTTGATGAATTTTGTCTCAATTCCCAACGTTTCGTCTCCGACTGCGGGAGACATCTTCAAGGAGCTCCGTAGTTCGATGGAATGTCCAACACACCCACTGGCTCGCTACCGTCACTAAAAACCACCACAGTCATATTTTAGGTACGTTTATTCGGCCACAGCCTGTTCAGTGTTAGGTGAACGTCTTCGGGCGATATCAACAGTTTTCCTTATTAATTCTCACGAATGGGAGAAATGTGCTGGTGCTATGACTCAAAAATGTCTAATCACCATACGTGACTGTCGTATCTTTTTTCTACATCTACATCTACGTGATTACTCTGCTATTCACAATAAAGTGCCTGGCAGAGGGTTCAATGAACCACCTTCAAGCTGTCTCTGTACCGTACCACTCTCCAATGGCACGCGGGAAAAACGAACATTAAAATTTTTCTGCGCGAGCCCTGATTTGTCTTATTTTGTCGTGATTATCATTTCTCCCTGTGTAGGTGGGTGCCAACAGAATGTTTTCGCATTCGGAGGAGAAAACTGGTGACTGAAATTTCATGAGAAGATCCCGTCGCAACGAAAAACGCCTTTGTTTTAATGAGTGCCACTCCACGTGTCTTTTTTTTAATAATTGCCACTCCAATTCACGTATCATGTCTGTGACACTATCTCCTCTATTTCGCGATAATACAAAACGAGCTGCCCTTCTTTGTTCTTTTTCGATCTCATCCGTCAGTCCCACCTGATGCGGATCCCACTACGCACAGCAGTACTCCGGAATAGGGCGGACAAGCGTGGCGTAAGCAGTCTCTTTGGTAGACCTGTTGCACCTTCTAAGTGTTCTGCCAATGAATCGCAGTCTTTGCTTTGCTCTACCCACAATATTATCTATGCGATCGTTCCAATTTAGGTTATTTGTAATTATAATCTCTAAGTATTTAGTTGAATTTACAGCCCTCAGATTTGTGTGACTTATCGTGTAATCGAAATTTAGTTTATTTCTTTTAGTACTCATGTGAATAACTTCGCACTTTTCTTTATTCAGGGTGTAGTGACATCGACAGAGGCTTCGTGAAATGAGGCCTGTGATACATCTAGTCATGTTATAGACTAAGTGCTACGTACAGGCGCAGACATATACTGTGCTAGCGTTTCTCGGTGTGAATTCCAGCATGAAACTTTAACGCAGACTTATAAACCGTCATATTTTGCGCATGTGACGCAGATAACAGTACGCCCTAGAGGAGCAGACATGAGGGTTCAAAAAATATGAGCACACTCCACCAACATTACATTAGATAAAAATTGCTTTCAAGGGGATTACTTGCATCGTTTTCGAGATTTGCAATATGTGTACTCCTTACGGCTTGGTCAGACACCAAATATACAGCTTTGATGACTGAAAAAAAAAATATTTAGGAGGTAAAAGTAGTAACGAAAATAATATGTCGCTGCAAAAAATAAAAAAATAAACAAAATAAAAAATAATAAAAAACTTCATTTGCGAGGTCCAGTCACACTAATGTGAACAATGCCTTTGTTCCACTCCAGCGGCCGGCCGCGGTGGTCTAGCGGTTCTAGGCGCTCAGTCCGGAACCGTGCGAGACTGCTGCGGTCGCAGGTTCGAATCCTGCCTCGGGCATGGATGTGTGTGATGTCCTTAGGTTAGTTAGGTTTAAGTATTTCTAAGTTCTAGGGGACTGATGACCACAGATTTAAAGTCCCATAGTGCTCAGAGCCATTTGAACCATTCCAGCGTGCAATTACCACTCACAGACGGCAATTGGCTGCAGTAGCAGAGAAGGGTATATAAAGCGGAAAACAGTGCAGTCGTTGTAATGCGGAAACTGTGCTGTTTACCCGATGTCCGAAAGGGGGTGATGACTGCCTTTCGGGCAAAGGGTGGAAGCATTTCCTAAAGGTCTAAGTTCGTAAACTGTTCGCGTACCGCCGTCGTGAAAGCACACCGTGCGTGGCAAACTGGCGCTATTCTAAGCCGGCGCCGAGGCAACACTGGCGCGTACCACGGACCACAGATGACAGCTGTGGAGATCTGTACGGGCGAATAGAGGCGCAAATGTTCAGCAACAGACTGCCGGTATGAACCAAGCGGCTACCAAAAGTGTTTCCTCATCGACCGTTCAGCGAAGGTTGCTGCAAATGGGCCTCCGCAGCTTGCGCCTGGCTCATACAGCCATGCTGACAGCTGTTTTCATCGGCGACAAAGGCTGGAATCTGCACGCCAGTACGCATCTGCATGTCCATTGGTTGTCGACGGGTGCTCTTTTCAGATGCCGTTGGCATGTACAGGCCTGCAACCATCATCGGATGGGTCTAGGCCGGAGGAGGAATCATTATGGTCTGGGGAGTGTTTTCATGGCATTCCCTGGAATATTTCGTCATTCTGGAAGGCAATATGAATGAACAAAAGTATGCAGCCATCCTTGGGGACCATTTCCTGCCCTAAATGCAGTTTGTTTGTCCTCGGCACGATGGTGTCTACCAGCAGGACAATGCAAGGTGTCTCGCAGCTTGAAGTGTACTGGTGTGGTTAGGGGAGTTTATGTACTCCCTTGGCCACCGAACTCCGAGGATTTAAAAAGAATCGACAGTCAGTGGGACCATGTGGATCACGCTGTTTGCACCATGGATCCTAAATCGACAGATCTAGCGCAGCTGGCCACGACAATTGAATTGGCATGGCTCCACGTCCCAGAAACTCACTGGTTCTCTTCCTTTACGTCTCACGTCGCAGAAGGTGGTTATACAAAATTCTGAAAGGTGGTCATATTAATGTGACTGGACAGCGGTAGGTTGGTTGGTTTAAAGGTGGGAGAAGGGACCGAACTACGAGGTCATCGATCCCTTGTTCCTAATAAAACAATACCACAAGTGTGAGAATAAAACGGACGAAACATATAACACTAAACGGAAAGAAAGGAAAAGCCACATGAACGAAGGGAAGGCAACGAACTCTAAAAGGAACAAAAAAGGACAAGAAACAACAGAGAGACGATAGAAACAGGAGAGAGTAAAACATGAAAGCAAATTACATTGGCTAGCCAACCACGAGAATAAAAAGGGAAAGCCAGCCACTCTGCAACACACTAAAACCTCCACACTAAAAGCACTAGGGTGGAAGACACAGAAGGACAAAGGACATGCGCTAAAACCTACACAGAGGTATAAAACCTGCTCTCACGGATGAAACGTAAAACTAAAGCTGCTATGGAGGCATTGTCGGCCAACACCGAAGGCAGGGTGCTGGGAAAGTTAAAAGTCTGCCGCAGAGCGGCTAAAAGTGGGCAGTCCAGCAAGAGGTGGACGACTGTAACTGGACAGTGTACTTTGATAATGTAATATCTCTGTACTGTTGTTTACAAAGGTTTTTTTCCTTTGTTTTCGAATTACTGTTAACGAAAATATTTCTAAAGGTATGCAATGCTTTTGATGTCATTTACTTGACATCTTTACCTCAAGTATGTGTCTCACAAAAGCTAGTATAGTGAACCATCGATTCCACAAGCTCTTTGCACGCTTCTTTGTGATTTGCGGTGCTTAGGAGCGAGTTTCCGGAATCACAAAATGTAAGTCTTTGCAACAACTGGTAACCTTCAACGTCCGTCTGAAGTACTGACTGCCGAAGCTGCCTCAAGGTGTCTATGCACAGACTGAGCAAATTTGAGTTAATGTCACTGCTTATCCAATATGCAGTGCACTCTTCACCACTATTCTTCACCACTGGCGAAAAGTGCTTTACAATTCAGAGACATAGCAAATCTATACTTTCTGAGGGAATGCCTCCATGGAAAGACACAAAAAGTTAACGAGGCCTTTAAGAAGACTGTGTGGACTCTCATTCCAGAAAAATGTCTTCATAGGCATAAGAATTTTAAGGCTAGGCATGTGGGATGCATCGATCTGCTTCACGACAGGAATCATGGAAAAGTAAAAGCCCTGGGTCAGCTGAAAATAAATATAGTGCATAATGCAGAAGGAACATTGGAAAACATGGACCGATAAAGAGTCCGGAAGGCTAAAATTTCTGTTCAGCAAGGAGGGAAAAAAATGGCTCTGAGCACTATCATCAGTCGCCTAGAACTTAGAACTAATTAAACCTAACTAACCTAAGGACATCACACACACCCATGCCCGAGGCAGGATTCGAACCTGCGACCGGAGCGGTCGCTCGGCTCCGGACTGTAGTGCCTAGAACCGCACGGCCAATCCAGCCGGCAGCAAGGAGGGAAGAAAGAAGAGAAGATGGAATAAGTTAAGTGATGAGGAAGGACCAGACTAAGAACCACGCTGCTTTTAACTAGTTTTTCAGGGAGTGTGATGTGTTTCCACAGGCTTACTGCTTTAACTTGAATTATCTAAAAACAGTAAATTTTCTGATAACACCCCCCCCCCCTTTTCATTTTCTCAGGAACCAATAGACATACAAACATAAAACGAAACTAAACTTTGAACAGGCCTTGAGACCCCATGATAACAGCCCGATTGCCGTCTCATCCTCAGTCCATAGGCGTCGCCTGATGTGGATATGGAGGAGCATGTGGTCAGCACACCACTCTCCCAGCTTCTACTTCGCCATAAAATATCTCCTCAGTTGGCCACACAAGGGTTGAGTGCAGCCTGTTCGCCAATGGTGCTCGACAGATTCGGACGTTCACCCGTCAAAGTGCCACCCACACCCGACAATACTTAACTTCGGTGATCTGACGGGAACTGGTGTTACCACTGCGGCAAGGCCATTGGCCATAGAAACTTACATACATATGATGGTCGTCGTTATATGGATATACAGTTAGTGTTTGAGAGTGATATAATTCATGCTGTGTTTTATAAAAAGCAATTATTTTTTCCAAAACACAGACAAATGAAGAAAAAACTGTATCTCAATGCCAATACATGTACCTTCCCCGCTCTAAATCAGTGAAGACCGACCGAGATGTTAAAATGGCAAAAATTTGGTGATAATATCTTCAATGGTGTCAGAAATAATGGGTTAAAGTGAAAGGGTACAGTACCGCCCGAAATTGAAAATAGGTACAACATTCTTCGTTATTCTTGTCAGTACAACATATTTTTTCTAATAATAACTCAATTTCAATTAATACAGCGAAGCCGGTTACCAGTGTGGGAAAGAATGACAATTTATTTATTTAATTGATCACAAGTGCACTCCCACAAAATAAGTCCCTACATCCAGTTTGGTGAGATCTGTGAAATGAATGAATGTATGGTCGTCTGCTAACCGCAGATAGTGAATGTGAATATATGATCATCTTTGAGACGATCCTTTGGCCACCTTTGGTGGAGCCAAAGAGATGAAATTTACCGGAGCTTTGAGCGCCTGAAATGTGGCTGACCAATACGGTAGCAAGGTGCTCCCCCACTTCGGCAGAGGTGCGAGAGGACCTGAAGAACGGCCTTGTTTCAGCACTCTGCCGCTGGATCTTGTGTTGTTAAGACCTGTCTTAGGTGTGCTCTGTAAAGACAAAAGAGTGGAGACGTGGTATGCATGTGAAATACTTAAGAGTAGTATGGAATAATAATTTCTCTATTTCAGGAACTTTTGTGGGGAGAATTAAATGTCAGGCAGGTAATATTAAGGGAATCGTAGTAATCTTCGGAAGTGACCAATATTTAAGAAATGGCGTGTGCAGGACTTGAAATTAGAGACGAGTACTTCCACGTGGTGAGTACTGTGTGAGTGTCAATCTGTGTATGAGACAAAGGATAAAGAGAAGTACTCGTCCATGGTATCAGTTGAGGACTCGCATGTGTGATGAATATGTTCTTAATATTACTTTGCGTGTTATGTTTCCGTGTGACGCTTGATTCAAACTATAATACTCTGAGAGAGAAGCAAGGTGAGTCAGCCGTCTATCCAGCAACGCCACTTGGCTTGCATTGCACAGGAAGACGTGCATATATCCTCCAGAGTTCGTAGTAGGAAAGAAAAGTTACGAAGTGGGGCAGTGTCATGTGAAACTGGGATGAATACTAATTGAAGTGGAAAAGCTGAAAGTGATGTGATAATGTTGTGACTATTCCTTGTGTTGTATTCCATGTTGCAGTGTGGTGTACGTCATGTAGTTTAAGTATGTGTGTTTTGCATGGGAGAGTAGCAAGGTAGCTTCAGAGGTAGTGGGTTATGCTTGTTCCTTCTGTACCGCTCGGTCTGGAGGGAAGTTTCGTAACGATGGTTGTGAGAGTCGAAGTGTGAGATATAGCAAAAGATCCACCATCCTATCCAGAAAGTGCACTGTAGCGTTAAATAATTACGAGACCATAAGATAGAGAATCACCAATGCCATGCCCTCTGGGCGGAATTTCTCATGTGTTATTGTTGTAGGTTATAGAATTTGTGTGTTTAGGTTATAGAATTTATCGGAATAAATAAGATAGCGAAAAGAAAAATATTGGTGGCCTTTTCGTTCGAATAGTGTGTTGCCATGATACCCAGAATTTATAATGTGTGCGCCATTCATATGCAGTGCGATGGCCACGTGTTGATCAAAGCCGTTGAATAAGAACGAAAATGTGGTATTGCCAGTGAACAGTCAGAGTTGTGTAAATGTGAACAGTCAGATGTGCGTTTCCGTTGCGTAATATTCAAACAGGAGAATAACTTGTAACTTTATTGTGAGTACTAGAATTCATGTTACTCGACAGATAAGAATGAATCCACTCGCTTGGCACACCACTCATCTTGCAGGCCTGACTGCTTGATGCCACAGTATGAGCAAGGCATGTGGGTGCCTCTCAAAATATTAACAGAAATTAGCATTGCCAGTATGCGTGGTCCTGTCTCTCCTCAAGTCTTCATACGTCGTGTTCTGAGCTCTAACTATGTGAATGCCGTCGTGGCTTGACTAGCTTTTTGAAGTAATTGTATGCTCTTCCACTCAAATATTTTGTAAGTAAATTGACTTTCCTCACTATCGTTTCCCTGTTCAGACGAATGTACGCACAGATGCAGTGTGCATAGTAGCGCTCAACATAGGGTGGACGTCTGTCTGTAACGTCTCCGCTCTCGCGTACGTTAACTCTTTAAAGCCTGTACTATGGTAAGTTGACGGGCTTCACCTTATAAGAAAGGATTTTAGTAAATATGTTGACCGCGTGTACCTGAATGGAGGCAAAATCAGACTTACACTCACTCAGTAACAACAATGATACGTCAAGCAAGTCTAAAGTGCAACTACACGTTAGGACGGGCAAGAAACATACCCAGTAGATGCTACCAATTGTTAATAATACGGTCGCCAGCCTAATTAGGCATTAAGTGAGTTTTTTCCTTGTACAAGAGGAAGTGCGTTCAAGCATAACAACACGTAGTAATACTGCATTATATGGTAAATTTTAGAACCAGAAAAATCTACTGAACTAAGAATCTCACTTTTTGTACTAATATGGACACACCATAAATACACAACAATACACTATAATGTTTACTACAACCTGCGTTTTGTCTATTGATCCGACTGAAATCGGGCATAGGTTACCCTAGAAATAGCACATACAATGTCAATTTTAAGAAGGGTAAAACACTGATAAATTTAGGTTTTATATTGACTTTAACTTTGCTGGTCAAAGCAGTTCAGTACACTTCGGGATTCAAATGAATAGAAAAGAAAGAAAGGAGAAGGGAGGGGGACCCTGAAACTGTTATGATCACTGTAGTGAAAGTTTGATCACTGAGAGCCTTAAGCATTCTAGGTTTCCAATATATGATTTACCACTCTTTTTGTCTTATTTCCTGCTCATTTAACTACCGTTATTTTTGTCTCAATTTAAATAAACTTCATTACTAAACCAATTTCAATATTATGTTCCAACTTGGTCAGACCTATATTATTCGTCCGGTATTTCATTAACAACAAAGTTCTTTAAACATCATTCTAACATAGATAGGTCTGCAGGTAATTATTATTAACATAAACTTTAAATCTTCATCTTGGGACACTCGGATTGCACAACATGCGGAAAGGACCCTGTCTAGGTTAGTTGTGAGGATAATTAATTGATAGGACAGTTCAGGTAAAATTTAAGTTATTATTGAACAGTATGTAGCAAAAGTGACACTGGTCCACACGAATACAGTACTGAAAGTTTCAACCTGTTCGTATCGATGAAGCGGTCGGCAGGCGGCGAGATGGCGAGGCACAAAGCACACATGCAATTACAGCAACGGCTCATGAAATATCGGCACTTTACTTCTTCATAGCGTCGCAATTCTTTTCCATTTAGTGCCTATGGAATATTGCCATGCTGTATGGACGTCAGAAACAGCGCATCCGAGGCTCAACGAAACCACTTTTTCCAGGAGAGCCTCCTCGATCCAGCACGTGTTTCTCAGATCGATGTCCAACTCCGACTACTTCGGCTGCTGAGCCCGTTGTGCCGTGCAGCGCCCGTGTGCATTTTCCCGCGCTCGCCTGCCTCCACCTTTTACCGCTGCCCTACAGACAGGGTATTCGCCAAAGGTTTTACATTCCACATAATCTAATACATTGCCTACGTATGGACCAGGCGTACAAATACAACTTTCACATCTTACAATAGTTTCAACATTAGGTACACTTCCCTTCGATTACAACATTGCTTGAAATTTGACATAAATATTAAAATTTACATCGAAAATTGTTTATAGCTTCTTCAACATAATGGCATGAAACAAAAAAGAAATGAAACCAGGATATCGATTATACTAATTTATCGAAATTCAGAAGACAAAAATTTATTACATATACAGTAGGATAGAGTTAGTGTTGTTACATGTCGTTGCAGGGATCGGTATGCTATTAAATTATTTGTAGGATCAACATCTAAGTATTTAGCAGTCACGGTGAACAATGCGCATCGTCATTCTTTCCAGACGGAGTTGAAGGAGTTGGTGGAGTGGTAGTTCATCAGTCCGCATGAAATTTAAACATTTTACGTCTTATATTTCTGAGCTACGATAACAGTCTGCGTAAACCATGACCAACGCACGCAACGGCGGTACTCGTATAAGCACTGATGTTTACACGTTTTTCATGTAAATTTCGTACCTTGATACGAATTGTCAGGCTCAAGCAAATCAACTATTTGCTATATCCGTTATAGATACGTTGGCGTCAAGTACGGATTTCCATTTCCAGATCATGTTTTCTACATGCTGCTGCCACTTCACAGTACTGTATAGGTTCGTGGGTATGAATTTTGTATGTGAGAGAGCACTTCACTTCCGCACATATTTTCGGACTTACTTTTGTAGGTAATCTGCTTCCAGAACTACACAGGAAGCTTACAACTGTTTGTGACCTTTGGGTGTCACCTGAGGACGTTCATTTAGAAGGAAACCGGTTGTCGTATAATAAACGTACCTGAAATACAGCTGTGGCTGTTTCAGTAACATTTACAGTGAGTTATAAACAAAATGTGTGTCTTCGATTAAGCTCCTTGATTTTCTCTGCTCATCCTGAAAATTTCCCTCCGCTTCTCCGTAACATGTGCCCTTACGTTTTTGTATCTGGCTTACACCCAAGGTGCATAAATCACTTCTGCTTAGTGAACATTCCACGCAGCTGCAAAATAGTTACTGGAAGCCACTAAAAGAGGCATGAAGAGACGATAGGATTACAATGCAATTTCGCCCGTACCCCATATAGGACGGGCGTTTGTTGTATGATATTGTGGAATATTCCAGCTTCAGCCCCTATAGCTTTTTTAAGTTACGATAGGTGGCGGCGCAGTACGTAGCCTTCGAAGTGGCGTCTGTAACGGAGGTACGCTCCAAGCAGAGCTTATTTTTTACGGAAAAACTGAGCATCGCAGATATTTCAGCATGTCTGCGGAGACCAGGCTGGTAACAAAAGTACGGTGAATCGTTGGGCAAGACGTCTGGCTTCATCGCAACAAGGTCGCACAAACCCGTCCGGTCTCCAGCATGCTGCACACGGCTGTGACTCCTGCAGTGTTGGAACGTGCGGACACTCTCATTCGAGTAGACCAGTGTATCACAAACACGTCGCTCCCGACTTGGACGTCTCTGTTGGCAGTGCACCTGTGAGGAGCTCACAAAACTTCACTGGACTCCTCTTCCTCATCTACGCTACAGCCCGGATCTCGCAGCTGCCGACTTGTTTGGCTAAATGAAGGTTGCACTCAGCAGGAAACAGTACGTGGATGACAGGGAGGTTATTGACACAGAAAGGCATCGGCTCCGACGTGAACCAGCATAGTGCTACCACGCGGAATTGTAGAGCACGAACACGAAAATGGATTTAAAAGCGACTACTCATTAAGCCTAATCGACGGAAGGGAACACAACTAAAAACAGGGACTTTCTCTTGGAGGAAGTGTCATAATACAAGGTGAAAAGTATTTAAACCGACAAACTCTGGGAGGTTGTAGGGGACATCAAAACAAATATTTTCCCCTAATGTCATTTTTTCCTATGAGAATTATTTAAACCGGTGGAGACCGTATTACGCTCTTCAGTTGTAGGCAACTGCTGTCCACCAGTGTAGTAGTGCATTGTCTGTGTTTACTAATGGAGCGATACACCTGGAGTGAGTACACTGATATGGTTGGTGCGCACTACGTAGCGCACCACAACGGACGAGCTGCACAGCGGGTTTATGAACAACAATATCCTAATCGCCGTATCCCGCATCATACGACCTTTGCTGCTGTGTACCAACGTCTGCGTGAGACCGCGTCATTTATCAGATTACCTAGACAGGGACGCCGTCGCACGGTAAGAACGCTGCAATTTCAGGAAGCTGTCTTGCAGGATGTGAGGCGGGATCCTTCAATCAGCACTCGTGCAATTGCACGTAACATGGGGACAAATCAGACGAATGTAAGAACAGTCCTGCGAGAGCAATTGTTACGTCGATTTCACTTACAGCGTGTCCACAACCTGGAACTAGTTGATTATCCTACGATTACGAACAACTGAAAATTACGAACAACACAAAGTGTTGAGTGGATGGTGAACGGAACACTGCAACTTCTTGGCAGGACACTTAATAGGTGTAACACATCTACTAGAGGGACAGCGTGCACAACGCTTGTCCATCCTCTTTTGAAGTGGTACTGCATGGTGTGGGTTCCTCACCAGATACGATAAACGTAGTACATCCACAAAGTTCAAAGAAGGGCAACACGTTTTATATTATCGAGGAACAGGGGAGAGAATGTCACCGACATGACACAGGAATTGGGGTGGAAATCGTTAAAACAAAGGGATTTTTCTTTTCGGCGCTATCTTGCCTCGTAATTTCAATCACCAACTTTCTCCTCCGAATGTGAAAATATTTTGCTAATGGCCCCCTAAGAAGGAACAAACGATCATCGTATTAGAATAACGGAAATCAGAGCTCGCATGGAAAGATACAGATGTTCTTTTCTTCCGCGCCGTGTTCGAGAGTGTGGTTCAAATGGCTCTGAGCACTATGGGACTTAACTTCTGAGGTCATCAGTTGCCTAGAACTTAGAATTACTTAAACCTAACTAACCTAAGGACAACACACACATCCATGTCCGAGGCTTCCAGCATGCTGCACACGGCTGTGACTCCTGCAATGTTGGAACGTGCGGACACTCTCATTCGAGCTGACCAGTGTATCACAAACACGTCGCTCCCGACTTGGACGTCTCTGTTGGCAGTGCACCTGTGAGGAGCTCACAAAACTTCACTGGACTCCTCTTCCTCATCTACAGTGTGTAAACTTTTAGATGGCAGACGTCTCCCTAGTCCTGAATCGGTAGAAGTCGGTAAACGTCGGGAGGCTTCGGTAGGCACGCAGTTTCGACTGCTGCCAATATTACGTAGCTGACTGTGTTTTACAAGGTAGTCATTGTCGTCTGCTTCGTTATTGTTTTGCGCTGTACTGTTCTGCGTGTTTTTATTGTGCAGTTGTGCTAAATATTATCAAAATGAGTGAAGAGGCAGTTGCTGGCCCATCTCGGGAGTCGCCAACAACCCCTACCGGTAGGCCTACGGTTAGAAGGAAACGAGTATTACGTAGCGATGCTCGCAAAATTAACGGATGAATGGTTTGTGAGCGCATAGTAGACAAACATACATACATTCATTTATAGATTTTAATGTACATGATGATTTCAGTTTCGTTTACGAACAACATTTAAAGCGAGTTTTACTTCCAAGCCTTTCGCCTGCTTTCGTGTAAGCATGACGGGAAATTTGCAGTGCCAGCACTGTAACTAGTAGGCGTGCCTTGTCTCCCCCCCCCCTCTCTCCAACGGCTCCTCACCCCTCGCCATCCTATGGTTGCTTCCTCCTCTGCCCGCACTCCCCTCACAACTCTGCCGTCTTACAGTTAACACACTGTACACTACAGCCCGGCTCTCGCAGCTGCCAACTTGTTTGGCTAAATGAAGGTTGCACTCAGCAGGAAACAGTACATGGATGATAGGGAGGTTATTGACACAGAAAGGCATCGGCTCCGACGTGAACCAGCATAGTGCTACCACGCAGGCTACAGGCATTCCTGGACAAGTGGCATTAGGGCTTCGCACTGAACGGAAATTATGTTGTAAAGCTAGTACTTTGTAGCCGAAAGATTGAGGAATAATATGGTGTATTGGAATCCTACATAAAAAAAATGTGTCTCATTACTTACTGAACGCCACGTAATATAGGTGACATTGTCCTTCCAATAAAAGTATAAGCGCTGACGCGGTGAGATGATGAGCACACATTGACACTCGCCTTACCAGCACCCACGTATGCTAGAAAACATCACAAACAACAAGAGAGCAACGTAAAAGGGTCACGGGATTCCCCCAAATTCGGCGCGTCCGCCGACAGCTGCATAAATCACGCCTAATTCTCGCATTCATCACGACCGCCGTCAGTCGGGCCGAGGGAATAACTCGCCGCCCGTCGCCGGTCACCGGGGTTAATTTATCTGCCGGGCCTTCGGACGGCGTAATACGATCTCGCAACATCTGAATCTCTCTCCCCACCCCCACCCCCCCACCCCCTACTGGCAACGCGGCTCGCAGATGAACATACAAATGAGCTGAGTAGGGCGCCGCCAGATAAGGCCGACATAAATCTACGACCGGCCGAAACCGTGGGAGGAAAAAAAAAAAGGAAGACGGACAAATAAAAATATAAAAAAAAGTACATAGAAAAGAGAGGCGACGGATGTGAGCAAGGCGTGGCAGACACAGGAGAGGGAGTGGGGAGGGGGGGAGGGGCGCGCGAGGAACAGGGCGCCGCCGTAAAGGAATAATACACAAGTAGCCTCGTAAATTATCTTGAAAGGCAACACGGCGATCCGACCTGCAGCCGGAACACCTATGCATGCATAGGCGCGCGCGGGCCAGCGCTCACACCCGCACACGCACGCACGCACACACACACACACACACACACACACACACACACACACACACCGCAAGACAGCCGCCAAGCACTCTGTATGTGCGGAGCGAGGTGCCGGACTGCCCGTGTGTGTGAGTGCGACGTTTCTGCCTTGAGCGCATCGTCAGGAACACGCCCCGCCGCCCCGCCGGTATGTAGCTCTGGTCGCAGGTACGCGCCATCCATCAAAGGGCCGCCGCCTCGCGTGAATAGCCAGCCAAGCGGCTCCTCCCGGCCCGCGGCTATTTGCATATGACACGCGGCGCCTCAGGGATGCGCGAAGATGCCAAATAAAACACCGAAACGGAACTGTTTTGCCCGTCTCCTGTTCACAGCGCGACGTACACCACAGGCGTCCACTCGAACAATCCGTCGTCCTTGATAACGTGTGACAAACCCAGAGACAAAGACACAACGACCCGTTGTTTAAAATTGGCACTATTTACAACTACCTCTAGCCGTAATAACGGCCTTGATACGCCTGGGCTTTGAGTCAAACAGAGCTTGGATGGCGTGTACAGGTACAGCTGCCCATGCAGCTTCATCGCCATACCACAGTTCATCAGGAGTAGTGACTGGCGTATTGTGACGAGCCAGTTGCTCGGCCACCAGTGACCAGACGTTATCAATTGGTGAGAGATCTGGAGAATGTGCTGGCCAGCGCAGCAGTCGAACATTTCCTGTATCCAGAAACGCCCGTAGAGGACCTGCAACATGCGGTAGTGCATTATCCTGCTGAAATGGACGGTTTCGTAGGAATCGAATGAAGGGTAGAACCACGGGTCGTAACACATCTGAAATGTAACGTCTGTAAGTAGGCTGTTTCTGTTTTCTTATTGGCAACGTTACGTAGCGCTCTGTATGAAAATCACTGGCTGTGCTGTGTGCAGTCTGTGGCTAGTTTTGCATTGTTGCATTGTTGTCTGCCATTGTAGTGTTGGGCAGCTGGATGTTAACAGCGCGCAGCGTTGCGCAGTTGGAGGTGAGCCGCCAGCAGTGGTGAATGTGGGGAGAGAGATGGCGCAGTTTTGAAATTTGTAAGACTGGATGTCAGTGATGAATATTAAGGTAAATACATTGTTTGTTCTCTATCAAAATCTTTCCTTTGCTAACTATGCCTATCAGTAGTTAGTGCCTTCAGTAGTTTGAATCTTTTATTTAGCTGGCAGTAGTGGCGCTCGCTGTATTGCAGTAGTTGGAGTAACGAAGATTTTTGGTGAGGTAAGTGATTTGTGAAAGGTACAAGTTAATGTTAGTCAGGGCCATTCTTTTGCAGAGATTTCTGAAAGTCAGATTGCGTTGCGCTAAAAATATTGTGTGTCAGTTTAAGCATAGTCTTGTATAATCTTTCAAAGGGGACGTTTCACGTCCACTGTTCAAAGTGCCGTCAATGCGAACAAAAGGTGACAGAGACGTGTAACCAATGGCACCCCATACCATCACCCCGGGTGATACGCCAGTATGGCGATGACGAATACACGTTTCCAATGTGCGTTCACCGTGATGTCGCCAAACACGGATGCGACCATGATGATTCCGTAAACAGAACCTGGATTCATCCGAAAAAATGACGTTTTGCCATTCGTGCACTCAGGTTCGACGTTGAGTACACCATCGCAGGCGCTCCTGTCTCTGATGTAGCGTCAACGGTAACCGTAGCCATGGTCTCAGAGCTGATAGTCCATGCTGCTGCAAACGTCATCGATCTGTTCGTGCAGATGGTTGTTGTCTTGCAAACGTCCCCATTTGTTGACTCAGAGGATCGAGACGTGGCTGTACGATGCGTTACAGCCATGCGGATAAGATGCCTGTCATCTCGACTGCTAGTGATACGAGGCCGCTGGGATCCAGCACGGCGTTCCGTATTACCCTCCTGAACCCGCCGATTCCGTATTCTGCTAACAGTCATTGGATCCCGACCAATGCGAGCAGCAATGTCGCGATACGATAAACCGCAATCGCTCAGGCTACAATCCGACGTTTATCAAAGTCGGAAACGTGACGGTACGCATTTCTCCTCCTTACACGAGGCATCACAACAACGTTTCACCAGGCAACGCTAGTCAACTGCTGATTGTGTATGAGAAATCGGTTGGAAACTTTCCTCATGTCATCACGTTGTAGGTGTCGCCACCGGCGCCAACCTTGTGTAAATGCTCTGAAAAGCTAATCATTTGCATATCACAGCATCTTCTTCCTGTCGGTCAAATTTCGCGTCTGTAGCACGTCAACTTCGTGGTGTAGCCATTTTAATGGCCAGTAGTGTAGAACATAATAAAACTGATAAATATGAATGACTCTTATTATAAGGTTATCAGTAGCATACTGTGCTTGTTGCTACAACATTCAACGAAAATGGCAGGAGTGTAGATCATACTGTGCTTGTTGCTACAACATTCAACGAAAATGGCAGGAGTGTAGATCATATGAAAATCTACTCGTCACACTATTCTGTATCTCCATTCACACACATACTCTGAAACAATCTGAAGTGTATGGCTATGGGTACTTCCCACTGTATCAGTAATTCAGGTATGGAGCATGCGAAGAATGATTGTAACACATTCCCAGAAGCATTAGTTAATACGGATTCTATCAGTTTTTTTAGATCACTTCCGCGATTCCCTGCCGCGAGTCAAACAAACCTGTGACTATCCCTTGAATACATTCAGTGCCCCGTGTTAGGCTTATTTAGTACAGGTCCCATACACTTGAGCAGTATTCTAAGATGGGTAACACGATCTTCCATGTAGATTGAACACCTGACAGTGAATCGAATTGTGCTATGTTGTTTGCACGTAACTGAGGCTACATGATCTTTTCATTACATAGCGCCATAAATTTTTACACTCCGCTTTTTGTCTAAATTAACTCGCTTCATCCTCGATTCACTGATATCGTTGTTATAGGCTATAGCTTTATACTGTATGTTTTTGTTTAGTTCAGAAACTGACATAGTGCCCATCTGAAGCAAACGTGCCACACTTGCGTAAGTTCTACAGCTTATCAAGATATTACTTCGTTACCGGTATCGGCATAAACTGCTGAAAGTCTGAGGTTGCTGTTAATACTGTCTGAAAGGTCTTCAATACAGAACATGAACAACAAGGGCCCTAGTACACATCCTTACGGCGCACCTGAAGTTACTTCTAATTTTGTCGATGACTCTCCATCCAAAATAACATGAAGCGGTCCCCACCAAGAAAGACCCAATAAGTCACCAACTTCGTCTCATGCCTACATGGTTGTACTTCCGTTAAGAATTATATTCAGTGGTGTGGTACAGAGTAAAATGGTTTTCGAAAGTCAAGGAATACCGCGCTAACCAATTTTCTTGACCCATGGGTTCGAGGACGTCATTTGAGAAAAGCGCTAGCTGCGTTTTGCGTAATCGACGTTTTCTGTATTTATGCTGGTTGCCACAAAGGAGACCATAGTGTTCGAGGTAACTCAGCGATTAGATGTCATAATACTGCTAACTACCAAACTATGAGGTCATCTCTCTCTCTCTCTCAGACTCCCCTTTTTTTTCGCTACTTCCGATCGGTTACTAAATCAAAACCACATTGAAAATCCGATGAAACACTGCGCAGATGCGCTCTGAAGCCCAGTGAGCGCGTAAAGAAGCCTAAGACAACAGTCTCCCGCTGAATATGAAATGCGTGCTGTCGTAAAATGTCTTCATACGAAGGAGTTCCCCTTGATTTCATGCAGCCCAAATAACGTAACTATGGTGTATAACAGCGAAGTGCAGCAGTGGTGCAGGCACTTTGAAGTAGGACGTGCAGACCTTGATGATGCAGGTGGTCAGAGATGGAAGACAGTATCAACAAATGATCAGGGAATTCGAGAACATCGTCTACGAAGAGCAGCTCATAAGAAGCGAAGAGACGGACAATACTCGGCCGGACACTGCAGCTACAACAAAGACGCTTCTGCAGCATTTTCGATGGGAAGGGTTTTTATGACCCACCGTACAGCCTGGGTTTGACTCCGACTGATATTCATCTCCTGGCCCAAATGACCTGCTGGCAATGACGACAGTACTTTGCACAGATAACGAGCTGCAGACTAGCATAGCGAATTGGAGGAATACACGAGGGTGTTGGAAACTTGACAGAACGCTAAGAAAAATATCTAAGTCGCAAAAGCGACTACGTAAAGAAGTAGCTGGAAGGTGTACCTAAATGTTGCAGCCGTGCGAGGTAGCCGCGCAGTCAGAGGCGTCTTGTCACCGACTGCGCGGATCCCTCCGTCGAAGGAGGAGGAGGAGGAGGTTAGTGTTTAACGTCCCGTCGACAACGAGGTCATTAGAGACGGAGCGCAAGCTCGGGTGAGGGAAGGATGGGGAAGGAAATCGGCCCTGCCCTTTCAAAGGAACCATCCCGGCATTTGCCTGAAGCGATTTGGGGAAATCACGGAAAACCTAAATCAGGATGGCCGGAGACGGGATTGAACCGTCGTCCTCCCGAATGCGAGTCCAGTGTGCTAACCACTGCGCCACCTCCCCCCGTCGGAGTTTCGAGTCCTCCCTCGGGCATGGATGTGTGTGTTGTCCTTAGCATAAGTTAGTATTTTGTTAAATTACGGAGTGTGTAAGCTTAGGGACCGATGACCTAAGCAGCTTGGTCCCATAAGATCTTACCACAAGTTTACAATTTTTTAAATGTTACACATAAAACAATTTTAATTGTGGTTTACTTGCTATCGTACAAGGCTCTATCGAAATAAAATGTGATTGATTTTCGATTTTCGAGTGGTCCACAGTACTGTGACATCATGTTAGAAACTCATGACCAATTTAGCTGGAGTCATTCTTAAGTTATTTGGCATTTGAGAGAGAAAGGGCTGGATTCCTTCCGCGGCCAATACGTAAGTGGCAGCTGTACTGGAATTTTCAGGTGGCTGCGTGCTGCTCTTGTCAAGGGAGACGTTGCAGCTTCGGACCTTAAGCGTCCAGTGCAATCTAGTTTAGACTACTCAGTTCTCTTTTGTGTTTAAGAGAAAGCGTTTCTGTCACCACTGTGAACTTACTATATTGGGGCTTCCTGTGTGGCATCGTATTCAATCTATACGGTGACGTTATGTGGGTGGGGGTGGAGGGGGGGGCGGTGAAGAGGTCCTATCTCGACTCGGACAAAACCACCTCTCCCAGTCAGCTGCCCTGAGAAATGGTTCAAATGGCTCTGAGCACTATGGGACTTAACTGCTGTGGTCAGCAGTCCCCTTGAACTTAGAACTACTTAAACCTAACTAACCTAAGGACACCACACACATCCATGCCTGAGGCAGGATTCGAACCTGCGACCGTAGCGGTCGTGCGGCTCCAGACTGTAGCGCCTAGAACCGCTCGGCCACTCCGGCCGGCCAGCTGCCCTGAGAAATCGTGTCTTGGCGACATATGTCACCATCATCTAGCGCGGGTTATAACGGCGTATATACAGACCGAAGTGCACCAAATTACCGCTGGATAACGAAAAGCAAACTATCCAGAATCATCTGCTCCCTACGGGGCAGTGAGGTCATCTGCCCGTACGTGTACGTCTACCTCGTCGTCCGAGACGAAAACGTAAGTGGGGGACCAGGAATAGCTAGTGACAAAAATCCTGGAGGTAGTGTCTCAGTTATAAGCTATTTAATTTTCATTCGCGCTCTAGATGCTGATCATGTATTGGATAACTGTAAGGAAAACTGCAGTTTTAAGACTTTCCATGTGCAACCGTCTTCTTTTCACCACCAGGAATCTATTTAAGAGTAGTTAAATATTGTCACTCTGTTTATCTCTTATTATTATTCACTTAATGTAGGAGTAGTTGTATGTGCCACGATTGCGTGATAACGTTGTATCGGTCCTATGAGAAAAAGAAAGTCATTACAGAAATGGAGATACGAGAAATTATATTAATATTCTCAAACACGATATATATCATTAATAGTGGAGTAGTTAGTACCTCCAGTGCCACAATGCGGTCTTTTAATGGTATAATCCGCTTGCATTTGCTCCACATCAGAAATATTTTAAATATTAATCGAATAAAGTGTAAGGGTCACAGAACTGGCGCAAGTAGAACATCAGGTTCTTTACATGTTTTGTCACCTGCCTGACTAGAAATATATGTTATCGAATGAGTTGGCACACTGGTTAACACTCTGGACTAGCATTTGGGATGGCAGCGGTCGAGATCCATGTCTAGCCATCATCATTAACGTTGTATATTTTTTCTCAAAACCGCTTACTGCAAATGCTGGGCTGATTCCTATGGAAAAGACACAGCCAATGTCCTCTTCATCCCCCCCCCCAAAAAAATCCAGTTTGTACTCAGTCTCTAAGCACAACGTCGCCGACCAGAAGCTAAGCCCTGATCTTTCTTGGGAAGCATTAGATTTGAGTCACCGAAAATAGAATGGTCCCAGAACTGATCCCTACAGAACATCGATTACTAAGTAATCTCACGCATGAAACAGCGCTCGCGAACTCCGACTTACGTTGTTCTATTCACCTGCTCCCCATCCCCCTCACCCCCAACCCGCACCCTCGTACAACCATGGGCACGTCGCACGCTCTCCTCCACCCTCCCCCCCCCCACTACCCCGCCAGCCGCCATGCCCCCTCCACAACCGCCACAAAGACGAACCGCCGAGGCGCGGGCTTTCCAAGGCGCGGCACGCACGCCTTCTAAATCAAAGTTCTCTCTTTCCTGGGCCCGAAAACTTGGCGGCGGCGGCTAGGCCAGAGAGAACGGAACGAGGCATTATTTATCACGCGTTATATGTTCCATTACGGGCAGCCATAAATCAGCGCAGTCCGCCAGGCGGCTGCTCCGTGTTCTGGCCTTCTCCCGGTCCCGTCTGGTCCCACTGTACCTGTACGTGATATTTATATAACCCAGAGTGACCTGGCCAGCGCACGGAATCTTCAGCACAGGGAGCTTCCCAGAGATCTGCCAGATACCGGCGCCCAGATATACATCCACCTGCACTTTGGGACACGGTCTCGTACAGTTTTACGAGGCCGATGGTATAGTTAACAAATGAATGTCATATCTAACCAAAAGAATGCAGAAAATTGTACTTAATAATTCAACCATTATAGTCTGGGGACATAATTCTGACTGGGGAGAAATCACGTATAGGCATCCCCAAGGCTCAATCTTAGGTCCACTATTGTTCCTCATAGATGTAAACGATCTTCTGTCTTACATGCAAGAAGCAGAATTCACTGTTAGTACTTTCACAATGCGTCTTGGGTATTTCATTCATTTAATATAAGCATTCACATGTCATAAATGGAAGCATTATCAGAAATGGAATGTTGTATTCACCCATCGAGAGTGCACTGGACAACAGCTTTATGGCTGTTGTTAGTACTTTCACAAGTTCATAACATGAATATTGTAATCAGTCCAAGCATAAACACAGAAACTGAAGAAATGCTAAACAGAGTTCTTAAAAGTGTAATTGACTGGTTTTCTGCAAATGGTATCACCCTCAATTATAAAAAGACACAAAATACGCCATTCTGCACATCCAGGGGTACTACACCAATGAGAAGTGTAACACATGGCGAGAAAATAAACAGAGTGGACACTTCAAAATTTTTAGGTGTCCATATTGATGGGAATTTAAACAGGAAATGCACATTTTGGAACTCTTAAAACAACTTAGTTTTGTCACATTTGCACTTACAATCATTGCAAATCTTGAGTAGAGCGAAATCTGTAAGTTGACATTTTTGTACATTTCCATTCAATAATATTATATGGAATAAGGAACTGGGGTAGTTCTTCTTTAAGAAAGAAAGTCTTCATTGCGCAAAACGTGTTGTGAGAATCATATGTGGTGCTCACCCACGATCACCTTGCAGACTCTGTTTAAGGAGTTGGGAATTCTGAGTACTGCTTCAGAGTATATTTATTCCTTCCAAATGTAGGATGTAAATAATCCACTGCAGTTCAAAAGGAATAATGACGTACATAATTACGGTATCAGACGTAAAAATGACATTCATTACTCCACATTAACGTTGTCCTTAGCCAAAATGGATGCACGATGCTGCAACAGAAATTTTTCACCACTTAACCAGAGATATAAAGAATCGATTTACGTCCTCCGTTGGTATTTCGTACCGATATATTTAAATCTAGAGCAGAAAAACAATAATGTGTTTTGTTTATAACCAGCCGTTTCTTGACAATCTTTGTACTGCATGTCTTATAGGCTGGCATACTTGTACGCCGGAGTGTACCAGAGAAACGAGGATATCCTAAATACAATATAAATGTTCCGAAAAGTATGCACATAATCACTAGAACAATGATTGAAACAAGTGCAAGAATTTCAGGTATAATACTTGTGAATCAGGGTGCCATATGAGGCTGCAGCTTACCACCGGCATTATTAAATGTATAAGTTGTTGACATCTTATGAATATGGAAACGAGAAACCCATCCCGGGTTGCAGATACCACAGTATGGAACCATAAACACCTGCTATCTTACTAACGATCAGTTTACTGCATCTGACACGGAAATAAAATTACAATGTGCCATACATATTTAAATCAAATACGCATTTACATCAGAACATCTTGATATGATCGCGCTATTTTAAAAGTTAACCCTACTTCTACAGCGCAGTGAGCTGTATTAGGTCCACCCCACGTTAAGTGTATGGTGAAGGGTGTAAGAACAGATAGACTGAACTTGATGTGCTTCTAGAGAGCAGGATACTTCTACAATACGACGTAATCGAGAGTGATTTTGCATTTATAATAGGAAGTATCCCGGAGTCATATTGCACAGCATGATAAACGCCATGCGGATGACATGATATGTGTCATGTTATACGACATGACATCAAGTATCATGTTACTTTACTTGACACGATGCATTATATTGCATGACTTTGGTACTAACAATAACAAGTAAAGGGCAGATATGTCAGAATGTCTTGATTTAAATGTCTTTGACGCTTCCAGGTAAGTTGAAGAGCTAATTCCCTTCCTTTAAATCCTTAACTCTGCCCGGGACATTGTAACAACAATGACGCTGTACTATTGTACATATAAGTAATT
Source organism: Schistocerca cancellata (assembly GCF_023864275.1). Taxonomy (NCBI): domain Eukaryota; kingdom Metazoa; phylum Arthropoda; class Insecta; order Orthoptera; family Acrididae; genus Schistocerca; species Schistocerca cancellata. The sequence goes on along the minus strand of NC_064637.1, from coordinate 90,611,656 downwards.
TTTTTTCCATCTGATTTTTCGATAAATCAGTGTAATTGATGTTCTGATTTCATTTCTTTTTTGTTTCATGCCATTGTGTTAAGAAAACTGTAAACAATTTTCAATGTGAATATTAATGTTTATGTCAAATGTCAAGCAATATTGTAATAGAATTGAAATGTAACAAATGTTGAGACTGTTCTAAGATGTTTAAAATTGTAACTATGCGTCTGGTCCATACGTAGGCAATGTGTTAGGATATGTAGAATGCAAAACCTCGGGTAAATACCCTGTCTGTAAGGGAGCGGTAAGAGGTGGATGGCAGGCGAGCGCGGGAAAATGCGCACGGGCACTGCACGGCACAACGGGCTCAGCAGTGGTAGTCGGAGTTGGTCACTGGTGTGAGCAACACCTTCTGGAGCGAGAAGGCTCTCCTGGAAGACGTAGTTTCACTGAGCCTCGGGTATGCTGTTCCAACGACCACACAGCATGGCAATATTCCATAGGCACTAAATGGAAAAGTATTGCGACGCTAAGAAGAATTAAAGTGCCGATACGTCAAGAGCCATAGCTGTGGTTGTATGTGTGCTCTGTGCCTCGCCATCTCGCCGCCCGCCAACCGCCGCATCGGTACAAGCAGGTTGAAACTTTTAGTACTGTATGCGTATGGACCATAGAGTGAACTGTTCAATAATAACCTAAATTTTACCAGAACTTTCCCCTCATTTAATTATCCTTACAACTAACCCAGGCAGGGTCCTTCCCAAATATTGTGCAATCCGAGTGTCCCGAAATGAAAAATTAAATTTTTTGTTAATAATAATTACTTGCAGACCTAGTTATGTTAGAATGGTGTTTAAAGAACTGTTTTGTTAATGAACCAGTAAATGAATAACGAAGGTCTAACGAAGTTGAAAGGTAACTTTAATATTGATATAGTAATGAAGTTTAATTATTTCGAGACAGATATAAAGGTATTTAAATGAGAAGTAAATAAGATAAAAAGAGTAGTAACTCATATACTGGAAATCTTGAACGCATGATAATTTCAGTAATCAATTTTTTAAATATAGTGATCTTAACAGTTTCAGGGTCCCCTCTCCCCCCCCCCCCCCCCCTTTATTCATTTGAATTCTGAAGTGTTCCACATTGGTTTGACCAGCAAAAGTTAAAGTCAATATATAAGTCAAAATTTATCAGTGTTTTATCTTTATCAAAATTGACATTTTGTGTGTGGCTTGAAAGTGCTATTTCTAGGGTAACCTATGCCCGATTTTAATCAGATCAATAGACAGTACGAAGCTTTGTAGTATACATTATAGTGTAGCGTTATGTATTCATGGTTTTTCCATATCAGTACAGAACGTGAAACTATCAGTTCAATAGTTTTCTGGTTCTAAAGTTCTACTATATTATGCAGTGTTACTACTTGTTATTTTGCATGAATATACACCAACTTGTACAGGGAAGAAACTCAGTTAATGCCTAATTAGGCTGGCGACCGTATTATTATCAAATTGGTAGCGTCTTCAGTGTTGCTTTTGGTACATACTGACGTGTAATTGCTTTTTGAACTTACTTGACGGATCATTGTTATTACAGAGTGGGTGTAAGTCTGATTTGCCACCATTCAGGTACACGCGGTCAATATCTATACGAAAATCCTGTCTCGTAAGGTGAACCCCGCTCACTTACCATAGTACAGGCTTTAATGAGTAATGTGTGCCCCACGAGCACGTTGCAACATATTCGCATTTTATTGTGCTACAGTAGGAACGTTTTTCATTCTGGTAGAGACACAAACAACGAACTCCATCAGTTTCAGTATACTGGATGTCCCTCTAAAGAGCCGTCAGGTACATTTTCTCTTGTGTTTCGGCAAATATTTGCAATTCCGTATTTTCGATGTACAAGTGGAGTTACAAACAAACCAATACTGCTCACCACGTCTTTAATGCGACACCCAGCCTCGACGCAAAGCTTCGGTTTGTTTCCCGCCACAAACAAAATTATTTTTAATGCGTGATTTTACGTGCCCATTCGACAGAGCGACTCCAAATTAGGCTAGTACGATACTTGTTTTATCGATATGTATTAACAGGGACAGTAAATCACAAAGAATAACTAATACTTCAGCAGCGAGAGCTTCGCCCTAACGAACACTGAGTGTTACCGCCATGCAGCAACGCTGCTCTGTAGCTGCTGGGGTAGAGCTCACTCTTCTTATTCACTGTACCTGTTAACACAAAAGATAAAATTAATATCACACCAGACTAATTTCGAAACGCTCTGTCGAATGAGAACGTAAAATTCCCCAAAAAATAATTTTGTTTGTGAGAGAAAACAAACTGAAGCTTTGCATTGGACGTTGCATGAAATACATGATGAGCAGTACTTATTAGGCCTGATTTCAGCAACATATCGCAAAAAAAAGAAATTACAAATCTGCCGAAACAGAAGATAAAATGCGTCTGACGACTCTTAGGAAGCACAGCCGGTATATGCGGCCTATTGACAGAAACTCATATAACAATGTTAGGAAGAAAACAAAAATACGGTTTTATTAGACTACGTCTGTGAAGTCTCTGGTGTATGGGAGTGAAACCTAGGTTCTCACAAATAGGAATAAGAGCGAAATACAGACACCTGAAATGAGGTTGCTAGGAACTAGACCACATTAACAATGAGGAAATTAGGAAAGAATTGAATGTTAAACACGATAGCTGAATTCAGAAACAGGCAGAAAGACCATGTGAGCAGAATGCCAAAAGAAAAGAAAGACTGGCGAAACAATTGTCAGATACAACCCGATAGGAAGACGAACCCCTGTTAGGTTCAAAGCGAGATGGGCTAAAGGATAACCCTTTGGTATGGAACAGGCAGTTGGCCAAATCGCTGGAAGAAAAGAAGAAGAAGAAGAAGAAGAAGAAGATGATGATGATGATGATGATGATGATGATAATGATGGTAACATTAATGTACAGTCTGTCCGTGAGGTCCTCTTACTCTTTGGTCAAAATTATATTTTGTGGTCCTGGCGGACGTCCGAGTCCTCCCTTGGGCGTGTGTGTGTGTGTGTGTGTGTGTGTGTGTGTGTGTGTGTGTGTGTGTGTGTTTGTCCTTAGGGTAATTTAGGTTAAGTAGTGTGTAAGCTTAGGGACTGATGACCTTAGCAGTTAAGTCCAATAAGATTTCACACACATTTGAACATTTTTTACATTTTGTGTACTGGAGTACCAGCGTCTCAGGAATTATACTTCAAAAGGTTTCCTTGATGCATTTGTGGACTACTTCGTTAGTCTTGTAGTGAAACTGACCACGGTACTTTATTATTCCGCATAATCAGTTGCCTGGCGTTGCCTGAGCACCGTTTCAATGGGGCTGAATACATATGTTGTTGAACAGTGTCCTAACAACAGCCTTGCAAATTGTTCATTAAGAAACTCACGAACCTTTGCTAGAGCACTGTACTGCTGTAACCAATCAAGACACACGAGTCATCAAGTTACGTGTTAACCACGTCTGTCACATGTCTAAACGAGGATTTCCATATACGCACATTTCGAAGAAATATGGTCCTAACTGGTACTGTTGTGACGTCCTGTGTCGGTGTGCGGTGGGGGTGGGGTGGGTGGACTGCTGTGACCTGTTGTGGGGGTTGTCAACAACCGAGGCCTATGGCGAGGCGAAGCCTCTCCGTCGATTTAGGTCCCCGGTTCAATACACAATACGCACACAATATTGACTAAGAAGTATAGTTTTACATTAACACTCTAACACAATAATTCGGGTATTATAGTTAGGAACCGAGTAGATGTCGAAGCAACGTAAGCAATTTACCCTGACAATACTCATCCAGTATTCGAAAATGAGACCACGTAGCAACTTCCAACGAATTTTACAGATAATTTCAAACCACTTCGAATTTTTTTTTTTCTGTCTCATAGCCCCCCCCCCCCTCACATCCTTACCCCACCGCCCTCCCCCACACCTCCTCCCCCGCCCTCATTCCAATATATATATATATATATATATATATATATATATATATTATTATTATTATTCGTTACAGTCAACTTTGGACTACGCTAAGCATCAGTCATTTCTTGTGCTTTTTCTTGCGTTCTTCCCAGTACTTCTTCATTTTTTCTGAGTGGGCTTCTTTACGTTCTTGCGACCAGGTTGTTCCCGTCTTCTTTGATTGCGTTCGGTCTTTGAATCCCTGTATTTTGTTGATGGCATTCCTATATTCCATTCTGTTGTAAACTGTCTCTGGTATAATGTTCATTTCTGCAATGTCTTCTTTTACTTCTTTCAGCCAGTTAATTTGTGTCTTTCTGCTTTCCATGTATTCCAGGATTTTCTTTGCCGTTCTTTCTGGTGCCATTCTTTTGACATGCCCATAGAAACTCAGTCTTCTCTTTTTAAAGGATGTTGTCAGTTTTTCAATTTTCTCGTATAACTCTTTATTGGATCGCAATTTATATTCTTGTCCATCCTTTTTAGGTCCTAAGATCTTTCTCAATATTTTTCTCTCTTTTATTTCCAATTTCTCCAACAGACGTTTTCTGTTCAGTGGGATGCATTCAATCGCATACAAACTTTCTGGTTTTATTACCGCATTGTAGTGCCTGAGCTTGGCATTGATGGAGATCGACTTTTTATTGTATACATTTCGGCATAGCTGGTATGCCGTTTCCATCTTTATTGCTCTTTCCTGTAGTGAAACATTTGGTAACCCTGTCGGTGTAATCCATTCCCCTAGATACTTAAATTTATGAACTCTCTTAATTATTCCATATTTAGTTTGCAATGTCTGTGTTGGGTCTGTTTTGTCCTGTATCATCAGTTCTGTCTTTTCATACGATATTTGTAGACCTGTCTTCTCAGCGATCTCATGCAGCATTTCTATCTGAATCTTTGCTGTTTCGATGTCATCTGCCAATATTGCCATGTCATCAGCAAATGCCAGACATTCAATTTTTGTTTTATTTCTTCCTAACGTTATCCCATTTTTCACTCCAGCTTCTGCCATCTTCTTTCTCCATTCCCTGACCACTTTTTCAAGGACAATGTTAAACAACAGTGGGGAGAGCCCATCCCCTTGTCTAACACCTGTTCCAATTACAAACGGTTGTGACAATCTACCCAAAAACTTCACTTGCGATTTTGTTCCCGTAAGGGTTTCCTGGATTAGACTTCTGCTTTTATCATCAATCCCAAATTCTTCTAATGTGTTAATCAGAGTTGGTCTATCAATAGAATCATATGCTTATATATATATATTTTGGAATGAGGGCGGGGGAGGAGGTGATATGAAAAGAAAAAATCACACACTGCACTTTTCGCATTTCATGCAGTAAAACTCCAGCATCAGGCACGATTTGTCTAAATACAGCGTGGAAAAAAAGGAAAAAGTCATTGATAGTGCTTCTAATCGGGGTCCTCGTTGTGCCACACTAATATTCTCACCACTTAGCTGTCGAAGAGTACTAATAAACGAGATAACTAAATTTATCACGACTCTTGAAAAACCGAGTAACTGTATCCCAGAAGTGTTAATAATTGTTTTAGGCGGTGTCAGGAATGGAGCGGAGTCAACGGAATCAGGCTAGGATAAATGAAATTCTGCTTGATGTAGAAGTAGCCGTCCCGGTTTCGAAAGGAGTGAGTAATGGCCGGGAGGGAAGAGTGATCTCGTGACACACTAGGTTAGGGTGAAACAGCTCCTTTATTTTTCATTTTTCATCAGTAAAGGGACAAAAACGAGACCAAAATGCTGATACAGACTACAACATGACGAAGTTAACAGGAACAACTGATTAAAGAAAAGCAGAGTATCCTAGTCGAGTTCTCAAAGTCACAATAACAAAAGTAAGAAAAGGCAAAGGTCCCGAGTTCGAGTCTCGGTCGGGCACACAGTTGTAATCTGCCAGGAAGTTTCATATCAGTGCACACTCCGCTGCAGAGTGAAAATCTCACTCTGGAAACATCCCCCAGGCTGTGGCTAAGCCATGTCTCCGCAGTACCCTTTCTTTCAGGAGTGCTAGTTCTGCAAGGTTCGCAGGAGAGCTTCTATAAAGTTTGGAAGGTAGGAGACGAGATACTGGCAGAAGTAAAGCTGTGAGTACCGGACGTGAGTCGTGCTTCGGTAGCTCAGATGGTAGAGCACTTGCCCGCGAAAGGCAAAGGTCCCGAGTTCGAGTCTCGGTCGGGCACACAGTTTTAATCTGCCAGGAAGTTTCATATCAGCGCACACTCCGCTGCAGAGTGAAAATCTCAGTCTGGAAACATCCCCCAGGCTGTGCCTAAGCCATGTCTCCGCAGTATCCTTTCTTTCAGGAGTGCTAGTTCTGCAAGGTTCGCAGGAGAGCTTCTGTAAAGTTTGGAAGGTAGGAGACGTGATACTGGCAGAAGTAAAGCTGTGAGCACCGGGCGTGAGTCGTGCTTCGGTAGCTCAGATGGTAGAGCACTTGCCCGCGAAAGGCAAAGGTCCCGAGTTCGAGTCTCGGTCGGGCACACAGTTTTAATCTGCCAGGAAGTTTCAAATGGCTTAAAGTTTGTGAGAAAAATGATACTGTGGAACATCCAGGAACCCTGTTGGACGCTTAACGGAACGAAGAGACACCTTGCAGCTGTCGACGTGTCGTTGAGGAGACGCTATTGGTACCCACTTGCTTCATCTGGGCGGTCATTTGCTCAACAGTTGCTCCTCTGTTCTCCCGTACACATCACTGTGGCTGTTGTACATCCCTGTCATGTATCGTGCGTGGTACACCACCGTCGCCTTGGTGCCGGTTTTGGATAGCTCCATTTTTGCCACCATGGTATACTTTAAGCACGGAAGCAAGCGAACAGTTTACAAACACAGCCGTTTCGGAAACGATCCCACCCTTGGTGCGAACGTCAATGATCGTGCCCTTTACCACGCCAGATAAATCGCTCCGTTTACGCTTTACAACGAGTGCACGGTTTCCCGCTTATCGTCGTGTCCCCCCCCTCCCTCCCCCCTAATATGCTTCGTATACCCTCCCCTTCTAGTGCAGCCACCTGCGGTCTGTGAGTTATTGCACGTTGACGTCAGACATGGGTACTCGTCATTGGTCGCATCAATGTGACTGGACCATGTGAAAGCGAGTAAAATACCTCTGCCAGGTAAAATTCCCAAAGTATTTTTAAACAGAAGAATGACTCAGTTTTAATTCGCCGTGACTATTAAGGCAAACAGGAATCACCAGTACCTCAATAAGTGGTATCGGAATATTTATCTGAGAGATTACTCGCTGGCTCAGAAGATATGCCTCGCAAGCGTACACCCCACTCTCCGCGACTTCTTGTTTCCTTTGCTTCCTGTGGCTGATCGTTTACTAGCCGTACTGAGAGTAGGACTCCGGGTTGTTGTTTATCCGATCTGACTTGGATACCGTGAGATATTGGGTGCTGAATGCTGTAATTATGGCTCGTTTTATCGGCTGGGTAGATCGCTGGTCCTGGCGCCGGGCTGTGTAGTTCCGGCTGGGTGCAGTGCTGAGCACGAAGCGTTCACCAGCTGGGGGGTCCCTCGAAACACACTGCACGAACTTCAGTGTTACTCGAGCACACTTATGGAAGAAAAATGAAGGAACCTTAGGGTTTAATGTCCTGTCGATATCGAGGTCGTTAGAGACGAAGCCCAAGCTCGGAAGCATGGGAGGATAAGAAAAGATATCGGCCTAGGTCTTTTAAAGAAGCGATTTGGAGAATACAAGGAAAACTTAAATCTAGAGGACGCTGTGAAAGCATTGTGCTAGTCACTGCTCACCTCGCTCGTCCCACTTACACGAAGGGCGTTCAATTAACAGTGTGTAATATTTCTGGCTTATTCAGCCATCATATTAGGCTCCAGGAAGCTATGCCCGGGGCAGTGGAGATGCAAGAAGCATAGAGATGACGCAATGTGGGATGAGGTACCGGTGTCAGATGTTAGATTCGGTACCATTCCCGTGAGAAACACCTCCTGCGTGATGCTGTTGCTCTGTGATTGGCTGTGTTCGGCGGTAGGGCGCCAAAACGTTAAACTTTAGTTGATATTATTAATTAAACCTGTCATTCAAATTACTTCATTTTTTAAAATAAACATCTCTCAACAGCCAGCTATGAATCAGTCATTTCAAAATAATTAAAATCAAAGTATTACTAGAACAGAAGACTGACGATATTACTGTCGATGCACTTCGGTGGCGTTCGGGTCACGCCTTGCTGGCTTGGCGCGCGAAGTTTCTCGGGCAGTTCGGCTCTCCAGTTCTGACCGTTCCAGTAAACAGACATGTTGTCTGTTATAGCAGTATTTGTTTCATGCAATTTTATTTACTACAGTTCCGACCGTCGTTGGGTACAGACATGTTGTCTGTAATAGTAGTATTTGATTCATGTAATTTTATTCTCCAGTTCTGACGGCTCCAGTAGACAGACATGTTGTCTGTGGCAGGATGTATTTCATGTTAGCCAGATATAATGACTGTGGAAAGATATGTTCAATACGTTGTGATCAAGAATAGTTTCTCGTGTCTACATCAATAAAAACGCGAGTGGCATCCCAAATGAGTTATAGTTTATTCCTTGCAGCAGTTCCTTGCGAAGTTAATTTCAGCCTCAAGAAAAAGAGTCCACGACCTGCGAACTGTTTTCTGCGCTGGGGACATCATCATCATGAAGACAGCAGGTTAGTGAAGTGCACAAGAACGTATGTATTCAACACAGGGCAGTGGAAACAACTAGGCACCTGACGTGTACAGCATGCACAGTACAAATGTGCTCAGTGACACGTCATCTGCAGTAATGCAGAGGAGGTAAAGAAGGATGAAAGTATTAACACTATCTCACATTTATTGCTTTTTCTTGCCATAAGTGCAACGCCTTTTCTCTGAAAGCAGATTGGTTTTATTCGGGATTCCACTCCAGCGTATTATTCCCAGTTGTCTGGCTACAGAGCCGTGTCTTGCAACATCATCACCGTTCCATGCAGCCGGCCGTTGTGACCGAGCGGTTCTAGGCGCTTTAGTCCGGAACCGTGCTGCTGCTACAGTCGCAGGTTCGAATCCTGCCTCGAGCATGGATGTGTGTGATGTCCTTAGGTTAGTTAGGTTTAAGTAGTTCTAAGTTCTAAGGGGACTGATGACCTCAGATGTTAGGTCCCATAGTGCTCAGAGCCATTTCAACCACCCGTTCAATGCGGGCTTAAGCTACTCTACTTGGGGGGCCTGCATGCCCGTATGGTACCACCGTACTGATCGACATCGGAGTCAACGTCTTGCTGCATCAGTAACCTCATCCTCATACTCGTACGGCTCCTCATCATTCATTGGGCCAAACACCCGAAAAATAATCCCTCCGAGTTTTTATGTCAAATTTCTTAAAGCTTATTAAATGAAACAAACTTTAATAAAATTCTTCTTACGGACAGGACTACAAAGCTTTTAATTTGATAAAAACCATCTACGCTACTGGCCATTAAAATTGCTACACCAAGGAGAAATGCAGATGATAGACGGGTATTCATTGGACAAATATATTATACTAGAACTGACATGTGATTACATTTTCACGCAATTTGGGTGCATAGATCCTGACAAATCAGTAACCAGAACAACCACCTCTGGCCGTAATAACGGCCTTGATACGCATGGGCATTGAGTCAAACAGAGCTCGGATGGCGTGTACAGGTACAGCTGCCCGTGCAGCTTCAACACGATACCACAGTTCATCAAGAGTAGTGACTGGCGTATTGTGAGGAGTCAGTTGCTCGGCTACCATTGGCCAGACGTTTTCAGTTGGTGAGAGATCGGGAGAATGTGCTGGCCAGGGCAGCAGTAGAACATTTGCTGTATCCAGAAAGGCCCGTACAGGACTTTCAACATGCAGTCGTGCATTATCCTACTGAAATGTAGGGTTTCGCAGGGATCGAATGAAGGGTAGAGCCACGGGTCGTAACACATCTGAAATGTAACGTCCACTGTTCCAGGTGCCGTCAATGCGAACAAGAGGTGACCGAGACGTGTAACCAATGCCACCCCATACCATCACGCCGGGTGATACGCCAGTATGGCGATGACGAATACACGCTTCCAATCTGCGATCACCGCGATGTCGCCAAACACGGATGCGACCATCATGATGCTGTAAACAGACCTTGGATTCATCCGAAAAAATGACGTTTTGCCATTCGTGCACCCAGGTTCGTCGTTGAGTGCGCCATCGCAGGCGCTCCTGTATGTGATGCAGCGTCAAGGGTAACCGCAGCCACGGTCTCCGAGCTGATAGTCCGTGCTGCTGCAAACGTCGTCGAACTGTTCGTGCAGATGGTTGTTGCCTTGCAAACGCCCCCATCTGCTGACTCAGGGATCGAGACGTGGCTGCACGATCCGTTACAGCCGTGCGGATAAGATGCCTGTCATCTCGACTGCTAGTGATAGGAGGCCGTTGGGATCGAGCACGGCGTTACGTATTACCCTACTGAACCCACCGATTCCATATTCTGCGAACAGTCATTGGATCTCGACCAATGAGAGCAGAAATGTCGCGATACGATTAACAGCAATCGCGATAGGCTACAATCCGACCTTTATCAAAGTCGGAAACGTGATGGTACGCATTTCTCCTCTTTACACGAGGCATCACAACAACGTTTCACCAGGCAACGCCGGTCAACTGCTGTTTGTGTATTAGAAATCGGTTGGAAGCTTTCCTCATGTCATCACGTTGTAGGTGTCGCCACCGGCGCCAACCTTGTGTGAATGTTCTGAAAACTTAATCATTTGAATATCACAGCATCTTCTTCTTGTCGGTCAAATTTCGCGTCTGTAGCACGTCGTCTTCGTGGTGTAGCAATCTTAATGGCCGGTAGTGTAGTATTACAGGGAAAATCTTTACATGCTTCCGTATGCTGGCTTGGCGAATTTTTTACAATTTCGTTTGAAAGGTCTCTGTTGGATTCCTTTCATGTTTAATTTCTTAAATCTGTTGCCATTTATGGAATAAATTCCTCTTCTAAATGTGCTGTGGCGTTTCTGACTATCTGGGAGGAGACTGAGCAGTGGAACGTGTTACTTTTACACATAAACAAGAACGATCTGTAACACTACTACACTTTAAAGCACAGTTTATATGTAATTCTTATATGTAATTCATGTCACACAGCCTCATACGGAACCTACATCCGCTTTCTTTTATATACTGTATATGATAAGATACTGTCATCCCCCTTCCCTTTTGTGTGAGAGGATGAATGAGTATAAGTATTTCTAGTTGCATGCTTGAGGGTAGCAGACAAGGCTGTCTGCTAGAGAACAGTAGGACCAACGTCGGAACAGGTAGCTACGCTTCCTAAAAGCAAAGAGGTTTCTATCCTTAGTATGGTCCTGTCCGTCCGTTGTCATGTTGGTATAGGAAGCTGCCCCTCTGGCCACTTCCGTTGGTCTTTGTGAGCGACCCCTCAGGAAGCACGCTCGGAAGTAAGGCAGTTGCAGGGTGGCCGTGGCGAGCGTCTGAAGTGGTAAGATCTCCGGCTAAGCGCGTGTCTGTTAAGTCCGTAGGACAATGGATTTCTTAAGTTCGGCCTAACTGAAAATTTAATCACTTGATTTCAGGTTTAGCTCTAAAATATCTAATGCTATCTTAAAGTGCAGCGGAGTGTAATTCTCGTGTTAAATTCAGATTATTTTGCGGTAGTTGCTTTGTTACTACTTTGTGAGTAAAGTGGAACCACGTGTTGATCAGTAACTCTAACTAAGTTCATCAATCTTAAATCCGAATGTGCGTGAGATTATAACGTCTCGTCTTGAGAATATTTTTTTTAATATAGCAACTTTTCTTTATGCTTTTCTTTATGTTCAACCCACGTGGGGTGTACTTTGCGAGACCACTACCACGTGCTTATATAACTGTTTGACCCATCAGGTTAATAGTAAGACGTTAGTAACCAGTTCAAGGTTTTTCTTTTGTCAATTGCTTTTCAATCTAATGTATTTTAATTATCAAAATTATTGTGGAGTTGTACGCTTTGTGTAAACCAAGTTGACCACGTGGAGCATGTGGTGTAATCATCAAAGTAGCCCTCAGCTATTCTTTTTGCGAAGACTTCACAAAGAGTTAATATAAATTTAGTATACCAGTGTGTGGTAATTACATGACGGACAGGATTGTGGTATGAACGTAATTTCTTTGGGTAAAAACTGAATCTGTTGGTTGTGGTTAATTTCTTCTTGCTTATGTTTCAATGTTCTTCGTGTGTGATTTTATGAATGCAGTGTTGTATACAGTCTCCCAATCTTGGCCCCATATTTTATGTGTTCCGTAAGATTACAATCTCACATTCTTTTCAATCGTAAATAAGGCACCAGCTCAGTTATAACTCACGTATAATATGCTGAAATTTCAATGAACAATCTTAAAATAAATTTCCAAGTATAAACTGATTTCTTTCTTTTTATTTAAATTCTCCTTTTTATATATATATTTTACCGGTTTTGTATGACTATTAAAAGATTATCATTAGTGTTAGTCTGCTAAATATCTGATGAAACAGTTGCCCAGTAATCCACGGTTAATGTCCCCAGACAGATCACGGCTTTTAACCCACTTTCATTGTCTATTAGCTCCGATTTCAGTATACCAAAATTAAAGTAACAATATTACATTTCAGCATACAAAATTAAAGTTACAACGTTACACGTTTACGAATAAAGTTTTCATTGACCGTCAACAAAATTTCAACTTGCCCTGTAATGGACGCACGAGGACCAGCCTGACGATAGCCAAACTCGTTCCCTGCTTTGAGCATGTCAGGGATTACTGTGTCCATTGGTGTTGCTATGTGGCGGCTTGAAATTTGCAGGAAGGGGGGGGGGCACGTAAACGGACTCTTTCACAAACACGCAGAAAATTAAATAAATAATGAGGCAAGTGGCTCGTTGTTAAGAAATGCTTTCACAGTCAGTACCATCGTGCTTGTGTACCATCCGGTTGAAAAATGGAGCGCGTTTTGTTGCTGTTTTATCACTGTCTCGAAACGCGCTGGACAAAGAAAGAGAGAACAAGCTGTGCCGGCGGAACCGCCACAGGCAGCCAAATCAACCGTAACTTACACAGGACGAACATAGAACTGACAAGATGCAAGCACGGATTCCTGACTGGAAATTGAGGAAAAAAGGTCCTACGAACATGTGTCAGGAAATGCATCGTTGCCACGGCAGATGGCGCTAACGAATGACAGTTCCTCTGACCATGTTCCGTGTGTTCCTTGTGTGTCGCAGACTGTGTGACTGATGCAGGACACGGTAAGCAGTAGAATGGTGTTGTATTCATGTCGGGAACAAGCTGATATGGTGTTTAGGTACTGCCAAGCAAAAGCAAACTATCGAGAGGCAGAACTGATATACCAAAAGAAGTATCTCACAGACAGCAACCATATCACGAAACATTTCAAGCCCTTTTTGGGCGTTTGTGTGATCATGGGACCTTTCAGACCGACGAAAGTGCAGGGAGGCGGCCGACAGTGTGTACACCAGATTTGGAGGACCACATTTTACAGGATTATGAGATGAACCCTGGTACAATCTCCAGCCAATACAGTATAAGCCAAAGTACGATTATGGGTGGTTGGTTGGTAGGTTTGGAGAAGAGGACCAAACTTCTAGGTCATCGGTCCCTCAGATTGGGGAGGGATGAGGAAAGATGGGGAAGGAATTCGGCTGTGCTCTTTAGTTAGTTGGTTGGTTGGTTGATTTGGAGGTGGGGACCAAACATGTAGTTCGTCGGACCCATCGGATTGGGGAGGGATGAGGAATGATGGCAAAGGAATTTGGCCGTGCCCTTTAGTTGGTTGGTTGATTTGGAGGTGGGGACCAAACATCTAGGTCATCGGCCCCATCATATTGAGGAGGGATGAGGAATGATGGCGAAGGAATTCGGCCGTGCCCTTAAGTTGGTTGATTTGGAGGTGGGGACCAAACATCTAGGTCATTGGTCCCATCAGATTGGGAAGGGATGAGAAATGATGGCGAAGGAATTCGGCTGTGCCCAGTAGTTGGTTGGTTGGTTGATTTGGAGGTGGGGACCATACATCTAGGTCATCGGTCCCATCGGATTGGGGAGGGATGAGGAATGATGGCGAAGGAATTTGGCCGTGCTCGTTGGTTGGTTGGGTGGTTGGTTGATTTGGAGATGGGGACCAAACATCTAGGTCATCAGTCCCATCGGATTGGGGCGGGATGGGGAAGGAATTCGGCCGTACCCTTTCAAAGGAACCATCCCGCCATTTGCCTGAAGCGATTTCGGGAAATCACGGACAACGTAAATCAGGACGGCCGGACGCGGGTTTGAACCGTCATCCTCCCGAATGCGAGTCCAGTGTGCTAACCACTGCGCCACTTCACTCGGTGTACGATTATGTGTATACTGCATGAAAACCGCAGCTATTCTTACCACCAACTTGAAATGTTATGTAATGTTGTTGGTGCCTGTGAGGGTGCTTGTTTTGGCACAAGCGTCCTGCCTCTTGGCCGTTTCCATCTCCTTGGTCACACAAATACATCATCTCGGCTTGAATACCGGACAATCCATCTGCTTACAGTACGCTGCGTCAATCACATAGGTCACGTGGTCAGACGAACTGTCATTCTTCAGCGTCATCTACGATGGCAACCATGCATTTCAGGACACACATTCATAGCCCCTTTTTTTCTACCATTCCAGTCGGGAATCTTTCCCTCCAGTTTGTCGGTTTCACTCAGCATATGGCTCCAAGGTAGATTTCATGGCGGTCAAGCGGTTATCATTCGAGCTTCATAAGAGGAATGTGTATGAGACGACGCTTCATCTCTCGCTCGGACCTTCATTTGTGTACTACAAGAGTAAATTCTGTGATCTTCAAAAAATTTGCACCTACACTATTCGTTATTGCTACATCAGCTACGTCTCACCGTTAAGCAGGCCTGCTTCTGTGTCTGCAATTCGAAGCTCTGAGGTGCAAAATAGTTCCGGGTACCTCACCAAACTGCGTGTATAAGAGATTTCGCAAATAACGGCAGGCATGCATTTTCAGGAAAACTCTATGCGCTTCTTCGTTTCAAATATGGGTTCGGTCGGTATAAATATGTTTGTTCTGATAATTAAACTTAATGGAAAATAAAAAGTAGTTAGATAATGTGAAATTCACTAAAACTTCACGCAAATACAGGGTGGAACTTAGATCGTGGCCGGGCCAAATATCTCACGAAATAAGAGCCAAACGAAAAAACTACAAAGAACGAAACTTGTCTATCTTGAAGGGGGAAACCAGATGGCGCTATGGATGGCCCGCTAGATGGCGCTGCCATAGGTCAAACGAATATAAACTGCGTTTTTTTTTAAAATAGGAACCTCCATTTTTATTACATATTCGTGTAATACGTAAAGAAATATGAATCTTTTAGTTGGACCACTTTTTTCCTTTTGTGATAGATGGCGCTGTAATAGACACAAACACATGGCTCACAATTTTAGACGAATAGTTGGTAACAGGTAGGTTTTTTAAATTAAAATACAGAACGTAGGTACGTTTGAACATTTTAATTCTGTTGTTACAATGTGATACATGTACCTTTGTGAACTTATAATTTCTGAGAACGCATGCTGTTACTGCGTGATTACCTGTAAGTACCACATTAATGCAATAAATGCTCAAAATGATGTCCGTCAACCTCAATGCATTTGGCAATACGAGTAACGACATTCCTCTCAACAGCGAGTAGTTCGCCTTCCGTAATGTTCGCACATGCATTGACAATGCGCTGACGCATGTTGTCAGGCGTTATCGATGGATCACCATAGCGAACATCCTTCAACTTTCCCCACAGAAAGAAATCCGGGGACATCAGATCCGGTGAACGTGCGGGCCACGGTATGGTACTTCGACGACCAATCCACCTGTCATGAAATATGCTATTCAATACCGCTTCAACCGCACGCGAGCTATGTGCCGGACATCCATCATGTTGGAAGTATATCGCCATTCTGTCATGCAGTGAAACATCTTGTAGTAGAATCGGTAGAACATTACATAGGAAATCAGCATACATTGTACCATTTAGATTGCCATCGATAAAATGGTGTCCAACTATCCTTCCTCCCATAATGCCGCACCGTACATTAACGCGCCAAGGTCACTTATGGTCCTCTTGTCGCAGCCATCGTGGATTTCCCGTTGCCCAATAGTGCATATTATGCTGGTTTACGTTACCACTGTTGGTGAATGGCGCTTCGTCGCTAAATAGAACGCGTGCATAAAATCTGTCATCGTCATGATTTTCTTTTGTGCCCAGTGGCAGAACTGTACATGACGTTCAAAGTCGTCGCCATGCAATTCCTGGTGCATAGATATATGGAACGGGTGCACTCGATGTTGATGTAGCATTCTCAACACCGATGTTTTTGAGATTCCCGATCTGCTACTGATGTGCGGATTAACCGCGATAGCAGCTAAAACACCTACTTGTGCATCATTATGTGATGCAGGTCATGATTGACGTTTCACATGCGGCTGATCTCTTCCTGTTTCTTAATAACGTAACTACCCGGCGAATGGTCCGGACATTTGGATGATGTCGTCCAGGATACCGAGCAGCATACATAGCACACACCCTTTGGGCATTTTGATCACAATAGCCATACATCAACACGATATCGACCTTTTCCGCAATTGGTAAACAGTCCATTTTAACACGGGTAATGTATCACGAAGCAAATACCGTCCGCACTGGGGGAATGTTACGTGATAGCACGTACTTATACGTTTGTGACTATTACAGCGCCATCTAACACAAAGCGAAAAAAGTGGTCCAACTAAATCTATCGTATTTCTTTACGTAGTACACGAATATGTAATAAAAATGGGGGTTCCTATTGAAAAAAACGCAGTTGATATCCGTTTGACCCATGGCAGCGCCATCTAGTGGGCCGACCATAGCACCATCTGGTTTCCCCCTTCAAGCTAGACGAGTTTCGTTCTTTGTAGTTTTTTCGTTTGATGCTTATTTCGTGAGATATTTGGCCCGGTCATGATCAATGGACCACCCTGTATACGTGATTTTTAAAATTATATGTCCATATTAATATGTCATATAAATTATACGTCATATAAATATGTCATATAAATTAAATAATATGACCAGTGCTAAGAAATATAAATTAAAAATCAAGTCTGAGCCGGAGTTGAACCATCGCCCCATACACGTCCGTCTTACGTAGCTGTAACGCCAACCACTTGACAACCATGAATTCTAACGTCTGGCACCTACATACAGATACATGAGGTACGTAATAGACGCGTGATACTTCTCTTGCGATTTTCTCGCAGATCCAAGAGCAGTGCACCTTACTACGCGCACGTTATGTTCTTTTAATGGTTCAAATGGCTCTGAGCACTATGGGACTTGACATCTCAGGTCATCAGTCCCCCAGAACTTAGAACTACTTAAACCCAACTAACCTAAGGCCACCACACACATCCATGCCCGAGGCAGGATTCTAACCTGCGACCGTAGCGGTTGCTCGGTTCCAGACTGCAGCGCCTAGAACCGCTCGGCCACACCGGCCGGCCTCTTTTAATGGCCTACTAGAGGTGTACAAAGTTTGAATTACATCTGTGATCCAAAGTCGTCGCCTCCCCTTATCAGTCTTAGATTACAAATCTGTAAGTTGTCCTACAACTTGTCGTTACTAGGCGGCACATTAAAAAATGGATATACTTTGTTGTCTACCCAAAAGGTTTACTTCGCTTTGCTACTGGGCACAGTGACCATGAACAAGTATAATTTATGTACTCGTATTATTTTGTAAAAGAAACGATCATTGCACTCGATCGTATTTTATCACTAGAAGGTGGTCTTATCAAAAAAGGGTAAGAACTTTCACCACCTCAGCTTCAGCGACAACAAGCCCTCCAGCCCGATGCAACTCTGGCCACTGGTACAGACACATTCGACCTGGTGGCAGAGGTCGTACTCTGAAAATGCTGGACCCCGTCTGCCTCATTCCAATTTAGGAGCAGCCGCAGGTGCCAAGAGCAAAGTAATGGATTCAAATAAGGTGGCAAGCCTGATCAGTGATTCCCCGAACGCGGCGGGCATATTTCTTCCTTCCGGCTGCGGCCATTGTTCTTGTGAGCGCTTCCGCGTCTGACGGATGAATGGCCCACGCAGTAAACATTCCTGCCTGACACGTGCAACTAACACGTGGAGTGTCCTGGGGTGGGATGTGGACCACGGAGCAGCATTCAAAGCGAGCGCCCGCTAGCTGCATGGCATTACGATAACCACCGCGGAAAACCAAGTTCTCCGGAAGAAGGTAAAACTTATGTTGATTCAGGGACACGCTAACATGAAGCATAATTAAACAGTCGATGACTCAGCGAAGATCGCCGATGAAAATAATATATTTGGAAGGAGCAAATTATCGCCATCATACCCGAATACTACTACATTACACAGGGTGAGTCACCTAACGTTACCGTTGGATATATTTCGTAAACCACATCAAATACTGACGAACCGATTCCACAGACCGTACGTGAGGAGAGGGGTTAGTGTAATTGGTTAATACAAACCATAAAAAAATTCTCGGAAGTATGTTTTTTAACACACACCTACGTTTTTTTAAATGGAACCCCGTTAGTTTTGTTAGCACATCTGAATATATAAACAAATACGTAATCGGTGCGGTTTGTTGCATTGTAAAATATTAATTGCATCCGGAGATATTGTAACCTAAAGTTGACGCTTGAGTACCACTCCTCCGCTGTTCGATCGTGTGTATCGGAGAGCACCGAATTACGTAGGGATCCAAAGGGAACGGTGATGGACCTTAGGTACAGAAGAGACTGGAACAGCACATTCCGTTCACATGCTAACATCTTTTTATTGGTCTTTTTCACTGACGCACATGTACATTACCATGAGGGGTGAGGTACACGTACACACGTGGTTTCCGTTTTCAATTACGGAGTGGAATAGAGTGTGTCCCGACATGTCAGGCCAATAGATATTCAATGTGGTGGCCATCATTTGCTGCACACAATTGCAATCTCTGGCGTAATGAATGTCGTACACGCCGCAGTACATCTGGTGTAATGTCGCCGCAGGCTGCTACAATACGTTGTTTCCTATCCTCTGGGGTAGTAGGCACATCACGGTACACATTCTCCTTTAACGTATCCCACAGAAAGAAGTCCAGAGGTGTAAGATCAGGAGAACGGGCTGGCCAATTTATGCGTCCTCCACGTCCTACGAAAGGCCCGTCGAACATCCTGTCAAGGGTCAACCTAGTGTTAATTGCGGAATGTGCAGGTGCACCATCATGCTGATACCACATACGTCGACGCGTTTTCCAGTGGGACATTTTCGAGCAACGTTGGCAACTCATTCTGTAGAAACGCGATGTATGTTGCAGTGCTCTCCGATACACACGATCGAACAGCGGAGGAGTGGTACTCAAGCGTCAACTTTAGGTTACTGTATCTCCGGATGTAATTAACATTTTACAATGCAACAAACGGCACTGATTACGTATTTGTTTATATGTTCAGATGCGCTAACAAAACTAACGGGGTTCCATTTAAAAAAACGTAGGTTTGTGTTAAAAAACATACTTCCGTGCATTTTTGTATGGCTTGTACTAAACAATTACACTAGCCCCTCCCCTCAAGTTCGGTCTGTGGAATCGGTTCCTCAGTATTTGATGTGGTTTACGAAATATATCCAGCGGTAATGTTAGGTGACTCACCCTGTATACACAGCAAGACGTCAATGAGGGAACGAATATCAAGTGTCGACTGAAAGCAACGTATAATGAACAAAAACAACCAATCGTTTCTTACAAGCCCTGGTTCCACACACTTAAGGTGAATAAAAAATTTGTACGTTCCGTAATCTGCACGATAACTGAATATCCGTACGAAATCCCCCTTACTATGAATACGTTGAGTAAACAATCAAGATACAAATCATACTTTTTTCACATGTAGGCTGTTAATACAGTCAATTGGTGTTCAAAACAGCCGTTCCCGTAAAAAATGCGGAAGTCTCTTTCTCAACGGTTTTATTTGCATTTTGAGGAGCTAAATTATATTTCCGGTTTTGTAGGATATCAGCTTCACATTGTAAGAGGTTCATGACTAAGGAATTTATTGCTAGCACACTTGAGCAGATGTAGCTTCGATGGATTGCTCACGCGCTGCCTGCGATATTTATGCTACAAGAGAATCGCAGACCAGAGAGCAGTGTCGGCAGCAGCAGCAGCAGCAGTAGTAATTCGCAGTCGGGTGGATGGGTCAGGTCGATCTTAGAGAGCAGTTGTCGGGTTGTGTAGCTCACAGAGAGCACTTGTGTCCTGTATGGAATTACTAAAGCCGGTCGTGGAGAACGATGGCGGTGCCTGAGCGATGTAGTATAAGGTAAAAACAAAAATTATTATTATTTATTGTCGTGCGCATATGTAATTTGCAACAACTCATTTTGTATTATTGTTATATCAAAATCACACGTAAATAATTTTCAATAGTTTTCCAATAATAATCTTTCTTATAAAGATAACTTTCGACAGTCATTCATCTGAATTTAAAGTTTTTACTAATTTCTCCTATCCATAGTCATGTCAATTATCGCAAAGAAAAATCAGTTTTTTTTTTTTTTTTTGTACATAATAAAATCTAGGGACCATCACTGCACTGGCTGTGCCAGAAAAATTTCTTACAGGAGCAGATATATACGCGTTATCCGGCGACATAATTGAGGTAAGAATCTTCAGTTTATTCAGAATAACTTTACAGGGCCATGACGCAGCATTGCTGACGTCTAGATTTTCCAGTTTAGATTCACTGTCAGTTAATTATTGAAAGGTTATATGTGAGTCACATTTTCATTGGGAGGTTAGTCAGATTTTTATTCGAGGTTACGGAAAAAAATTAATCTGTGGGGAGGTTACAACATGAAGAAACTCAAAATCTTCCCACTCTTTTTATTTTTCAGTTATACCGTTAAAACTGTGGGCTTTCCGAAAAAGACCATCCCATGCAAAAACAAAATAGACCAAATTTACTACAAAATACACTAAGTCAGGAGCGATTTTCTGCCCACCGTTATTGGCATTAGATCGCGCTGAAAAGCAACTACCTTTTGGCCATTCTGCATGAAAGTCAAAAACGTCTATTCCCTTCCCCTACAACTCCAAAAATACACATGTTATAAACAAAAGTACCAACAAGAGACGATGGAGACGACTGTAATATTAAATTTTCCCATAAGAGGGGAAGTATATTACCCTTAAAAGAGTGAGTTAATGGGAGAACATGTTTGGTGAAAACATTAATAAAAGATGAATACTAAATCTGTATGTAGTAATGTATTTGTGTCTCGAAGTGGGTAAATGTTGAGCTCAGGATTCGATCATCAATTCGAGTAGGTTCTCTAACTGGAAAACAAAGGAGGCATTTAGTGACATAATAAGGGTTAAAAAGACAGTTGTGTCGTGAAGTGTCGATATATGAAGAAATACGAGGTGCATTCAAGTTCTAAGGCCTCCGATTTCTTTTCTCCAGACTGAAAAGAGATAGAAACATGCGCATTGTTTTAAAATGAGGCCACATTCATTGTCAATACGTCCCAGAGATGGCAGCACCGTATGGCAGATGGAATTTTACCGCCAGCGGCGAGAATGAGAACTGTGTTAAATACTTAAAATGGCGACGTTTTCCTTACTTGAACAGCGTGCAATCATTCGTTTTCTGAATTTGCGTGGTGTGAAACCAACTGAAATTCATAAACAATAGAAGGAGACATGTGGTGATGGAGTTATGGATGTGTCGAAAGTGCGTTCGTGGGTGCGACAGTTTAATGAAGGCAGAACATCGTGTGACAACAAACTGAAAAAACCTCGGGCTCGCACAAGCCGGTCTGACGACATGATCGAGAAAGTGGAGAGAATTCTTTTGGGGGATCACAGAATGACTGTTGAACAGATCGCCTCCAGAGTTGGCATTTCTGTAAGTTCAGTGCACACAATCCTGCATGACGACCTGAAAATGCGAAAAGTGTCATCCAGGTGGGTGCCACGAATGCTGACGGACGACCACACGGCTGCCCGTGTGGCATGTTGCCACAACGACGCGCAACGACAGCATGAATGGGACTTTATTTTCGTCGGTTGTGACAATGGATGAGACGTGGATGCCATTTTTCAATCCAGAAACAAAGCGCCAGTCAGCTCAATGGAAGCACACAGATTCACCGCCACCAAAAAAATTTCGGGTAACCGCCAGTGCTGAAAAAATGATGGTGTCCATGTTCTGGGACAGCGAGGGCGTAATCCTTACCCATTGCGTTCCAAAGGGCACTACGGTAACAGGTGCATCCTACGAAAATGTTTTGAAGAACAAATTCCTTCCTACACCGCAACAAAAACGTCCGGGAAGGGCTGCGCGTGTGCTGTTTCACCACGACAACGCACCCGCACATCGAGCTAACGTTACGCAACAGTTTCTTCGTGATAACAACTTTGAAGTGATTCCTCATGCTCCCTACTCACCTGACCTGGCTCCTAGTGACTTTTGGCTTTTTCCAACAATGAAAGACACTCTCCGTGGCCGCACATTCACCAGCCGTGTTGCTATTGCCTCAGCGATTTTCCAGTGGTCAAAACAGGCTCTTAAAGAAGCCTTCGCCGCTGCCATGGAATCATGGCGTCAGCGTTGTGAAAAATGTGTACGTCTGCAGGGCGATTACGTCGAGAAGTAACGCCAGTTTCATCGATTTCGGGTGAGTGGTTAATTAGAAAAAAACTCGGAGGCTTTAGAACTTGAATGCACCTCGTACTTATGGCACAGTGGATAACCTATTGGCTCTAGTTCAGAGAGAATTGTTTCATGTACATTAATTGAGCTGCTGCATGTCGAATAATTCAAGCTTGTAGTCATGAATCAATTGTAACAATTTACTTGATATGTCTAGACAGAAATAAATAAATACATATTTAACCTCTTGTAATTTGGCAGAAGAGCAGAAGCAAGAGATTGTGTGATGAAACAAGGATTTCAAATCTTTTTTACATTTCTACCACGAAGTAATTTGAGCTTTATGAAGTGAAGCATCTCAGAAACATTGCACGTAATGCAACTGTCCAGGCAAGCGCACATGTCTAACGTGTAGAAAAATATCTCTAAAACTTGAACCGATTACCGTAATTTCTAATACCTGATGCGTCTGTCAATTCCGATTTAAATCTCGGCCAGCTGCAAAGGTTACAGAAGGCTATGGCATCAGAGGCAGAGGCTCTACACCAACAGTTCGCAGCGGTTCTGGACGATTCCCCCCGAAGGAGATCAGATTTCAAACCATCATCCAAACAGAGTTTATCACACAACTAAACTTTAGCTTTAAAAAAAGGTCTACACATAAAATGACGAAATACAGATATTACGCAACGAACAATGAAACGAATAAAACTCATGTTTTATTGCATGTGTTTTATCGAACTAAGAAGTGAGGAGTCTGTTAAACGGTTTTTACTGCTCGTTTCCGAGAACATTTTTCTATTCGGGTCGGTATCAGTAAACTAACTGCTAAGGCACATCGTAAGGTGTTCTCCAAGCTCACTCGATTCCTTGCTTTTCTTCTCGCTGCTATCATCGTCAATCCATTTTCCAGACCTTTAAGTTGTACCAAATTAAATCAATATTTTTTAGGTTTTTCAATAATAACGGATAGTAGTCACACAGGTTTTGTCAAAATATTACCTTTATTGTGCTGTCATAGTCTGTTTTCATTATTTGGTCTCCGTGGAGCCGAAGAAATTCTACAATACTGGCTATTAAAATTGCTACACCACGAAGGTGACGTGCTACAGACGTGAAATTATCCGATAGGAAGAAGATGCTGTGATATGCAAATGACTAGCTTTTCAGAGCATTCACACAAGGCTGGCGCCGGTGGCGACACCTACAACGTGCTGACATGAGGAATGTTTCCAACCGATATCTCACACTAAAACAGCAGTTGAATGGCGTTGCCTAGTGAGACGTTCTTGTGATGGCTCGTGTAAGAGGCAGAAATGCTTACCATCAAGTTTCAGACTTTGATAAAGGTCCGATTGTAGCCTATCGCGATTGCCGTTTATCGTATCGCGACATTGGTGCTCGCGTTGGTCGAGATCCAATGACTGTTATCAGAATATGGAATCGGTGGGTTCTGGAGCGTAATACGTAACGCCGTGCTCGATCCCAACGGCCTCCTATCATTAGCAGTCGAGATGACAGGCATCTTATCCGCATGGCTGTAACGGATAGTACAGCCACATCTCGATCCATGAGTTAGCAGATGGGGACGTTTGCAAGACTACAACCATCTGCACGAACAGTTCGACGACATTTACAGCAGCATGGACTATCAGCTCGGAGACCATGGCTGCGGTTACCCTTGACGCTGCATCACAGACAGGGGCGCCTGTGATGGTGTACTCAACGACGAACCTGGGTGCACGAATGGCAAAACGTCATTTTTTCGGATGAATCCAGCTTCTGTATACAGCATCATGATGGTCACATCCGTGTTTGGCGACATCGCCGTGAACGCACATTGGAAGCGTGTATTCGTCATCGCCGTAATGGCGTATCACCCGGCGTGATGGTATGGGGTGCCATTGGTTACACGTCTCGGTCACCTCTTGTTCGCATTGAAGGCACTTTGAACAGTGGACGTTACATTTCAGATGTGTCACAACCCGTGGATCTACCCTTCATTCGATCCCTGCGAAACCCTACATTTCAGCAGGATAATGCACGACCGCATGTTGCAGGTCCTCTACGGGCGTTTATGGACACAGGAAATGTTCGACTGCTGCGCTGGACAGCGCATTCTCCAGATCTCTCACCAACTGAAAACGTCTGGTCAATGGTGGTCGAGCAACTGGCTTGTCACAATACGCCAGTCACTACTCCTGATGAACGGTGGTATCGTGTTGAAGCTGCATCGGCAGCTGCACCTGTACACGCCATCCAAGCTCTGTTTGACTCAACGCCCAGGCGTATCAGGGCCGTTATTACGGCTAGAGGTGGTTGTTCTGGGTACTGATTTCTCAGGATCTATGCACCCAAATTGTCTGAAAATGTAATCACATGTCAGTTCTAGTATAATATATTTGTCCAATGAATAACCGTTTATCATCTGCATTTCTTCTTGGTGTCGCAATTTTAATGGCCAGTGGTGTAGCAAAACGCACTTATTAATCAAAAAAATATGTCCAGCAGCACATCCTGTATCCCAGAAAACAAGCGCCGCCACAGAACCAAGTCCGCTGGTAAGCACCAGCAATGCACAACAGTTCTTGTCGAGAGACGAGAATGTGGAACGGTTCATCAGGTCAAAGTATTTCAAATATCTCAATTAGACTCTTCAGTTGAGTTCCATGCACGAATTTCTATGTCCTTAATTTCGTACCACAAGGAAGTGTGAATGTATATTTAAGCTTTTCCGATGTCCCTATATTTTATTACCGTGATGAAACGTTTGTCAGTGTTAGCAGATAACGACTCGGGCAGAGTTCTACATCACTATTCACAAATAACGGAGTAAAAGGAAGACAACTAACAATCGCCTGTATCAGGCCATTTTATTTTCCCCCTCGACGCATTGCACTTTGTTTTAAAAATGAGGAAATTCCTCCAGCTGTGCTTAAGGTCACGAGACTTTATTTTGGCTACTAGTTTCAACGTTGGAACGACATCATCTTCAGGGCCATTCACTTGTTGACGTCAGTTGCGTCCGGTTGATACTAGAAGTCAGTTACTACGCATCTTCCACACGGAGCACGTCCATATCTCACCACTGACTTCTAGTATCAGCCGCACGCAACCGACGTCAACAAGTTTATGGGCCTGAAGATGACGTTGTTACAACTTTGAAAGTAGTTGCCAAAATATAATCGACACCTTAAATACAGCTGGGAGAACTTCTTCATTTTTAATATAAATTTATACCAGCTGACTTCCCCCTGTCCTCCATTTCTAGTATGGATGTACAAAGACATTGCACTCTAATCTCTTATGCATTACTAGACTGCAGTAGTCCGTTTTCTGGATGTAGCCAGTTTCCTGTCTTAATCTTCATTTCCCTTAAAATAACCAATTTGTAGCGAAATGAATATTAAGACAGACAACCGATTACATCCAGAAAAAGAAATTCTAATACATTCCACACTAATCCACCTGAAGATTAGGAAGATGAATGCCAATCCTCAGAATGCGTCATGGTACAAAATAAAAAATCTAAGTCAGATAATTATATTAGTTTGTGTTTTTTCCCACTCACAATTTAGCATGGACGACAATAAGTTGTATCAGAGTATGTCAGAAACACCTGCGTCTTGTTTTTACCTGAAAACGAGCAAAAGATTGCATTTATGTGAACGCAATAGAATGCTCTGAAGAATACATACTATTAAAGAAGTTTTCTACACTCACTTGAAGACAGACAATATTTTCAAATTAAAAAGTCTACGCTCGATGCAGACAAACAACTACGCGTACAGCGAATGAGATGGATTAGCTTTAATACTGTACGTAAGTTCTTACATGCCTAGGAGACCAATACTGCATTCATGCAGCGCGTTCTCCTGCTGAGTAAATACACGGAAACACTCTCACACACTGTCTGAAAATAAAGCACTCACTTCTACACACCGTTACATACAAAACCTGTCGTATTATTTTTATCACTTCTCTATCGTTCAATAATCGCGTTTAGCACCAATATAGAACTTGGAAATTGTTGACTTTTATGTCTTGGAACACTTCAGAAAACTAAAAAGAGATCAAGTTCACACTGGCCTTCTATCTTTGCAGCTGCACTTGTAGTCAGGATGTGGGCGTCCATGATACGAGGGAAGTGATGAGGGCCAAGCATCAAGGAACTCACCTGTAACATGACAGAAAAACGGATTCGATCAAACAGACATACTACTTACAATTGTCAAATACTGTAAAACGTCAAAATAATAAAACAAAGACTCTTTATATGAAAATAGTGGCCCGCATCTCGTGGTCGTGCGGTAGCGTTCTCGCTTCCCACGCCCGGGTTCCCGGGTTCGATTCCCGGCGGGGTCAGGGATTTTCTCTGCCTCGTGATGGCTGGGTGTTGTGTGCTGTCCTTAGGTTAGTTAGGTTTAAGTAGTTCTAAGTTCTAGGGGACTTATGACCACAGCAGTTGAGTCCCATATTGCTCAGAGCCATTTGAACCATTTTTGAAAATAGTAACTGTTCCGAAAGAACAGATACCAATGATGACCATGCAACTTCCTGGCAGATTAGAACTGTGTGCCAGACCGAGACTCGAACTCGGGACCTTTGCCTTTCGCGGGTAAGTGCTCTACCAACTGAGCTACCCAAGAACGACTCACGCCCCGTCCTCACAGCTTTACTTCTGCCAGTACCTCGTCTCCTACATTCCAAACTTAACAGAAACTCTCCTGCTCACACAGTTTTAATCTGCCAGGAAGTTTCATATCAGCGCACACTCCGCTGCAGAGTGAAAATCTCATTATGACCATGCAGCTTCTCTAGAAAGAAACGATAATGAAACGAAACCCTCAGCTGCCAACAGGTGTTGCTGATATACCTCAATGGGGACAGCTGAAAATGTGTGCCCAGACCGGGACTCGAACCCGGGATCGCCTACTTACATGGCAAACGGTCTATCCATCAGAGCCACCGAGGACGCAGAGGATAGCGCGAATGTAGGGACTTATCCCTTGCACTCTTCCCGTGAAACCCACATTCCCAACTGTCCACAACATCGTTTAGGAACATTTCGAATGTAAGTATTCACAGTATACATTAATAACGTAAAGGAGGACGTCGGAAGTTCTTTGTGGCTTTTTGCAGGTCATACTGTTGTACAGAGAGAAGTCGAGACGCTAGAAAATCGTTGCGAAATGCAGAAAGGCCCACAGAGGATAGACGCTCATGCAGGGAGTAGTAATTCAGTCTCAACATAAACAAATTTATTTGTTATATTCTACACGTCTAGGTCCGCAAGACCAAATTGAGGAGCAAATCTCCAAGATCATGGAACGTGCCAGCCCATAACACTGCCCTGGGAAACGCCTCCGGTTACTTCTACGTCTGAAGACATCTCGCCGTTCAGAATGAAGGCTGTCTTCTGTTTGCTAGGAACACTTCAATACAGTCACACTGTTGGCCTGATATTCAGTACGCTCGTGTCGTGTTGATTAGGTGGCTAGTGGAACTGTATAGAATGCCTTCCAAAAGTTAAGGAAAACGGCATCTATCTGAGAGCCTGTATCAACCGATTTCTGGACCTAATGGGCGAACAGAGAGAGCTGGGTTTCACACCATCTTTTTTTGCGGAACCCATGTTGATTCATACAGAGGACATTTTCGGCCTCGAGAAATCTCACGATACGCGAGCATAAACCATGTTACATAAGTGTATAGGTATACAAGTCAATCGTTTTGGCGTCTACTCGACTACTCTTCTTGAAAACGGGAATGACCTGTGTTTTTTTCCAGTCACCAGGGATCGCGAAAGGGATACTGTTTTATTTGGGGGGAGCGAAGGAGGGGTAGGACCACAGTGGTAGCGCAAGAATCCTTCGCCTCACACCGTTTCGTGGCTTGCAGAGTAAAGACGAGGAAACTGTAGTGAATTTTGGCGTGATTGTCTCATTGCATTTGCTACCAGTTAAATAAAGCTGGCACGTTCAAAAACACACGCAAATCAGCGTGCGTATGTGAGGCTGTAATCGACATCTTCACGTGAGTGCTGTAGTGCTGTCTACCGAACTCTTGTCTGCCCACGCAGTGAATCACGCGTGTTACCTGGTCTGCGAGATATACGGCCGGGACGCAGAATGTTTGCATAGAAGCGCGGACCGTACCAAATGTGGTGGGAGGTTTTGCGGGGTGGAGGAGTGGAAAGAGGGGATGGGGGAGGGGGCCTGGCGAAGACGAACGGGCGGCGAGATGGGAGCTGACAAATAATAAGAATGCGCATATTAAAACAGCGCAGGGCGGCGATGAATCTCCCGCGAAAAACGGCAGCAGTTTCTGACGGCGTGGTGGAGGGAGATTCTGCGACGTCGACCGAAGGCGACTCGAGGAGTGGGGGAGAAAGGGGGGGGGAGTGGGAGTGGGAGGGGAAGGCTGGAGGAGAAGAGGGTGCCGGAGGACAGAGGACCGAGGACCGGCCAAAAAAGGAGCGAGGGCGACTTTCTGGCGGACAGGCCGCCCTGGGAGGCTGGCAGGGGTAATTTATGAGACAAAGTTGAAGGGGTGCAAGACTAGGCGCGCCCGGGAAGTTGGGAGACGAAAAATGTGTTCCCCCGGCAGCGCCGCCGCCCACGGAGGACCTCGTCCCCTCGAGACACTTCCGGCCGAGCCTCGCGGTGTCGAGGCATCGGATGGAGCCTTAGCCGAAACAACGGGCTGTCTGGGAGGCGTCGACGCTTGCAGACGCTCAGGAGGGTCGACTGCGACAACTGTGGTTTGTCAGTCTGGGGACAGCACTGTGACCAGAAAGTACATCATGTTTGACTATTACAGGTACAAACCAAAGTTCTCTGCCTCGTGATGACTGGGTGTTGTGTAATGTCCTTAGGTTACCAGAATGAGATTTTCGCTCTGCAGCGGAGTATGCGCTGATATGAAACTTCCTGGCAGATTAAAACTGTGTGCCCGACCGAGACTCGAACTCGGGACCTTTGCCTTTCGCGGGCAAGAGCACTTGCCCGCGAAAGGCAAAGGTCCCGAGTTCGAGTCTCGGTCGGGCACACGGTTTTAATCTGCCAGGAAGTTTCGTCCTTAGGTTAGTTAGGTTTAAGTAGTTTTAAGATCTAGGGGACTGATGACCATATATGTTAAGTCCCATAGTGCTCAGAGCCATTTGAACCATACAAACCAAAGGGTCAGTAGAGGAGAACGAAACCAACAAACATTCCCAGTAAACACAAGCTTGGAAACCAATAGTTACACCAACAGCTGTATTACTGCTGAGTACAGTCCCCAAGGATCCACACTACAGATATGGAAGACATAAACCTTGTCAAAGATAAAATATAACTATCGATCATAGTATGTCGAAGATAAAAACTTCCATCGATTCTGTAGCGCCACTGTCCATATATCGCTCAGTTTCATAGCTTCTTCTTTTATCTGTGCTATAACGTGAAATCCAGATCACGCCCACTTTTCACGGTATTTAGGCCATTCTTCGACATCTGTCTCGTCAGTCGGCAAGACTCACCACAACCAGGAGCACCTCAGAATATGTCCAAACGAAATGCCAGGGGTAGAAGAGTTCCATGGACCACGGCCATTCAACCCTGTACGGTGTCAGGCAAATCCAACACCTTCCATGAAAACCCTGACATGATAAGCAAATCCAGTAGTATGTCACATAGCTCCGAATAAATCGTGACATTAAATTAACCAAAGTAATACGAGTAACGAGTGAGCAAATGGAATACCACAGAATAACACAAGAATGCCTAAATGCATGTCATACCTTCCCACCGTGAGACAGACGCTGTTCCGAGGGGAGAAACGAGAACAGAAGCCGAGAGCAGAACCGTGTTAACCTGGAAGGCCCTACGATAAGGGACGGACACCCACGTTGCCAGCTAACCGCAAGGACCACCCCCCAGCCCATGTTAAAAGCTAGAGCCCTCCAGAAGAACAGTATAGATCTTACGATAACACAAAAAGGGCTACCCCAGCCGCAAGTTTTAGCGTGAGACTTTTTGGCGTCTCTGTTACGTCAGGACCACCCCCCAGCCCATGTTAAAAAATAGAGCCCTCCAGAAGAACAGTATAGATGTTACGATAACACTAAAAGGACCACACCAACTGCAAGTTTTAGCGAGAGACTTTTTCACGTCTCTGTTACGTTGCAAACTTTAAAAACGTTTCCCCACCACGAAAAGTATAACGTTTCTCATTGGATAGACAGAATTTTTGTAGGCGGAGCTTAAGGTTAACATTGAGATCCTGATTGGTCAGATGAAAACACAGCCAGATAGTTTGTTTTTTTTAAACCAACTTCGGCAAATTGTTGTATGGAGAAGTTAGGAGAGAGTTGCTTCCGAGACGGCGAGGTGAGCGTAGCTGTGCTGTCTGCCGCCCCCTGACGAACACCGACAAGGTAATGAACGCACGCGATGCCGCATAACAGCGCATAAAGCTTCACTCAGAACTGCAGAGGTCTCATCTGTTACACCCCCTTTTTGCGTAATACTATTGTCGATCATCAATTAAAGCTCATGGTGTTCACATTTGCCACTTGAAGTAAAAATCTGAAACGCGATGATTTTTCTATTATATAGTTATTGAGAAGCCACATCAGCCACTGTAATTTACGACAAGTTAGATAAGTAATTAAAGATAATTGAGGGTCACTGTAGACCATTTTTATAGTTTTCTCTTTTGTGAAACTTAATGTAAACCTAGATTATAGATGTGATTTGGCATAGGTCATCCTTCGATCCATTGTAGAACTTGGAAAGCCATTCAGGGAATATTCATTCACATTTTTGTTGAACGCAGTTGGTTTTTACCATCCTGTGTTAAAACATTTCTTTTTATCAATAGTGCAATTTATAAACAATGTGTTGTGAGTAGAATAAAATTTCCAATGGTAAACTTAACTGCTTTTTCGACGTTATTTTACCAGCTAACTGAAAATAGGAAAGCCTTGAACCCCTTCCACTAAATTTAGTTAGTATTAAGATTTTTTACACGGAGTTCAGTGGAGTTGACGCTGAAATCATTAAGTATTTGGTTATATCATCGCTAGTCTCACTGAACTCTTCTGAATTCCACATGTCATGTGTGGTCTGGCGTCTCCTTACCAGCAACAGGTCCCAGGTTCAAACTAGTCAATTCCCTAAAAAACACGCTCAGAGCGTCGTTGCGCGAAAGTGGTAGGGAGACACGATATAGAACAACAGACACCACGCAGAATGTTAGAACCCGGAAGAATTCTCGGCAGCTGAAACATCTGGTAGTGAAAGCCTTCATTGTATGATCCTACAAGTTTGTGGCGGGAATTTCCAAACACCCTGCATATTGTACTGTTAACACATGTTTTTTGTTGTAGTGGGTCAGCAGTTGAAAAATAGTGGACTTCGGCTTCTTCTGAGCGTGTGTAACAAAAAATTTTGACGGAAAGCCAAGAAACACCAGAATTCAAGAAGACACCTTCAGAGTCAAGGGAGTTTTCAGTTGTTGGGTCATGGACGAACATTGATTTTCTGAAGGAGTGAAACTTCCAGCCATAAAACATAATGCGAATGTGAAACAAAACAAACTCGTAATCGAGAGACTTACTGATGTTTTCGTTCCTTGAGTAAGTAAGAGCTTGCATACAGAGGACAATCTGAAGATGAAAGTTCCGACAACAAAGGAAATCACCTCGATTTATTAGAACTTTTGTCTCAACAGGAACAGTTTAGTCGTTATCAGTCCCAGAGCATTTCTGGGTTCAGAAGACGTGGAACGCGATTCAAAACTATATGACTGGATTTGCTACCAATGTCACTAACGACAGTACTAAACAAGAGTTCCCGCCATGTGAGTTTGTTGTTGTGCAAGCAGATGAAACCTTGGATGTTAATTGTAAGTCACAGATGGGTACTGTTGTCATCTAATGTACACAAGACGGTCCCATTGAAAGATTTATTCGGTTTCACAATGTTTCTAGTCACAAAACCGCTTGGGGTTTATCAGACATTGTACTCAACACTCTCGATGTCTTGGGAGTTGCTGACGAAATGAGACAAGCATATCATGGAGCCCCAGTAACGGCAAGTAAACATGAAGGTGGCCAATATTTTGTTACACAAAAAGTCCGCGAGCTACATTTTTGCTCTTTTATGCTCATAAACTTTATCTAGTGCTGTTACATTGTCTTTAAAATATCTAAGCAGTTAGACGATTCATTTACAATGTTGTATCATTCCATTCAGTTTAGTAAGTCCTTAAAGAGAACATACTTCTTAGATAATAAAGGTTTCAGATTGCTTCAAAGATCTACTACACGCTGGGATTTCAATTCACGAGCTGTTCAGAGAATGTATCCTCAGCACCATGAGTTGAAAAACATTTTCCAAAATATCACTCAGAAATATCACACTGGGATGCTCGATTAGCATTCTAAATAAGGCAGAACTCCTTCAGTGTGTTCCTGTAAGAGGCTGTTATGAATGTTTATTAAAAAAAACAAATTAAGCACTTAGCTAAATAAATATCCACCTTCCTTTCCCTGACAATACCTCCTGTAAAGCAAAGACAGGAGGCTCACAGAGTGACATAGTTTTGTTACGGTCTCTGCCATTGTTTTAACGTATGTCAACGTCAGTTGATGAACAGAGGAGATGAACGCCAGTTACAGGAACACAGTGGCTGTTAAATACGCCATATTGTGTGTTCATGGTTTCTCATCGTGCACATTGTTAGCCGTATTATGTTTCTTCGATATGTACTTGGATCCTGTAATACAATAACTGTTCTATAAGACGAGATATGTGGTTTTTTGACAATAACCTGTCACAGAGAGGAAGACATATTTCAACATGTAAGTAATGTTTTCAGATACGAAATAACCGCTTGTTTCTATGCTCTGAGTTGTTTAATACGTACGCTTTATTTATTTTCAATTCAACATGCACTTGAGAATGGCTACAAAGCTGAAATCACGAATTGTGTAAAATAAAGCAACAATTAACAGTCAAATTGCGGAGATTTCTTTCGAAAAATGAATCTAGTAATACACTGCTGGCATTGCAACATTCTTCAACATGATTCTAGATCCGTGGATAGGGAAATAAATAACATTCCCAACCACGTAAACGACAGAAGACTGAGGCCACCTACGTTCTGCATGCAAGGAGAGATTACGCAGCAGGTTTCTCATTCATAAGCCGCCATTGACTTTAGGTTGTATGCGAGACGACAGCGATATGCCTCGTGTACGAAGGAAAAACGTCCGCTAGAGCATGAAAGGGTTGAACAGTGGCAACGCGCGCGCACGTGTGTGTGTGTGTGTGTGTGTGTGTGTGTGTGTGTGTGTGTGTGTGTGTGAGAGAGAGAGAGAGAGAGAGAGAGAGAGAGAGAGAGAGAGAGAGAGCGTCGAGAGAGAGAGAGAGAGAGAGAGAGAGAGAGAGCGTCGAGAGAGAGAGAGAGAGAGCGTCGAGAGAGAGAGAGAGAGAGCGTCGAGAGAGAGAGAGACAGAGAGAGAGAGAGAGAGAGCGCCGAGAGAGAGAGAGAGAGAGAGAGAGAGAGAGAGAGAGCGCCGAGAGAGAGAGAGAGAGAGAGAGAGAGAGAGCCGAAAGAGAGAGAGAGAACGCTGATATGAAATTTGCTGGCAGATTAAAGCTGTGTGGCTGACCGCGACTCGAACTCGGGACCTTTGCCAATCGCAGGCAAGTGCTCTACCGACTGAGCTACCCAAGCACGACTCACGATCAGTCCACACAGCTTTACTTTTCTGTTAGCATTTCAAACAGAATCACCATAATTCATGTGTACACTGCAGACGAAACTCGATTCCCGCACAGTAAATAATCAACTCCAAACATAAACTGCCGCTTGTGGAAATGATGACACCAACATCGTCTCTTGACTGAAACACGAATGAGGCGCTGAGATCCATAAGGGCCTAAAGCACACCGCCGTCAATCCCACAGTTAAGTGAATATCAGAGAAACCATTTGCACAGCTTGAATGTTCATACATACGACGTGGGCCTACAGTACAGATAAACTTGACTCACCGTAAGATCAATAGATTTCAGAAACATGAATAAATGCTACTATCTCATAATCGATAGTGACGTGCTTTTGGCCCTAATGGTTCTCAGCGCCTCAAATATCCTATAACTCATTCAGAAACCCACAAAATAAGTTTACCGAAAGCACAGCTTTAACTTATTCTGACATCTGATCTAATTTTACTATACAGTGAGTAAATTTGCGTATCTGAGGAGTGTGCTGTCATCTAGCAGGATTTATGCCGAGCGAAGGGGGACAGAACTCTGCCGCATTGTGCGAACACTTGGTGGCGCCGACGAAACTTCAAGCTGAGTGGCGAGGGCTAGCGCGTTGTTCATCAAATCCGTTTGTACGAGGGTAATCCCAAAAGTAGGGTCTCCTATTTTTTTATAAGTACATAGACCTGTTTATTCCTATAATTGTTTACATCGGCTTACATCTTGAACAGTTAACTATTTTTCGACATAATCATCATTTCTATCGATGCAGTTTTGTAGACGCTGTGGCAGTTTTTAAATGTCCATGTCACACCAGCTCCCCGCCATGCTGTTCAGAAAGTTACGAACCTCTTCTTTCACCTCGTCGTCAGAGCTGAATCGCTGGGACCACAATTAACGCTGACAGGTACTGTGAGACTCTGAAAAAACTCAAACGGGCAATTCAGAACCGGAGAAGAGGAATACAGTCCTGACTTGGCGCCCAGTGACTATCACCTGTTCCCTAGGTTAAAAGAACATTTGGCCGGAAAGCGATTCAGCTCCGACGACGAGGTGAAAGAAGAGGTTCATAACTTTCTGAACAGCATGGCGGTGAGCTGGTGTGACATGGGCACACAAAAACTGCCACAGCGTCTACAAAAATGCATCGACAGAAATAGTGATTATGTACAAAAATAGCTAAACGTTCAAGCTAAAAAACTGATGTAAAGCATTGTAGAAGTAAACAGGTCTATGTACTTATACAAAAATAAGAGACCTTACTTTTGGGATTGCCCTCGTAGATCAGCCTACATCAGTTTTGAATTTAGGTTACAGCTAGTCAGTTTCCACCAGTGGTTACGTATATCCACTCATATCGTGCTTAAAAACTACTTAACTCTTGCCGGGAACAGATGATCAGTAAACTAAATTCAAAAAATGATGTAGACTGACGAGGCACCTGAAAATCAGCGCCAAACGCTTGAAACGCTTCTTACATTGAAATAAAAATCGTGATTTGTGACGAAGGCGGTTTTTTACTTATTATAACAATTATTATTTACATGTATTTAACAATTATTTATACAGAGATAGCTTCACCCATGTAATTCTCTGATTACCATAATAACAGTACTTACTAACAAATATGAACTGCATACCGTGTAGTTACGTGACTTTTCTGCAGTTGTGTATGTATTGGCTGTCAAAGTTTCAGCTTGGCTGTTGCTTAAGCACCGTTTCGTTTTTGTGTTGGTAACGCCACGTAGCGCTCTGTACGAAAATCGCTGACTGTGCTGTGCGCAGTCTGTGGCTGGCTGGACTCATTGTTGGAATATTCGCTTGTGTACTGTTGGGCAGTTGGATGGAACAGCGCGTAGCATTGGGCTGTTGGCAGTTAGAGGCAGTGTTGCCAATTTAGCGACTTTGTCGCTAGAAATGGCGACTTTTGCCTTCGTCTTAGCGACAAAAAAAACTTAGCGACTTTTCTGGCGACTTTTGGAGTACTGACGACTTTTGAAGTACAAATCGAAACTATTTTGGGCCTGTCTTTTCATTAACAAAACTAAGATTTTAACTATAGAATGGGTACTACACTGACTTTGTTCTAGATTTACTAAGTTAAATTAAGTTCTTAGCAGATCATGTAGCATTGTTCAGCATTTAGTAAACCTGAATGTGGAAATTACCTACAGAGTAAGAAAACCATGACTATAGAACAATTCATCATTCATTACCCACTAGCCTGTTACCGTCGATAGCGTATCGATCTATAATTCTTCAACTTTTGAACTCCCTTTATTTTTCGAAGTGACAAAAAACATACGTAATATTAAGTATAATAAAATACATTTCTGTCCAGCAACCTCTAATTTTTCGAAATGTAAACTCGCAGTCAAATTATTACCACGTGCACAGTGGTAACGCAAGAAAAATTCGGTGGGGGTATTTCAGACATTATTACGTTTTAAATAATGAACAATAGGGCTGATATCGAGTTACCAAGTGAGTAGATTGTTTCATGACCTCTAGTTCGCCTGAGTTTTAATGTATTTTCAGTGATTATAAATTGGTGGAACTTATGTTGTGGTGGCTTACATAATGGATTTACCGCAGAAGAAGCAGTACGCTCAAAAATATCGGGATGCGTTGGAAGCAGAACCTGAATTCAATGGGTGGATGAAACCAGTCGTTGGAGACTTATGCAATGCAAGATGTCAAGTACGTGCACCAGAGTTTTATGCTAAATCGTGTGATATTAGAAAGCATTCGAAAACTATTAAGCATAAACAAAAAATTGATTTTAAAAAAACCACACAAACCACCTTACTTATGAAAATTGTTCCGAAAACTACAGTTAGAACAGCAAGCAGAGCGGAAGGCATGCTCTTTCTTTCTTTATTGCTGAACATTGTTCTACTTTTGGCTGTAGATCATTTAGGAATACTGTGAAAGAAGGTGTTTTCCGGTGATGAGGGCGCTAAAAACATGCAATTACATCGTGCAAAGTGCACTAACATTATAACTGAAGTTTTGGCTCCATATTTTACACAATCATTGGTTGAAGATATAGGTAACCAAAAATACAGTGTACTAATAGATGAATCCAGAGATGCATTAATATCGAAAATGCTAGGTATCGTTATACTCCGGCCAGGGTGGCCGAGCGGTTCTAGGCGCTACAGTCTGGAAACGCGCGAACGCTACGGTCGCAGGTTCGAATCCTGCCTCGGGCATGGATATGTGTGATGTCCTTAGGTTAGTTAGGTTTAAGTAGTTCTAAGTTCTAGGGGACTGATTACCTCAGCAGTCCCATAGTGCTCAGAGCCATTTGAACCATTTATCGTTATACGGTACTACAGTGTAAACAACCAGACCATTAGATCAGCATTTCCCAAACTCCCTGTAGTAGAAACTGCAGATGCAAGAAATCTGGCTGCTGTTCTTGTGAATTCTTTGAAAGATCTCAAACTTCCAATCGCTAATATGGTAGGAATTGGCACAGATAATGCTTCAGCAATGGTTGGAATAAACAATGGGCTTTTCGTACAACTCAGGAGGAATATGGTTTGAAGCATTTAGTATTGATCAGTTGCATTTGTCACTCTCTTCAGCTTGCAGTTTCGCACGCCTCAGTGAATACCATACCTAGAAACATAGAGTTTCTTGTACGGGAAAACTGCAATTGGTTCTCCATTTCACCCAAAAGACAAGACGAATATAAAAAGGTTTATGAG
Organism: Schistocerca cancellata; assembly: GCF_023864275.1. NCBI lineage: Eukaryota > Metazoa > Arthropoda > Insecta > Orthoptera > Acrididae > Schistocerca > Schistocerca cancellata. The sequence continues at coordinate 90,573,402 of NC_064637.1, read as the reverse complement.
ACAATAAAATGTGGAAAACAGCCACTAAAAATTTTGAAGGTCTGTGCAACACGTTGGCTTTCAATTGAACCAGCAATACGACGAATTCTGGAGCAGTGGGAAGAACTAAAGCTACATTTTTCACTTTTCATGTTTCAAGACAATTGTTACAATGCCGATCTTTTGTACAAGATGTATTGTGACGACTCAAATCATCTTTACATGTTTTACCTTAAACAAGCCTTAAAAGACGTACAAGTAGCAACAAAAGCTTTTGAAGGAGAAGACAATGACCCCACTAAATTACTAGATACACTTGTATTTCTCATGCAGTCACTCGGACAAAACGTAGTTTTTCTAACTGTTGATTTGTTGACAACACCAGTTCCAAGCGAATGTATGTACGCAAATCCGAACCTTGGCTTTATGTTTGAACAGAAATTGTCTGAGTCAAGTTTGTCTGAAAAAAAATAAAGTTTATTTGAAGAAGAGATGCATTCAGTTTAGTCTGAAACTCATAAAAGAAATTCAACAAAGACTGCCAAGTAACGTTACGATCCTGAAAAAAATATCAATGCTGAATGTTGCAGAAACACTAAAAGTGAATAAAAATAATGTTGTAGCGGATGTAGCCAAAGAATTGGGTTTTAGTGGCGATTTCATAGACGGTATGCTGCAAGAATGGCATAATATCAACTTCATTAGGTGGAATAACACTGCTAACACTGTTCGATTTTGGAGTGAGGTTTTGCAGTATAAAAATGCCGCAGGGGAGAATCCTTTTTCTTTGATTTCAAATGGCTCTGAGCACTATGGGACTCAACTGCTGAGGTCATTAGTCCCCTAGAACTTAGAACTAGTTAAACCTAACTAACCTAAGGACATCACAAACATCCATGCCCGAGGCAGGATTCGAACCTGCGACCGTAGCGGTCCTGCGGTTCCAGACTGCAGCGCCATTAACCCCACGGCCACTTCGGCCGGCTTTCTTTGATTTCACAGCTAGCAATGACTGTTATATGCCTACCGCATTCAAATGCAGAAGTAGAAAGAATATTCAGTTCTATGAACATTATAAAAACTAAACAACGTAACAGATTATCGTTAAAGACAATTAATGCTTTGATCATATTTAGAGACCAGCTGAAGAAACAAAATAAAGATTGTGTATCTTTTGACATACCGTCAGACGTATTGGAGCTTATTGGAACGAACAAAAGTTACTCTTTTGCGACAAAACCAGTCGAACTGCAACATCATCTTTTGAGCGAAGTTCAACTCTCTACATCAACTACAGTTCTGTCAGAGCATGAAACAGAAGAGTTATTCGAGTTATTCGATCTTCTGAGTGACGACGATGAATAGCTCACATACCAGTATGTGAATGTTTTGTAACCTAATTTGAGCTCTTGCTTTCATTTGTTACAAATATACACTCCTGGAAATGGAGAACACATTGACACCGGTGTGTCAGACCCACCATACTTGCTCCGGACACTGCGAGAGGGCTGTACAAGCAATGATCACACGCACGGCACAGCGGACACACCAGGAACCGCGGTGTTGGCCGTCGAATGGCGCTAGCTGCGCAGCATTTGTGCACCGCCGCCGTCAGTGTCAGCCAGTTTGCTGTGGCATACGGAGCTCCATCGCAGTCTTTAACACTGGTAGCATGCCGCGACAGCGTGGACATGAACCGTATGTGCAGTTGACGGACTTTGAGCGAGGGCGTATAGTGGGCATGCGGGAGGCCGGGTGGACGTACCGCCGAATTGCTCAACACGTGGGGCGTGAGGTCTCCACAGTACATCGATGTTGTCGCCAGTGGTCGGCGGAAGGTGCACGTGCCCGTCGACCTGGGACCGGACCGCAGCGACGCACGGATGCACGCCAAGACCGTAGGATCCTACGCAGTGCCGTAGGGGACCGCACCACCACTTCCCAGCAAATTAGGGACACTGTTGCTCCTGGGGTATCGGCGAGGACCATTCGCAACCGTCTCCATGAATCTGGGCTACGGTCCCGCACACCGTTAGGCCGTCTTCCGCTCACGCCCCAACATCGTGCAGCCCGCCTCCAGTGGTGCCGCGACAGGCGTGAATGGAGGGACGAATGGAGACGTGTCGTCTTCAGCGATGAGAGTCGCTTCTGCCTTGGTGCCAATGATGGTCGTATGCGTGTGCAGGTGAGCGCCGTGCAGGTGAGCGCCACAATCAGGACTGCATACGACCGAGGCACACAGGGCCAACACCCGGCATCATGGTGTGGGGAGCGATCTCCTACACTGGCCGTACACCACTGGTGATCGTCGAGGGGACACTGAATAGTGCACGGTACATCCAAACCGTCATCGAACCCATCGTTCTACCATTCCTAGACCGGCAAGGGAACCTGCTGTTCCAACAGGACAATGCACGTCCGCATGTATTCCGTGCCACCCAACGTGCTCTAGAAGGTGTAAGTCAACTACCCTGGCCAGCAAGATCTCCGGATCTGTCCCCCATTGAGCATGTTTGGGACTGGATGAAGCGTCGCCTCACGCGGTCTGCACGTCCAGCACGAACGCTGGTCCAACTGAGGCGCCAGGTGGAAATGGCATGGCAAGCCGTTCCACAGGACTACATCCAGCATCTCTACGATCGTCTCCATGGGAGAATAGCAGCCCGCATTGCTGCGAAAGGTGGATATACACTGTACTAGTGCCGACATTGTGCATGCTCTGTTGCCTGTGTCTATGTGCCTGTGGTTCTGTCAGTGTGATCATGTGATGTATCTGACCCCAGGAATGTGTCAATAAAGTTTCCCCTTCCTGGGACAATGAATTCACGGTGTTCTTATTTCAATTTCCAGGAGTGTAGTTGTATATTTCTAGTATACTTGACTACTGTGATTGAAACAACAATTAATGTGTTGCGTCAATTATCATAACATGTTTAATTAAACGTTAGCGTATTTTATATGTATGTTGTTGCAAGCGATGCTTCATTTAATTAAGACAGTATAGCAATTTACGTATGAGACAATTTTTATTAATATTTAATTACCCCCCCGCCCCACTGGCTTATTGCACCATTCACAGCACGAAATTTTCAGTACATCCCTAGTAAAATCAGTTTTAGCGACTTTCTAGCGACTTTTGGTATTGAATCTAGCGACTCGGGTTTTTTAGAGTTGGCAACACTGGTTAGAGGTGAGCCGCCAGCAGTGGTGGATGTGGGGAGAGAGATGCCAGAGTTTTGAGAGACGACCTGGACGTGTGTCCGCCAGGAAAACGAAATTTGTAAGACTAGATGTCATGAACTGATATACATATGATGACTTTTGAGCATTACTAAGGTAAATACATTGTCTGTTCTCTATCAAAATCTTTCATTTGCTAACTATGCGTATCAGTAGTTAGAATCTTTTATTTATCTGGCAGTATTGGCGCTCGCTGTATTGCAGTAGTTCGAGTAATGAAGATTTTTGCGAGGTAAGTGAGTCAAGAAAGGTGTAGGTTATTGTTAGTCAGGGCCATTCTTTTGAGGGGATTATTGAAAGTCAGATTGCGTTGCGCTACATTATTGTGTGTCAGTTTAGTGATGACCAGAATAAGTAAAGAGAGAAGTGTGTGAGTACGTTCAGGTTTGCTCAGCTGTTTGAAAATCAAATAGCGTAAGAGCTTTACCAGCACTGTCATTTTTAAACTTTTCTAAGGGAACGTTACAACTTTTCCGTTCATTTCTTTTCCCATAGGACCAATAGATTGCGTGTAGCCAGAAAGAGAATAAGAAAATCTCGCGCGTGGCTTTTGCAGGCTGGCTACAGAACTGTGGGTTGCATAAAATGACATATGTAGAGGCAACTGATGTAGAGGCAACTGATGTAGAGGCAACTGATGTCTGCAAACGACGAGTGTATTTCGCTTGCGGCGACAACGACTGAATGAGTACAGGAAGATGTTAGCTGCCCGGATTGCAACGAGAAAGATGGAATATTATGGTACATACGAGTAGTTGTATCAATTCCTCACGTTCATAAAAAATTCAGTTTAATCGGATTACGGGGAATAAATTTTTGTAGACGCTGTGGCACTTTTTGTATGCCCATGTCATACCAGCTCGCCGCCATGCTGTTCAGAAAGTTATGAACCTCTTCTTTCACCTCGTCGCCGGAGCTGAATCGCTTTGCGGTCAAATATTCTTTAACCTACGGAGCAGGTGATAGTCACTGGGAGAGAAGTCAGGACTATAGGGTGGGTGGGTGATTATGTACCACTGAAACTGTTGCAGGAGAGCAACGGTTTACCAAGCGATGTGTAGGCGAGCGTTGTCATGGAGAATGTGTACGCCCTTCCTCAACATTCCTCTTCTCCGGTTCTGAATTGCCCGTTTGAATTCTTTCAGAGTCTCACAGTACCTGTCCGCGTGAATTGTGGTCCCAGCGATTCAGCTCCGACGACGAGGTGAAACAAGAGGTTCGTAACTTTATGAACAGTATGGCGGAGAGCTGGTATGACATGGACATACAAACTGACAGGGCGTCTACAAAAATGCACCGACAGAAATGGTGATTATGTCGAAAAATAGCTAAATGTTCCAGCTGTAAACTGATGTAAACCATTGTAGAAATAAACAGGTCTATGTACTTATAAAAAAATAGGAGACCTTTCTTTTGGGATTACCCTCGTATCTGGCCCATAACACAATTACGTCACACGAATTGCGCATGCCTAACAGCTCCTTAAAACGTGCACAACTTAAGGTGTGCTCGCAACCCTGCCGCGAAGTTTCACGGGGGTTTAGAGGAGCAGTGGCGCCGAAGATTTGCGTACCGTATCTTTCAGATTGCAGAACATATGTTACGTTTAACAGCTTTCAAAGAATAATAACTAATAAATGCGCAAGGTGTCGAAAGTTAAGGTGTTCGCGTGCTCTTGTGCTCTTACATAGCGGCTGCCTTTGTTGAGAAGGGAGTGAGACAGGGTGGCAGGCTATCCTCGATGTTATTCAATATGTACACTGGAAAAGCAGTAAAGGAAACCAAAGAAAAATTTGAAGTAGGAATTAAAGTGCAGGGAGAAGAAATAAAAACTCTGAGGTTTGCCGATCTCATTGTAATTCTGTCACAGACACTAAAGGACTTGGAAGAGCAGTTGAACGGAATGGACTTTGTCACTAAATGAGAATATAAGATGAAAACCAACAAAGCAAAACAAGGATAGTAGAATGTAGTCCAATTAGGGGGGCTAGGACGTCAAACGGGCCGACTTGGAGCAGGAGAGGCATCACAGAACATCTTATTTTCTACTGTCTATACTTTTACAAATAAAGTCATAAAACTTTGTCATTATCACCAGAAAGGATTCAGGATTCACACTCATTTCAGTGGAAGTTCGAAAACATAACAAAATAATTTTTTTTACATGTGAAATTGCATCATTTTTTCCCTTATTTATGGCTGCCTTTGTTGCTATAGGTACACTTTTCTTCATAAGTTAGAGAGATTCTTCTATGAATTTTGCACAGCATACATACCTTACTTACAGGTGTATGAAACTAGAATTTATTTAATTTATGAAAAAACGAATGAGCTGTTATATTTTAAACTTCATGTTTAGAAAAAACACAAATTTTATAGTTAATTACCTCAAATTTTAGCACCGTTTTTAATAGATTTGGAAAATTCTAGGGTTTCATACACCTTTAAGTATGGTTTGTATGCTGTGCAAAATTCATCGAAGAATCTCTCTTACTTATGAAGAAAAGTGTACCTATAGCAACAAATGCTGAAATTAGTAAGTGAAAAAAATGATGAAATTTCACATGTAAAGAAAATTATTTCGTTATGTTTCCGAACTTCCACTGCTATTAGTGTGAATTCTGAATCCTTCCTGGTCATGCTGACTAAGTTTTATGAATTTACTTGTAAAAGTATAAACAGTGGAAATTAAAATGTCGTGTGGTGCCTCTCCTGCTCCAAGTCCGCCCGTTTGACGTCCTACCCCCCTTAAATCAGTTGATGCCAAGGGACTCAAGTTGGGAAACGAGACACTTAAAGAAGTATATGAGTTTTGTTATGTTGGCAGTAAAGTAACTGGTGACGGTCAAAGTAAAGAGGATAAAATGTAGACTGGCAATGTCAAGAAAAGGATTTCTGAAGAAGAGAAATTTGTCAACATCGAATATAGATTTAAGTGTTAGGAAGTCTTTTCTGGACGTATTTGTCTGGAGTGTAACAAGGTATGGAAGCGAAACATTGACGATAAACGATTTAGACAAAAAGAGAACACACGCTTTCAAAATGTATTACTACAGAAGAATACTGAAGGTTAGATGGATCGATCACGTAACTAATGAAAAAGTACCGAACAGAATTGGGGAGACAAGCAATTTGTGGAACAACTTGACCAAAGGAAAGGGTCGTTAGACAGGACACATGCTGAGACATCAAAGTATCACCAATTTAGTACTGGAACGAAGCGTCGGGGTAAAAATCGTAGGGGGAGACCAAGAGATAATACAGTCAGCAGATTCAGAAGGATGTAGGTTGCAGTAGCTGTTCGGAGATAAAGGGGCTTCCACAGGATAGAGTACCAAGCAGAGCTGGATCAAACCAGTTCTTCAGACTGAAGACCACAACAACAGAAACATATTTTTTCAAAAACGCATTGTTTTGGATCTGGAAAATAAACGAAAACTGAAAATGTGTTTCATTGCTGAGCACTGACGGTGTTTTCTGTCAATAAAACGAAACGTATATGCTCAGACAGAGGTCGCATTTTCTGGTAGTTGTGTGGTCGGGATCTAAATACACACACATTCAATAACAGGAATAAGAAAAGCTATGATGTCATGTCGAAAATAGTTTTCTTGACATACTAAGTACCAGTAAACCCAACGATCTTAAAGAATGGAACTCCAATCTTGAAATTTATGATTACTTTACTAATGAGATAACGTGTTAAATATTTGACGTTAAGTATGCAAACGAGAAAAAGTTGTAAAAGCTACGTTTCAACTTCGTCGGAAGTCGCTAACTGCTCTCATTGTCAAACACTGGACGAGTATTTTCTGGGTAATTTGGGCTCCGTTTTAAGCAAAAGCTAGTTTTTCACGCATCTCCGTGTTTCTGACATTTCTCCAGAACTGTGCGTCGTAAAATTATATAATTTTGCAGGTATATGTGGGTACTGTTTGCAAAATGTGTTGCGAATATAGTTAGCAGTAAAGAAGTTATAAATTAAAACTTTATGCCTGAAGCGAGTGTTTTACTGTTTGAACAGCGAAAACATGCTAAGCGATCAACACTTTTCCTTTTGTCATTTTCCGGGTGGTGGTAGCAAGAAAAAGTTTTTTAAAAGTTTGAATTTAGTTGTAAAGTTTGTTGCAAGTCACAATGTGTTCTTTTTCTCAAAAACTGGGTGAATATAACCTGATTACTCGGGCGTTGTAAGTTACGCTGCCTGAAGATATCTCAATGTTTATGGCGTCATATCATTTGAACTATGTGTCGTGCACATTGAGCGGTATATATGGAAGTTACAAAATGTGTAGCGAAAACATGTAGCAGCAAAAGAGTAATAAATTAAAACGTCGTGCCTGACGCGGTAGGTTTGTTCCATAAACAGTCAAAATGTAAGCGATTTCCGATTTGATGAAATAGTATAATTTATGGCAGAGCATCTCTTCCATCTCAAAGGGCGGCGCATTCTGCTACGAACACTAGCCAGAAATGATCTAGCTGCGATGAAGCGACTCCGCCCACTTTTGGAACGGCTGTAGTTATAACTACAGCAGGTTCGGGTTCGTTCGGTAGTGCTCGGTTTTCTTCGTGAACGGCCGTGTAGCGACGCGTGTAGCCAACAACAGATCAGCTGACAGCCCGCGTGACGTCACGCCTGCGGAATACGGTGACAATCTAGCAGCGATTCATCGGTCTGGCCGCGTGCCCCATTAGAATTGACGCCCGCAGACGCAGACAGAAAACTTCGGGCAGCTTCGAAAATCATCGGTCGTACGCGATTGAACTGCACACCTAACGCAGCTGAAAACTTCGTGCGAATTAACTCCGAGCACACACAAAGTTTTCAGGGGCTCTACTTGACCTTGAAATCTGACGTCGTAAAAATTCACAGACAAGAAATTTTATATGTACATAATTTACACCACTTGTCTGAATTTCAATATTAGAGATAACAAATAATCAATAAATCACATTGTAGTAGATAAGCCATATTTACGATCGGTTGTTATTTCTGCAGTAATTTTTTTCTGCCCTACCATGTAGAGATACGAACTACTTGCAATTATTTTCTAAAGTTTTGTAGTTAAAGCGAGAGCGTTCCAATGTGTGACAGAGTGAGTCAAATCGTAATATTAAAGCACCAAATACTTTATTCGTAGTACGCGAATAATGCAAAACACTCCATACGATGTATATTAGAGGTGATGCTGGAAAAATAAAGTTTTGACAATACGCAAATGACAATCCAGAAAGTTCCCTGACTGTTAAAGACGATAACATAGCACTGAAACAAAATCGGAATTAAAAATTTTGCAGGAACGTGCAAACGAAGTGAAACAATGATTATTCTATCTTCGATTAGGCTACGTTATCGACACTAGCAACGCACGTACAATGGAGAAAGTATCTACGTAAATATAAATATTAGGTCTATATATCGTGTTTTCCAATTAGCAGGATTGAATTCATCTATTGCAAGTTCAAGCCACTCCATATCATATAAGAAATAAAGTGTACTGTAAAATATACCGAGGACTTCTGCAGAAATGACGCTACTTAGATATGCTAAAAAAATATAAAAAATATAAAAATCTGTTGTATGTCTTCCGCCATGATGAGTTTGAACATTACCTCTGTACCAGCTATTAAGATATTTTCACGCTAGCAGTTACTTTCATTACATTTCGTAAAATACTTCACGTATTTAGCCCTGGCACAAATGGCAAAGCTGCTTGCGTGAATACGCCACAGGTACAACGATTAAAATTGTTAACAGAATTTAACCGACACATATCCAGCAATTTATTAGTAATTTAAGCTATTCGAAATATCAGTAAGCTTAAATGTCGACGTGATTATTCGATATCTCATCCTACAAGTGAAGTTATTCCGCCCTCGCGAAAACTTGAATACATTGGTTAGCGAAAGAGCTATCGCAAACGGCCGACAGACATTAGCTAGAACACAGGAATGCTTACCTTTCTATGGGACGTCCCTTTTTGACGATGAAACAGTGATCTGATCGGAAATAATAGAATCGTAGAACACGCGACCGGGAGGAACAGTAGCTTCGAACCGCACATTCCAAACGGAAGTCGTTAACAAAAACACATCGTTTCCGTGATTCGGTCGAATGACGTCACATCAGCTGCCCCATCAATACGCTTGCAGCTCTTCCTACCCCACAGAAATCTTATGCGCTCCACAGAAAACAATTCGCCAAGTTGTGTGATCTGCCCGTAGATCACACGTTTGTAGGCTCTTCGCAGATTCCAGCGTTCGATCGTTGATCGCTCGTAATTCCCAAGCAACCTGATGAATCGTGTGCGGCTTGTGCCAATATGGCTGCGTGGCTGAGAGCCATTGATCTAGTTACTGAACGTGGTTGTGTTATTTTGTTACGTTTCGCTATGACCACGTACAGCAGGGACTCTACGATAGGATTCATGATCACTGTGGGAACACGAATCACACTGAAATATGAAATTGAACGCGGAGTAATGTTAAGAATTAATGCAAATATGAACACATTCCCTCAGATTTTGCAGTGAACTGCATTTTTAAGCTCGAGCTACGTACAAATTCGTGGGATGTTCATAGTAATAGTCACGATATACTGTGTTCCATTTGGTGATTAAGAGTTGAAACAACTTCACGCATTAAAGCTTAACTTCTAAAGAGAATGAAATAGTACAAAGTGTAGATTTTAATTTAAAGATTCAGGGCATACATACTGAGCAGTTATACTCAAGTCTTTGTCGTCATTTTACGTTATATAACTCTACGTCATAAAGTTCTAATTGGCAGAGCTGCTATTGACATATCGACATCGCAAATGTGTTATGGAAATACTTGCAGTTGAATTACAAGACGAATAAATTTAAAAAAAAAAGAATTATGTCTAAGATACGGCTTTCTGGAGTGGAAAGGAGCCCCTGGTCCCCGGCACGACTCCGCCCGGCGGCCCTGTGTCGAGGTCCGGTGAGCCGGCCAGTCTGTGGATGGTTTTTAGGTGGTTTTCCATCCGTCTCAGCGAATACAGGCTGGTTCCTCTTATTCCGCCTCAGTTACACTGTGTCGGTGATTGCTGTGCAAACAAGCTCTCCATGTACGCGTGCTGTAAGTAGGCTGTTTATGTTTTCTTTATGTAAGTAGGCTGTTTATATTTTCTTATTGGCAACGTTACGTAGCGCTCTATATGAAAATCACTAGCTGTGCTGTGTGCAGTCTGTGGCTAGTTTGCATTGTTGTCTGCCATTGTAGTGTTGGGCAGCGGCAGCTGGATGTGAACAGCGCGTAGCGTTGCGCAGTTGGAGGTGAGCCGCCAGCAGTGGTGGATGTGGGGAGAGAGATGGCGGAGTTTTGTAATTTGTCATGAACTGCTATATATATTATGACTATTAAGGTAAATACATTATTTGTTCTCTATTAAAATCTTTCATTTGCTAACTATCCCTATCAGTAGTTAGTGCCTTCAGTAGTTTGAATCTTTTATTTAGCTGGCAGTAGTGGCGCTCGCTGTATTGCAGTAGTTCCAGTAACGAAGATTATTGTGAGGTAAGTGATTTGTGAAAGGTATAGGTTAATGTTAGTCAGGGCCATTCTTTTGTAGGGATTTTTGAAAGTCAGATTGCGTTGCGCTAAAATTATTGTGTGTCAGGTTAAGCACAGTCGTGTATAAATTGTTCTAAGGGGACGTTTCAGTACACCACCATTACTCAACCATGCAAACATAGGGGTTACACTCCTCTGGTGTGAGACGCTTCCTGTGGGGTCCACCGGGGGCCGAACCGCACAATAACCCTGAAAGAGTGGTTCGGTGTGGGGCAGCGGAGGGGTGAAGTGGACTGCGGTAGTCGTCGAGGGGTTGTGGACCACTGCGTCTGCGGTGGGGACGGAGCCTCTCCCTCGTTTCTAGGCCTCCGGTTTGAAAATTTATTGTAGTTGTGTATTTAAATCATGGGCCTTCAGCCGTTTTAAAATTAAAATTCCTTACTTGTTAAGTCTTAGATTGTTGGGCCTTAAAGCTCATTTGAAATATTATTTAAGGATAATAAAACCTTGTTGTGTTTTAAATCATGGGCCTTCAGCCGTTTTAAAATTTAAAGAGGTTGTGCCCTTACGCCATAAGATTGTGTGATATATTCAGGCGATAGTTAACCTCGGAAATTTGCGCTGTAATGTTTGGGCAGCTAAATAAAGTTATACGTATTAGAGTGTAACTGACAGCCGCTAATTTTGTTCCCCTTCCACAATTCCAACTACCTGTTCTGTCCTTGCGGATTTAACCAGGCGTTTCAGATATTCGGCGAATGGACTGGCCCCCACATAAATCCTATTCAGCATGTGTGGAGAGGCGTACTGCAGCATGTCCGCATGGATCAACGACCGTGTGCGCTGGTGGAGGTATGAAAAGCCGAATCATAACAACTTCTTGCCAACCTTGGATGGGATGATGTTGTAGAGCATCCAGTGCTGCTACTTTGACCATACAGCCTATTAAGAGCGATGCCGCGACTTCTTTCATGTCCATCGCTTCACCACAACTCGCAGTGACTTCAGTGTAGTTATGTCTTTCAACAAAAGTGTCATTTCTGTTCGTCTCATTATTTATTTATTTCCGTTACCGTCTGTGGTATATTCCACCAATTATTTCCACGTATGGCCCAAGTTTCATCGACACATGTTACATAGCATGCGAAAATTACTTCCGCACTCAAGTTTTGCACGGCAGTGTAGTAACACACTAATACACCACAAGAACCACAACCTCGGCAAGCCCAGCGTTCTCTCTTCAGATGTTAGCAGCACGATTCTGTCGAGGAATTCACAAAAATTTATCTCAACTATCCTCATTACTGCATGAATGTGTTTTGCTATCTTTAGCATGTAGTAGGGCTGAGTTTTCCAGTTAACGTGTTTGTCCAGGTAGGATCCTCAGCATGGAACGGTTGCGATAAACTTTTAAGACATAATTTTAGTTCAAAAATGGCTCTGAGCACTATGGGACTTAACATCTATGGTCATCAGTCCCCTAGAACTTAGAACTACTTAAACCTAACTAACCTAAGGACAGCACACAACACCCAGCCATCACGAGGCAGAGAAAATCCCTGACCCCGCCGGGAATCGAACCCGGGAACCCGGGCGTGGGAAGCGAGAACGCTACCGCACGACCACGAAATGCGGGCCATAATTTTAGTAGTTAAGGTTTTTGTATGGTACCCATGTCTGAAAATCCACCGTTTGAATGTAAAATCGAATCACTTTCAAAACTCTCGCTTCCAGGTAAGCTAAAAATGAGAAGAGGTTGACGTCGTCGTCAGGATTGTTTGCTCCTAGTTACTTGCATAAACTTATGGTTTCCCACATTCAGAGGCAGCTGTCTTTCATTGTGCCAAACAGAAATTCTGTCCAATTTATCCGGTATTCTTCCACAGCCACACAAAGACGACAGTTTCCCATACACCATAGCGTCAACAGTGAACAGTGACAGATTACTTGTCACCGTATCCGTCACATCTTTTATGTATAAGGGGTGACTGAATAGCCCCTACCGATGTCGTTCTATGCAGCCCACAATGTTATATCTGGCCTCCAAACACCACGCATAGGCCTTTCATATTCTCTAGATCGCTGCGCGCAAACCGTTAGTCCAACATAAAAGATAACCGAGTCTTTTTGTTGTAAATTTTATGAAATTAAATTTTTTATTGGGATACGTTTTCGTTGGAGGCCACGGCTTTCGAGTTGGTCAAGACAAACGCCCAAAAGTGCCCTTCAATCGCACCTCAGGCCCCCACACTCATCCCTAAGCAATTAGGATTTCTATTATGTTGTTCGTGGAACGCCATTGAACATAAATTTCCGACTACCCGACCTACTGCCGATATTTTGGTCTCCACTGATTGAGCTATTAAGAGGCCATCACAGTTGGCCATTTTGTCAAATTCTTGCGCAGTGGTAGCAGAGTGTGCCATGAACAATATTCTCGACATCCTGAGCGACGGGAGCTGAACGTGGGAGTGCATTGCGTTTGAAGATTACTTTTGTACATTTATCTCAAATAACTCGAAAACTATGACCTCTAGCGAACACATGTCCCAGTATAGCATTTATCTTAAATTTTCTACGAAAACCCAGTTCACTTTTTCTCTGTAAGATTAATAGCCCGCGCGTAGCGAGCAAGAGAAAAGATCTCGAACTTGCTTTTGGAAGGCCAAAATAATATTGTGGGTTGCATAAAACGACATCGGTAGGGGCAGCTGAATCACCGTGATACATGAACGATCTGGCGTTTATGTTGACCAGCAATCTGTCACTGTTCGCTGTTGACGCTATGATGTACGAAAGTGTTCTCTTCAGGTGACAGTAGGCGAATACAAGATGACTTGGACAGAACTTCTATTTGGCGCGATGTAAGGCCGCTTGCTCTAAATGTGTGGAAACATGTTACACTGGATAAGTAGGTACAAACAATCCTAATGACGACAGCACCATCTCCTCATTTTTTCAGCTTACCTGGAAGCGAGGCATTTGACAGTGATTCGATATTCGAAACTTATTTTATCACCCTGCACAGGGAGCAAGAATGGTCCTCTCACACTTCCCTGGGGCACTCCTCGCGATAGCGGTGTCTCTGATGAACATTCGCCGTCCTCGTCGACTTACTGGAGTCTATTACAATACTAACGCGAATTCTTTACAGACGAATGGAAAAACTGGTAGAAGCCGACCTCGGGGAAGATCAGTTTGGATTCCGTAGAAATGTTGGAACACATGAGGCAATACTGACCTTACGACTTATCTTGGAAGAAAGATTAAGGAAAGGCAAACCTACGTTTCTAGCATTTGTAGACTTAGAGAAAGCTTTTGACAATGTTGACTGGAATACTCTCTTTCAAATTCTGAAGGTGGCAGGGGTAAAATACAGGGAGCGAAAGGCTATTTACAATTTGTACAGAAACCAGATGGCAGTTATAAGAGTCGAGGGGCATGAAAGGGAAGCAGTGATTGGGAAAGGAGTGAGACAGGGTTGTAGCCTCTCCCCGATGTTATTCAATCTGTATATTGAGCAAGCAGTAAAGGAAACAAAAGAAAAATTCGGAGTAGGTATTAAAATTCATGGAGAAGAAGTAAAAACTTTGAGGTTCGCCGATGACATTGTAATTCTGTCAGAGACAGCAAAGGACTTGGAAGAGCAGTTGAACGGAATGGACAGTGTCTTGAAAGGAGGATATAAGATGAACATCAACAAAAGCAAAACGAGGATAATGGAATGTAGTCAAATTAAGTCGGGTGATGCTGAGGGAATTAGATTAGGAAATGAGACACTTAAAGTAGTAAAGGAGTTTTGCTATTTAGGGAGTAAAATAACCGATGATGGTCGAAGTAGAGAGGATATAAAATGTAGACTGGCAATGGCAAGGAAAGCGTTTCTCAAGAAGAGAAATTTGTTAACATCGAATATAGATTTAGGTGTCAGGAAGTCGTTTCTGAAAGTATTTGTATGGAGTGTAGCCATGTATGGAAGTGAGACATGGACGATAACTAGTTTGGACAAGAAGAGAATAGAAGCTTTCGAAATGTGGTGCTACAGAAGAATGCTGAAGATAAGGTGGGTAGATCACGTAACTAATGAGGAGGTATTGAATAGGATTGGGGAGAAGAGAAGTTTGTGGCACAACTTGACTAGAAGAAGGGATCGGTTGGTAGGACATGTTCTGAGGCATCGAGGGATCACAAATTTAGCATTGGAGGGCAGCGTGGAGGGTAAAAATCGTAGAGGGAGACCAAGAGATCAATACACTAAGCAGATTCAGAAGGATGTAGGCTGCAGTACGTACTGGGAGATGAAGTAGCTTCCACAGGATAGAGTAGCATGGAGAGCTGCATCAAACCAGTCTCAGGACTGAAGACCACAACAACAACAACAACATTACATAACGTGTCTTCGAGCCACTCTCATACCTTGCTAGCAGACGCCTACGCTATGCGAGCAGTTACCGTTGTTTCGCCTCAAGTTAATGTATGCCGTACAAAACTTCATCCTTGATTAGTACTGGTGGTAATTCAACCTGGTAGACTATTCGGGTGCGACTAGAGTGTTCGGAGGCACATTCCAGTTAGAAGTGTAGCAGCCTCCTCTTCCTACGCAGCAGGAATCCACCACCTGTCCGCTGACAACCCGAACTCACTGTCGCCGCAACTTCGGAAGAAAATTTCGATCTGGCCATAAATTACTCGGCGACCGGTGCATGGGAGTGCACCTGTCGACTAGCCAAAGTCTCCGCCACCAGTTTATTAATTTACGACGCGCGCTTGCTCCCTCTAATCTTGTACCATCAACATTTCGGGCACTTAGAGGACAGGTGTCCGCGTTCGGACGCCGCCCTTAACTCAAGCTGCGAGGATACATAAATTCACGTCCGCATTCCTCCCGCCTTCGCGCCATTTCCATTAACACCTCCCCGTATTCCGTATACCTCTAGCCTCGAAATGAAAAATAAACGAAACGGCCAAGTCGTACGAGAGCAATTTCATGGCGACCGTCACCTGCCTCACATCTAGGCTCTATACATATAAATCGCCGGCGAAGGAGGGTCGATTCTAATGACTGATATTTAATTATAATTTACGGCCGCGGCGTAAATCATCGGCCGCCACCGACTTAATGGATTTATAATTTCCCTCTTACGTCTTCCCGCCACGCCGGCCTCTGCTCCAATCGCGTGATTATACGAGAGGAACAAGCGCCCGCGCCGCGTACGTTCTAGATTGTATCGCGGCGCGCGGTAGGTCGGCGCGAATGCAACGGCGCACGCGATTGGCGGGTGGCCTCAACAGCGCCCAATAGCAGCGCGACTTCCGCCTTCCTGGCCGGCCGATCGCTCTTGTCACTGATTTATCACCTCTCTTACACGTCGTCCTTCTTTTGTATCGGGTGTGCTCCTATCACTTTCAAGCTTGCACCTTCCCTCGCACGTCACGTTCGAGAGATTTTTCTCTTGACGCGCGTGGGGAGCGAGAGAGGTGCGTATCGATATTTGTAATCGCGCGTGCTCCGCCGATAGGTCGACGCGCGCTCTCGTCACTTTCGACTCGCGAGCTCACGCGTGGCGTGGCAAGCGCCCATCTCGTTGAGGCGTGCCCCACCTGTTTTGGAAATTAATTTTCTACTGCATATCACATCGATAGGCGCCGGCCGGGGCGCCCTGTGATGGATGGTGTGTGTCGGACAACAGCTTGGCGGCGCGTGGCTGGGCCGTACTGGCCTTGGACACGTGAGGGACTGGCGGGTGGCGGCCAGAATGGAAACCTGGCGTAATAGATTCCGGCACGGAAGCTCAGCGCTGCAGCCTCATTAGCGAGCATTGCAGTCCTGGTAATACGACTGCACACACACACACACACACACACACACACACACACACACACACACACCAGCTTCCGACTAATGGTTGGCGCCCTCTAAAGGCACCTTATAAAGCTTGAAGCCTGTTCATAGAGTTCATAGAGGCACAGGCGTCCGCAGAAATTTATCCAGAAGAGATCAAGCTTCAAAAAGTTCCATTTTTACGGTTCCATTCCCCAATCTGTAAAAACGAAGCGCTTATAGGATCGCTGTTTGTCCATCTGGCTAGCTGTCCGACTGTCCGGCTACTAAGAACCCTCAGCTGCCGACAGGTGTTGTTGACATACCTCGATGGGGACAGCTGAAAATGTGTGCTCCGGCCGGGACTCGAACCTGGTATCTCCTGCTTACATGGCAGACTCTATCCATCTTTTTTTTCCAGGCGTTGCCCCCAACTATTCCCTCACTTTTTTTAATGTATTTATTTATTTATATGATTATATTTAGCAAACATGTACAAATGAGAATTCTAGTAACTAAATGTTATACAACAACAAAGGTGGCATTCATCCATCTGAGCCACCGAGAACACAGATGAATAGCGCGACTGCAGAGACTTATCCCTTGCACGCTTCCCGTGAGACCCACATTCCCAATTGGGAATGTGGATCTTACAAGAAGCGTGCAAGGGATAAGTCCCTGCAGTCGCGCTATTCATCTGTGTCCTTGGTAGCTCAGATGGATTCAGCCGGCACGGTAGCTCAGCGTGTTCGGTCAGAGGGCTGCGTGCTCTCTGCAATAAAAAAAAACTGAGTCAAGGAATCAACGATCAACTTGAACGGATGTCTTGCGACGTCCGCCCAGACCAAATACAACGAACTACATCGAACAAAAAAATAAAAAAAAGATACATAGAGCGTCTGGCATTTAAGCAGGAGGTCCCGGGTTCGAGTCCCGGTCGGGGCACACATTTGCATCTGTCCCCATCGAGGTATATCAACAACACCTGTCGGCAGCTGAGGGTTTCAATTATGATATATGCTAACAACCACTTCTTTTTCAGGAACAAGTAGCCCTGTTGTTTGTTGTGGTCTTCAGTCCTGAGACTGGTTTGATGCAGCTCTCCATGCTACTCTATCCTGTGCAAGCTTCTTCACCTCCCAGTACCTACTGCAACCTACATCCTTCTGAATCTGTTTAGTGTATTCATCTCTTGGTCTCCCTCTACGATTTTTACCCTCCACGCTGCCCTCCAATACTAAATTGGTGATCCATTGATGCCTCAGAACATGTCCTACCAAACTGGTCCCTTCTTCTGGTCAAGTTGTGCCACAAACTTCTCTTCTCCCCAGTCCTGTTCAATACTTCCTCATTAGTTATGTGATCTACCCATCTAATCTTCAGCATTCTTCTGTAGCACCACATTTCGAAAGCTTCTATTCTCTTCTTGTCCAAACTATTTATCGTCCATGTTTCACTTCCATACATGGCTACACTCCATACAAATACTTTCAGAAACGACTTCCTGCACCTAAATCTATACTCGATGTTAACAGATTTCTCTTCTTCAGAAACGCTTTCCTTGCCATTGCCAGTCTACATTTTATATCCTCTCTACTTCTACCATCATCAGTTATTTTGCTCCCCAAATAGCAAAACTCCTTTACTACTTTAAGTGTCTCATTTCCTAATCTAATTTCCTCAGCATCACCCGACTTAATTCGACTACATTCCATTATCCTCGTTTTGATTTTGTTGATGTTCATCTTATATCCTCCTTTCAAGACACTGTCCATTCCGCTCAACTGCTCTTCCAAGTCCTTTGCTGTCTCTGACAGAATAACAATGTCATCGGCGAACCTCAATGTTTTAATTTCTTCTCCATGGACTTTAATACCTACTCCGAATTTTTGTTTTGTTTCCTTTACTGCTTGCTCAATATACAGATTGAATAACATCGGGGATAGGCTACAAGCCTGTCTCACTCCCTTCGCAACCACTGCTTCCCTTTCATGTCTCTCGACTCTTATAACTGCCATCTGGTTTCTGTACAAATTGTAAATAGGCTTTCGCTCCCTGTATTTTACCCTGCCACCTTCATTTATGTCACACACTAACGTCTGCTGTCCCTTTGCGGTGTAAAAATTCTGAACTTCTAAGACAGTGCACTCAAAATATACGACCATTTATGTCCATTATTTTGATACCCGAAAGCACACTCATCAAAACCTGTAAGGCATTTCTCATTGGCCTAGAATCATCAAATTTGGCAAGAAGCAAGGCACATCAGAAATTGTTAATTTGTAATCATACCATACAAGAAGGAAGCAAGAGAGATTGAGTTTAACGTCCCGTCGACGTCGAGATCATTAGAGGTGGAACAAAAGCTAGGATTGTGTCAAGGATAGGGAAGGAAGTCGGCCGTTCCCTTTCAAAGGCCCGGTATTTACCTGGAGTGATTTCGGACAATCGTGGAAAACCTAAATCTGGATGGTCAGACGCGGGTTTGAAGTGTCGTCCTCCAGAATGCGAGTACAGTGCTAACCACTGCGCCACCTCACTCAATGCACACGAAAAAAAATATTTCTTTGGCCTTTGTCATCCCACTTCAGACCTAAAATTAAACCATTATCGCAAATCTTGGAATCCGTGGGACTGTTATTTTACCAGTATCAATGTCGATAGCGGGCAAAAATCGTTAATATCTTCGATTCCCAGGATGGGTGAACTGTCTATACACATAGCTAAGTTTGTACTGTCCTATCAGTGCCAGATTCCTAATCGCAAGTGACCAGCTATTTTTTCTACAGGCGATTAATTGAGTTTGTGAACGTGTCGTGCGCGTGCACCAAGAAACATATCTGGTAGGAGGTACACAAGGCTTATTGTATCTTAAACGTTCGATATTTACCAAGTCAACATCTTTTTGAAGGTAGATTGCTACTACACCTTGTAAGAGGTATGTGCTGCCTGCGATATGTAAGCTATAAGAGAATCTGAGACCAAAGAGCAGTGTTGACTGCAGTACGAACTGTGTAGCTGTAGCAGTAAGTTGTTGCTAGCGAGCAGTCGCCTGTCTGCGCTTGTCAGTTCTGTCTGGTGTATCATGTTGGCTGGGCCGGTCGCGGTGCAGCGATGTCGGAGCCTGAGTGTTATTGTATAAGGTAAAAAAGCAGCCTCGCGCATATCTAGTAATGTTATGTAAAGTCCCATGTAAATCTTTTGAAAATGTCCTAATAATAATCTTCGTGATATAAAGTAATTTCTAAAAAAAAAAAAAAAAAAACATTCATTTCAGTTTAAAGAATTTACTAATTACTTCAATCCATGATCATACCTATTGTTGCAAAAGAAAAATCAGTTGCTTCCTTTCATAAATGACAAATCTATCGGCCAGCATTGCACAGAGCTGTCCCGGAAAAATTTTATATAAGAGCAGATATATTCGCCGTTTTTATTGAGGTAAGAATTTTTCCTTTTTTATTCAGAATGATCTTACAGGGTCATGACGCAGCGATGCTGTCGTCCAAATTCTACCAGGTTACTGAATTTATTTTTTATTACGAGATTTAGGAATTTTTCTGTTTCGAGCTTACATTAAATGGGAAACAAATTTTATGGGTACATTAAATGTGAATGCATTTCTGTACGGAGATTATAAATGGGAACCAATTTTATTCTGAGCTTACACTAAAATTAGAATCATTAATCAAATAATATTCATTTTATTATTTTACGTGGGGAGGTTACAACCTTAAAGTTAAGCCTATTTCATTAGTAGAGGAAAGTGCCCTAAACTGCTCCCCCCCCCCCCCCCTCCAAAGAGTAGGACCACCTGGTCTTTTGACTCTACATTCTCGTGATCTCTATTGGGACGCCGCGCGGGATTAGCCGAGCGGTCATAGGCGCTGCAGTCATGGACTGTGCGGCTGGTCCCGGCGGAGGTTCGAGTCCTCCCTCGGGCATGGATGTGTGTGTTTGTCGTTAGGATAATTTAGGTTAAGTAGTGTGTAAGCTTAGGGACTGATTACCTTACTGGTTAAGTCCCATAAGATTACACACACATTTGAACTTTTTTCTACTGGGACGAAGTACAAATAGTACTTTAGGCTTCTATCACTGTAGCGGGGTGCTGAAGTCACCTGCTTCGCTTGTTACTTATCAGTACACCATTACACATTCTTACAACGGAAAACGTTCTTACATTGTGCTATATTATTTCTCATAAATACTGCCATTTAAATCCTTCAGCATATCGTGTGTTCTCGAATAGTACGTTTAAGGTTAATGTTAGCGACCAAACCGTTTCACTTAGATATTTCGTTAAAAATTTATTCTGTTAATAAAATGTGAGCTCTAGTCGTATAATCTTCAAAGTTGCTTAGACAGGGTCTCTTGCATTTTCATGTTTAAGTCTGTCTGTAGCAGTGCACACTCTCATTTTCTAGGAATTATCTTGAAAATCCTGGGGACAATAGGGAAGGTTATGATAGAAAGTGAATTCTGTTGTGGATTGGCAAGACAGCCAACCCACTATGAGAGGAAGCCGAAAGGCACGCGTTTTAGCTCACGCAGCCTGGCGTGAGGTCTGGAACAGGACACGGAATGAGACTAGCAAAAAACGTACGTAGCTTCTGGAATACTTAACTTTAATCCATAATTGGTGAACATCGCTCTTGACGGTACATGTTTTACAGCATCAATAGTAACTGGTAATGGCGCCTTGCTAGGTCGTAGCAAATGACGTAGCTGAAGGCTATGCTAACTATCGTCTCGGCAAATGAGAGCGTATTTTGTCAGTGAACCATCGGTAGCAAAGTCGGCTGTACAACTGGGACGAGTGCTAGGAAGACTCTCTAGACCTGCCGTGTGGCGGCGCTCGGTCTGCAATCACTGATAGTGGCGACACGCGGGTCCGACGTATACTAACGGACCGCGGCCGATTTAAAGGCTACCACCTAGCAAGTGTGGTGTCTGGCGGTGACACCACAAATTCCATCTAAAAAGATTAACGCTATTGATGTAGGTCAGCAAAAGATGGTTTGGGAGAAGGCCAGTAAATACGAGTAGTTTAATGTTTCAAAAACAATACTTATGAGGTGGTACAACATGAAGTACACTGCACATGGGGAAGTAGCAAAAACGAAAAGAGGCGAATCTACAATTTTGGGTGAAAATCTTTCACATGTTGTAGCCCTGTCAGCAACTGTGATAAATTAATACGTCAAAGATCCGCCCCAGTTGAGAAAAGTTACTGGTCTTTACCCAGGTTTCAGCTAGAGTAATCTAGCCTTCTTCTGAAGCATAAAATAAACTAATACATGCCAGAAGACCGTGCCTTATTCTGGCATGTATTAGTTATTTTATGCTTCTGAAGAAGGCTAGATTACTCTAGCTGAAACCTGGGTAAAGACCAGTAACTTTTCGCAACTGAGGCGAATCTTTGACGTATTATTTTGAGTGAAGAGCTGGTTTAGTATCATCTTGCTGTGCCAGCTTTCTTAATGCTGCTGGTCACGACTTGTAAAAAATCGCATTGCAACTAAGAAGCAACACTGAAGACGACATAAAAGTTTTCTGGGTATAGTATCGCGTCATAATGTATAAAACTACTGCTGCTGGAGAAAAACCAAAGTTTCGGCCACGATTGCAGCGGCCTTCTTCTGGTACCACGCCCAGAGAGCTTTTATGTCGACTGACTCTGACCGCGGAAGCCTACGCAATTATGTATCACTGAAAATCCTTTCAAAGACGAAAGGCGAAATTGGTAGGAAGAATTTGGTTAGTCTTTTTCTTAAACGCCACAAAACCTATCTGTCCGAAATTAAGCCTAGAGTAACATCTTCCAGCACGTCACTTGGTTCAGCAAAAAACACGCATTTTATATCCTTCTGGAAGACGTTATGTTACACCTACTACGAAACTAAATAATGTTTGCGCTAATTTAACACCTTTTCTAATTTTTTAGTGTAATTTTGATTATTTTACAAGGGGACCTGTTTTCACAAATATTTTTCAAACTCGCTAAGTGTAACGTTTTTGAAAACAATTTTTTCGTAATAACTTTCCAGTACATTTTCTAAGAGCAAAATGTAATGGTGCATAACATTATAAAGTAAATATTGTATTCTCTTACAATATAATTTTTAACGTAGTCTCTTTCTTAAAAATTAAAATATAGTGGGGGAGGGGGCGGTTTCGTGCAGTTTCCTGTATTCCAAAGTACATGGTTTTACATTATTAATGTGAATATGGACGTAGGAAACCTTCGAAAACAATCATCATCTTGATACTTCCAGGCACATTAAAACTGTGTGTGCCGGAGCGGTATGCGAACCTGGGACCTTTGCCTTTAGCGGGCACGCTCTCCACCGACTGAGCTGTCCTAGCACGGCTCACTACCCGCTATCACAGCCCGCCCGGTTAGCCGAGCAGTCTAACGCACATGAAAATTTCGTACTTCGTTTCTGAAGGCCAGGGAACATTGCATCAAACAACTTTCTTCCTGCCCACATGTTACCGAAGTTTTTTCAACGACGCTGCAGAAGTTCGCTGCAAAGCCGTTACGCATCTTCCGTACAGTCCCAATCTCTCCCCAAGCGATTTCCACAGTTTTGGTGCCCTGAAGAAAAGTGTTCGTGGCCGTAGATTTGCTTCGGACGAACAGGTACAGTTCTGGGTATAATCATGATGTCGCAGGCATTCGCAAACATTTTTCCATGAAGCCATTGACCGTCTTGTCTCACAGTGGGACCAATGTATTAGCAGTTACGGAGATTACTTTTAAAATAACAGCTACAGTACTTAATTTTTTTCTTCTGTCTCGTTTTTATTTCACTGTCCCTTCTGGTTTAAGAACCATTAAGAAGATCCATAGACGTTTTCGGCCTCGATACGTTTTCTGTTTTCTTCCAGTCGTCCTGCGCAGAAATTTGTGTTGTTCGTATTTGGCCACGCTGCTGAAATGTAGGCGAGTACACTTACGGTACAGCATGGCCGCGGTCTTCATACTCTGCTACAATCGATCTACCGTGCAGAACTGCCTGAAGTCGCTTTCTTGTCGCGACTACTCAAATGCGACTATTAACACGATGGTGTCGTGCGCGAAATAGCGGTCAACAGCCGGGGAAACCACAGTGGCGCTCTGTTGGTGTTTTGTTTAGGTAACAATAAGTTACACTCGTAAACAAGTTTTTTTGTTTCTGTTTTTATAAGTACTTGTGCCGTTTCATCGTGGCAGACGAAAGAGAAGATACGATTATTTACGACGAAAGCGCGGACGTCTTGTGTGACGTTCCGGACGACGTGGCCGATTGGGAAGAAGACATTAGATATCAAAAAAATGAAAGTGAAGGAGAATCGTCAGAAGACAGTGAAATACGTCCAAGAAGAATTAGGCGAAAGCTACGGTTGCCAACCGATTCCGATGAATCAGACGAAAAAGACAGTGCACAGTGGTCAGTCATTGATTTACCGAGCACCAATAATAAATTTGAAGGATCTCCGGGTCCAGACATATTTCCCAAAGATACACAGAGCGTCGAGGATATCGTAGACTTATACATCGGGAACGATCTGTTTCAATGTATTAGCAACGAAACCAACAAGTACTACGGTCAGAATGGCAATAGAAGGAAATTGGATTTTAAAAATGCCAAATTTGTCGACGTTACGGGACCCGAACTTAGAACATGGTTTTGGCTTGCTATCCTTATGGGAATTTTAAGACAAGCATGGATAGATGATTACTAGTCAACGAATCCGTTGATTGGCACAACAATATTTCGCAAAACGATGTCCCGCAACCGATTCAGACAAATATTATCATTTTTACATTTATCCGACAACAACAATAAACCGGATAATGCCGACCGGCTTTTCAAAGTGCAATTCCTACTTGATTATTTTTTCAAAAAGTTTAAAGAAACGTGTAATCTAAGTCCAAACATCTCAATTGACGAAGGAATCATACCGTGGCATGGACGGTTAAATTTTAAAGTTTGCAATCCGTCGAAAATTACGAAATATGGCATACTCATTCGGGTGCTGTATGATTCGAGTACGCGATATATTTCTTCATTGAAGGTGTACTCTGGCACTGGACACACTTTAGGAAAAAACCGTGACGGAACTATTGACACCTTCTTATGGAAAGTGGCATCACCTCTACACGGATAGTTATTGTAACAGTGTAGAACTTGCAGAGAAGTTACATGAAAAGAAAATTCGAGTTCGTTGAACGATACGGCAAAATAGAGGATTTCCGGAAAAACTAAAGAGCTCAAAAGTCAATGTGTTTGAAGCTTGTCATCAACGGAAAGGCGACAAGCAGCCGGCGACAAGCCAAGTAATCCGAATTAGCGCTGCCCGCGCCGAGCGAATAAATTTGTACGAGACGTGCGGACGGCAAAGTGATTAGAATAGGAATTGGGGACGGGCGCTAGACAGGTATAATGCAACCATGGTTATTCTGTGCCGGAGGTTGGAACTGCCCTTACTGCATCTTATTAAGGAGTGTACAACTTCAGTGCGACTTCTCTCAGAAATGGTTCAAATAGCTCTGAGCACTATGTGACTTAACTTCTGAGGTCAGCAGTCGCTTAGAACTTAGAACTACTTAAACCTAACTAACCTAAGGACATCACACACATCCATGCCCGAGGCAGGATTCGAACCTGCGACCGTAGCAGCAGCGCAGTTCCGGACTGAAGCGCCTAGAACCACAGCGGCCGGCCGACTTCTCTCAGATTGTAGCTTAAGGAAAACTACGTTTATAGCGTTTGTAGAGTTGGAGAAAACTTTTTACAATATCGGCTGGAATAGGCTCTTTGAAATTATGAAGGTAGCAGGAGTAAAACACAGGAAGCGAAGGCTATTTACAACTCGTACAGAAACGAGATGGCAGCTGTAAGAGTCGACGGGCGTGGAAGGCAAACAGGAGGGCGACCGGATTGTAGGCTATCCCTGATGATATTCAATCTGTACACTGAGCAAGCAGTAAAGTAACAAAAAAATCACAGTGTGGATTAAAGTTCAGGGAGAAGAAATAAAAACTTTGGTGTTTGCCGATGACACTGTAATTTCGTCAGAGACAGAAAAGGACTTGGAACAGCAACTGAACGGAATCGACAGTGTCGTGAAAGGAGGATATAATATCAACATCAATAAAAGAGAAACAAGGATAGTGGAACATAATCGAATTAAATCAGGTGATTATGAGGTAATTATATTAGGAAACTAAACATTTCATGTAGTAAATGAGTTTTCCATTTCGGAGGCAAAATAACTGGTGATTGACGAAGGAGAGGGAAAATAAAATTGTAGAAAGAGAAATCTGTTAACATAGAATGTAGATGTGTCAGGAAGTCTTTTCTGAAACTACTTGTGTGGAAAGTAGCCATGACATGGACGATAAGTAGTTTGGACAAGAAGAGAATAGATGATTCTGCAGTGTGGTTCCACAGAAGAATGCTGAAGATTACATGGGTCGACACGTAACTAATAAGGAAGTACTGAGTAGAACTGGGGAGATAAGAAATCTGTGGCACAACTTATCCAAAGGAAGCGATCAGTTGATAGGTCTCATGCTGAGACATCAAGTGATCACGAATTTAGTTCTGGAGGGAAGAGAGAGAGAGAGAGAGAGAGAGTGTATGTGTGTGTGTGTGTGTGTGTGTGTGTGTGTGTGTGTGTGTGTGTGTGTGTGTGTGTGTGTGTACATTCATGCCAAGATGAGCATAAAACCTCCTTGTGAAGGCACGCTTATCATACGAAACATTTTTCTATTGTCACTTCATTATAATCACTGGTCTTAGTAACGAGGGCAATTGTTACGATCATTGAACTCCATGCACTCTTTCCACATACTGGCATATTTACATTAACGCGACTACTCATAAGGCCTTTTCAATAATGTGACTGCTACAAATGATGTTATTCAAAACCTTTGAGAGATAAAAAGGAATTCTCAAATGCTGGAAGGAAAACCAGACTCTTCGACACTGCGACATTATAGGAAGTATTTAATTTTATTTAATGTATGGGAAATATGCAAAAGAGATGGATGGTAATACATATATACCTAAGACATTCCCTAGCATGGTACACACAGTTTCTCGTAAAGGCATCTCGATTTAACTTCCATCCTTACGGAACTCAAAAATGGTTCAAATGGCTCTGAGAACTATGGGACTTCTGAAGTCATCAGTCCCCTTGAACTTAGAACTACTTAAACCTAACTAACCTAATGACATCACATACATCCATGCCCGAGGCAGGATTCGAACCTGCGACCGTAGCGATCGCGCGGTTCCAGACTGTAGCGCCTAGAACCGCTCGGCCACCCCTGCCGGCTGTGGAACTCATTCCTCGCTCAGTGAAAAGGCGCCGTACCTCGTCATACACACTAAATAATCGAATAGTTCCACACCGTAACACTACCTTGGCACAGCGCTAGTAATCTCAGCATATAAACAAAAAAATCCAGTACAGTGCAAGCGAACGAATTCAAGTACAATGAACGAATTTCTACCCGGTGGCACCTGATACTAGCAATTTGAACTCTGGCACGGTTGCCGAGATGATGACGTTTCGTTAACTAATAAACAGTTTGTAGCTTTTCTGACTGTCACGATAGCATTTTTATATTCTCTGCGGTAGGCATCAGCATGTATTCCGCAAACAACTATCCTCTAATGAACATGATACGAGCTTAGTGAATATCAAATTAGTTGTGGGATTTGATTGAAGATTTCCCTGCAAACAGAACACAGTATGTGGAGAGAATTCTTCGGACCTCGGGCGCTCCCCAAAGGATATATTACAGGACTATTGTTGCTCACAGCATATGAATACTTCGGTTGTAAGCAATGGTAAATGACAGTCAGTTAGAAATGAGTTATTGCATGTCAAACGTGGTACGTGGTGTGCGTTAGTTCACAGTAGTTGATAGCTCCACGCTGAAGCAGAAACGGCAGCTCTATCTCTAATTTCAGATTCACGGTAATGGCAACTTATCAGGATGCGTGCATGTAAACAGTGGTAAGTGCTAAAAGCAAGACTGTCGGTACCAGTAACATGCACTGTGCTCGTCACAGGAAACTGCTTTTCAGGGACGATTTGTACAAATTTTTGGAAATTTGTGGTAATTTCCTATGGGGCCAAACTGCTAAGGTCATCGGTCCCTAGGCTTACACACTACTTAATCTAACTCAAACTAAGTTACCCTAAGGAAAACACACACCTATGCCCGAGGGATCACTCGAGCCTCCGTTGGGGGCAGCCGCGCGAACCGTGGCAACGCGCTATAGACCACGCGGCTACCTCGCGCGGCTTTGTACAAATCCGACGATGATGTTAACTACGACTCAGGTAAAGACCCTGAATATGTTCCTCAACGCAAATGCGCTTCAAAAGTAGTTGTTAACCAGTTAAATCTGAATAATTATTGAAGACAGTAAACAATGTTGTGTCTCTTACAATGGCTTACGTCTAGCTACATGACAGTGTTATGGTAGAAATGTCAAGGGCCATCTTTAACATTGTGTACGTGCTGTTGTAACTGGCAATAAAATTAATTCTACATTCCATTCGGTCATAGATTAATTCTTGACATTGCTGCACTTTAGCACTTTATTATTGAAAAAAAAATGGTTCAAATGGCTCTGAGCATAATGGGACTTAACATCTGTGGTCATCAGTCCCCTAGAACTTAGAACTACTTAAACCTAACTAACCTAAGGACATCACACACATCCATGCCCGAGGCAGGATTCGAACCTGCGACCGTAGCAGCCGCGCGGTTCCGGACTGCGCGCCTAGAACCGCTAGAGCACCGCGGCCGGCTGCAAAAAATGGTAACGCACATATTGTTATCATAACCTCAAACGACTCCGATTTTTAAAATTTTTATTTTTCAGAGATTTCACAGGAAGATATCGTTAATTCGCTCACCAAGTACACAGCGCTAAGTCAATGCTAACTCATGTTAAGCACACTGAGTCAGCAAGTAAACAACGTTAAGTACCCATTCGCGCATATTTAAGAATTACATTTTGGACAGAATTTACAATTCCAAAAATATGCTGTCTCTTTGTGAAGAACAATAGTTCTTCCAGTGCACTATTCGCAACTGGAACAGGAAATTGGAGGTAGCGACAGTCCTGGTCGCCACACACCATCATTTAGCTTGCGGACAGTAGATGAAGATATAGATTTGTAAATCAGTGGCAGAAGTTACACGAGCAACAAGTGACAGAAAATAATCCTAGGGTGAGCATCGGGCCTTTCCGCACGTAAACTGTCATCCGAACGCTATCTTTACAAGCATCCGTAGTGACAGAAGACGTGCAGTGGGTCAATTTTGCACTGCCCATACTCCGCGAAGGCACCGTTAGGTCACAACAAAAACGTGAACAGCAGTTTCTTTCTTTGCAAAGAAGAGCCGACCGAACTCGCTGCGAGCCTTTGTTTGCGTGTGCGTGTGTCGGCAGGACACAGATTCTTTGCCCAGAGGAAACCTAACGGGACCGCGCAGAGACGGGGACAACATTTCGTCACGCACGGCGGGTACACCCCCGGAGGTTAAAAACTCGAGCCGACTCACGCACGCTTACTGTCGCACAAAGGGAGGTACGCAACAGCAAACGCGAGGGAAACACGCCACACGTCCACCTAGAATTCTTCCCCACTCTGTGGGCGTGCCGCCTCTCCTCAAATCCAACGCCTCCTCCGCCCGCGGGCAACCCGACACCAAAGAAAGCACTCAGTTTCTCGCGGAACAATGTACTGTGTAGTGCGTACAGTAGTTTCTCACGTAGCCTCTGAGAGAAGAAAGGTGCCACTGGATGACCACTTACCACGCGCCAGTCTCTCACCCTAGTGATGTACCTTCACTAGACAGCGATGAAAAATACCTTGCCTCTGCTGCGACGTAAGTATGTCTACCTACACATATTCTTGGCGAATAACGCAATCGGATACAAATACTTTTGAAACGCTCTTATTTCAGCGTCACAACCGGTTTCGGGCATTCATGCCCATCTTCGGACATCTAAAGTTTCCAATTACATGATAATTAAATGGACACCCTATCTGCAAACAGGACATTGGGGACATGTTGAAAATGTGTGCCCCGACCGGGATTCGAACCCGGGATCTCCTGCTTACATGGCAGACGCTCTATCCATCTGAGCTACCGCGGGCACAGAGGGTAGTGCGTCTGCAGGGACTTATCCCTTGCACGCTCCCCGTGAGATCCACATTCCCAACATGTCCACACCACTACATTCTTAGTGCGACTAATAGATGTTTGCCCATCATACTCATTACTCGTGGCAGATTAATCTACCAAGTCCCGTACGAGTTCGTACATCAACGCCTGTTTGCAGCTAGGGTGTCCATTTAATTACCATTTCATTTCTAGCAAAGCTGCATGGTCATCCACGGTAACTGTTCTTTCGGGAACAGATACTACCGTCATATATAGTTAAAATATGGCTTCCCGGCCATTGACCTTCTTGTGCAAACGCACACGCTATGCCCGAACTCGTACAGGAGTTCAGCAGCGTATTATCAGCTCCTACACCTCAGAACAATATTTCCAATTACATAATTATTTAGACCAGCATCATATCAGCAGCTCCAACACCTCACAACATTAAGTTTAACCAGTGCTGGAACTGACGACATGCTTCTGATGAAAGAAAATTATGTATAATGACGATACACATGGAAAGGAAATAAGCAAACTGGTCATTATTCCGAAAGTAAACTACGTAACTTTTAACACATTTATCCCAACTTGAGACAAGATGATCAATGCTTTCATCGAAAAATTGCGCACCTCTTCGTCCGAAGCAAATCGACAGTCAGGAACGGCTCTCTTCAGCGGTCCAAAAATGTGGGAATCACATGGGGAGAGATCGGGACTGCTTCAAGGATGTTGGTCCACCCACATATTGCCATCGTTCGAGTACTCTGCAAAAGTTTCGTTGGGAAGTAATTTCTTCCCATTAGACTTTCATATTCCTGAAGAAAGACATTGGCAGCCGTCGATTTGTGCCCGAGTTGCACGCCTGGGTACAACCATTTTTCCGTAAGCAATGGCAAAAACTTTTCCATGAAGGCACTGACTGTGTTGTCTCACAATGGGGTGAAAGTATTTACAGTAATGGCGATTACTTTTGAAATAATGAACAGTCTCCATACTTTTCTTCCGTCTGCCACGTTTCCACTTGATTGCCATTTGAAGATGGACATGGTTGTTCGAACCCGATTTTGCCTCCGAAATAAAAGCATTTTAGAAGTGTTTGTGGCTGGTTTCGTTATTCTCCAATAGTGGTTAAGGAACGTGGAGTTCGGTAGATCCGGAATGGATGTAACGCTCATTCTTGCCCTCTTCCTCCTTCGCCTTCTGCAAGATCTCGCTTCGTTTCTCGAACACAACATGGCATATCATCACGTTTGTAAACAGTCAGTCGTTATCATCCTGCTGCGAATAATTTTACAGTTCTCGCTCATTTTCCTTGCACAGTTACCGTTCCAGTGCAGGCATGTTTCTTACCAACCGGGCCTGGTAGTCAATGGTAGCATACAAGTGCTTGTTATAAATTTCGCTTTGCAGAATTAATCTTACGCTATGTAGATCATTGTGCGCTGTTTTAAAGCTTCTGACAGATCGGAAAAGTCTGTCAGATTTATTAAAAATAGTAATAATTTTTGCTTACATTTGTTGCAGGGGAGATAAGGTGCTGGTGAAGCTAACGCCGTGAGGGCGGGTCGTGGTTCGTGTCTCGATGGCTCATCTCAGAGCTTCGCCTGTATATAGTGTAGTTAACCAAAATACAAACACGAATTCTTTACAGACGAATGGAAAAACTGGTAGAAGCCGACCTCGGGGAAGATCAGTTTAGATTCCGTAGAAATGTTGGAACACGTGAGGCAATACCGACCCTGCGACTTATCTTAGAAAACAGAATAAGGAAAGGCAAGCATTTGTAGACTTAAAGAAAGCTTTTGACTATGTTGACTGGAATACTCTCTTTCAAATTATGAAGGTGACAGGGGTAAAATACAGGGAGCGAAAGGCTATTTACAATTTGTAGAGAAACCAGATGGCAGTTATAAGAGTCCCGGGACATGAAAGGGAAGCAGTGGTTGGGAAGGGATTGAGACAGGGTTGTAGCCTATCCCCGATGTTATTCAATCTGTATATTGAGCAAGCAGTAAAGAAAACAAAAGAAAAATTCGGAGTAGGTATTAAAATCCATGGAAGGAGGATATAAGACGAACATAAACAAAAGCAAAACGAGGATAATGGAATTTAGTCGAATTAAATCAGGTGATGGTGAGGGAATTAGACGCTTAAAGTAGTAAATGAGTTTTGTTATTTGAGGAGCAAAATAACTCACGATGGCCGAAGTAGAGGGGATATAAAATGTTGACTGGCAATGGCAAGGAAAGCGTTTCTGAAGAAGAGAAATTTGTTAACATCGAGTATAAATTTAAGTGTCAGGAAGTCGTTTCTGAAAGTATTTGTATGGAGTGTAGCCATGTATGGAAGTGAAACATGGACGATAAATAGTTTGGACAGCAAGAGAATAGAAGCTTTCGAACTGTGGTGCTACAGAATAATGCTCAAGGTTAGATGGGTAGATCACATAACTAATGAGGAGGTATTGAATAGGATTGGGGAGAAGTTTGTGGCACAACTTGTCTAGAAGAAGGGATCGGTTGGTAGGACATGTTCTGAGGCATCAAGGGATCACCAGTTTAGTACTGGAGGGCAGCGTGGAGGGTAAAAATCGTAGAGGGAGACCAAGAGATGAATACGCTCAACAGATTCAGAAGGATGTAGGTTGAAGTAGGTACTGGGAGATGAAGAAGCTTGCACAGGATAGAGTAGCGTGGAGAGCTGCATCAAACCAGTCTCAGGACTGAAGACCGCAGGCCGACCGTGTGGCCGAGCGGTTCTAGGCGCTTCAGTCTGGAACCGCGTGACCGCTACGGTCGCAGGTTCGAATCCTGCCTCGGGCATGGATGTGTGTGATGTGCTTAGGTTAGTTAGGTTTAAGTCGTTCTACGTTCTAGGGAACTGATGACCACAGATGTTAAGTCCCATTGTTCTCAGAGCCATCTGAACCATTTGAAGACCGCAACAACAACACCCTCTCAGACCATGAAGTTTTATTTCGCACCCTGCTCCCCTTGTGGGTGCCTCAACCCTTTTAGTCAGCTGGTGTCAATTCCCTCAGCATCCTCTGACTACGTTCGACTACAACGCGCTACGTTACATACACGACGAACGTAGCTGTACCTGTATTGTGTGTTCTCTTTCATACACTGCACAGTGGGTCCGGGAGCACAGATGTGGATGCAGACGTAGCGAACGTCTTTATTTTGGGAAAAACGAGGTGGGATGGTTGAGCGGAAATAAAAGAAACTGCCACAACAGTAGCTGCGCCGGCTCGCGTCCGTTTATTCGCTTAATGTGGTCGGCCGCAGCCATTGCGTTCGTCGCAAACAATTACTTCTGCCGACTGGGCCAGGCTGGCAGCGCATTAAAAAAGCGAGCCGCGAGTAATTTATTTCTTAATTGTTTTCGTAATGATCGTGATGCCGCAGTTAGTACGCGGGGCCGGGCGTTTCGAAGCCGTAAATGTGATACATTTCGCTCTTCCCACGGTCAGACCAGATTTCTCTTCCCTTTTTTTTTTTGTTTCTGTTTCAGTAATGCGTGTACGCGATTATAGTGGTCTGCTCTGTAAACGGTAGCGAAGAGCGAAACCAACAAATGGGAGACACCCCTTGATACTGGTTTGTGGGCGTAATTCATAGTGATGTAACACAGACAAGGTAGTTACGTCATATGGCATTACACACATCAGTCGTTCAGAGCATACTACGATTTGGTAACGGCTTGAGCTTCCCGTACAGTTAATGAAGACAGGAGCTGGCATGTGAACCACTGCGACTTATTCGCATCTATGTACATGGGTAACAGTGACACAGTGTTAATCAACTTTCCTATTAAAAATGGAAACTGCCCACTGCACAGCCTCAGATTTTGTGGTAACATGGCCCAGTAGATACCCCGTTGACAAGTGAACACAAATAATGGATGAGAACGGAAACAAGGTGTCTTGAACTAAAAGAAAGAAGATAAATAGAAACAGTGAACGGTCCAAGCTTTAAATGTGCAACATCGCAACATTGTGCTAAGTCGAATCACCGCGGCGTCGTGTTAAAATATGGTCACGCTGTTGGAATGGAAAGGTGTAGATCCCAATTCAAATCTCGCTCCTGCTCATATATACACTACTGGCCATTAAAATTCCTACACCATGAAGATGACGTGCTACAGACGCGAAATTTAACCGACAGGAAGAAGATGCTGTGATATGCAAATGATTAGCTTTTCAGAGCATTCACACAAGGCTGGCGCCGGTGGCGACACCTACAACGTGCTGACATGAGGAAAGTTTGAACCGATTTCTCATACACACATAGCAGTTGGCCACCGTTGCCTGGTGAAAAGTTGTTGTGATGCCTCGTGTAAGGAGGAGAAATGCGTACTATCACGTTTCCGACTTTGATAAAGGTCGGATTGTAGCCTATCGCCATTACGGTTTATCGTATCGCGACATCGCTGCTCGCGTTGGTCAAGATCCAACGACTGTTAGCAGAATATGGAATCGGTGGGTTCAGGAGGGTAATACGGAACGTCGTGCTGGATCCCAACGGCCTCGTATCACTCACTGTCAGTCGCGATGACAGGCATCTTATCCGCATAGCTGTAAAGGATCGTGCAGCCACGCCTCGATCCGTGAGTCAACAGATGGAGACGTTTGCAAGACAACAACCATCTGCAAGAGCAGTTCGACGACGTTTACAGCAGCATGGACTATCAGCTAGGAGACCGTGGCTGCGGTTACCCTTGACGCTGCATCACACACAGGAGCGCCTGCGATGGTGTACTCAACGACGAACCTGGGTGCACGAATGGCAAAACGTCATATTTTCGCATGAAACCAGATTCTGTTTACGGCATGATGATGGTCGCATCCGTGTTTGGCGGCATCGCGGTGAACGCACATCGGAAGCGTGTATTCGTCATCGCCATACTGGCGTATCACCCGGTGTGATGGTATGGGGTGGCATTGGTTACACGTCTCGGTCACCTCTTGTCCGCATTGACGGCACTTTGAACAGTGCACGTTACATTTCAGATGTGTTACGACCCGTGGCTCTACCCTTCATTCGATCCCTGCGAAACCCCACATTTCAGTAGGATAATGCACGATCACATGTTGCAGGTCCTGTACGGGCCTTTCTGGATATAGAAAATGTTCGACTGCTGCCTTGGCCAGCACATTCTCCAGATCTATCACCAATTGAAAACGTCTAGTCAATGGTGGCCGAGCAACTGGCTCGTCACAAGACGCCAGTCACTACTCCTAATGAACTGTGGTATCGTGATGAAGCTGCATGGACAGCTGTACCTGTACACGCCATCCAAGCTCTGTTTGACTCGATGCCCAGGCGTATTAACGCCGTTATTACGGCCAGTGGTGGTTGTCCTGGGTACTGATTTCTCAGGATCTATGCACCCAAATTGCGTGAAAATGTATTCACACGTCAGGTCTAGTATAATATATTTGTCCAATGAATACCCGTTTATCATCTGCATTTCTTCTTGGTGTAGCTATTTTAATGGCCAGTACTGTATATATCACAAAATTATGCACTTTCCGCCTGATCGCTGACGTGTCTCTTCGCTGTATTCAAATTTATGTATGTCTCGAGGTGTAATGTCCGTCTGCAGCAGCCGCGCGTAAGGAAGGGACATCCAGACGTAGGTCTACGTTCCTCCTATTTGGTCTAGGCACGTGCCACGTGTCGTGACTCTTGCGTTCCGTTTTCTAAATTTTGACTCCTTAATTCATTTGTCTGGATGATTGACTGATCTGGCCTTGTAACAATAACCAAAACGGCCTTGCTGTGCTGGTACTGCGAACGGCTGAAAGCAAGGGGAAACTACAGCCGTAACTTTTCCCGAGGACATGCAGCTTTACTGTATGATTAAATGATGATGGCGTCCTCTTGGGTAAAATATTCCGGAGGTAAAATAGTCCCCCATTCGGATCTCCGGGCGGCGACTACTCAAGAGGATGTCGTTATGAGGAGAAAGAGCGTGGAATGTCAGATCACTTAATCGGGCAGGTAGGTTAGAAAATTTAAAAAGGGAAATGGATAGGTTAAAGTTAGATATAGTGGGAATTAGTGAAGTTCGGTGGCAGAAGGAACAAGACTTCTGGTCAGGTGACTACAGGGTTATAAACACAAAATCAAATAGGGGTAATGCAGGAGTAGGTTTAATAATGAATAGGAAAATAGGAATGCGGGTAAGCTACTACAAACAGCACAGCGAACGCATTGTTGTGGCCAAGATAGATACGAAGCCCACACCTACTACAGTAGTACAAGTTTATATGCCAACTAGCTCTGCAGATGACGAAGAAATTGAAGAAATGTATGATGAAATAAAAGAAATTATTCAGATTGTGAAGGGAGACGAAAATTTAATAGTCATGGGTGACTGGAAATCGAGTGTAGGACAAGGGAGAGAAGGAAACGTAGAAGGTGAATATGGATTGGGGCTGAGAAATGAAAGAGGAAGCCGCCTGGTAGAATTTTGCACAGAGCACAACTTAATCATAGCTAACACTTCGTTTAAGAATCATGAAAGAAGGTTGTATACATGGAAGAACCCTGGAGATACTAAAAGGTATCAGATAGATTATATAATAGTAAGACAGAGATTTAGGAACCAGGTTGTAAATTGTAAGACATTTCCAGGGGCATATGTGGACTCTGACCACAATCTGTGGGTTATGACCTGTAGATTAAAACTGAAGAATCTGCAAAAACGTGGGAATTTAAGGAGATGGGACCTGGATAAACTGAAGGAACCAGAGGTTGTACAGAGTTTCAGGGAGAGCATAAGGGAACAATTGACAGGAATGGGGGAAAGAAATACAGTAGAAGAAGAATGGGTAGCTTTGAGGGATGAAGTAGTGAAGGCAGCAGAGGATCAAGTAGGTAAAAAGACGAGGGCTAGTAGAAATCCTTGGGTAACAGAATAAATATTGAATTTAATTGATGAAAGGAGAAAATATAAAAATGCAGTAAGTGAAGCAGGCAAAAAGGAATACAAACGTCTCAAAAATTAGATCGACAGGAAGTGCAAAATGCAAGGATGGCAAGAGGACAAATGTAAGGATGTAGAGGCTTATCTCACTAGGGGTAAGGTAGATACTGCCTACACGAAAATTAAAGAGACCTTTGGAGAAAAGAGAACCACTTGTACGAATATCAAGAGCTCAGATGGAAACGCAGATCTAAGCAAAGAAGGGAAAGCAGAAAGGTGGAAGGAGTATATAGAGGGTGTATACAAGGGCGATGTACTTGAGGATAATATTATGGAAATGGGAGAGGATGTAGATGAAGATGAAATGGGAGATATGATACTGCGTGAAGAGTTTGACAGAGCACTGAAAGACCTGCGTCGGATTAAGGCCCCCGGAGCAGACAACATTCCATTGGAACTACTGACGGCCTTGGGAGAGCCAGTCCTGTCAAAACTCTACCATCTGGTAAGCAAGATGTATGAAACAGGCGAGATACCCTCAGACTTCAAGAAGAATATAATAATTCCAATCCCAAAGAAAGCAGGTGATGACAGATGTGAAAATTACCGAACAATCAGTTTAATAAGCGTCAGCTGCAAAATACTAACACGAATTCTTTACAGACGAATGGAAAAACTAGTAGAAGCTGACCTCGAGGAGGATCAGTTTGGATTCCATAGAAACACTGGAACACGTGAGGCAATACTGACCCTACGACTTATCTTAGAAGAAAGATTAAGGAATGGCAAACCTACGTTTCTAGCATTTGTAGACTTAGAGAAAGCTTTTGACAATGTTGACTGGAATACTTTCTTTCAAATTCTAAAGGTGGCAGGGATAAAATACAGGGAGCGAAAGGCTATTTACAATTTGTACAGAAACCAGATGGCAGTTATATGAGTCGAGGGGTATGAAAGGGAAGCAGTGGTTGCGAAGGGAGTGAGACAGGGTTGTAGCCTATCCGCGATGTTATTCAATCTGAATATTGAGCAAGCAGTAAAGGAAACAAAAGAAAAATTCGGAGTAGGTATTAAAATCCATGGAGAAGAAATAAAAACTTTGAGGTTCGCCGATGACATTGTAATTCTGTCAAAGACAGCAAAGGACTTGGAAGAGCAGTTGAACGGAATGGATGGTGTCTTGAAAAGAGGATATAAGATGAATATCAACAAAAGCAAAATAAGGATAATGGAATGTAGTCGAATTAAGTCGGGTGATCTTTCAAAAACCGTCTGTGCCGGTCAAAACTTGGAGGTAGCAAGTCGTTTCGGGCTCCTACCACGTATAAGGGATTTCTCAAATCACGGACAAGCATACATTTTCAGTATCACTTTATGCGTTTGGTCGTTTACTAGTCGATAGTTATGAATATTATATTATTTGTGACAGTAAAAATTAATAGACTGCCAAATAACATTGTAAATTTAATAAAAGTTCATCCGAGTACGCCTATTTTCCCCATTATATCAACTGTAATATAAATAGTAAAGAAGATGACTGTGTTGAAAATA
The DNA here is from genome assembly GCF_023864275.1 of Schistocerca cancellata. Taxonomy (NCBI): domain Eukaryota; kingdom Metazoa; phylum Arthropoda; class Insecta; order Orthoptera; family Acrididae; genus Schistocerca; species Schistocerca cancellata. The sequence continues at coordinate 90,535,144 of NC_064637.1, read as the reverse complement.
AAAATAAAACTGACGAGCGGAATTCGATCCAGCGATCCAACGGCTTGAACGCCCACAACTTTTTTTTTTTTTAAACAAAGCATTTTGTTCTGTATTGTTCTCTGAATTTGTTCAGGACGGACGTCCGATGACACCCGTTCACCTAGTTCGATGATCTGTTTCTTTTTTAAGAAGGGTAGCTAACGCTCTGACAGAACACGCTGAGCTACCGTGCCGGCTCCACTCGGCTGCCGCCGCTTCATGGTAAAAATCGCCACGCACAGATATACACTCCTGGAAATGGAAAAAAGAACACATTGGCACCGGTGTGTCAGACCCACCATACTTGCTCCGGACACTGCGAGAGGGCTGTACAAGCAATGATCACACGCACGGCACAGCGGACACACCAGGAACCGCGGTGTTGGCCGTCGAATGGCGCTAGCTGCGCAGCATTTGTGCACCGCCGCCGTCAGTGTCAGCCAGTTTGCCGTGGCATACGGAGCTCCATCGCAGTCTTTAACACTGGTAGTATGCCGCGACAGCGTGGACGTGAACCGTATGTGCAGTTGGCGGACTTTGAGCGAGGGCGTATAGTGGGCATGCGGGAGGCCGGGTGGACGTACCGCCGAATTGCTCAACACGTGGGGCGTGAGGTCTCCACAGTACATCGATGTTGTCGCCAGTGGTCGGCGGAAGGTGCACGTGCCCGTCGACCTGGGACCGGACCGCAGCGACGCACGGATGCACGCCAAGACCGTAGGATCCTACGCAGTGCCGTAGGGGACCGCACCGCCACTTCCCAGCAAATTAGGGACACTGTTGCTCCTGGGGTATCGGCGAGGACCATTCGCAACCGTCTCCATGAAGCTGGACTACGGTCCCGCACACCGTTAGGCCGTCTTCCGCTCACGCCCCAACATCGTGCAGCCCGCCTCCAGTGGTGTCGCGACAGGCGTGAATGGAGGGACGAATGGAGACGTGTCGTCTTCAGCGATGGCAGTCGCTTCTGCCTTGGTGCCAATGATGGTCGTATGCGTGTTTGGCGCCGTGCAGGTGAGCGCCACAATCAGGACTGCATACGACCGAGGCACACAGGGCCAACACCCGGCATCATGGTGTGGGGAGCGATCTCCTACACTGGCCGTACACCACTGGTGATCGTCGAGGGGACACTGAATAGTGCACGGTACATCCAAACCGTCATCGAACCCATCGTTCTACCATTCCTAGACCGGCAAGGGAACTTGCTGTTCCAACAGGACAATGCACGTCCGCATGTATCCCGTGCCACCCAACGTGCTCTAGAAAGTGTAAGTCAACTACCCTGGCCAGCAAGATCTCCGGATCTGTCCCCCATTGAGCATGTTTGGGACTGGATGAAGCGTCGTCTCACGCGGTCTGCACGTCCAGCACGAACGCTGGTCCAACTGAGGCGCCAGGTGGAAATGGCATGGCAAGCCGTTCCACAGGACTACATCCAGCATCTCTACGATCGTCTCCATGGGAGAATAGCAGCCTGCATTGCTGCGAAAGGTGGATATACACTGTACTAGTGCCGACATTGTGCATGCTCTGTTGCCTGTGTCTATGTGCCTGTGGTTCTGTCAGTGTGATCATGTGATGTATCTGACCCCAGGAATGTGTCAATAAAGTTTCCCCTTCCTGGGACAATGAATTCACGGTGTTCTTATTTCAATTTCCAGGAGTGTATATTTGACGACCGAAATCATCTTGAAATTTTCTCAGTAACGCTTGAGAAGTACGCGCTACTGCTGACACATTCTGCTGTCCTCATGGAGTACTACGAGTGTACGAAGTTTGCAGTAAATCCGCGTTCCAAACGCCGTGCCCTCCCCTTGTAAATCAAACACTGCCAGGTCCGAGCTGCACTGCTAGCGCCTCCCAACTCACTGGCAGATCCGAACCAACTCGGAACACAGGACAACCAGGAAGTAACAGCAGTCACCATAGATAATACGCCAGGGCTTATATCGATAAGCGCCGCTGCTGCCGCTCACGGGCAGGCAAGGTGGCAACTCACTGACACCAGTAATCGAAATTAACATAACGATGTGGTACTGCAGTAAAAACAGGATGTCAAATGAGATACGGCACGAACACGAACCACTCACGGCTCACTTAAGTATACATATTTTACTATGTATGTGTAGTATTTCCCGGCACTTTTACAATTGTAGGATTATGACTTGTCACTGATTTTCATTTTTCTTATCTTCTCGTGTACCCGTCAATTCATCTCTAGGGACTAGTGCACACGCCACCTTCCTTCCAGTACACTGAACATCATCTTCCTCACTGCTTGCATTCTGGTCCTAACATAGCTTCACGAGAGATCAAGATGTTTCTGGAGAGTTCTGGGGAGCTGGCGGGAACGTATAGTAAGCAGGTGGCCTCATGGTTATACAAGGCAACTCGTGTGTGATCTGGGATGGATGTGGGGTTTCAAATCGTTTAAAATTTCTGTAATGAAATGGAACACTTACAGCCGGCCTTACGATGTTATGTATTATATAGCTACCAGTTTCGGTGCTTGAATACAAAAGTGGTTGAAATGCCTCTGAGCTCTATGGGACTTAACTTCTGAGGTCGTCAGTCCCCTACAACTTAGAACTAGCCTAAGGACATCACACACATCCATAACCGAGGCAGGATTCAAACCTGCGACCGTAGCGCACCGGAACGCACTACGAGTGTACGAAGTTTCCAGTAAATCCGCGTTCCAAACGTCGTGGCCTCTCCTTGTTAGGACGCGAAAGAAGTTCAGTCTAAGCGCGGCAGCAGTGAGGTCCGGATAGCCATGACTCGCCCGACAGTTGCCGACACACACGATTGGAGTGGCGACGACTTTGGTTGGTCGTCGGTCGGTCTTCTTGCCGGACGACGTGTATTTGGCCGGCGATCGCTTATGGGTTGGATGTGATTCGTCCCTGTTATTGTACAGTCGCTGCCGTTAGCATTGTCTAGTTCTTCGTGCAAGTGTTCGTGAAACTGTGTGTAGTTTGTGTAATTTTGACTGACAAGTTATTTTAAATGTCGGCGTACTGGCTCTGAGGAGTCGGTCGGTTGGTGTGGATTAGCCAGGAAATCTCCGCGCGACGCAGTGGGCCGGGCCCGCTGGCGGTCTCTACGCAGTGTCGGAGTGTGTGGGAGGCGTTCCGACTGCTATGAGGTTCGTGGTTCACCGACCCAGGACATCAGAGTTGAGTGGTAGTTAAATTACTGAAGCCAGTCTGTTCACGTTGTGCCGTTGGTTTTCATGGTTGCCTGTTGGGGGGTATTCCCGTGAGCAACAGCGAGTGTTCGAGTTGGCGGAAGTTTGGCCACCATCCGGTGGAGTTTAGCTGTATTTTGGTTATTTGAAGTCCAAGTGCAACAGCGGAATTTTCTGCCTTGTGGCCGTTAGCGTTCCGGTTACCTGGCCTCGCCGCTAGCGTAAAATTCAACCAGTGTCCTTTCCTCACCGTGTTGTCGCCGTCCAACACGTGTGTGTAGTTTTGACAGCTTATGCATACTTGGTTGTGGGCGGCTACGTCTTTTACGTTTTGGCTTTGGAGTTCCTTTTGTACTGGTCGGGTGCAAAGCAAGTCGTCTTGTCGGTGGGTCCGTTGACTGTCTCTTGGTTGGGTTGCCGGCAGATCGGATATAGTTGGGCCGACTACCTGTCTCCCCTAAGCGAACGTTAATATTTCAAGTGCAGACCGACCCCCGGAAACTTCTGAACGCACCTGACTCTACTGCCTTTTCTTATTGGTGTTTAATTGTGTATTTTAATGGCTCATAGCCGATGGTCAGAATTTGTATGCTTTTAGTTGGGTTTTAAATAATGGGCCTTCAGCCTTTTTAAAATTAAAATTCCCTTGCTTGTCAAGTCTTGCATCGTTTAGGACTGCAGCCTTATTTTTTAAAATTATTTAAGGATAAAGCTTTGGGCCTTCTGCCTTTGAAAATTTATTGTAGTTGTGTTTTTAGATCACGGGCCTTCAGCCGTTTTAGAAATGAAAGAGGTTGTGCTCTTAAGCCATAAGATTGTCTGACATATTCTGTCGGTAGTTAAGCTCGGAAATTTGCGCTGTACTGTTTGGGCAACTAAATAAATTTATACGTGTTCGAGTGTAACTGTCAACCACTCATTTTTTGGCCCATTTCCCCAATTGCAGCTACCTGTTCTGTCCTGCGGATTGAACCAGGCGTCTCATTAAGTAATTTTCGTAACACTCAAAAATAAATAAACAAACATAAAACGCACCATCAAGGAACTATCTGAATGGGACGGAAACAGTTGTGATATACATGTAACGAGATACAAATGATTACAGTTCAGAAAAATTTGGGGACTTATTCAAGACAAATAGCTTCAGAGATTGAGCAAATCTATAGCAGACTGGTCCACCTCTGCCCCTTATGTAAGCAGTTATTCGGCGTAACATTGATCGACAGAGTTGTTGGGTGTCCTCATCAGGGATATCGAGCCAGCCTCTGTTCAGGTGGCGCATTATATCGTCAAAACCCCAAGCTGTGTGGATGACCCTGCCCTTAATGCTCGAAAAGTTCTCAATTGGGGAGAGATCTGGGGACTTCACTTGCCAACGTAGGGCAGGCTTCCAGTGAAGGGCAACAAAATGGGGAGTAGAATGACGTCGGTACTACGAATTGGAACCAAAGAAATGGCATCCCAGACCATCACTCCCAAAGCTGTCTGGGGCGTCTCCAAACACATCTTCGGCCTAGAATCTCACTGATTGGAGTCGAATTCTCTTCAGTGATGAGGTCCGATTCGAACTGAGCCCGACAAGCAAATGCATATCTGGACGCCTCCTGATGGGATACCGTCGAAGATTTTCTACACCCCGTTTTGTTGCCCCTCATTTCAAGATATCCTGAATTTACATTTCAGCAACATAATGCCCACCTGCACAGGCACAAAATTTCTATTTCAGGTCTTCGTGCCTACCAAACCCTACCTCGGCCAGGCAAGGTAGGCGGATCCCTCCCGAGCTGAGAACGTTTCCAGCATTTTGGGTACAGCACTCCAACTAACTCGAGATCTAACGCTTCAGTTGGACATAATTTGTCACGACGAATCTCAGGAAGACATCGGAACACTCCTATCCATCAATGCGAATACGAATAACTGCTTGCATAAAGGCCAGAGGTGGACTAACGTGTTGATGACTTGCTCAGTTTGTGAATCTCTTTCTCCTGAATGAATCATCTAATTTCTCTGAATCTGTAATAATTTTTTTATCTGCACATGGAGATTACGTCTACCGATTTCAATCGCATTCTGGCAATTCCTTCGTGGTGAATCATTTCTTTTTGTCTTAGTGTGTATTTATAGACCACACAGATGTCTCCTTAGGTGAATATGAGAGACAAGTTTGGTAAAAAAAAATAACTAAGTAATAAACAGTTTCAAAAGGCGGATAACACTTTTTCTTGCTTACCCGGTGAACATAAATGGTAGTTAAAGCTATCTACAGCCAAAGCCAAATTCGTATCAAATGTTCATGACAAAGATTACATGGTGAAGTTGTGAGACAAAAACAGTATGAACTGTTATGCAAACATTTCAAAATATCGACATTTATTAACTAGAGAAAATACGAACAGACACATCAAAGAATACTTATAAGATAGTACACTGAGGTTTTTACTTTATCCATCGTGTTTTTCCTTTCTATTTAAGTGCCAAATCACGTCAAGGAAATACTAATTTTAGCCGGCCGCGGTGGCCGTGCGGTTCTAGGCGCTGCAGTCCGGAACCGCGGGACTGCTACGGTCGCAGGTTCGAATACTGCCTCGGGCATGGATGTGTGTGATGTCCTTAGGCTAGTTAGGTTTAAGTAGTTCTAAGTTCTAGGGGACTGATGACCTAAGATGTTAAGTCCCATAGTGCTCAGAGCCATTTGAACCAAATACTACTTTTGTCCTTCAGAAGAGTTCACTTCTTCACAGTTGAAGGAAGGTTATTTAATCTAAAGTGTTTCGTAACTTTATGTACTGATTTATCCACAGTTCAGCGTTTTTCTCTGATTAGGTATTTTAAAATCCAAATCATTATTTACTTTCAGGTATCTGATCTTTTTTGTGTGAAAGAACACCCTTGTTTGTCGATGCATTTTCCCTTAACTCGGGCCGGCAGGAGTGGCCGAGCGGATCTAGGAGCTTCAGTCTGGAACCGCGCGACCGCTACGGTCGCTGGTTCGAATCCTGCCTAAGGGCATGGATGTGTGTGATGTCCTTAGGTTAGTTAGGTTTAAGTAGTTCTAGGTGACTGATGACCTCAGAGGCTAAGTCCCATAGTGCTCAGAGCCATTTGACCCATTTGGAACCTTAACTCGGGGTCAGGTTTCCTAATGATGCAACGCCAGCTACCTAGATCGCCTGCATCCTCTTGACTATGAGATTCTTCACATCATTTTTGATATTCACTAATCATTTTATTTGAGGTCTCTGTCACGAATTTCTCTTTGTAGCCATGGACAGACACTTTCTCGCGATCTTCAAGACTTAGTGTACCACCTCAAACTGGTTTCTGATTGTTTTTAGTCTATGTCGACGACATCAAAAGTACCTCATATGAATTCATGAATCAGTTTGCCTTTCACTATTATTCTTACCACTTATCGTTACATGCGCATCTCTATTGCACGGAGGTTGTATTTTTAAGTATTTTTAGATGTCCGCACTTCACTGTCGTAGAACAGCGCTGATCTCACAGACGTTTTATGAGTTTTGACTTTGGTTTTGACGGGATTTTTTGCTTGACATAGAAACCGTGAAAGCGTTCGGCACTTTTTCCAACCAGACGTTATTCTCTGAGCTACGTCTTCTTCAGCTGATATGTCATCTGATATTACTTATCCCAGGCACATTAAATTTTCTCTCTTGGAAGTGTGACGTCATCAAGGTTGATATACGTAATTTTCGTAGCGTCGGAGCTGACATTGCTATTTACTCTACTGATGCGGAAGCCATTTTTTTTTTCAACTATCTTCCTACACTTCTCGTTGTTTTCTGGAAGTTCTTGTATGTTATTAGTCATAGCGACTGCATCAGAGGCAATCAACAGGTTCCACGGTTGATGGGCTGACCTGGGAGAGGCGACCAAACGGCGAGGTCATCGTTCCCGCCGATTAGGGAAGGATGGGGAAGGAAGTCGGCCGTGCCCTTTCAAAGGAGCCGTCCCGGCATTTGCCTGAATCGAATTAGGTAAACCACGGGAAATCTAAATCTGGATGGCATGACGCGGGTTTGAACTGTTGTCCTCCCGAATGCGAGTACTCAGATATTTCTCTCTTTACTTATTCTGATCATCACTAAAGTGACACACAATATCTTTAGCGCAACGCAATCTGACTTTTAATAATCCCTACAAAAGAATGCCCGTGACTAACAGTAACCTACACCTTTCATGAATCACCACACAAAAATATTCGTTATTCGAACTACTGCAATACAGCGAGCGCCAATACTGCCAGCTAAATAAAGGATTGTAACTGCTGAAGGCACTAACTACTGGTGGGCAAAGTTAGCAAATGAAAGATTTTGATAGAGAACAAACAATGTATTTACCTTAATAGTGTTCAAAAGCCATAATATAATTATCAGTTCATGACATCCAGTCTTACAAATTTACTCTTTCTGATGGACACACGTCCAGATCGTTCACTTATAGTAACCTCTTCTCTCTCCCAGCATCCACCACTGCTGGCGGCTCACCTCCAACTGCACAACGCTACGCGCTGTTCACATCCAACTGCCCAACACTACAATAGCAAAAATTCCAACAATGCAAACCAGCCACAGACTGCACACAGCACAGTCAGTGATTTTCATACAGAGCGCTACGTGGCGTTACCGACATAGAAACCTAAACAGCCTACTTACACGAGGCAGGATTCGAACCTGCGACCGTAGCAGTCGTGTGGTTCCTGACTGAGGCGCCTAGAACCGCTCGGCCACAGCGGCCGGCGAACGTGTGTGAGAATAAGCTAATTTCCAGTGTTGGCAGACGGCACCAGTCAAACGTCAAAGTCGTAATATCACTCCCGAGAATAATGATGCTGGTGTTGACGTCTCACCGCAATAGAAGTAACACTGCTCTGTTCCGTACGGTGACATGGACACTTAGATCCGCGACCAGACAGAAGCCGGTAGCGATGCGTCAGTGTGAACTTGTGAGGTAGGCCTACTGTAGTGGCGGTGGCGGTGGGGATTATGTGGCAAGTGTGGCGCCATAGCTGCGAGGACCGGACGAGGCCGTGGGGCTGGGCCCCGGGGCGCCCACTTAGGCGCTGTTAGGCCCCAAGGCCGCCGTTAATGGGCCGGCGACGGTTTCCGAGGCGAGCCGCGGGCCCGACGCGTAGACAGCGGCAGCTTCCCAGCACACACGCACGAAATACAATACCTTCGCGTGTCAGTGCCCATTCACGTATTCGTTACAGCGCGCTAAAGTGAACGGGAAAACTTACATTGCGCGCACACGTACAAGTTTGTGTGTGTGTGTGTGTGTGTGTGTGTGTGTGTGTGTGTCGGCCAGGGTGGCCGAGCGGTTCTAGGCGCTACAGTCTGGAACCGCGCGACCACTACGGTCGCAGGTTCGAATCCTGCCTCGGGCATGGATGTGTGTGATGTCCTTAGGTTAGTTAGGTTTAAGTATCTCTAAGTTCTAGGGGACTGATGACCTCAGAGGTTAAGTCCCATAGTGCTCAGAGCCATTTGAACCATTTTTGTCTCTGTGTGTGTGTGTGTGTGTCTGTGTGTCAGTGTGTTTTCTGAATGGGCACTTTTCTGATCGTCAGATCAAGGTGTTGCGGTCTTCTATGATTTATCTGTCTGCTCCAAATTTGTTTTCTGCTTGGTCTAGTACTGCTGTAGCTGCGGTGGTTTAGCGAGTAGAGTGTTAGAACTCCGACCGTGTAGGTTCCGGGCTGAATCCCGGGTACAGGTGCTTATCTTTTCCTCGTTCTAGTCCCTACAACACGGCCACAGGTCTCACGTTGAGTACCGGAGGTCTTTGCTGGGCGTAGAAGGCGCTAGATTCATCTCGGTGACACTTTTCCGTGAGGTGACTATCACATATACGTGCCCAGTTTCGACAGTTGGGGACTTATATCGACTTTCATGGTCGTATCGAGTTCTGAGCATTAGGAGAGGAAGCACTTGATAGGATTTTTACTACGAATGTCCTATCAGTATATGCCAAGTCAGATACTAAGGATCTATCGAAAACCTGTTGTTGCTGGGGCGATGTATTATCATGTAATGTAAAGTTAAAACCGAACGACAGCTTAAGTCTTCCCAGTAACCGAGAACCAAATTGCAAGTGTCCACAGTTGGGTGGTGTACATTTCCAAGATGCAACTCCATGCGGGTGTAAAATGAATGTGCGCAATGGAGAACAATAAACGCGAAAATGAAGATTTGGCCCTGTCTGACTCCCCCCTGAAGTAGATCTTAGGTTCTCTTAATTCTCTCAATTACAATCCAAACATAAATGAATGATGAAGGTACTAATCCAACTAAATGATAAACCTAGTTCCTGCTTATGTATTTATTGTAGATTAATAAAAACTTTATATTACAAAGTTTACAATTACTAAGTAAAATTAGTTATCAATTGCCCAACTCTGTCCCTTATGACTGTATAATCTAATATCAATAACGCGAAATGACTGACATCATCTACGTACCAAACACTAGAAGACACCACTTTCAGAGATGGTCTACGGTTGTGTGGAACCTCAGTGGAAATAAACTAACGTGATCACAGCTGTTTAGCTTTATAGCCCTAATAAGCTGAAGCACTTTGCCATATCACAGTATGTACAGTCGTGGACAAAACGAGCGAGACCCCTCGCCTCGTCGTTATGCTGGTCCGCACAGCTTTAAAGTCTGCTACACAGCATCTACATCTACATCTACATCCATACTCCGCAAGCCACCTGACGGTGTGTGGCGGAGGGTACCTTCAGTACCTCTATCGGTTCTCCCTTCTATTCCAGTCTCGTATTGTTCGTGGAAAGAAGGATTGTCGGTATGCCTCTGTGTGGGCTCTAATCTCTCTGATTTTATCCTCATGGTCTCTTCGCGAGATATACATAGGAGGGAGCAATATACTGCTTGACTCTTCGGTGAAGGTATGTTCTCGAAACTTTGACAAAAGCCCGTACCGAGCTACTGAGCGTCTCTCCTGCAGAGTCTTCCACTGGAGTTTATCTATCATCTCCGTAACGCTTTCGCGATTACTAAATGATCCTGTAACGAAGCGCGCTACTCTCCGTTGGATCTTCTCTATGTCTTGTATCAACCCTATCTGGTACGGATCCCACACTGCTGAGCAGTATTCAAGCAGTGGGCGAACAAGCGTACTGTAACCTACTTCCTTTGTTTTCGGATTGCATTTCCTTAGGATTCTTCCAATGAATCTCAGTCTGGCATCTGCTTTACCGACAATCAACATTATATGATCATTCCATTTTAAATCACTCCTAATGCGTACTCCCAGATAATTTATGGTATTAACTGCTTCCAGTTGCTGACCTGCTATTTTGTAGCTAAATGATAAAGGATCTATCTTTCTGTGTATTCGCAGCACATTACACTTGTCTACATTGAGATTCAGTTGCCATTCCCTGCACCATGCGTCAATTCGCTGCAGATCCTCCTGCATTTCAGTACAATTTTCCATTGTTACAACCTCTCGATACACCACAGCATCATCTGCAAAAAGCCTCAGTGAACTTCCGATGTCATCCACCAGGTCATTTATGTATATTGTGAATAGCAACGGTCCTATGACACTGCATAACAGGCAAGGCGACGAAGTGCTACCAACATACTATGCAAGTTCGCTCACCTGATGTGCTGAGTTAGCTAGCGTTGGAGAAACTCGCGCGTCGAAGTCGCCACAGCATCGTCTGCCACCACTTCGTGGGAAACGAAATACCTCAAGTATAAGCCAATGTGTTGTATTCGCATATCTGTGACTATGACATGGATCTAAAGTATGGTTATGGATAGTACGTATGCCGAGATTGTGAATCTGACATCATGAATAAAGACATGGGGAAATGAATTAGGCGTCCTCCCTCATCCGTGACATCAAATATATTTTAGCTATTCTTTTTTAAATGAAATGCTCAGAAAATCATTCACCAGAAGTGAATAACGTTTTAGTAACACCAGATGATGTTAACAGCTTGATGTCGCGGGTTAGCCGTGCGCTCAACGGCGTCATATGGCGGACCGAGCGGCTCCTTGCGCCGTCAGTTCGAATCCTTCCCCGGGCATGGATGTGTGTTAGGTTAGGTAGGTTGAACTAGTTCTAGATCTAGGGGACTGATGACCTAAGCAGTTTGGTGGCATAGTTCTTAGAGCCATTTTTTGACCTTTCACGTAAATTTTCTTCACATAAACGGCCGTATCTTTAGATTGCGTTGACATAGCTCACTTTCTTACACCACCAATAGACCGTATACCGCAGGAAGTGTGATAAATTTCCGCTTATTATGTCCACCCGTACTCGAGGTAAACGGGTTTTAAGGGTTGAGTGGACAGATAGACGGTCAAGAAAGTGAGACTAGTTCCATTTTTACCGATTTACGTGATGAAATCCTAACAATGAAAATAGTTACCATAGTTACTGAAGATGAGGACCGCATAATAATTTCCCCTACTCTTTGTTCGAAATGTTCTAATTACAGTCGATACACCAGCATACTAATCGTAGCTACGCTTTCGATCCAAATCACGTTTAAAGGAATGCAAATAAAATCCATTTGCCTATACACTTGGTAATTCAGATCCCACTATTAATGCCACCGCGCTTTTAAATCTGCGAGCATTCCCATTACTAGCTACCTTAAGGAACACTTCGGCTAATGAACGTTTTCTGGCTGTGGCACGTCTAATGGAGAATTCGAAACATTGTAGAATACGTTTGGCAGCTACGTCGCTGTTTATTTCCTGGGGTCGTGCAGAATTATCTTACTAAATTTACTCGCTAATAACTAATATAGATAAACATCCCGAATGATTGTCACATAAGCGGTGACATAAAGGTAGACAATTCATTTTTTTGAGTCCAGAAAACTCTATGCAACAGAAAATGCAGATCATTTTGCCATTTTCATTGCGAAATTGCCGGTTTATTCATGTATGGGGTAATAATAGAGGGCTGTTTACCTGGGTTGTCTGCTAGCGTAGTGGAAGGTGTTTGCTACTGCAAGGGAGGTCTGGTTTGTTTCCTATTCTAATATCGTTGTAGGCAGATAGACTATCAGTAAAGGAATTTTAAGAAATTCTCGCGCCTCCAATACGTTTTATTGCTACTTTTATTCTGTACCGGGGCCCTGTGGACGTCGATATGAAACTCTTGTAGAATTTCATACTAGTTACTGCCTACTTTTTCCGCTTCTGTCAATAATTTAATTGACTTAAGTGTGGCACTGAAGGATTTTTAAGTGAATTTCGTTATGAATCTTCACGCATTGCTAAATTTGCACACTTTCGTGGTAGGTCAGCAACGGTAATCCAGTATGACTGGTCTGAACGTTGACACAGACCATTTCAGGGCCGAATGCGCATAATATTTTGCTAATCGTAACGATCTGGGGTACTTTGTCTTACTAAAACAGTTATGTTATCTCGATAAGCTGAAATTCATTTTTATTAGTACAGTTCATACTAATTAGCGTTTCTTCTTTCATTTATATCTTATATCTTATATTTAGATGTTGTGGTTAACACTAATCAGTATTAATATAGTCTTACACATTGCTGAAAACAGTCTGACAAATTTCGGATAGTTTTTCAATTTCACGTCTGTTGGTAGCACTTCGTCGCCTTGCGTGTTATGCTGTGTGGCAGACTTTAATGCCGTGCGGATCAGCATAACGAAAAGGCGAGGAGTCTCGCTCGTTTTGTCCACGACTGTACATACGGTGTGTTTGGTGCGTCGGCGTGCTGGTTCTCGTACACGTCTGCATCGATGGAAGAACTCCAGTCACAAAAATAGAAACTCTCTCAACCACTAGGACGGCAGGAGGCGGTCCCCTGACTAATATACTCTAATACTGTCTTCTCCTCTGTGTTCTACAGACGAGAAACGCGAACTCCCCGCCACAAGAATTGAGTTGAGATAACGTCTCAACGTAAGTATAGGCAGAAGAAGTGCTCTCAATCACTGAATGCTGCGTACTCAACGACGACTTCCAACCCGCAGGGGAAGTTCAGAATCGTATAGGTTCGCAACAGTACAGTGCCTAACAGTTCTAACTATAAACGCTGCTGAGGGCAAAGACAGCAAGTCCGTCCGTACCAACAAAGCTGATATCGAGGGAGTGCCACACACGGGCCCTCACAACAGATCACCACGTCTCTCCAGCGCTCGCTTCCCAGCAAGGCTTGGCTCCCCACCATCGTAATTCCGAAAACGAATCATGTTCCCAAAACCACGGAATATTCTCCCTCTCTACAGATTCTTCCGAACGCCGACCAACCATATTTTAGTCTTTTGTGGTCCAGTGCGGAACGTTCGCGAGGAAAAATCTATACTCGTACAATGGTGCGATTCAGAGTAAAAATCCTTGGAAATAACCCAGCCTGCGTGGTTTCCGAGGTGCCGCTTCTTCGTTCCTCTCACCTGCGTCCAAGATTTTCGTAATTTTCGAAGTATAATCCTTCCCGTCCGGCTACAAAACCGGCAGGTCGTGACTGTACTGTGCTCCAGCGCTCAGGTTTCCTAACTTCCGTCTAGCTACTTCCTGTGTTTAAGCAGGTCCAACACACCTGTGCGGGCCTTCCACCCAGGGCTTGAGTCCCGTCTGCCGTTTCATTTCCACTCTCGTTCTAACCTCTACTAGTATGATAACAAAGACACTCTGTCACTTTTCATGCAATAATCGTGAACAATTATTTACAAGGCTTACGTGGCAATGTCAGTCTTCTGTAAGTATTCATATATACTATGTACTACCTATCAAATAATACCTAATGTGGTTGTAGATAATGGCAAAGTATGTGGATGAGTGCTTGTAAGGTGCGAAATTATAGCCACCTTACACATGACGTTGATTTGTTAAGTAATATTTAGCTAGTGCGTCGATTCGTGTCCTGTTACTTCTGCTATTTTTTTTCTTCTCTCTTTCAAAATACTGTGGAACCTTATTAATGTAGGCAACGTATGCCTGTAACGTTCGATGTTACGTGCATACAAGATTGCTCTCTCCCAGGACTGAGTTGTCGTTACTAATAATTTACAAATGCATGAAACATGCAAATAGCAGAAAATGTTCGAAATACGTTAGTCACCTGGTAAAAAGAACTAAGTACCACTCAGAATCAGAAACCTTGAAAAGACTCCGACGTCTTCAAAAGAATTAAAATATAACTTTGTCTCAGCCGCCTGTGAAGGATAAAAGAGAGACCTCTTTTCGAAACAAGAACATCTTATACCTTGTGCAGGCGAGAAGTGTCTTGGTACTGATACAGCAATTACCGAGATGTTATAATTAAACTGCGTCTACTTATGGAAGTACAGTGTGGGCTGTAGTTATCGTATCGCTGCGAAACACGGTAGATATACCAGTGTGTTTTACCGAAACCTATTTACTCTGGAAAGCAATTGGTTCCAGTTTCGGCCACCAGGCATAAATCTGGCGTTCTGCATGGAAGAAATACCTACAGAAATGTTTCCACATTTCGAAGTTTCCAGTGCTTATGTTGAACAAATTGTGTACGCGACTGTTAGTAATAATATCAACATTATGCCTTTTCTGCCAACACCCTGTCCATAATCCATTACCTCTGTGAATAGCTGCACTTTAATGAAACCATCCGGTAACAGCTTTTTCTCGTTGCTTCAGTTACTTTCAGTCCGCCCCCGTTAGATGAATGGACAGCGCAACAGAATGTCAATCTTAACGGCCTGTCTTCGATTCCGCTCAGTGACTGAGTGTTGTGTTGTTCCTATCATTATCATTTCATCCCCATCGACGCGCAAGTCGCCGAAGTGGCGTCAAATCGAAAGACTTGCACCCGGCGAACGGTCTTCCCGACGGGAGGCCCTAGTCACACGAAATTTACATTTTAGTTACTTTCAAGTAGGACAAAGTTCATTTTTCTGGCAATGGACTGTAATTTTTCGCGAAATTAGAGTAAAATTCATACAACTGGCACTTTTCCGGCATTGTAAAAACTTACGGTTAAGTACTTTTTGTAATACATAATAATGTAACAACGAGTGTGAAGTTAGCAAGTTATCTCATTCAAAGAAAGACAACAGTAATTTGCAAAACTGCAATGAATGTAGCAACTGAAGACACGTGTTGTCGCTTTAATTTGTAAATGAGCAAGAATGTCTACCACACTCACAACGATACTCCTTATTTACTATCTTTTTATTGTTTGAGGAGAGTGTTGTGGCAATACTACGTTTATTATTCCGGTTTGCAGAGCACGTATAATTTCGTATATGCAGCAAGACAAAATTACACAATGTCTAAGCGTTTCAAATAAATAAAAAGATCAATTAAACCGAAGTCAATAGACAGGTTAAAATCGAGTAAGATGAACGGAGACGTGAATTATTCACCGGTGCGCAACCAATAAATCCTTTCATTGTTTTTACTGCTAGCGAAGCGCACGCAATGATTGGGTAGCTGCAGAGCGGTTCTGAAAAGAACCTAACCCTGTTAATCACAGATTACTTTCATGTTTGGAAATAATTAGATACTGAAAACAACGTGGTCTAAGGCGCTGCAGTCATGGACTGTGCGGAAATATTTTGTTGAGCCCAACCTATATAGGTAGGAATGATCATCAAAATAAAATAAGAGAAATCAGAGCTCGAACAGAAAGGTTTAGGTGTTCGCTTTTCCCGCCCGTTGTTCGGGAGTGGAATGGTAGAGAGATAGTATGATTGTGGTTCGATGAACCCTCTGCCAAGCACTTAAATGTGAATTGCAGAGTAGTCGTGTAGTTGTAGAACAAGGCGCCTGCCGTGGAGGTAGACAAGCAGCAACGTTCGCTGGAAGGTGTGTGAACACACACGGTAGCCCCTTGGTTGATCAGGGCGGCCAGTTGCGTAACAGCTGCACGGCCTGTTCGGCCGTACACATCACCGCAGCGGTCTTTGACCCTTGTCGTCTGCGGCCCGTGGTACACCATAGTTCCCTCGGCGCCTGTTTTGCATGGCGTCATTTTATCACGCGCGGTTTACTTTAACCACAGTGGCGCGCGAATAGTTTACAGACAGCCGTTGCGGAAATGCTTTCACCGTCAGCCCAAAAGCCGAAACTCATGCCCTTTGGTCGTCAGATAAATCTTTACTTTTGCGCTTTATGACAACGACTGCACTGTTACTCGCGTCCCCGACACGCTTTATACAGGGTGAGTCACCTAAAGCTACCGCTGGATATATTTCGTAAACCACATCAAATACTGACGAACCGATTCCACAGACCGAACGTGAGGAGTGGGGCTAGTGTAATTGTTTAATACAAACCATACAAAAATTCACAGAAGTATGTTTTTTAACACAGACCTACTTTTTTTTAAAAATGGAACCTCGTTAGTTTTATTAGCACATCTGAACATATAAACAAATACGTAATCAGAGCCGTTTGTTGCGTTGTAAAATGTTAATTACATCCGGAGATATTGTAACCTAAAGTTGACGCTTGAGTACCACTCCTCCGCTGTTCGATCGTGTGTATCGGAGAGCACCGAATTACCTAGGGAACGGTGATGGACCTTAGGTACAGAAGAGACTGGAACAGCACATTACGTCCACATGCTAACACCTTTTTATTGGTCTTTTTCGCTGACGCACATGTACATTACCATGAGGGGTGAGGTACGCGTACACACGTGGTTTCCGTTTTCAATTACGGAGTGGAATAGAGTGTGTCCCGACATGACAGGCCAATAGATGTTCAATGTGGTGCCCATCATTTGCTGCACACAATTGCAATCTCTGGCGGAATGAATGTCGTACACGCCGCAGTACCTCTGGTGTAATGTCGCCGCAGGCTGCCACAATACGTTGTTTCATATCCTCTGGGGTTGTAGGCACATCACGGTACACATTCTCCTTTAACGTACCCCACAGAAAGAAGTCCAGGGGTGTAAGACCAGGAGAACGGGCTGGCCAATTTACGCGTCCTCCACTTTCTATGAAATGCCCGTCGAACATCCTGTCAAGGGTCAGCCTAGTGTTAATTGCGGAATGTGCGGGTGCACCATCATGCTGATACCACATACGTCGACGCGTTTCCAGTGGGACATTTTCGAGCAACGTTGGCAGATCATTCTGTAGAAACGCGATGTATGTTGCAGTGCTCTCCGATACACACGATCGAACAGCGGAGGAGTGGTACTCAAGCGTCAACTTTAGGTTACAATATCTCCGGATGTAATTAACATTTTACAACGCAACAAACGGCTCTGATTACGTATTTGTTTATATGTTCAGATGTGCTAATAAAACTAACGAGGTTCCATTTTTAAAAAAAAGTAGGTCTGTGTTAAAAAACATACTTCTGTGAATTTTTGTATGGTTTGTATTAAACAATTACACTAGCCCCACTCCTCACGTTCGGTCTGTGGAATCGGTTCGTCAGTATTTGATGTGGTTTACGAAATATATCCAGCGGTAGCGTTAGGTAACTCAGCCTGTATACCCTCCACTGCTAGTGCTGCCACCTGCTGACTTTCAGTGGTTATTGCACGTTGGCGTCGAACATAGGCTGTGGTCACATTAGCGTGACTGGGGCTGTTATATCCGAAATCATAATGTATTCCGTATTTCAACACTAATGAATGAAGCTGGCGGAGCAAAGTTGATTGTGATGACGTGTATATGTGTCCTTTGGAAGACTACGATGTTTATAAAACCAATGGAATCATTGCCCCTTGGAGTTAACTGAACACACTATGTAAATTTCATGTTAACAGTAACAGCAGACCAACACACGGAATGAATAGTGCCTCACATTAAATTGTAATTCTCTTTCTAAAAAAAACCCTCATGGTTATACAAGGAAACTCGTGTGTCGTCTGGGATGGATGTGGGGTTTCAAATCGTTCAAAATTTCTGTAATAAAATGGAACACTTACAGCCGTCCTTACGATGTTATGTATTACATGGCTACCAGTTGCGGTGCTTCAGTACACCACCTTCAGGCCTTAACTGACGCTAGGGTTCAAATGGCTCTGAGCACTATGGGACTTCACATCTTAGGTCATCAATCCCCGAGACTTAGAACTACTTAAACCTAACTAACCTAAGGACCTCACAGACATCCATGCCGGAGGCAGGATTCGAACCTGCGACCGTAGCAGCAGCGCCGGTCCGGACTGAAGAGCCTAGAACCGCTCGGCAACAGCGGCGGCCTTCTCTTTCTCCACAAGACGACTAAAGGACATGCGAAGCCTGTGAAGAACAACTTAAATATCTTTGGATACTTTTGTTACACTCTTTTAGTCCGCTATTGTAGCTTCAAGATGGCGTTTGCACCTCTAACTAACTAAACAAACTTTTGTGACTGTTAGAGGCCTCTGATAAAAAACAGGGTGCTCTTGAAACAGTCACGGTCTGTTAACACTCAATATGGCTTTACTCTCGCTCCTTACTAGAATGAAGGAAATCACTAATATATTAGTTCGAAGTACCTTCCGCCATGCTCGTGTAGCAGCTTGCGAAGTATACATGCAGGTGTAGTGATAGGTATGTGCATTTCACAAGTGAAATTAACACTTGTGTCGGTTTCCTTAACGGCAGCACTTGTAACTATCAGAAAGGTGAATGTCGTAACCGAAAACGGGGCTGTAAATTCGAAACTCGTTGGCAAGAAGAATGAAATATTGCGACTGAATATTGCATACATCTGTTACTTCACATTTGAAGCCTAGTTACATTCTGATGGTCTCATTCACTACGGACGTATTCGTTTGGTTGGTAGGCGCCATTATTCGCAGTTAGTTGAGAGAGAGAGTGAGTTTAGCCGGGAGGGATGGGAGGAGAAAGAAGCAGAGACGGATGTGGCAACCTCGCCAGCATCTCCGAGCTCGTTCGTTATACCTGTTGGTGCCCCACCAAGGCCGTCATACTCGTGTGTGTGTGTGTGTGTGTGTGTGTGTGTGTGTGTGTGTGTGTGTGTGTGTGAGCCAGCCACTGGAGCGTCGAAAAATGGCCGGTTCATAAGCGTGGAGTTAAAAGCCCCTCTTTACTTTCCGCTTATCCTGTAATTGTCGTGGCCGAGTGACAAGAGCTCCGAAGTCACGAAAAGTGACTCCCCCCATTTACTGCTACAGATCTTACTTCCTTGTCTGTTAGTCACGAGTAGCATTTTTCCTCGTAAAATTTGCATGGCGCTGTTCAAATGGTTCAAAATGGCTCTGAGCACTATCTGATGTCATCAGTCCCCTAGAACTTAGAACTACTTAAACCTAACTAACCTAAGGACATCACAGACATCCATGCCCGAGGCACGATTCGAACCCGCGACCGTAGCGGTTGCGCGGTTCCAGACTGAAGCTCCTAGAACCGCTCGTCCACAACGTCCGGCTGATATTCAAATTAAGTGGTGGACCAATTTACTTTTTTGACACTATGTAACTGTAAATGACATTTAGGATCCATGCAGCAAGAAAGTTAGTTGTACTTCCACCAGTAATGTAAATCTATTAATTATCCAGTTACGTAGTGCCTACCTTCCATTACAGTTTTCTCTCCCTCTATTTCACTTTCTGATTTGTTTTAGTTGACACAACACAATAGCATAAAAGAAACTTGCTAAGAATTTGTGTGATCTAAGTACTACACATTAAGAATTGTTTGTAGATGGCTTTGTGGCTAGAAACTTTAGAGTAAAAAAATAATAAAGTAAAAATAATAAAAATAAATGGCATACTTTCGATTAATTAAAAACAAACAATAGCCCACATGAATGAACATTGATTTACTGCACTTCAGTCACTATTTTTTTAAGTGCAGTACATATTTTGATTTTTATAGCATTTTAGTGAGGTGGATTTCGTATCTGTTTACATGAAGGAATGTACTGGTCTCACTCACCTGTGACATTTGCTTGAGAGCAATTATGTGATGCGAAGGTTATCTGTGTCTGGAAACAGCCACAAATCGTATTTACATCTCCCCGAGTGGTTTCGAATGTTCGGTGTCAAGTTGCTCAATGTGTATGTATTTCTGATTTTATTTTATTCTTTTGCGGCAACCAGTAGTGGACCAATACTTGACTAACCGGTACCAACTTCTAGCAAGATTGCAGTTCTTTCTGTTGGCTTCTACCTAAGCAAGCACATACCAACTAGGCCACAGTGCTGCAGAGTAATCTTGTGAATGGCACTGTTGTTCATAATATATTATAGTATAGTTGCCACTAACAAAATAAAGAAAAAAATGTTCGTATCAATGTCATTAGGTGTTGCTACTGTGCCGGCCACTTGTGGCCGAGCGGTTCTAGGCGCTAGAGTCTGGAACCGCGCGATCGCTACGGTCGCAGGTTCGAATCCTGCCTCGGGCATGGATGTGTGTGATGTCCTTAGGTTAGTTAGGTTTGAGTAGTTCTAAGTTCTAGGGGACTGATGACCTCAGATGTTAAGTCCCATAGTGCTCAGAGCCATTTGTTGCTACTGTACACCTGTGTCCATTTACACAAAATGCAATTAAAACGTAGGTCCTGTACTGTGGGCTCGTTGGAACCATATTTTTAAATGTGTTTGAGGAAGCATAGCTCATTTTCTTCGCATCATTTTTTTTTTGACAATGACACTCTGGCTTTATTCAATTAGGATGTCTTTAACAGGTATGTTACCTGATATTTTTAAGCGTTTGTATTCTGTGTGTATGAAAGTATAATACTTTTCATTGTGTCTTAATTTATTACTTGAAGATGTAGACTGCCCTTTACTTGTATTTGGTTTCCCGCTTTCTCTAAGGATCTGAAGATGATCGATCACCACTGACCAAAATCGATAGTCCAAAGAAAAAAATAATTGTGATCATAAATTGGAGTAAAAAATACGAATTCTGGACTCCCTCGATCACTGTATTTAAGCTCAGTTATGTAGCAGCTTGTCAATTTAGTAAAAATTAATCCTGCTCATTTTCATATTTCTGTCTGCCCTAGAGTTCACTATTAAATTAGACTACGTTGTATTAATTACGCATTATTTTTTGCTTGTTGATTTCCGTGTCTGCTTACAAATTTACTTTCCTTACTCCATCCATTCTGTGTCGGGGTTTAGCTGCACAAGCGGTAAACTGCCCAGTGCCTTCCTCAAAACGAAGATGGCTTACATGTTTTCCATTAACTCGTATTCTTTCTTCGTTTTCCCGATCTAATTATCCGCGAAGTCCCTGAGTGGCTTCATCTTTTTTTTCCTTTTTCTGCTTGCATCTTCGTCCCGCATCGGTGCACGGTCGGCATGGTTGCTGACTGATTTGACATGGTTAGATTAAGGATGGCCGGGTGCCGTTTCTGTGGCCAACACCGTCCCCCTTCGCTCTCCGTCGCCGGAATATGCATACCCCAACTGCCTGCGTGTAGTGTTACGAATGTGAAAGTGAGCGAAGGATTTCTGAAAGCTTACGAATCGTTTAACAGAGAGGGGACTTTGGTACTAACAGCCCGGTATTCGCCTAGTGTGATATTGGAAACAGCATGAAAACATCCATGCCCGCCGGCGTGCTCCCGGAAGCGGCGCTTTCTCACGTACGGCTGTCCGTGTGGAAGAACTCACCGTGGCAGTGGTGCGAATTTTTACTGTTACGTATGGAATCCTGTTGGTCGATTATCCGTTCACTACCGGATTTCTCACGATTCAGATGTACACATTTTTTACTTTATACGGATATCGTTAACATCGTTTCATGCGGTCGCAGGAATGTTTCGAAAACTTTGTCGTGTGTTTTCGGCCGTTTTGACTCTTGGGATAACGTCAGTCGTGCAAGTCGTTGTGGTATTCAGTCTGAGTATTGATTTACTGCAGCTCTTCTCACTAATTTATCCTCGTCTCTGGCTGCAAACGACCTCCACTTCAAGCTGCTTACTGCTTTGCTATTCCTCTACATACCCTCCTCTACCTCTCCCAGTATTCTCATTTCTCCATTACCGTACTAAATATTCCTTGGCGTCTCAGGGCATATGCTATCAACATATGTCTTCTTTATGGGAATCCAGGCTTTCTCCAAGAATTTCGTAGGTGAAATCTTCTCAGTTCTCAGATTATAAGCAGAGTCGTGGATCTACGTTGTTACAACGTTTCGATGAAAGTGCTATTTGTCATATTCAGGCGATGATGCAATTTCGCATTAAGATGGCGAGTAGAAAACTCGTTGAAACGTTACGACAACACACTGCCATGGCTCTTCATATAACCCGAGCAAATTTCATCTACTGATTCTTCTACTCATGTACTACCACAATTCGCAAATTCGATGCACTGTCTCTTCATTTGTTATCCTAGCTTCCTATCTAATCTTCAGTATTCTTCAGCAACATCTTATATCAAAAGTTTCTAAACCATCATCTTTGCTGTCTGTTGTCTACGTTTGACTTCCGTATGAGATGGCCCAACAAACGAATACATTTAGGAGAGTCTTTGTAAGAAATTTATATTCGGTGTCAACGAATTTTTTTTAAAACGCTTTTCGTGCTATTGCCAATACAAATTATATATCCTCTTTACGTTGACCTTCGTCAGTTGTTTTGCTTTCAAAGCACCTAATTAATATACTGTTTTCAACAATCGTGCCTACTGATATTAAAAAAGCGGCATTTGCAGAGCCTGGGTCAACCACAGGTGTGAATTTCTTAGGTGTAGAGTGCAATGGATGTTGAATCAGACCCACAGAACCGTCTTGGCATGCGCAACATGGCGACAGTCTGCCAATACCGCACAACTAACGGGATTTAAGCTACCTTTAACTTTTTTAATTTTGCGTATTCAAATGTTGGAAGATATTAGACTCGTGCTGTCGTTCAGCAATCGTGGGCGGCGTGTTATTGGCCGTGGTCCGGTGAATGCGGTAGCCCGGGCACTTGCTGCCCTAGATCGCTCGGATCTCACTGGTAGAGTACCGCATGGAATGCGGACCTGCAGATCAAAGGGAAATCACAAGGATCACTCGGGAAGCCATCTTACTTTGTTCGTTTTAAATCATCCTGGGCCTGCAGCGTTATAGATGTCTTCTACGGGCATTATTGATTCGTTTTAGACCAATATTGGATACTTATCATTGTAGTTGATTTTCACTTTTAATTGGTTGTATAATTATACACTCCTGGAAATGGAAAAAAGAACACATTGACACCGGTGTGTCAGACCCACCATACTTGCTCCGGACACTGCGAGAGGGCTGTACAAGCAATGATCACACGCACGGCACAGCGGACACACCAGGAACCGCGGTGTTGGCCGTCGAATGGCGCTAGCTGCTCAGCATTTGTGCACCGCCGCCGTCAGTGTCAGCCAGTTTGCCGTGGCATACGGAGCTCCATCGCAGTCTTTAACACTGGTAGCATGCCGCGACAGCGTGGACGTGAACCGTATGTGCAGTTGACGGACTTTGAGCGAGGGCGTATAGTGGGCATGCGGGAGGCCGGGTGGACGTACCGCCGAATTGCTCAACACGTGGGGCGTGAGGTCTCCACAGTACATCGATGTTGTCGCCAGTGGTCGGCGGAAGGTGCACGTGCCCGTCGACCTGGGACCGGACCGCAGCGACGCACGGATGCACGCCAAGACCGTAGGATCCTACGCAGTGCCGTAGGGGACCGCACCGCCACTTCCCAGCAAATTAGGGACACTGTTGCTCCTGGGGTATCGGCGAGGACCATTCGCAACCGTCTCCATGAAGCTGGGCTACGGTCCCGCACACCGTTAGGCCGTCTTCCGCTCACGCCCCAACATCGTGCAGCCCGCCTCCAGTGGTGTCGCGACAGGCGTGAATGGAGGGACGAATGGAGACGTGTCGTCTTCAGCGATGAGAGTCGCTTCTGCCTTGGTGCCAATGATGGTCGTATGCGTGTTTGGCGCCGTGCAGGTGAGCGCCACAATCAGGACTGCATACGACCGAGGCACACAGGGCCAACACCCGGCATCATGGTGTGGGGAGCGATCTCCTACACTGGCCGTACACCACTGGTGATCGTCGAGGGGACACTGAATAGTGCACGGTACATCCAAACCGTCATCGAACCCATCGTTCTACGATTCCTAGACCGGCAAGGGAACTTGCTGTTCCAACAGGACAATGCACGTCCGCATGTATCCCGTGCCACCCAACGTGCTCTAGAAGGTGTAAGTCAACTACCCTGGCCAGCAAGATCTCCGGATCTGTCCCCCATTGAGCATGTTTGGGACTGGATGAAGCGTCGTCTCACGCGGTCTGCACGTCCAGCACGAACGCTGGTCCAACTGAGGCGCCAGGTGGAAATGGCATGGCAAGCCGTTCCACAGGACTACATCCAGCATCTCTACGATCGTCTCCATGGGAGAATAGCAGCCTGCATTGCTGCGAAAGGTGGATATACACTGTACTAGTGCCGACATTGTGCATGCTCTGTTGCCTGTGTCTATGTGCCTGTGGTTCTGTCAGTGTGATCATGTGATGTATCTGACCCCAGGAATGTGTCAATAAAGTTTCCCCTTCCTGGGACAATGAATTCACGGTGTTCTTATTTCAATTTCCAGGAGTGTATATTTGACGACCGAAATCATCTTGAAATTTTCTCAGTAACGCTTGAGAAGTACGCGCTACTGCTGACACATTCTGCTGTCCTCATGGAGTACTACGAGTGTACGAAGTTTGCAGTAAATCCGCGTTCCAAACGCCGTGCCCTCCCCTTGTAAATCAAACACTGCCAGGTCCGAGCTGCACTGCTAGCGCCTCCCAACTCACTGGCAGATCCGAACCAACTCGGAACACAGGACAACCAGGAAGTAACAGCAGTCACCATAGATAATACGCCAGGGCTTATATCGATAAGCGCCGCTGCTGCCGTTCACGGGCAGGCAAGGTGGCAACTCACTGACACCAGTAATCGAAATTAACATAACGATGTGGTACTGCAGTAAAAACAGGATGTCAAATGAGATACGGCACGAACACGAACCACTCACGGCTCACTTAAGTATACATATTTTACTATGTATGTGTAGTATTTCCCGGCACTTTTACAATTGTAGGATTATGACTTGTCACTGATTTTCATTTTTCTTATCTTCTCGTGTACCCGTCAATTCATCTCTAGGGACTAGTGCACACGCCACCTTCCTTCCAGTACACTGAACATCATCTTCCTCACTGCTTGCATTCTGGTCCTAACATAGCTTCACGAGAGATCAAGATGTTTCTGGAGAGTTCTGGGGAGCTGGCGGGAACGTATAGTAAGCAGGTGGCCTCATGGTTATACAAGGCAACTCGTGTGTGATCTGGGATGGATGTGGGGTTTCAAATCGTTTAAAATTTCTGTAATGAAATGGAACACTTACAGCCGGCCTTACGATGTTATGTATTATATAGCTACCAGTTTCGGTGCTTGAATACAAAAGTGGTTGAAATGCCTCTGAGCTCTATGGGACTTAACTTCTGAGGTCGTCAGTCCCCTACAACTTAGAACTAGCCTAAGGACATCACACACATCCATAACCGAGGCAGGATTCAAACCTGCGACCGTAGCGCACCGGAACGCACTACGAGTGTACGAAGTTTCCAGTAAATCCGCGTTCCAAACGTCGTGGCCTCTCCTTGTTAGGACGCGAAAGAAGTTCAGTCTAAGCGCGGCAGCAGTGAGGTCCGGATAGCCATGACTCGCCCGACAGTTGCCGACACACACGATTGGAGTGGCGACGACTTTGGTTGGTCGTCGGTCGGTCTTCTTGCCGGACGACGTGTATTTGGCCGGCGATCGCTTATGGGTTGGATGTGATTCGTCCCTGTTATTGTACAGTCGCTGCCGTTAGCATTGTCTAGTTCTTCGTGCAAGTGTTCGTGAAACTGTGTGTAGTTTGTGTAATTTTGACTGACAAGTTATTTTAAATGTCGGCGTACTGGCTCTGAGGAGTCGGTCGGTTGGTGTGGATTAGCCAGGAAATCTCCGCGCGACGCAGTGGGCCGGGCCCGCTGGCGGTCTCTACGCAGTGTCGGAGTGTGTGGGAGGCGTTCCGACTGCTATGAGGTTCGTGGTTCACCGACCCAGGACATCAGAGTTGAGTGGTAGTTAAATTACTGAAGCCAGTCTGTTCACGTTGTGCCGTTGGTTTTCATGGTTGCCTGTTGGGGGGTATTCCCGTGAGCAACAGCGAGTGTTCGAGTTGGCGGAAGTTTGGCCACCATCCGGTGGAGTTTAGCTGTATTTTGGTTATTTGAAGTCCAAGTGCAACAGCGGAATTTTCTGCCTTGTGGCCGTTAGCGTTCCGGTTACCTGGCCTCGCCGCTAGCGTAAAATTCAACCAGTGTCCTTTCCTCACCGTGTTGTCGCCGTCCAACACGTGTGTGTAGTTTTGACAGCTTATGCATACTTGGTTGTGGGCGGCTACGTCTTTTACGTTTTGGCTTTGGAGTTCCTTTTGTACTGGTCGGGTGCAAAGCAAGTCGTCTTGTCGGTGGGTCCGTTGACTGTCTCTTGGTTGGGTTGCCGGCAGATCGGATATAGTTGGGCCGACTACCTGTCTCCCCTAAGCGAACGTTAATATTTCAAGTGCAGACCGACCCCCGGAAACTTCTGAACGCACCTGACTCTACTGCCTTTTCTTATTGGTGTTTAATTGTGTATTTTAATGGCTCATAGCCGATGGTCAGAATTTGTATGCTTTTAGTTGGGTTTTAAATAATGGGCCTTCAGCCTTTTTAAAATTAAAATTCCCTTGCTTGTCAAGTCTTGCATCGTTTAGGACTGCAGCCTTATTTTTTAAAATTATTTAAGGATAAAGCTTTGGGCCTTCTGCCTTTGAAAATTTATTGTAGTTGTGTTTTTAGATCACGGGCCTTCAGCCGTTTTAGAAATGAAAGAGGTTGTGCTCTTAAGCCATAAGATTGTCTGACATATTCTGTCGGTAGTTAAGCTCGGAAATTTGCGCTGTACTGTTTGGGCAACTAAATAAATTTATACGTGTTCGAGTGTAACTGTCAACCACTCATTTTTTGGCCCATTTCCCCAATTGCAGCTACCTGTTCTGTCCTGCGGATTGAACCAGGCGTCTCATTAAGTAATTTTCGTAACACTCAAAAATAAATAAACAAACATAAAACGCACCATCAAGGAACTATCTGAATGGGACGGAAACAGTTGTGATATACATGTAACGAGATACAAATGATTACAGTTCAGAAAAATTTGGGGACTTATTCAAGACAAATAGCTTCAGAGATTGAGCAAATCTATAGCAGACTGGTCCACCTCTGCCCCTTATGTAAGCAGTTATTCGGCGTAACATTGATCGACAGAGTTGTTGGGTGTCCTCATCAGGGATATCGAGCCAGCCTCTGTTCAGGTGGCGCATTATATCGTCAAAACCCCAAGCTGTGTGGATGACCCTGCCCTTAATGCTCGAAAAGTTCTCAATTGGGGAGAGATCTGGGGACTTCACTTGCCAACGTAGGGCAGGCTTCCAGTGAAGGGCAACAAAATGGGGAGTAGAATGACGTCGGTACTACGAATTGGAACCAAAGAAATGGCATCCCAGACCATCACTCCCAAAGCTGTCTGGGGCGTCTCCAAACACATCTTCGGCCTAGAATCTCACTGATTGGAGTCGAATTCTCTTCAGTGATGAGGTCCGATTCGAACTGAGCCCGACAAGCAAATGCATATCTGGACGCCTCCTGATGGGATACCGTCGAAGATTTTCTACACCCCGTTTTGTTGCCCCTCATTTCAAGATATCCTGAATTTACATTTCAGCAACATAATGCCCACCTGCACAGGCACAAAATTTCTATTTCAGGTCTTCGTGCCTACCAAACCCTACCTCGGCCAGGCAAGGTAGGCGGATCCCTCCCGAGCTGAGAACGTTTCCAGCATTTTGGGTACAGCACTCCAACTAACTCGAGATCTAACGCTTCAGTTGGACATAATTTGTCACGACGAATCTCAGGAAGACATCGGAACACTCCTATCCATCAATGCGAATACGAATAACTGCTTGCATAAAGGCCAGAGGTGGACTAACGTGTTGATGACTTGCTCAGTTTGTGAATCTCTTTCTCCTGAATGAATCATCTAATTTCTCTGAATCTGTAATAATTTTTTTATCTGCACATGGAGATTACGTCTACCGATTTCAATCGCATTCTGGCAATTCCTTCGTGGTGAATCATTTCTTTTTGTCTTAGTGTGTATTTATAGACCACACAGATGTCTCCTTAGGTGAATATGAGAGACAAGTTTGGTAAAAAAAAATAACTAAGTAATAAACAGTTTCAAAAGGCGGATAACACTTTTTCTTGCTTACCCGGTGAACATAAATGGTAGTTAAAGCTATCTACAGCCAAAGCCAAATTCGTATCAAATGTTCATGACAAAGATTACATGGTGAAGTTGTGAGACAAAAACAGTATGAACTGTTATGCAAACATTTCAAAATATCGACATTTATTAACTAGAGAAAATACGAACAGACACATCAAAGAATACTTATAAGATAGTACACTGAGGTTTTTACTTTATCCATCGTGTTTTTCCTTTCTATTTAAGTGCCAAATCACGTCAAGGAAATACTAATTTTAGCCGGCCGCGGTGGCCGTGCGGTTCTAGGCGCTGCAGTCCGGAACCGCGGGACTGCTACGGTCGCAGGTTCGAATACTGCCTCGGGCATGGATGTGTGTGATGTCCTTAGGCTAGTTAGGTTTAAGTAGTTCTAAGTTCTAGGGGACTGATGACCTAAGATGTTAAGTCCCATAGTGCTCAGAGCCATTTGAACCAAATACTACTTTTGTCCTTCAGAAGAGTTCACTTCTTCACAGTTGAAGGAAGGTTATTTAATCTAAAGTGTTTCGTAACTTTATGTACTGATTTATCCACAGTTCAGCGTTTTTCTCTGATTAGGTATTTTAAAATCCAAATCATTATTTACTTTCAGGTATCTGATCTTTTTTGTGTGAAAGAACACCCTTGTTTGTCGATGCATTTTCCCTTAACTCGGGCCGGCAGGAGTGGCCGAGCGGATCTAGGAGCTTCAGTCTGGAACCGCGCGACCGCTACGGTCGCTGGTTCGAATCCTGCCTAAGGGCATGGATGTGTGTGATGTCCTTAGGTTAGTTAGGTTTAAGTAGTTCTAGGTGACTGATGACCTCAGAGGCTAAGTCCCATAGTGCTCAGAGCCATTTGACCCATTTGGAACCTTAACTCGGGGTCAGGTTTCCTAATGATGCAACGCCAGCTACCTAGATCGCCTGCATCCTCTTGACTATGAGATTCTTCACATCATTTTTGATATTCACTAATCATTTTATTTGAGGTCTCTGTCACGAATTTCTCTTTGTAGCCATGGACAGACACTTTCTCGCGATCTTCAAGACTTAGTGTACCACCTCAAACTGGTTTCTGATTGTTTTTAGTCTATGTCGACGACATCAAAAGTACCTCATATGAATTCATGAATCAGTTTGCCTTTCACTATTATTCTTACCACTTATCGTTACATGCGCATCTCTATTGCACGGAGGTTGTATTTTTAAGTATTTTTAGATGTCCGCACTTCACTGTCGTAGAACAGCGCTGATCTCACAGACGTTTTATGAGTTTTGACTTTGGTTTTGACGGGATTTTTTGCTTGACATAGAAACCGTGAAAGCGTTCGGCACTTTTTCCAACCAGACGTTATTCTCTGAGCTACGTCTTCTTCAGCTGATATGTCATCTGATATTACTTATCCCAGGCACATTAAATTTTCTCTCTTGGAAGTGTGACGTCATCAAGGTTGATATACGTAATTTTCGTAGCGTCGGAGCTGACATTGCTATTTACTCTACTGATGCGGAAGCCATTTTTTTTTTCAACTATCTTCCTACACTTCTCGTTGTTTTCTGGAAGTTCTTGTATGTTATTAGTCATAGCGACTGCATCAGAGGCAATCAACAGGTTCCACGGTTGATGGGCTGACCTGGGAGAGGCGACCAAACGGCGAGGTCATCGTTCCCGCCGATTAGGGAAGGATGGGGAAGGAAGTCGGCCGTGCCCTTTCAAAGGAGCCGTCCCGGCATTTGCCTGAATCGAATTAGGTAAACCACGGGAAATCTAAATCTGGATGGCATGACGCGGGTTTGAACTGTTGTCCTCCCGAATGCGAGTACTCAGATATTTCTCTCTTTACTTATTCTGATCATCACTAAAGTGACACACAATATCTTTAGCGCAACGCAATCTGACTTTTAATAATCCCTACAAAAGAATGCCCGTGACTAACAGTAACCTACACCTTTCATGAATCACCACACAAAAATATTCGTTATTCGAACTACTGCAATACAGCGAGCGCCAATACTGCCAGCTAAATAAAGGATTGTAACTGCTGAAGGCACTAACTACTGGTGGGCAAAGTTAGCAAATGAAAGATTTTGATAGAGAACAAACAATGTATTTACCTTAATAGTGTTCAAAAGCCATAATATAATTATCAGTTCATGACATCCAGTCTTACAAATTTACTCTTTCTGATGGACACACGTCCAGATCGTTCACTTATAGTAACCTCTTCTCTCTCCCAGCATCCACCACTGCTGGCGGCTCACCTCCAACTGCACAACGCTACGCGCTGTTCACATCCAACTGCCCAACACTACAATAGCAAAAATTCCAACAATGCAAACCAGCCACAGACTGCACACAGCACAGTCAGTGATTTTCATACAGAGCGCTACGTGGCGTTACCGACATAGAAACCTAAACAGCCTACTTACACGAGGCAGGATTCGAACCTGCGACCGTAGCAGTCGTGTGGTTCCTGACTGAGGCGCCTAGAACCGCTCGGCCACAGCGGCCGGCGAACGTGTGTGAGAATAAGCTAATTTCCAGTGTTGGCAGACGGCACCAGTCAAACGTCAAAGTCGTAATATCACTCCCGAGAATAATGATGCTGGTGTTGACGTCTCACCGCAATAGAAGTAACACTGCTCTGTTCCGTACGGTGACATGGACACTTAGATCCGCGACCAGACAGAAGCCGGTAGCGATGCGTCAGTGTGAACTTGTGAGGTAGGCCTACTGTAGTGGCGGTGGCGGTGGGGATTATGTGGCAAGTGTGGCGCCATAGCTGCGAGGACCGGACGAGGCCGTGGGGCTGGGCCCCGGGGCGCCCACTTAGGCGCTGTTAGGCCCCAAGGCCGCCGTTAATGGGCCGGCGACGGTTTCCGAGGCGAGCCGCGGGCCCGACGCGTAGACAGCGGCAGCTTCCCAGCACACACGCACGAAATACAATACCTTCGCGTGTCAGTGCCCATTCACGTATTCGTTACAGCGCGCTAAAGTGAACGGGAAAACTTACATTGCGCGCACACGTACAAGTTTGTGTGTGTGTGTGTGTGTGTGTGTGTGTGTGTGTGTGTCGGCCAGGGTGGCCGAGCGGTTCTAGGCGCTACAGTCTGGAACCGCGCGACCACTACGGTCGCAGGTTCGAATCCTGCCTCGGGCATGGATGTGTGTGATGTCCTTAGGTTAGTTAGGTTTAAGTATCTCTAAGTTCTAGGGGACTGATGACCTCAGAGGTTAAGTCCCATAGTGCTCAGAGCCATTTGAACCATTTTTGTCTCTGTGTGTGTGTGTGTGTGTCTGTGTGTCAGTGTGTTTTCTGAATGGGCACTTTTCTGATCGTCAGATCAAGGTGTTGCGGTCTTCTATGATTTATCTGTCTGCTCCAAATTTGTTTTCTGCTTGGTCTAGTACTGCTGTAGCTGCGGTGGTTTAGCGAGTAGAGTGTTAGAACTCCGACCGTGTAGGTTCCGGGCTGAATCCCGGGTACAGGTGCTTATCTTTTCCTCGTTCTAGTCCCTACAACACGGCCACAGGTCTCACGTTGAGTACCGGAGGTCTTTGCTGGGCGTAGAAGGCGCTAGATTCATCTCGGTGACACTTTTCCGTGAGGTGACTATCACATATACGTGCCCAGTTTCGACAGTTGGGGACTTATATCGACTTTCATGGTCGTATCGAGTTCTGAGCATTAGGAGAGGAAGCACTTGATAGGATTTTTACTACGAATGTCCTATCAGTATATGCCAAGTCAGATACTAAGGATCTATCGAAAACCTGTTGTTGCTGGGGCGATGTATTATCATGTAATGTAAAGTTAAAACCGAACGACAGCTTAAGTCTTCCCAGTAACCGAGAACCAAATTGCAAGTGTCCACAGTTGGGTGGTGTACATTTCCAAGATGCAACTCCATGCGGGTGTAAAATGAATGTGCGCAATGGAGAACAATAAACGCGAAAATGAAGATTTGGCCCTGTCTGACTCCCCCCTGAAGTAGATCTTAGGTTCTCTTAATTCTCTCAATTACAATCCAAACATAAATGAATGATGAAGGTACTAATCCAACTAAATGATAAACCTAGTTCCTGCTTATGTATTTATTGTAGATTAATAAAAACTTTATATTACAAAGTTTACAATTACTAAGTAAAATTAGTTATCAATTGCCCAACTCTGTCCCTTATGACTGTATAATCTAATATCAATAACGCGAAATGACTGACATCATCTACGTACCAAACACTAGAAGACACCACTTTCAGAGATGGTCTACGGTTGTGTGGAACCTCAGTGGAAATAAACTAACGTGATCACAGCTGTTTAGCTTTATAGCCCTAATAAGCTGAAGCACTTTGCCATATCACAGTATGTACAGTCGTGGACAAAACGAGCGAGACCCCTCGCCTCGTCGTTATGCTGGTCCGCACAGCTTTAAAGTCTGCTACACAGCATCTACATCTACATCTACATCCATACTCCGCAAGCCACCTGACGGTGTGTGGCGGAGGGTACCTTCAGTACCTCTATCGGTTCTCCCTTCTATTCCAGTCTCGTATTGTTCGTGGAAAGAAGGATTGTCGGTATGCCTCTGTGTGGGCTCTAATCTCTCTGATTTTATCCTCATGGTCTCTTCGCGAGATATACATAGGAGGGAGCAATATACTGCTTGACTCTTCGGTGAAGGTATGTTCTCGAAACTTTGACAAAAGCCCGTACCGAGCTACTGAGCGTCTCTCCTGCAGAGTCTTCCACTGGAGTTTATCTATCATCTCCGTAACGCTTTCGCGATTACTAAATGATCCTGTAACGAAGCGCGCTACTCTCCGTTGGATCTTCTCTATGTCTTGTATCAACCCTATCTGGTACGGATCCCACACTGCTGAGCAGTATTCAAGCAGTGGGCGAACAAGCGTACTGTAACCTACTTCCTTTGTTTTCGGATTGCATTTCCTTAGGATTCTTCCAATGAATCTCAGTCTGGCATCTGCTTTACCGACAATCAACATTATATGATCATTCCATTTTAAATCACTCCTAATGCGTACTCCCAGATAATTTATGGTATTAACTGCTTCCAGTTGCTGACCTGCTATTTTGTAGCTAAATGATAAAGGATCTATCTTTCTGTGTATTCGCAGCACATTACACTTGTCTACATTGAGATTCAGTTGCCATTCCCTGCACCATGCGTCAATTCGCTGCAGATCCTCCTGCATTTCAGTACAATTTTCCATTGTTACAACCTCTCGATACACCACAGCATCATCTGCAAAAAGCCTCAGTGAACTTCCGATGTCATCCACCAGGTCATTTATGTATATTGTGAATAGCAACGGTCCTATGACACTGCATAACAGGCAAGGCGACGAAGTGCTACCAACATACTATGCAAGTTCGCTCACCTGATGTGCTGAGTTAGCTAGCGTTGGAGAAACTCGCGCGTCGAAGTCGCCACAGCATCGTCTGCCACCACTTCGTGGGAAACGAAATACCTCAAGTATAAGCCAATGTGTTGTATTCGCATATCTGTGACTATGACATGGATCTAAAGTATGGTTATGGATAGTACGTATGCCGAGATTGTGAATCTGACATCATGAATAAAGACATGGGGAAATGAATTAGGCGTCCTCCCTCATCCGTGACATCAAATATATTTTAGCTATTCTTTTTTAAATGAAATGCTCAGAAAATCATTCACCAGAAGTGAATAACGTTTTAGTAACACCAGATGATGTTAACAGCTTGATGTCGCGGGTTAGCCGTGCGCTCAACGGCGTCATATGGCGGACCGAGCGGCTCCTTGCGCCGTCAGTTCGAATCCTTCCCCGGGCATGGATGTGTGTTAGGTTAGGTAGGTTGAACTAGTTCTAGATCTAGGGGACTGATGACCTAAGCAGTTTGGTGGCATAGTTCTTAGAGCCATTTTTTGACCTTTCACGTAAATTTTCTTCACATAAACGGCCGTATCTTTAGATTGCGTTGACATAGCTCACTTTCTTACACCACCAATAGACCGTATACCGCAGGAAGTGTGATAAATTTCCGCTTATTATGTCCACCCGTACTCGAGGTAAACGGGTTTTAAGGGTTGAGTGGACAGATAGACGGTCAAGAAAGTGAGACTAGTTCCATTTTTACCGATTTACGTGATGAAATCCTAACAATGAAAATAGTTACCATAGTTACTGAAGATGAGGACCGCATAATAATTTCCCCTACTCTTTGTTCGAAATGTTCTAATTACAGTCGATACACCAGCATACTAATCGTAGCTACGCTTTCGATCCAAATCACGTTTAAAGGAATGCAAATAAAATCCATTTGCCTATACACTTGGTAATTCAGATCCCACTATTAATGCCACCGCGCTTTTAAATCTGCGAGCATTCCCATTACTAGCTACCTTAAGGAACACTTCGGCTAATGAACGTTTTCTGGCTGTGGCACGTCTAATGGAGAATTCGAAACATTGTAGAATACGTTTGGCAGCTACGTCGCTGTTTATTTCCTGGGGTCGTGCAGAATTATCTTACTAAATTTACTCGCTAATAACTAATATAGATAAACATCCCGAATGATTGTCACATAAGCGGTGACATAAAGGTAGACAATTCATTTTTTTGAGTCCAGAAAACTCTATGCAACAGAAAATGCAGATCATTTTGCCATTTTCATTGCGAAATTGCCGGTTTATTCATGTATGGGGTAATAATAGAGGGCTGTTTACCTGGGTTGTCTGCTAGCGTAGTGGAAGGTGTTTGCTACTGCAAGGGAGGTCTGGTTTGTTTCCTATTCTAATATCGTTGTAGGCAGATAGACTATCAGTAAAGGAATTTTAAGAAATTCTCGCGCCTCCAATACGTTTTATTGCTACTTTTATTCTGTACCGGGGCCCTGTGGACGTCGATATGAAACTCTTGTAGAATTTCATACTAGTTACTGCCTACTTTTTCCGCTTCTGTCAATAATTTAATTGACTTAAGTGTGGCACTGAAGGATTTTTAAGTGAATTTCGTTATGAATCTTCACGCATTGCTAAATTTGCACACTTTCGTGGTAGGTCAGCAACGGTAATCCAGTATGACTGGTCTGAACGTTGACACAGACCATTTCAGGGCCGAATGCGCATAATATTTTGCTAATCGTAACGATCTGGGGTACTTTGTCTTACTAAAACAGTTATGTTATCTCGATAAGCTGAAATTCATTTTTATTAGTACAGTTCATACTAATTAGCGTTTCTTCTTTCATTTATATCTTATATCTTATATTTAGATGTTGTGGTTAACACTAATCAGTATTAATATAGTCTTACACATTGCTGAAAACAGTCTGACAAATTTCGGATAGTTTTTCAATTTCACGTCTGTTGGTAGCACTTCGTCGCCTTGCGTGTTATGCTGTGTGGCAGACTTTAATGCCGTGCGGATCAGCATAACGAAAAGGCGAGGAGTCTCGCTCGTTTTGTCCACGACTGTACATACGGTGTGTTTGGTGCGTCGGCGTGCTGGTTCTCGTACACGTCTGCATCGATGGAAGAACTCCAGTCACAAAAATAGAAACTCTCTCAACCACTAGGACGGCAGGAGGCGGTCCCCTGACTAATATACTCTAATACTGTCTTCTCCTCTGTGTTCTACAGACGAGAAACGCGAACTCCCCGCCACAAGAATTGAGTTGAGATAACGTCTCAACGTAAGTATAGGCAGAAGAAGTGCTCTCAATCACTGAATGCTGCGTACTCAACGACGACTTCCAACCCGCAGGGGAAGTTCAGAATCGTATAGGTTCGCAACAGTACAGTGCCTAACAGTTCTAACTATAAACGCTGCTGAGGGCAAAGACAGCAAGTCCGTCCGTACCAACAAAGCTGATATCGAGGGAGTGCCACACACGGGCCCTCACAACAGATCACCACGTCTCTCCAGCGCTCGCTTCCCAGCAAGGCTTGGCTCCCCACCATCGTAATTCCGAAAACGAATCATGTTCCCAAAACCACGGAATATTCTCCCTCTCTACAGATTCTTCCGAACGCCGACCAACCATATTTTAGTCTTTTGTGGTCCAGTGCGGAACGTTCGCGAGGAAAAATCTATACTCGTACAATGGTGCGATTCAGAGTAAAAATCCTTGGAAATAACCCAGCCTGCGTGGTTTCCGAGGTGCCGCTTCTTCGTTCCTCTCACCTGCGTCCAAGATTTTCGTAATTTTCGAAGTATAATCCTTCCCGTCCGGCTACAAAACCGGCAGGTCGTGACTGTACTGTGCTCCAGCGCTCAGGTTTCCTAACTTCCGTCTAGCTACTTCCTGTGTTTAAGCAGGTCCAACACACCTGTGCGGGCCTTCCACCCAGGGCTTGAGTCCCGTCTGCCGTTTCATTTCCACTCTCGTTCTAACCTCTACTAGTATGATAACAAAGACACTCTGTCACTTTTCATGCAATAATCGTGAACAATTATTTACAAGGCTTACGTGGCAATGTCAGTCTTCTGTAAGTATTCATATATACTATGTACTACCTATCAAATAATACCTAATGTGGTTGTAGATAATGGCAAAGTATGTGGATGAGTGCTTGTAAGGTGCGAAATTATAGCCACCTTACACATGACGTTGATTTGTTAAGTAATATTTAGCTAGTGCGTCGATTCGTGTCCTGTTACTTCTGCTATTTTTTTTCTTCTCTCTTTCAAAATACTGTGGAACCTTATTAATGTAGGCAACGTATGCCTGTAACGTTCGATGTTACGTGCATACAAGATTGCTCTCTCCCAGGACTGAGTTGTCGTTACTAATAATTTACAAATGCATGAAACATGCAAATAGCAGAAAATGTTCGAAATACGTTAGTCACCTGGTAAAAAGAACTAAGTACCACTCAGAATCAGAAACCTTGAAAAGACTCCGACGTCTTCAAAAGAATTAAAATATAACTTTGTCTCAGCCGCCTGTGAAGGATAAAAGAGAGACCTCTTTTCGAAACAAGAACATCTTATACCTTGTGCAGGCGAGAAGTGTCTTGGTACTGATACAGCAATTACCGAGATGTTATAATTAAACTGCGTCTACTTATGGAAGTACAGTGTGGGCTGTAGTTATCGTATCGCTGCGAAACACGGTAGATATACCAGTGTGTTTTACCGAAACCTATTTACTCTGGAAAGCAATTGGTTCCAGTTTCGGCCACCAGGCATAAATCTGGCGTTCTGCATGGAAGAAATACCTACAGAAATGTTTCCACATTTCGAAGTTTCCAGTGCTTATGTTGAACAAATTGTGTACGCGACTGTTAGTAATAATATCAACATTATGCCTTTTCTGCCAACACCCTGTCCATAATCCATTACCTCTGTGAATAGCTGCACTTTAATGAAACCATCCGGTAACAGCTTTTTCTCGTTGCTTCAGTTACTTTCAGTCCGCCCCCGTTAGATGAATGGACAGCGCAACAGAATGTCAATCTTAACGGCCTGTCTTCGATTCCGCTCAGTGACTGAGTGTTGTGTTG
Organism: Schistocerca cancellata; assembly: GCF_023864275.1. NCBI lineage: Eukaryota > Metazoa > Arthropoda > Insecta > Orthoptera > Acrididae > Schistocerca > Schistocerca cancellata. The sequence continues at coordinate 90,497,127 of NC_064637.1, read as the reverse complement.
TTCCTATCATTATCATTTCATCCCCATCGACGCGCAAGTCGCCGAAGTGGCGTCAAATCGAAAGACTTGCACCCGGCGAACGGTCTTCCCGACGGGAGGCCCTAGTCACACGAAATTTACATTTTAGTTACTTTCAAGTAGGACAAAGTTCATTTTTCTGGCAATGGACTGTAATTTTTCGCGAAATTAGAGTAAAATTCATACAACTGGCACTTTTCCGGCATTGTAAAAACTTACGGTTAAGTACTTTTTGTAATACATAATAATGTAACAACGAGTGTGAAGTTAGCAAGTTATCTCATTCAAAGAAAGACAACAGTAATTTGCAAAACTGCAATGAATGTAGCAACTGAAGACACGTGTTGTCGCTTTAATTTGTAAATGAGCAAGAATGTCTACCACACTCACAACGATACTCCTTATTTACTATCTTTTTATTGTTTGAGGAGAGTGTTGTGGCAATACTACGTTTATTATTCCGGTTTGCAGAGCACGTATAATTTCGTATATGCAGCAAGACAAAATTACACAATGTCTAAGCGTTTCAAATAAATAAAAAGATCAATTAAACCGAAGTCAATAGACAGGTTAAAATCGAGTAAGATGAACGGAGACGTGAATTATTCACCGGTGCGCAACCAATAAATCCTTTCATTGTTTTTACTGCTAGCGAAGCGCACGCAATGATTGGGTAGCTGCAGAGCGGTTCTGAAAAGAACCTAACCCTGTTAATCACAGATTACTTTCATGTTTGGAAATAATTAGATACTGAAAACAACGTGGTCTAAGGCGCTGCAGTCATGGACTGTGCGGAAATATTTTGTTGAGCCCAACCTATATAGGTAGGAATGATCATCAAAATAAAATAAGAGAAATCAGAGCTCGAACAGAAAGGTTTAGGTGTTCGCTTTTCCCGCCCGTTGTTCGGGAGTGGAATGGTAGAGAGATAGTATGATTGTGGTTCGATGAACCCTCTGCCAAGCACTTAAATGTGAATTGCAGAGTAGTCGTGTAGTTGTAGAACAAGGCGCCTGCCGTGGAGGTAGACAAGCAGCAACGTTCGCTGGAAGGTGTGTGAACACACACGGTAGCCCCTTGGTTGATCAGGGCGGCCAGTTGCGTAACAGCTGCACGGCCTGTTCGGCCGTACACATCACCGCAGCGGTCTTTGACCCTTGTCGTCTGCGGCCCGTGGTACACCATAGTTCCCTCGGCGCCTGTTTTGCATGGCGTCATTTTATCACGCGCGGTTTACTTTAACCACAGTGGCGCGCGAATAGTTTACAGACAGCCGTTGCGGAAATGCTTTCACCGTCAGCCCAAAAGCCGAAACTCATGCCCTTTGGTCGTCAGATAAATCTTTACTTTTGCGCTTTATGACAACGACTGCACTGTTACTCGCGTCCCCGACACGCTTTATACAGGGTGAGTCACCTAAAGCTACCGCTGGATATATTTCGTAAACCACATCAAATACTGACGAACCGATTCCACAGACCGAACGTGAGGAGTGGGGCTAGTGTAATTGTTTAATACAAACCATACAAAAATTCACAGAAGTATGTTTTTTAACACAGACCTACTTTTTTTTAAAAATGGAACCTCGTTAGTTTTATTAGCACATCTGAACATATAAACAAATACGTAATCAGAGCCGTTTGTTGCGTTGTAAAATGTTAATTACATCCGGAGATATTGTAACCTAAAGTTGACGCTTGAGTACCACTCCTCCGCTGTTCGATCGTGTGTATCGGAGAGCACCGAATTACCTAGGGAACGGTGATGGACCTTAGGTACAGAAGAGACTGGAACAGCACATTACGTCCACATGCTAACACCTTTTTATTGGTCTTTTTCGCTGACGCACATGTACATTACCATGAGGGGTGAGGTACGCGTACACACGTGGTTTCCGTTTTCAATTACGGAGTGGAATAGAGTGTGTCCCGACATGACAGGCCAATAGATGTTCAATGTGGTGCCCATCATTTGCTGCACACAATTGCAATCTCTGGCGGAATGAATGTCGTACACGCCGCAGTACCTCTGGTGTAATGTCGCCGCAGGCTGCCACAATACGTTGTTTCATATCCTCTGGGGTTGTAGGCACATCACGGTACACATTCTCCTTTAACGTACCCCACAGAAAGAAGTCCAGGGGTGTAAGACCAGGAGAACGGGCTGGCCAATTTACGCGTCCTCCACTTTCTATGAAATGCCCGTCGAACATCCTGTCAAGGGTCAGCCTAGTGTTAATTGCGGAATGTGCGGGTGCACCATCATGCTGATACCACATACGTCGACGCGTTTCCAGTGGGACATTTTCGAGCAACGTTGGCAGATCATTCTGTAGAAACGCGATGTATGTTGCAGTGCTCTCCGATACACACGATCGAACAGCGGAGGAGTGGTACTCAAGCGTCAACTTTAGGTTACAATATCTCCGGATGTAATTAACATTTTACAACGCAACAAACGGCTCTGATTACGTATTTGTTTATATGTTCAGATGTGCTAATAAAACTAACGAGGTTCCATTTTTAAAAAAAAGTAGGTCTGTGTTAAAAAACATACTTCTGTGAATTTTTGTATGGTTTGTATTAAACAATTACACTAGCCCCACTCCTCACGTTCGGTCTGTGGAATCGGTTCGTCAGTATTTGATGTGGTTTACGAAATATATCCAGCGGTAGCGTTAGGTAACTCAGCCTGTATACCCTCCACTGCTAGTGCTGCCACCTGCTGACTTTCAGTGGTTATTGCACGTTGGCGTCGAACATAGGCTGTGGTCACATTAGCGTGACTGGGGCTGTTATATCCGAAATCATAATGTATTCCGTATTTCAACACTAATGAATGAAGCTGGCGGAGCAAAGTTGATTGTGATGACGTGTATATGTGTCCTTTGGAAGACTACGATGTTTATAAAACCAATGGAATCATTGCCCCTTGGAGTTAACTGAACACACTATGTAAATTTCATGTTAACAGTAACAGCAGACCAACACACGGAATGAATAGTGCCTCACATTAAATTGTAATTCTCTTTCTAAAAAAAACCCTCATGGTTATACAAGGAAACTCGTGTGTCGTCTGGGATGGATGTGGGGTTTCAAATCGTTCAAAATTTCTGTAATAAAATGGAACACTTACAGCCGTCCTTACGATGTTATGTATTACATGGCTACCAGTTGCGGTGCTTCAGTACACCACCTTCAGGCCTTAACTGACGCTAGGGTTCAAATGGCTCTGAGCACTATGGGACTTCACATCTTAGGTCATCAATCCCCGAGACTTAGAACTACTTAAACCTAACTAACCTAAGGACCTCACAGACATCCATGCCGGAGGCAGGATTCGAACCTGCGACCGTAGCAGCAGCGCCGGTCCGGACTGAAGAGCCTAGAACCGCTCGGCAACAGCGGCGGCCTTCTCTTTCTCCACAAGACGACTAAAGGACATGCGAAGCCTGTGAAGAACAACTTAAATATCTTTGGATACTTTTGTTACACTCTTTTAGTCCGCTATTGTAGCTTCAAGATGGCGTTTGCACCTCTAACTAACTAAACAAACTTTTGTGACTGTTAGAGGCCTCTGATAAAAAACAGGGTGCTCTTGAAACAGTCACGGTCTGTTAACACTCAATATGGCTTTACTCTCGCTCCTTACTAGAATGAAGGAAATCACTAATATATTAGTTCGAAGTACCTTCCGCCATGCTCGTGTAGCAGCTTGCGAAGTATACATGCAGGTGTAGTGATAGGTATGTGCATTTCACAAGTGAAATTAACACTTGTGTCGGTTTCCTTAACGGCAGCACTTGTAACTATCAGAAAGGTGAATGTCGTAACCGAAAACGGGGCTGTAAATTCGAAACTCGTTGGCAAGAAGAATGAAATATTGCGACTGAATATTGCATACATCTGTTACTTCACATTTGAAGCCTAGTTACATTCTGATGGTCTCATTCACTACGGACGTATTCGTTTGGTTGGTAGGCGCCATTATTCGCAGTTAGTTGAGAGAGAGAGTGAGTTTAGCCGGGAGGGATGGGAGGAGAAAGAAGCAGAGACGGATGTGGCAACCTCGCCAGCATCTCCGAGCTCGTTCGTTATACCTGTTGGTGCCCCACCAAGGCCGTCATACTCGTGTGTGTGTGTGTGTGTGTGTGTGTGTGTGTGTGTGTGTGTGTGTGTGTGTGTGAGCCAGCCACTGGAGCGTCGAAAAATGGCCGGTTCATAAGCGTGGAGTTAAAAGCCCCTCTTTACTTTCCGCTTATCCTGTAATTGTCGTGGCCGAGTGACAAGAGCTCCGAAGTCACGAAAAGTGACTCCCCCCATTTACTGCTACAGATCTTACTTCCTTGTCTGTTAGTCACGAGTAGCATTTTTCCTCGTAAAATTTGCATGGCGCTGTTCAAATGGTTCAAAATGGCTCTGAGCACTATCTGATGTCATCAGTCCCCTAGAACTTAGAACTACTTAAACCTAACTAACCTAAGGACATCACAGACATCCATGCCCGAGGCACGATTCGAACCCGCGACCGTAGCGGTTGCGCGGTTCCAGACTGAAGCTCCTAGAACCGCTCGTCCACAACGTCCGGCTGATATTCAAATTAAGTGGTGGACCAATTTACTTTTTTGACACTATGTAACTGTAAATGACATTTAGGATCCATGCAGCAAGAAAGTTAGTTGTACTTCCACCAGTAATGTAAATCTATTAATTATCCAGTTACGTAGTGCCTACCTTCCATTACAGTTTTCTCTCCCTCTATTTCACTTTCTGATTTGTTTTAGTTGACACAACACAATAGCATAAAAGAAACTTGCTAAGAATTTGTGTGATCTAAGTACTACACATTAAGAATTGTTTGTAGATGGCTTTGTGGCTAGAAACTTTAGAGTAAAAAAATAATAAAGTAAAAATAATAAAAATAAATGGCATACTTTCGATTAATTAAAAACAAACAATAGCCCACATGAATGAACATTGATTTACTGCACTTCAGTCACTATTTTTTTAAGTGCAGTACATATTTTGATTTTTATAGCATTTTAGTGAGGTGGATTTCGTATCTGTTTACATGAAGGAATGTACTGGTCTCACTCACCTGTGACATTTGCTTGAGAGCAATTATGTGATGCGAAGGTTATCTGTGTCTGGAAACAGCCACAAATCGTATTTACATCTCCCCGAGTGGTTTCGAATGTTCGGTGTCAAGTTGCTCAATGTGTATGTATTTCTGATTTTATTTTATTCTTTTGCGGCAACCAGTAGTGGACCAATACTTGACTAACCGGTACCAACTTCTAGCAAGATTGCAGTTCTTTCTGTTGGCTTCTACCTAAGCAAGCACATACCAACTAGGCCACAGTGCTGCAGAGTAATCTTGTGAATGGCACTGTTGTTCATAATATATTATAGTATAGTTGCCACTAACAAAATAAAGAAAAAAATGTTCGTATCAATGTCATTAGGTGTTGCTACTGTGCCGGCCACTTGTGGCCGAGCGGTTCTAGGCGCTAGAGTCTGGAACCGCGCGATCGCTACGGTCGCAGGTTCGAATCCTGCCTCGGGCATGGATGTGTGTGATGTCCTTAGGTTAGTTAGGTTTGAGTAGTTCTAAGTTCTAGGGGACTGATGACCTCAGATGTTAAGTCCCATAGTGCTCAGAGCCATTTGTTGCTACTGTACACCTGTGTCCATTTACACAAAATGCAATTAAAACGTAGGTCCTGTACTGTGGGCTCGTTGGAACCATATTTTTAAATGTGTTTGAGGAAGCATAGCTCATTTTCTTCGCATCATTTTTTTTTTGACAATGACACTCTGGCTTTATTCAATTAGGATGTCTTTAACAGGTATGTTACCTGATATTTTTAAGCGTTTGTATTCTGTGTGTATGAAAGTATAATACTTTTCATTGTGTCTTAATTTATTACTTGAAGATGTAGACTGCCCTTTACTTGTATTTGGTTTCCCGCTTTCTCTAAGGATCTGAAGATGATCGATCACCACTGACCAAAATCGATAGTCCAAAGAAAAAAATAATTGTGATCATAAATTGGAGTAAAAAATACGAATTCTGGACTCCCTCGATCACTGTATTTAAGCTCAGTTATGTAGCAGCTTGTCAATTTAGTAAAAATTAATCCTGCTCATTTTCATATTTCTGTCTGCCCTAGAGTTCACTATTAAATTAGACTACGTTGTATTAATTACGCATTATTTTTTGCTTGTTGATTTCCGTGTCTGCTTACAAATTTACTTTCCTTACTCCATCCATTCTGTGTCGGGGTTTAGCTGCACAAGCGGTAAACTGCCCAGTGCCTTCCTCAAAACGAAGATGGCTTACATGTTTTCCATTAACTCGTATTCTTTCTTCGTTTTCCCGATCTAATTATCCGCGAAGTCCCTGAGTGGCTTCATCTTTTTTTTCCTTTTTCTGCTTGCATCTTCGTCCCGCATCGGTGCACGGTCGGCATGGTTGCTGACTGATTTGACATGGTTAGATTAAGGATGGCCGGGTGCCGTTTCTGTGGCCAACACCGTCCCCCTTCGCTCTCCGTCGCCGGAATATGCATACCCCAACTGCCTGCGTGTAGTGTTACGAATGTGAAAGTGAGCGAAGGATTTCTGAAAGCTTACGAATCGTTTAACAGAGAGGGGACTTTGGTACTAACAGCCCGGTATTCGCCTAGTGTGATATTGGAAACAGCATGAAAACATCCATGCCCGCCGGCGTGCTCCCGGAAGCGGCGCTTTCTCACGTACGGCTGTCCGTGTGGAAGAACTCACCGTGGCAGTGGTGCGAATTTTTACTGTTACGTATGGAATCCTGTTGGTCGATTATCCGTTCACTACCGGATTTCTCACGATTCAGATGTACACATTTTTTACTTTATACGGATATCGTTAACATCGTTTCATGCGGTCGCAGGAATGTTTCGAAAACTTTGTCGTGTGTTTTCGGCCGTTTTGACTCTTGGGATAACGTCAGTCGTGCAAGTCGTTGTGGTATTCAGTCTGAGTATTGATTTACTGCAGCTCTTCTCACTAATTTATCCTCGTCTCTGGCTGCAAACGACCTCCACTTCAAGCTGCTTACTGCTTTGCTATTCCTCTACATACCCTCCTCTACCTCTCCCAGTATTCTCATTTCTCCATTACCGTACTAAATATTCCTTGGCGTCTCAGGGCATATGCTATCAACATATGTCTTCTTTATGGGAATCCAGGCTTTCTCCAAGAATTTCGTAGGTGAAATCTTCTCAGTTCTCAGATTATAAGCAGAGTCGTGGATCTACGTTGTTACAACGTTTCGATGAAAGTGCTATTTGTCATATTCAGGCGATGATGCAATTTCGCATTAAGATGGCGAGTAGAAAACTCGTTGAAACGTTACGACAACACACTGCCATGGCTCTTCATATAACCCGAGCAAATTTCATCTACTGATTCTTCTACTCATGTACTACCACAATTCGCAAATTCGATGCACTGTCTCTTCATTTGTTATCCTAGCTTCCTATCTAATCTTCAGTATTCTTCAGCAACATCTTATATCAAAAGTTTCTAAACCATCATCTTTGCTGTCTGTTGTCTACGTTTGACTTCCGTATGAGATGGCCCAACAAACGAATACATTTAGGAGAGTCTTTGTAAGAAATTTATATTCGGTGTCAACGAATTTTTTTTAAAACGCTTTTCGTGCTATTGCCAATACAAATTATATATCCTCTTTACGTTGACCTTCGTCAGTTGTTTTGCTTTCAAAGCACCTAATTAATATACTGTTTTCAACAATCGTGCCTACTGATATTAAAAAAGCGGCATTTGCAGAGCCTGGGTCAACCACAGGTGTGAATTTCTTAGGTGTAGAGTGCAATGGATGTTGAATCAGACCCACAGAACCGTCTTGGCATGCGCAACATGGCGACAGTCTGCCAATACCGCACAACTAACGGGATTTAAGCTACCTTTAACTTTTTTAATTTTGCGTATTCAAATGTTGGAAGATATTAGACTCGTGCTGTCGTTCAGCAATCGTGGGCGGCGTGTTATTGGCCGTGGTCCGGTGAATGCGGTAGCCCGGGCACTTGCTGCCCTAGATCGCTCGGATCTCACTGGTAGAGTACCGCATGGAATGCGGACCTGCAGATCAAAGGGAAATCACAAGGATCACTCGGGAAGCCATCTTACTTTGTTCGTTTTAAATCATCCTGGGCCTGCAGCGTTATAGATGTCTTCTACGGGCATTATTGATTCGTTTTAGACCAATATTGGATACTTATCATTGTAGTTGATTTTCACTTTTAATTGGTTGTATAATTATACACTCCTGGAAATGGAAAAAAGAACACATTGACACCGGTGTGTCAGACCCACCATACTTGCTCCGGACACTGCGAGAGGGCTGTACAAGCAATGATCACACGCACGGCACAGCGGACACACCAGGAACCGCGGTGTTGGCCGTCGAATGGCGCTAGCTGCTCAGCATTTGTGCACCGCCGCCGTCAGTGTCAGCCAGTTTGCCGTGGCATACGGAGCTCCATCGCAGTCTTTAACACTGGTAGCATGCCGCGACAGCGTGGACGTGAACCGTATGTGCAGTTGACGGACTTTGAGCGAGGGCGTATAGTGGGCATGCGGGAGGCCGGGTGGACGTACCGCCGAATTGCTCAACACGTGGGGCGTGAGGTCTCCACAGTACATCGATGTTGTCGCCAGTGGTCGGCGGAAGGTGCACGTGCCCGTCGACCTGGGACCGGACCGCAGCGACGCACGGATGCACGCCAAGACCGTAGGATCCTACGCAGTGCCGTAGGGGACCGCACCGCCACTTCCCAGCAAATTAGGGACACTGTTGCTCCTGGGGTATCGGCGAGGACCATTCGCAACCGTCTCCATGAAGCTGGGCTACGGTCCCGCACACCGTTAGGCCGTCTTCCGCTCACGCCCCAACATCGTGCAGCCCGCCTCCAGTGGTGTCGCGACAGGCGTGAATGGAGGGACGAATGGAGACGTGTCGTCTTCAGCGATGAGAGTCGCTTCTGCCTTGGTGCCAATGATGGTCGTATGCGTGTTTGGCGCCGTGCAGGTGAGCGCCACAATCAGGACTGCATACGACCGAGGCACACAGGGCCAACACCCGGCATCATGGTGTGGGGAGCGATCTCCTACACTGGCCGTACACCACTGGTGATCGTCGAGGGGACACTGAATAGTGCACGGTACATCCAAACCGTCATCGAACCCATCGTTCTACGATTCCTAGACCGGCAAGGGAACTTGCTGTTCCAACAGGACAATGCACGTCCGCATGTATCCCGTGCCACCCAACGTGCTCTAGAAGGTGTAAGTCAACTACCCTGGCCAGCAAGATCTCCGGATCTGTCCCCCATTGAGCATGTTTGGGACTGGATGAAGCGTCGTCTCACGCGGTCTGCACGTCCAGCACGAACGCTGGTCCAACTGAGGCGCCAGGTGGAAATGGCATGGCAAGCCTTTCCACAGGACTACATCCAGCATCTCTACGATCGTCTCCATGGGCGAATAGCAGCCTGCATTGCTGCGAAAGGTGGATATACACTGTACTAGTGCCGACATTGTGCATGCTCTGTTGCCTGTGTCTATGTGCCTGTGGTTCTGTCAGTGTGATCATGTGATGTATCTGACCCCAGGAATGTGTCAATAAAGTTTCCCCTTCCTGGGACAATGAATTCACGGTGTTCTTATTTCAATTTCCAGGGGTGTATTTATGGCTGGCATAATACTAACGCAGCGTTGAGCCCTTGGGGTAGGACCTTGGGGTAGGCTAAGTAGGTTCTATTCTGGCTCCACCTCCATTGCACTCTCCACTTCATCAGCTACGTAATCCAAACTTGACGCGGTATCTTCGCATGCCGCGTTAGTTATTAGCGAGGGCTTACGTCGCCTGTGTTCGAGGAAGGTCGGAAAGTTGCTTTCGGATGCATATCTGGTGCTTCCGCTTTCTGTCCGTCAGATTTAGAATTTTCTGTTCCACATATTCACGAGCGAGTTTTGTAATTTTCATTGCATCTCACCTTCGTATATTTCAGGGCAGCCTTCGTCGACAGTAGATTCACTCCAGTTGGGTAGTTATCCTTTAAGGAATGTTTCCAATTTTTTTTTTTTTTTTTTTGACAAGCGTCGAATCGTAAATTCTAAAATCCTGGGCTCATTTGGCATGTAGTCAGTTCTCGATACTTAGTTCTCAGGAGAGCTGGAGCGGTACTGGCACAAACTTTTATGATTCTTCTTTACGAAGGAGACCAAGGTCACCGTTAAATCACGTTTTAGCTGAGACTTTGTAGTTAGAAATTAGATCGACAGCTGGCGCGCTGTTACTTCCAATGCCTGATATCGATTTTATGGAGTTTCTTGACGTGATGTGGTATTTAGAAACGTGTCTTACTTTAAAAAAAGAAGCAAAAAAAATAAAACAGTACTTGTTTTCATCTGTATAGAATTAGTAAGTTACAAGCTAATACGTTTACGTCTGAACCGTTCCACCGTCCGGTATCTTGTTGTTACAGCTGGTAAATAGTGACAGTGACAACTAAATACACAGAACTTGACAGTCAAGAAGATGAGGAAGAAAGAAAACATGATAAACTGTAAAGAAAAACAGACGTAATGCAGCAGGAAAACCACACCATGTTGTAAGAAGCCATAAAATAAAAATAAAAAAAGACTGATGATGTTGCAACTGCAGTGAAACATTTTTGGGCAAAAAAAAAAACAAGATTGTGTTTTGCTAAAGGCGGACCCCACCCAAAAACATATGTATAATACAGAATGAGATTTTCACTCTGCAGCGGAGTGCGCGCAGATGTGAAACTTCCTGGCAGATTAAAACTGTGTGCCGGACCGAGACTCGAACTCGGGACCTTTGCCTTTCGCGGGCAAGTGCTCTATCAAGTTTGGAAGGAAGGAGACCAGGGACTGGCGGAAGTAAAGCTGTGATTACGGGGCGTGAGTCGTGCTTGGGTAGCTCAGATGGTAGAGCACTTGCCCGCAAAAGGCAAAGGTCCCGAGTTCGAGTGTTGGTCCGGCACACAGTTTTAATCTGCCAGGAAGTTTCATATGTGTAATACGTTTACGTATAACTGAGTACTGCGTCATAAACTGGACCAACTTTTGTAATGCTCTTGACGCATAATGAAGATCATTTTAATTTTGTTTACTGAGCAGTGAAAGATCTGTCAGCATTAAGCAGGTCGTGAATTTTACAATTCTCATCTCATGATGACATAAATAGTTCTATGTTACAAATATGTTTGGTAGGCTGTTCCCGTGACCGTCTCTCTAAAATATTACTAAAAAAGCACAACGTAATCAGTCACTGAAATTTTATGTTTTCATTTACAGCGCATTTCAGTGGGAATTCCAGTGTACTGGTCAGCTGTATTGCTTCCGGGAAATAAACCTTGACGAATTATTAGGAATGTTTCATGTTCACCGCTTTGATTGTAGAATATCATTGGTGAACTGGTAAGAAAAAATGTTTTGGGACTGACGCTCCGTACCTACCGTACCGTGTGTCTTCGTTGTGTATTGCATTTCATTTCAGTTTTCTCACTCACTGCTCTGAACCCTTATCAGAGATATTAGAAGTGCTTTCCGTCTCTTATATTGTCTTACGATGTGATAAAATTATTTTAAAGTTAACTACATATCGTGAACAGCTACACATTTATCGTTTTAGCAAAAAATTTTATGAAAATGTGATAATGAATTATACAGACACTGTATCAGATCGCTACAGGAGATCAGAGAAAAAGGTGCAGACTGTCCGTTCCTGATCAGTGAGCTCCTTCTCACTCGCCATTGTTGTGGTATAGTAAAGAAGAGTTCAGTATCAATGTCTACTCACCCAATTCTCAAGCGGCTGTATGATGCACGGCAGAGGGTACATCGTACCAATACAATCCTTTTTCCTGTTCTATACAATTCGCGTGTTAAGCTAGGAAGAAAATGGATGTCTACGCATGTCTCTACTACTCATAGTCTTGTTTTATTCTCATGAGCCGTGCGCGAAATATACAATGGCGGCAGTAAGTTGGTCGTACAGACCGCTTTGTATACCGGTTTTCTCAATCAACCTGACAGGGTTTCGTGACAACTACGCCGTCTTTCTCCTAGGATTTCCGATCATGTTCTTCGAGCATTCTTGTTAGCCTTTTGTATGGATTACACCATCATAGCACGATGCTACAGCACATCCCTGTACTCGATGGGTATCTGCTATCACACCTACTTGAGATGCATGGCGTGTCTTTCGCTAATTGCACTTTTATTTTCTGCAAGCACACGTCAGTGCAGGCAGGAGGGAGTCTCACTCAAGGCTCCGTGTCCACTGCTGTGCATCAAAATACTTCACTCGCTGAAAATATTACTTTCGACTTTCTACAGCATAAGAATTTAAAGATAATAGGATATGTAAAGCAAATGTAACACGTTTCCTAAGAAAATTCGCTTTACTTCTAGTTTTGGTAGGCGATTACATCACGATGCCGAGGAATCGATGACGCAGAATATGTATTCTTGCCAATACGAACATGACTTTCTAGTCACTAAAGCATACCACGAAATTTATTGTGCCCATTTTAAAAGCTGACTCGTCCTTAGTGTCTAACAGAGTGAAGTCGTCTTAAAAAAAGTTACCTGTATGCTTTACAGTAAGAAAAATAATTACGTGTTAAATATGATATAGTGTACCGCGTTCTTACTGCATTCCTACCTCATTCAGGAAATATGTCAATCTGAAGAATGACAGTTTTTTATTGGACTTTCAGACTAATTATATAGACGTAGTACATGGCGTATTACACCTTATATGGAACAAGTGAAAGGAGAATTCAAGGACCATACTAAATACGACAAACGACGAACCTGGCCTCTATCCATTACTTCAGATATTATCTTTTATTGCAATAACACTGGAAAGAGTTAATTTCCTGGTTATGTGTGTGCCACGAGAGATGGCAGGCGAGGGTAACATCAGTTCTTTCGTCTGTGATACGTGTGCCATGAAGTATACAGAGACGGTGACAGTGACGAACTTCGTATCTGTCGGCCGTCGACAGCATTCATTAAGTTGCCGCTGAGTGGTGCAGAACTTACAAAAACAGCCCAAAAACTAACAAATAATTTCTTTCATGTAAAATGTACATCTCTTCCAAAAACCGTCACTTTCTGTTTAAAACACTCTGTACTTAGTTTCTCTGTCTTCACAGTTGGTAAAAATAACGTAAAATACGTATATCACTTGATAAAAACCACCTTCGTCATCTTCATAAACTTGTACATGACGTTCCATATCGTCATATGTGTAAACATCACCATCTCTCGCTGAATCATAACTAACAACTATAGCAGACAAAGTCTTTAAAACACCTTTATAATATCTTAACTGAAATTATCCTACCCGACTGTCCATCTTCATAGCTGGGTGGTCAGAACGATGGAGCGCCACGCGAGGGGCACAGGTTTAATTCTCGCCCTGGGAGGATATTCTGTTGTGTTGTCTCCATGATCATTTCATGTCCATCGACACACGAGTCGGCGAAGTGGCGTCCACTGAAAAAGGCTTGTACCAGGCAGTCGTGTGCCTGCAGACCGGTCTCCTGCCCTAGCAACATCAATAATTATTATACACTACTGGCCATTAGAATTGCTACACCAAGAAGAAATGCAGATGATAAACGGGTATTCGTAGGACAAATATATTATACTAGAACTGACATGCGATTACATTTTCACACAATTTGGGTGCATAAATCCTGAGAAATCAGAACCCGGAACAACCACCTCTCTGGCCGTGATAACGGCCATGATACGCCTGGGTACTGAGTCAAACAGAGCTTGGGTGGCGTGTACAGGTACAGCTGCCTCATGCAGCTTCAACACGACACCATAGTTCATCAAGAGTAGTGACTAGCGTATTGTGACGAGCCAGTTGCTCGGCCACCATTGACCGGACGTTTTGAATTGGCGAGAAATCTGAAGACTGTGCTGGCCAGGGCAGGAGTCGAACATTTTCTGTATGCAGAAAGGCCCGTACAGGACCTGCAACATGCGGTCGTGCATTATCCTGCTGAAATGTAGGGTTCCGCAGGGATCGAATGAAGGGTAGAGCCACGGGTCGTGACACATCTCAAATGTAGCGTCCACTGTTCAAAGTGTCGTCCTTGCGAACAAGAGGTGACTCAGACGTGTAACCAATGGCACCCCATAACATCACGCCGGGTGATACGCCAGTATGGCGATGACGAATACACGCTTCCAATGTGCGTTCACCGCGATGTCGCCAAAGACGGATGGGATCATCATGATGCTGTAAACAGAACCTGGATTCATCCGAAAAAATGACGTTTTGCCGTTCTTGCACCCAGGTTCGTCGTTGAGTACACCATCGCAGGCGCTCCTGTCTGTGATGCAGCGTCAAGGGTGACGGCAGCCATGGCCTCCGAGCTGATAGTCCATGCTGCTGTAAACGCCGTCGAACTGTTCGTTCAGATGATTGTTGTCTTGCAAACGTCCCCATCTGTTGACTCAGGGATCGAGACGTAGCTGCACAATCCGTTACAGCCATGCGGATAAGATGCCTGTCATCTCGACTGCTACTGATACGAGGCCGTTGGGATCCAGCACGGCGTTCCGTATTACCCTCCTGATCTCACCGATTCCATATTCTACTAACAGTCATTGGATCTCGACCAACGCGAGCAGCAATGTCGCGATACGATAATCTGCAATCGTGATGGGCTAGAATCCGACCTTTATCAAAGTCGGAAACGTGATGGTACGCATTTCTCCTCCTTACACGAGGCATCACGACGACGTTTCACCAGGCAACGCCGATCATCTGCTGTTTGTGTATGAGAAATCGGTTGGAAACTTTCCTCATGTCAGCACGTTGTAGGTGTCGCCACATGCGCCAACCTTGTGTGAATGCTGTGAAAAGCTAATCATTTGCATATCACAGCGTCTTCTTCCTGTCGGTTAAATTTCGCGAGTATAGCACGTCTCCTTCGTGGTGTGGCAATTCTAATGGCCAGTAGTGTAGAATGTAATAAGCAACCTGACAGTCTTGAAATTTTTATTTGTCACCGTTTTCGTCTTTCAGATCTGACATTTTTTGGTAGTGTGAATCCCAATTGAATCGCGTTTCGCAGTCCATGTTAGGCGTAGTGGTCAAAGAAATGACGTGGTGCGGATGTATGGCGGCAGTATGGCTGGGACCTGGTGCGGTTAGGCCCTGGGTAGAGAAAAGATCACTGGAGTTGCGCTACCAGAAGGTGCGAGGCCGTCGTGCTTCAGAGTAGTGGCATATATGCCATTTGGACCGGACCCGGACAGTGATGCAACTCTTAGATGTTCACCACCTGAGGAGGGGATTAGTGTTTAACGTCCCGTCGACAACGAGGTCATTAGAGACGAACCACAAACTCGGATTCGGGAAGGATGGAGTGGGAAATCGGCCATGCCCTTTCAAAGGAACCTTCCTGGCATTTGCCTGATACGATTTAACGAAATCACGGGAAACCTTGATCAGGATTAATGATAATTAATTGAAACCCTCAGCTGCCGACAGGTGTTGTTGATATATCTCGATGGGGACAGTGTGTACGGGGAGGTGGGGCAGTTTGCTGAGAGGACGATACGGAAATGGTTTTCTCGTTTCCCAGAAGGGAAATCCAACTTCCGTGATGAACCACGTTGTGCAACACCATCTCTACACTGATGGTCCACAATAAACCTCCCCAGACAACGCAGGAATTGGTTCGAGTTGCGGAATGCGGTTACAAAAGTATTGTGCGCCATTTATGTTTCTTGGGTAAAATGCAAAACTTGGATGCATGGTTACAGCACGTTCGTTATTTCTGTCTCGCTCTGGTTTGGCTCGTCGCAGTGCAAACCATTCTTTCGGGAACTTTGTTACAGGTGACGAGAAACGGTGCTACATGTCAACTCAAAGAAGAGGAAAGAATGCCTCAACCCACTGGAAATAGCAATATCCCGTGGGAAGGATGGTGTTTTCCTTCAAAAAATTGTGTTGGGCGTTTGTTGGAAGAAAGCTGGCATCCTTCTACACGAATTGCTACCAAGAAATGAATCAAAGGCGCTTCGTATACTGAACGGGCAAATGCTATTGAAAACGAAACATCTGGTACACTTGTTGTCACTCCGCAATAAGGGCCACCCGCAAACGGCAAGAATCATCACAGATGCGACAGATGAACTAGGTTCGGAAGCAGTTCCTCACCATTCATATTCGTAAGACTTTGCCCCTTCTAGTTATCTTTTACCACCTGTCTCTAACAACATTCAGACCTCCAGGTGTCGGACAGTCATTTCGGTACCAGACGTTGTACGCCGATAGATTATCAACCACAACACCAATATAGTTGGTGCTATGAGCTGTCGTCCAGAATAACGTGCATAAACGGTATGTAATAAATATGACGTGACCTACGTCGCACAGGAAAAACGTAACTGAGCGTCTATCGTGTGGAGTTCTCGTAGGGAAGACGGTAGCGCATTATTTCGCCGCACTGAAATTGCCGGCTGGTGCTCACCTGGTAGTGCCAGATTTTGTAGTGTAGTATAAGTGAAACTGTAGTATATTCCTGACATGTAAAAGGACTATGTAGAGATTGTAAATGTCATCTAGCAGTGAGTCATTACTATTATTATTATTTACGTTTTTTAGACCCATAGGGGACCACATAAAGTTCTACAGTAGAGGCACGGAACTCCTACCTGACCGCTGGCAGGAGTTCATAGACAAAGTTGGTGAACGCATCTCTGAGTGAATGCACATATTGTGTTATAATGTTATGAATTGTATTTTACACAAATAAAATGAAATGGTACCATCGTGAAAACGCCACGAATGTTCTTTGTCTGCCCTCCTTGAACCCGCGTCTGCGTTTCAGTCGGAAGTTTAGACCTTCCAGAGGTGTTAAAAATCCCTGCTTTAGGCTGTCGCCAAGTTCAGGGACCGAAGCAGCCAACCCACGTGGGCTACGCCGGCGCGAGGCCCCCGACGGTGTCGGCATTTGTCGCCGCCAGGGCCGGCACCCCCGCGCCTCTTTTGTCTCCGTGGCTCGCCCGCCCTTTTGTCCGCTTTAGCGCTTTTTTTCACCGTCGTGGCCCCCGCTGTCTGCTCCGAAATGGGACGAGCGTTAACGCGACGCGGCGCCGACCGAGACAATGTCTTCATCGGGAAGTGTGCGACACGAACTGATGGCGGGTAGCAATGACCATTGAGGCTGTGTGTGTGTGTGTGTGTGTGTGTGTGTGTGTGTGTGTGTGTGTGTGTGAGCGAGCACGCGCGCCTGCCGACCCGCGACAATCAATCAATCTGGAAGGCCGCAGCCTCAAGGTAAGGCCGGTCGGTCGGTGACCTCGGAAGCCGAGCCGCCGCCTCCCGCGTCTTCCAGTAAAACTTCTTCGCTGCGTTGCTTCTCACAGCTATTAACGCTAGACAAGACAGCAGAACATTGCCCCACTGTTGACAGTCCGTATCTAGTGTCACGAATGAATTTGCGAAGCTCTTTTTTCGCAACCGAAGACCCAAACAGCGTTCGACACAGTTTGTTGAAATTTTTACTCTGATCTGAATTGTGTGTGTTCTGTGTGACTAAAGAAACTCCGGTCTTCTCTTTTTCTTGTAACGGCTGGTCACGGGGAGAACGTCTGATGTCTCTGAAGACGCCGCGCTGTCGGATGTCTGGCCACAAGCTGCGACTTATTCCCGACACATTTAGCAGGTAGTATTCACCAATGAATGTGCCAGCGTCACTGTAACATTGTACGAGACATAGTTCAGGAGATACCACGTCATGACCACTGAGATGCGTGAAAATCCGCCGCATCACGCAAGACGTTTTAATTTATTACTTCTGTACTACTAATACTATTCACAACACAGTAGCCACACTAGCCACGTACATCACTGGATGTACCGGCCAAAGAACATGTCCCTAAGACATTGCCCTGTTTTCTCCGCGAGACTTCTATCATGAATTCGTAACTTCATGTAGGTCTAATTGTATGTACACTACTGGCCATTAAAATTGCTACACCACGGAGATGACGTGCTACAGACGTGAATTTTCACCGACAGGAAGAAGATGCTGTGATATGCAAATGGTTAGCTTTTCAGAGTATTCAAACAAGGTTGGCGCAGGTGGCGACACCTATAACTTGCTGACATGGGGAAAGTTTCCAACCGATTTCTCATACACAAACAGCAGGTGACCGGCGTTGCCTGCTGAAACGTCGTCGTGATGCCTCGTGTAAGGAGGAGAAATGCGTACCATCACGTATCCGACTTTGATAAAGGTCGGGTTCTAGCCTATCGCGATTGTGCTTTATCGTATCGCGACACTGCTGCTCGCGTTGGTCGAGATCCTATGACTGTTAGCAGAATATGGAATCGGTGGCTTCAGGAGGGTAATACGAAACGTCGTGCTGGATCCCAACGGCCTCGTATCAGTAGCAGTCGAGATGACAGGCATCTTATCCGCATGGCTGTAACGGATTGTGCAGCTACGTCTCGATCCCTGAGTCAACAGATGGGGACGTTTGCAAGACAACAACCATCTGAACGAACAGTTCGATGACGTTTGCAGCAGCATGGACTATCAGCTCGGAGGCCATGGCTGCCGTCACCCTTGACGCTGCATCACAGACAGGAGCGCCTGCGATGGTGTACTCAACGACGAACCTGGGTGCAAGAATGGCAAAACGTCATTTTTTCGGATGAATCCAGGATCTGTTTACAGCACATGATGGTCGAATCCGTGTTTGGCGACATGGCCGTGAACGCACGTTGGAAGCGTGTATTCGTCATCGCGATACTGGCGTATCACCCGGCGTCGTGGTATGGGGTGCCATTGGTTACACGTCTCGGTCACTTCTTGTTCGCATTGACGGCACTTTGAACAGTGGACGTTACATTTCAGATGTGTTAAGAGCCGTGGCTTTACCATTCATTCGATCCCAGCGAAACCCTACATTTCAGCAGGATAATGCACGACCGCATGTTGCAGGTCCTGTACTGGCCTTTCTGGATACAGAAATTGTTCGACTGCTACCCTGGCCAGCACATTCTCCACATCGCTCACCAACTGAAAACGTCTGGTGAATGGTGGCCGAGCAACTGGCTCGTCACAATACGCCAGTCACTACTCCTGATGAACTGTGGGATCGTGTTGAAGCTGCATGTGCAGTTGTGCGTGTACACGCCATGCGAGCTCTGTTTGACTCAATGTCCAGGCGTATCAAGGGCGTTATTGCGACCAGAGGTGGTTGTTGTGGGTACTGATTTCTCAGGATCTATGCACCCAAATTGCGTGAAAATGTAATCACATGTCAGTTCTAGTATAATATATTTGTCCAATGAATACCCGTTTATCATCTGCATTTCTTCTTGGTGTAGCAGTTTTAATGGCCAGTAGTGTACATTAAGAGTCGTACACCAATCAATTGGATAATTTCTGAATAACGAGGCGTCAGTTTTTCCTGTGTGTGTCAAACCTCCATCGGTTTCATTGTGTTTGCTGTGATCGTGTACCTACTATCCTGAAACAGAAGGAGTAGGGGGAGGCTTAATCCGTTTAGCTCCACATGAGAGCGCCTCTGTTATTTGCTGGGGCGCCACAGTTGAAAGCTGTGCGTCGCCGGATAAAAACCTGCTTTTTGACGCGCCCTCACGGCGAGAGAGCGGCTATTCCTCAAAACACGCCCGATCGGCCGGGGAAGATTTATTGCCGCTACGGACGCTAAACGCACAGCGGACGAAGCGCTGTCTTGTGTTAGGCAGATTATCCGAGCCGACAAATTTCCAAAAGCAGACTTTTTCCGTCCGGTAATTACGGGGGCGTCGAAAATGCTTTGCGTTCGCAGAAAGGGAAAAATGATGCCTTAGAGAGGGGGGAGGGGGAGAATAAGAGGCAAAAAGACAGAAATCAATTAACGTTTGTCCGGACGTCAGAAGTAAATATAACACACCGACAATTGATGTGCGGGCCGACGCTTTTCATTTTTGTAAGGAGAACGGGTAGAGGAGAGGACAGAGGGGGAGGTAAGGGGAAGGGTAGAATTATGCATTCCGAAGGCGGTCTGGCGGCGCTCGGCAGGTGGTCATTACGGAATTAATTCCGACAGCGCGGCCCGGGATAGCGATCGACCGGTGGGGCACCGTATTAAAGTCGAATTTGAATGGCATTAGCTGGCAGGTTCTCTCGCTCTGTTCTGTTACCTCCTGCTCGTAATATTTCCCCCACTTTCGGTTCGCCTCGCCTGATATGCCCTACTGTCCGGTCGCTGGGTTCGCACGTCAAACACTTGCGAACAGTTTTGCAGCCAGGCGGGCTGGGATGATTGTAGTCTATGCTAATGGCCGGGGCGCCGCTCGGTGCTGCAAGCTCTGCTGTCAGCGGGGACGCTGTGAAGATGCGATTGTGTCCGTTTGTTTAAGTGGCTCACGAGCTAATTACGATAGCGAGGCGGTTTGGAAATAGGTTCAAATGGCTCTGAGCACTATGGGACTCAACTGCTGTGGTCATAAGTCCCCTAGAACTTAGAACTACTTAAACCTAACAAACCTAAGGACATCACACACATCCATGCCCGAGGCAGGATTCGAACCTGCGACCGTAGCGGTCGTGCGGTTCCAGACTGTAGGGCCTTTAACCGCTCGGCCACTCCAGCCAGCTTGGAAGTAGGGAAAAGTGGGTGCATCATGTACTACAGTATTACAATGAAGAGCCAAAGAGTGGTACGGTACACCAGCCTAATATCGTGCACGGCACCCGCTAGCACGCAGATATGCCACAACACGACGTGGCATTGGACTCGACTAATGTCTGAAGTAGTGCTGGAAGGAACTGGCACACTGAATCCTGCAGGGCTATCAGTAAATCGGTAAGAGAACGAGCAGCACGTTCAATGCATCACACATGCGGTCAATAATGGGGAGTTTTGTGGCCAGTGGAAGCGTTTAAACTCAGAAGAGTGTTCCTGGAGTCACTCTGTAGCACTTCTGGACGTGTGGGATGTCGCATTGTCCTGGTGGAGTTGCCCAAGGCCGTCGGAATGCACAATGGACATGAATGGATGCAGGTGATCAGACACGATGCCTAAGTACGTGTCATCTGTCAGAGTCGTATGCAGACGTATCAGGCCCGGCCTGTGTGGCCGAGCGGTTCTAGGCGCGTGAGTCTGGAACCGCGCGACCGCTACGGTCGCAGGTTCGAATCCTGCCTCGGGCATGGATGTGTGTGATGTCCTTAGGTTAGTTAGGTTTAAGTAGTTCTAAGTTCTAGGGGACTGATGACCTCAGATGTCAGGTCCCACAGAGCCATTTGGACCATTTTTTAGAGTATCAGGGGCACCATACCACTCCAACTGCACACGCCCCGTACCAATACAGAGCCTCCACCAGCTTGAACAGTCGCCTGCCGACATGTAGCATCCATGAATTCGAGAGGTTGTGAAAGGGTCCTGTGGTCCCCTTCCATTACCATTTTATTTGCTTTCCAGTGATACAGAACTCTTTGCCATGCATGAGTGAATGAATGTGGGTGTGTTTCATTTTGTTATACGGTGGTTTAGTCTGCCGCAGAGAATCAGCGATAGTCGTACAGAATGGCCAACCCCTGTAGTTTTCAGGTAGATGAAGAGGTTTGCTTTCCTCGTGTGAAAGTCGGCGGTGTTAGGTTGGTGGCGGAAGTCTCATCTCTGGGTTTTTTTCCTGTCCACGGGGTCGCGTGGGAGACGTTCGGGAGTGTGAGACGGTCAGTCTGCTTCCATCTCGCAGAGGGTCTGCATCCGAAGTCTCTTCGAAGAGGGGTGAGATGACTTAACCGCGGGGCGCGTTGTCTCATAGCAAGAGGGGAGCTTTTAGCTTTTGGTCTCGCGTTTCATCTAATAAAGATTGATTTGCTGGGTTGCAGAAAGGAAAGCAAGGCTTTTGCAGACTTTCAGTTTGATTCCTAATGCACACTTGACTTTCATCCGTAAGAAGAACGTAGCACAAAGGTGTTGCACATGTTGAAGGGCCCTCGGTTCTGTGTGAATGCATTCTAATCTTCTCAGAATCTTGGTAACTTTTGCTTCTTTGTGAATTTTCTTTGTCTCATTACTTTATGTACGGTGGAAACAATCCACGTGGGTTAATATTAGAGTTTGTTGGCCCTCTCCCCTAACATCATCTCTGCTGCAGCGCATCGCTTCCTTTTTGTCTTGCTTATATCTCTTTGTAAGCATCTAATAAGAGACAGTACCCAGCACATGGAGCATGGCGATGCAAATTCCGTGACTGTAACATTACTTCATATCAGGTGACCGCATCAGTTGGGCTTATTTAATTTTGTTTACCACAACCAGTTTTGGCCATCATGCTCATTTTCCGGTGGTTATATGTTATCATCGTGGGAGCACACAATAGGTCTCTCACCATGTAGAATGCTCCTCAGTCATCGCTGACATTGTTCCAGCTTTCTTAAGATGCTGTCTGTAATATGCACAGAATTCAGCTCCATAAGTAGGGAGGGAATTGTATCTGAACTGTATACTACCATCTCTTGTCACGACACTGACACCGTTTTTCTTAAGTCCTCGACATCTTAGGGTGGCTAAGGATGTTCCAGCACGGTTCATTCTGTATTGAATTTTCGAATCTATATTTGATGAAAAGACACTGACGGGACAAAAAACCATGTTCACTGGTGGAAGACTGACTCCGTCGGTGGTGACGCTAACATTTCTTTCTCCATCCCGAGCCGCCTTTATACACCGTGTAGAAAAGTCATTAACCCTAGTTGTTCTATCTGAGATAGAATGTGTGTGAAATCTTATGGCACTTTACTGCTAAGGTCATCAGTCCCTAAGCTTACACAGTACTTAACCTAAATTATCCTAAGGACAAACACACACACCCATGCCCGAGGGAGGACTCGAACCTCGGCCGAGACCAGCCGCACAGTCCATGACTGCAGCGCCCCAGACCGCTCGGCTAATCCCGCGTGGCTTGGATACAGCTGCATTATCATCGACGTATTGTAAATCTGTTAACACTTCAGAAGACGTTGGAGTCCATGCTTCTGGGCGGCTCAAATTTTATAAAATATACGGGGTGTTGGGATATTCCAGTTAAAAACTTTTAGGACTTGTAACGGGGCGTGAATAGAGAATATTCTGAATTGGAACCCATGTCCGGAAACGCACCGTTTCCGTTCTACAAACATTTGCAAACATGTTTTACATCGAAGTTAAAATCTTCTAGGTTATTAGGCCGTGTCATGTTTCTGCTAAAATGATCGACGTTTCGACCCCTCTGCTGGGATCTTCCTCAGCATCATCTGGTGTCCATTATTGCTAGTACACTAGTGGACACCAGAAGGTCCTGAGGTCAGATAGGTAGGGCAGACGTCAAATTACATCTGCCGGTCCAGCGTGAGCACCCACCCTCCATCTTGACAACCATCTTGTATACATGTTGTAAGACGTGTATATTTCTATTGTCTATTGTCAAACCACAATTTATGAAAGATGTTTATATTTTATTAATAGGATTAAGTAGGAATAATTAATAGGTCATTTTGTAAATAATTGTGGTAGCAGGGAGTGTCTGCACCAAAGTATTGTTGGCGGGAGAGACCGCACATTGATATAATTTTAAAAAAGGGCGGGAGAGACCGCGTATGGATACATTTTAAGAAGAGAGCGGCAAAGTCTGCGTATTGAAACATTTTGTAATGGTAGCAGGGATTGTCTGCACCAGAAAGCATTGTTGGCGGGAGAGACGGCACTTTAGCGTTCGTATGAGGTCAGTAGCAAGCGAGATGTGAAGCGAGAGGTTGAGAGGAGCGGTGTGCCTGCCAGCTATGATTTACAAGAGATTATAAACGGATGTACAGAGACATCAACTAACTATTATCATAAGAGGAACTAATATTACTGAATTATTTTTTTTGAGAAACTCAAGACTGCTGAAGGTATGTTTGCGCAATGCTAGTTGTAAGATTACTGTAAAAAGTAAGTTCCACTTGAACGATTGTAAAATCATTTCATTCAGAATATAATTAACTTTTGCCAGCAATATTCCATTTCTAATTATAATCCATCCCAAAAACCACCAACGTAAAACTTTGCAAAATTTTATTGTAGTAAAAAAAAAAAGTTTAACTATGAATTACGTAATTTCAGTCAAATTAATTATAGAATAGCGTCAGTTTTGCTATTAAAGAATAACGTGAGCTTTGGTAATGAATACAGCCACTTATTATGACAGCCCACCAGCAGCTAATAGAGTATAGTAAAACAGAGTAAGTATATTCATGTCGCAGTTCGATGTAGCAGTCAGATGGCGATCCAGTAACAGTAGAAAAGGTAAGGAACAGTTTTGGGTTAATGCAGGTAACGACTGAGGGTCACGTCGACGACACATTCAATGTTCCGTCGAAATAATCAGAAAATCACTTTTAATAAGCAGCATTTAAATTTGTATGCGAAAACTGAGAAAGAGAATTAATTTCAAAGGGAAGATTTCATTTGTTATTATTAAGTAAGACATAGAAATACTAAGGGAATGTTTCATAGGTTATTGTAGAAGGGAACGATGCGTAACAAAAAAGATATAGAGGAGACGGGAAGGTTTCAATGTTTTTAAATGGCGGTAGCACGGAAAGGGTACATTTCGAGACACTGATTCACTGTTCAAAATATGTGTACTCCATTCCCAACGCGCTGTATAAACAGATACTTATTAAAAAGTAACTTCTTTTTTAGATGTCCAAGTTTTTTTTGAAGCTGAACAGTCTTACTGTCTGTGTAGTCAGAATTCATAGTGTGCGGTTCTGACTCAGAAGCAGCGTATGCCTTTTGCTGCTTTATACTGTCCCGTGTTTCCACGAAGAGGTTAATTTTCTAGCCGCTAATAGTTTTTGTGCGCAGCGGCTGTGGGAATGCATACTGCCGTGTAATTCATATGCGTGACTTCGCACCGTGGAACAGCGGATGTTGGTTGGACAGCCCCGATTACCAGGCGGACCAGCTTACAAGAGCTGTCTGCATTCCTGCATAACTCTTGTTTCGCGACCGCGTACCACATTACTTTCCTCTTTCTTTCCCCCTCTCTCTTGGAATGTAAGTACGTCGGCTGGCTCTAGCAGTCATTTGAGATAGTAGAAAAACCGAGAGAGTTTTTTTTTTAATGTGGTACGTCACCTAGTTTACATTTTATAAAACTATTTCCCGTTTTATATCTAAGGCAGTGTCGTGTTTCGTTACTAGCCAATACTTGCCGTTGCGATTGAAACTGAAGTCGCTACATCATTATGGTGGGATTCATCAGCTAAAAAGTGAGAGGCACACATCATCCCAGTGGGGCAAGTTTAGTTATCAAAAGATTTGTCCTCTGTGACAATTTCTTGTACAAATTGTCTGCAGTAGCCGGAGGTGAAGTAAGAAAAGAATGTCCAGTAAAGGGAAAAGTGACCATAAGGGGTTATTGAAGTATTAAGGTACGGGCAACATGGCTGTTAACTCTAAAGACTATCATCATTATCGTCAGGTTGTTACACTATATGAGTATTTGGCACAGGGTTTCGAGCCAGTGCTCATTCCGAAATATTCAACAAATGTAGTATAAATCAGAAATAACTTTCCACGCACAGTTCGTTGTAGCATGGAAGTTAATTTGTACGACGCCGACCTGACCAGAATTTCATGGGCCTCCGGCGCATGGTATTAGCAAAAAATGGTTTAAATGGCTCTGAGCACTATGGGACTTAACTTCTGAGGTCATCAGTCCCCTAGAACTTAGAACTACTTAAACCTAACTAACCTAAGAACATGACACACATACATGCCCGAGGCAAGATTCTAACTTGCGACCGTAGCGGTCGCGCGGTTCCCGACTGTAGCGCCTAGAACCGCTCGGCCACCCCGGCCCGCTGGTGTTAGCAAACTACTCTGCCAGCGTCTAGAGGACAGGTTTTCTCTTCGTCCTGATTTAATTTCCTTGTGTAGAGCCTTGTATTTTCCTGACACTTTGAAGCTCCTTTTATTCAGTAGCAGCTGCAGTACCAGGTGATGCCCGAGATATCTAATATCTGCCACACAAAGTGATTGACCCTTCACCTAGTAGCATTTTAATTCAGTTCTTGAAGCAAATTATCGCAAAATTAAAGAAAAGTGTGTGTGAAATCTTATGGGACTTAACTGCTAAGATCTTCAGTCCCTAAGCTTACACACTACTTAACCTGAATTATCCTAAGGACATACACACACACCCATGCCCGAGGGAGGACTCGAACCTCCGCCGGAACCAGCCGCACAGTCCATGACTGCAGAGCCTTAGACCGCAAAATTCATATTTCTCCTGTAAAGAAAGAGGATTAGTTGCGCCATCTGTTGTTACATTTTGCTATTAAGTATATCACTGTGCTCTTCCTATTGTTCAAAGTAGGTATGTGTCTGAGCACAGCTCTAACTATTCGAAGACTTTACCTCACGGTTTGAAAAATCTCCATTTCTGTTATGTATTTTTGATCGGCACGCGACGTAGTGGCTTTTATTGTTACTATATCCAGCACCTGCCTTAGCGATTTTCTGGCACTGTGGATTTTAACAATAAAGTACCTGTGAAACGCGAATTAAAATATCTTATATGGCATATGTGAAAAGTAACAGTGGTAACTAATCAATTAACAGGAGTTTGCAGTCAAGTTTCTGTCAAATTCTTGAACTTTCGCTCGTCCCGCGCTCCGATGAAGTCTGATGGTACCACATCCGAGACAGGTATCGCTGCTGTGATTTACTCTCGCGATGGGAATTACAGTCAGTTTACGATATATATCGTTTGTTAGGAATTTAATTTTTGTAATTTACTGTCGCGATAGGAATTACAGCCAGTTTACGACATATTTCGCCAGTTAGGAATTTAATTTTTCATTAATTTTCTTCATTTTTTTATCTATACGTAGAAATTTGAAGTAAAACGGCTAAGAACTTTTAGAGATTTTTGGTAACAACCTTTTCCTCTTATATACTACATACATATATGTTTCTAGACAGAGTACGAAATCTCAGACAATGATCTTCCTCTTGTCTTGAAGGTAAAGTGAGCAAACTTTCATCAAGATTGGAATAAAACTGTAGATTTGTATGACAAACAAGCAACCAAACGAAGGTACACTTTCCTTTACATATACAGGACCACTGTGGCCAAGCGGTACTAGGTGCTTCAGTTCGGAACCGCGGGACCGCTACGGTCGCAGGTTCGAATCCTGCCTCGGGCATGGATGTGTGTGATGTCCTTAGGTTAGTTAGGTTTAAGTAGTTCTAAGTTCTAGGGGACTGATGACCTCAGATGTTAAGTCCCATAGCGCTCAGAGCCATGTGAACCTTTATTTATAGATCCGCGACTTGAAGAGCCGACCGACACGTCCGGTCTCTCATGCGTGTACGGCTTCCGATAAAAGAACTGTGTTGTAATGCTGCAATTTAGCATTATAAAAAAAGAAAGCATTTTTCTTCACATTCGCAACCTTTAGCTAGCTGCTGCAGACCAGTAACCTCATTCTTACGCACCATTCCTCAATGAATTGAATTTACGTGTATAAAACTGGAAACGTGTCATTACTTTGCAAATGAGTTGACGTGTTAAAAATATGATTTTGAGCAAGTAAGTGAGGAAAAGCTTAGAAAAGTCTAAAGTTCTGTTTCAAGTTTGTTGGAAGTCGCTAACTGGTCTCATCACCAACTCTGGAAAATATAGTTCGGGTAATTTGCGCATAGTTTTAAGAACAGCAAGTTTTTCACGGGTCTTAATTTTTATTAAGTCACATCTCTTGAACAATATGTCATAGAATGACATAATTTTATACGTAAACTGGGTGGTATACATAATTCTGTCCGAAAAATGACACGCGAATACAGTTAGTAGTAAAGAAGTAATAAATTAAAATGTCATGCCTGATGAGGTAGATTTACTGCGTGAACAGCGAAATTGTGTGAAGCGGTAAACCTCGGCGCTGTCATCATTTTGTAGGGGTTGTCAGCGAGAAAATATTTCCTGAAGGCGTGAAACTGTGTGTGAAATTTGTTGCAAGTCACTAAATGTTCTCGTTCTCAAGTCCTGGAGGAATAAAGTTTTGGTATTTGCGCGTCGT
Organism: Schistocerca cancellata; assembly: GCF_023864275.1. Taxonomy (NCBI): domain Eukaryota; kingdom Metazoa; phylum Arthropoda; class Insecta; order Orthoptera; family Acrididae; genus Schistocerca; species Schistocerca cancellata. Next base: position 90,468,902 of record NC_064637.1, on the reverse strand, counting down.
GGAATACACTTATTTTTCACCCCTTCCCATAGTCTCTTTGACACGCAGGCGGTTTTTACCCATACAGTGTTTCTTTCCAGGCAGTAAATGGTTGAAGTGGTTTAGGAGATGTGGAACACACACACACACACACACACACACACACACACACACACACACATTCACTAAAGCGCCAAAGAAACTGGTATAGGCATGCTTATTCAAATACAGAGATACGTAAACAGGCAGAACACGGCGCTGCGGTCGCCAAGCCCTATATAAGACAACAAGTGTCTGGCGGAGTTAGATCGGTTACTGCTGCTACAATGGCAGGTTATCAAGATTTAAGACAGTTTGAATGTGGTGTTACATTCGGCGCACGAGGGATGGCACACAGTATCTCCGAGGTAGCGAAGAAATGGGGATTTTCCCCTAGATCCATTTCACAAGTGCCGCTTGAGTATCAGGAATCCGATAAAAAATCAAATCTCCGACATCGGTGCGGCCGGAGAAAGGTCCTGCAAGAACTGGACCAACGTGACAAAAATGCAACCCTTCCGCAAGTAGGCGTAGATTTCGACGCTGAGCCATCAACAAGTGTCAGCGTGCGAACCATTCAACGAATCATCAACGATATGAGCTTTCGGAGCCGAAGGCCGACTCGTGCACCCTTGATTACTACACGAGACGAAGCTTTGCGCCACGACTGCGCCTGTCAACACAGACATTGGACGGTAGATCACTTGAAACAAGTTGCCTGGTTGGACGAGTCTCGTTTCAAATGATGGACATGTATGGAGACAACCTCATGAATCTATGGATCCTGCATGTGAGGAGGCGACTGTTCAAGCTGGCGGAGACTCTGTAATTGCTTGGGTCGTGTACAGTTGGAGTGATATGGGACATCTGATATGTCTGAATACGACTCTGACAGGTGACACGTACGTAACCATCTTGTCTGATCACCTGCATCCATTCATGTCCATTGTGCGTTTCGACGGAATTGGGAAATTTCAGCAGGACAATGCGACACCTCACACGTCTGCTACAGAGTCTCTCCAGGAACACTCTTCTGAATTTGAACACTTCCTTTGGCCACCAAGCTCCCCAGACATGAACATTATTGAGCATATCTGCGATGCCTTGCACCGTGCTGTGGAGAAAATGTCTCCATCTCCTCGTAATCTTACGAATTTACGGACAGCCCTGCAGGATTCATGGTGCCAGTTCCCTTCAGCACTACTTCAGACATTAGTCGAGTCCATACCACGTGGTATTGCGGCACTTCTGCGTAGTCGCGGGGGCACTACACGGCATTACCGAGCGAGGTGGCGCAGTGGCTAGCACACTGGACTCGCATTCGGGAGGACGACGGTTCAATCCCGCGTCCGGCTATCCTGATTTAGGTTTTCCGTGATTTCGCTAAATCGCTCCAGGCAAATGCCGGAATGGTTCCTCGGCAAGGGCACGGCCGACTTCCTTACCCATCCTTCCCTAATCCGATGAGGCGATGACCACGCTGTTTGGTCTCTTCCCCCAAACAACCTAACTCAACACGATATTAGGCAGGTATACCTGATTCTTTGGCACTTCAGTATTTTTTTTATCAGGGGGAAGCGTTTACAGGCTTGTGAATTTCGTAGAAGCTTGTAAATATGGAGCGAGAGATCTAATGACTTATCTTGAGGTCAAAGAGCAAGGCAGGTCCAGCAAAGGAAGAGGTTTGAAAATCTGTGTATTGTGGTGGAAAAATCAGTTATAAGAACAGCGTGCAGGAGTTCCACAGTCCTGGGGAAGCCGTTTGTGTAGAAAAGGAAATAGGAAGGGAGGATGGGAAGAGGACGTAAAGAAAGCAAAAAGGAGGGGAGGGGGTGGTGGCGGAGAGGCGCCCCGGGTGCTGGTGCCGTGGGAGTTGGCGAACCGCCGGCTGTTTTGCAGCACACCCTCGGGATCTGGGAGCGGGGGCGGGGGGGGGGGGGGGTGAAAATTAGCCGCTGCCTCCCAGCCCGCGGTCGGGACCCTCGAATCGTGAGATCAGACCTCGGCGATGTCGTTTGCTGACTTTGGAGCTGACTTACTCTGTAGCGGAGTGGAGTCCCGTCAGCTTTCCATCGTCCATTTCATCCTAACGTCTCCATCCGACGTGGTGGTGAAATTATTTTTTGAAAATAAGTTTTTCCCTCATATGGAATTGTCAGAGTGTTTTAGCGCTCTCTTTTAACGCCTGCACGTGGCAGCGTGATGCCGATACACTTCGAGCCGGTTGATTTCAGGCGTAGATGTACAAGTAGCAGAATTCATGTGCTAATTTTTAATTAAAAAAAATAATGTCATCAGAGTTTCGCTTAGATTAATACTGTATTCCATATTTCCTCCCTTATGCTAAAATTTTCATACCTACCTAGCTACTAAACCCACCACACTCTACAATCCGTTTTTGAATATCCTACCTAATCTTTGTCTTTTCCAGTCTTGAACTTATCTAAAAATTCCGCGGTGTACAACACACTGTCTTATAGTTATAGTTACGTTGTTACCTACACTATTCGCCATTAAAATTGCTACACCAAGAAGATGACGTGCTACAGACGCGAAATTTAACCGTCAGGAAGAAGATGCTGTGATATGCAATTGATTAGCTTTTGCCGGCCGCGGTGGTCTAGCGGTTCTGGCGCTGCAGTCCGGAACCGCGGGACTGCTACGGTCGCAGGTTCGAATCCTGCCTCGGGCATGGGTGTGTGTGATGTCCTTAGGTTAGTAAGGTTTAAGTAGTTCTAAGTTCTAGGGGACTTATGACCTAAGATGTTGAGTCCCATAGTGATCAGAGCCGTTTTTTTTGATTAGCTTTTCAGAGCATTCACACAAGGCTGGCGCCGGTGGCGACACCTACAACGTGCTGACATGAGGATAGATTCCAAACGATTTCTCATACACAAACATCAGTTGACCGGCGTTGCCTGTAGAAACGTTGTTGTGAAGCCTCGTGTAAGGAGGAAAAATGCGTACCATCACGTTTCCGATTTTGATAAAGGTCGGATTGTAACCTATCGCGATTGCGGTTTATCGTATGGCGACATGGAATCAGTGGGTTCAGAAGGGTAATACGGAACGCAGTGCTGGATCCCATCGGCCTCATATCACTAGCAGTCGAGATGACAGGCATCGAATCCGCATGGCTGTAACGGATCGCGCAGCCACGTCTCGACCTCTCAGTCAACAGATGGGGACGTTTTCAAGACAACAACCATCTGCACGAACAGTTCCACGACGTTTGCAGCAGCATGGTCTATCAGCTCAGAGACCATGTCTGCGGTTACCCCTGACGCAACATCACAGACAGGAGCACCCGCGATGGTGTACTCAACGACGAACCTGGATGCACGAATGGCAAAATGTCATTTTTTCGGATGAATCTAGGTTCTGTTTACAGCATCATGATGGTCGCATCCGTGTTTGTCGACATCGCGGTGAACGCACATTGGAAGCGTGTATTCGTCATCGCCATACTGGCGTATCGTCCGGCGTAATGATATGGTATACCATTCGTTACACGTCTCGGTCACCTCTTGTTCGCATTGACGGCACTTTGAACAGTGGACGTTACATTTCAGATGTGTTACGACCCGTGGCTCTACCCTTCATTCGATCCCTGCGAAACCCTGCATTTCAGCAGGATAATGCACGACCGCATGTTGCAGGTCCTGTACGGGCCTTTCTGCATACAGAAAATGTTCAACTGCTGCCCTGGCCAGCACATTCTCCAGATCTCTCACCAATTGAAAAAGTTTTGTCAATGGTGGCCGAGCAAATGGCTCGTCACAATATGCCAGTCACTACTCTTGATGAACTGTGGTATCATGTTGAAGCTGCGTGGGCAACTGTACCTGCACACGCCATCCAAGCTCTGTTTGACTCAATGCCCAGGCTATCAAGGCCGTTATTACGGCCAGAGTTGGTTGTTCTGTCTACTGATTTCACAGGATATATGCATCCAAATAGCGTGAAAATGTAATCACATATCAGTTCTAGTATAATATATTTGTCGAATGAATACCCGTTATTATCTCCATTTCATCTTGGTGTAGAAATTTTAATAGCCAGTAGTGTAGTAAGTTTCAGCACTTAATGTGCTACTTTCAGCGGAACGTTCCTCTTTCCTTTCTGAAAACGCATTTTACTTCTTAACATCGTATGTTGACCATATTAATCTTTGCTACAAATATTTGTTAATCAACAAATAATGTTACACTTTTCAAGATCTATGTTTACTCTTAGTATGCATGTCCTTCTTCAGCATAATTTGGACGTAAAATTTCATTCATTACTTTTCATTGTCTCTGTACGATTTTTTCTATTTAAAATGAGTTTTTTTTACAAGTTTTCGTAACGTTTCCACGAAAGTATAGTCAGAAATTCTCAGGTACGTGCCTTCCTTTCGGTATTACATGGATTTCTCATTTATTTTGGCTGCTTCTCATTGTAATAATAATGTCTGTGAGATCGTTCATTGTGGAGAATCGATTTTGCTCCATCTGTGACTTAAGGCCGCTCATACAAGGTAAGTTTTACATACTTAAAGCTTCCCTTTCGGCCTCCATTCGTAAAGAAAAATAATCTGGTATTGGCTCTGTTGTTCCTGCTTCTCTGTTCGAACGTGTAGGCTCTTTGAGCGCCGACCTGTTTTGTAAGTGCACAAGCGCGCCGCTCGCCTATTGGCTGTTCTTCCCAGATATCGCAGCACAAGACGTTAAACCTGCAACACTGATCTGCTCCAAACATGTTCAAAGCATGCTCCATCTCCTGTCTTCAAGCAGCTACACAATGTGACTGGGAAGAGTATGAATGTTATAGCACCTAGTTTCCCTCGCAGCAGTTTAAGCCGTCCTCCTCGGTTCTTGCGTACCAACACACTCGGCTATAGCGACATATTCGGAAATGAATAGCCAGATATTTGAGACTAGAGAACAGTTACACTGCAATGACAAAAGTCATGTGATACCTCCTAAAATAGAGTCGGACCACCTCCAGCCCGCTGTAGTGCAGCAACTAGATGTGGTATGGAGTAAAAATGGTTCAAATGGCTCTGAGCATTATGCGACTAAACTTCCGAGGTCATCAGTCGCCTAGAACTTAGAACTAATTAAACCTAACTAACCTAAGGACATCACACACATCCATGCCCGAGGCAAGATTCGAACCTGCGGCCGTAGCGGTCGCTCGGCTCCAGACTGTAGCGCCTAGAACCGTACTGCCACTCCGGCCGGCGGTATGGACTCAACAAGCGATTGGATGCTCCATGCAGAAATTCTAAGCCACGCTGCCTCTTTTGTTGTCCATAATGCGAAACTGTTGCCGGTGAAGTATTTTGTTCATAAACTGACCTCCCGATTATGTCACATAAATGTTCGATGGGATTCACGTCGATCGATCTCGGTGGGACAACCATTCGCTCGCACAGAATGTTTTCCAAACCAATCGCGAACAATTCTGGCTCGGTGGCACTGCACATTCTTATCCATAAAAAGTCCGTTGTCGTTTGGGAACATTATTTCCAGGAAGGGCTGCAAATAATCTTCAAGCAGTCCAGCAGAAAACTTTCCAGTCAATAATCGGTTCATTTGGACCAGAGGCCCAGACCATTCCGCGTAAACGCAGCCCACTCCATTACGGAACCACCACCAAATGGTTCAAATGGCTCTGAGCACTACGGGACTTAACATCTGAGGTCATCAGTCCCCTAGAACTTAGAACTACTTGAACGTAACTAACCTGTGGTCAGCACATAAATCCATGCCCGAGGCAGGATTCGAACCTGCGACCGTAGCGGGTGCGCGGTTCCAGACTGAAGTGCCTAGAACCGCTCGGCTACCGCGGCCGGCGAGCCACCAACAACTTGTCAGCTTGGTTCAGAATGGTTCAAATGGCTCTGAGCACCATGGGACTTAACATCTGAGGTCATCAGTCCCCTAGAACTTAGAACTACTTAAACCTAACTAACCTAAGGACATCACACACATCCATGCCCGAGGCAGGATTCGAACCTGCGACCGTAGCAGCAGCGCGGTTCCGGACTGAAGCGCCAAGAACCGCTCGGCCACCAGCGGCCGGCCTTGTCAGCTTGCACAGTGCGTTTTTGATTACTTGAACCACGGCTTCATTGGGTATGCGCCACAGTCGAACACTACCATCAGCTCTTACCAAGTGATATCGGGACTCATCTAATCATGCCACAGTTTTCCAGCCCTCTACGGTCCAACCGATATAGTCACGAGCCGAGAAGAGGTGCAGCAGGCGATGTTGTGCTGTTAACAAAGGCACTCGCGTCGGTCGTCTGCTGCCGTAGCCCAGTAACGCCAATTTCGCAGCACTGTCCTAACGGATGCGTCCCTCGTCGTCGTCGTCGTCGTCGTCGTCGTCGCCGCCACCGCCGCCGCCGGCGCCGCCGCCCCATGTTGATTTCGACAGTTATTTCGCGCAGTGTTGCCTGTCTATTCGCACTGACAACTTGACACACTGAATCTCGGAATTTGAGTTCCCTAACGATTACCCCCATGAACCATGGACCTTGCCGGTGGTGGGGAGGCTTGCGTGCCTCAGCGATACAGATAGCCGTACCGTAGGTACAACCACAACGGAGGGGTATCTGTTGAGAGGCCAGACAGACGTGTGGTTCCTGAAGAGGGGCAGCAGCCTTTTCAGTAGTTGCAAGGGCAACAGTCTGGATGATTGACTGATCTGGCCTTGTAGCACTAACCAAAACGGTTTTGCTGTGCTGATACTGCGAACGGCTGAAAGCAAGGGGAAACTACAGCCGTAATTTTTCCCGAGGGCATGCAGCTTTACTGTATGGTTAAATGATGATGCCGTCCTCTTGGGTAAAATATTCCGGAGGTAAAATAGTCCCCCATTCGGATGTCCCGGCGGGGACTACTGAAGAGGACGTCGTTATCAGGAGAAACAAAGCTGGCGTTCTACGGATCGGAGCGTGGAATGTCAGATCCCTTAATCGAGCAGGTAGGTTAGAAAATTTAAAAAGAGAAATGAATAGGTTAAAGTTAGATATAGTAGGAATTTGTGAAGTTCGCTGGCAGGAGGAACAAGACTTTTCGTCAGGCGAATACAGGGTTATAAATACAAAATCAAATAGGGGTAATGTAGGAGTCGGTTTAATAATGAATAACAAAATAGGAGTGCGGGTAAGCTACTACAAACAGCATAGTGAACGCATTATTGTGGCCAAGATAGACACGAAGCCCGCTTATAAATACAAAATCAAATAGGGGTAATGTAGGAGTCGGTTTAATAATGAGTAACAAAAAAGGAGTGCGGGTAAGCTACTACAAACAGCATAGTGAACGCATTATTGTGGCCAAGATAGACACGAAGCCCATGCCTACTACAGTAGTACATGTTTATATGCCAACTAGCTCTGCAGATGACGAAGAAATTGAAGAAATGAATGATGAAATAAAAGAAATTATTCCGATACTGAAGGGAGACGAAAATTTAATAGTCATGGGTGACTGGAATTCAGGAGTAGGAAAAGGGAGAGAAGGAAACGTAGTAGGTGAACATGGATTGGGGCTAAGAAATGAAAGAGGCAGCCGCCTGGTAGAATTTTCCACAGAGCACAACTAAATCATAGCTAACACTTGGTTCAAGAATCATAAAAGAAGGTTGTATACATGGAAGAATCCCGGAGATACTAAAAGGTATCAGATAGATAATATAATGGTAAGACAGAGATTTAGGAACCAGGTTTTAAATTGTAAGACATTTCCAGGGGCAGATGTGGACTCTGACCACAATCTGTTGGTTATGACCTGTAGATTAAAACTGAAGAACCTGCAAAAAGGTGGGAATTTAAGGAGATGGGACCTGCATAAACTGACTAAACCAGAGGTTGTGCAGAGTTTCAGGGAGAGCATAAGGGAACAATTGACAGTAGTGGGGGAAAGAAGTACAGTAGAAGAAGAATGGGTAACTGTGAGGGATGAAGTAGTGAAGACAGCTGAGGATCAAGTAGGTAAAAAGACGAGGGCTAGTAGAAATCCTTGGGTAACAGAAGAAATACTTAATTCAATTGATGAAAGGAGGAAATATAAAAACGCAGTAAATGAAGCAGGCATAAAGGAATACAAACGTCTCAAAAATGAGATCGACAGGAAGTGCAAAATGGCTAAGCAGGGATGGCTAGAGGACAAATGTAAGGATGTAGAGGCTTATCTCACTAGGGGTAAGCGCATCTCGTGGTCGTGCGGTAGCGCTCTCGCTTCCTACGCCCGGGTTCCCGGGTTCGATTCCCGGCGGGGTCAGGGATTTTCTCTGCCTCGTGATGGCTGGGTGTTGTGTGCTGTCCTTAGGTTAGTTAGGTTTAAGTAGTTCTAAGTTCTAGGCGACTGATGACCTAAGATGTTAAGTCCCATAGTGCTCAGAGCCATTTGAACCACTAGGGGTAAGATAAAAACTGCCTACAGGAAAATTAAAGAGACTTTCGGCTAAATGAGAACCACTTGCATGAATATCAAGAGTTCAGATAGAAACCCATTCCTAACCTAAGGAGGGAAAGCAGAAAGGTGGAAGGAGTATATAGAGGGTCTATACAAGGGGGATCTAATTGAGGACAATATTATAGAAATGGAAGAGAATGTAGATGAAGATGAAATGGGAGATACGATACTGCGTGAAGAGTTTGACAGAGCACTGAAAGACCTGAGCCGAAACAAGGCCCCGGGAGTAGACAACATTCCATTAGAACTACTGACAGCCTTGGGAGAGCCAGTCATGACAAATCTCTACCATCTGGTGAGCAAGATGTATGAGACAGGCGAAGTAACCTCAGACTTCAAGAAGAATATAATAATTCCAGTCCCAAAGAAAGCAGGTGTTGACAGATGTGAAATTTCCCGAACTATCAGTTTAGTAAGTCACAGCTGCAAAATACTAACGCGAATTCTTTACAGACGAATGGAGAAACTGGTAGAAGCCGACCTCGGGGAAGATCAGTTTGGATTCCGTAGAAATGTTGGAACACGTGAGGCAATACTGATCTTACGACTTATCTTAGAAGAAAGATTAAGGATAGGCAAACCTACGTTTCTAGCATTTGTAGACTTAGAGAAAGCTTTTGACAGTGTTGACTGGAATATTCTCTTCCGAAATCTAAAGGTGGCAAGGGTAAAATACAGGGAGCGAAAGGCTATTTATAATTTGTACAGAAACCGGATGGCAGTTATAAGAGTCGAGGGGCATGAAAGGTAAGCAGTGGTTGGGAAGGGAGTGAGACAGGGTTAAATTTCTCCCCGATGCTATTCAATCTGTATATTGAGCAAGCAGTAAAGGAAACAAAAGAAAAATTCGGAGTAGGTATTAAAATCCATGGAGAAGAAATAAAATCTTTAAAGTTCGCCGATGACTTTGTAATTCTGTCAGAGACAGCAAAGGACTTGGAAGAGCAGTTGAACGGAATGGAAGGTGTCTTGAAGGGAGGATATAAGATGAACATCAACAAAAACAAAACGAGAATAATGGAATGTAGTCGAATTAAGTCGGGTGATGTTGAGGGTATTAGATTAGGAAATGAGACACTTAAAGTAGTAAAGGAGTTTGGCTATTTGGGGAGCAAAATAACTGATTATGGTCGAAGTAGAGAGGATATAACATGTAGACTTGCAATGGCAAGGAAAGCGTTTCTGAAGAAGAGAAATTTGTTCACATCGAGTATAGATTTAGGTGCAGGAAGTCGTTTCTGAAAGTATTTGTATGGAGTGTAGCCATGTATGGAAGTGAAACATGGACAATAAATAGTTTGGACAGGAAGAGAATAGAAGCTTACGAAATGTGGTGCTATAGAAGAATGCTGAAGATTAGATGGGTAGATCACATAACTAATGAGGAAGTATTGAATAGGATTGGGGAGAAGAGAAGTTTGTGGCACAACTTGACCAGAAGAAGGGATCGGTTGGTAGGACATATTCTGAGGCATCAAGGGATCACCAATTTAGTATTGGAGGGCAGCGTGGAGGGTAAAAAATTGTAGAGGGAGACCAAGAGATGAATACACTAAGCAGATTCAGAAGGATGTAGGTTGCAGTAGGTACTGGGAGATGAAGAAACTTGCACAGGATAGGGTAGCATGGAGAGCTGCATTAAACCAGTCTCGGGACTGAAGACCACAACAACAACAACAACAACAACAACGTTTACCGAAATGGAATGTCTCATGTGTCTAGTTCCGACTTCAGAAACGTTTGAATGAAATTCCTGTTACGCTTACGTAAGCAATACAGTAGTCAGTTTTCAATTCTGATTGCGTTGTCATGGAATCATGACTGAAAATAAGCTGAAAGTCAGGGTAAAACCTGTTTCAAAATTGTAATTGAACATTTACCTTAATTTCTCAACGCGACAGTATGCTTTCATTGCATCACACTTAAATGTATAACAGAACACACAGTGTCAATGTCCGTCCGCTGTTTCTAGTCAAGTAACGACCTTAGACTACACCTGCTATGATTACAATGTATCGGGTGATCAAAAAGTCAGTATAAATTTGAAAACTGAATAAATCACGGAATAATGTAGATCGAGAGTTAAAAATATACACACATGCTTGGAATGACATGGGGTTTTATTAGAACAAAAAAAAAAAAAAAAATACAAAGGCCACAAAATGTCTGACAGATGGCGTCGTTTGGTGATGATCGTGTGCTCAGCCGCCACTTTCGTCATGCTTGGCCTCCCAGGTCCCCAGACCTCAGTCCGTGCGATTATTGGCTTTGGGGTTACCTGAAGTCGCAAGTGTATCGTGATCGACCGACATCTCTAGGGATGCTGAAAGACAACATCCGACGCCAATTCCTCGCCATAACTCCGGACTTGCTTTACAGTGCTGTTCACAACATCATTCCTCGACTACAGCTATTGTTCAGGAATGATGGTGGACATATTGAGCACATCATGTAAAGAGCATCATCTTTGCTTTGTCTTACTTTGTTATGCTAATTATTGCTATTCTGATAGGATGAAGCGCCATCTGTCGGACATTTTTTGAGCGTTTGTATTTCTTTGGTTCTAATAAAACCCCATGTCATTACAAGCATGTGTATCAAGTTGTACCTCTCTATCTGCATTATTCCGTGATTTGTTCAGTTTTCAAATTTATACTGACTTTTTGATCACCCGGTAGATAAGCGCAGTAGTCCGAAGTCCTGCTTTTCTCATCAGCTGGTCGCATTAGTCAGTTATCTAAATCAAATGATCGCAGTTTTTGCTCCATTTGCTCCGGGAAGGAAGGAAGATTAACATCCTGTCCACATCGACGTGTTTAGAGACCGAGAAGAACGGTGGTGAGGAAACCATCCCAGCATTTGGCTGGTGCGATTTACAAAAATAACGGGAAACCTTAATCTGGGTGGTCGGACGCAGATCTGATCCGTCATCATTCGGAATTCAGTTGTAGTGCGCAAACCACTACGCCGCTTCGCTAGGTCTGTTTGTCCCAGCTGGTCTCTAAGATGCTCTTGGCCTCCCACAGTACGAGGTGCATTCAAGTTCTAAGGCCTCCGATTTTTTTCCTCCGTACTGGAAAGAGACAGAAACATGCGCATTGTTTTAAAAATGAGGCCGCGTTCATTGTCAATAAGTCCCAGAGATGGCAGCACCGTAAGGCAGATGGAATTTTACCGCCAGCGGCGAGAATGAGAACTGTTTTAAATACTTAAAATGGCGACGTTTTCCTTACTTGAACAGCGTGCAATCATTCGTTTTCTGAATTTGCGTGGTGTAACCAATTATAATTCATCAACAGTTGAAGGAGACATGTGGTGATCGAGTTACGGATGTGTCGAAAGTGCGTTCGTGGGTGCGACAGTTTAATGAAGGCAGAACATCGTGTGACAACAAACCGAAACAACCTCGGGCTCGCACAAGCCGATCTGGCGACATGATCGAGAAAGTGGAGAGAATTGTTTTGGGGGATCGCCGAATGACTGTTGAACAGATAGCCTCCAGAGTTGGCATTTCTGTGGGTTCTGTGCACACAATCCTGCATGACGACCTGAAAATGCGAAAAGTGTCATCCAGGTGGGTGCCACGAATGCTGACGGACGACCACATGGCTGCCCGTGTGGCATGTTGCCAAGCCATGTTGACGCACAACAACAGCATGAATGGGGCTTTCTTTTCGTCGGTTGTGACAATGGATGAGACGTGGATGTCATTTTTCAATCCAGAAACAAAGCGCCAATCAGCTCAATGGAAGCACACACATTCACCACCACCAAAAAAAATTCGGGTAACCGCCAGTGCTGAAAAAATGATGGTGTCCATGTTCTGGGACAGCGAGGGCGTAATCCTTACCCATTGCGTTCCAAAGGGCACTACAGTAACAGTACATGCTACGAAAATGTTTTGAAGAACAAATTCCTTCCTGCACTGCAACAAAAACGTCCGGAAAGGGATGCGCGTGTGCCGTTTCACCAAGACAACGCACCCGCACATCGAGCTAACGTTACGCAACAGTTTCTTCGTGATAACAACTTTGAACTGATTCCTCATGCTCCCTCCTCCCCTGACCTGGCTCCTAGTGACTTTTGCCTTTTTCCAACAATGAAAGACACTCTCCGTGGCCGCACATTCACCAGCCATGCTGCTATTGCCTCAGCGATTTTCCAGTGGTCAAAACAGACTCTTAAAGAAGCCTTCGCCGCTGCCATGGAATCATGGCGTCACCATTGTGAAAAATGTGTACGTCTGCAGGGCGATTACGTCGAGAAGTAACGCCAGTTTCATCGTTTTGGGTGAGTAGTTAATTAGAAAAAAAATCGGAGGCCTTAGATCTTGAATGCACCTCGTAGTACTGGGCTTAACCGGCAGAAAGCCAACTCTGAGAAACTGGCCGGTCAACCGAGCCACTGGCCATCTCTACGTACCACCTCTCGCTGTTAAACCCCCAGTGACTCCCACGCCACAGAACAGCGGCCCACAGAAGAGCGCTACACATTAGAAGGCGCCGCAGACCGTGCTCGCTACCTGGAATACACCCATGCAGCAGCCGACCAATCAGAGCGCGCCGGCCGCCGGTGCGGCGTTTGCCGCGGAATGGCACTCCCGGTATTCGAACCGCGCACCCGGCGGAACGCGAGACGCGCGGCGGTCGCGCCCGCGGAATGTTAAACACTGCGCGCGCGCGCGCGCGGCACTGCGGTCCCGGGTTCGACTCCCACAGCTGGAAGCTGCTTCCAGTCGGTCGAGAAGACACGGTGGGATCGCTCCCACACTCGCTTCGCGTATTTGCTTCGTGATGACTGCTTACGGGGCGGCGTACTGAATTTCAATTCCACTGAGTGGTGTTGTTCTTTTGGTTGTCAACTCTGAGGTCGGTATGATGCGCTTCACCATTCCTGTCACTCGGTGACGGAATTGTGTTTGGTAGAAAGAATGGCACGGGAATCTACGCGAAAACATTGATCAAACTAAGATTTGGGTGGAGCAAATGACGAGAGAATAACAAGGAAAACAATGAAATAGGTATATTTGACAACGTGTCTGGCATGATTAACCAAAGTTGTGCAATCGACACTTGCTTTATACGAGGTAGGTCAAAACTAATCTTGTTTGTCTGCGGTAATTATAGCTCCAAACACCAAAATGCACCGATGCCATTCCCAGGCTACGAATAACCTACGACGATTCTAATTCACTTTACTTTTAACATGATGGAGCCTCACCACATTACGCAAAATCGGTGAGAAACCAAATTGGTGAGGTATTTGGAGGGAAATTTATTGGACTATTCAGGTGATTAAATGGAGAGAACGCTGTTTGAGTCGGTCGTTTCCTCCAACGTTTGGGGAAGTGAATCTTCGTGTTATCGTTTCCTTAGTGGAAAATCTTCCGCTGTCTGCCTTGCGTTACTCAACTTCTTTGTGATCAAGAAACACAGATTTGTTGTTGGCGGCAGGTACGGTCAACCTGTGAGCGACTGACTTTCTTAGACAGAACTATCTTTTGCAATATCAGACCGCAAGCCCATCCGTACCGGCTCTGAATCAGGAGAGCAACTAAAAATTGGAATTCCTTACCATTACTGAGACACTTAGTTTTACCCAATATTATTCTCCAATATCTGGCTTCAACTTTTGGAAAGGGAAAAAATAAATTAGTATTTTTTTCTTTGTAAGGTGTCATGACTCCGATGCTCGTCAACTCTGACAACTGAAACACGTATGTATTAGCAGCGATGGCGAGGCATGACAGAATCTCTGACCAGAGAGTTGTTTATCGTTGCTAGTCTGCGCTTGACCGCGCGAGAGTACAGTTGCGAGAAAGTAGTGGTACGTAGCGAGTCGTGAGAGCATGTAGTAGCAGTTGCGAGTTAGCAGTTGCGAGTCGGAGTCGCGTGTGAGGAGTCGGCCGGCGTCGACATGGGTCTCTGGTCAAGGTTCGGGACGAGGTATATTGTTAAATAAGGTAATGAAGCAGCATCGCGCACATCTGATAATGTAATGTATGTTAATTGTAATTAATTTGTTCAAGAAATGCCCCAATAATAATTTTGTTTTCGAAGTAATCGTTTTTAAGAAAAGAATCAGTGCAATTGAAACAATATTTCCTATGCTTTTCCTCCCAGAATCAATTTATCAGATTAATTTCTGCACAAGGCCTAAGGTCAGCGATGCTGCCCTATTATCGTGGGTTTAATGATTAAATTTCATTTCTCAATTTTTGTGTCTAGTTTACATTGCGCCATTATTTTTCAATATTTTTGTAGCGAAGGTACAGTTGCTTTTATTTCAATTTAACCATGTTTTGTGGGAGCTTAGCAACATTTGGCTCTATTCCGATTAACATTGAATTATAGTCATATACATTATTTGCGGAAAAATTATTGACTTCTCAAAATTCTGTGGGGAGGTTACACAACGAACACATTACCCCCACCTTCCATAGATCTTAAAGCGAATGGGGGAAACTTGTGATATGTATGTACTTCAACGAGCCCCTTTTTGTCTTACAAGGCATGGGACAGACATTTTGAAACAACCTATACGCTGGCGTAGTTTAGGGTCCACGTTTGTCACACTGCAGCCATTCATCAAAATGGACCATCTTATGCAAACAATCGACGAAGAAAAAGAAATTTCAGATTTTCTTGTGATCTACTACAGCCATGAAAATTGCTGCACAGTGGCGTTATCGCCGGTGTTACGTTATTTGGCTGCAGAGCTCAAGGTTGTGGATTACAATCTCCTCGAGTGTAATGTCACTCTTTTATGCAAACAATAGTTTTAAATATAATTTTTTTCATTTACACACATAAAAAAGCTCTGCATCATCTGCGTTCCGACAGTTCCAGAACCTGCACAGAAAATTGGAAGAGAGATCGACATATACATCACATAGTCCATTTTCACTGCTCATGAAAACCACACATTGCATGTTGTACCAACGTGCAGTGAAACCTTCAGAGGTGGTGGTCCAGATTGCTGTACGCACTGGTACCTCTAATACCCAGTAGCACGTCCTCTTGCATTGATGCATGCCTATATCCGTCGTGGCATACTATCCACGAGCGCATCAAGTCACTGTTGGTCCACATTGTCCACACTGTCAACAGCGATTCGGCGTAGATCCCTCACAGTGGTTGGAGGGTCACGTCGTCCATAAACAGCCCTTTTCAATCTATTCCAGGCATGTCCGACAGGGTTCATGTCTGGAGAACATGCTGGCTACTCTAATCGGGCAATGTCGTTAACCTAAAGGGAGTCATTCATAAGACGTAAGCGATGAGGATGCGAACTGTCGTCCATGAAGACGAATGCCTCCCCAGTATGCTGTCAGTAAGGTTGCACTATCGGTCGGAGGATGGCATTCACGTATCGTACAGCCGTTACGGCGCCTTCCATGACCACCAGCGGCGTACGTCAGCTCCACATAATGCAACCCCAAAACAGCAGGTAGCCTCCACCTTGCTGCACTCGCTGGACAGTGTTTCTAAGGCGCTCAGTCTGACCGGGATGCCTCCAAACACGTCTCCGACGGTTGTCTGGCTGAATGCAGGTACGACACTCATCGGTGAAGAGAACGTGATGCCAATGCTGAGCGGTCCGTTCGGCATGGTGTTGGGTCCATCTGTACCGCGCTGCATCGTGTCGTGGTTGTGAAGATGGACCTCGCCATGGACGTCGGAAGCAAAGTAGCGCAGCGTGCAGCCTATTGCACACAGTTTAACACGACGTCCTGTGGCTGCAAGAAAAGCATTATTCAAGATAGTGGCGCTGCTGTCAGGGTTTCTCCGAGGCATAATCCATAGGCAGCGGTCATCCGCTGCAGTAGTTGCCATTGGATAGCCTTAGCGAGGCATGTCACGACAGTTTCTGTCTCTCTCTGTATCTCCTCCATGTCCGAACAACATCGCTTTTGTTCACTCCGAGATGCCTGGACACTTCCCTTGTTGAGAGACCTTCCTGCACAAAGTAATAATGCGGACCAGATCAAACCGCGGTTTTGACCGTCTATGCAAGGTTCAACAACAGACAACACGAGCCGTGTACCTCCTTCCTGCTGGAATGGCTGGAACTGATCGGCTGTCGGACCCCCTCCGTGTAATAGGCGCTGCTCATGCATGGTATTTATATCTTTCGGCTGTTTTGTTGACATCTCTGTGTCTGTGATACAATATGCACAGTCAACGTCTATCTTACTGGGTTCTGGGAACCTGGTTGATGTGTGTATAATAGTTCTGCGAATTATTTTAGTCATAGCATGAACTTATTAATATACTCTGATTTTTCTTCCTTTTACCCTTTTGGTCATTGTGGACTTACCCTCGTGATTTTAATTATTTATAAGTATTTCCTTAAAAAAAATTCCATCCTTTTCATCGCTTTATATTTTCGTAGATCTTATTGCAATCTTAATTTCCATTACTCTTCTTGCTTTAATTTGGTTTTATTTAAGAAACCTTCTTTTATTTAAGTCTCCATGTGCATTTTTAGTCCAAGATGCGAGACAAATTCTTGTTCCTAAATGTCTATATGACGACTAGAAAATAAATAAAGAATAAAAATAAAAAGAGTAAAAAGTGAAAACGTGTACAATTTGCAACGAAAAATAAGCTTTGGACGCAATAACACAGCCAATATAACTAGATTATCTGTAATTTCGTATTTTGTTTTTTATTCAGTAATTAGGTATTTTGAAAAGTTTAAAATTAACCTTGTGATAGAAGAAGAAAACTTTTTAAATCACATGGACAAAGATTCCAAATAAAAAAGGTAGGAAAAAAGAGAGCAAACAACCACGTTAATACTATGATTAAAGTGTTGAGGTAAACAATTATAAATTGAAATATAGTTTAAAGGGAATAAATTGAATAAAAAGAACATTGCACCCGACGGTATTCAAATCCGTAACCTTCGGTGCAGCAAGGCTACGACATTAGTTTGAAGCCGGCCGGAGTGGCCGTGCGGTTATAGGCGCTACAGTCTGGAACCGCGTGACCACTACGGTCGCAGGTTCGAATCCTGCCTCAGGCATGGATGTGTGTGATGTCCTTAGGTTAGTTAGGTTTAAGTAGTTCTAAGTTCTAGGGGACTGATGACCACAGTAGTTGAGTCCCATAGTGCTCAGAGCCATTTGAACCATTAGTTTGAAATAATTCCTGTTTTCAAGGCTCTAGTGCGCCACAAGAAATTACTAAACTCCTTCTTGTCAATTACTCGCAAACGAGGCCCAACCAGGGAATATGATTGCAAGGTGTGATTCCTTGGACCCTAACCTACACGAGAAAAAAGCCCAATAACCTGGGGACCTCTTCTTGTAAGTACAGCCCTATCTGTTATGATAACTTACATACTGCACGTAACTACTGCAACCACAGAGCTAACATTGGGCAATAACACTTGCACCTACTGAAGGAAATCGTGTATGGATGCTGAATATACTGGGAATACATCCAATCTCCATTCAGCGAGGCAATATCTTCAACAGTCCCGTATGGTAGGGGTAGGCAGGTGTAATAGCTTTACCAGCTGAGAGGAGATGAGGAGTTAGTCGAACAGGTAGCCTTAAACCTATCACCACAGAGTCCTAAGGAGACCAATATCTGCCGCTCAGGTAGTAATTCTCCAGAGCGACTGGATCCGACGAGAAGTTGGCTCCCGGGCCGGCTGGTCCGGCTATAGGCGGCTGACTGTTTTATTTTTAGGGAAATCTTTTTTTTTTTGCTCCCAAAGGCTTTTTTTTGTGGCCGCCGGCTTTCCTGCGCCGTGTCTGTGAGCTGGTCCGGCCGACTCGCGGTCCTGTTGGCTGTTGGCCGCCGAAGGAGATGATGGATCGCCGCGGTACCTGCTGAGTCCGCCGCGGCAGAGGGCGCCGGGCGGCTGTGGACGTGGCCGTGGTGGGGGCGTGACCGTGGGTGGAGGGGGAGGGTGGAGGGGGGGGGGAACCAAGTGTGGGCTCCATGCCGACACACAGTCAGACTTAGTCTCTACTCTAGGGACGGGCTGAATTGTGACTTTCCGATATTGGTGATTTCTGTGAATGGTACTTCTGGGGTAACTGCGATTTTAGTTGCGATTTGTCACAGTGTAAAATCGCAGTTCTCGATTCCACATCTAGTATCCCTCCGCTCTCTGCCAGCGTTAAAATGCAGTTTCTGGGGTTTGTTATCGTAGGTGTTATCACGTGGTTAGTAGCAAGCAGCAAATTACGCGTATATCTATTAACACGTATTTTTGGGCAGGTGGGCAGTGTCAACGTAACTACTCTAGGGACGTGCTAAACTGGAACATTCTGAGATCAGTGATTTCTGTGAATGCCACTTTTCGGTAACAGCGATTTTCAGTTGCGACTTTCCATAGTTCAAAACTCGTATAATTCCGCACTCTACAAACGTTAAATGCGATTTCTGTGGTTTACTACCGTAGATGTTACACCGTGATCAGTTACAAATAGCAACTAACAGGTAGTATATCGCATCAGCTAACTAGTATTTCTGGCCACGTGGGCTGTGTGACTGCAACATGAGTGTAGAAACCGAATATTTCAACAGGGTGACGTCCTATTCATTACGCAATTTGGAAGGGATGTTAATACACTGTGAGTGAATAACAAAAATTCCGTTATCCCCTTGTTTAACGCCGTATCATGCCCCTCAATTTTGTGCCAAGTAGTTATTGATGAAGAATTGGTTATGTGCTTTAAGATTGATGATATGCAAGCGAAAAGAGTGGGTATCTTTCAGTTAAAAGTTTATACCGGGAATAGTTTAAATGAAGAGAGAAAAGTTCTGAGAAATATATCCCTAAGCTGCTTGGTGGACACCCCGTTTGCTTTGTAGTTCATAAATGTTATGCGTCTAAATATATTTGTAAGAGTCTTGTGAATTATCTAATATACGCTTTCTGAATTTACCGTGCGATTTTAATTTTTATGGTGAAAAGTGAGTCGAGTGTAAATATGGTGCGAACGCGAACATTAGGCTACAGTAGGGATCAATCTGTAAGCATAACCTCTATTTGGCATTCATATTTATTAGCTTCATCGTCTGTCAATCCAACTATCATCTTTCAACCTAACCTACAAAGATTTAGCGAGTGGCGGGGGGAGATATGCCAACATCACACACTAGCCAAACATCACTGCTGCTATGACATAAAATACTAAAAGCAAATTTTTTTCTCAGTTCGAGTTACCTTCGTGGTTCATGTCTTCGAACATAGGTAGCTTATACGCTAAATAGAATGTGGAAGTCTGTAATAGGGTTCACGTAGCATCGAGAGGCCACGTAAGGAGCTGCTCCAATAAATAAGCAAAGCATCATCTGGATTCATCTACTGGCGACATGACTCACACGTCCCACGACCACACATCGCGCCCCGTACTGCCTCATCGGCTGAAATCGGCCACTCGCAATTGTCCGGGAATAGTGTTCACGTTTACCATTTATTTTTGTCAAGACGTGTACCGGGATTTACCGATCTTAAACTGACGTAATACACTCTAATACAAAGCAAATGATGCACGTAATGGTGGAGACGGCCAGGGTGGAGGTGGGGGGCGGAATTGGTAGATGAGATGTACATGTACAAACAAATGGTGGCATTTTCATAAAAATCAGATGATTTATGAAAGAGGAAGAGATTGACTAACTGAGCAAGTCAATAACGCGACGGTCCACCTCTGGACCTTATGCAAACAGTTATTCATCCTGGTATTAATTCATATAGTTGTTGGAAGTCCTCCTGCAGGATATCGTGCGAAATTACGTCCAGTGTGTGTATTTGGCCGTCAGAATCCCGAGCTGGGTGAAGGATCCTGCCCGTAACGCTGTAAAAGTTCGTAATTGGGGAGAGATCTGGCTATATTGCAGGCCGAGGTAGGGTTTGGCAAGCACGAAAAGATGCTGTAGAAACTGTCGCCGTGTGCGGGCGGGCGTTATACTGCTGAAATGTAAGCCTGCGATGGCTTGCCATGAAGTGTCACAAAACTGGGCCTAGAATGTCGTCGACGTATCTCTGTGGTGTAAGGATCCCGCAGATGACAACCAAAGGAGTCCTGCTATGAAAGTAAATGGCACCCCACACCATCACTCCTGGCAGTCAAGAGCGGACGGGGGAAGACAGTCAGGGCGTAATACCATAGTCTGGGTATCTCACGTCTTACCTGCTCACTGGGGCTCAGTCCGAAACGGGACTCATCACCGAAGACAACCATATTCCAGTCAATGAGATTCCATGTCGAAGAGGTGTCTGGAGACACTCTGGACAGTGGTGGGAGACCAAGCCAGGAGTGATGGTATCGGAAGCCATTTCTTTTCACAGCAGGACCCCGTTGGTTTTCATCGCGGCACCCTTACGCACAGCGGTACATTGACAACATTCTACGCTCTGTTTTGATGCCCTTCATAGTAAGGAATCCTGGAATTACATTTCATCAACAGGATGCCCTTCCACACACGGCGAGATTTGCTACTGCATGTCTTCGAGCTCGCCAAACCCTATCTTGGCCAGTAAGGTCGCCGGATCTCTCTCCATTTGAGAGAATCTGGAGCATTATGGACAGCGCCCTTCAACGATCTCGAGAGTGTGGCTGTCTAAAACGCCAATAGGACAGAATTCAGCACATCTAAAACCTCTGTCAATAAGTGCCAAGCCTTCGCGAGAGCTAGATGTTGACCAATGCGTTTCTGACTTCCTCACTTTGTGGCAGTCTTTCTTTTGAATAAAGCGTCCCGTCTTTAATATATTATAATCATTTGTTTGTTTCTGTATGTACATCACATCTACCGATTTCCGCTCCTTTAGGATAATTCCTTCGCGGTGAGTCATTTTTGTTTTGTGTTGTTTTTCTCTTATAGTGCACATAAATTACATTCTGAAACTAACGTCTTCTAGTTTTTGTCTGGTCACTCTGGGTGTCAGCGTCACACTACGATGGTGCAGCACCCATCTTCGAATCCTCACGGTCTGTTTTAGCGTCAAACGACAGATAGCAGAAGAAAAGTAGTCTTCCATAGCGGCGTATAAACGCGTATAAAACAGGTGTGCCACTGAATTCCTCCATACTTCACAAACTGTGCCAACTGAAACCAGTCGAATAATGTTAATGTGTATGGAGACGATATAGCAGACATGGGTGGTATGAGCCGGTGGGCGCTTCCTTCAAGTAGCTATGGAGTGGATCTGTCCGGCAAGCCACATGATCAGGTAGGCTATCATCGCTCACAATGAACAGCGTCTCCTTCGATCGCCCGTGACGACTGGCAGATCACGGCAGAGCAACTGCGGGTGCAGAGCTGAATGCGGGTTGGCTCTGAGCACTATGCGACTTAACTTCTGAGGTCATCAGTCGCCTACAACATAGAACTAATTAAACCTAACTAACCAAAGGACATCACACACATCCATGCCCGAGGCAGGATTCGAACCTGCGACCGTAGCGGTCACTCGGCTCCAGACTGTAGCGCCTGAATGCAGGCTGTAGCATCTTAGACGACATGCTGCCCAACATTGGTTACCGCACAGCGTTTTCGAGATGGGTCGCGCGGGTGCTGAAATGGTCCAAAACTATTACCGAACAGAAATTTCTCGGGATAGTTGTCGCAGATTAGTCTTTCCATTTGGCTATCCGAGCACGACTCACCGTCAGTGTCAAACTTTCATACACCGTCAACCACGTGTCTAAAATCTATACTCGTACATCCATTATGTATGTTACCACACAGGAGAGACATTTATCTTGAAATGTGCATGCCGGTGTCGGCGGATAAATACGGTACAGCAGTGCCTCTTATATTCTGTATTACCTTCGGAGGTGTATGCATTACTCTCAGTCACACGGAGTAACCTCCCCCATACTTCGGTACTCTAACAATATGCATTTCAGACACATGGTTACTTTATGAAATATATTTGCTTTTGTCTCCGTCATCATACCTGTTAATTTGGACAGTGAATTTTTGAACAACCTGTATGTTGTGTATTGATATGTTCATTTCACAGCAATGTTGTAGAAGTTTGCCGAAGAGAAAATAAAATCGTGATTCAGCAAGTGGTGGAGATGTTGACTACGCACCTACAACTCCAAAGATGTGAAAGGCTGACCGCAGAAAAACTACTCGACGACTTCTCTGAAGCTGGCCGCAACAATGGCACTTCGTTAATAAGAAAGAATTACGCTGTTCTTTTGCTTCTCTGTAATTTTTACACAACATCCTGATGTAGTATTTCAGTTGGTTTTGAGTTTGCTTGGAGTTGTCATACTTTCCCTTGGGGATAGATTACGCGCAGATTGGTACTGTTTTCTACGCGGTTCAAGTCTACGTTGTGACTGGATTCTGTTTGGATTTTTGCAATGTGACTAAAAAAGAAATCATGTTGCTCATAAGAAGAATCTGGGTCCTGAATAATATCTTGTGGTGTATAAATGATCGTTAGCCAGGCGCTAACACAAGCGAGTCTCAGACCAAGTGAATGGTGCAGTAATTGGAAAGAATATTTTCAACGGTAATTGTACCGACTGTTTCTCTAAAAGATGTTTTACACATGAGCAGTGCCGTATCTTGTGAAAACGGTAGCTCTTTTATTGTACTAGTATTACAATTTGAGTGCAAACTAGACCCTGAAACATGACTATACAGAAATGAATGCTATGCTAAATATTTCGGATAATTCGAGAAGTGGCATAACACATAGCTGAACATACATGGTGTCTCTTCTATGGGTCGTGAGACATTTTCTATGGTATTTAGGCAGATATTTGCTATTTCGTTTTTGCAAAGTGTATCTCGAACTACCCCGAACGAATCCTGCTCATCGCTTCTGTTGTACGACACCCAGTGACCAGGACCAGCGTAGGTTTCTTTCCCGTTAGAAACAAAATCATTTTTAAAGTGGACTTACAGGTTCACATCTTGTGAGTAAACGAGCATTGCGCTCACATTTAAATATATGGCCGAAAGAGTCCGCCTACAGGAATTGTGAAACGAACCCCGTCGTCCAGGACCGTGTGCCATGAAAGGCGCAGACTCACCACGAGGTGGGGAAACTCCCAGGCCTCTGTTGTCTATTGAGGCCTAAGCGCTGCAGAGTGCGAGTGAGACAGACGAGAACCTACATCATAGAGAAACCCAGCAGAAGCCGTTTGTGGCCGAGGAGACGTAGCAGTGTTAAGTATTAAGGACCTGAGATCGGCTGTGAAGGGAAATATTTATGGAAACTATTTAATTCTGTAGTAGAGCCGGGAATGAAGCCGCAGTAATTTTAATCTTGCATCCTCCATAAAATTTCATGGTGATCCCAATAAAGCTTGAATATTGATCATATATATAATAGTTTAGGATTTACTGTTACAGTGAAATTAACAATTTTTGTAACAAAGATCTGAATTCTAAAATCATAACGCTTTGCTCGATCTTAACGATCGACATTTCATATAGAAGCGCATCATTAAAATGACAAACTTTGTAAATATCAACTCTGTAACTTCATTTCTTTAATGGATATAGTAAATTTAAATTGTCAGTATTTTCGTTTAAGCATCAGGTCATCATTTCCTCCACACAAGACACAATAAACGATGACAGCATGACACCTTATTGAATCATTAGGTAACAGAATAATTGTTGTAAAGTTTAGTGCATTATATTTAGTTTTGTTCTTCATTTATCATAAAGCACATTGTTGCAAGGCTACTGGCCGTGGCATTCAAAGCTAAGAAGGAAATTGTATTGGTTTAACGTAAAAGTATTTATTTCGAATGAAAAACAGCCCACAGTTGCACTAATTACGTTTACACTAAATCTTGACCATGGTTTCAACTATAATAATATAGCCTTCTTCAGAAGTCCTAAAAAGTGATCAAATAACATGTATACCAGTAATGCAATCTATTCATAACCTTCTAAAGTTACGTATGTGATATTACTTACATAACCTTTTAAAAATGAAAAACGTCTTAGCCTAGCGGCTGCGTCACGACCAATTAAATAAAACAACTTCAATAGGCATAAGCCTGTTTCGATCATAAGTAAACCGTATCTGCTCCGCCACTGCACATGTTATACTAGGCGCACGGTCGTCAAATGTGCTACATCCCGCGCGCCATAGGTGGCGCTCCCCACATTGAGCTAGAACGCACAGTTTATCAGGAAACTAGTCGATATCTACGATAAAATATTAATCACAAGTCTACAAGTGCAACTGAAGGACCATATACTTATTAATACTACTGTCCAACAGTTGAAATGCTGTTGCATTGAAGTGGTCAAACATTAACAACTTCATATAACAAAGTTTGGATCACTATTTGAAGCATCACTCAAAAACGGGGCTATAATATGCAAATAAAACTCCAGCTTACATCATACGCTATAACAGATTATAGGGCTAGTTCTACCAGCCGACCTTAATAGTTGTACATAGGCACACTACTAATGAATGACGATAGTTCTACGAATATTAGCCGAGCGGTCTAAGGCGCTGCAGTCATGGACTGTGCGGCTGGTCCCGGCGGAGGTTCGAGTCCTCCCTCGGGCATGGGTGTGTATGTGTTTGTCCTTAGGATAATTTAGGTTAAGTAGTGTGGTGCCACCGCCAGACACCACACTTGCTAGGTGGTAGCCTTTAAATCGGCCGCGGTCCGTTAGTATACGTCGGATCCGCGTGTCGCCACTATCAGTGATTGCAGACCGAGCGCGGCCACACGGCAGGTCTAGAGAGACTTCCTAGCACTCGCCCCAGTTGTACAGCCGACTTTGCTAGCGGTGGTTCACTGACAAATTACGCTGTCATTTGCTGAGACGATAGTTAGCATAGCCTTCAGCTACGTCATTTGCTACGACCTAACAAGGCGCCATTACCAGTTACTATTGATACGGAATCATGTACCGTCAAGACCGACGTTCATCATTAATGGATTAAAGTTAGGTATTCCAGCAGCTACGTACGTTTTTTGCTAGTCTCATTTCCTTGTCCTGTTCCAGACCTCACGCCAGCCTGCGTGAGCTTTAACGCGTGCCTTTCGGCTTCCTCATAGTGGGTTGGCTGTCTTGCGAATCCACAACAAGTAGTGTGTAAGCTGAGGGACTGACGACCGTAGCAGTTAAGTCCCATAAGATTTCACACACATTTCAACAGTTATACGAATAGCAGGTCTAGTGCGTAAGTGAGGTAACAAGGCCCAAGACAATGAAAGGCCCATTAACATAACTGTCTCAACACAAACTACTGTTAACATAATAACAGCTCAGACCTCTTTACAACAATTTCCTAATGGAGCATTTTCCTAAAACAATAGTTTATCTCAAATAATTATATAATAAATGGCATAATCGAGTCATTTAACGTTTATTATGTAATCGATATTATTGTTACTTTATTTAGAACGTGAAAGTGGTCAAGCTTTGAGTATTTATATATATTTAAGTGTAAAATAATGTAGAATATGCTTTAGCCAACAAGATGGACGGCTTCAGGAAAGGGAACTGCCCTAGTCAGTTCAGCGAGTTTGTTCGGCGCGCTGGAAACGCGGCCGGGGTCGGACAGAGGACAGTGCTGGTGCAGACAGTTCAGCTGGAGACACCAAAGGGTGCAATTCGGATGCAGACGCGGAAGCGGACGGTCGGACTTTGCAAAGGTAGAAAGTGAAACGACTTAGGAAATTTCGCGCTGTCTGGTATCTTGGGACATAGTCTCTGAACGGTGGGCAGCCACGCGCCTGGTGGTGAACACTCTAACTTTTCGCGTAGATGACTTGTATTTCGCGATGAGATTGTGAATCCCCGTCTTGATACACATATCTGTTTCGTTAGCGTGTTCGTATTCATTCGGTGGACGTGTGCTAAGAAGATTAATTTTCACGTTGCCATTACTTTCGGTATTTTCGTCAATTTCTTCGCTTGGTAGCTGTAAATTAATTACTTAATTTTTCCAGAATGAGATTTTCACTCTGCAGCGGAGTGTGCGCTGATATGAAACTTCCTGGCAAATTAAAACTGTGTGCCCGACCGAGACACGAACTCGGGACCTTTGCCTTTCGCGGGCAAGTGCTCTACCAACTGAGCTACCGAAGCACGACTCACGCCCGATACTCACAGCTTTACTTCTGCCAGTAAGGCACACAGTTTTAATCTGCCAGGAAGTTTCATACTTAATTTTTTTTTTCGAGGTTGTAGTTAAAATGTACGAATGCCACTTCTCTGATGCCACCTTCTTGCTTGCAGTGACAACCGGGTAATCTCAGTTACTCTCCAGATGAATACGGTGTCTGTAACTATGATGTCGACTGGGCGGCAAGACAAAGTGTATCTAAGTTGGCTGATTTTAAATGTTCGACTCCCCGCAGTACAGACTGATTTCGGTATGAGATCATCCTTTGCCAACAGTGGATGTGTTTCGTGCGGCGCGCCGGATCCTCGGCGTGTGCAGCAGCGCAGCCGGTCCGTGCGAGCCGGCCATGCATCACACAATCCGTCGCTGCTCGCCGCTCGCTGCCCTCGGCTGTATAACGAGAACTCCGGAGCAGCTCGCGTGCGCAGTTTGTTACCGCCAGATGAAGACGTCCGGCCCGGCCCGGCCCGGGCAGGCCGAGTTACGGGCTCGGTCAGTCGCCGCCGCCGCAGCCGCCGGGGCGATGGTGACGCTGATTTATCTGCGCCCGCGGCGGGCCGGTCGTCGTGTGCTGCGCGGTATTGAGGTTACAGGCACCTGTGGCCGGCCGCGGTATTGCCGCTGTCGGTTTGGAAAACACAACCACATTGTTTAGAAAGTAGTCCTGTCAGGGTCGCCAGATTCACTGCACAAACATGGAAGGATGACGTGGTAACGTCGCGTTCTGAACTCCTACTTCTTCATCTATCTATTCCTATTAATCTTGAACTGTAAGACCGTCGCCCACTTACTGGATAATAACTTCATAATAGTGGTTGGTTGATGCGCTCTGCTCATCGCATCACACATGGGCAAGTCTGCACACTCTGATCTTTGTTCCCTTTATCATTGTGTACTGCCACTACTTGCCAATAGGCACGCCTGATAACATTTGAATGGTCCACCGGATCGGTCGCATTTAAATAAAGAGATACAGACACATGGAAGACAGTGTTATCGTAACTTCTCGTATATTCATCAGTTGTTGTCCCAGTACCATCTGAGATTATGTACAAAAAAGAAACTGCAAAGATGTGTGAAATCTGAAATCTATAAATTTAAACAAAGCTTTAGGGTCCAACGGAATCCCCAAGAGATTCTATAGTGAATTTGTGGCTGAGTTAGCTCCTTCTTTAATCCCAATGTGCCGTAAATTCCTCGGACATAAAACTGTGTTCAATAGTTGTAAAGAAGCATACACATCTACAAGAAGGGTACCAGAAGTGATCCACGAAATTACGTTAAATATCTTTAGAATTCATTTGTTGTAGAATCTTTGAACATATTCGTAACTTATACATAATAAGGCATAACAAACAGAACGACTTTCTTGCCACATCTCATGGAGTTCAAAGACATCAATGACATGAAACCCAACTTTTTCCACATTAATCAAGTTTAGTAGATGCAGTATTTGTCGAGTTCCGAAAAGCTTTTTTCTCAGTACCTCATTTACGTGTATTACAAAAGCACGATGAAGCGAAATTTGTGATTGAACTGAACATTTATTCGAAGGGAGGACGGAGTTATCTATCTTGGATGGAGAGTAATCGACAGGCATAAAGTAGTAACTTCGGGTGTGCCCCCGAGAAGTGTGTTGTGACCCTTGATGTTTAGGTTGTATATTAATGACATTGCAGACAGTATAAAGAATACCCTCATAATTTTTGCACATTGCGCAGCCATCTAGAATGAATTATTATCTGCAAAAGCTGCATTCGTATGTCGAGAAGATTTCATAGCTGTGAAAGTTTGGCAACTTGCTTTGAATGTACAAAAATGTAAAACTTGGCAATTCATGGAACGAAACCAGTCCTATCAACGAGTGATATAGAATCAGTGAACCAGCACAAACAGCGTGAGTATCAATTTGTAGGGATATGAAATGGAACGATCGCAGAGTATCAGTTGTAGATAAAGAAGATGGCAGATTTAGGTTTATTGATAGAATGCTAACGAAATGCAATCAGTCTACAACAAAGGAGAATGCTTACAAATCACTAGTGCGACCCATCCTCTAATATGGCTCAAATGCGTGGAACTCGTATGATTTAGAACCAATTGGGGACTTTTAATGTATACAGAGAAGGGCAGCACGAATGGTCACAGGTTTGTTTGACCTGCGAGAGAGCATCTCGGGGATGCTGAACCACTTAGCTGTAAGGCACTCGAAGAGAGACGCAGACTAAACTGAGAAAGATTACTTCCAAAGCTCCAAGAAGCAGCTTTAAATGATGCCCCTAGGAATATACTGCAATTCCTTACGTATTGTTCCCGTTGAGGATGTGAAGACAGATTACTCACAGTACTCAGAGAGGCGTTTAAACGGCCGCTCTTCAACGCGCTTGTTATGTGAATGGAATGGGAAGAAGCCCTAATGACTGGTACAGTGGAATGTGCCGTTTGCCACTTCACAGTGGCTTGCAGAGTATAGATGTGGATTAATCTAGAGGCAGGTGCTTAAAATTACCCCAATGACACCTCTATTCACTGGCTGAATATTTCACGGTTGCATACTGAACTGTTTGTAGGGAACGAAAGTATTGTGAAAAACTGGGATTGGCCTACGTGGAGACGCTCCTCGTATCAGCAACGCGCGGCAATTAGCAGCTGAATTAATTTCTCATAAGGGAAGACATATGACCGAGTGATGCGTTCTGTGCCGAAAGAAGTGGGGTGGAGGATTGGGGGGGGGGGGGGGAAGGGGAGCGAAAGAGAGGAGAAGCAGGAAGACGTAAAACGTGAACACATCCTGCAAGCATGGCCAGTCGCGTTTCTACACATCGTAAATCTCACAAAGGTGACTCGCACATTCATCTCGCTGTCACTGCTCCGATCGGACATCGCCTCGTCGCCCAACACCATCGAGAACTAATAGCAGCGACAGCGAATGTTTCCATGGGACGTTTCACGTATAACAACAAACAAAAGCACGTGACCATTTCTGGGGCATCTTATTAAAGGAGGCTACTTTCGTAACACAGGTTCATAAACATGTATTTTTTTTTCTTTTTTTCGTGGCTAGGACTTTATAACTGACTAGCTGAGTACGCAGTGTTGTTCGGGTATTTACTTTTTCCGCTTCGTAGTCCATCTCCTCCTTTCCCATCTCTTTGTCCATTTCCTCGCCTCTCCTCTCCGTCCATTTTCTTCTTTCCCTCCAATTATTCACATCCTCCACCTCCACTGTCTTTGTATTCATGTCGTCCTCTCCATCCAACTACCACTCTCTGTCCATCTGCTCCTTCCACCTCCTTCCAAACTCCTCCACCCACCCATCTCTCAGGCCATATCGTCCTGCCATATTTCTCTTCCTCGCTCCCCTCTATCACCTTGTCACTTTCTCTGTTTCCTCCTCCCCATCTCTCCCCCCATCACTTTCTCCACCCTCACTCAACCCATCTCCTCCGTCTCCCCCCTCTTTCTTTCTATCTCCTCTTACCTTCCTCTGTTTCTTGCTCCCCATTTCTCTGCCCATCACATCCTCCACCCCCTCTCTGTCAGTCTCCTTCTATTCCCTCTCTTATCCATTTCTTCATCACTCTGTCCACCTTTTCCTCTCCATGCACTCTTCAGGTTAACAGCGGCATTCCAATAGGAAATTGCTGGTTCTTAATCCGGAGCATTTTTTTTCCAAACAGTAAGTAATACATGCACTAACTATGGTTGAAATCCATCCTGGGCTATAGAAGGAGCAATTTATGTGCAACTTTACCAAAGCCGAATAACACCTTGCATAAAGACCACAGGTGGACCAATGCGTTGCTGACTTGCTCGATTTGTGAAGCTCTCTCTTGAATAAATCTTCAGTCAACATGAGTGAAATAGTGTCAGTGGTACAGTGAAACAGCTGAAACCCATAAAATTCGACAAAGGTCTGTTGTCCAGTGAATTCCTTAACAGATGCTATACCCCTCTTTCAATTATAAACTGCCGTAGCTCCACCGAATAAAAAAAAGTAAAAAATAAAACAAAGCCGTCCAACAGCTGGAAGAAAGCACAGGTCCTACCTGTGTACTGTGTACAGAAAGGGCACCAGAAGTGATTCACAAAACGGAGTCCAATATCGTCGGCATCCATTGTAATACCTCACAACGTGCGAGGTGCGCCGACCCCGGATCGAATCTGCCCGGCGGATTAATAACGACTGTCGGTGGGCTCGCAAGCATGGATCTGATTTTAGGCGGTTTCCCACATCTCTCTAGGTGAACTCCGGGCTGTTACGCAAGTCCCGCCCCGATACGATTCGCAAACATTCACACATCTTCCACACTCTTTCATATGAATAAACAATACTCGCAGACAGTTGTGGTGCACTCAGTCTGTCCCGGGGGAGTAATGAGTTGGCGATTGGACGGGCATCCAGCCACCTCAAAAATTAACCATGGCAAATCTATTAATACCCATGCCGAGTCCCCCACCGATAAGAGACAAAGGCACATGAAAAGGAAGAAGTAGTAACCTTTCTGATAAACATTGTCCGAAAAGGCCTCTGTAGGTCGAAAGGCATCACTGGATATGGATATGGAGGGGCATGTGGTTCCCCTCCTCGGAATATGGGAGCTCATCATCATCATCATCATCATCATCATCGTCAGCATCACTGGAACAGCAGTTTCTTAGTCAAGTAGCTCCTCAGTCGGCCTCACAAGGGCTGTGCACCCCATTCGCCAATGGCGCTCGGCAGAACCGGACGGTCACCCATCCGAGTACTGGCCAAGCCCGTCAGCGCTTAACTTAGAACAGAATGCCAAATCAAACACGTTTCAGCTGTCTAATATCTTGGGCTACCAGTTTCAGTGATATATTACACCATGTTCAGGCCCCCTGAACCATATGTAGGAAGATTCCTACTTCGGTTCTGGACAAAATAGGGGCTAGCATTCATAGACAGGTATCTGTAGCTCTTTGATACAGCGATCGCTTCAAACATCATCTGTCGACTGAAGATCGCATAATATATCGCCGAAACTGGTAGCAAAATAAATTAGACGGCTGAAAGATGTTCGATTTTATATTCTGTATTGAACAGCTGAGGTTCTGCAACCATCTCTGGAAAGATGGACATACAGGTGCTTAACTTAGGTGAGCTGATGGGAATCGGAGCTGCCTCTGCTGCAAGGCCGGCCTTTGGCCTACCTTTCTGGTAGGAAACTGTGGTGTCACCGCCAGACACCACACTTGCTAGGTGGTAGCTTTTAAATCGGCCGCGGTCCGCTAGTATACGACGGACCCGCGTGTCGCCACTGTCAGTGATGGCAGACCGAGCGCCGCCACACGGCAGGTCTAGAGACAGATCCTAGCACTCGCCCCAGTTGTACAGCCGACGTTGATAGCCATGGTTCACTGACAATTACGCTCTCATTTGCCGAGACGATAGTTAGCATAGCCTTCAGCTACATTTGCTACGACCCAGCAAGGCGCCGTATTCAAGTGACATTGAGATTCTATTAATGTATCATCAAGAGCGATGTTCTACAAATGTGGATTAAAGTTAAGTATTCCAGAAGCTACGTACTTTTCCTTATAGCATTCATTACGTATCCTGTTTCAGACCTCACGCCAGCCTGCGTGAGTTTAAGCGCGTGCGTTTCGGCTTCCTCGCATTGTGTCTAGACTGTCTTGTCTAGACACAACAGAAACCACGAATTCAGTTCGCACAGACGCTTCAGTCATCTGCTTTACCGATTTTCCCGCAGGTGGAAGTATATTCCAATAAATCCAAAACTAATAATAAGAAAAAAAAAAACAATGCCGAAGTACCCAGAAGCAGTGACTTGGAAAATCATACGCTCTTCTACGCAGAAATATTTCGAGCACGTGTCAGAGCCAATTAGCAACCTAATTAATTTCACATAGCAAAATGCTGACGGTAATGAATGCTATTGTAACGGAAAGAGGGAGGGAGGATTGAGGTCTGGATGACAGGAGGGGAAAAGAGAGAGAGAGAGAGAGAGAGAGAGAGAGAGAGAGAGAGAGAGAGAAGGGACGAAATTAAAGTAGAACGGAGCTCTGTCGCATACGTCCAAGCAAGTTCCTACACATCACCAATCTCACAGGTGTGACTTGCTCATCCATCTCGCTGACGCAGTTCACTGAATACATCGGTTCGGCGTCAGTCGTCGCGTGCGTTCGCTGTATTCCGCGTAGCCTGCGCGCAAAAATTAAAAGAAGCGAACCGCACCCGCGCGAGCGTCCGAGATCGCAACCGGCGATATCTCCAGGAAGGCAACATCCGCCCTCTGCAGCGTACCTGTCCGCAATTACTGCTGACGGCGAAACGAGGCTGGCGAGAATAAAAATAAAAACTTTCAGTAAGGAAAACGCCGCATTCCAAATGCGCATTGGCGCTCCGCATTAATATCAAGTAACAATTATTATGCTGCTTTCTCAATGGGAAAAGTCCAGCCAGCAGAGAGATAACATCGCGCCCGGGCAGGTATCGGTTCGCTCGCTGTAGTTTGCCGACGGACGGGCGAGGCACTCTCGCATAATACACTCCTGGAAATGGAAAAAAGAACACATTGACACCGGTGTGTCAGACCCACCATACTTGCTCCGGACACTGCGAGAGGGCTGTACAAGCAATGATCACACGCACGGCATAGCGGACACACCAGGAACCGCGGTGTTGGCCGTCGAATGGCGCTAGCTGCGCAGCATTTGTGCACCGCCGCCGTCAGTGTCAGCCAGTTTGCCGTGGCATACGGAGCTCCATCGCAGTCTTTAACACTGGTAGCATGCCGCGACAGCGTGGACGTGAACCGTATGTGCAGTTGACGGACTTTGAGCGAGGGCGTATAGTGGGCATGCGGGAGGCCGGGTGGACGTACCGCCGAATTGCTCAACACGTGGGGCGTGAGGTCTCCACAGTACATCGATGTTGTCGCCAGTGGTCGGCGGAAGGTGCACGTGCCCGTCGACCTGGGACCGGACCGCAGCGACGCACGGATGCACGCCAAGACCGTAGGATCCTACGCAGTGCCGTAGGGGACCGCACCGCCACTTCCCAGCAAATTAGGGACACTGTTGCTCCTGGGGTATCGGCGAGGACCATTCGCAACCGTCTCTATGAAGCTGGGCTACGGTCCCGCACACCGTTAGGCCGTCTTCCGCTCACGCCCCAACATCGTGCAGCCCGCCTCCAGTGGTGTCGCGACAGGCGTGAATGGAGGGACGAATGGAGACGTGTCGTCTTCAGCGATGAGAGTCGCTTCTGCCTTGCTGCCAATGATGGTCGTATGCGTGTTTGGCGCCGTGCAGGTGAGCGCCACAATCAGGACTGCATACGACCGAGGCACACAGGGCCAACACCCGGCATCATGGTGTGGGGAGCGATCTCCTACACTGGCCGTACACCACTGGTGATCGTCAAGGGGACACTGAATAGTACACGGTACATCCAAACCGTCATCGAACCCATTGTTCTACCATTCCTAGACCGGCAAGGGAACTTGCCGTTCCAACAGGACCATGCACGTCCGCATGTATCCCGTGCCACCCAACGTGCTCTAGAAGGTGTAAGTCAACTACCCTGGCCAGCAAGATCTCCGGATCCGTCCCCCATTGAGCATGTTTGGGACTGGATGAAGCGTCGTCTCACGCGGTCTGCACGTCCAGCACGAACGCTGGTCCAACTGAGGCGCCAGGTGGAAATGGCATGGCAAGCCGTTCCACAGGACTCCATCCAGCATCTCTACGATCGTCTCCATGGGAAAATAGCAGCCTGCATTTCTGCGAAAGGTGGATATACACTGTACTAGTGCCGACATTGTGCATGCTCTGTTGCCTGTGTCTATGTGCCTGTGGTTCTGTCAGTGTGATCATGTGATGTATCTGACCCCAGGAATGTGTCAATAAAGTTTCCCCTTCCTGGGACAATGAATTCACGGTGTTCTTATTTCAATTTCCAGGAGTGTACATCATCGCATTCGCTGCACTGGAGGTAGCTTAGTTGAATAATGTTACAGATTTGCACAATGGAACGGACATTATTTTTGGCACAATGATTAATACCTGCTTGGAGAAACCGATGGACTAGCTATTTTAATCTGTATTACGAAACAGGTGCAGTTTGCGGCACGGACGAAATAAGGAACAATTTTTAGGCAACTGCAACGAGATTTCCAAATGCAATTACAAAAAAATAATGTAAGTAGGCTGATTAGGTTTTTATGTTGGTAACGCCACGTAGCGGTCTGTATGAAAATGACTGACTGTGCCGTGTGAAGTCTGTGGCTGGTTTGAATCGTTGGAATATTTGCTATTGTAGTGTTGGGCAGTTGGACGTGAATAGCGCGTAGCGTTGCGCAGTTGGAGGTGACCCGCCAGCAGTGGTGGATGTGGGGAGAGAGATGGCGGAGTTTTGAGAGTGGACGATCTGGACGTGTGTCCGTCAGAAACAGTAAATTTGTAATATCAGATATCATGAACTGATATATATATATGTGATGACTTTTGAACATTATTAAGGTAAATACATTGTTTGTTCTCTATCAAAATCTTTCATTTGCTAACTATGCGTATCAGTAGTTAGTGCCTTCAGTAGTTTGAATCTTTTATTTAGCTGGCAGTAGTGGCGCGCGCTGTATTGCAGTAGTTCTAGTAACGAAGATTTCTGTGACGAAAGTGATTCATGAAAGGTATAGGTTATTGTTAGTCACGGGCATTCTTTTGAAGGGATTATGGAAAGTCAGATTGCGTTGCGCTAATAATATTGTGTGTCAGTTTAGTGTTGATCAGAATAAGTAAACAGAGAAATGTCTGAGTACGTTCAGTTTTGCTCAGCTGTTTGAAAATCAAATAACTAAGGGGTTTACCAGTACAGTAATACATAAATTTTTCTAAGGGGACGTTTCATAATGAAACATAGATACAAGGTGGCTATAATTAAAGTGGAGCTACACACGGCAGTCCGGTGTGGGCTGGAGTCACCGTAAGGCAGCGGAACTTGGAACTTGGTAATCCATTCATGCGGAACCAATTTACACTGGAAAAAAATTAGTTCCAATTTCGGTCACCAGGTGCACGCTGTAGAAAGTTTCTCGGCGTCTCCGGTTAGTTGAGATCAAAAACGGGACTTCTTGTCATGTTTTGGGTATGAGAGTTATTAACGTAGTTACTTTCACACGATTCTGCATCTGTTGCTTCTAAAATGAGACTTGTTGAGTGATCTTTTCGCTGTTTAACGCGATGTTCAAATTTCGTTTCGTGCAGAAAGAGGACTCGCCACAGAGCCAAGTCCCTAGGCTTCAAGAAAGAACTCGAGGCGTGAAAAAAAAATGTTCAAATCTGTGTGAAATCTTATGGGACTTAACTGCTAAGGTCATCAGTCCCTAAGCTTACACACTACTTAACCTAAATTATTCTAAGGACAAACAAACACACCCATGCCCGAGGTAGGACTCGAACCTCCGCTGGGACTCTGCGTCCGTGACTGCAGCGCCTGAGACCGCTCGGCTAATCCTGCGCGGCTCGAGGCGTCAAGGGAGCACTGTAGCAGAATGCAGAAACAGTTGAGAGATTTCAAAATGGCTTCGGTGATGGAGCTGTGAGACGAGTCCGGAGGCGATTTACATAAATTTAGAAGGAAGAAACGACGCCCTGAAATCTGGAACAGAAATGTGATAAAGCAAAAGCAGATCAAGGGATTGGAGGATACCTACTGGATAGGAAATATTGTTCCCATAAAGAAAAAAGGTGTAGATGGCAGGTAGGTTGGTTGGTTGGTTGGTTTCGGGGGAGGAGACCAGACAGCGAGATCATCGATCTCATTGGACTAGGGAAGGATGGGGAAGGAAATCGGTCGTGCCCTCTCAAAGGAAGCATCCCGGCATTTAACTGAAGCCATTTAGCGAAACCACAGAAAACGTAAATCAGGATGGCCGGACGTGGAATTCAACCGTCGTCCTCCCGAATGCGAGTCCAGTGTGCTAACCACTGCGCCACCTCGCTCGATAGATTGTCATACAGTGTTCATTGTTTCTATCATCTGTACATAGTACACTGACAGAAAAAAAATCACAAATGTAGAGTAATGAAATTTCGGGAGTAAAATTGTCTAAGTAATATACGTAAGCGATTAACATTACAAGATCACACATTAACGTAAGAGCGAGGTAAGTTATTTCAAATGTGAAATTCCGTTAGATTAATAACTGGTGTAACCGCCAGAATGTTGAATCTGCAAATGACGATCGAAGGGATCACTGTGTTAAGAACAAGTCTAACGCTACCACTGACTGTATGCTGGCCCTTATTTTGATTGTGCAAGAGGTGTGATCTTCCCTATACACAGGTCACGGGGCCTGAAGAAGGCGTAATGTAACGCTGAAACTGGTAGGAAAAATAAAATGAAATTGGGCGGCTGAAGGGGTTGTGATTTGACATTTTAACTCCCATGAACTGATATATATATATATATATATATATATAATATATGATGACTTTTGAACATTAGTAAAGTAAATACATTGTTTGTTCTCTATCAAAATCTTTCATTTGCTAACTATGCGTATCAGTAGTTAGTGCCTTCATTAGTTAGAATCCTTTATTCAGCTGGCAGTATTGGCTCAAAATGGTTCAAATGGCTCTGAGCACTATGGGACTTAACGTCTAAGGTCATCAGTCCCCTAGAACTTAGAACTACTTAAACCTAACTAACCTAAGGACATCACACACATCCATGCACGAGGCTGGATCCGAACCTGCGACCGTAGCGGTCGCGCGGCTCCAGACTTCAGCGCCTAGAACAGCTCGGCCACATCGGCCGGCCCATGTTAGGAGCTGAAGCACTGAAATGTATACTGACTTACACTATATTGTCTATTTTGATATGTGTTGTTTGATTATGAATGTTTATACAAATAATAGGAGTGGTACGAAAATGTTGAAATCATTAAAAACATACGGATGATACGTACGATAAAATTAGTGTTGTTTAAATAAAAAAGAGGATGTGTCAGCGATTTTTTATTACCATTTTCTATTATTTCCTTTATTCTATGGTTACGGACTTTGGTGTAAGATTGTGTTCTTCCTGATGAGCGTGTCAGAATAACTTTAAGGTATGGGAGTAATACTGTTGATGATTATACAGTTTTTTCAATATATCTCGAAACTACCTTTGAGTGACATGTCCACCTCAAATTGTGTAAGCGGCGGTTAATAATAAAAGTCAACATTATGCCTTTCTCACTTGCCTGGTCTTTCATGCCCACGTTCTATTCCTAATCCATTACGTGTGGCAACATTTCCATACGTCACAGCTCTAAAATTGAAATTATTTTTTTTTCCTAGCGTAAATCGGTTCTGCCTTAACGCATCACCATATCTAGCAAGTTTCGCTGCGATACGATAGTTACAGCCCACATTGAGCCTCTTGAGTAGTTGGCCTATAGTTATAACCTCCCGGTGTTATTATTTGGCTTGGTCAAATTTGGAGAAAAGCGATCTGTTGTGTTAAAGCTATGGATACCTGAACCTCGAACTACTGTCCAGTCTACGTTTTACTGTACATATGACTAATTACCCCGCAGTTTTATGTTAATTACATCTCTTGAGCAACATGATCACTTATTGGCGCCTGTCACCATCATATACATATTTCTATACACTATCGTTTGTACTCAGCTGATTCGTGTAAAAAGCTTTCCGACGTAATTATGGCCGCACGACGAGAATTAATAGACTTTAAACGCGGGATGGTAACTGGAGAGAACGCACGAGACATTTCATTCCGGAAATCGTCAATGAACTCAGTATTTCGAGATTCACAGTGTCACGAGTGTGACCACTGTACCAGACTTCAAGCATTACTTCTCACCACGGACAACGCAGTGACCGACGGCCTTCACTTAACGACCGGGAGCAGCGGCATTTAAATAGAGTTGTTAGTGCTTACAGACAAGCACCACATCGTTACATAAGCGCAGACATCAATGTGGGGCGTACGACGAAGGCATCCGTTAGGACACTGCGGTAAAATGTTGCGTTTTTTTTCCTAGCGTAAATCGGTTCTGCCTTAACGCATCACCATATCTAGCAAGTTTCGCTGCGATACGATAGTTACAGCCCACATTGAGCCTCTTGAGTAGTTGGCCTATAGTTATAACCTCCCGGTGTTATTATTTGGCTTGGTCAAATTTGGAGAAAAGCGATCTGTTGTGTTAAAGCTATGGATACCTGAACCTCGAACTACTGTCCAGTCTACGTTTTACTGTACATATGACTAATTACCCCGCAGTTTTATGTTAATTACATCTCTTGAGCAACATGATCACTTATTGGCGCCTGTCACCATCATATACATATTTCTATACACTATCGTTTGTACTCAGCTGATTCGTGTAAAAAGCTTTCCGACGTAATTATGGCCGCACGACGAGAATTAATAGACTTTAAACGCGGGATGGTAACTGGAGAGAACGCACGAGACATTTCATTCCGGAAATCGTCAATGAACACAATATTCCGAGATTCACATCGTCACGAGTGTGCCCACTGTACCAGACTTCAAACATTACTTCTCACCACGGGCAACGCAGTGACCGACGGCATTCACTTAACGACCGAGAGCAGCGGCATTTAAATAGAGATGTTAGTGCTTACAGACAAGCACCGCATCGTTACATAAGCGCAGAAATCAATGTGGGGCGTACGACGAAGGCATCCGTTAGGACACTGCGGTAAAATGTTGCGTTAATGGGCTATGGTAGCGGACGACCAACGCGAGTGCATTTGCCAACAGCACTACATTGTCTGTAGCGCTTCTAATCGGCTCGTGATCATATCGGTTGGACCCTATACAATTGAAAAACCGCGGCATGGTCAGATGAGTCCCGATTTCAGCTGACGTAGAGCTCGAACGTGGCGCAGACCCTCACGAAGCCATGGACCCGTTTTGGCACTGTGTAAAGCTGGTGGTTGCTCTATAATGGTGTGTGGTGTGTTCACAAGGACTTGGCTAGGTCCCCTGGTCCAGATGAACCGATCATTGACTGGAAATTTTTATGTGCCGCTACTTTGAGACCGTTCGCAGCCATTCATGGACTCCATGTTCCCAAACAACAACGGAATTCTGGTGGCTGACAAAGCACCATGTCACACGGCCACCGTTGTTCGCAATTGGTTTTGAAGAAAATTCTAGACGTTTCGAGCGAATGACTTGGCCACCCACATGGCCCGACTTGAATCTCATCAACCATTTATGGGATGTAATCGAAAAGTTAGTCCGTGCACACAATCCTGCACCGGCAACACTTTCGCAATTATGGACGCCTATGGAGGCAGCATGGATTAGTATTTCAACAGGGGACCACCAACGACTTGCTGAGTCCATAGTACGACCAGTTGCTGCGCTACGCCAGACAAAACTAAGTCCGACGCGGTATTACGATGTATCCCGTGACTTTTATCACCTCTGGTGTGACGTCACTACATAAATATGTTTTTAGGATAATTTACAGAACTGCTTCATTGGATTGGGTAACGAATGATTCTGCTCACACAAATTATGATGATGTGCAACACCGTTTGGCAGTTGTACACTAACTGTTCTATTTTGTTATAGTAAATATTGTGTGATGTAACACTCATATTAACAATTTAAACTTCTGTAACTCTTAGATGCAATTTTCTATAGTACAGATCTGAAGATGACCTACAAAGAAGCCGAAACTAGTAATGAAGTAGTTATATTTGTGATCTTGACTATTAAGAGATATTACGACTCCACAACTTAGATACTTGTGGTCTGCGGTATCATGTAAACACACTGAAAAGGTTTCGTGCAGATTTTTTACTAAACGATGGGTTCTGTTTCGTGTGAGATGCTGAATAATTACCAGAATTGAGGAGCGGGGGGCAAATGTTGGTGTTCTATGCGGAAACTAAATCGCCCATTGCTGTCGAAAGAAATTTCCGACATTAATTTCAAAGCGAGCCATCAGACGATTATACGCTTAAGACTTGATGTGGCAAGATTCTAGCCATTTGGAATGTAAACAAAGGATGTGGCTCTGACAGATAACGCACATCAGGTGAGAGATTAGAGATCTTTAAAAGACTCCCATAAAAGTCAGTCGGCCAAGCATCACGAGAGCTAAACATTCCTCGATCAACAATTCAAAGGTGCTGCATATACGACTTCACTTGCACCCTTATGAAGTTCGAAATGTACAAACATTGAAGCGAAATGTCTCGCAGCTCGTCAGGAATTTTGTATGAAGATATTGGATCGGATCGGGCAAAACCCCTACTACATTCCATGACAAAATGAACGACGCAACACGAAAGAATAATGCAAACTGGTTACAAATTGATATTCATGCAGGTGTCGACTGAAAACGCAAAACAGTAAACTTTGATGGCGATGGATGAATGTATGTTGCTGCAAATCTATTTCACCGCGCAGCTGGCAAGGATAGTTAACAGGGGACATATCGACACCAGGTTGCAAAATCTCTGCCAGTTTCATCCCGTGTAATCAGTTGGCGAGCGGTCCACCCACAGAGACGATACAACGCGAGGACAGAGAAATAGTCAGAGGCTCTGATACATCGTTATCATCGATCCGATGGTGCTTTAATGTCCACGAGGACCATTAATATGTGGCTCACAGAAGGGAGGCTGAGTCCCCGCCATCGTGAGCTTATATTCCAGCAAGGTAACACGTGTCCGCGCACAGTGAGAGCGACTGTAGTTTGTCTTCGTGCTTGCCAAATCCTACCTTGTCCAGCAAGGTTGTCGGATCTTTCCCCAACTGAGAACGTTTGGACCCCTATGGTCAGGGTCCTCCAACCGGTTCGGGATTTTGACAAGCTAGTGTGTCCGTTGGACAGAATTTGGGTATACACCCCTCAGGAGGTCATCCACCAACTCCATCAATCAATGCCAAGCCGATTAACTGCTTACAAAAGGACCAGAGGTGGACCAACCTGTTCTTGACTTGCTGAGTTTGTAAAGCTCTTTCTCTTGAATAAATCATGTAATTTTTCTGAAATTCTCAACACATGTTCATCACATCCGTAGCTTTCCGCCCCAATCATATGACTCCTTCGTTGTCTGCTTTTTTTCGTCTTACAATTTATTTTAAGGATAAAATTAACACTTTAAAGAAGAAATCTCCTACATCACTCACCTACCCTATCACCAATATTACACGAATATGAACGTTTAATGTATAGACAGAAAGATTTAAAAAAAAAACTATTCACACCGATGCAAATACGATGCAATGGAGGCGAAGAATAAATTAGGAACGGCGAGAGCTGTATAGACACTGTAACATATGGGGACCTATAAAGATGAGGAGGTTAAGGTCTTCGAGTCACATACCATTAATTTCGGAGAATAGACTTAGTACAGTATCATTCTTTGTGACAACAGTTCCAGCGGGAGTAAGAGAGATCCTAGAATTAGGTTGTGAGAGAACATACAGATATCATAAACACCAGCTCAGAATGGACCACCTACGCATTCTATGCAAAGGAATGGACGAGCCATGTGGCAGGTGAATGGTCCCTAAGGGAATAGGAAGTCTAGCACGGCCAGAAAAGAATTTGCTTAACGTATGAATTGTTACTGTCCAAACCCTTCTTTTGGAAATTTAGTACTGGAAATCTACTCTGTAGGAATTAGCATGGGTTTCGAAAAAGACGGTCGTGTGAAACCCAGCTCATGCTATTCGTCCACGAGACTCAGAGGGCCATAGACACGGGTTCCCAGGTAGATGCCATTTCCTTGACTTCCGCAAGGCGTTCCATACAGTTGCCCACAGTCGTTTAATGAACAAAGTAAGAGCATATGGACTATCAGACTAAATGTGTGATTGGATTGAAGAGTTCCTAGGTAACAGAACGCAGCATGTCTTTCTCAATGGAGAGAAGTCTTCTGAGGTAAGAGTGATTTCAGGTGTGCCGCAGGGGAGTGTCGTAGGACCGTTGCTATTCATAATATATATAAATGACCTTGTGGATAACATCGGAAGTTCACTGAGGCTTTTTGCGGATGATGCTTTAGTATATCGAGAGGTTGTAAGAACCGAAAATTGTAATGAAATGCAGGAGGATCTGCAACGAATTGACGCATGGTACAGGGAATGGCAATTGAATCACAATGTAGACAAGTGTAATGTGCTGCGAATACACAGAAAGAAAATTCCTTTATCATTTAGCTACAATATAGCAGGTCAGCAACTGGAAGCAGTTAATTCCATAAATTATCTGGCAGTATGCATTAGGAGTGATTTAAAATGGAATGATCATATAAAGTTGATCGTCGGTAAAGCAGATTCCAGACTGAGACTCATTGGAAGAATCCTAAGGAAATGCAATATGAAAACAAAGGAAGTAGGTTACAGTAAACTTGTTCGTCCACTGCTTGAAAATTACTCACAAATTTGGGATCCGTACCAGATAGAGTTGATAAATGAGATAGAGAAGATGCAACGGAGAGCAGCGCGCTTCGTTACAGGATCATTTAGTAATCGCGAAAGCGTTACGGAGATGATAGATAAACTCCAGTGGAAGACTCTGCAAGAGAGACGCTCAGTAGCTCGGTACGGGCTTTTGTTGAAGTTTCGAGAACATACCTTCACCGAAGAGTCAAGCAGTATATTGCTCCCTCCTACGTGTATCTCGCGAAGAGACCATGAGGATAAAATCAGAGAGATTAGAGCCCACACAGAGGCACACCGATAATCTTTCTTTCCACGAACAATACGAGACTGGAATAGAAGGGAGAACCGATAGAGGTACTCCAAGTACCCTCCGCCACACACTGTCAGGTGGCTTGCTGAGTATGGATGTAGATGTAGATTTCCGGTACACATTCGGATAGGTTATCTGATGATGGTCACTCGGCGCACTGTCGAAACGTTTTTGCTAAGATTCAGCCGTTTGCCGGGGCTGTTACAATCAGGACGTAGGACTGAAACAGACGGGTCTGTTTACTTAATGCTGCGTGCAGATGAGCCACTGTGCGAATTCGGTGGTG
Organism: Schistocerca cancellata; assembly: GCF_023864275.1. Lineage (NCBI taxonomy): Eukaryota > Metazoa > Arthropoda > Insecta > Orthoptera > Acrididae > Schistocerca > Schistocerca cancellata. The sequence continues at coordinate 90,425,274 of NC_064637.1, read as the reverse complement.
GGGAGGGAGGGGCACAGACCCTCAGCATTGCGACGACCTGCGCCCGGCGGCGTCGGGACGCCGTCCTGCGGAGAGAAGGAGGGGAGGGGAGGAGGAGGGGAGGGGCTCTCGCGAAGAGTGTGGGGGAGGGGGAGGGGGTGGAGCAGAAAATTTAGTGCGGCTTAGCGTGGCGGCGGAGGCGGAGGCGCCGGGATCCAGACGAATGGGCCGCACTAAGCCGGCATCGCAGCTGCGGCGCCGCGAAGAATTCTCGGGTCCGCCGCCGCCCGCCGTGCCGTGCTGCGAAACACTCCCGCGACGTGACGATGGCGGAGCCGCCGGCCGCCGAAACGTCGGCGTCGCAAGTCACATCGCGGCCATGTGAGCGCTGCGGCCCCGTCGTCATGAACATGCAGGCACCTCTCGGTAGTTCTAAAAAGGAAGGGACGGTTTCGCGGTCCTGTCATTGAAAGCAAAGACGTGAAAGGATGTCGGGCATGCCCTTATTCATTCGACCTACTGCGGAATTCGCCTTAACCACTGTAGATAACCCACGGTAAACCTACATCCAGGCTAACAATTGTGATTTTTTAACTCTAATAGTTCAATAGACAGCAGGAAAACGTATGCTTCGATTTGAGGATTAACTATAGTAATAACAGTCGTAGAGCACACTCTTGGTTAATTTTCACTTACCGCCTTTTCATTTGGAGTTTAAAGATGCAACAGATTACTGAAGTTTTACTTCAGGAACAAAGGAGCAGCATTGTAAGAGTAAGGTCATTCACCGATACTATACAGGGTGTATGTGCAGATATTTATTCTGATTATTGAGGATGGTGTACTGAACAACATTAAATCAGCATTTACATCATTTGCAGACTAATGATTATAACTACTGCATGTTGTATGTTTTTAGGTTGGTTAGTACCTCCACGTATTTGCGGCAAGATCGAGCCATTAATGATTATTTTCCCTTGAGCAGCAGGTAAGGCGGTAAAGTGTGAACGCAAAATGGATAGTCTATACTAACGGGCGGAGTCCACTTAGTGGTGCAGTTACGACGACACAGAAAACATCAGGTTGTGAAATTTGTGACATGCAGTTTGTTCGACGCCGAGAAAAAGTAACCAACAGACTGATGTGCGTATATATTAAGGTACTATGAACAGCTCTTACTCCCGTTACACCCTGCTTTTGTTGTGAAACAAATACACACATAAAAAAAAGTTCTGCAGCACCTCGGTTCCGTGAGTTCCAGAACCTGTGCATAAAATTGGAATAGAGATTAACATAAAATTCATTTCCGCCCTTTTTATTGCTCATGAAAACCACACGTTGCATGTTGTACCACCATACAGCGGACCTTCAGAGATTGTGGTCCAGATTTCTATACACACCGCTGCCCCTAATATCCAGTAGCACGTCCTCTTGCATTCATGAATGCCTGCGTTCTTCGTGTCATACTATCCATAAGTTCATCAAGGCACCGTTCGTTCAGATAGTCCCATTCATCAAAGGCGATTTGGCGTAGATCCCTCAGAATGGTTGGTGGGTCAAATCGTCCATGAACAGCCCTTTTCAATCTGTCCCAAGCATATTCGGTAGGTTTCATGTCTGAAGAACATGCTGGCCACTCTAGTCGAGTGACGTCTTTATCCTGAAGGAAATCATTCAGACGATGCGCACGACGGGGACGCGAATTGTCGTCCAAGAATACGAATGCCACGCCAGTATGCTGCCGATATGGTTGCGCTATCGATCAGAGGATGGCATTCACGTATCGTACAGTCATTATGGCGCCTTCCTTGACCACCAGCAGCGTACGTCGGCCCCACATAATGCCACCCCAAAACGGCAGGCAACCTCCACCTTGCTGCACTCGCTGGACAGTGTGTCTAAGGCGTTCAGCCTGACCGGGATGCCTCCAAACACGTCCCCGACGATTGTCTGGTTGTCGGCATATGCGACACTCATCGGTGAAGTGAACGTTATTCCAATCCTGAGCGGTCCATTCGGCATGTTGGGCCCATCTCTACCGCGCTGCACGGTGTCGTGGTTGGAAAGATGGATCTCGCCATGGATGTTAGGAGTGAGGTTGAGCATCATGCAGCGTATTGCGCACAGTTTGAGTCGTAACACGACGTCCTGTGGCTGCACGAAAAGCGTTACTCGACATGGTGGCGTTGCTGCCAGGGTTCCTCCGAGCCATAATCCTCAGTTAACGGTCATCCACTGAAGTAGTAGCCCTTGGGCGGCCTGAGCGAGGCATGTCATCGACAGTTCCTGTGTCCCTGCATATCCTCCTTCGTTTCACTCCGAGACATCTGGACACTACCCTTCCCGGCACAAAGTAACAATGGGGACGCCTTCGAACAGCGGTATTGACCGTCTAGGCATGGTTGAACTGTAGACAATAGGAGCCGTGTACCTCCTTCCTGGTGGAATGACTGGAACTGATCGGCTATCGGGACTCTCAGTCTAATATGCGCTGCTCATGCATGGTTGTTTACATTTTTGGCGGGTTTAGGACATCACTGAACAGCCAAAGGGACTGTGTCTGTGATACAATATCCACAGTCAGCGTCTATCCTCAGGATTAGTGGACAGAAAGAGCGTGAGGAAATAATGTCAAAACGTGATTAGCAACGTGACTTAATAAAGTGCATCAATATCTGTATAAGGAGCTTGTTTGATAAATGACGTCCGAGTTCACAGAGGAAAAGATTTCAGTAAACCAACGTGAGAGACGAGGGTGTACTTTATCACACACCCCTTTTAATATTTATATACACAATGCCATCTGAAAATGTAAAGGAACAGGGCAAGAAGGGATCCTTATAAACAAGGATAAATATTCGAGTATTAACGCGTTATTATAGTTCGACGATTTTGTGTTACCGGCAAATTCAGAAAATAAACAAGGAAAATGGATCAGTTTTTTGAGTTTGATTAGAAAGTATTATAATTTTAAGACAGCACTAAATAAATGCCTAATGGCATGATACTTTTAAGATTCACTATACTACATCGACGACATAGACTGATATCCATTACATATACGCCTGTACGTGAAATTATATGAAATAATCATTCCATCTTTGTAGAACGTCATAATGTGCATGTATTATCCTAAAACATATTGAGTTTTTATATTAAATAAATCTCATAATTGGTTAACTACTACAGCATAATCTCATCCAAAAACATGGTGTTTCTAAGAGAATAGCCCGCATCTCGTGGTCGTGCGGTAGCGTTCTCGCTTCCCACTCCCGGGTTCCCGGGTTCGATTCCCGGCGGGGTCAGGGATTTTCTCTACCTGGTGATGGCTGGGTGTAGTGTGCTGTCCTTAGGTTAGTTAGGTTTAAGTAGTTCTAAGTTCTAGGGGACTGATGACCATAGATATTAAGTCCCATAGTGCTCAGAGCCATTTTTCCTAAGAGAATATACGTGTTACAGAACCCACATGCACACAATAAACATGGACGCGATTCGACCAAACATAAATGCGTTTTGTGCGCCATCCCGCTCATCTGTTTACGGTCCATTTTTCTTTGACGGAAGTACTCATGGCTCGGAGCACTATGGGACTCAACATCTTATGATGATGTTGTGATGATGTTTGGTTTGTGGGGCGCTCAACGGCGTGGTTATCAGCGCCCGTACAATCACCCAATCTTTGATCAGTCCAATTTCGCCACTTTCCTGGATGATGATGAAGTGATGAGGACAACACAAACACCCAGTCATCCCGAGGCAGGTGAAAATCCCTGACCCCGACGAGAATCGAACCCGGGACCCCGTGCTCGGGAAGCGAGAACGCTACCGCGAGACCACGAGCGGCGGACCTCAACATCTTAGGTCATAAGTCCCCTAGAACTTAGAACTACTTAAACCTAACTAACCTAAGGACATCACACACACCCATGCCCGAGGCAGGATTCGAACCTGCGACCGTAGCAGTCCCGCGGTTCCGGACTGCAGCGCCAGAACCGCTAGACCACCGCGGCCGGCGGAAGTACTCAAAAATGGTTCAAATGGCTCTGAGCACGCCGGCCGTAGTGGCCGAGCGGTTATAGGCGCTGCAGTCAGGAATCTCGCGACCACTACGGTCGCAATTTCGAATCCTGCCTCGGGCATGGATGTGTGTGTCGTCGTTAGGTTAGTTAGGTTTAAGTAGTTCTAAGTTCTAGGGGACTGATGATCTCAGATGTTGAGTCCCATAGTGCTCAGAGCCATTTGAACCATTTTTGGCTCTGAGCACTATGAGACTTAACTTCTCAGGTCATCAGTCCCCTAGAACTTACAACTACTTAAGTCATCAGTCCCCTAGAACTTAGAACTACTTAAACCTAACTAACCTAAGGACATCACACACATCCATGCCCGAGGCAGTCCCGCGGTTCCTGCCTGCAGCGCCTAGAACCGCTCGGCCACTCTGGCCAGCCGATGGAAGTACTGTCAACAGTCAGCGGTATCCTGCTATGTTACGAAACTGTTTTTTTCGAGAATTAACATGAACAACTTTACTTTTCGACAAGATGGGGCACACCCTACCTGGAGTCGCAAAGTTTGTGAACGTCCGAATGAAACTCTATCGAGTGCTTGGACTGGTAGTCAAACAGCCGGTGACATTCCACTTATCAACTGGCCTACGCGGTCACCGGATTTTACGCCCTGTATCTTCATCCTCTGGGATTTCATTAAGGGGAACGGTTATACACCAACGTTACTACAGAAGCTAAAAGAGTTGAAGAAGCCGATCATTCCTGCCACTATATCAGTGATGATACGTATGCTTAACCAAGTGTGAGAGGAATTCGAGTATCGATGTGATATTGTTCATGTAGCTGGAATCTAAACTCGAGATATTCGTAAATTTATGTCCCAAGTTTCACAGTTGTACGGGTGATCAAAAAGTCAGTGTAAATTTGAAAACTTAATAAACCACGGAATGATGTATACACAGAGGTAAAAATTTACACAATGGTTGGAATGACATGGGGTTTTATTAGAACAAAAAAAGTTCACTAAATGTCCGACAGATGGCGCTGGACAGCAAAACGTAGTGACTGCGCATGACAATCGTGTATAAAAGGAGCTGTAATGAGAGATGCGCCAGCAGTCGCAGCATGTTGACGTTACCTGAAAAGGCACTTTTAGTGAAGCCGTCTTATCAGAATGGGGAATGTGCTAGTTCAGCGTTACGATCCTATCGCCATAGGAAGGGGATTCGAACGGGTAAAGGTCCGTTGACAAATGCAGCTGTGGCGAGAGTGATTTCGAAGTTCGAAGCCACTGTTTGTTTAGACGATATACCCTGTAGTGGCCGACCGGGCACAAGGCGTAATGGTGCTGAGACAGTTCAGGAAGAAATGGAGACTGTAGCGGGTTCGTCTATGCACGGGGAAGTCAGCGCTCGTGCAGTCGCACGTCGCACCGGCATTCCATACACTACTGTTTGGTTGGCACTTAGGCGTACCCTCCGATGCTATCCGTAGAAAATCCATCGGCATCATGAACTGTTACCTGGCGATTTAGTGAAGCGGAGAGCATTTGCGGTGTGGGCGTTTCAAAAGATGGCGGAAGATGACGATTGGTTGAGTAACGTGTTGTGGACACAACTGCAGAATTTGGGATACCGAAAATCCTAGAACTGTCGTGAAAACTCCATTGCACGACGAGAAAGTCACGGTATGGGTTGTATTTACATCTACCGTTATCGGGCTTTCTTTCCTCGATTCTGGTTTTCTAACTGCTACCGTGACGGGTGAGGGGTACGCCGATATGTTACGGAATCGCATCATCCCCAGCCTGGCTGAAAACACCTGCTGGAACGTACAATGTTTATGCAGGATGGCGCTCCACCCCATATTGCTAGACGCGTCAAAGATTTCTTGCGCGCGTCGTTTGGTGATGATCGTGAGCTCAGCCGCCACTTTCGTCATGCTTGGTCTGCTAGGTCGCCAGACCTCAGTCGGTGTGAATATTGGCTTTGGGGTTTCCTGAAGTCGCAAGTGTATCGTGATCGACCGACATCTCTAGGGATGCTGAAAGACAACATCCGACGCCAATGCCTCACCGTAACTCCGGCCATGCTTTACAGTGCTGTTCACAACATCATTCCTCGACTACAGCTATTGTTGAGGAGTGATGGTGGACATACTGAGCATTTCCTGTAAAGAACATCGTCTTGGCTTTGTCTTACTTTCTTATGCTAATTATTACTATTCAGATCAGATGAAGCGCCATCTGACGGACATTTTTTGAACTTTTGTATTTTTTTGGTTCTAATAAAACCCCAAAACCCCATGTCATTAAAAGCATGTGTGTCAATTTGTACCTCTCTACTACATTATACCGTGATTTATTCAGTTTTCAAATATATACTGACTTTTTCACCACCTGGTATATATACATTTGAAATATATAAATTCTTTTTGAAATAACTGTCATAAGCTTGGCACATGGTTTATCGATAATTAAATCAGTCAGAATAAATAGTTTTTACTGTTGAACTGAGAGAATTGGGTGTAGCAGTAGGTCAGAGACCTATCCGAGAATCCCTAAATGTACGGCGTCGCGCGAATATATTTATATGGTGGCAGCCTCGCTTTGGGTCCACGGAGATCCAGCACCGCCCAGCTTTTTTGCATTTCTGCGCATTTTTCCGCCCTTCTTTATTTGCCTTCGCCCAAAGCCGGAGAGAGAGAAATACCCCGACGGAATATTTATCGCTTCCCTCGTTATATTTTATCCGCAGAAAAACCTGTGCAAAGCTCGCGCAAACTAAGGGCCGCGAAAGTAGGCAGAGTGGAGGAGGGGGGAGGGGGTGCAGGGGGAGGGGAGAGGGATGAGAGAGGGATGAAGGAGAGGGACGAAGGTGGCGGAATCGTTGAGGGATGGGAAGCAGCTCGGCTTATTTACTTAGGAGGTGCGATGCATATTCATCCGCGACACAGCGGCGGATACCTCCGCAGACGCCCGGCCGGTGAATCCCCGCCCACCGCGGTCCTCCTGCCAGGGTAACCCCACCACTGCAGCCCAGGGGTGCCACCCTACCCCGCGCGCGGCTCTTCCTGTGCCATCCTTCTCCGCAACAATCCCCGTTGGCGGCGCGAGAAATTTGCAACCCCCGGGACGACTGTACTGCAAATAGCGGGCCCGCTCGGCCGCCGTGTGTTTAGATTCCGGCCCGGGGATTTAACTGATTACCGCCAGCGCCACGGCAGGTCGCAAATTCGCCCCTCCGGCGGCGCTCCGTCCTCCTAATGCTATCGAATTTTCAGCCTCGGGACTTAGCCGCCGCACGCGCGCCCTATTCCAACTTAACCGCTGCGCGTCTCTGGCACTGGGTACACCCCCTCCCCCAGCCCCCTTTTGCCGGCGCCGATGCCGCTGCGCACGAGGATTTATGCAGTTTGCTTGCAAATTGGCGAGAGGCGAATTTCTTGCCTTCTCGGAGCTCCGTTGGCCCTCATTAAGGAGTTCTGTGTGGGAGGGAAGGAGGTTAGGAAGTGGCGTTCTCAGAGGCAGGTGTCTCCTTGGGGACGAACTCGTACTGTGCGAAGCTGCCTTTTCACACTCGACGCGGACCTCAGATGCGGTGCTCATCTTCACATTTTATGAAAGTGTCTGCCGTGAATATGTACATTTATTACCTTGACACGGACACAAAAAAAGTAATATATTGGAGCATATGTGGTATACTGCACACTCAGCTACCACCTGCAACGTTGATGTACTTTCCTACAGGGTCAATCAATAAGCTACTCTCCCAAATAATTTCAATAACAAGCGGCAAACAATCAGTTATCTTTAAAGGTAATGGTACGGGAAAGGATTAATTCGCCCCAACGCTTCACTTTAGATTTTGCATTTATTGTCACATCCTTCAGTGCAAACCACAGAAAAAGCAAGTGTAAGAATGAGAAAATATTTGCGCTCGTAATATTTGGTATATAACTTAAGAATTACTTATAAACAACAGGAATCTATAACTACTCCTTTTATCAAACATATATTTAAGACCATAAACGATAAGAAGATAAACTGTTAATAAAGTCCCATTGAACTAGAGCAAGTATCACCTTTTCAGTCTCTGAATGAAGTCAGCAGCTGACATTTGGGACAATCAGAGGTACATTAAATGCGACACCGTAAAAAAATTGTTCAAATGGCTCTGAGCACTATGGGACTCAACATTTGAGGTCATCAGTCCCCTAGAACTTAGAACTACTTAAACCTAACCAACCTAAGGACACCACACACATCCATGCCCGAGGCAGGATTCGAACCTGCGACCGTAGCAGCCACGCGGTTCCGGACTGAAGTGCCTTGAACCGCACGGCCACCGCGGCCGACTGACACCGTAAAGGACGATCAATCACTACGAAATAAAACCACAGATTAAAGAAAATTCCTTTACAGCAATTAACAACAGTAGGAAATAATTAAGTCACGTCTCAACAAATGTATCAAAACCAAATCTTTCAGTTCTATAACAATGTTGGATCGTCGAATACGCCGGACTACCGACACAGAAGGCTAAATTTTACCAAACAGCAATTTCTCCAAATGAAACTTCCTGGCAGATTAAAACTGTGTGCCCGACCGAGACTCGAACTTGGGACCTTTGCCTTTCGCGGGCAAGTGCTCTACCATCTGAGCTACCAAAGCACGACTCACGCCCGGTCCTCACAGCTTTACTTCTGCCAGTATCTCGTCTCCTACCTTCCAAACTTTACAGAAGCTCTCCTGCGAACCTTGCAGAACTAGCACTTCTGGAAGAAAGGATATTGCGGAGACATGGCTTAGCCAAAGCCTGGGGGATGTTTCCAGAATGAGATCTTCACTCTGCAGCGGAGTGTGCGCTGATATGAAACTTCCTGGCAGGTTAAAACTGTGTACCCGACCTAGATTCGAACTCGGGACCTTTGCCTTTCGCGGGCAAGTGCTCTACCATCTGAGCTACCGAAGCACGACTCCCGGAGGAGAGCTTCTGTAAAGTTTGGAAGGTAGGAGACGAGATACTGGCAGAAGTAAAGCTGTGAGTACCGGGCGTGAGTCGTGGTTCGGTAGCTCAGATGGTAGAGCACTTGCCCGCGAAAGGCAAAGGTCCCGAGTTCGAGTCTCGGTCGGGTACACAGTTTTAATCTGCCAGGAAGTTTCATATCAGCGCACACTCCGCTGCAGAGTGAACATCTCATTCTGGAAATTTCTCCAAACCTAGAACTATCTTAATAGTGTACAATACTTAGGTTATCCAGAACTACTCTAATTCGCCTTTCTTGGGCATAACGGTGGAGTAGATAATTAACCTCTCATTTCATTCTCCTGGAAAATTGAGTGGCAATAGACGCTCGGGCAACTCTTACCCCGGGAAAGAGGATGGCTCCACCAGGAGGAGGAAACATTTACCCGAACTGGAAAGGGAACTCCTCTAACACGAGCTACTAGGTTGGACGAAGACCAGTTTTTAATCATTAACCAAAGCTTGCTGGCCAGCGGACGAAAATTACAGAGGCAAAGGTAGCTTTATTTGTGCTCACAAGAACTGATTACTTCTGCAAATGGGATTCCGGCAGAACTACCGCCGTAGTATCAATACGGGAATTCGGGACTGAGGAGAGCAAGTCAGCAACGGTCTCTACCCAATACAAGCAACATTTCAGACAGACCGAGCAACCAACATCAGTCGTGGCTAGGAGGATTACTAAATAGAAACTCTAGCACTACCTTAAACATAATTAAATAGAGAATATAAATGCCACGGGGACCAAACTCCTTAACACAAGAATATGTACACAATAAGAGTGACTAAAATTAAATATGCCTACGTACTAAAACACAACAGATATTAGCGAACATTAACGTAATCTCGCAATTCAGACATGAATGAAATTAATCGGCTACAGTTCACTCTATCTCTCCGCCTGACAGTACAAGGTTATTTAAACATTTTACAACGTACTTATCCAAACAGTGACCTACGCCGTCCATGTGAAAACAACGGCTTGCACAAGGTCCACAGCCCAAAATTTTTATTTATTTATTTCCAGAATGAGATTTTCACTCTGCAGCGGAGTGTGCGCTGATATGAAACATCCTGGCAGATTAAAACTGTGTGCCCGACCGAGACTCGAACTCGGGACCTTTGCCTTTCGCGGGCAAGTGCTCTACCATCTGAGCTACCGAAACACGACTCACGCCCGGTCCTCACAGCTTCACTTCTGCCAGTACCTCGTCTCCTACCTTCCAAACTTTACAGAAGCTCTTCTGCCAACCTTGCAGAATTAGCACTCCTGGGAAAAGGATATTGCGGAGACATGGCTTAGGACGAAATGGAACAGCCCAAGCAGTTATTCCAAAGGCACCTGTATTCTTTCGTGGGTGCCGGATTAATTTTACGCTCGACGTCGCAGGAGGAAGCTGTGAGGACCGGGCGTGAGTCGTGCTTCGGTAGCTCAGATGGTAGAGCACTTGCCCGCGAAAGGCAAAGATCCCGAGTTCGAGTCTCGGTCGGGCACACAGTTTAAATCTGCCAGGAAGTTTCATTTATTTATTTGTTTATTTTTTTACGACACGCGCCTTAGGTAAGTCAGCATGGCGTTCAAATGCACTATCATGCAAGGGGGCAGTTACACACGCGCAAGGCAATTTCCGATCACAAACTCAAAGCAGAGAAACCTTGCCAAAAAGTTAATAGTAGCTCCCACAACACCGGGAGATTGGGCCCGTCACACGACACCAACTCCTGGAGGTGACCGGCAGCCGCAGACGGACTTCATAGATTCCAAAGCCCATGAACGGAAACCGAACGTTGTCCACAGACTCACGGCCTCTTGTGTCCTCACGCCCCGGGTTTTCGGGCACATCCAGACTTAGCATAGAGGGACCGAGCGTCCCGCTGCAGAACGGTCGTCAAGGGGCAAACACTCGTCTCTACTGCCTCGTCCGCCCTCGGCACGGCACAAACGTGAAACAGATGTTCAGTACTATTGTCTGTTTACCACGTTCCATGGTAATGACATGCTACTTAACGTTTGAATATTTTAACTGCAACTGAATCGGAACTCAATAATCATGACGTAGACTTTCGCCTATAGCCAGCCCTGTAACAGAAGTGTAATATACTTTCTTATTCCATTTTGAAACGATGGAATTCACTTTATGTGCGCTGTAGTCTTTTTCTGAAGTTGTTAACATTACTCCGGAAAAGTTAAGTTTTTCCAAGTGTGAACAAACTGTTTCAAGGTACATCGCTTTCATGTACCCAGGTATAAATGTGTAATTCAAATTTAAAAGTGTTGTGATTTGATCCACTAAAAGTATTTCTTAAGAGACATCGTAGTCGCCGTTGTCTGTATGAAATATTTGTTATTACGACTGCAGTTTCGGCCTTAGGGCCATTTTCAAGTAACACTGCAACAGTTACCTAAACACCAAAAAAACTACGTGCACAGGCAGTATCTTTAGTAAATGTATTTTCGCGCCAACAGACTTGGCTCCACATGTTGTCAGTGCACCTGAGCTTTTATTTGTCATAGATTCTTAGAACGATGGTAACAGTGACAATACAGCACATATTTAACAACATATTGCGATGTAATAAGTGTCGTACTCATCGGATCTTGTAGGACCCTCACAGTCAAAAGGCTGCATTTTGACGACAACATGTACACATGTCAGATAGTCTTATATCCTGACAGAATGTAAGTTATGTACATTTCTCACCAATTTTTATGATTACGCTACTATCTTAATGAAATGTTTGTTTAATTATGTATATACACCCTGCGCTTCATTTTTGTTGTTTTTTGGTGTTTAGGTAACTTTTGCAGTGTTACTTGAAAATGGCCCAAAGACCGAAATTGCAATCGTAATAATAAATATTTCATACAGTCAACGGCGTCTATGATGTCTTTTAAGAAATATTGTATGACTGTGAATCCCAACCATGAGAAGTTAATCCACTAAAAGTAGTTCGTGGAAACCTGAAGCACTTGAAACAGTGGGTTTGCCTATAAATAAGTTTTCTGCTACCAGTCACGATTACCTTTTACTTACACTTACAAGATCGTTTAGGGAAATGATTCCCAATTTCAAATGCGTTTTTGCCTGTGTCCAGTGCCATTTTTGCTTCATGCTTTTGATGTGTGAGGTTTTGCTTTGTTGTATTGACTTTATTGCAATAAAAAAACTACAAATTGCGCCATTTTTATATATTGCAGGAAAGTCAACACAACAAAGCAGAACCACACACATCAAAAATATGACTTAAAAATGGCGTGCTACACAGAGAAAAACGCACTTGAAAATGAGAAACATTTCCCAAAACACGTCGTGTAAAGCAGATATAAAACAAAATCGTGACTGATATTTATAAATAAACTCGTTAAAACTGTTGCAGAGCTATGTTCAATAATCTATGTATTTCATTTGTTAGTCTATTATGCACCAATAATCAGTAACGGAAATCAAATTAAGAAGTATTATTAAAAACCAGTTACAAGTTAAAAACGTTTTGAAGTAGAAGCTGTTGCGAAATAACAAAAATTTCCATTCTGAAGGTAAAGAAAATTGGTAAAACAGAGAAATTCAGTTCATTTGCAAATATCAAGTGTTCCGTGGTAGAAGACTTGTATTTTCTTACGTCTCAAATGCACAGTTTCGTGCATGATCGACAAAGTGTGGCTTAAATGTCCACACATTATGTAACTAGACGTAAAAATGAACAGAATTTTACCCACCATAAAACTCTGCAACTGAAGAATGAAAGATATTGTCAAAATAGCTTTAACATATTATGCAGCACTTACACGTGCAGAACTTGCCGGACTTACAAACGCTGCGCAAAACACAATCTCATGCCTCACATCAACAAAGACAGTGGAAAATGTGGGAAACTGTTTATGGTAGTCAGTAGTGTGCATTCCTCTGTGTGAGTCTAAAATCAGTCACAAGAATGAAACACCCGCCAGGGAACACCATATGTTCCTAAGTACATCACCCTCCACATACAACAGTCTTCCCTAATTAAAATGCTGTTGAAAATTCCTTTGTGTAACATCACTTGCGAAGAATCTCCGAAGCTTCAAACAATACTAATCTCTGCCGATTCGGTCGTAATAAATGGACCGGGATAACGTCATGAGATGAATGAGACCGTCGACAGAAGATGAGGTTAACTACAAGAACGAGGCAACGCCACAAGACAGTAGTGAATTGCAGGAAGGCATGCAGAGGATGGAGACTGAACACTATAACATACAGATTCTCCAAAAATAAGCGCAAAATATGTCTAGTTTCAAAAGCAGATACAAATACGCTTGACGCCTTGATACGAGAGTCTCCACTCCTTCCAAACCGACTATATAAGGACAGATGAGATTTGGCTATATTCAGACACATAGTATTGAGAGGTTTATAACAAATAAATTAATAAAAGATGATACTGATCGCCCATGCCACACAAAACAGGTCATAACACTGATACAGAAGCAAAGAAAACGGCATGCAAAATTTAAAAGAATGCAAAATCTTCAAGATAAACGAAGTTTTACTGACGCTCGAAATTTAGCACAGACGTCAATCCGCGATGCTTTTTCTACAACGAAACACTGTCTCGAAACCGGGCTGAAAACCCAAAGAGATTCTGGTTATACACACATCAAAACAAGTTTAGCAGCCACGGTTCCCAGAGTTCCGGAACCTGTACGGAAATTTGCAATAGAGGTCAACCAACATAAACATCATTTCTGCCCTTTTTATTACTCATGGAAACTACAGATTGCGTTTTGTACCACCATAGAGCGAGAAATTTAGAGGTGGTGGTCCTGATTGCTGTACACACCGGTACCTCTAATACGCAGTAGCACGTCCTCTTGCATGAATGCAGGCCTGTATTTGTCGTGCCATACTAGCCACACGTTTATCAAGGCACTGTTGATCCAGACTGTCCCACTCCTCATCGGCGATTCAGTGTAGATCCCTCAGAGTGGTTGGTGGGTCACGTCGTCCATAAACAGGACTTTTCAATCTATACCAGTCACTAATTGTCGTCCATGAAGACGAATGCCTCCCCCAGTATGGTTGTACTATCTGTCGGAGGATGGCATTCACGTATCGTACAGCCGTTACGGCGCCTTCCATGACCACCAGCGGTTTACGTCGGCCACATAATGCCACGCAAAAACAGCAGGGAACCTCCACCTTGGTGCACTCGCTGGACAGTTAGTCTAAGGCGTTCATCCTGACCGGGTTGCCCTCAAACACGTCTCCGATGATTCTCTGATTAAAGGCATATGCGACACTCATCGGTGAAGAGAACGTGATGCGAATCGTGAGCGGTCGATCCGGCATGTTGTTGGGCTCATCTGTACCGCGCTGCATAGTGTCGTGGTTGCAAAGATGGACCTCGCCATGGACGTTGGGAGTGAAGTTGCGCATCATGCAGCCTATTGCGCACAGTTTGGGTCGTAACAAGACGGTCGTAATAAACTGAAGACGGACTAAGCGCGAGTTAATGGTTTTTGTCAACCTTTTTTACCCCTCGCTCCGTCACGTAGATTATAAAGGTAAAAGTTATCTGATAAAAACCACCATTTTCGTTTTTGAGTGTAAAAAACCTACAGACGTGCTAACTACTTATACCATTAAACGCTTTATTATAATGAGCATCACACCAATAAATTACTCATATTGGTTGTTGATCTAGATGAGGACTTGCAAAACTGTTCCGCAGGAAGTGAGCAAGTGCTCCGCGCAAAACTATTCATAACACGGCGTTTTCCCTACATTTTGACGTAAAAATTGTTTTTTTAAATTTTATTGTGATATTTCTGTCATTAGGTATGATTAAGTAAAGTAATCACTGAATTAAATAAGCTTTTTTCATTTTTTTAAATCTTATTGAACTCCAAAATAAACAGGACCAGAATTTTAAAAGTGCTAGAGGAAATGTTTGGGAACCCTTGACCTTGATTAATTAATTTTAATTGCTGTCGTGCAGTGAGGGTAATGATCTTGTATTGCCGCTGGTGTGCCATACATAGACACATAAAAATAAATTTTCATCACCCCAGTTCCCAGAACTCCTGAAGATAGACGTTGACTGCGCGAATTGTATCACAGACAAAGTCCTTTTCACTGTTCATAGATGTCACTAAACCCACCCAAAGATGTAAACAACCATGCATGAGCAGCACCTATTAGACGGAGGGGGTCCGACAGCCGATCACTTATAGTCATTACACCAGAAAGGAGGAACACGTCTCGTGCTGTTTGTAGTTCAACCATGCCTAGACGGTCAATACCGTGGTTCGATCGCGTCGGCATTACTTTGTGCCAGAAAGGCCTCTCAACAAGAGAAGTGTCCAGGCGTCTCGGAGTGAACCAAAGCGATGTTGTTCGGACATGGAGGAGATACAATGAGACAGGAACTGTCGACGACATGCCTCGCTCAGGCCGCCCAAGGGCTACTACTGCAATGGATGTCCACTATCTACGGATTATGGCTCGGAGGAACCCTGATACCAACGCTACAATATTGAATAATGCTTTTCGTGCAGCCACAGGACGTCGTTTTACGACCCAAACTGTGCGCAATAGGCTGCATGATGCGCAACTTCACTCGCAACGTCGATGGCGAGATCCATCTTTGCAACCACGACACTATGCAGCGCGGTACAGATGGGCCCAACAACATGCCAAATCGATCGCTCAGGATTCGCATCACGTTCTCTTCACCGATGAGTGTCGCATATGCCTTCAACGAGAGAATCATCGGAGACGTGTTAGAAGGCAACTCGGTCAGACTGAAGGCCTTAAACTAACTGTCCAGCGAGTGCAGATAGGTGGAGGTTTCCTGCTGTTTTGGCGTGGCATTATGTGGGACCGACGTAAACCGCTGGTGGTCATGGAAGGCGCCGTAACGGCTGTACGATACGTGAATGCCATCCTCCGGCAGATAGTGCAACCATACTGGGGAGGCATTCGTCTTCATGGACGACAATTCGTGACTGGGATAGATTGAAAAGTCCTGTTTACGGACAACGTGACCCACCAACCACTCTGAGGGATCTACACTGAATCGCCGATGAGGAGTGGGACAGTCTGGACCAACAGTGCCTTGATGAACGTGTGGACAGTATGCCACGACAAATATAGGCCTGCATCAATGCAAGAGGACGTGCTACTGCGTATTAGAGGTACCAGTGTGTACAGCAATCTGGACCACCACCTCTGAATGTCTCGCTGTATGGTGGTACAAAACGCAATGTGTAGTTTTCATGAGCAATAAAAAGGGCAGAAATGATGTTTATGTTGACCTCTGTTCCAAATTTCCGTACAGGTTCCGGAACTCTGGGAACCCCGGTTATGCTAAACTTGTTTTGATGTGTGTATAACCAGAATCTCTTTGGGTTTTCAGCCCGGTTTCGAGACAGTGTTTCGTTATGGAAGAAGCATCGCGGAGTGACGTATGTGCTAAATTTCGAGCGTCAGTAAAACTTCGTTAATCTTGAAGATTTTGCGTTCTTTTAAATTTTGCATGCCGTTTTCTTTGCTTCTGTATCAGTGTTTTCACCTGTTTTGTGTGGCATGGGCTATCAGTACCATCTTGTATTAATTTATTTGTTATAAACCTCTCAATACTAAGTCTCTGAATTCAGCCAAATCTCGTCTGTCCTTATATAGTCGGTTTGGAAGGAGTGGAGACTCTCGTATCAAGGCGTCAAGCGTATTTGTATCTGCTTTTGAAACTAGACATATTTTGCGCTTATTTTTGGAGAATCTGTATGTTATAGTGTTCGGTCTCCATCCTCTGCATGTCTTCCTGCAATTCACTACTGTCTTGTGGCGTTGCCTCGTTCTTATAGTCAACCTCATCTTCTGTCGACGGACTCATACATCTCATGACGTTATCCCGGTCCATTTATGTAGGGTCTCTGTCCTAAGAATCGTCAGGCGCATTTTTTTCTGGTGTTTGGACAGATATTTGCAGTTTCTTTCTTGCAGTATGTAACTGGAGTCAGCCCAAACAAACCGTGCTCATCACGTCTTACATGCGACGACCAATGTCGACAGAAAGCGTCGGTTTGTTCGCCGTTACAAACTAAATTATTTTTGACATGGAATTTTACGTGGCCATTCGATAGAGCCGTCCCAGATTAGTCTATTCCGATATTCGCTTTATCGATATGTATTAACAGGCACAGTAAAACGCAGTGACAGCACCCACCTTCGCCCGGGCTGACTGCAACCGCCAAGCATGCAGCGCTACTCAGTCGCTGTTGGATTGTCTTCGTGTTTGACTGTCGCTGTTAATACACATCGATAAAACGAATGTCGGTCAAGGCTAATTTGGGAGCGCTCTGTCGAATTGGTGCGTTAAATTAAGATTTGAAAATATTTTGTTTGTAATGAGAAACAAGCCGACGCTTTCTGTTGTCAATATGTGTCGCATGAAACATGTGACCATCAATAACTCTTTGGGTTGACTGCAGCGACGCAATGCAAAAACGAAATTGCAAATACCTGCCCAAACACCAGATAAAATGCGCCTGACGACTTTTGGAAGAGACACCCGGTGTACGATGTAAACAGAAATGATAGTAGCTCACTTTCTTGGAGTCACTCCCGAAATTACTTCCACATCTGTCGATTTTCTTTCGTTATCAGCGACGTACTGGGCGCTCTCTGTGCGGAAGCTCTGAATCCAAGTCACGAATGTTGTCCAGTGTTGAGTAAGCTCGTCCACTGAACGACAATGCCTATCTTTCTATAGTTTTGCTTGTCCTGATGATGGGGTACGCCAGAAATGCAACATTTTCTGATAAGCTGAATCTTTATGGGCATGCCGAATTTCTGCTCGAATTTCGTTGTTGAAGTCTTCTCGTGTTGCCGCAACATTTCGACCAATTTTGTATTCGTGATCTTCACGTGATTACGAGCAGGAAATTGGTCGAAACTTTGTGACAACACAGTGGCACGACTCGGCTGATACCATAGTGAAAATCTGGTGGAGATTAGGGCATATGCGTTGCTTTGTATCTCTACTGTGGCGGTCTGTAGCATCTCGTTGCACTTTCCAGTTTTGTGCGCACAGCGAGCAAGAACAGCGCCGCCTGCCACTTACAAACCGCCCAATTTTTCTCAGCCAACGTAACTTAATTCTCATGTGTTGCCTCTTCATGCCAATTCGCGGCCGCGCACTGCAGGTGCAACGAAGACCCTCCTGCAGCGTTTAGCCCCCCTCATAGACTTCGGATTCGGCTCCCTCTGATTTGCATCTCTTCGCTCGCATGAACCGCTGGCTATGAGGATAGCATTTTGGCACAGACAGCGAGCTTCATACCAGAGCAGGGAATTGACTGAAATCACAGGCGACTCCCTTCCATGGCAAGGGCATTGGAAAGTTGGCAACAAGCAACGACAAATGTCTAAGTCGGAGTGCCGACTATGTAGAGAAGTAGCTGGAAGGTGGAGCTAAATGTTGCAAATAAAGCATCTTTGGTTTTTACTGTGGTTTCAATTTCGCGACCTATCTGAGGATGAAGAAAATAGCCCTCGTATGATGCTGTGCGTCCCACTGTTGTCAGCAACAGTTGCTTTAGTCTGGTTGCATTTGGCTGCACCTGAGCGATCGTTGGCTGTAGTTTGATGTCGAGTACCTAGCCTTGTTCTTTAAGTTTATTTGAAAAATAGATTTGCAGTCGATAAATTACATTTTCGGTCGGTCATATACAATAATTACTCTCAGACTGTGACTGACAAGTTTGGACGCTACCTGTGACTCACCGTGCCGAAGACAGTGGTAAACGCTTCCCACGCCCGGGTTCCCGGGTTCGATTCCCGGCGGGGTCAGGGATTTTCTCTGCCTCGTGATGGCTGGGTGTTGTGTGCTGTCCTTAGGTTAGTTAGGTTTAGGTACTTCTAAGTTCTAGGGGACTGATGACCATAGATGTTAAGTCCCATAGTGCTCAGAGCCATTTGAACCATTTGAACAGTGGTAAATAATGTTAAACACACACTGGACCACCTTTCCTAGTATCGAAGAGAACAGTACCGCTGAACACCAACAACACACGGAGCGTAGCTCCAGTTTTAAGTAATGTGTCAAGCAGACATGTCTGCATGAGGGGAACGTGCTTCTCCCTGTTACACTGAACAACTCTACCGCAAGCTGCATCAACCATGTCGTTCTACTGCATGGATCAGAGGACTCAATAAATAACCTAAAATTTCTCATCAGTTTACGTCACTTTTCTGTAGCAGGATTTAGTAGTGGTGGTACTAGTAGTAGTAGTAGTAGTAGTAGTAGTAGTAGTAGTTGTTGTTGTTGTTGTTGTTCAGATTCATTGTGCACTACAGCACACTCATTACGGCCCGTACACACCTATCTACGAGGTGCATTCAAGCTCTAAGGCCTGCGATTTTTTTTTTCTAATTAACTACTCACCCGAAATCGATGAAACTGGCGTTACTTCTCGACGTAATCGCCCTGCAGACGTACACATTTTTCACAACGTGGCGTCATGATTCCATGGCAGCGGCGAAGGCTTCTTTAGGAGTCTGTTTTGACCACTGGAAAATCGCTGAGGCAATAGAAGCACGGCTGGTGAATGTGCGTCCACGGAGAGTGTCTTTCATTGTTGGAAAAAGCCAAAAGTCATTAGGAGCCAGGTCAGGTGAGTAGGGAGCATGAGGAAACACTTCAAAGTTGTTATCACGAAGAAACTGTTGCGTAACGTTAGCTCGATGTGCGGGTGCGTTGTCTCGGTGAAACAGCACATGCGCAGCCCTTCACGGACGTTTTTGTTGCAGTGCAGGAACGAATATGTTCTTCAAAACATTTTCGTAGGATGCACCTGTTGCCGTAGTGCCCTTTGGAACGCAATGGATAAAGATTACGGCCTCGCTGTCCCAGAACATGGACACCATCATTTTTTCAGCACTGGCGGTTACCCGAAATTTTTTTGGTGGTGGTGAATCTGTGTGCTTCCATTGAGCTGATTGGCGCTTTGTTTCTGGATTGAAAAATGACATCCACGTCTCATCCATTGTCACAACCGACGAAAAGAAAGTCCCATTCGTGCTGTCGTTGCGCGTCAACATTGCTTGGCAACATGCCACACGGGCAGCCGTGTGGTCGTCCGTCAGCATTCGTGGCACCCACCTGGATGACACTTTTCGCATTTTCAGGTCGTCATGCACGATTGTGTGCACAGAACCCACAGAAATGCCAACTCTGGAGGCGATCTGTTCAACAGTCATTTGGCGATCCCCCAAAACAATTCTCACCACTTTCTCGATCATGTCGTCAGACCGGCTTGTGCGAGCCCGAGGTTGTTTCGGTTTGTTGTCACACGATGTTCTGCCTTCATTTAACTGTCGCACCCACGAACGCAATTTCGGCACATCCATAACTCCATCACCACATGTCTCCTTCAACTGTCGATGAATTTCAATTGGTTTCACACCACGCAAATTCTGAAAACGAATGATTGCACGCTGTTCAAGTAAGGAAAACGTCGCCATTTTAAGTATTTAAAACAGTTCTCATTCTCACCGCTAGCGGTAAAATTCCATCTGCCGTACGATGCTGCCATCTCTGGGACATCTCCAGTCCGGAGAAAAAAAATCGGAGGCGTTAGAACTTGAATGCACCTCGTATATCTACATGGATACTCTGCAAATCACACTTAAGTGCCTGGCACAGCGTTCATCGAACCATCTTCATTATAATTCGCTGTTATTCCAGCATCGATCAGCGCGTGGATAAAACGAACACCTACACATTTCCGTGCTAGCTCTGATTTCCCTTATTTTATTTTGATGATCGTTTCTCCCTATGCAGGTCGGTGTCAACAAAATATTTTCGCTTTCGGAGGAGAAATTTGGCGATTGAAATTTCGTGATAAGATTCCACCGCAACGAAAAACGCCTTTATTTTAATGATGCCCACACCAAATCCTGTATCATGTCAGTGACTCTCTCTCTCCGAGTACATAAATATCATAAAACAGAAATGAATCAGATTACACAGTAGTGATAAAATGGCAGAATACGGAAAGGAGAACAGCTGACCATTAAAACTACACTATGAAGAATAGCAGCTTTGTTTTGCGTGTACAGTAAAGTAGAACGAATACATAATTAAATGTGGAGCTGATTTTGGGTATAAAGGGTGTGAAATTTACTGCACATTACTGTCACATCTGTCACCAATAACCAAGGTGGATGTCTAGTTGAATAGTGCATGGAAGAGTGGGGGAGTAGGACACATTTGGGAATGCATTTGATTCAACTCTTTCATAGTTAATCAACTGTAGTGGTTGGCGAATGGTGACGTGAAATTCTCTCACCGACCCATCACCGGATGTTTGTAGTGGATGAGAGGTCTGGAGAACGTGCCGTCCGGTGCGACAGTCAAACAATCCCTTTATTAAGGTAGTTTAGGTCAGCACGGTCAACAAGCGGTCTTACAATATCTTGTTGAAATACGACATCACTAAACCTCGAACATAATGAACAGCCTCTGGCGTTAATGCATCAGAAATGCAACACCTACAGACCACAACATCTAACACGTGAGACAGAAGTAATCATGTTGTGTACACAAGGACGTCCCATATCACCACACCACGTACCGGACCCGTATGACGACGATCAATACAATTACCAACAGTAATGCTCATTGAAGTCTCACACATGGCTACATCCATTGACATTCTCTGCACAGAACCGAGACTCGCCTTGCAAGACGACGTGCTGCTATTGGGCTCTCCAAGTTCGACCGTTCCTCTCTGCCGCTGAATCAAGAGAATCTGCAACCATCACTGTGGTGCTGATAAGTCTATGGCGCTCCAGATATCGTCACTGTCTACTGGATATTTGTCTTGCTTTAAATAAACCCACATTCTGACTGAAAGCTGTACAATTCTGCATGGCTAACCAAACAGTACGACTCTCCTGTTGGGAGCTAATCTCGTGGGAACATTGTCATCTATTCGTTGTTCTATTTATACAAATAATGAAGGTTATTTTGTTGATTCTGCCTTGGTCAGAATAGTATTTTTTAGACTTTTCTGCAGGCCGCTGTGGCCAAGCGGTTCCAGGCCCTACAGTCTGGAACCGCGTGACCGCTACGGTCGCAGGTTCCACTCCTGCCTCGGGCATGGATGTGTGTGGTGTCCTTAGGTTTAGAACAGTCCTTAGGTTTAAAAGAGTGTAGTTGACTAATGACCTCAGATGTTAAGCGCCATAGTGCTTAGCGCCATTTGAACCATTAGACCTTTCTGTGCACCCATAAGCGTCCCTATGAAGTTTTATGTGTATTATTTTTTTTAATTATATATTTCTAGTTCTGTAGGACCAAATGGAGGAGCAAATCTTCTTGGTCGTGAAACGTGGTAGCACATAATATTACACTGCTACCCATTAAGATTGCTGCACCACGAAGATGACGTGCTACGGACCCGAAATTTAACCGACAGGAAGAAGATGCTGTGATATGCAAATGATTAGCTTTCCAGAGCATTCAGACGAGGTTGGCGACACCTACAACGAGCTGACATGAGGAAAGTTTCCAACCGATTAATCATACACAAACAGCAGTAGACCGGCGTTGCCTGCTGAAACGTTGTTGTGATGCCTCGTGTCAGGAGGAGAAATGCGTACCATCACGTTTCCGACTTTGATAAAGGTCGGATTGCGGTTTATCGTATCGCGACATTGCTGCTCGCGTTGGTCGAAATCCAATGACTGTTAGCCGAATATGGAATCGGTGGGTTCAGGAGGGTAATACGGAACGCCGTGATGGATCCCAACGGCCTCGTGTCACTAGCAGTCGAGATGACAGGCATCTTATCCGCATGGCTGTAACGGATCGGGCAGTCACGTCTCGATCCTTGAGTCAACAGATGGCGAAGTTTGCAAGACAACAACCATCTGCACGAACAGTTCGACGACGTTTGCAGCAGCATGGACTATCAGTTCGGAGAGCATGGCTGCGGTTACCCTTGACGCTGCCTCACAGACAGGAGCGCCTGCGATGGTGTACTCAACGACGAACCTGGATGCACGAATGGCGAAACGTCATTTTTTCGGATGAATCCACGTTCTGTTCACAGCATCATGATGGTCGCATCCGTGTTTGGCGACATCGCGCTGAACGCACATTGGGAGCGTGTATTCGTCATCGCCATACTGGCGTATCACCCGGCGTGGTGGTATGGGTTGCCATTGGTTACACATCTCGGTCACCTCTTGTTCGCATTGACGGCACTTTGAACAGTGGACGTTACATTTCAGATGTGTTACGAACCGTGGCTCTACCCTTCATTCATCCCTGCGAAACCCTACATTTCAGCAGGATAATTCACGACCGCATGTTGCAGGTCCTTTACGGCGCTTTCTGGATACAGAAAATGTTCGACTGCTGATTTTCCAGCACATTCTCCAGATCTCTCACCAATTGAAACCGTGTGATCAATGGTGGCCGAGCAACTGGCTCGTCACAATGCGCCAGTCACTACTCTTGATGAACTGTGGTATCGTGTTGAAGCTGCATGGGCAGCTGTACCTGTACACGCCATCCAAGCTCTGTTTGACTCAATGCCCAGGCGTATCAAGGCCGTTATTACGGCCAGTGGTGGTTGTTCTGGGTACTGATTTCTCATGATCTATGCACCCAAATTGCGTGAAAATGTAATCACATCTCAGTTTTAGTATAATATATTTGTCCTATTAATACCTGTTTATCATATGCATTTCTTCTTGGTGTAGCAATTGTAATGGCCAGTAGTGTACATAAAAGATTTCATCACAGTGTATTCTTGTCATTTAGTATCCTGAGACAGAGTTAAGGAAGTGCTCATATACTCGTGTAATGCTGGAAGGCCACCTGCGCGACCTCTCGTCGCAAGATAAACTTGCTGACACGTCTGTGTTTGCTGATGACGGCCGCGACCGCGCCCTGCGAAACGTCGCCGGAGCTGGAGCTTGGGCGGGAGTCCTACGCCGGTTCATTAACCCGGTATTAGCGCCGTGTATCTATCTGATGGCGGCCGGCGTCCCGCGCCGCGGCTAATGCGGTCTCTGGCCGGCCGGCCGGCCGCCGCCATTATCTGCCGCCGCCGCTCCCACCCCGCGCACGGCGAGGGCTAGCAGGCTGGCCAACCCCTTTCTGCCCTATAAAACCTGGTTTATTGGCAACCTGTGGTAAGGCGCCCAGGGGCCTGCCCAGGAAGCGGAAATTAGGGGGCCCGGAACCTCTGTGCGACTGCGTGTGTGTGGGAGTGTGTGTGTGTGTGTGTGTGTGTGTGTGTGTGTGTGTGTGTGCGCGCGCGAGCAAGGCGCGAGTGGAAGTCCGAGGGGCGAGAAAGGGACGGGGTAGCGCCGGCGCGGGCAGGATGGAGCATGTGAGGGAAATTTGGCCCCAGAGTGGTGGCCAACCTGATAATGTCCCGCCGCCGTCTCCGCTGCTGGGATTCCCCGCACTGCCGGGGAGTTGACTTATGCTGGCCGCGCGTAAAAGGAAAGGGGGGAGTGCTGGAAGGGGGTGCAGAGGGGCGGCTAAAGTGCCGGACAGATTGCGGACGCAGTTAGCTACCAACCTGTTGGCACCAAGTTTCCCCTCCCCTGAGAGCTTCCACCAGGCACCACTACACTTAGGACGATTTGGAAAAATTTGTGGTAAGGTCTTATGGGACCAAACCGCTGAGGTCATCGGTCCCTAAGCTAACATACTATTCAATCTAACTGAAACTTACGCTAAGGACGACACATACACCCATAACCGCGCGAGGACTCGAACCTCCTATGGGGGCAGCCGCGCGGACCGTGACAAGACTCCCTAGACCACGCGGCTACCCCGCGCGTTTTACGACAATTTGGTACGCATCGTAATTTCAAACTGAGCGAAGACTTACCTTCGGGTGTTTCTGTGCGGCCATCCGGATTCAGGCTTTCTGACTTTTCCCTAAGACGAATGCCCAAGCACACGGCCGACTTGCTTCATCAATTCGAGCTTGTGTTCCGTCTGTAATTTCCACAGAAGTGTCTGAACGGCAAACCATAACGTTAATTTCTCCTTCCTTTCCTAATTTCACATCTGGCTGAAACCTCTGTTGTTGAGAGTTGAACTGAGTCGTAGTAGAACGTTCAAATGGGTCAAATGGCTCTGAGCACTATGGGACTTAACTGCTGAGGTCATCAGTCCCCTAGAACTTAGAACTACTTAAACCTAACTAACCTAAGGAGATCACACACATCCATGCCCGAGGCAGGATTCGAACCTGCAACCGTAGCGGTCGCACGGTTCCAGACTGTAGCGCCTAGAACCGCTCGGCCACTCCGGCCGGCCAGTAGAACGTAAACTACGTGCACAGGTCCTGGCGGGGCCATCGGTACCGACCGATCACCATGTCATCGTATGCCAATAGCATCAGTGGAAACTTTGAACTGGTAATACCACGTCAAGTTGCTTCTCAATTGGCATCTCTCCATTCCAGAACTACCCACCAAGAAAAAAGGTCTGGCACTAAGTAGATTCGAACCCGTGCCCTCCACATGGTAGTAGGCCGTGCTCAGCACTCAGCTACGGAACCAATTCAGTTACAATCCTTTCAGATGTCGTTTCAGCGTTCATTCCGTGAATAACGTCAACTAATACGTGATGTATTGGAATCAGAACAGGTAGCAGAATAATGTTGACGTTATAAAAACGCCAAGAGCATGTGGAAACAAGAATTCAGTTTCAATACATGCAAGTGCCTTACAGTCTCTCTCTCTCTCTCTCTCTCTCTCTCTCTCTCTCTCTCTCTCTCTCTATCGCTCTCGCTCTCTCTCTTGTAAAATAAAATAACGATATTCAGGTTCTTAATGCTATTTTGGAATTATCTTTTGTGTAGATATAGAGATGAGAATTGAAACCTCAGCCACGACAGGTAATTCGTACTATAGAACCACTTTGCTCTTTACAATTGTTTTCCAGCGTTTCTCATGTCAATAAATTCACTCCTTTTCCTAGCACCTTCTGTCTATGATTCCGACCACGAGTTAGTCACTTACTCGAATGCGTAGTTAGAATTTTGTTGTGGAAAGTGTTCCATCGACTTACATTGCGTGAACTTCATGGGCCATAGCATTTAATGACCCAGCTTTTCTGCTATTGTCTTTCTCAGAATCTTCGCAGCTTTAAGGGGTAGGCATGGTTATAGGCAGAGCAGAGTATTAGTTAGGGCCAAAAACCGTAAAGCAGATGAGGCCATTCAAGTATTTGAAAAGTTGGATTAAGAAAGACATATATTCGGAACAGGACATCAAAATAAGAATAGTGCTGGCGGAAGAGGCATTTCTATCGCAGAAATGAGTCGCAGCTGGTGGTTTGAACACAGATTTAAGGAAGCCACTAGGGGAATTCCTGATAGAGAGCTTGGCTCTATACAGATCGAAATCAAGGGCAATGAGAAATCGTGAAGGGAAGAATAGTTACTATTATTAGTAACAAGGCATAAATCTCTCGGAGTAGGCCAGGATATGGTAAGACGTTGGAATTTGGAGGAGTTTTTTGAACTTCGAATCACAATTTTACTATGTCGACAATGCATATGATGGTTAACTGGAACAAAGCGGACAAGAGATTAACAGCAATGTGACAAGTTGGGATTCTTTACTCGTGGTCATAACTGACATGTGTCCCATTGAAACATGGAAGAAAAACAATATTATCATTTAGTTAAGCACACATGGCATGGGACAGCATCACGTGACGTAGGAGAGGTAGTGGGATACATGAGTAAATGAGGGTATACACACAGAAAAACCGCTCACCCATCAGTTCATATGCAAATTAATATAACACCACTATTCACCACCACTAGTAGACACACGCCTATAATAAGCCCACCAGAGAAAGCCTGAATGAATTTTCTATGCGTATACCGTCTATGAAAACACTGAAGACGTCTACGAGTGGCAGGAACAGTCTGATGACGTGACAGAAGGCGAAATGACGGTACACGTACATCACATGGGCTATCCAGCACTATAATCAGAGTTTCGGGATTGCACTGAAAAGCGGCGGTAGGCAGAGAGGACGCTCATTCGCAATTTCTAAAACCAGTGGGAAAAGAGGCAACCAAACGGCTATTTCAGTTGAATTGTAGAGTCTACGAGCCTACGGACTTACCATCATATTTTCGGAAAAATGTAGTCTACGAAATTCCGAGTCTAGTAAGGGCTGGTATGTGCGAAAACTATGTCACAATAAGCTTAATTGATCATGCATCCAAGTTGCTGACAATAATAATATTCAGGAGGAGATAAAAGAAAATTAAGAATTGGAGAGGGCGCTATCAGATTGGCTTTGGGAAAGGCGAAGGCTCCACAGTGACAGATCTGATATTGGGCTTTGTAATAAAAACAGCACTTCAAAAAAATCAAGACAGGTTCAGAGGGTTTGTCGCCCTATTTGACGCGTTGTACAATGTAAAATAACTCAGGATTTTCGAAAGTCTCAGGGAAGCAGGTGTGAAGTATAGAGAAATACGGGTAATATGCAATACGTATAAGAACCAGGACCGAGTAGTAAGTGTCGAAGAGCAAAATCGTACTCGGGTTAGAATGGGTACAAGGCAGGGAGGCAACCTTTCACCCCTACTGATCAATCCATACATCGAAGAAGGAAGCACAGAAATAAAGGAAAGGTTCAGCTGTGAGGTTAAGATTCAGGATGAAAGGATATAAATGACGATAGCATTGGTATCCTCAGTGAAAGTGGTAAGGCATTGCAGGATCTGTTGAATGGTTCAAATGGCTCTGAGCACTATGGGACTTAACATCTGAGGTCATCTGTCCCCTAGAACTTAGAACTACTTAAACCTAACTAAGGACATCACACACATCCATACTCGAGGCAGATTTCGAACCTGCGACGGTAGCCGTCGCGCGGTTCCAGACTGTAGCTCCTAGAACCGCTCGGCAACCCCGGCCGGCTCAGATGTTAAGTCCCATAGTTCTCAGAGCCATTTGAACCATTTGAAGGTACTAGTGAAGCCTCCAAGTTGCGCTGTTGTATTTCACCACGAACAATTCCAGTACAGTGTCCTTAATAAGTTGCAACTATCAGTCACGGTCAGAACTGTGTTCTGTGTAGTTGAGAGTGCATTCTGTCGGAGGTAAGTGATGTCGGACGCGAGCAAATAGTTGGCGATCGTATGATGTGTGCTTCCATAACCAAACTAGCCGAAATATTTGGTGTTCCAGGAACTACCTTGTCGAAAATTTATACCGCATAGGAGAAAGGCAGAAAAAATCATGTGCTAAATCATAACGCGGTCGAACGTTGGTGTTGAGTAATGCAGACAGACGGTCGTGGGAGAGGATTCTGACGAAAAGTAAGAGGACGACAGCTGCAGAACGGAATGTCGCACTCGCCAACCCTGTCAGTATCAAAACGACACGAAAGGAGCTCGATAAGCAAGGAATTATTGAGCGATCTGGGATTCGAGAATTAGTCATCGGTGATGCAAGTGCCCATAACATGTTGACTGTGCCACAAATATAGCATCATTCATATCCATCATCTATCAGAGATCATTGGAACAGCGGAAAGTTCCACGGGACTGGAAGAAGGTCCGGGTCATAGCAATCTATAAAAATGGTAGAAAATCGGATGCACATAATTACCGGCCAATTTCACTGACATCGATTTGTTGTAGAATCATGGAACATATTTTGTGTTCAGACATAATGACCTTTCTAGACTCTGAGAAGCTCATCTGCAGAAACCAGCACGGTTTTAGGAAACAGCGGTCATGCGAGACACAGGTGGCCCTCTTTGTGCATGATATACAAGTGCCTCTAGATACCGGCTCTCAGGTTCGAAAGGCGTTCGACTCAGTTCCGCACAGTCGCTAGCTCCAAAAAGTGCGCGCTTACGGTCTATCCGATGACATATGCGGTTGGATAGAAAGTTATGTAACAGACAGGGAGCAGTATGTCGTCCTGAACGGGGTGACTTCAACAGAAACAAGCGTAACTTCAGGTGTGCCTCAGGGCAGCGTAATAGGTTCGCTGCTTTTTACGGTTTACATAAAAGATCTGGTTGATGGTACTGAAAGCGGCATTAGACTGTTTACCGGTTATGCTGTGGTCTACAATAAAGTAGTATCACACGAAAGTTGTGAATGTGGATTTGCAGAAAATAGATTCGTGGTGTAATGACTGGCAGTTATCTCTCAACATTAGTAAGTGTAACCTACTGCGTATAACAAGGCGAAAATCCCTATTAATTAACGAGTACAAAATAAATGCCGAGTCTTTGGAAGCGGTAACGTCCATCAAGTATCTGGGTGTGACTATTCGAAATGATCTCAAATGGAATGATCAGATTGCACAAGTATAGGGTAAGGCCAATTCTAGATTGCGGTTTATTGGTAGAATACTGAAGCGATGCAGTCCCTCAACAAAGGAAATTGCTTACAATACGTTAGTTCATCCAGTCTTAGAGTATTGTTCGACTGTATGGGTCTCATTCAAGGGATTGAAAAGGTCCAAAGAAGAGCGAAAAGATTCGTGACTGGTACATTTAGCCATCGAGAGAGCACTACAAATCTCGTAGAAAGTTTGAAGTGGGACACACTTGCAGATAGACGGCGCGCTAAGTGGAAGGGCTGCTCACTAAATTCCTAAATCCGATCTTCGCCGATGATGTAGAGCATATATTATTACCACCAACTTTCAAATCGCGCAATGATCACCATTCAAAGATAAGCGAAATTGAAGCTCGTACTGAGGCGTTCGACAGTCGCTTTTCCCTCGCGCGATCCGCGAATGGAACAAAGGAGGGGGGGGGGGGGGGATATTACTTTGGCGGGAATTGTGCTCTCCGCCACACACCACTTGTTGGCTAGCGGAGTGTGTATGTAGATGTAGATGTAACAGGGAAACGTGCTGCCGAAGGCTTACTTCTTTGGATGGGTCTTCTTCCACACAGTTTCCAACTTCTGGGCAAGACTTTATTCCGCAGGGATGCAACATGGCTGGGGTTCTGTGATAATCTGGGCAGTCATACCATTCCGGGACCTCCTTGGTTACACTGCAAGGGGGCGTCCTTGCCAAGGACTCTGCGACAGTTTTGGTTAATCAGGGCCACCGCATGGTAAGATGTTTGCTCCCAAATGGTGACGCTGTGTTCCAAGGAGACAGAGCCCCCGTCCACACCGTTCGCATCGCTCAGGGCACGAGGGTGACTTGTCGCACTTCCCTTTCTATATCTACATCTACATATATACTTCGCTACCCACCAAGCGGTGTGTGGCGGAGGGAAAAACGACTGTCTGAACGCCTCAGTACGAGCTCTTATTTCCCTTATCTTTGAATGATGATCATTACGCGATTTGAAAGTTGGTGGTAATAATATATGCTCTACATCCTCGGTGAAGATTGGATTTCGGAATTTAGTGAGCAGCCTCTTCAGTTTAGCGTGCCTTCTATCTGCAAGTGTGTCCCACTTCAAACTTTCTATGAGATTTGTAACGCTCTCGCGATGGCTAAATGTACCAGTCACGAATCTTGCCACTCTTCTTAGGACCTTCTCAAGTTCTTGAATCAGACCCAATTGGTAAGGGTCCCATACAGACGAACAATACTCTAAGACTGGACGAACTAACGTATTGTAAGCTATTTCCTTTGTTGAAGAACTGCATCGCTTCAGGATTCTACCAATAAACCGCAATCTACCCTTACCGGCTACTTCTGTAATCTGATCATTCCATTTGAAATGATTTCGAATAGTCACACCCAGATACTTGACTGATGTTACCGCTTCCAAAGACTACGATTTATTTTGTATTCGTACATCAATGGGGACTTTCGCCTTGTTATACGCAGTACGTTACACTTACTGATATTGAGAGATAACTGCCATACATTACACCACACATTTATTTTCTGCAAATCCTCATCGATTTGTTCACAACTTTCGTGCGACACTACTTTCCTGTAGACTACAACATCATCGGCAAACACTCTAATGCCGCTGTCAATACCATCAACCAGATCGATTATGTAAATCGTAAAAAGCAGAGGGCCTATTACGCTGCCCTGGGGCACACCTGAAGTTACTCCTGTTTCTGTTGAAGTTACCCCGTTCAGGACGACATTCTGCTCCCTGTCTGTTAGATAACTTTCTATCGAACCGCGTATGTCACTGGATAGACCGTAAGCGCGCACTTTTTGTAGCAAGCAATTTGCCAGTAGTCACCAGATCTCAGTACTGCCGTGCCTTTGTGGTCTGCTTTGGAGAGAAGAGTACGTGGTCACTGTCAACCTCCGTCACCGTTACCTGAACTTGCCATTATTTCCCAAAAAAAAAAAAATAAAATAAAATAAAATAAATAAAAAAAATTGTTCAAATGGCTCTGACCACTATGGGACTCAACATCTGAGGTCATCATTCAGCTAGAACTTAGAACTACTTAAACCTAACTAACCTAAGGGCATCACACACATCCATGCCCGAGGCAGGATTCGACCCTGCGACCGTAGCGGTCGCGCTGTCCCGGACTGAAGCGCCTAAAACCGCTTGGCCACTGCGACCGTCCATTATTTTCCAGGAAGAACAGATAATATTCCCTTGAAAAACGTACAAGACACGTATTTATCCATTCTAGATCGGCTGGGAGCTGTTTTGGATGCCACCACACCATATTAGGCATGGTTATGCGTTGACTGTGTGCTGTTCCCGTATTTTTGTCCACCGACTGCGCTCCAGATTCCACTGAAGTTGACGTTGAACACTTCTTCTAAGAAAACTGAACCGAAATGGTGCGAACAGGAAAAAGCATTCCTATTTTTGGTAATCCACAGTGTTTTTGGGACCACTGCAATCAGCCCGTCTGCGGACCGCGCTCTCGGCCGAAGAAAGGCATCATGTCTTTTCTTGTCGTCCTCAGGAGCGGCGCAGCTGACGTATCTTGGTCCTTTTGCGTCTATCCGGTAATCCTCCGCTGCCGCGCAAACCTTCAAGCACGACCCGCGGAACAATCGCTCAAGCCGGCTCGCAAGAACCATTACTTACTTTCTTGTTCCTGTCTTGTCGGACGTCGTTTTGCCGGGCGTTTGACGTCGCTCGTCGTCGCTGCTGACAAAACCCGCAGGAAAAACGCCAAGTCGGAGCTTATTCCGGAGGTACTTGCTCCGCCGTCCGCTGGGACTTGTTACGCCGACGTTTTTTTCCCCACCCCCCCTCCCGCCGACGTCGCAGGTCCCCCGGACGTAATGCGACGTAATGAGTGCATGATCCGGTTTATCGGAACACAAACTGTTCCTTCACGTACCGCCGGGCTGTCGCTCGGTACAAGACGCTGGAGCGACAGTAAGACAAGCAGTGCTGCCGACCCTCTGCGGAGTGAAACGTATTGCGGACGTCCCGTGCGGTAAGCACGGTGATTGAAAGCGAGCCGTCGCGTTTGGCAGCATTTATTTCTCATGGGTATTGTGCTGTCATATTCGTTCGAACGAGTGACTGCGATACATGGTACACTCACGTTCAGTTGAATTAGAGACTTCAAGCTAATAGTGAGAGGCACTAGAGATGGCAACAAACTACATCAACTTACATACTCCACAAGCCATCATATGGTGCATGGCGGAGGGTACTGTGCAGTCATTAACTCTGCTGTTCTAATTGCCAACGGAGACTGGAAAGACCGAGTGTCTATTTGGCTCCGTACAATCCTTAATTTTTCTTACCTAACCGACGAGTTAAACCCAATCCCGTAGTATTTTAGTTCAGAATAACCGGTATTTTTGGGTCTTTCTTTGGTCTCGTTCATAACACGAGCTTTTCATTTTCATAACCAAGTATTAAATCCATATATCTGTTTGCCACAGCAGAAGTATTAAATTTTTTTGTTTTTACACAAAATGTCTGAAAGAAAGGTTGTTGTTCTTGTGGTCTTCAGTCCTGAGACTGGTTTGATGCAGCTCTCCATGCTACCCTATCCTGTGCAAGCTTCTTCATCTCCCTGTACTTTCTGCTACCCACATCCTTCTCAATCTGCTTAGTGTATTCATCTCTTGGTCTCTCTCTACGATTTTTACCCTCCACGCTGCCCTCCAATGCTAAATTGGTGATCCCTTGATGCCTCAGAACATGTCCTACCAACCGATCCGTTCTTCTAGTCAAGTTGTGCCACAAACTCCTCTTCTCCTCAATTCTATTCAATACCTCCTCATTAGTTATGTGATCTACCCACCTTATCTTCAGCATTCTCCTGTAGCACCACATTTCGAAAGCTTCTATTCTCTTCTTGTCCAAACTATTTATCGTCCATACATAGCTACACTCCATACACATACTTTCAGAAACGACTTCCTGACACTTAAATCTATACTCAATGTTAACAAATTTCTTCAGAAACGCTTTCCTTGCCATTGCAAGTCTACATTTTATATCTTCTCTACTTCGACCATCATCAGTTATTTTGCTCCCCAAACAGCAAAACTCCTTTGCTACTTTAAGTGTCTCACTTCCTAATCTAATTCCCTCAGCATCACCCGACTTAATTCGACTACATTCCATTATCCTCGTTTTGCTTTTGTTTATTTTCATCTTATATCCTCCTTTCAAGACACTGTCCATTCCGTTCAACTGCTCTTCCAAGTCCTTTGCTGTCTCTGACAGAATTACAATGTCATCGGCGAACCTCAAAGTTTTTATTTCTTCTCCATAGATTTTAATACCTACTCCGAATTTTTCTTTTGTTTCCTTTACTGCTTGTTCAATATACAGATAGAATAACATCGGGGAGAGGCTACAACCCTGTCTCATTCCCTTCCCGACCACTGCTCCACTTTCATGCCCCTCGACTCTTATAACTGCCATCTGGTTTCTGTACAGATTGTAAATAGCCTTTCGCTCCCTGTATTTTACCCCTGCCACCTTCAGAATTTGAAAGAGAGTATTCCAGTCAACATTGTCAAAAGCTTTCTCCAAGTCTACAAATGCTAGAATTCCATATTAGTGCAAATAAAATCTCATACTTGCATCCATTATTATACTGTCGGTGTACACCAATACCGTTATATTTTCACAATACATCGATCATTCATGATTACACGTTGACGGAAAAAAAACCGCAGCACCAAAAAATAATTTAGAGTAATCAAATTTCAGGGATATGTTTGTCTAGTTAACTACACTCATGCTCATAAATTAATGATAATGCTGATACAAGGTGAAACAACGCTCTCGTGATCGGTTTGTGGGTTTAAATCACCTCGGGGTATGACCATGCGGTGCATTTGACCTGCGGTCGTCGCACGGTGGTGCTGGCAGCAGTGCACGTAAGCAGAGGTGTGTTGGTGCACGACAGGCTACGGTGCAGCGAGTAAGTGTGCAGACATCTTCAGACGTGCTAATGGTGAATGTGTGTCGAAAATGGCTCAGAAAACACATATTTATGACGTTATGAGGGGCAGAATACTAGGGCGACTGGAGGCTGCCCAAACACAGCATGTCGTAGCACGGGCCCTCCGTGTGCCACGAAGTGTGATCTCAAGATTATGGCAATAATTCCAGCAGACAGGGAATGTGCCGAGGCGCTACAATACGGGACGTCCACAGTGTACAACACCACGGGAAGACCGATATGTCACCATCAGTGCCCGCAGACGGCCAAAGAGTATTGCAGGTACCCTTGCTCGGGACCTTACCCCGACCACTGGAACAGTTGTCTCCAGACACAAAACCTATAGACGACCGAACAGACATGGTTTATTTGCCCAAAGACCTGAAAGGTGCATTCCACTGACCTCTGGTGACAGGAGGGCCCGTGAAGCCTGGTGTCAAGAACATAGTACATGGTCATTGGAACAGTGGTCCCAGGTTCACGGACGAGTCCAGGTATAGTCTGAACAGTGATTCTCGCCGGGTTTTCATCTGGCGGGAGCCAGGAACCAGATACCAACTCCTAAATGTCCTCGAAAGGGATGTGGTGTAGGGTGGGATTATGATTGGTGCACGTACACCCCTGCATGTCTTTGACAGAGGAACTGTAACAGGTCAAGTATATCGGGACATCATTTTGGACCATTATGTCCACCTTTTCAGGGGTGCAGTGGGTCCCACCTTCCTACTGATGGATGATAACGCACGGCCCCACTGATCTGCCATCGTGGAGGGGTACCTTGAAACTGAAGATATCAGGAAAATGTAGTGGCCTGCCTGTTCTCCAGACCTAAACCCCATCGAGTACGTCTGGGATGCTCTTGGTCGATATATCGCTGCACGTCTTCAAACCCCTACGACACTGCATGAGCTCGACCATCTGATCCAGAGTATGCCACCCATTGTGCCGCCTGTGTACCTGTGCATGGTATTCATATCCCAATTGATGTCAGGGTACATGCGCAGGAAACAGTGGCGTTTTGTAGCACATGCGTTTCAGGACGGTTTTCTCAACTTATCGCCAATGCCGTGGACTTACAGATCTGTATCGTGTGTGTTCCCTATGTGCCCATGCTATTAGTGCCAGTTTTGTGTAGTGCCACGTTGTGTGGCACCACAATCTGCAGTTATCCTTAATTTATGAGCGTGAGTGCAGTTTGTCTCGCTATCCTGTTGGAAAACACCCCCTGGAAGATTGTTCAACAATGGCAGCACAGCAGGTCGAATCACCAGACTGATACACAAATTTGCAGTCCGGTTGCGAAGGATAACCGACGGAGTGCTCGTGCGGTCGTACCAAATCGCACCCCATTCCATTGCTCCAGGTCCAAGTCCAATGTGTCCAGCACGCACACAGGTTGTTTGTGGGGCCTCAACTGGCTTCCTGCTGACCAACCCATCACTGGCACCGAGGCAGAACCAACCGTCATCAATAAACACAACAAAACTTCACCCTGCCCTCCAATGAGCTCTAGTTTGAAATCACTGGCGTAGCAAATGGCGGTGGTTTGGGGTCGGTTGAGTGCACGCTGAAGGCTATGTGGCCCGGAGCTGTACTTAAAGAACCCGATATTTAACAGTCCATCGATTCACTGTGGTGGCAACTGCTGCTGAGATTGCTGCTGACGATGCACCACGATGCGCCAGAGCCTTACGCTGAACACTATGGTCTTCCCTCTCTCCAGAGCCTGGCCGTCTTGCAACCGTACATTCTCGCGACAACCGCTGCCAGCAATCATGTATAGTCCCTACTTTCCTTGAGAGGCACCCACATGCCTTGCTCATACTGTGGCATCAAGCAGTCAGGCCTGCAAGATGAGTGGTCTGCCAAGCGAGTGGATTCATTCTTATTTATCGAGTAACATGAACTCTCGTACTCACAATTAAGTTACAAATTATCCTCCTGTACAAATAATACGCAACGGAAACACGCATCTGACTATCAGTAATTTACAGAACTCTGACTGTACACTACGCACTGGCAATACCACATTTTCTTTATGTCTTTTATTTAACGGCTTTTGTGTACACGTGGCCACCGCACTGAATATGAATGGCGCACACATTATAAATTCGGGACATTATGGCGTTCTCGCTTCCCACGCCCGGGTTCCCGGGTTCGATTCCCGGCGGGGTCAGGGATTTTCTCTGCCTCGTGATGGCTGGGTGTTGTGTGCTGTCCTTAGGTTAGTTAGGTTTAAGTAGTTCTAAGTTCTAGGGGACTGATGACCATAGATGTTAAGTCCCATAGTGCTCAGAGCCATTTGAACCATTTGACATTATGGCAACATACAATTCAATGGAAAAGTCCACCAATCTTTTTCTTTTCACTATCTTATTTATTCCGATAAATTCTCTAACCTAAACACACAAATTCTATAACCTACAACAATAACACATGAGAAATTCCGCCCAGTGGGCATGACTTTACATCGGTAAATCTCTATATTATGGTCTCGTAATTATTTAATGCTACAGTGCACTTTCTGGATAGGATGGTGGATCTTTTATTATACCTCACACTTCGACTCTCACAATCATCATCACGAAACTTTCCTCCAGACCGAGCGGTACAGAAGGAACAAGCATAACCCACTAACCTTTTGAAACTACCTCGCTACACTCCCATGCAAACCACACATACCCAAA
This sequence comes from Schistocerca cancellata, assembly GCF_023864275.1. Classification (NCBI taxonomy): domain Eukaryota; kingdom Metazoa; phylum Arthropoda; class Insecta; order Orthoptera; family Acrididae; genus Schistocerca; species Schistocerca cancellata. The sequence continues at coordinate 90,388,184 of NC_064637.1, read as the reverse complement.
TTACATGACATACACCACACTACAATATGAAATACAAGACAGTGAATAGTCACAACATTATCACTTTCAGCTTTCCCACTTCAATTAATATTTATCCCAGTTTCACACGACACTGCCCCACTTCGTAACTCTACTTCCCTACTATGAACTCTGGAGATATATGCACGTCTTCCTGTGCAATGCAAGCCATGTGGCGTTGCTGGATAGACGACCGACTCACCTTGCTTCTCTCTCAGAGTTTGAATATAGCGTCACACGGAATCGTATCACACAAAGCAATATTACGAACTTATTCATCACACACGCGAGTCCTCAACTGATACCATGGACGAGTACTTCTCTTTTTGCTTTGTCTCATACACAGTTTGAGACTCACACAGTACTCACCACGTGGAAGTACTCGTCTCTTATTTCAAGTCCTGCACACGCCATTTCTTAAATATTTCAACTTATTGTACACACGCTAGTAATTCAGCTTAACTTAAGCACACGGAAGTATTTCAACTTATTGCTACACGTGGTTTCTTTGTGACTGTTGGTCACTTCCGAAGATTACTACAATCCCATTAATATTACCTGCCTGACATTTAATTCTCTCCACAAAAGTTCCTGAAATAGAGAAATTATTATTTCAAACTACTCTTAAATATTCCACATGCATACCATGACTCCACTCTTTCGTCATTACGGAGCACAACTAAAACAGGTGTTAACAGCACAGGATCCAGCGGCAGAGTGCCGAAACATGGCCGTTCTCCAGGTCATCTCCCATCTCTGTCGAGGTGGGGGAGCACCTTACTACCCTATTGGTCAGCCACATTTCAGGCGCTCAAAGCTCAGGTAAATTTCATCTCTTTGGTCCCACCAAAGGTGGCCAAAGGATCGACTCAAAGATGATCATACATTCACATTCACTATCTGTGGTTAGCAGACGACCATACATTCATTCATTTCAAAAGATCTCACCAAACTGGACGTAGGGATTTACTTTGTGGGAGTGCACATGTGATCAATTAAATAAATAAATTGTCATTCTTTCCCACACTGGTATCTGGCTTCGCTGTATTAATTGAAATTGAGTTATTATACAAAAGAAATGTGATGTTCTGACAAAAATAATGAAGTATGTTGTACCTATTTTCAATATCGGGCGGTACTGTACCCTTTCATCCTGCAAAGTCACTCTGCAACATCGAAGCAGGAACATTCAGCTTCCGGTAGCCCCAGTACACAACTTCGTTCAGTCTCCGTTAAATGTCGATAATGACGTTATCGCGTTGAATGGATTCTTGAGTGACATTTACTCACCACCTCCATACTCAAATATAAGTAACGCTCATGACCGTTACAGTATGTATTTAAGGCAAATGTACACTACTGGCCATTAAAATCGCTACACCAAGAAGGCAAATGGGTATTCATTGGACAAATATATCACACTAGAACTGACATGTGATAATATTTTCACGCAATTTCGGTGCAAAGATCCTGATAAATCAGTACCCAGAACAATCACCTCTGGCCGTAATAACGGCATTGACACGCTTGGGCATTGAGTCAAACAGAGCTTGGATGGCGTGTACATGTACAGCTGCCCATGCAGCTTCAACCCGATACCACAGTTCATCAAGAGTAGTGACTGGCGTATTCTGACGAGACAGTTGCTCGGCCACCATTGATCACACGTTTTCAATTGGTGAGAGATCTGGAGAATGTGCTGGCCAGGGCAGCAGTCGAACATTTTCTGTATCCAGAAAGGCGCGTACGGGATCTGCAACATGGGGTCGTGCATTATCCTGCTGAAATGTAGGGTTTTGCAGGGATCGAATGAAGGGTAGAGCCACGGGTCGTAATACATCTGAAATGTAACGTCCACTCTTCAAAGGGCCGTCAATGCGAACAAGCGGTGACCGAGACGTGTAACCAATTGCACCCCATACCATCACGACGGGTGATACGCCAGTATGGCGATGACGAAAACACGCTTCCAATGTGCGTTCATCGCGATGTCGCCAAACAGGGATGGGACCATCATGATGCTGTAAACAAAACCTGGATTCATCCGAAAAAATGACGTTTTGCCATTCGTGCACCCAGGATCGTCGTTGAGTACACCATAGCAGGCGCTCTTCTCTGTGACGCACCGTCAAGGGTAACCGCAGCCATGGTCTGCGAGCTGATGGTCCACGCTGCTGCAAACGTCGTCGAACTGTTCGTGCAGATGGTTGTTTTCTTGCAAACGTCCCGATTTGTTGACTCAGGGATCGAGACGTGGCTGCACGATCCGTTACAGCCATGCGGATAAGATGCCTGTCATCTCGACTGCTAGTGATACGAGGCCGTTGGGATCCAGCACGGCTGTTCCGTATTACCCTCCGGAACCCACCGATTCCATATTCTGCTAACAGTCATTGGATTTCGACCAACGCGAGCAGCAATGTCGTGATACGATAAACCGCAATCGCGATAGGCTACAATCCGCCCTTTATCAAAGTCGGAAACGTGATGGTACGCATTTCTCCCCCTTACACGAGGCTTCACAACAACGTTTCAGCAGGCAACACCGGTTAACTGCCATTTGTGTATGAGGAATCGGTTTGTAACTTTCCTCATGTCAGCACGTTGCAGGTGTCGGTACCGGCGCCAACCTTGTGTGAATGCGCTGAAAAGCTAATCATTTGCGTATCACAGCATCTTCTACCTGTAGATTAAGTTTTGCGTCTGTAGCACGTCATCTTCGTGGTGTAGCAATTTTAATGGCCAGTAGTGTATATTGGACATTGCTGTGGGCATGATTGCAGAGCTGCTCGAACTCATATTTGGCATTCCAACTGTCATTTCTGGTCCCTTATGCTTGACACTGATTACAGAACACGTCTCACGGCATTGTTTTATCCTCCTGAATATTTTCCATTCGTCTGGAGCACGGAAATGGTGGTCACTTCCGAGGCCCTTTGGGCGTCGGCAGCTTAGCTCTCTGAATATAACTCCTACACTGTCTCAATAGGCACCTGCACTGGCCAACGTTCCGTACTGAACAGAAGAGAGTACATCTGCATCTACATGGTTACTCTGCATGTCACACTTAAGTGCCTGGCAGAGGCTTCATTGAAACATTTTCATACTACTTCTCTATCATTCCACTCTCGAATGGCGCGCAGGAAAAAAGCACTCCGTCTTCAGGCCACCAGTTACCTATCGGAACCATCCGACCGCCGTACCATCCTCAGAGGAGGATGCGGATAGGAGGGGCCTGGGGTCAGCACACCGCTCTCCCGGTCGTTATGATGGTATTCTCGACCGAAGCCGCTACTATTCGGTGGAGTAGCTCCTCCGTTGGCATCACGAGGCTGAGTGCACCCCGAAAAATCACAGCAGCGCATGGCGGCTGGATGGTCACCCATCCAAGTGCCGGCCACGCCCAACAGCGCTTAACTTCGGTGATCTCACGGGAACCCGTGAATCCACTGCGGGAAGGCCGTTGCCGCGCGTGGGAAAAAGGAACACCTAAATCTTTCCGTTCGAACTCTGATTTCTCTTACGTTATTATAATGATTATTTCTCCCTATGTAGGTGGGTGTCAACAAAATATTTTCGCATTCGGAAGAGAAAGTTGGTGATGGAAATTTCGTAAATAGATCTCGCCGCAGAGAGAACCGCCTTTCTTTCAGTGACTGCCACCCCAACTCGCGTATCCTATCAGTGACACTCTCACCCCTATTGCGCGATAACACGAAATGGGCTGCCATTCTTTCCACTTTTTTCGATGTCCTCCGTCAATCCTACCTGGTAAGGATCCCACACCGTACAGCAATATTCCAGGAGAGGACGGACAAGTGTATTGTAGGCTGTCTCTTTAGCGGGTTTGTCGCATCTTGTAAATGTTTTGCCAACAAAGCGCAGTCTTTGTTTCACCTTCCCCACTATATTATCTATGTGGTCTTTCCAATTGAAGTTGCTCGTAATTGTAATTTAGTCGAATTGACAGCCCTTAGATTTGTGCGATTTATCGTAAACCCAAAATTTATCGGATTTCTTTTAGTCCTGTGTTGGTCCGATTAGAAGTAGTACATGGCGTGATCACATCTGCACATCAGCATGGTCGCCATTCGAAAATATGCTGTTCCCCGTGGCCCACTCCGGAAACGCGCGACTGCTACGGTCGCAGGTTCGAATCCTGCTTCGGGCATGGACGTGTGTGATGTCCTTAGGTTGGTTAGGTTTAAGTAGTTCTAAGTTCTAGGGGACTGATGACCACAGATGTTAAGTCCCATAGTGCTCAGAGCCATTTGAACCATTTGAACCGTGGCCCACCCTGTACAATTACCTGCAATGCATGATTCAGGGTCGTACAGCAGGTGTCACACTTCAATGTACTTGACTGCGATAAATTTTATTGTTAAAACAAACGTGCTCGACGCTGTTCTCTGCCTGTAAGATGGCAGACGTCACCAGCCACGTTAAGGCGGGCAGTGCTGAGTGGGCGTGTCCGCGGGATTGAGACGCTACGCCGAACACCGGCCTACCGGGCCCGCCTACGCCGGTTCACACACACACACACACACACACACACACACACACACACACGCACTTCCAGCGCCACGGGTGCGTGCGCGCGAACGCACACACACGCACATTCACGCGCACCGAGTCACACGCCACGCTGCACCACGGCGGGCCACAAAAGCCGACCGGACAAGCGGTAACTCAAGCGGGTGCGAATAAATCTCTGGACCGGCCGAGCACGGAACACGCGGCCGATGGAGACAGCGACACATGGCGACGGCCGCAGAGAGAGAGAGAGAGAGAGAGAGAGAGAGAGAGAGAGACGCAGCTCAGAAAAGGAAAGCGACCGCCCTTTCTACATATATATTCGAGAGGACTTAACAATATCGATAAATCACAGTGGGAAAGAAGGGGCGGGGAGAGGGGAGCGGAGAGGTAGCGGCTTCCGGGGACCAGTGGGTGGAGAGGGGAGGGTGAGTGGAGAGGGGGTAGTGAGAGAGGGGAGAGGTGGTGGGGGAGGTAAAGTTGCATAGGTGCGGGTTTTGTTATCTCGCGTGTATCGCGTTCGGTGCAAGCTCGGAATTGAACTAAGACGTAAAGGATGGAGCCGCGTTCTGCTTTGGGAACTGGAAGTTGGTGAGGTGGGAGGTAGGGGGAAATGCAGGAGAAGAGGGCTGTAAAGCACAACTCGTAGTGGGAGCGGAAGTGGAATTGTAGGAGGCGTCTGCCATGCTTACACAGTGTTCGTTCTACTTCTGTATAAATACCGGGCGGTTTCAATTGAACCCCAGCTAGTCACAGAGTTGCAGTGTGGGCTGCAATTACTTGCTACCTATTCTAATGCGTTAATGCGGAACCGATTTACACTGGCAAAAATAGTTCGATTTCTTGGTCACAAGTGTAAATTTGGCACTGTAAATGCAAGGAAGACATGCAGATTAGGAACGGTACTTGTGAAATCATTTCAGAAAAAGACGTTCTGTATTTTGGCCTTTTCTGTGTCATCCTCTATTTCAGAGCCACTGAAGTCACAGAATGTCCGAACAGACGGCTTCGAACTGTTTGCTGATTTAGACCGTAACTTCGTATTTCTTATCAAGTCGGTAGATATAATTTTACTTGAAATTCGTGGAATGCTTCACGATAATCACTCTTGACTCTCCTTACGCACGCAAATTTTGGCCTCGTTGGAGGCTTTGGCTTCGTTTAAAATTTCATTGAAGCTCCCTTTGCTTTCGCAGCAACTATCTAACACGATTGTCTAACCACCTATGGTCTTTTCAAAAAAATGTTCAAATGTGTGTGAAATCTTATGGGACTTAACTGCTAAGGTCATCAGTCCCTAAGCTTACACACTACTTAACCTAAATTATCCTAAGGACAAACACACACACCCATGCCCGAGGGAGGACTCGAACCTCCGCCGGGACCAGCCGCACAGTCCATGACTGCAGCGCGTTTTACCGCTCGGCTAACCCCGCGCGGCTTGGGTCTGTTCCACTCCTTACAATTTTGCTCGGCACATACTTGTCTAAAGCTAATCGTACTTGCTCTTTAACTTTGTCCATTTATGCTCAACATTGTCAGGCTGGAGATGAAATTTTCATGTTAACCTGTCAGACACTGTGAAATACGTCTCTTGTCGCTTAGCTAAACACGACGATATTCGTACTGTAACTGATTACTCTACGCCAACGATCAGAAAACTTTCGGTCCTTAGAGCACCGGTTTCGGTGAGCAATGACCGTCTTCAGATCTGCAGCAAAACATGGGAAATGAAACACAACTAGTGAACAGATTATGTCTTAGAACAATAAATTTGGCCGTGATGAAAAATTATTACTTTCATGGACATGAAAACATAGGCCTAAAATATGACAAGGCATACCTGTTTTATACCATGTCGTAATAAAATTAAGCCATGGTGCCCTCGTCACAAGACATACACAAAATCAGCACAGCATATTCGTCAGTTATGAGAATTTTACAGTATGTAATAAATGAAGAGTACAACAGGTCAAGTCTACAGCGGGCTTGCCAAGCGTGTAAGTTTTTACTGTGATGAGATGTAATAATTGAAAACACGAATGAAGTTAAATTTGAAATCGTTAGAAGAAAATTGTTAAATGATGACATATGAATCTTGAGACGCTCTTGCGGTCATTTTAGCTAAAAGTAGTTACATAAACAAGAACAAGCTTATGGAGCTAATTACGTAACATGAAGTTGATAGAATAACTACGGAAAGAATATGTGTAGACTTACAGTAGCGACATCTAATGACATGGAGAATTGGTATGACGCTAAATTAACGAGTCTGTTTGTCTTAGGCGGATAATCAGCCGCGCACGTTTGATATCCAATCATAAAAGCGCTTGGAAAATTCTCATCATGCTGTTCAAGACGCTCATGAAACACACGGACGCTATTGGCCCGATTTTTCTTGTGCTGCCCTGTCAGCTGTTTTGGGAGCCATCTTGCGCACGGTTTCCGGTATCCCAGCGTTTCTGTGGGTGTCTCGTAGGTCTCGAGAGCTGTGGCAACGTAGCAGAAATTTCATTCACTCTAATCGGCGGTCTTCACGATGTTTCATCCATCTTTTGCACCAACCCATCATTGAAACAGGAACGTCTTGTACTACTCTGTTCGTCATTAACACTTGTTCTAGCTCCACTAAACTCACTCAGACACCACTTAAAGACTCAATTCTGTTCGTAACACCTACGCCGTTGACGGTTTTGATTTGTGAAAAAATTTCGGTAGGTGATATTCCTTCCGCGAGAAGGAAGCAGATAACAGCATGTGGCTCGCACTTTACTGAATTTCTTACCAACATCGCCCGCATCTCGTGGTCGTGCGGTAGCGTTCTCGCTTCCCACGCCCGGGTTCCCGGGTTCGATTCCCGGCGGGGTCAGGGATTTTCTCTGCCTCGTGATGGCTGGGTGTTGTGCGCTGTCCTTAGGTAAGTTAGGTTTAAGTAGTTCTAAGTTCTAGGGGACTGATGACCATAGATGTTAAGTCCCATAGTGCTCAGAGCCATTTGAACCATTTTTTTCTTACCAATATCTTTGACGCAACTGGATAAGTGACGCAAGTTTACATACTGCCACGTCCCTGCGATGCTCCTTCTGGTCAGGGGATCCCCACGAACACTCAGTGTAGCCAACCCTTAAAATACCATAGTCGTTACTGTCACAGCACACTTCCTTTCTGAACATGCCTCCTACATAAATGCAACCTTGCAGTCTAAATACCTTTTCGTGCTATCCGAATCCAATTTTTTTTGTGTAATGCAAAACATTTTGTCGCGTTATACTTCTTATTACCACGGTCGCCGCCACCAACCTTATCCGCTCCCGAGCGAGGACTGTCAACCTGATCACAATGAAACCAGGTAACGGAAGAGTTTTACTTCAGCCAACAGTAGGAGAATTTAATCAAAATTAATCTCATAATATCATATCTGTACGTTTCTGCTCGTGCTGTGGTTACTATGATAGATCGCGACACCGAAAATTAGTTTTCGGAGGAGTTAAGTACATTCGTTACTTTTCAGTCAAATTTTTTCCTTCCGTTTTGAAAGGGTTCCTTTACTGTACTTTTCTATGTATTCCCACGTACATTCGTGTTCAGCAATTCTGTAACGGCCTTATGATCACTGATTCCCCGTTATATACTGAGTGGAAACATTTGGATCTGTCAGTCACCAGAAGGTCAAGATGTTATCTTCACGAGTCTGTCCGCTGATTAACTGCTCAAAGTAATTTTCGCATAAGGCACTCAGAATAATTTCAGAGGATACCTGGTCCCTGTCCTACCCTTCGTAAGCACTCGATTTTCCCAGTCGGTAGCTCGTGATCTGGAATTTTCCTCCTAAAATTATAACACGACCAGGAAATTTACGCGCAACACTCTCCAAACCTTCCCTCAACAGTTCCGTAGTTACTGCTGTAGAGGCAGCGAGGTCAGTAAAGGCATCCCATTACCATGTTTGTTCCATCTTTAACACTTGTCTTCATCCAAATTGTTTCACATCCGGTATCTATAATACTTTCACTAGATATACAGGGTAATTCACGAAGATATGCGAATATTTTAATATGTTATTCTACAAGTAAAACTAAAGAAAAAGGTTCATATAAAGAAAGGTCCGTAAATGTTTAGTTATGGAGTTACGGCGAATAAAATATTTTGCCTGAAATTTAGCGACTTCGCTAATATGAAGATATCGTAAAAGTGTACGAGGTTAAAGTAAAGCACGATTTCCATTTATTTTGTTGTTACTGGTCTGGTGAATCTAATAAAATATGTCCCAGACGTGTATCTGCTGCAGTTTTCCAGAACATCCAGAGAAGCAAAGATTATTATACAAGTAAATTTGTTTACTTTCCATTAAGAATGTAGATACGTTTATGTCATTGTTGGCAGCCGTTAGTGAGTTGTTTCAGTCGTTTCCTAACCTAGAAAAGAGTTAGCTTTCTGTATTGTTCAGTGAAAGAACATAATAACAGCAGTGTATTTCAGTGAAATCACATAGTGATGCAATACGCGAAAAATGTGAAACTGAAATGACCAACAAAATCTGTTCATACACGTGCAGCTAAATGTATTGAACTCGGTCGAGAGATTTTTGAACATTTATTGTTCAAATGGTGCAAATGGCTCTGAGCACTGTGGGACTTAACATCTGAGGTCATCAGTCCCCTAGACTTAGAACTACTTAAACCTAACTGACCGAAGGAGATCACACACATCCATGCCCAAGGCAGGATTCTGTATTGTTCAGTGAAAGAACATAATAACAGCAGTGTATTTAAGTGAAATCACATATTGATGCAATACGCGAAATTAAGAGCAACCAACAGCGCTATGTCGGACTGTAGCGCCTAGAACCGCTCGACCAAAGACGCGGCGACATTTATTGTGAAATTGTATGTACACTGTACAACTTCCTTAACACTGAGCTTTGTTTTTTCGGTTTAACAAGAATTCACATAAATGCAGATTATCTGACATTCATACGGTTTCAGCTAACGCTATTACCAACATTTTCCAAAATTAAATTCTGTACAATTTCTGTTGAAAACTTTGGACGATTGTCTGTAATTTAAAAAACAAATTCGGCCAAGCAGTTAATAAATTAAAAATGTTTACGAAATTACCTCTTTGCTTCTGTGGATGTTCTGGAAAACTACTGCAGATACATGTCAGGGACATGTTTTATTAGAGTCTCCAGATCAATAAGAACAAAATAAATGGAAATCGTGCTTTACTCTAACATCGCACAGTTTTGCGATGGCTTCAAATTAGCGAAGTCGCTAAATTTCAGACAAAATCTTTTATTAGCCATAACTCCGTAACTAAACACTTGCGGACTTATGTTGATATGAACTTTTTTCTTTAGTTTTATTTGTAGAATAACATTTTAAAATACAATTGGAAGAAAATCAGCCCTCGGTCACTATTTTTAACAAATTAACCTGGTTTCGACACTGCAAGGAGTGTCTTCTATAGACCATTCTTTGATTTAAATTCTGAAGAAGACACTCCTAGCAGTGTCGAAACCAGGTTAATTTGTTAAAAATAGTGACCGAGGGCTGATTTTTTATTTTCAATTGTAACTATTCACGGTCTCTGAACGTGCAGCCATGTACAAGATTTTGCAATTTTAAAATATTTGTGTATCTTCGTGAATTACTGTGTATCTTACTGCTATTATGTATCTTACTGCTACGAACACGCCACCAGCGTATTTGCTGTCCACATTCCAGTCGGAGTTTAGAATTTCATTGTTATGAACATCCGGTTTCAGCCAACATTCTGTCTGCAGCAGTGCGTGCGTGTGTGTGTGCTTGTCGTGCGTCTCCTTGTGTGTGTGTGTGTGTGTGTGTGTGTGTGTGTGTGTGTGTGAGACACTGGATTGTAGCGGCAGCAGGACGAAGCATGGCCGTCTGCGCCAGGCATAAAATATGTACGAAAGTGTGTTTTACATACAATACACCTAAATCACTGAGCAGAAGGTCTGAAAGAGAGACAGAATAGGCAGAGAGGCCGAGGTGCGAGTCCCATATTTTAATAGGAGAGACTTGTGAGCGACCGGCGGCCGTGATAAATCTCACGGCGACCGTGTCCCGGACCATGGATCACCCGCTCAGGACACCGGAGGAAGGCGTCGCCGGCAGGAGGAGCCTGCAGACACCTGGGCGTAGCCACTCTAGGTACGCCGATGGGCTACAGTGAGGCAGCGTCGCCGACAGGTAGCTGCGCTGCGCGGTCGCCGCTGTGCAAAAAGGGCGTTCGGATGACGAGACTCGAGCCCCTCGAGTTGGCCGACCCACTTTGGAGCCACGGTGGTTATAACTCAACTGCAGCTACCCACGGGGGTCCAGTGTGGGCAAGTATCGTATCATAGCGCAACTTGTTACATATTCCAAAGCGTTAATGCAAAACCGATTTATGCTGGAAAAAATTTGGTTACGATTTTGGCCACCAAGTGCAAATCTGGCGCTGTCAAAGCGTATAGGAATGTTCCCATATGTACTGGACTAGGAACGGGTACTCCGCAGAAAAGGTCAAAAGAGTAAGAAAGGCATAACGCTGGTTTTGTTATTAACCCCCGCTTACGCAGTATCTTCAATATGAGCACCGGAGACGTCGATGAAATGCTGCATTCGTAAAACGACGCGATCAGCAATTCGCTACATAAAAAATTTTCTTGAGGCTAAGCAGCTTATGTCCACGAATCAGCACAGTTTTAGAAATCAACGTTCCCGCGAAACACTGCTTGTCCTTCTCTCATATGATATACTGAGAACTATGGATGAAGGGTAACAGGCGAATTATATATATCATCATCATCATCATCATCATCAGCCAATTCAATCATTAGATGATGTGGCCTCTTCGAGTCGTGGATTCAGGTAGGCTTTCAGAAGTCTTCTCCAAGTGGGACGGTCTTGGGCAGTTCCCTGCCAGGTGTTACCAGCGATCTTCTTGATGTCTTTGTCCCATCTGTCTGGTGGTCTTCCTCTAGGCCTCCGTTGCTCTCTCGGACTCCACTCCAGTACTAGCTTCGTCCACCTGTTGTCTTTTCTTCTTGCGACGTGGCCAGCCCACTGCCATTTCAAGGAACCTACTCTCTCTAAGATGTCATTAACCTTCGTCACAGACCGGATGTCATCTGCCCTTTTCCTGTCCTTTCTCGTATAGCCCAGCATTGATCTCTCCATAGCTCTCTGTGCTGTCCTAAGTTTCCCTTTTGTGAATGAGTTCAGTGTCCATGTCTCGCATCCGTACGTCATCACAGGAAGAATGCATTGATCAAATACTGCTTTCTTCAGATTTACTGGCATTTTTGATCTGAATACTTCTGAATTCTTCCCAAATGCTTGCCAACCAAGCTTGATGCGTCGAAATATTTCTGGTCTTATGTCTCCTTTCATATTTATAATGTGGCCAAGGTAGACATATTCACTGACCTCTTCTAGTAGACTGTCCTTGACTTTCACATCTCCAGCTGGGACCCGTTTGTTGGATATTACTTTTGTTTTGGAAAGGTTCATGTTCAAGCCAACCAGCTGACATTCCGATGCAAGATCTGTTACTAAGTTTTGGAGCTCTGCGAAGTCTTTGGCCAGTAAGGCAATATCATCAGCAAATCTCAAGTTGGTAAGCCTTCTTCCATTAATTCTCATTCCCTTACCTTCCCAGCTCAACTTTGACATAGCCATTTCCAATACAGCAGAGAACAGTTTTGGGGAGATGGTATCGCCTTGCTTGACACCCCTCATGATGCGGAATTCTTGAGTTGATTCGCCGATGTTAACATAAGCTTAAGAATTCTCGTAGATTTTCCTGAGCACTTCAATGTATGCTGCTCCCACTCCTTGCTCACTCAAAGCTTGGAGGACAGCTACATGGCTGAGTCAAATGCCTTTTCAAAGTCAACAAAGGCAATGCAGAGAGGCAGTTGGTATTCATTCGCTCTGCTTATCACTTCACTAACGGTCAGAATGTGGTCAATAGTGCTAAAATTGCTTCGGAATCCGGCTTGTTCTATAGGTTGGGCTGAGTCTAAGGTGGAACTAATTCGGTTTAACAAGATCTTTGAAAAAATTTTGTACAAAATTGAGAGCAATCTGATAGGACGGTAGTTTTTAATATTGTGAATACTTCCTTTCTTGTGTATCAAAATAATCTTAGCATTGTTCCACGATTGTGGGATTGAAGCACAGTGCAGGCAGGAAGTAAATACTTTTGCCAAGTGATTTATTGTTACCTCTCCAGCCAGTTTGAGGATGTCAACGCTGAGCTCATCATCACCCGGCACTGTTCCCTTCTTCATGCTATCTAGAGCACACTTGACTTCCGATGGGAGTATATCTGGAACACTAGATATATCATTTAAATTAGATACACTCAAATTTTCCCCTGGATTGCTATACAAATTGCTATAAAAGTCTCTGATGAACTTCAAAACCGCCTCCTTTTCAGTGATTCGACTGTCATTTCCATCGACTGCGATAATCTGCTTTTTACCGATTGTGAGTTTGCGTTTGGCTGACTTTAAACTTGTCTTGTTCTCCAAGCTTGCTCGTAAGGTGTCTTCAGTGAATTTCTGTATGTCAGTTTTCATTTCTCTTCGCGCTGCCTTACATAGTTCGGAATACGCCACCATGTCACGATCGGTTTGGATCTTCATTTCTCTCCTGTGTTGTAAAAGGGTTTCAGTTTTGGCACTGAATTTCTTTGGTTGTTTATCTTTTTGGCGTAGGCCACCGACTTCTTGTGCACTTGAAACAATCATTTCCGCCAAATCAAAATCTTTAGTTACGTGGAACTTGCTTTGGAGGACATTGTGTGACATTAATGTTAAATTATATATATATATATATATATATATATATATATATATATATATATATATATATATATATAGGCTCACCGGTCATTTGACCGTCTTCTTCTGTGCCGATGCACGAACAGTGCCCGAACTCCTACGGGAATCGGCGGTAAAGCTGCGTGTAATGAGTGTGATGGGCAGGGGTACTATGAATATAGTGCGGGACAATATGTTGTGAATGTGGGTCTGTTGTGTTTAGACAAGACAGTCTAGACACAGGGTGAGGTTACCGAAAGGGCACGCGTCAACTCACACCGACTGGCGTGAAGTCTGGAACAGGATACTTTATGAATGCATTAAAGAAAAGTACTTAGCTAAGTTAATACTCAACTTTTATTCCGTCATTGCGGTACATCGCTATTGACGATACAAGTGAGATATCTTCAGATATGGTTAATGGCGCCTTGCTAGGTCGTAGCCATGGACTTAGCTGAAGGCTATTCTAACTGTCTCTCGGCAAATGAGAGAAAGGCTTCGTCAGTGTAGTCGCTAGCAAAGTCGTCGTACAACTGGGGCGAGTGCTAGTCCGTCTTTCTAGACCTGCCATGTGGTGGCGCTAGGTCTGCAATGACTGACAGTGGTGACACGCGGGTCCGACATGTACTAATGGACCGCGGCCGATTTGAAGCTACCACCTAGCAAGTGTGGTGTCTGGCGGTGACACCACAGGGTCTCACGGGAGTCGTACCAGAGATCAGGCCCTGCAGTCACACTATCCTCTGTGTCCTCGGTGGTCCAGATGGATAGAGCGTCTGCCATGTAAGCAGGAGATCCCAGGTTCGAGTCCCGGTCGGGGCACACATTTTCAGCAGTCCCCGTTGGCTTATATCAACGCCTGTATGCAGCTAGGGGTATTCATTTCATTGAGAATTCCATATTTATAGATTTCCGGAAAGCGTTTGACGCGGGCCCCATTTCAGGCTGATAACGAAGGTACGAGTATGTGGAATAAGTTCACAGATATGTGAGTGGCTCGCAGACTTCTTCAATAATAGAACCCAGTGTGTTGTCCTCGACGGCGAGTGGTCATCAGAGACAGGAGTTCCCCACCGAAGTGTGATAGAGCCGCTGGTCTTCTCTACATAAATAAATGGTTTAGCTAACAGGGTAGGCAGCAGTCTGCGGTTGTTTGCTGATGATGCCGTGGTGTACGGTAAGGTGTCGAAGTTGAGTGACAGTAGGAGGTACGAGACTACTTTGACAAAATTCCCAGTTCGTGTGATGAATGGCAGCTACTCCTAATGTGTAAAATTGTACGTTAATGTGGATGGGTAGGAAAAATAAACCTCTAATGTTCGGATACAATATTACTTGTGTCCAGCTTGACGCAGTGAAATCGTTTAAATATCTGGACATAACGTTGGAAAGGTGGAACGTGCATGTGAAAATTGTGGTAGGGAAGGAAACTGGTCGACTTCGATTTATTGGGAGAATTTTAGGAAAGAGTCGTTCACCTGTAAAGGCGACCGCATATAGGACCCTCGTGCGACCTATTCTTGAGTACTGCTCGAGTGTTCGGGATCCGTACACGCCAGGTTTGAAGTAGTACATCGAAGAAATTCAGAGGCACGCGGCTAGACCGGTATGTTGGTACAGCATGCATATATTACGGAGATGCTTCGGGAACTCAAATGGGAATTCCTGCAGGGAAGGCGGCGTTTTTTTCGGAAAACACTATTGAGAAAATTTAGAGAACCGGCATTTGGAACTGACTGCCGAACAATTCTGTTCCCGCCAACATACATCGTGCGTAAGGACCGTGAAGAAAAGATACGATATACACTCCTGGAAATTGAAATAAGAACACCGTGAATTCATTGTCCCAGGAAGGGGAAACTTTATTGACACATTCCTGGGGTCAGATACATCACATGATCACACTGACAGAACCACAGGCACATAGACACAGGCAACAGAGCATGCACAATGTCGGCACTAGTACAGTGTATATCCACCTTTCGCAGCAATGCAGGCTGCTATTCTCCCATGGAGACGATCGTAGAGATGCTGGATGTAGTCCTGTGGAACGGCTTGCCATGCCATGTCTACCTGGCGCCTCAGTTGGACCAACGTTCGTGCTGGACGTGCAGACCGCGTGAGACGACGCTTCATCCAGTCCCAAACATGCTCAATGGGGGACAGATCCGGAGATCTTGCTGGCCAGGGTAGTTGACTTACACCTTCTAGAGCACGTTGGGTGGCACGGGATACATGCGGACGTGCATTGTCCTGTTGGAACAGCAAGTTCCCTTGCCGGTCTAGGAATGGTAGAACGATGGGTTCGATGACGGTTTGGATGTACCGTGCACTATTCAGTGTCCCCTCGACGATCACCAGTGGTGTACGGCCAGTGTAGGAGATCGCTCCCCACACCATGATGCCGGGTGTTGGCCCTGTGTGCCTCGGTCGTATGCAGTCCTGATTGTGGCGCTCACTTGCACGGCGCCAAACACGCATACGACCATCATTGGCACCAAGGCAGAAGCGACTCTCATCGCTGAAGACGACACGTCTCCATTCGTCCCTCCATTCACGCCTGTCGCGACACCACTGGAGGCGGGCTGCACGATGTTGGGGCGTGAGCGGAAGACGGCCTAACGGTGTGCGGGACCGTAGCCCAGCTTCATGGAGACGGTTGCGAATGGTCCTCGCCGATACCCCAGGAGCAACAGTGTCCCTAATTTGCTGGGAAGTGGCGGTGCGGTCCCCTACGGCACTGCGTAGGATCCTGCGGTCTTGGCGTGCATCCGTGCGTCGCTGCGGTCCGGTCCCAGGTCGACGGGCACGTGCACCTTCCGCCGACCACTGGCGACAACATCGATGTACTGTGGAGACCTCACGCCCCACGTGTTGAGCAATTCGGCGGTACTTCCACCCGGCCTCCCGCATGCCCACTATACCCTCTCGCTCAAAGTCCGTCAACTGCACATACGGTTCACGTCCACGCTGTCGCGGCATGCCACCAGTGTTAAAGACTGCGATGGAGCTCCGTATGCCACGGCAAACTGGCTGACACTGACGGCGGCGGTGCAGAAATGCTGCGCAGCTAGCGCCATTCGACGGCCAACACCGCGGTTCCTGGTGTGTCCGCTGTGCCGTGCGTGTGATCATTGCTTGTACAGCCCTCTCGCAGTGTCCGGAGCAAGTATGGTGGGTCTGACACACCGGTGTCAATGTGTTCTTTTTTCCATTTCCAGGAGTGTATTATGGCTGATACGGAGGCATATAGACAGTCGTTTTTCTCTCGCTCTATTTGCGAGTGGAACAGGAGGGGACATGACAAGTAGTGGTGCAGGGTGCCTTACGGTAGCATGTGGGGTATCTCCGTAGATTTAGATACTGTCAATCAGATGAGACAGAACTGAACGTGTCGATGGCAAACGAAAAGCCACATTGTTTCAGAGACATGTGATTTTGCAGGCGATACATCTGGAAAACCTCCGGAGATAACACGTTCGTAGAAGGCCGTTACTAGGTAGATAGTTCACTGAGCGACTGACATCTTACAAGAAAACAGTGGTTTCCACACAGTTGCGTCCTTCCAAAGCAGGAATCACATGCTGCACAAGGAGGGCTCTATAATGTGCAGACGTCACGGTACACGTGACAGGCCCTATGGATGTATGGTCTTCAACGAAGAATGGAGCGAAAATAAAGTTCCTGCGGAAATCGCACTACACGTACAGCGTGTGCAATGGCTCTTGGTGCACAACACACGGTTTGGTTAAAATGGCTCTAAACAGTATTGGAGTTAACATCTGAGTCAGCAGTCCCCTAAAACTTAGAACTACTTAAACCTAACTAACCTAAGGAGATCATACACATCCATGCCCGAGGCAGGATTCGAACCTGCGACCGTAGCAGCAGCGCGGTTCCGGACTGAAGCGCCTAGAACCGCTCGGCCACAACGGTCGGCCAACACGCGGTTTAACTGTACCCCAATACAACAGCTCTGTGTATTCAAGGCGCCCTATAGTGTTTCTGGTCCGTCTGGATGTTGAATAGGCCCAGGGTAAAATAGACCACAAAACTTTCTGTACTGTTCACCTTGTGGTGGGCAAGTCGCATGAGCACCTGCAGTACCCGGGCCACGTGCTGCATGCTCAGTTACAGCAACAACCACCTCGTCAGCAACTTCCACCGGGATAGGACGCCTTCCTCTTCCAGGTGCCACACGAAGCCCACCCTTGTTCACGAATTTAATTACCATCTTCTTTAAATCATTTAACGACGTCGGGTCTGTCCTCAGGCTTTTCAGTCAATGAAACACCGCAATTAGTGCCGTTGACATAAAACAGATTCAGTAAAATCGCACGGTCTCCCTCCCCGGCAGCCATACTGATCACTCACGTTATGACTTCCCAAATGACACCGTGGATGTCATACCGTCGTGCAAATACCGTACAGCACCAGATTTCCACCTGGTGGCCACTAGTGGAAGCAATTTGTTTTCCAGCGTAAATCGATGCAGCATTAGCGTACACATCAAATTTCGCTGGCATTCGATAATTACAGCTCATGCTCGGCCTCCGTCAGTGACTGCAATTGTATTTTAACCACCCAGTCTGGGAGAGAACATTTCAGTTCAGAGCATAATCAGAAGACACGTCTGCATAAAATCCGAATTCAAAGCTAGAACAGGAGGCTTACAAGCTCACTGACTGGACCGATTCATGAACGCCAGTCGCGGATCATAGTACAATGGAAACACCTAACTGCGACAGTCTGTGAACAACACCCACCAGCCTCATGAAGTCGATGTGAGGAGTCCACCATAGCGTGTCTGATCACGAAAACTGGCCGTCGAATGCCGTTCGTTGAATATTCAAGAATTTTTTTTTCCAACGGCGGCCGCAATAGGAAACTGAAATTAATCAGTGAAGAGAGTTGAAAATTTATGACGACCAGCATTCGAACTTGGATGTTCCGCTTCTCTAGGTGCGTTGCCTTCATGGTTTTGCGAACGCTTTTTTATCGGTAGAAGTAGTTCTAGAGCGTCATCCTTCGCGATGATCTTCACAAAAAAAACCTATCTCTTTCGAACTCGCTGTACCAATTACAAAGTGTTTCCCGAGATGAGGCGTCACCACCAAATACATTTCTAAGCTGATC
This sequence comes from Schistocerca cancellata, assembly GCF_023864275.1. NCBI lineage: Eukaryota > Metazoa > Arthropoda > Insecta > Orthoptera > Acrididae > Schistocerca > Schistocerca cancellata. The sequence goes on along the minus strand of NC_064637.1, from coordinate 90,369,664 downwards.
GTCACATTGTCGATGATTTAAGATCATAAAAAAACGCATAGCCTCGAAATCCCTAGTTAGATTCATTTTTCGGTGGACACAAAATCTGATGATAATTAATAAACTCTTAGAGGAAATAAACTACGCAGCAATCACTTCACAAAACACTAGACAGTAGCGCGGGATTCGCCGAGCGGTCACAGGCACTGCAGTCATGGACTGTGCGGCTGGTCCCGGGGTAGGTTCGAGTCCTCCCTCTGGCATGGGTGTGTGTGTTTGTCCTTAACATAATTTGGGTTAAGTAGTGTGTAAACTTAGGGACTGATGACCTTAGCAGTTAAGTCCCATAAGATTTCACACACATTTGAACATTTTTTTTAGCTCCCAAATACAAAAGAATTTCGTTTATTTATAAAACCTTCGCATACACGGTGATTCTTCTACAATAAAACTAAAGAAAAAAGTTCATAAAAACGTAAGTCTGCAAATGTTTATTTACAGAGTTACAGCTAAAAAAGTATTGCCTGAAATTTAGCGACTTCGCTTGTATGAAGCCACCGGAAAACTGTACGAAGTTAAAGTAAACCACGATTTCCATTTAGTTTGTTGTTATTGGTATAGTGAATCTAATAAAACATGTCACAGACGTGTATGTGCAGTAGTTTTTCCAGAACATCCAGAGAAGCAAAGATTATTACAGAAGTAAATTTGTTTACTTTCCATTAAGAATGTAGAAACGTTCATGTCATTGTTGGCAACCGTTAGTGAGTTGTTTGAGTCGTTTCCTAACCTTAAAACGAGTGATATTGTATTAATAAAAGCAGATTATCTGTCACATTCATACAGTTTCAGTAAACGTTATTACAGACATTTTCCCAAAATGGAATATTCTACAACTTCTGTTGAAAGCTTTGTGCAATTGTGTGGAATTTAAAAAACAAATTGGGCCAAGTAGGTAGTAAATTTTACGAATTTACATATTTGCTTCTCTGGGACATGTTTTATTAGATTCACCAGATCAATAACAACACAATAAATGGAAATCATGCTTTACTTTAGCCTCGTACAGTTTTGCGATGGCTTCATATTAGCGAAATTGGTAATTTTCAGGCAAAATCTTTTATTAGTCGTAACTCCGTAACTAAACATTTGCGGATCCATGTTTATATGAACTTTTTTCTTTAGTTTTACTTGTAGAATAACATATTAAAATATTTGCATATCTTCGTGAATCACCCTTTAGACGCAGATGTTCACCCTTTATACGCAGATGTAGATATCGTCCAGCATCAGCCATCCACAAGCAAGGTGGAGTCAGCTATCCTATTAGTTTTGGGACTAACTGTTAAGTAAGTTTGTTTAGACGATGAAGAAGAATAGGAAGTGTTGCTCTAGAAATTTCCTGTGTTTCTTTCGTTTTCTCCTCTAAATGATGGACTGTCCAGGGTTGGAGCTTTCATCTGACAGTTACGTGCAACATCTGTTATCTTACACAGCACACTTGTGAACAAAGAATTCTCACTATAACGCAACAATGAACTTATGGGTTTTAGTGCCCCTCGCGTCCACCCCCCGGCCGTTTAATATCGCTCCCTCGCTCTCTCTCCCCTCCCACGCAAGGGCTGTACGGTGAGGGACTGAGGAAGCAGAAGACTGACCAGTGATCAGGATGGCCGTCACCCACGTGTGTGGAGCTGCGGCCTCTCCCAGCCACTGCTGGGGCGGGGGACGGAGTAGGCAGCTTGTGCATTCAATACGCAGCCCCGCGGTCCACCCCCGCGTCTCACGTGACAGCCTGTAATAGCAACCGCTCTCCGGTAATGGACGGCCATCCGTCACCAGCTGTGGGAGAACCTCGCACCCACGTCACCACTCCCCTCTCCTCCCGTCGCCTTGTCTACCGGGAAGTTTTTTGTCTTCCTCCACCGTTCTGGAGTTCTCTGGCGAGTCACGGTGCGGAAAATGGAACTCGCGCACTCAGGCGTAACGCTAGGCCTGGGGTGTGGTAGGGAACTTGTAATTTCCTTGAAACGACACGTGGAATCCATCAACTCTATTGGCCATTCGCATTCGCGCAGGAATGCCGTCGTCCTGCCGACATTAAATAAACTTAGAAAGGAAAAGCTAAGCCGAAAATTAAGGTCATCGGCCAAAAAATTAGTAAGCCATAGGGAAATCATTACAAGCATCATTTAAGAAGGTGTGATTCCGTCCCTTGAGTTGATGACCACCTGTATTCGGTTAGCAAGAAAATGCCTCTAAGCACTAGGGGACGTAACATCTGAGGTCATCAGTCCCGTAGACTTAGAACTACTTAAACCTAACTAACCTAAGGACATTACATACTTCCATGCCCGACGCAGGATTCGAACCCGCGGTTCCAGACTGAAGCGCCTAGAACCGCTCGGCCACCGCGGTCGGCTCGGTTAGCAATTGAGACCAGCATCCAGGTTAAGACACTGGCTGAGGATTTGGTCGCGCAGTTTCATCAAATTACAGGATCCTGATGTCGGCGTTTCACCTGCTGTTCCAATACGTAGCACAGATTTTCTACGAAGTTCAAGTCATGCGAGTTTTTAGACCAGTCGAGATGTAATATTGTAATGGGGTGTTAAGAAGCCAATCACATTTTCTCCCAGCCCGATGAAGTTTTTCAGTTGTCGTAATGTGCCTGTGTGAATAATGCCCTCTTGCGAGCCGAGCGATTCCGAATGTTCGTCGCACGCAGTTTCCGTCGCAATTTTGTCTCGCTTACAGGTTGGGATGAAGCTTCATCGACTACCTGCAGCAATTCCTGTTCCGTTTGGAAGCAATTTTGATTCACAAGCCGTGAAACACGTCTCAAATCCGTCTCAGACAGAATCTTTTTCCGACCACAATTTTGACGTCTCTCGTTGTCACGTGTGTTATACCACTGCTGCCAAACACATTCAACAGGCTGCAGCGGAACACCAGCAGATCCAGCAACTTCGCAGACTGTATGGCCACGGGCACGGCCAAACATGAGTTCTCCTTTTTGCCGCTCTGTCACTTTCTTACATTTACCCACGTTTAAGTACAGTGTCCACTCGAAACATAAATGTCTCACTGATCGCTGCCTCCTTATTTTCACGTAAAAGCAGTGCGCTCATGGATGAACACGTGACTAGATCGCTGTGCCAACTATAAAGGTGCCAGCCGAGCGGTTCTAGGAGCTTCAGTCCGGAACCGCGCGACTGCTACGGTAGCAGGTTCGAATCCTGCCTCGGGCATGGATGCGTGTGATGTCCTTAGGTTAGTTAGGTTTAAGTAGTTCTAAATTCTAGGGGACTGATAACCTCAGATGTTAAGTCCCATAGCGCCCAGAGCCATTTGAACCAACTGCAAAGGCTTAACGATTCATCTTTGCGTGGGCGCTGGAATGACCGAGCGAGGTGGCGCAGTGGTTAGCACACTGGACTCGCATTCGGGAGGACGACAGTTCAAATCCGCGTCTGGCCATCCTGATTTAGGTTTTCCGTGATTTCCCTAAATCGCTTCAGGCAAATCCTGCGATGGTTCCTTTGACAGAGAACGGTCGGTTTTCTTCCCCATCCTCAAACAATCCGATGGGACCGATGACCTCGCTGTTTGGTACCCTCCCCCAAAACCAACCATGCACCAATGGAATGTCTAACTTTGTTATGTTGCTCCCCGTCAGCTGCCGCTAAAAGCATTCGCAGTGGTGGAATGGAGGGTGATCTTTTGACTATGACGTTCTTCATTTTCGTTTGGCTCATCTAACGGCGCGCTACGGTACTGGTGCGATTTCCAAGTGTACCAGCACTGCAGTCCTCTACCTGCAAATAAATAAGTAATTATACAACATTATTTATTCGAGATGTCAAAAGTCTATGATTGCGCCTCGTATTATTACCGTACATAAATGAACAACGTTTATATCTTACTACGTGAGTACTCAACTTTGTCCGAGTATGCATTTAATCTGTTCTTCTATTAGTCGATCTCCACCTCTGACCTCTCTCCCTCCAGCTCCTCCTTCAACCCCTCAATATGCACCTCATACACACTATCTTTCACCTTCATTCCCCAATCCCCTGTCTGTCCATTTCCTCCTGCCCTTCTCTCTGTCCATCTGCTCCTCCTCCCGCATCTCGTGGTCGTGCGGTAGCGTTCTCGCTTCCCACGCCCGGGTTCCCGGGTTCGATTCCCGGCGGGGTCAGGGATTTTCTCTGCCTCGTGATGGCTGGGTGTTGTGTGCTGTCCTTAGGTTAGTTAGGTTTAAGTAGTTCTAAGTTCTAGGGGACTTATGACCACAGCAGTTGAGTCCCATAGTGCTCAGAGCCATTTGAACCATTTTTTCTGCTCCTCCCCCCTCACTTTGTCCATCTGATCCTTTCTCATTTGTCCATCTCCTCCTTTCTTTCTTGACATTATTACGCTCATTCCAAGAGGAGGTGGGGGTTCTTATCACCACAGTATTTCCTTACATTCCACAACTAATATACGCAAAAAATTTTGTTCAAATCATTCCAGGGCTTTAAAATTAGCATTCTACCAGCAGCTTTCACAGGGTACACACATTTCAAATATATTTCTCACATTTTTAACATATTTCATACGTCTTTGTACACATATTTCTCCTGTATCTCTAGCGAATTTAGCCGTGCAGTTTCATTTCCACGCACTGCAATGTTGTCTCCTGAGTTATGTGCTGTATAACGATACGATTTTGCAGGTACAACCGATGGTATATGCGGCTACTGTCGGCGAAATGAAATTGGAAATTTGTGGTAAGTTCTATGGGACCAAACTGCTGAAGTCATCGGTCCCTAAGCTTACATACTACTTAGACTATCTTACGCTAAGGACAACACACACATCCATGCCCGAGGGAGGACTCGAACCTCCGACGGGAGTCGGCGAAATAATTTGTGAGTAGAGTTAGTACGAACGAGGTAATAAATTAAAACGTCATGCATGATGCGCATCTCAGTCTTTAAGACGTCATATCTCGTGAACTGTGTTTCGTACAATAATGTGTTTTTCTAGGTACATTCAGCGGCATATGTGGATATGTCTGCGAAAGATGTTGCGAATAGAGTGAACAGTAATAATTTAAATCGTGCTGCAGTTTTTCACGTCAATCAGTACTTGACGTGTGTCTTGACTTGTGTGCCGTACAATGATATAATGTTGCAGATGCATGCAGTAATATATGTTGCTACTGTCTGCGTAAAGAGTATGAATAGAGTTAGTAGTGAACAAGTAATACATTATAACGTACTGCTTCATGGGGAAATTTTACAGAATTAACTTTTTTCCTTTAATCATTTTGCGGGGATTGTCACCGATAAGAAATTTCATAAGGTTTTTAAACTGTGTGTGAAGTTTGCAGGTCACTAAGTGATGTCATTCTCAAATACTGGATGCGAAATAGGTATTCGAGTATCGTGGGTTACACCGCCTTTTCAGCGCCACCCCTTTGACCGCTAGGTGATTCTTACCCTCACAGTGCTCTTTTCCAGAGAGTAAATTGTATGTGTACCTAATGTGGTTGGAATCGGTCCAAGGGTTTAGGAGGAGCTGTTGAATATACACTCCTGGAAATGGAAAAAAGAACACATTGACACCGGTGTGTCAGACCCACCATACTTGCTCCGGACACTGCGAGAGGGCTGTACAAGCAATGATCACACGCACGGCACAGCGGACACACCAGGAACCGCGGTGTTGGCCGTCGAATGGCGCTAGCTGCGCAGCATTTGTGCACCGCCGGCGTCAGTGTCAGCCAGTTTGCCGTGGCATACGGAGCTCCATCGCAGTCTTTAACACTGGTAGCATGCCGCGACAGCGTGGACGTGAACCGTATGTGCAGTTGACGGACTTTGAGCGAGGGCGTATAGTGGGCATGCGGGAGGCCGGGTGGACGTACCGCCGAATTGCTCAACACGTGGGGCGTGACGTCTCCACAGTACATCGATGTTGTCGCCAGTGGTCGGCGGAAGGTGCACGTGCCCGTCGACCTGGGACCGGACCGCAGCGACGCACGGATGCACGCCAAGACCGTAGGATCCTACGCAGTGCCGTAGGGGACCGCACCGCCACTTCCCAGCAAATTAGGGACACTGTTGCTCCTGGGGTATCGGCGAGGACCATTCGCAACCGTCTCCATGAAGCTGGGCTACGGTCCCGCACACCGTTAGGCCGTCTTCTGCTCACGCCCCAACATCGTGCAGCCCGCCTCCAGTGGTGTCGCGACAGGCGTGAATGAAGGGACGAAGGAGACGTGTCGTCTTCAGCGATGAGAGTCGCTTCTGCCTTGGTGCCAATGATGGTCGTATGCGTGTTTGGCGCCGTGCAGGTGAGCGCCACAATCAGGACTGCATACGACCGAGGCACACAGGGCCAACACCCGGCATCATGGTGGGGGAGCGATCTCCTACACTGGCCGTACACCACTGGTGATCGTCGAGGGGACACTGAATAGTGCACGGTACATCCAAACCGTCATCGAACCCATCGTTCTACCATTCCTAGACCGGCAAGGGAACTTGCTGTTCCAACAGGACAATGCACGTCCGCATGTATCCCGTGCCACCCAACGTGCTCTAGAAGGTGTAAGTCAACTACCCTGGCCAGCAAGATCTCCGGATCTGTCCCCCATTGAGCATGTTTGGGACTGGATGAAGCGTCGTCTCACGCGGTCTGCACGTCCAGCACGAACGTTGGTCCAACTGAGGCGCCAGGTGGAAATGGCATGGCAAGCCGTTCCACAGGACTACATCCAGCATCTCTACGATCGTCTGCATGGGAGAATAGCAGCCTGCATTGCTGCGAAAGGTGGATATACACTGTACTAGTGCCGACATTGTGCATGCTCTGTTGCCTGTGTCTATGTGCCTGTGGTTCTGTCAGTGTGATCATGTGATGTATCTGACCCCAGGAATGTGTCAATAAAGTTTCCCCTTCCTGGGACAATGAATTCACGGTGTTCTTATTTCAATTTCCAGGAGTGTATTACACTCACATGTAAATATACGTACTACACGCGCATCAATTTTTATATGTATGGATGTATTTAATTATGCTGTTTTTCGACCTTGCGTGTTTGAGATGGAAGATCATGTATGTATCGACACAGACGCTGTAATTGACAAACTTTGTATGCCTGATAATGTTTAGTAAAAATTGGAACCGGTAGCAATAATAAACATTTCTTTTAGCAACTGATCATGTGCCCTATGATTTTAAACAAAAATCTGGAGGCTGTGTATAGTCACCGAATACTGCCAACATTTTAAAAATTAGGTATCTCATGTCGTCGTAAGATACAAACTTCAACCAAACAGCTGAAAAACAAATTGTGTATTGGAACCGTTTACATTTTAAGAATAAATACCTCGTCAGTCTACCTAGAACATGCACTGTTGTTTCCCAGAAGTCTCCCACCAAGTTCAAGTCTTCCATTCGTCAATGTTACATCTGTTAACTTTAAGTACCTTTTGCCTCTCCAACTGTTACACTTAGAACAGTGAAATTCTGACAGCGGTTTATAGCATGTATTGCTAGCTCACTGTGCTAGAATCAATGTTTCGTTTTTGTTGGTATAATGTTTATGAATTTTTATCCATAACCCATTTTTTACTGGGGAAAATTTCATATAAAGCTTCCTGATTCAGAGGAAAAGCCCGTTCTTGTCGTCATTCTAGTTTAGTGGCACAAATTAACTATTTTACAACATTTCTGAAGACATGAATGTTATTGGCTAGTGACTTGTGAGATAATGGTAGATATAACGCGGAAAATGTCAAATGCTAGAATACGCGATCAAAGTAATGTATTATGAAATTTTACAAATATCTCTTATTCTGTCATCGTATGTGTCCAGCAGAGTAATCAAGATCATCATCTTGTTCTTGTTCTTCACACAGCAACTTTCTGACTCTCGGTGTCCTTCCATTCTTTTTGTATTGTATTGAATTTAGCTGCATAATGATCCTTGGTTACTAGCATTTTTCCCAGAAGCTGAAGACCTTCGACGCTGTCTACATCAGGTACAATGCCACGCCTTCCCATGACCTTTAACGTACCCAGATGACCATCATTCATTCAATGAAATAGCAGCTCCATTGACTCCCATTTTCATATTTTTCCCAACAATTACGTTCTTAGGCACACAGTCTATAAAATATGACTTTGTAGGAAGACTCGTTCTGGTTCTAAGTACACATCCTCTGAGATGGTCGCGATGCCCTAAGTCTCTATATACTGAGTCAACTGCTTCCGCAAAAGCCACTGGGACGGAATTTTTCTGGCCATAATGAACTCCAGTAGGCTATTATTATGGAGTCATGACTGTACTGCGAAAGAATAAATTCCAGCGGAATCATCTGCATCGAGCGAGTTTGTAAATCGATTCGCACGGAACTTACTGTTTTTAAACAATTATGCACGCCTACGCAATGCAGAAGCTACACCATCCACCACTACAAGCAACAAGAAGGCAGGTAAACTCCGAACGAGGAACAAATGAAACCCTACTCTCGAAACACTGACTCACGTATCAAAAACTGAACTGTAAACGAAAATGGTTCAAATGGCTCTGAGCACTATGGGACTTAACATCTTAGGTCATCAGTTCCCTAGAACTTAGAACTACTTAAACCTAACCAACCTAAGGACATCACACACATCCATGCCCGAGGCAGGATTCGAACCTGCCACCGTAGCGGTCGCGCGATTCCAGACTGACGCGCCTAGAACCGCTTGGCCACACCGGCCGGCAAACTGTAAACGGAGCTGATTGCTGTAACAGTAGTACCAACCGAAATATCGAATACTCTAGACAAGAATAGTAAAATTAACAGCCTTCTGTACCCAATGTTTTCGGAAATATAAAGGTTTGAATACGAACATATCACAAGTTTGGTAACTTCCCTGAGCGCACATACCGCACTGAGTAATGAAATAAAAATATTCCTGTTTTTAATTTCTTAAAAATTTTTTGCATTTTTAAGCAGAAAATTCCAAATTATTTTATAGGCTTAAAAACAGAAAATGTAATATTTTATGTTTTTGCGGCATTCCAACTCCCTTTCCCATTAAGTATTACACCTAAATACTCACACGATGTGACATGCTCAAGATGTTCACCAGTACTCTTATAAATGGGGTACTATCACGTACTTTGCAGCGGCTTTTTCTCGCATTTATTCCCGTTTAAAGAGGCTTGCCATTAATTACACCAAGTGTGAATTTTGCGCTCGTCTCTCTGCGTTCCCTCACTCGGCCTCAGACTGGAACGCCACCGAGTCTCCACAGCCGTGGCGCCCGAGCCTTGTGTGAGGTCTCCCATCCCCCTCGCGCTGTCTTGTGCTCACACCCCTCGCCGCCGCAACAGATAGCGCAGTACGGCACAATAAAAGTTGTGAAGCTCACCCGCGCAGTTGTCGGGAAGCGTGTTCTGCAGGGGTTGGCAGGTCTGGGCGCCCAAGGGGGAGGGGGCGACGGGGGAGGGGGGGGGGCATCCCCGCGAAAACGAAATACCCGGCCCGGAGGGCGTGCGGGCAGTGTTTTTCATTTTCTTTATATTACCCGAGACACTCGTAAAGGCATTACCCGTGACCGGCCGAGCGCCGCCGCTTCTTCCTGTTTCGCCGAACCCAATTTATTTTTTCCTCCCCTCCTGCTTCCTGTGCGCGCCTCCTCGTCCTCCACCCCCGCTCCACCCCGCCCCTGGGTTTCTTGTTTGGGGAAGTCCCTGCGACGTTCGGCGTCTCGGCGCGCCATCCCGGGCCGCCCCTCAACTTCTGGGACAAGTTTCTTGCTGGCCGTTTCTCGTATAGGAGCTGAGTTGTCTGGCTGTAAGGTATGGTGGAGTTGCCGTGGGCGGAGAGACGGGTCAGCGTTCAAACAAGAAAACATAGACCATTACACGACCTGAGCAATGTAAGCCATCGGACTTGTATTCGGGATGATTCAGCTTCATATCCCCGACTGGCGATCCAGATTTTAAATTGTAAATAAGTAATACAGAACTGCAACCAGTCACTTTTTTTTAATAATTATGTTTTATTCCATGAACCGGTTTTCGAACCTTTTCAGGTTCCTCTTCAGATGGTTTCAGGAAGTTACATCATTACTGGTAGCGTAATGCTGGGTGCTGGCTCTATGGCAGAAAGATGGGTCACACTTTAATGTATCGCCATGACTATAGCTTATCTGTCGGTATGGATGTAAATTTAGTTTTTACTCACTGCGACAGTATAGGCGGCTTTTTTCGGTTAGTGTCCAGTGAAGGCAGACAGATGGACACTAACCGAAAAAAGCCGCCTATACTGCTTAGGTCATCGGTCCCTAAGCCTACACACTACTTAATCTAACTTAAACTAACACACACACACACACACACACACACACACACACACACACACACACACACATGGCCGAGGGAGGACTCGAATCTCCGACGTGGGGAGACGCACGGACCGCGCCATGGCGCCCTAAACCACGCGGCTAGCACGCGCGGCAAAACACTGAATACCGTGAATTCCCATCGTTCTACAAATGCTTCATACGAAGACGTGACAGCAACTCACGCCACGTCTTCGTATGAAGCATTTGTAGAACGATGGGAATTCACGGTATTCAGTGTTTTATGGCGCCAAACAAGAAGTTCGTTTATTTGGATAAAAGCGTGTGGTGCCTGAAGATAGCAAAATGAATTGCCGAAACTGGTTGCTTTCAGAATAAAATAAAATGTGTTAAAGTATACGGCTGTTGGTGAAGTTTGACATTGAAATGATGAACAAACATAGAGAGAAAGAACAGAGTGTTTGATGATTTCGAAGGTGTTTTCACGAATACATGGAAATGAAATTTTTTCGATTTGCGCTACGAACATAATTTTTGTTTTGTTTTTGTCTGTAAGAGGAAACTGGCAAAATTAGTACCTGGGTAATATTGGCTTAGACAGCTGATGCTTCTATACAGATGATTAACGCTGCTGTACGAGGGTAATCCCAAAAGTAAGGTCTCGTATTTTTTTATAAGTACATAGACCTGTTTATTTCTACACTGGTTTACGTCAGTTTACAGCTTGAACATTTAGCTATTTTTCGACACAATCACCATTTCTGTCGATGCATTTTTGTAGACGCTGTGGCAGTTTTTGTATGCCCATGTCATACCAGTGCTGTTCAGAAAGTTATTAACCTCTTCTTTGACCTCGTCGTCGAAGCTGAATAGCTGGGATCGCAGTTAACGCTAACAGGTACTGTCAGACTCTGAAAAAACTCAAACGGGCAATTCAGAACCGGAGAAGGGGAATGCTGAGCAAGGGCGTACACATACTCCGTGACAACGCTCGCCCACACATCGCTCGGCAAACTGTTGCTCTCCTGCAACAGTTTCGGTGGAACATAATCACCCACCCACCCTATAGTCCTGACTTGGCGCCCTGTTCCCTAGGTTAAAAGAATATCTGGCCGGAAAGCGATTCAGCTCCGACGACGAGGTGATAGGAGAGGTTCATAACTTTCTGAACAGCATGGCGGCGAGCTTGTATGACATGGACATACAAAAAATGCTACAGCGTCTACAAAAATGCATCGACAGAAATGGTGATTATGTCGAAAAATAGCTAAATGTTCAAGCTGTAAACTGATGTAAACTATTGTAGAAATAAACAGATCTATATACTTATAAAAAATAGGAGAGCTTACTTTTCGGATTACCCTAGTATTATCCGTTCCTGTAAAAATCAGTATACGAAGTGCTAAGTGACGAGAAACCCATTTCTACTATGCATATGAAATATATAAACGCTACTGACAGGCTGACGATGCCCTCTTAAGAATACTGAGTGTACATTGACGCACTTCGAAGGAAGCTATTACGTGAGAATGGCTGTTAAGTGAGAATGAAAGCGAAAACCGCTATAGTAAATGGATGCTTTTAATAATAGCCCAATTCTACAACGTAATTTCCAGTGTTGTGGGCGCAAATAAACATCAAATACTCCAGTCTTAAGTCTATTACTTTCCAGAACCATGGGCCATTTCAAATACTTTTATTCTAACCAGTGGCTAGACCTCAGTTTGAAGAAAGAGGCTGCTCATAAATATTCTCATCTAACTCAAAAATAGGTCGTTTGCGCATCAATGTTCACTGGAACGTATTTGCTTGTATTATAATACACGTTCATCTGTGTCAATATCTGGTGTTATTTTATACTTTCATCGGTATCTGAATTCTGTATTAATTATGGCGCATGCTATATGCACTTGCGGAGTGTTGATAATTAAAATGGTAGGCAGAGTGGCTGGAATGATTTAGCTTAGAAGGTAAATCAACTGCAAAACATTGGTGATGGTGATGACAATCGACGATGATGATGATGATGATGATTGGTTTGTGGGGCACTCAACTGCGCACTCATCAGCGCCTGTGCAAAGGTGGTTCAAATGGCTCTGAGCACTATGGGACTCAGCATCTGAGGTCATCACTCCCCTAGAACTTAGAACTACTTAAACCTAACCAACCAAAGGACATCACATACATCCATGCCCAAGGCAGGATTAGAACCTGCGACCGTAGCGGCCGCGCGGTTCCAGACTGTAGCGCCTAGAGCCGCTCGGCCACTCCGGCCGGCGTTTAAAGTCTCAGTTTTTTTTTTCTTTTTTTCAATCCAATCTAGTCACTGTTAGAAATGATGAATGATGAGGATGATGATAAAATGCTGGACAACACAAATTTCCCGTCCCCGGGAAGAGAAAATCCCCAACCCGGCCGGGAATCAAACCTGGGACCCCATGATCCAGAGGCAGCAACGCTAGCCACTAGATGACAGTCAAGAGGAAGATGGCGATGGTGATGAAGACGGCGACGACAGTCCTCACGATGGCGAAAGCAAAACGATGATAATAATAATAATGATGATGATGATGATGATGACGACGACGACGACGACGACGACGACGACGATGGTGGTGATGACAGTGATGATGATCGTGATGGTAATGGCGATGTTGATGACGATGGCGCTGATGCTGGCGATGGCTGTGATGACGACGAAGGCGCTGATGGTTACTTAATAGTACGAGAAAAAGGAAAATTTAGGAAAAAAGCAGCAACGGAACAAAGAGTCTTCAATGCCCATGATTGAAATAACGGTAGGAACTGTTTAGGTTTTTGTGACGCTTTCATTCGCTTACAAAAAGCTGAATCGCCTGTGGAGACAGACCTGAGACGTGCAGAGCAACACACCTTGTGCCCTGGCGTGTGGAGCAGGAAGAGCAGTGGGCCCCGTCTGTATTTACCATCCGTCAGGCGCGGCGGATTTACGTGCAAAGCTCGCGGAGGCAGCTTTAGGGCACGGCCGGCTGCTTTACATCTAAATTGGGTCCTTTGTCAACACGGCAGCGGTGGTGGGGGCAGCAGGTGGGGGCGCCGTGGTGGGGGTGGCGGACGGGAGCCGGGCACCGAAGAAGCCGAGAGGCGCCGCTCGCCTCTCCCACAGAAAGTAACAGCCCGGCCGAGTGGTTCGAGGAGCTAAGTGCGAGTACCGTCAGTTCCGGTACGTCTACAGTGCATGTGCGTGTGAGACCCCGCCAATACTATAGAACGACCCATGCTGCAGCAGATGGCCTTCCTCCGGCGACAAAGCAGCTCACACTGTATTGTACCATCTACTAGGTGTAGGGCACCCTAGTTAGAGATAGCTTGTGTGTTGGAGTACCTGTCAGAGAATCGACTTACTTTTCCTTCAAGGACCTCTCCTTAAAAGGGGAGGAGAGGGGAGCAGAGGAATGGGAGGCGGAAGCCATTTCGAAATATTGCCCTTCTCTTGATGTGGCTGTTGTTCTTCTCGTTAGCGTTTAACCCGTCTTAGATACGTGCTCCGCTGTCCTCAAATTCTGGCAGTTTTCTATTTCACACTCCAAGGGAAAAAAAGGAACGATGCACTACGAAGGAATAACCCAATGGGACAGATGTGATGTAAACGTACAGACAATCGAGTGATTAGAGATCAGAAACACTGGATAATTTATTTAAGAGAAAAAGCTTGACAAATTGAGCAAGAAATAACGCGTTGCTCCAACTCCGGTCCCTGTGTGAGCTTAGCACTGGTGAACTGTTTGATGTCCTCCAGAGGAATATCGTGCCAAATTTTGTCCACCTAGCGCAGTTGATAGTTAAAATACCGAGATGACTGGAGGGCTCTGCCCATAATGATCCAAACGTTCCCAATTGGGAATTCGGCTTTCAATCACTGCCTCCCACCACACTGTCCATCACCTCTTCCCGCCTCCAACCCCTCTACTTGAGCTTGAACCTTGTTTATTGTGTAACGTTGTTGCTTTAATTTGCTATGTAAGCTGAACTGCTACACAATAAAAGCGGTTTAAAAGCTGTGAGCTGTCTGGGGAAGTTAATCTTGCATTACTGAGCAACTGTTTCACCAGGTATCCAGTTTAGCTTACCAAATTCCCAACCAGACTAACATGAATTATAATCTTTTAATAGGTATACGATAACCGGTGATATAAATATATATAAAAGAGAATTTAAATAAAAAGAAATAAATGAGTTTATATTTGGAAATTTATTTTAACATTGATCATTGAAATTTCAGTATATTAAACGTGAGTCATAACTAAGCTGGTGCCTTATTTAGGATTGTGAAAATGTCGGTTTGTAATCTTACGGAACACATCAAATATGGAGCCAAGATTGGGAGACTGCATACAACACTGCATTCATAAAATAACACACGAAGAACGTTGAAACATATGCAAGAGGAAATTAACCACAACCAACCGATTCAATTTTCACCCAAAGAAGTTACGTTCGTAGCACAACCCTGTCCGTCATGTAATTACCACACACTGGTATACTAAATTCATACTAACTCTCTGTGAAATCTTCCCAAAAGGAATAGTTGAGGGCTACTTTGATGATTACACCACATGCTTCACGTGGTCAACTTGGTTTACACAAAGCGTGTAATTCCACAATAATTTTGGTAATTAAAATAAATTACATCGAAACGCAATTTACAAAAGAAGAACCTCGAACAGGTTACTAACGTCTTACTATTAACCTGATGGGTCAAACAATTATATAAGCACGTGGTAGTGGTCTCACAAAGTACACCCCACGTGGGTTGAACATAAAGAAAAGTTGCTATATTGAAAAATATTGTCAAGACGAGATGTTATAATCTCACGCACACTCGCATTTAAGATTGATGATCTTAGTTAGAGTTACTGATCAACACGTGGTTCCACTTTACTCACAAAGTAGTGACAAAGCAACTACCGGAATATATTCTGAACTTTACACGAGAATTACACTGCGCTGCAATTTAAGATAACATTAGATATTTTAGAGCTAATCCTGAATCAAAGGTGATTAAATTTTCAGTTAGGCTGAACTTAAGAAATCCATTGTCCTACGGACTTAGCAGACACGCGCTTAGCCGGAGATCTCACCACTTCAGACGCTCGCCACGGACAGACTGACCTGGTCCCTCCTTGAGGGTGGCTCACAAATACAAACGGAAGTGGCCAGAGGGGCAGCTTCCTATACCAACATGACAAGGGACGGACAGGACCATACTAAGGATAGAAACCTCTTTGCTTTTAGAAAGCGTAGCTACCTGTTCCGACGTTGGTCCTACTGTTCTCTAGCAGACAGGCTTGTCTGTTACCCTCAAGCATGCAACTAGAAATACATTTGCTCATTCATCCTCTCACACAGAAGGGAAGGGGGATGGCAGTATCTTATCATATACAGTATATAAAAGAAAGCAGATGTAGGTTCCGTATGAGACTGTGTGACATGAATTAAATATAAATTGTGTTTTAAAGTGTAGTAGTGTGACAGATCGTTCTTGTTTATGTGTAAAAGTAACACGTTCCACTACTCAGTCTTCTCCAGATAGTCAGAAAAGCCACAGTAAATTTAGTAGAGGAATTTATGTCGTAAATGACAACAGATTTAAGAAATTAACATGAAAGGAATCCAACAGAGACCTTTCAATTGTTACTGCATATTCACATTCTGTAGTAGTACTCTAAATCATTAGCCGGTAAGTCATAAATACAACTCATTGCTAACAATGTTCCGTATTATACACACACCAAAAAAAGTTTTGCTTCACCTCGGTTCCGAGAGTTCCGGAACCTGTACAGAAAATTGGAATAGAGATCAACATCATTTCCTCCCTTGTTAATGCTTATGAAAACCACACATCGCATGTCGTACCACCATCAGAGGTGGTGGTCCAGATTGCTGGATACACCGGTACCTCTAATACCCAGTAGCACGTCCTCTTGCATTGATGCATGCCTCTGCTCGTCGTGGCATAGTATACACAAGTTCATCAAGGCACTGTCCCACTCCTCAACGGTCATTCTGTGTAGGTCCCTCAGAGTGGTTGGTGAGTCAACGTCGTCCATAAACAGCCCTTTTCAATCCATCCCAGGCATGTGCGACAGGGTTTATGTCTGGAGAACATGCTGCCCACTCTAGTCGAACGATGTCGTTATCCTCAAGGAAATCACTGAAAAAATGTGCACGATGGGGGCGCAAATTGTCGCCCATGAATACGAATGCCTCGCCAATACGCTGCCGATGTGGTTGCGTTGTCGGTCGGAGGATGGCATTCACGTATCGTACAGCCATTACGGCGCATTCCGTGACCACCAGCGGCGTACGTCGGCCCCACATAATGCGACCCGAAAACGGCAGGGAACCGCCACCTTGGTGCACTCGCTGGACAGTGTTGCTAAGGCGTTCAGCCTGACCGGATTGCCTCCAAACACGTCTCCGACAATTGTCTAGTTGAAGGCATATGCGACACCCATCACTGAAGAGAACGTGATGCCAATCCTGAGCGGTCCATTCAACATGTTGTTGGGCTATCTCTACCGCGCTGCATGGTTGCAAAGATAGACCTCATGGACGTCGGGAGTGAAGTTGCGATCATGCAGCCTATTGCGCACCGTTTCAGTTCTAACACGACATCCCGTGGCTGCACGAAAAGCATTATTCAACATTGCTGTCAGGTTCCTCCGAGTCATAATCCGTAGGTAGCGGTAATCCCTTAGGCGGCCTGAGCGAGGCATGTCATCGACAGTTCCTGTCTCTCTCTGTATCTCCTCCATGCCCGAACAACATCGCTTTGGTTCACTCCGAGACGCCTATACACTTCCCTTGTTGAGAGCCCTTCCTGACACAAAGTAACAATGCGGACGCGATCGAACTACGGTACTGACCGTCTAGGCATGGTTGCACTACAGACAACACGAGCCGTGTACCCCCTTCCTCGTGTAATGACTTTAACTGATCGGCTGTCGGACCCCCTCCGCCTAATGGGTGCTGCTCATGCATGGTTGTTTACATCTTTGGGTGGGTTTAGTACAGTCAAAAGGACTGTGTCTGTGATACAATATCCATAGACAATGTCTATCTTCATGAGTTCTGGGAATGGCGAACGGCGGTGATGTACAACTTTATATATATCCTAATGTTCATTATACTATTGTGTACAAATTTAAAGTAATTAAAGTACGCCGCTCCCCTACACACACACACACACAAACACGAACTATTATATATATATATATATATATATATATATATATATATATATATCCAGGGTTATTACAAATGATTGAAGCGATTTGACAGCTCTACAGTAACTTTATTATTTGAGATATTTTCACAATGCTTTACACACACATACAAAAACTCAAAAAGTTTTTTTAGGCATTCACATATGTTCGATATGTGCCCGTTTAGTGATTCGGCAGACATCAAGCCGATAATCAAGTTCCTCCCACACTCCGTGCAGCATGTCCCCATCAATGAGTTCAAAAGCATCGTTGATGCGAGCTCGCAGTTCTGGCACGTTTCTTGGTAGAGGAGGTTTAAACACTGAATCTTTCATATAACCCCACAGAAAGAAATCGCATGGGGTTAAGTCGGGAGAGTGTGGAGGCCATGACATGAATTGCTGATCATGATCTCCACCACGACCGATCCATCGGTTTTCCAATCTCCTGTTTAAGAAATGCCGAACATCATGATGAAAGTGCGGTGGGGCACCATCCTGTTGAAAGATGAAGTCGGCGCTGTCGGTCTCCAGTTGTGGCATGAGCCAATTTTCCGCGGGCTACGCGTGAAACTTGCCTCCACGCGTTCAACCGTTTCTTCGCTCACTGCAGGCCAACCCGTTGATTTCCCCTTACAGAGGCATCCAGAAGCTTTAAACTGCGCATGCCATCGCCGAATGGAGTTAGCAGTTGGTGGATCTTTGTTGAACTTCGTCCTGAAGTGTCGTTGCACTGTTATGACTGACTGATGTGAGTGCATTTCAAGCACGACATACGCTTTCTCGGCTCCTGTCGCCATTTTGTCTCACTGCGCTCTCGAGCGCTCTGACGGCAGAAACCTGAAGTGCGGCTTCAGCCGAACAAAACTTTACGAGATTTTCTACTTATCTGTAGTGTGTCGTGACCATATGTCAATGAATGGAGCTACAGTGAATTTATGAAATCGCTTCAATCATTTGTAATAGCCCTGTATATATATACACGTCAAACATATATATATATATATATGTGTGTGTGTGTGTGTGTGTGTGTGTGTGTGTGTAAGCGATATACTTTAAATTTTTACACAATCCTCCAATGAATATTCAGAAGGACACACAACGCGCGTATCCAAATGCTGCTCTGTGTCAAAATTTCAGAGAAATCGCTGAAGAACTTGAAGATTTTGAAGAAACGAACATTTACATTTTTATTTATATAGGTTATTGCCTACAGGCGTAAGCCAGAAATCCGTAAATGATGCTTAAATCACTGTGGGAGAATTGGTGTTCCACCCTCTGGCGGGAGTCGAACACGGGAACATGGGACACCGCTGTCGACCTCCTGTATCTCACAGCTCTCTCTCACACACATTCTCTTTCTCCGATTCCCCGCTCCCTCCTTCGCCGCTCTCGGTTCCCGCCAGAAAGACAATAGAGTCCTGTACAGCACAATAAAGTGAGGAGCAGCATGGCCGACAACATTCCAGTCGCCACATACAGTAGCCATGTGTCTGCTACCTGGTCCCGCGCGCTTTTATTTTGATTTGCGGCGTTGGCGGCGACGCGATAACAAAGCTGTGATCGCACGTAGCGTGAAATACTTCCCCACAGCCGGGCGTCGCGAACCCTGTCTGCAGGCGCCCAAGTGCAAAATAAAAAATACGCACCGTGAGGGGAGGAGGAGAGATTCCGTACTTTCAACCCGGTTGTCTCCGGTTGTTCTCTCCCGGCTTTTAGTTATTTGTGACGAGCTCGGGCCGGGGGTTGAAACCAAACCAACAAGAATATCGACCGTATTTATTGCTGATCGGACGGATTGGAATCCGCGCGAGGGGAACAAAAGGCGCGGAACGCACGACGCCTCTGTGCAGGCGGAGGTGGAGACGCACGGCTACCGTCTGCCGGCAGCGACACGCATAAATCCGAGCCCGCCGCCTTCTGCCGCCGCAGGGGGTCGAACCCGAGGCAGGCGCGAAACCGAGCCGGCCCCGCGTGTGTGAATCGGCAGCCAGCAGTGGTCTCGCAGCACCGGCAACAACACATTCTAAGACAAAAGAAAGACGCAACGCGAACGGATTATCGAAATTGGACGGACATTGGTAGATGTGATGTACATCGGATAAACAAATGATTACAGTTCCGGAAAATTCTGATGACTTGTTTAAGGGGGGTAGGACGTCAAACGGGCCGACTTGGAGCAGGAGAGTCATCACAGGACATTTTAATTTGCAGTGTCTATACTTTTACAAATAAATTCATAAAACTTTGTCAGCATCACCAGGAAGGATTCAAGATTCACACTCATTGCAGTGGAAGTTCGACAAACATAACAAAATAAATTTTTTTTACGTGTGAAATTTCATCATTTTTCCACTTACTAATGGGTGCATTTGTTGCTATAGGTACACGTTTCTTCATAAGTTAGAGAGATTCTTCGATGAATTTTGCATATCATACATACCATACTCACAGGGGTATGAAACTCTAGAATTCATTTAATTTATGAAAAAACGAATGAACTGTTATATTTTAAAATTCACGTTTAGGAAAAACACAAATTTTATAGTTAGTTACCTCAATTTTTACCACAGTTTTTAATAGATTTCGAAAATTCTAGAGTTTCATACACCTTCTAGTATGGTTTGTATGCTGTGCACAATTCATCGAAGAATCTCCCTTACTTATGAAGAAAAGTGTACCTATAGCAACAAATACTGGCATTAGTAAGTGAAAAAAAGATGAAATTTCACACGTAAAAAAAAATTATTTCGTTATGTTTTCGAACTTCCACTGCAACGAGTGTGAATTCTGAAGCCTTCCTGGTCATGATGACAAAGCTTTATGAATTTTTGTTGTAAAAGTATAGACAGTGGAAATTAAAATGTCTTGTGGTGCCTCTGCTGCTCCAAGTCGGCCCGTTTGACGTCCTACCCCCCTTAAGAGAAAGAGCTTCACAAACCGAGCACGGCCGGCCGCTGTGGCCGAGCGGTTCTAGGCGCTTCAGTCCGGAACCGCGCGACTGCTACGGTCGCAGGTTCGAATCCTGCCTCGGGTATGGATGTGTGTGATGTCCTTAGCTTAGTTAGGTTTAAGTAGTTCTAAGTTCTAGGGGACTGATGACCTGAGATGTTAAGTCCCATAGTGCTCAGAGCCATTTGAACCATTTGAAAACCGAGCACGTCAACAACCCGTTGGTCTTTCTCTGGCCATTATGCAAGCAGTTATTCGGATTGCACTGATTGAGGAATATCGTGCCAAATTCTGTCCAATTGGGGCATTAGGTCGTCAAAATCCCGGCTGGTCGGAGGTTCCTTCCCATAATGCTCCAAACGTTGGCTAATGGGAACAGATCCGGCGATCTTGTTGGCGAAGGTAGGGTTTGTCAAGCAGAACGATAAGCAGTAGAAACTCTCACCGCCTGCGGGAGGACATTATCTTGCAGAAATGTAAGCTCAGGATAGCTTTCCATGAATGGCAACAAAACATGACTCAGCTCGAAGTGAGGCCCATCACTGAAGTCAATTTTTCTCCAGTCAATGTGGTTCCAGGACGAAGGCGTGTCTGGTGACGCCCTGGACAGTAGTTTGATACCAACCTGAGCGTCGCCGATTACAAAGCCCGACAACCAACAGTGGTGGTCTGGGGTGCCACTTCATTTCATAGTTGGACCCCTTTCGTAGTTCTGGGTTCAGGGTTCGATTCCCGGCGGGGTCAGGGATTTTCACCTGCCTCGAGATGACTGGGTGTTTGTGTTGTCCTCGTCATTTCATCGTTATTCATAAAGTGGCGAAACTGGCCTGAGCAACGGTTGGGAATTTGTACGGGCGCCGCGCAGTTGAGCGCCCCCCAAACCAACCATCATCATCATCCTCTTGGCAGTTATCCGTGGCGTCCTTACAGCACAGCGATACGTCCATGTTATTCTACGCCCCGTTCGGTACCCTTAATGACAATCCATCCTGGGCTTACATTTAAGCTAGGTTATGAATGCCCACACACGACGAGAGTTCCTCCCGCTTCTATTCACGCTTGCCAAACCCTACCTTGGTCAACAAGGTTCACAGATCTCTCCCCAGGTGGGCACTTTTGAAGCATTGCAACTACCTTGTGATTTTGATGATCTAACTGTAAGTAGGCTGTTTAGGTTTTTTAATTGGTAACGCCACGTAGCGCTCTGTATGAAAATCACTGGCTGTGCTGTGTGCAGTCTGTGGACAGTTTGCATTGTTGTCTGCCATTGTAGTGTTGGGCAGCTGGACGTTAACAGCGCGTAGCGTTGCGCAGTTGGAGGTGAGCCGCCAGAAGTGGTGGTTGTGGGGAGAGAAATGGCGGAGTTTTGAAATTTGTAAGACTGAATGTCATGAACTTCTATGTATATTATGATTTTTCAACACTATTAAGGTAAATACATTGTTTGTTCTGTATTAAAATCTTTCATTTGCTAACTATGCCTATCAGTAGTTAGTGCCTTCCTTAGTTTGAATCTTTTATTTAGCTGGCAGTAGTGGCGCTCGCTGTATTGCAGTAGTTCGAGTAACGAAGATTTTTGTGAGGTAAGTGATTTGTGAAAGGTATTGGTTAATGTTAGTCAGGGCCATTCTTTTGTAGGGATTATTGAAAGTCAGATTGCGTTGCGCTAAAAATATTGTGTGTCAGTTTAAGGACAGTCATGTATAATTGTTCCAAGGGGACGTTTCATAACTTACCAATCGGACAGATTTTCACATGCTATCTCTCAAGAGGAAATCTAATAACTATATCAATTAATGGCAAGCCGAAAAAGTGCCTGTATAATGAACAGAGGTGGAACAACACGCTGCTAACTTGCTCAATTTGTGAAGCTCTTTCTCTTGTGTAAATCATCGATTTTTTCTGAAATTGTAACCATATGTTTGTCCGTCCATCAACATCACATCTGTCGATTTCCGTCCCATTTGGATAATTCCCTAGTGGTGCGTCCTTTTATTTGTCTTAGAGTGTACACTATCTGATAACAAGAAAGTGAAGCACCCAGAGGCGAAGAAAGAAAGTAAGTGAGCTGCATGGATTGTGTGGTCATGGCATTTCATTTCAGAGGTTAGAAATTTACAAAGTGCTCGACAGTATGAGCCCACTTATCTGGATAACGTTGCACCCCGTCTGGCCCCCAAGCATGCACTGATCCGGTACTGATTATAAGGTTCAAATGGCTCTGAGCACTATGGGACTTAACATCTTAGGTCATCAGTCCCCTAGAACTTAGAACTACTTAAACCTCACTAACCTAAGGACATCACACACATCCATGCCCGAGGCAGGATTCGAACCTGATTATAAGGCCATTTTATCCTCTCCAGAGGTAAGCTGGTCAATAACTGCTGACATTGGTTCTTGATTTCCCTGATATAGGCACTGGGACGGTCGTCTGGACGGTTCCGATATATCTTCTATCGGGGACAGACCCGTGGATTTTGCTTGTCACCGTGTAAGATGGCTATAATTTCGCACCTTACAGTAACGCATCCACATACTTTGCCGTGATCTACAAACACAATTAGGTATCATGTAACAGGTTGTATATCGTACATATGAATATATAAAGGAGACTGACACTGTCACGTACGTCTTGTAAATAATTGTTAACGCTTATTGCATTGTAACGTTGCAACTTTAATTTTGGTATGCTGAAATCGGAGCTAATAGACAATGAAAGTGGGTTAAAAGCCGTGATCTGTCTGGGGACGTTAACCGTGGATTACTGGGCAACTGTTTCATCAGATATTTAGTCTAGGTTTACCAAGCAGACTAACATTAATGATAATCTTTTAATAGTCATACAAAACCGGTAAAATATATATATAAAAAGGAGAATTTAAATAAAAAGAAAGAAATCAGTTTATATTTGGAAATTTATTTTAAGATTGTTCATTGAAATTTCAGCATATTATACGCGAGTTATAACTGAGCTGGTGCCTTATTTACGATTGAAAAGAATGTGAGATTGTAATCTTACGGAACACATAAAATATGGAGCCAAGATTTGGAAAACTGCATACAACACTCCATTCATAAAATAACACACGAAGAACATTGTAACATAAGCAAGAAGAAATTAACCACAACCAACAGATTCAGTTTTTACCCAAAGAAATTACGTTCGTACCACAATCCTGTCCGTCATGTAATTACCACACACTGGTATACTAAATTCATATTAACTCTTTGTGAAGTCTTCGCAAAAAGAATAGCTGAGGGCTACTTTGATGATTACACCACATGCTCCACGTGGTCAACTTGGTTTACACAAAGCGTACAACTCCACAATAACTTTGATAATTAAAATACATTAGATCGAAAAGCAATTGACAAAAGAAAAACCTTGAACTGGTTACTAACGTCTTACTATTAACCTGATGGGTCAAACAGTTATATATGCACGTGGTACTGGTCTCGCAAAGTACACCCCACGTGGGTTGAAAATAAAGAAAAGCATAAAGAAAAGTTGCTATATTAAAAAAATATTCTCAAGACGAGACGTTATAATCTCACGCACATTCGGATTTAAGATTGATGAACTTAGTTAGAGTTACTGATCAACACGTGGTTCCACTTTACTCACAAAGTAGTAACAAAGCAACTACCGGAAAATAATCTGAACTTCACACGATAATTACACTGCGCTGCAATTTAAGATAACATCGGATATTTTAGACCTAAACCCGAAATAAAGGTGATTAAATTTTCAGTTAGGCTGAACTTAAGAAATCCATTGTCCTACGGACTTAACAGACACGCGCTTAGCCGGAGATCTTACCACTTCAGACGCTCGCCATGGCCACACTGCAACTGCCCTACTGCCGAGCGTGCTTCCTGAGGGTGGCTCACAAAGACCAACGGAAGTGGCCAGAGGGGCAGCTTCCTATACCAACATGACAACGGACGGACAGGACCATACTAAGGATAGAAACCTCTTTGCTTTTAGGAAGCGTAGCTACCTGTTCCGACGTTGGTCCTACTGTTCTCTAGCAGACAGCCTTGTCTGCTACCCTCAAGCATGCAACTAGAAATACATATGCTCATTCATCCTCTCACACAAAAGGGAAGGGGGATGACAGTATCTTATCATATACAGTATATAAAAGAAAGCGGACGTAGGTTCCGTATGAGACTGTGTGACATGAATTACATATAAGAATTACATATAAACTGTGCTTTAAAGTGTAGTAGTGTGACAGATCGTTCTTGTTTATGTGTAAAAGTAACACGTTCCACTGCTCAGTCTCCTCCCAGATAGTCAGAAACGCCACAGTACATTTAGAAGAGGAATTTATTCCATAAATGGCAACAGATTTAAGAAATTAAACATGAAAGGAATCCAACAGAGACCTTTCAGCATGAAAGGCGACTACGAAAATCTTGGACGCAGCTGAGACGAAAGAAGAAGCGGCACCTCGGAAACCACGCAGGCTGGGTTATTTCCATGGATTTCTACTCAGAAGCGTACCATTGTACGAGCACAGGTTTTTCCTAGCAAACTTTTCGCGCTAGACGATAAAAGACTAAAATATGGTTGGTCGGCGTTCGGGAGAATCTGTAGAGATGGAGAATATTCCGTGTTTTCGGGAATATAATTCGGTTTTGGAATTACGATGGTGGGGAGCTGAGCCTTGCTGAGAGGCCAGCAGTGGAGAGACGAGATCTTCCGTTGTGAGGGCCCGTGTATGGTGGTCGCTCAGTATCAGCTTTTGTTGGTACAGACGGACTTGCTGTCTTTGCTCGCAGGAGAGTTTATATTTAGAGCTGTTAGGCACTTTACTGTTGTGAACTTATAGGATTCTGGACTTTGCCTTCAGGTTGGAAGTCGTCGTTGAGTACGCAGCGTTCAGTAATTGAGAGCACTTCCTCTGCCTATACTTACGTTGAGACGTTATCTGAACTCCGTCCTTGTGGTTTGGAGTTCGCGTTTCTCGTCTGTAGAACACAGAGAGGAGAAAACAGTGTTAGCGTATATTAGTCAGAGGACCGCCTTCCGCCATTCTAGTGTTTGAAAGAGTTTATCTGTGGCTGGAGCTCTTCCATCGTCACAGACGAGTACGAGAAGCATCACTTCGACGCACCGGACGCAAATTGCTTCAGCTTATTAGGGCTATAAAGCTAAACAGCTGTGATCATGCTAGTTTATTTCCACTGAGGTTCCACACCACCGTAGATCATCTTTGAAAGTAGTGTCTTCTAGTGTTTGGTACGTAGATGATGTCAGTCATTTCGCGTTATTGATATTAGACCGCGCAGTCATGATAAGGGGCAGAGTGGGCAATTGATTAGTAATTTTACGTAGGGAATGTGAACTTTGTACTACAAGGTTTTTTTAACCTACAATAAATATATAAGCAGGAACAACGTTTATGATTTAGTAGGATTAGTTGGCTTCATCATTCATTTATGTTTCGATTGTAATTTACAGAGTTGAGAGATCCTAAGATCAGCTTCAGGGAGTAGTCAGACAGGGCCAAATCTTCATTTTAGCGTTTATTATTTTCCGTTGCTCACATTTATTTTTACACCCACCAGGAGTAGCATCTTGGAACGGGAGTGCCTCAACATCACACAGACAGTTCATAGAGTAACGAGCATTGTCCTGTTGAAAACTGGCACCATGATAATGTTGCACCAGAGGTGACACATAAGGACGCAAGCTGGCTGTGACGCATCGTTGTGCCGCCAAGGTTCCCTCAGTCACTACCAGTTTTTCTCCGAAGTCATACCCGATGTCTTCCTACAACTGGAGTAACACTGCAATGGTTTTCCAAAATGTTGGAAGAATGGCACGTCTCCACAGGCCGCCGCCACACTCTCCGAATGGTTCAAATGGCTCTGAGCACTCTGGGACTTAACATCTGAGGTCATAAGTCCCCTAGAACTTAGAGCTACTTAAACCTAACTAACCTAAGGACATCACACGCGGTTCCAGACAGAAGCGCCTAGAACCGCTCGGCCACTACGGCCAGTCTCCGACAATGGTTATCCGAGGTACTGAAGAACCGCGATTCACTACGAAATGGAATGTGCCGCCGATCATCTGTAGTCCTACTGTCATGGCACCACACCCAACGCAGCCGTTTGTGTTGTGGTGTAAAATGCAGCCTCAGATGTCAGGAGCACATGTGAAGGGATTACGATGTGCTTGATGGACGGTATGGCGGTCCTCCAATGCGGTGATGAGACGCGGTCGTCCGACACCTTGGCGCAGAGTATGCCTGCCCGCTACATCGGGCCACTGTCACATGATGATCCTCCAAATATCTGCATGTCGCACGATTCGACCAGCCGACGAAAGGGAGACCCACGAAGAGGCCTCTTTCAGACTTTTTCAAGTGTTGATAACGCTGCCTCACACGAGTACATGGCATCTCGTGTCTTTCACACTGATCACTCAACGTCTGACGCTGTCCACGCCCCTTACATACTCTGCCAGACCAGGTAACAACACAAGGGGAAAAAATCACCCTAATACACTCTGGTGGCCGTTCTGCATGTCACAGAGAACTGCTACTCAAATCATTTACATATCTGCTGGTGGTGTGTACGTGTGCGAAGTTACATTGAAATGCGACCATGTTTTATGGGTGCTCCAATCTTTTTCCGGTAGTCAAATTATTGCACTGTTCCGCTCGTACGTTACCGACATAGTTACAGAATACGACTGTAATCGTGAGTAGTTTCAGCCTTACATCGACTATCTTCAGAAACTTTCGAAGTAAAACGCACAGTTTCATGTGCCTGGTCAGTACTGTTCGGGTGGGAGGTGGCGAAGAAGACTCGTGAAGATCGCAGTTGCGGAGAGGGCGCAAAAACTAACAGAAACAAATTGACAAACAGAGACGATTTAGGAATTAATTGGGAGGAGGAGCAGGAGATTAGTGTTAAACGTCCCGTCGACAACGAGGTCATTAGAGACGGAGCACAAGCTCGGATTACGGAAGGATGGGGAAGGAAATCGGCCGTGCCCTTTGAAAGGAACCATCCCGGCATTTGCCTGAAATGATCTAGGGAAATCACGGAAAACCTACATCAGGATGGCCGGACGCGGGATTGAACCGTCGTCCTCCCGAATGCGAGTCCAGTGTGCTAACCACTGCGCCACCTTGCTCGGTGAATTAATTGGGACAGATACGTCTGCTTCTCGCGTTTTCATCTTATACCTAGGAGATGCCTTTCGCTCGACCCGCTAGTATTAATTCACGCTTGTAGTGGCTGTGTCATTTCTACAGTATCACTTCGTCCGAGCAGGATAAAGAAGAAACGACTGCTAACAACCACACAGACATCCGTCGTTAACATAGCGTAAATGACAACATAGTGCTCGATTCATAGAACTTTTTTTCCGAAAGATAAACATTTTCGAAATTATTTTCTGCTGTTTCTTAGCCTCATGTCTTACAAATGGTGTTGTTAACAGTTTAGAGTTTTTAGCAAGTCGTCATAAGAAGATCTGTTTAAAAAGGAAAAGAAGAGAGGCAGTGAAAGACTAATAAAGTAAATTACAAAACCAACCTCGTACACACTCACCAATGACACAACAACATAGCACGACCACCGCCCCGGCCGCTTCTAGGCGCTTGCACTATGGGACTTGACTTCTGAGGTCATCAGTCCCCTAGAACTTAGAACTACTTAAACCTAACTAACCTAAGGACATCACACACATCCATACCCGAGGCAGGATTCAAACCTGCGACCGTAGCAGTCGCGCGGTTCCGGACTGCAGCGTCTAGAACCGCGTGGCCACCGCGGTCGGCTCCTGAAAAGATGATTCATATTCTGAAACTATATTAATGAAAGAAATCCATAGAAAACTAACGAGTGAAGACAAAAATTTTTCGCAAAATGTTTTTTCTGATAAGTGACGGTATATCCTTAAAAAGCATATGATTAAGTCACCAACCAAAAGAAATTGTATGTTACAAACTTTCAATACACGTCACCTCAGCATTTACCGAAACAGAAGGCAAACCAGCGGGAAAAAGAGACAGAGAGTTTCAATAACTTTAAATAAAAGAGTAACTGGTAATTTATTTCAATGAAAATATATAATGTAGCACGAGTTATTAATCTTTTAAAGCAACCCAAAAATCCATATTTAGTTCCAGAAGTACGAAGAATCTGTAATTAAGGAAATAAATAGTTCAATTTTACAAATAATTCATTTTTCGAAATATAATTTTTATTCGCATTTCTTTGAAACAGAATACGTTATTTGCCTCATAAAAAAGTTGGCAACCCTAGTCATGCTTCATGTATAACCGAAAAGGGTGAAAAAGTATATAAATGAAATCACTCAGTCCCGGGTACTGGCTGAAAATATTTGCCTTTAACTGTCAGACAGTCTACAGGTTACCTTCCACTAGGAAAGTGGTTGCACTCAGCGACTGAGATATGATTTATAAATTATAGAGCGCAGCAATCAGACGTCTTTTTTTGCAGGTTTTATTTGGCAAATCCAGATTTCGGCTACTATTATCAATGCCAAAAAATACAAGAAGTACATGGTCAGGGGATACTATAAAGAGTTACAACGCATGGCACAAGCTATATGGCTCATACATTACATTACATACCACTATTTTCTAGTCTCGATGCATGTCAGTTCCCTGTCGTTCGGGCGTCAGTCATACTTCTTTGAATACTACTGTATAAAGAAGTATTCTGCAGAGAACACAACGATTGGATGTATGGCGCTCTCTATATGAACTACGTAATATAACATTCAAAGGAAAGTAAAAAAAAACTTCAAATTTGCATGGGAGTTAAATAAGTAAACTTCTTTACATTGCTGTCCGACTTACTTCCGCATTTGCCAGTAAACATAGAAAATACAAGAAAATTTCCAGGTTCACTCCTTGTGAGTCAGTTGTTTTTTATTCTTTAAACATATATGTAGCGCCAGTTGGGTAAAACCTTTTTTAAAATTTATTTACAAGACACAAGGAGGCACATGCTGCGTGTAACTATCAGAATTTATCTGTATTCCTGAATTTTCCGGAATATTTTTGTACTTCTTTCGTCGTTCGTCAGAATCATTTCTTTTGTTATCCACAGTTTTGTTCACAGTTGCCTCTCCTGTTCCTATATTTTCCTTTCCAACGTTTGACTACAGTCTCCGAAACCTACCTCAGCTTCTCATTTTCCAGGGTTTGCAAAGTGCTACAGTCCTGACACTGGTTTGATGCAGCTCTCCGTGCTACCCTATCCTGTGCAAGCTTCTTCCTCTCCCAGTACCTACTGCAACCTATATCCTTCTGAATCTGCTTAGTGTATTCATCTCTTGGTCTCCCTCTACGATTTTCACCCTCCACGCTACCTTCCAATATTAAATTGGTGATCGCTTCATGCCTCAGAACATGTCCTACCAACCGGTCCTTTTTTGTTTCCTTTACTGCTTGCTCAATATACAGACTGAATAACATCGGGGATAGGCTACAACCCTGTCTGTCTCCCTTCCTAACCACTGCTTCCCAACTGCCATCTGGTTTCTGTACAAATTGTAAATAGCCTTTCGCTCCCTGTATTTTACCCATGCCACCTTCAGAATTTGAAAGAGAGTATTCCAGTCATTGTCAAAAGCTTTCTCTAAGTCTACAAATGCTAGAAACATAGGTCTGCCTTTCCTTAATGTATCTTCTAAGATGAGTCGGAGTGTCAGTATTGCCTCACGTGTTCCAATATTTCTACCGAAACCTAACTGATCTTCCCCGAGGTCGGCTTCATAAGCGAAGTATTTTATCACACTGTAGTGTTCAAGTCGAGTGCTCTATTCACGTCAGTCGCTCCGAAGGCTACCCGATATGCCACCTTCTTTGGGTTCCGCTTGTTAGAGAAGGTGCGTGGGGGGGGGGGGGGGGGAGGGGAGGAGGCGGTG
Organism: Schistocerca cancellata; assembly: GCF_023864275.1. Taxonomy (NCBI): domain Eukaryota; kingdom Metazoa; phylum Arthropoda; class Insecta; order Orthoptera; family Acrididae; genus Schistocerca; species Schistocerca cancellata. The sequence goes on along the minus strand of NC_064637.1, from coordinate 90,339,203 downwards.
TACGGCTGTAAGTGGGGTTGGTAGTGGACCATCCTCCCAAGCCTTTTTGGGCCCTCTGCCAACAGTGTTGTTAAAGATCTACTGTGAAGACTCGTGGGATAGAATCTGCTCAACATGGAGATGATCTCGCCGCTTACCTAAGACGCGTACGAATAGCCTGTAGCAGTAGATAAGCATCACCATTTTCAGCGGTTAGCATCTCGGCGCCGGCGGATAAGGAAGGCTGCCCCTTGTCGGGCTGAGGTAAACCGGATTACACTAGGGTAGAGGCCCGGCGCGGCGTATATTACCGGGGCGAGCTCTTAATCTCGGCGGTCGGCCGTTGTCCATTTCCACGCTGTCTCCGGCCGTGATCTCGTTCTGAGGCCGGACTAGGCAGGCCCTGTAAATCAAAGGCGCATGTATCACTTCGCGGGGTGTGGGGGAGGGGGGGGGGGGCGTACAGAGGCGTAGAGCGTAATGAAGCCGTGCGGGGTCGGACAGGTAACGAAGCAGCCGCGTAAATATCGTACAAATTTATGTCGGTCCAGACAGGTAACTCCGCGGCTACCGAGGGCGCCCGTTGGCCGCGGGGGAGGGGGGGGGGGGGGGGGCAGTGGCCGGCCTTGCTCTGTACCAGAACTGTTTCCCCCTCCAGGTCACTGCCAAGGACGAGGGGTGCCGTAAGGGCTGCGCTGTGGTCGCCTTCTCACATCAACCCCACTAGTGGTCCTCACCTTGAAACATTTTTGGCTAATTTGGCCTATGTTGAGAACTGAGAGGATGTAGCTATTCGTGGTGACATTATTAGGTAAGTACACTACGGGCCATTAAAATTGCTACACCACGAAGATGACGTCTACAGACGCGAAATTTAACAGACAGGAAGATGATGCTGTGATATGCAAATGATTAGCTTTCAAGAGCATTCACACAACGTTGGCGCCGGTGACGACAATTACAACGTGCTGACATGAGCAAACTTTCCAACCGATTTCTCATACACAAACAGCAGTTGACCGGCATTTCCTGGTGAAACGTTGTTGTGGTGCCTCGTGTAAGGAGGACAAATGCGTACCATCACGTTTCCGACTTTGATAAAGGTCGGATTGTAGCCTATCGCCATTCCGGTTTATCGTATCGCGACATTGCTGCTCGCGTTGGTCGAGATCCAATGAGTGTTAGCAGAATATGGAATCGGTGGGTTCAGGTGGGTAATACGGAACGCCGTGCTGGATCCCACGGCCTCGTATCACTAGCAGTCGAGATAACAGGCACCCTATCCGCATGGCTGTAACGGATCATGCAGCCACGTCTCGATCCCTGAGTCAACAGACGGGGATGTTTGCAAGACGACAACCATCTATCTGCACGAACAGTTCGACGTCGTTTGCAGCAGCATGGACAATCAGCTCGGAGACCATGGCTGCGGTTACCCTTGACGCTTCATCACAGACAGGAGCGCCTGAGATGGTGTACTCAACGACGAACCTGGGTGCACGAATGGCTAAACGTCATATTTTCGAATGAATCCAGGTTCTGTTTACAGCATCGTGAAGGTCGCATCCATGTTTGGCGACATCGCGGTGAACGCACATTGGAAGCGTGTGTTCGTCATCGCATTACTGGCGTATAACCCGGATTGATGGTACTGGGTGCCATTGGTTACACGTTTCGGTCACCTCTTGTTCGCATTGACGGCTCTTTGAACAGTGGACGTTACATTTCAGATGTGTTACGACCCGTGGCTCTACCCTCCATTCGATCCCTGCGAAACCTACATATCAGCAGGATAATGCACGACCGCATGTTGCAGGTGCTGTACGGGCCTTTCTGGATACAGAAAATGTTCGACTGCTGCCCTGGCCAGCACATTCTCCAGGTCTCTCACCAATTGAAAACGTCTGGTCAATGGTGGCCGTGCAACTGACTCGTCACAATACACCAGTCACTACTCTTGATGAACTGCGGTATCGTGTTGAAGCTGCATGGGATGCTGTACCTGTACACGCCATCCAAGCTCTGTCTGACTCAATGCCCAGGCGTATCGAGGCCGTTATTACGGCGAGAGGTGGTTGTTCTGGGTACTGATTTCTCAGGATCTATGCACCCAAATTGCGTGAAAATGTAATCACATGTCGGTTCTAGAATAATGTATTTGTCCAATGAATACCCGTTTATCATCTGCATTTCTTCATGGTGTTGCAATATTAATGTCCAGTAGTGTATTTCACCGATATCTCGCTGCTTCGAATTTGCTCCTCTGAAGTCCTCATGTAAAGTTTCATTTCCCGGCCGTGCCTGTGTGCCATTCATTCGGGTAATAACTGGCAACCAATGCCGCACAATCACAATAAAGTCATGAGATGTTCAACTGACTCCTTTATTAGGACGTGTTACGCGTTTCGGGATTACACTCATCTTCAGACATCACAAACCTCAACTCCTTCCTAACCAAGCAGGCGTACAGCCTTCACAACTCAACGAAAGTGTCGAATAACATATTGTAAGTAGGCTGTTTAGGTTGTTATGTTGGTAATGCCACGTAGCGCTCTGTAAGAAAATCACTGGCTGTGTTGTGTGCAGTCTCTGGCTGATTGGCAGTGTTGAAATATTCGCCATTGTAGTGTTGGGCAGTTGGATGTGAACAGCGCATAGTGTTGAGCAGTTGGAGGTGAGCCGCCAGCAGTGGTGGATGCTGGGAGAGAGAAGGCGGAGTTTTGAGAGCGGATGATCTGGACGTGTGTCCATCAGAGAGGGTAAATTTGTAAGACTGGATCTCATGAACTGATATATATATATATATATATATATATATATATATATATATTATGACTTTTGAACACTATTAAGGTAAATACATTGTTTGTTCTCTATTAAAATCTTTCATTTGCTAACTATGCCTATCAGTAGTTAGTGTCTTCAGTAGTTAGAATCTTTTATTTAGCTGACAGTATTGGCGCTCACTGTATTGCAGTAGTTCGATTAACGAAGATTTTTGTGAGGTAAGTGATTCATGAAAGGTATAGGTTATTGTTAGACAGGGCCATTCTTTTGTAAGGATTATTGAAAGTCAGATTGCGTTGCGCTAAAAATATTGTGTGTCAGTTTAGTGATGATCAGAATAAGTACTGAGAGAAATGTCTCAGTACGTTCAGTTTTGCACAGCTGTTTGAAAATCAAATAACCTAAGGGGTTTACCACCACAGTAATTCATTATTTTTTCTAAGGGGACGTTTCAATATGACTGCGACACTTTCTTTGAGTTGTCAAGGCTGTACGTCTGGTTGGTTAGGAAGGATTTGAGGTTTGTGATGTCTGAAGATGGGTGTAATCCCGAAACGCGTAACATGTTCTAATATAAGAGTCAACTGAACATCTCATGACTTCATTGAGATTGTGCAGCATTGGATGCCAATTATTGATATAAAAATGATCGCAGGCCTCAGACGGGATTTTATGTCCTGTATATCATTCATTCGGGTAGTTTCTACGGCACAGTCTAGTTCTGAGGGGAATCAGACTTTATTGAGTAGCCGCGCGGTCTGAGGCGTCTTGGCCGGCCAGGGTGGCTGAGCGGTTCTAGGCGCTACAGTCTGGAACCGCGCAACCGCTACTGTCGCAGGCTCGAATCCTGCCTCGGGCATGGATGTGTGTGATGTTCTTATGTTAGTTAGGTTAAAGTAGTTCTAAGTTCTAGGGGACTGATGACCTCAGAAGTTAAGTCCCATAGTGCTCAGAGCCATTTGAGCCATATTCAGTATGCCCCACAACATACTCCCAAATTTTTCAGCCGAAACTGACCGAGGAAAAAATGTATTGTACTACCTACTGAACGCCCCTTGCACTTGTAGCGGAGTGTTGTGGGACCATTGCTTTTCGCAATATATATAAATGACCTAGTAGATAGTGTCGGAAGTTCCATGCGGCTTTTCGCGGATGATGCTGTAGTATGCATACAAGTTGCAGCATTAGAAAATCGCAGCGAAATGCTGGATGATCTGCAGCGGTGCAGGGAGTGGCAACTGACCCTTAACATAGACAAATGTAATGTATTGCGAATACATAGAAAGAAGGATCCTTTATTGCATGATTATATGATAGCGGAACAAACACTGCTAGCAGTTACTTCTGTAAAATATCTGGGAGTATGCGTGCGAAACGATTTAAAGTGGAATGATCATATAAAATTAATTGTTGGTAAGGCGGATACCAGGTTGACATTCAAAGGGAGAGTCCTTAGAAAATGTAGTCCATCAACGAGGGAGGTGGCTTACAAAACACTCGTTCGATCTATACTTGAGTATTGCTCATCAGTGTGGGATCCGTACCAGGTCGGGTTGACAGAGGAGATAGAGAAGATCCAAAGAAGAGCGGCGCGTTTCGTCACCAGGGTTATTTGGTATGCTTGATAGGGTTACGGAGATGTTTAGCAAACTCAAGACTCTGCAAGAGAGGCGCTCTGCATCGCGGTGCAGCTTGCTGTCCAGGTTTCGAGAGGGTGCGTTTCTGGATGAGGTATCGAGTATGTTGCTTCCCCCTACTTATACCTCCCGAGAAGATCACGAATGTAAAATTAGAGAGATTCGAGCGCGCACGGAGGATTTCCGGCAGTCGTTCTTCCCGCGAACCATACGCGACTGGAACAGGAAAGGGAGGTAATGACAGTGCCCTCCGCCACACACCGTTGGGTGGCTTGCGGGGTGTAAATGTAGATGTAGATGTAGAAGTGAACTCAGCTCTCCCGGGTTATAATAAAACCAAACCGTAATAATACAAGCGAGCGCAATGCTCGTTATTGTCAGAGGATAACAAGTGGGACCCAGTCATAGTGATACAAGTTGACTGAGTGCAACGATTGATGCTTTCAGGAAATAATAAGCAAATTACCCTACAACTTGGCCACTGTACATAAGCGCAACACCGTAACAGGGAAGTTAATGAATTAGGTACACCACAGGTTACACTTACTGTTTATGGGATCGCCTACCTAGGATGGGTTAAAGAATCTTGAAATTGACCTCTGTTCAGCGTACAACTGGAGTTTGTTTGCTCCGTATGTTTCAAGGAATTAACAGCTAACTGACAGAGAGCAAAGTAAACTGAATATTCAGTTAAATTGACTAAGAGTGACGCTAACAGTGTTAAAGGTACAAAAAATTACATGGAAGACTGCTTGGAGAATAAAGCACCAAAATCTTTAGCTGTCCAGCTCATGAAATCAGAGTTAAAGAATCCAAAATTACAGTTTGTAACGAATCAAGTTGGTAACACAAAGTGCGGATTAGAAACACGCAAGCAAGCAAGTAAGCTATTCAGAATATGAATCACACTACCGCAAATTGTAAGCTTATACACTCCTGGAAATGGAAAAAAGAACACATTGACACCGGTGTGTCAGACCCACCATACTTGCTCCGGACACTGCGAGAGGGCTGTACAAGCAATGATCACACGCACGGCACAGCGGACACACCAGGAACCGCGGTGTTGGCCGTCGAATGGCGCTAGCTGCGCAGCATTTGTGCACCGCAGCCGTCAGTGTCAGCCAGTTTGCCGTGGCATACGGAGCTCCATCGCAGTCTTTAACACTGGTAGCATGTCCAGTATGTCCAGTTGACGGACTTTGAGCGAGGGCGTATAGTGGGCATGCGGGAGGCCGGGTGGACGTACCGCCGAATTGCTCAACACGTGGGGCGTGAGGTCTCCACAGTACATCGATGTTGTCGCCAGTGGTCGGCGGAAGGTGCACGTGCCCGTCGACCTGGGACCGGACCGCAGCGACGCACGGATGCACGCCAAGACCGTAGGATCCTACGCAGTGCCGTAGGGGACCGCACCGCCACTTCCCAGCAAATTAGGGACACTGTTGCTCCTGGGGTATCGGCGAGGACCATTCGCAACCGTCTCCATGAAGCTGGGCTACGGTCCCGCACACCGTTACGCCGTCTTCCGCTCACGCCCCAACATCGTGCAGCCCGCCTCCAGTGGTGTCGCGACAGGCGTGAATGGAGGGACGAATGGAGACGTGTCGTCTTCAGCGATGAGAGTCGCTTCTGCCTTGGTGCCAATGATGGTCGTATGCGTGTTTGGCGCCGTGCAGGTTAGCGCCACAATCAGGACTGCATACGACCGAGGCACACAGGGCCAACACCCGGCATCATGGTGTGGGGAGCGATCTCCTACACTGGCATCATGGTGTGGGGAGCGATCTCCTACACTGGCCGTACACCACTGGTGATCGTCGAGGGGACACTGAATAGTGCACGGTACATCCAAACCGTCATCGAACCCATCGTTCTACCATTCCTAGACCGGCAAGGGAACTTGCTGTTCCAACAGGACAATGCACGTCCGCATGTATCCCGTGCCACCCAACGTGCTCTAGAAGGTGTAAGTCAACTACCCTGGCCAGCAAGATCTCCGGATCTGTCCCCCATTGAGCATGTTTGGGACTGGATGAAGCGTCGTCTCACGCGGTCTGCACGTCCAGCATGAATGCTGGTCCAACTGAGGCGCCAGGTGGAAATGGCATGGCAAGCCGTTCCACAGGACTACATCCAGCATCTCTACGATCGTCTCCATGGGAGAATAGCAGCCTGCATTGCTGCGAAAGGTGGATATACACTGTACTAGTGCCGACATTGTGCATGCTCTGTTGCCTGTGTCTATGTGCCTGTGGTTCTGTCAGTGTGATCATGTGATGTATCTGACCCCAAGAATGTGTCAATAAAGTTTCCCCTTCCTGGGACAATGAATTCACGATGTTCTTATTTCAATTTCCAGGAGTGTATTTCCTGGAGAACAGCAAAGTAGGCCTAAAAGCACCAGACGGCCACTACGACGCGATCCTTCCAAATTACTTCTCCAGACAGTTGCCGGCCGCTGTTCCTTGAAAGTTCCTTGTTCCTTCCTCACTCCCCATATCAAAACCCCTACATGGAAGGAGCAAGTCTATGCTGTTGGCAATGTGACAGGCAAACTGTTGCTAAATTCATGAAAAAGCAAGGGAAAGCACATGTAACATCTCTCACTTTGCATACAAGGCGCACATTTTTAAACTGAACGTTGGTGCTGCGCTGAAGCCGTGTCTTCTCTATTGGTCAACATTACATTATGGCAAAACATCACCGCATTGTGGATGATGCAAGGCTGCCTTTCCAAGCACACAGCTCTAGCGTTCCCACTAAAATAATCACGAAACAGCGGCAGGAAATAAACCAAAATCGCATAGCGGTATCTGACAGCAACGTCACACCAGCTGGTGTTTCCAACATCTTTTGCAAAGAAAGATTCTTAAAGATCTTCCAGAAGGTAACATCTTACAGGAGTGCTGTAACCAGCACCAGAAAATGGCCAACGAGAATGCTTGCATCCTGCCAAAAATGTTTGAATGTAAAATAATTTCGTAGACAACTCTGGAGCTGTGCTAAACCAAGGAGTCAGCCGGTGGCACTTTTGGTCTGTAGAAATGATTTCCCTACGAGGCAGAGTTGTATTTCCGTTTGTGTATTTCCGTAATCGGGAGTAGGTGAGCCATTGTTATTAACCATGTTACTTAGTGTAGCATGGACGAGAGAGAGAGAATTGGAAGTGCGTTATCAGACGCAACGGTGCAAATTCTACTTGGGCATTTTCCTGTTGTTGTCCGCGAGTGTTGCGGATCAGCTGGCGAGGGTTTGTTCGTTACAGAGTGAGACCTAAGAGGATAGCAAGTGGGCATTCATTACCTAGCTGGAGGTGGTGTTGGATGTTACTGACAGACTTTGCCAGGTTCACTTCGTGCTCACATATTCCATTTCATTCTGTGCTAATTTCAGATTGATGTTTTGTGTGGCTTTTACCCTACTAACTTAAAACTGTATTCTCGTTTTGTTTTTGTGATAATTATCGGAGGGAGTTGTTAGTGGCTATACGTAGACAGTGTGTTCCACTGGCCGGATCTCGGAATCTCGCCTGAAAGTAGTTAGTGTTTTGTGTGTGTGTGTGTGTGTGTGTGTGTGGCGTACGTAAATTGGTTTAGTCTCATTAAATTTTCGTGAATGTCTGTGTTGTAATGTGAATCTGATCAACGTCAGTGGTGTGCTTACGGGAACACTATCTGGTGAAGCGAGGTGCCAAACCCAGCTGAAATTGTATAACTGTATTGCAATTTTTTTTTACAAAAATAATTAAAGAAACTTAAAACTGTGTACTGAATAAGCTATCCCGTAAAACCATGTATTATGCAGTATAGCGAACAGTGCTACTATGCGTGACATCACAGTGCTTTGAAAGGTCTCTGTTGGATTCCTTTCATGTTGATTTCTGAAATATGTTGCCATTTACGGCATAAATTCCTCTTCTAAACTTACTGTGGCGTTTCTGACTATCTGGGAGGAGACTGAGTAGTGGAACGTGTTACTTTTACACACAAACAAGAACGATCTGTCACACTACTACACTTTAAAACACAGTTTATATGTAATTCATGTCACACAGTCTCATAGGAACCTACATCCGCTTTCTTTTATATACTGTATATGATAATATACTGTCATCCCCCTTCCCCTCTGTGTGACAGGATGAATGAGCAAATGTATTTCTAGTTGCATGCTTGAGGGTAGCAGACAAGTCTGTCTGCTAGAGAACAGTAGGACCAACGTCGGAACAGGTAGCTACGCTTTCTAAAAGCAAAGAGGTTTCTATCCTTAGTATGGTCCTGTCTGTCCCTTGTCATGTTGGTATAGGAAGCTGCCCCTCTGGCCACTTCCGTTTGTATTTGTGAGTCAGCCTCAGGAAGGGACCACAGCAGTCTGTCCGCGGCGAGCGTCTGAAGTGGTAAGATCTCCGGCTAAGCGCGTGTCTGTTAAGTCCGTAGGACAATGGATTTCTTATGTTCAGCCTAACTGAAAATTTAATCACCTTTATTTCAGATTTAGCTCTAAAATATCTAATATTATCTTAAATTGCAGCGCAGTGTAATTCTCATGTGATGTTCAGAATATATTGCGGTAGTTGCTTTGTCACTACTTTGTGAGTAAAGTGGAACCACGTGTTGATCAGTAACTCTAAGTTCATCAATCTTAAATGCGAATGTGCGTGAGATTATAACGTCTCGTCTTGACAATTATTTTCAATATAGCAACTTTTCTTTATGTTCAACCCACAGGGGGTGTACTTTGTGAAACCAGTACCACGTGCTTATACAATTGTTTGACCCATCAGGTTAATAGTAAGACGATAGTAACCAGTTCAAGGTTTTTCTTTTGTAAATTGCTTTTCGATCTAATTTATTTTAATTATCAAAATTATTGTGGAGTTACACTCTCTGTGTAAACCAAGCTGACCACGTGAAGCATGTGGTGTAATCATCAAAGTAGCCCTCAGCTACTCTTTTCGGGAAGATTTCACAGGGAGTTAGTATGAATTTAGTATACCAGTGTGTGGTAATTACATGACGGACAGGATTGTGCTACAAACGTAACTTCTTTGGGTGAAAATTGAATCGGTTGGTAGTGGTTAATTTTCTCTTGCATATGTTTCAACGTTCTTTGTGTGTTGTTTTATGAATGCAGTGTTGTATGCAGTCTCCCAATCTTGGCTCCATATTTAAAGTGTTCCGTAAGATTAGTAACCCACATTTTCACAGTCCTAAATAAGGCACCAGCTTAGTTATGACTCACGTTTAATATGCTGAAATTTCAATGATCAATGTTAAAATAAATTTCCAAATATAAACTGATTTATTTCTTTTTATTTAAATTCTCTTGCCGATATATATATATATATATATATATATATCCTGGAAATGAAAAAAAGAACACATTGACACCGGTGTGTCAGACCCACCATACTTGCTCCGGACACTGCGAGAGGGCTGTAGAAGCAATGATCACACGCACGGCACAGCGGACACACCAGGAACCGCGGTGTTGGCCGTCGAATGGCGCTAGATGCGCAGCATTTGTGCACCGCCGCCGTCAGTGTCAGCCAGTTTGCCGTGGCATACGGAGCTCCATCGCATTCTTTAACACTGGTAGCATGCCGCGACAGCGTGGACGTGAACCGTATGTGCAGTTGACGGACTTTGAGCGAGGGCGTATAGTGGGCATGCGGGAGGCCGGGTGGACGTACCGCCGAATTGCTCAACACGTGGGGCGTGAGGTCTCCACAGTACATCGATGTTGTCGCCAGTGGTCGGCGGAAGATGCACGTGCCCGTCGACCTGGGACCGGACCGCAGCGACGCACGGATGCACGCCAAGACCGTAGGATCCTACGCAGTGCCGTAGGGGACAGCACCGCCACTTCCCAGCAAATTAGGGACACTGTTGCTCCTGGGGTATCGGCGAGGACCATTCGCAACCGTCTCCATGAAGCTGGGCTACGGTCCCGCACACCGTTAGGCTGTCTTCCGCTCACGCCCCAACATCGTGCAGCCCGCCTCCAGTGGTGTCGCGACAGGCGTGAATGGAGGGACGAATGGAGACGTGTCGTCTTCAGCGATGAGAGTCGCTTCTGCCTTGGTGCCAATGATGGTCGTATGCGTGTTTGGCGCCGTGCAGGTGAGCGCCACAATCAGGAATGCATACGACTGAGGCACACAGGGCCAACACCCGGCATCATGGTGTGGGGAGCGATCTCCTACACTGGCCGTACACCACTGGTGATCGTCGACGGGGCACTGAATAGTGCACGGTACATCCAAACCGTCATCGAACCCATCGTTCTACCATTCCTAGACCGGCAATGGAACATGCTGTTCCAACAGGACAATGCACGTCCGCATGTATCCCGTGCCACCCAACGTGCTCTAGAAGGTGTAAGTCAACTACCCTGGCCAGCAAGATCTCCGGATCTGTCCCCCATTGAGCATGTTTGGGACTGGATGAAGCGTCGTCTCACGCGGTCTGCACGTCCAGCACGAACGCTGGTCCAACTGAGGCGCCAGGTGGAAATGGCATGGCAAGCCGTTCCACAGGACTACATCCAGCATCTCTACGATCGTCTCCATGGGAGAATAGCAGCCTGCATTGCTGCGAAAGGTGGATATACACTGTACTAGTGCCGACATTGTGCATGCTCTGTTGCCTGTGTCTATGTGCCTGTGGCTCTGTCAGTGTGATCATGTGATGTATCTGACCCCAGGAATGTGTCAATACAGTTTCCCCTTCCTGGGACAATGAATTCACGGTGTTCTTATTACAATTTCCAGGAGTGTATGATAACAGTAGTCATAGCACAGTATATTTGTAGCTCACATCACTTTGCGCTAGAGTTGTTCTATTTCAAGGTAACTTAAACCGTAGTCGATATTTATTTGTTGATCTAATAGTGGCCAGGAGTTATCTGTAGGACGTGTGCTAATTTATTTAGTTGGTCAGTCACTGCGAAGGATGTCAAAACGTCGCATAGACAACGAGAGTCATATTATAAGGGGCAGTGAAATGAAAATCGAGCACCCGCAACAATGGAACCGTGGAATGGTTCCATTCAGAAGTAATCACCACACTTGATCCAACTGGGAGACGAGGCAATCAATTCCTGTTTCGTGGAACGCGGTCGGCCGCCGATGCATCCACAACCGCACCCACTCTTGCACTTCCTCGTCCGGCTGAAACCGAAGTCCACGCAAGTCCTTCTTGAGGTGGCCAAGGATGTGAATATCGCTTGACGGATCAGGGCTGTATGGAGGATGCTGCAGTGTTTGCCAGCCAAGTCACTGAAGCGAAGTCGTCGTTTGATTGGCATGTGGAGTACGGCGTTATCGTGCAACAGCATGTTTCCATCCGACAGCATTCCTGGGCCTTAAGACTTCATGGTGTGTCGCACAGTTTCTGCAAAGTATCTTTCACGGCATAACGCTGCGCATTGATTGTGGTTTGGCTCTCGAAGAACTCCCATCAGCAGAGGTCCCTTGCAGCCGAATGAGCCGTCGTGACCTTACTGGAACTTGTGTGAACAGCTTTGGATTTCTTTGGGGGGGGGGGGGTGAGATGTGAGATGTTTCCACCCTTGCCTTTGACGTTTTCCCTAGGGCTGTCGGGATTCTGCCGCACGGAATTATCTTGTTGTTCGATACCACCCGGCCCCTCTCTGCCAACTGAGGCTACACTCAAAAGATTTGGTTGGGAAACACTGCAGCATCCTTCGTACGGTCTGGATCTTTATTTTCTCATCGCCGGCTACCTGAAGGAAGACATCTGCGGACGTTGAACGAAGAAGTGCAAGAGTGGTGCGGTTGTGGACGCGTCATCGGAACAAACGTCGTAACACGTGTGGTGATTGCTCTTGAATGGAACCATTCCATAGTTAGGCTGCGGTGGATGTTTCCCTCATAAACATCGCGATTTCGACGTATCTACTGTGGCCGTAAATAGCATCATTAACAAATATACGATTAGGCTCGATGAATGAAGTCCGCAGCTCGTGGTCGTGCGGTAGCGTTCTCGCATCCCGCGCCCGGGTTCCCGGGTTCGATTCCCGGCGGGGTCAGGGATTTTCTCTGCCTCGTGATGACTGGGTGTTGTGTGATGTCCTTAGGCTAGTTAATTAGTTCTAAGTTCTAGGGGACTGATGACCTCAGAAGTTAAGTCCCATAGTGCCCTGAGCCATTTGTCGATGAATGAAAATCTTGGTTCAAAATGGCTCTCAGCACTATGGGACTTAACTTCTGAGGTCATCAGTCCCCTAGAACTTAGAACTAATTAAACCTAACTAACCTAAGGACATCACACACATCCATGCCCGAGGCAGGATTCGAACTTGCAACCGTAGCGGTCGCGCGGTTCCAGACTGTAGCGCCTAGAACCGCTCGGCCACTCCGGCTGACTGAAAATCTTGTATTACGCATCTGCCTACTGGGACTCAGTCAATAGGGAAGCCGCTGGAATTAGAATTTTGCAACGAAAACTTTAACCGTGAAAGTGGTTATACACTTCCGTGGTGCGCAGGAAAGGACACTCGATGCTGCAAGGCAACAGAGAAGTAAGCTGAGTTATCCGACGTCTAACGAAAACATCATCATTACCAATGTTCTCCCATCGTAATCATCGACATATTCTCTTGCAGCACAGATCTAATTTATATCTTCATCTACATACTTACTCCGCAAGCCACCACTAATAGTGTATGCGATCATTACACTTGTGCTAATTTAGTCTTTCTCAGTGAATTTCGATGATGAAGTCTTCCCTGGTAATCAGCCGAGTCAAGGCATTGTTCTGTGGCAACGTTTCAAAACTTTTCCCTGTTGTCACCTTCACCTGAAGATAGCAAGTAGGAAACTTGCTGAAACGTTGCAACAGAACGACACCTTGACTGATAACCAGAGAAGACTTCATAATTACTACACCATTGTTCCACTTACTTATCTGCATTATTTATCTTTTTTCCACACTTAGAGCAAGCTGCCATTCATCACAGCAGATACGTATTTTGTCGAAGGCATCGCGTATCCTGTCAGTCTCTATCAGCGACGACCTATTCGCTTACACTGCAGCGTCATCAGAAAACAGCCGCAGGTTGCTGCTCATTCTACCCCTCCGATGATTTATGTACAGCGATATTCTGAATTAAAGTAACGTTACTCACTTACTTGATGTAATTTATTATCACACACAAACTTCCAGATGTCAGACACTCAGACTGGCACCCACGACGTATCTGGATAGAATATCAACCCAAACACCGATTTAGTTCGTAATATGTGCTGTCGTCCAGCAGAAAGGGCATAAACGTTAATTAAAAGTTAATACGAGAACTACGGAGCACATGAAAAGCGCAACTGTGAGTAATTAACATGTACCAGGTACAGAAGCACGAAACCGGAATTTGGTTGCAATAATTACACGTCTGTTGTTTGAAGCTGATAAACAATATTTTATTCAAAATAATCTCCATTGCTATTTATACATTTCTCCCACCATGCCAAACAAAACAGTTCTTCTTCGTAATATGTGCTGTCGTCCAGCAGAAAGGGCATAAACGTTAATTAAAAGTTAATACGAGAACTACGGAGCACAGGAAAAGCGCAACAGTGAGTAATTAACATGTACCAGGTACAGAAGCACGAAACCGCAATTTGGTTGCAATAATTACACGTCTGTTGTTTGAAGCTGATAAACAATATTTTATTCAAAATAATCTCCATTGCTATTTATACATTTCTCCCACCATGCCAAACAAAACAGTTCTTCTTCTGAAGCGAACCAGTCAGCGAGCCATTTTCATACGAACTGAAGCGTTGTTCAGCGATAGCGTGTCCCAGTGATGCAAACAGATGGTCGGACGGCGCCAGGTCTGGAGAATAAGCCGCACGCCCTAGTATTTCCCAACTGAACGCCTCGACCGTTTTCCTGGTTCAAATGGCTCTGAGCACTATGGGACTCAACTGCTGTGGTCATAAGTCCCCTAGAACTTAGAACTACTTAAACCTAACTAACCTAAGGACATCACACACATCCATGCCCGAGGCAGGATTCAAACCTGCGACCGTAGCGGTCGCGCGGGTGAAGACTGTAACGCCTTTAACCGCGCGCCCACTCCGGCCGGCCCGTTTTCCTGACCCGTTTAGCTTTGTGTAATGGGGCGTTATCACCTGTGTTGCATTTTTCCGTATTCCGGTCGTTTTTCACGCAATGCTCGATTTAAGTCGATGATTTGCTGTTGGTAGCAATCGGTGTTAACGGTTTTACTAGGTTTTAGCAGCTCATGATAGATGACACCCTTCTGATTCCACCAAACGCAGAGCATTGTCTTCTTTCCAAAGAGATTTGGTCTTGCAGTGGATGCCGATGGTTTTCCTGGATTCACCCATGATTTATGACGCTTAGGATTCTCAAAATATATCATTTTTTCATCACCTGTCACTATTCGATGGAGAAATGAATTTTCTTTTGTAGCCTATTTGGTGAGCAGCATTTCACAAGTGTTCTTTCGATTTGCTTGCTGTCTTTCATTCAGTTCGTGCGGAACCAGTTTTCCCACTTTCTGCACCTTTCCCATAGTTTTCAACCGAGGAGAAACGGCTCTCTGCGTTCCACTGAACTGTCCCACGAGCCCCTGTTTGAGTATCACCTTCATCCAATAGGCCTGCAGTTCGTTGGCTTCGACATTTTCGGTGGTTTCCCGCGCTCGCCGTTTCTCACTTCAGAATCACAACTTTTGAATTTTTCGAACCACTCGAAACGCTGCGTTTCCCCAAGACCATGTTCACCGAAAGCTTCGACGAGCATTCGATGCGATTCTGCAGCAGTTTTCTTCAAATAATTACAAAAAACCAGTGCTATCCGCTAATCGTAGGCACAAAACTGTAAATGAAACTTCCTGGCAGATTGAAACTGTGTGCCCGACCGAGACTCGAACTCGGGACCATTGCCTTTCGCGGGCAAGTGCTCTACCATCTGAGCCACCGAAGCACGACTCACGCCCGGTACTCACAGCTTTAGTTCTGCCAGTATCTCGTCTCCTACCTTCCAAACTTTACAGAAGCTCGAGTCTCGGTCGGGCACACAGTTTTAATCTGTCAGGAAGTTTCATATCAGCGCACACACCGCTGCAGAGTGAAAATCTCATTCTGGAAACATCCCCCAGGCTGTGGCTAAGCCATGTCTACGCAGTATCGTTTCTTTCAGGAGTGCTAGTTCTGCAAGGTTCGCAGGAGAGCTTCTGTAAAGTTTGGAAGGTAGGAGACGATATACTGGCAGAAGTGAAGCTGTGAGGACCGGGCGTGAGTCGTGCTTCGGTAGCTCAGATGGTAGAGCACTTGCCCGCGAAAGGCAAAGGTCCCGAGTTCGAGTCTCGGTCGGGCACACAGCTTTAATCTGCCAGGAAGTTTCATATCAGCGCACACTCCGCTGCAGAGTGAAAATCTCATTGTGAAAAATCTAAATGTTTACGGGTTTGAAACAGATACCGATGTATGGTACTTGGGTTACTGTGTGTTGACGTTCGTCGTCAGCCGTTACAAGAAGCAGATGGCGCTGCAGACACGGTCTCATAGGCATTACACTGACAGGTAGTACCATCTACAGGGAAATCCTGGGTTCATACTTCTATACCTGGATGGCTTCCGTGCGAAAATTGGTATAGCATTAGATCGCCGTATCCAGAGTCAGAGATTCAGACCTCACAAATGAAAATCTTTTTACTGTATTCTGCGTGGATGTTTTACATGGGACTATTAACACTTCCGCACGTATTAAGTAAATTATTCGGCTGTTTATGTTTATTCTGTGAAACTACTGCCGGCCGGTGTGGCCGAGCGGTTCTAGGCGCTTCAGTCTGGAACCGCGCGACCGCTACGGTCGCAGGTTCGAATCCTGCCTCGGGCACGGATGTGTGTGATATCCTTAGGTTAGTTAGGTTTAAGTAGTTCTACGTCTAGGGGACTGATGACCTCAGATGTTAAGTCCCATAGTGCTCAGAGCCATTTGAACCATTTGTGAAACTACACATGCACTACCTGCTTCATCACGAGTGGTCTCTGTTCTCTTGCACATATCCGACAGAACACCACACTTGTCTGTACAAATTTGCTCTATAGGTTTGCTACTTCCAACTAACGAAGCGAAAGCAGACTGCCACAAGAACATTGCTACAAACTTGGCAAAGTCCTTTTACATGTCAGGAAAATGGCGTCCCGTACACCAGTTTCAGCGTAAACAGTTAAAACAAGATTTGGGTTTGAACGCGGGACCTTTGGTACGACGGCCTCACACTCTACCAACTCATCCACGCGAGATCTACGAAACTAATCACTCACGGATACGCCTTTCCTGTTTTCCGTAGTTATGGAGTTACTTTTAATTTCCGTTTACTGATCTTCTACTGGACGACAGCACACAGCACCAACTAAATAGGAGTTCTGGTTGATACTCTGGCGACACAAAACGTTTGACATCTGGAGGTTTGGCAGTCAGTTCTGAAACTGACATAGCATCAAATACCTTTCTACATATTTTCCAGGCTGCTTCCTCCTGTCACGCGGCAGGTATCCCACCTGCACGGAATTTCTTCCCAGAAGCGCGAAAGCCTGCTCCCCGCGGGCGACCCTGACCTTTCTCCAGATGTGCCACACGACCTGCTTCCACGAACCGATCATAATCGTGCTTTTACAGTATTTGCTAGAGGCGGAGCTTTCTGAGACTCCTTTCTGACATGTCTTCTTACAACAAACAGTGACTGCGTTTATTGGTACCCCAAGCAACACTTAGAACTAGCGTTGCCAATACCAATATTAGAAATTATCGAAAAATCTAGGAGAAATTCCCCAAATTTGGGGAGAAAATTTACCCGATTCCCCGAAAATTCTCCACATAAAACGATATTTGAGTTTTTCTGGTACTCGTCTTGAATAAATTATTAATTGAAACTTCCTGGCAGATTAAAACTGTGCGCCGGACCGAGACTCGAACTCGTGACCTTACCTTCCACCGGCAAGTGCTCTACCATCTCAGCCGGCCGGAGTGGCCGAGCGGTTCTAGGTGCGCAGTCCGGAACCACGCGACTGCTACGGTCGCAGGTTCGAATCCTGCCTCGGGCATCGATGTGTGTGATGTCCTTAGTTTAGTTAGGTTTAAGTAGTTCTAAGTTCTAGGGGACCGATGACCTCAGATGTTAAGTCCCATAGTGCTCAGAGCCATTTCAACCATTTTTTCTACCATCTCAGCTAGCCAAGCACGACTCACGACCTGTCCTCACAGCTTCAATTCTGCCAGTACCTCGTCTTCTACTTTCCAAACTTCACACAAGCTCTTCTGCACAGTTTTAATCTGCCAGGAAGTTTCATATCAGCGCACACCCCGCTGCAGAGTGAAAATCTCATTCTGGAAACATCCCTCAGGCTGTGGCTAAGCCATGTCTCCGCAATATCCTTTCTTCCAGGAGTGCTAGTTCTGTAAGTTTCGCAGAAGAACATCTGTGAAGGTGGAGGGTAGAGACGAGGTACTGGCAGAATTGAAGCTGTGAGGACGGGTCTTGCGTCGTGCTTGGGTAGCTCAGATGTACCGTGAATATCAGGAATCCGGTCAAACCTCAAATATCCGACATCGCTGCGGCCGGAAGAAGATCCTGCAAGAACGAGACCAACGACATGAAATGTCCAGACCAACGACGACTGAAGGGGATCATTCAAAGTGACAGGAGTGCAACCCTTCCGCATATTGCTTCATATTTCAATGCTGGGTGATCAGCAAGTGTCAGGGTGCAAACTATTCAACGGAACATCGTCGATATGGGCTTTCGGAGCCGAAGGCCCACTCGTGTACCCTTGATGACTCCACGACACAAAGCTTCACGCCTCGCTGTCAACACCGACATTGGACTGTTGATGACTAGAAACATGTTGCGTGGTCGGATGAGTTTCGTTTCAAATTCTATCGAACGGATGAACGTGTACGGGTTTGGAGGTAGTCATTAATCTTTGTCTTCTGCATGTCAGCAGGGGACTGTTCAAGCTGGTGGAGGCTCGGAAATGGTGTGGGGCGTGTGCTGTTGGAGGGATATGGGACTCCTGATACATCTCGAAACGACTCTGACAGGTGACATATGAGTAAGCATCCTGTCTGATCACCTGCATCCGTTCATGTCCATTGTGGATACCGACGGACTTGGGCAATTCCAGCAGGACAGCGCGACACCCCACACGTCCAGAATTGCTACAGAGTGGCTCCAGGAACACTCTTCTGAGTTTAAACACTTCCACTGACCACCAGAGTCCCCAGACATGAACAATACTGAACATACCGGGGATGCCTCCAGTACTGCTTCAGACATTAGTCGAGTCCATGCCACAAGTGGTTGCCGCACTTCCGCGTGCGCGCGGAAGCCCTACACGATATTTGGCATTTGTACCAATTTCTATGTCTCTTCAGTCTATGATATTGCCTCAAATGTTCTCTATGAAACTCATTCTGAGCTTAAAGTCCTGAAAAATCATTAGAATGAACACCAGCAACAAACTCACCAACCATCAAATTATCCATGTAACAGCTACGATGTACTAAGAAACAGTAAAACGTTAAAATCCCAACAGAATGCCAGTCCCCACATAATCCCCAATCGAATGGAAATTCCCGGGAGTTTGGGGAATTCCAAACTAATTGGCAACGCTGGTTACCGCTATACGTCTCCATTGTTACTGTTGACACGCACTATTTCCGCGTAACTGGAGACATTCGGAGGCGTAGAATTGAATCTCGAGAACAGGCCGCGAGCTCCCGTGAACAATCGGAGAATGGAATGAGATTTTCACTCTGCAGCGGAGTGTGCGCTGATATGATAAAACTGTGTGCCGGACCGAGACTCGAACTCGGGACCTTTGCCTTTCATGGGCAAGTGCTCTGCCATCTGAGCACACAGTTTTAATCTGCTAGGAAGTTTCATATCAGCGCACACTCCGCTGCAGAGTGAAAATCTCATTCAGGAAACATCCCCCAGGCTGTGGCTAAGCCATGTCTCCGCAATATCCTTTCTTCCTGGAAGTGCTAGTTCTGCAAGGTTCACAGAAGAGCTTCTGTGAAGTTTGGAAGGTAGGAGACGAGATACTGGCAGAAGTAAAGCTGTGAGTACCGGGCGTGAGTCGTGCTTGGGTAGCTCAGATGGTAGAGCACTTGCCCGCGAAAGGCAAAGGACCCGAGTTCGAGTCTCGGTCGGGCACACAGTTTTAATCTGCCAGGGAGTTTCAATCGGAGAATGGTTTCGAAATTATTTACTGATTCTTTTAAGTAATTAATTTAGGATAACTATGCATACAAAGAGCAAAGGGCAGTCCTATCAGGCATCCCTGGGGCATTCCTGGCGATACCCTTTTCTCCAGTGAACACTTGCCAGCCGGCACAACATACTGCGTTCCATGACTTAGGGAATAACGAATGGAATTAGGGAGCAGGCGATGTTATTTGATAGCAAAATATTTAAAAATAAAGACTGAGGTCTGTACGATTCTCTGTGCAGAATTGTTCACTTGCTTGGAAGTCGCATTGCTCCTGCAATAGGCGCCTTGTTCAGATCGGCGGTAAAGGCGGAGTGAGACGTTATTGTATCGGCGAACCGGTGCCATAAGTCAGCCGGCGGCAGGTTCAGCGCACGCCCACACACACACACACACACACACACACACACACACACACAGGCACAGTGTATCTCCCTGGCGCTACCGCTGACCTCAGCGGTCGCCCTATGCGAGTGGTGGGACCTGTCGCGGCGCGGTGGGAGACAGATAATCTGGCTTTATCCCCCGCGATGGGTGAGAATTAACGGGCACTGCCTCCGGAGGACACGGTGTGAGAAAGAGAGGCTAGGACGGCGGGAGGGGGAGAGCGGATACGATTGCGCGACGGAGTACGCGCCCAGAAAGAAACGGAATTATTTTCCGGACAGACGGGTCGTGCGTCATACTCGGCCGGCGCAAATTGCATGCAACATTCATGAGGCGCCTTGTCTCCGTCTTCACATCTCCCTCCCGCTGCCGCCATTTCTCCGCGTGCGTTTCTCTCGTTCCTAGTTCCCCCCTCCCACCGTCGGTCTACGTGCTGAAACCGAGTACCTCCTAATTCTGGCGCTCTGAGTGGGGTCATATTCAGTTTGAGTATTCAGTACTCTCTTCTTATGCTGTTGTCATACACTGAACTCCACCAGCACCAGGGCAATAAAACTCGACGATGTCATCTTTCGTTAACTGTTATCTGAGTGTGAACCTTTACGAGCTAGGTGGAAGTTCACTATATGATCAAAAGTATCCAGACACCTGGCTGAAAACCGAGCGGGGTGGCGCAGTGGTTAGACACTGGGCACGCATTCGGGATGACGACGGTTCAATCCCGCGTCCGGCCATCCTGATTTAGGTTTTCCGTGATTTCCCTAAATCACTTCAGGCAAATGCTGGGATGGTTCCTCGGAAAGGACACGGCCGACTTCCTCCCCAATCCTTCCCTAATCCGATGAGACCGATGACCACGTTGTCTGGTCTCCTTCCCCAAACCAACCAACCAACCAACCTGGCTGAAAGTGACTTACACGTTCTTGGCGCCGTCCATCGGTAATGCTGGAATTCAGTATGGTGTTGGCCCACCCTTAGCCTTCATGACAGCTTCCACTCTCGCAGGTATACGTTCAATCACGTGCTGGAAGGTTTCTTGGGGGATGGCAGCCCATTCTCCACGGAGTGCTGCATTGAGGTAAGGTACCGATGTCGGTCGGTGATGCCTGCCACGAAGTCGGCCTTCCAAAACATCCCAAAGGTGTGCTATAGGATTCGGGTCAGGACTCTGTGCAGACCAGTCCATTACAAGGATGTTATTGTCGTGTAACCACTCCGCCACAGGCCGTGAATTATAAACAGGTTCTCCATCGTGTTGAATGATGCAATCGCCATCCCCGAATTGCTCTTCAACAGTGGGAAGCAAGAAGATGCATAAAACATCGATGTAGGCCTGTGCTGTGAAAGTGCCACGCAAAACAAGGGGTGCAAGCCCCCTCCATGAAAAACACAACCACATCATAACACCACCGTCTCCGCATTTTACTGTTGGCTCTTCACACGCTGGCAGATGACGTTCACCGGGCATTCGCCATATCCACACTTTGCCATCAGCTCGCCACATTGTGTACCATGATTCGTCACTCCACACAACGTTTTTCCACTGTTCAACCGCCCAGTGTTCACGCTCCTTACACTAAGCGGTGGGTAGTTTAGTATTTACCGGCGTGATGTGTGTCTTACGATCAGCCGCTGGACCATGAAATTCCAGTTTTCTCGCTTCCCGCCTGTCATACCCGTTCCCGTTCGTAAATCACGGACTATCATCTGTCCGGTGGTGGTGGAGGCTAAGCAGCAGTGCTGCTATTCCTCCGTTGACAGCTCTGTTGACGTCAGTGTGGCCTCTCGTTGGAATGGGCCTCTGGATGCTTCGCTAGTTCTAGTCTGGCGAAGTATTCGACTGCTGGAAGATCTTCTGGAGCAGGCGTATTTGCAGTGGATCCTTATGCAGTCTGGAATTCCTGTGTGGTGGTCTTGATAGATGTCTGTCTATTACACATCAGACCCTCTTCAACTGTCGGCGGTCTCTGTCAATCAACAGACGAGGTCGGCCTGTACGATTTGTGCTGTACGTGTCCCTTCACGTTTCCACTTCGCTATACAGCCGAAGTAGTAGACCTAGGGATGTTTAGAAGTGTGGAAATCTCGCGTACAGACGTATGACACAAGTGAAACCCAATCACATAACCACGTTCAAAGTCCGTGAGTTGCACGGAGCGCTCCATTATGCTCTCTCACGGTGTCTAATGACTACTGGCAGTAGGTGGCAGCACAGTGTACCTAATATGAAAAACGTATGTTTTTGGGGGTGTCCGGATGCTTTTGATCACATAGTGTAGCTACGAGGGCCGGCCAACAAAGACTGAGACTGATTTCTTTTTTCACAGATGTTTATTAATCCATTTCAGTTTTTTGACCTTTTACAAAGTTTTTCCCTCCCACTTGAACACACCGCTCATAACGTCTCTATCAGTCCTCGAACAAATGGTGCAGTCCCTTTTTTGTCAGGTCCTCGAGAATCACTTTCCTTTTCTTGAGCGCTGCTGCCGGACGGAGTGGCCGAGCGGTTCTAGGCGCGTGAGTCTCGAACCGCGCGCCCGCTACGGTCGCAGGTTCGAATCCTGCCTCTGGCATGGTTGTGTGTGATGTTCTTAGGTTAGTTAGGTTTAAGTAGTTCTCTAAGTCCTAGGGGACTGATGACTTCAGCAGTTACGTCCCATAGTGGTCAGAGCCATTTGAACCCTTTTTCTTTTTTTTTTTTTTTTTTTTTTTTGAGCGCTGCTTCATAGTTCTAAAATCGAATGCTCCGAAGCTTTCCATTTCATGGCTGCAGTACACAAAGTTGAATTGAGTGAGAAACTGCACGACTTGACTTGCGTTGTGACGCCGCGCATTGTCATGATGAAGTCGCCACCCAGTCCGAGAAAGTTCTGGTGATTTGCTTGCAATGTGAGACGTGCGTGACTCGCGCTCGTACCATCCTTTTTTTCTTGCGTGCAGCCACCTCGTTATGTTAGTTTCAATTTCTGTTGTCACTGAGTTGCTGCTTTGCTGCCCTTGAGCGGCAGCAGCAGCGCCTATAGATATAGCCCTCACGTGTTATCTTGGCTCGCCGATCGCTTATGGGTTGGCTGTGTGTGTGCGTATCGACTCCCGATTTCTCTTCGTGATTGCACAGTGACTGCTTGGTGTCGTTCGAGTCTTCGAGCAAGTGTTTGTCAAACTGTGTGTGTATGTGGTGTCATTTCTACAGACAACCTGTTTTAAATATTGTCTGCGTACTGGCAGTGAGTCGGTCGGTTGGTGTGGATCAGCCAGGAAATCTCCTCGCGGGGCAGTGGGCCGGGCCCGCTGGCGGTCTCTACGCAGTGTCGGGGTGTGTGGGAGCTGTTCCGGTTGCTGCGGGGCTCGTGGCTCACGGACCCAGGACATCAGAGTTCAGTGGTAGTTAAATTACTGAAGCCAGTCTGTTCACGTTGTGCCGTTGGTTTTCGTGGTTGCCTGTTGGGGGGTATTCCCGTGAGCAAGAGAGAGTGTTCGAGTTGGCGAAAGTTTGGCCACCATCCGGTTGAGTTTAACTGTATTTTGGTTATTTGAAGTCCAAGTGTACCAGCGGAATTTTCTGCCTTGCGACCGTTAGCGTCCCGGTTACTGCCCTGGTAGCTGACGTAAAATTCAGGCAGTGTCCTTTCCCTCACAGTGTTGTCGCTGTCCAACACGTGTGTGTAGTTTTGATATCTCATGCATACCTGGTTGTGGGCGTTTACGCCTGTTGCGTTTTGGCTTGGAGTTCCTTGTGCACTGGTCGGGTGGAAAGCAAGTCGTCCTGTCGGTGGGACCGTTCACTGTCTAATTGGTTGGGTTGCCGGCGGATCGGATATAGTTGGATATAGTTGTCTCCTCTAAGCGAACGTTAATATTTGAAGTGCAGACCGACCCCCGGAAACTTCTGAGCGCCGCTGGCTGTATTACCTTTTCTTATTGGTGTCTGATTGTGTATTTTAATGGCTTATAGCCAATTGTTTGAATTTGTATGATTTTAGTTGGGCTTTAAATAATGGGCCTTCAGCCGCTTTGAAATTGAAAGTTCCTTACTTGTCAAGTCTTGCATTGTTTGGGCCTTCACCCTCATTTAAAATATTTTTTTGCATAATGCTTTGGGCCTTCTGCCTTTTGAAAATTTATTGTAGTTTTGTTTTTCAATTATGGACGAGCTTTAAAATTTAAATTCCTTACTTGTTAAATCTTACATTGTTTGAGCCTTCAGCCCGTGTAAAATATTGTTTAAAGATAAAGCTTTGGGCCATCTGCCTACTAAAAATTATTTAAGTTGTTTTAAGTAACCGGCCTTCAGCCGTTTTTAAATTAAAGTTCTTGCCTTTCAAGTATCAGACTGTGTGGGGCCTTCAGCCTAATTGAAAGTAAGGCCTTCTGTCTTGTTGGGGTTTTTTTATTTAATTTTACCTGCAGTCTTAAATCATGGGCCTTCAGCCGTCTTGAAATTAAACTTGTTTCCTTTTCAAGTGTTAGATTTGTTGGGCCTTCAGCCAAGTTATAGAACTTACTTACTTGAGGCCTTCTGCCTTCTAAATATTCTGTTTTGAGTCTGACTTTCAAGTTCAGGGCTTTCAGTCGTTTTTAAATGTAAGTGGTTGTGCCCTTAAGGCATAAGATAGTGTGGCCTATTCAGCCGATAACTAAGTTCAAAAATTTTTGCTGTATTGTTTGGACAACTAAATAAAGTTATCTGTGTTAGAGTGTGACTGACAGCCCCTTTTAGGCCCCTTTCCACAATTCCAACTAGCTGTTCTATCCTGCGGACTTAGGCAGAGCGTTTCGCACTGTGCTTCCTCAGTTAACTCAATACAGACGTATAGTACGCTGCAGTGACAGTAGTGTAAGGGGGAGTTGCTTGCTGGTAAATCACTCCATGACAGTCAAAAGATGTGATCAACGTCACTTTCCCTGCAGATGGAACAACTTTCGCTTTTTTTTATGTTGGAGAACCTGGCGATTTCCGCTCTGTGTTGTCTGGTTTTTCTTCAAGATCATAATGATGCAGTCGCGACTCATCACCGGTAATAATCGATTCCAGAAACGCACCGTCATCAAAAGTATGCAGCACCTCACAGCTTGTCTCCATTCGCTCAGCCTTTTCTTTGGGAGTGAACAGACATCGAGCCGAACGGGCACTGACACGGGTCAAATGGAGATGACTATGCATAGTCGTAAAGATACCGTCACGTGAAATTCTCAGCATTTCACTCGCGTTATGTAATGTCATCCGGCGATCTTCAGGGACCGTAACAGCAGCTGTGTTTATGTTGACTTCAGTCAGAGCAGAAGCCTCAAGTCGGTCTTCCTTGAAGTCTGTTACTTTGATTTTTGTATGTCATCGATGTGCGCATCAGAGAGAGAGAGAGAGAGAGAGAGAGAGAGAGAGAGAGAGAGAGAAGAGAAGAGCAAGTTACGTTACTGTTTAACAATCTTTGGTCTTCTCGTGTCACAGTCTTTGCCTCTGCGAAGTCAGAGGTATTCTTAGTTGAAGTGTGGTAGGTGATAGACGTATTTAGCAGTGCTGTGTGAGCTCGTGAGTGTAGCTGTCAGATGAAGAAAGGACAGCAAGGATGAATATGATGTAGGCAATGAATGGTGAAAGGAATATAAATTTTGAGTAACAGGATTGTTTTTTAAAAGAAAAAGTTTGAGGTAAGACTGCAGCACAGCGCACCTAGTTTATGGGAATGATTATTGTCGGCAAGTTAAGTTGCTCAGAACTGAAAGTACACCTCACTTCTCTCAATCATGGATTGACATGTTAATTCATTAATTGATTTACAGAGATTCTGTGTTAACATTGTACCCTTTTCAAATCATTGTTCACTTTGTTAAGCACTATTGTTCAGACTAACGTCGTGTGTGTGTGTGTGTGTGTGTGTGTGTGTGTGTGTGTGTGTGTGTGTGTAGATCACGCGAATTTTTCCTCTCTCTTTTGAACATGTACCTCATTCTAAAATCCTTGTTTTGAAGTATCATTTCATAGAAATAGTTACTCCCCACTGTTTATCATTACGCATTACCATATACAACAGTTGAATATGTATTTTGCTTAGCCGCTGCCTGCTTGATATTTGCTGTTGGGCTTTCGACAAATCTGCAACAATGTTGTAAGGCACGTGGCAATTTTGATTAGCCTTTAATACAAAGACAAGCTGCATTCAAATTAGTTACAGTTTCGTTCAGATTAGGTTCTGTTTAGACAAAGGTTATCATACGATTTGGAATTCGATAACAGTTTGTTAACGCAAGTCCTATAACACAGTTTCAAGACGTAGTGCATCTTCACCATACATTTGCTGCAGCTTTTAGTTAGTTTAAGTGGTTAGTGGTTGTATGGTTTAAACGAACCCAGAATTTTACTGCTTAGTACTGCTCCTCTAGCGTCATCTCCATTGTTTGATATGCGAAATGCAGAGACCGTCTACAAAATATAGCGTTGTCATCAACTTACCGATACGCGTGTGCTGCCGCCTATGGACATTATACATAAAAACCTGCTTTTTTTTTCAAATATGATGATACAGATAAGAGGGCTACAGCAACAAATCGATCTCAGTCCCTGTTGACCGGCCCTCGTGGTAAACAGGTTTCAATTAGCAAGTCCTCAACATTGAAGACAATGTGAGAGTTTCTCCTACCACTGTTTAATAAAGTCGTGACGGAGACTTGTGTTAATTGGTGGTGTCGTTTTTCATGTAAATATTTGTGCACTATGACTTCACACCATGATTTCTTGCAACCCAGTTAGGCAAAAATGGTTACTGGTAGCTGTAATTTCTCCTTCAGTAAGACGTACGAAACAATCGCCGTATTAGTTACTCCATTATCTTAAAAAAAGCGTAAAATATCAGTAATAAAAAACTTTGTTCTAATATATATTTTCGGAAAAAATGGATATCAGAGAACGACAATTTGTGAACACTGTAAGCGTATGTACTAATATTTTCATTCAAGGGACAAAGGAATTTTTTTTCGGAGCTAGTTACGAACTGTGTATTAGGTCACGTAGCCCAATCGAAGAACACTAAAAAAAGATCGAATAGCGGAAATAATTCGTGTTGTCGCAAATTTTTGTACATTGGTAGGAGGGAGTGCCATCAACGACACACGAAAAAACCCCGGCGGGTAGTGTGTGAGCGTGCGAGCGGGGGGTGGGGGCGTTTAAATGTGACTTTTTATGTAGTTAATTGAACTACTTATTGATTGGCGACTCCATGTTGTCTTGTGCACTACGACCAGATAACAGGTATACTTGAAAAGAGACAGCATTGGTCGTATATTTTTTACTATCGCAAAATCGATTTTCTGTCACTGACTGACCATCTTCAGTGCTATATTGTATAAGTTAAATTAGGATGCACTGTTGTCACGACAACACTGTTGTCACAACAACACCAATGCTGTCTCTTTTTTCAAGTATAATTGAACTACATTAAATATATCTGCAAAAAACGGTCCTGTTCGTTCTTTGTCTAGAACTAATTGTTTCTGCGTTGTAGTCCATCGGAAAATGGCAGATTATTTTAGAAACATCGGAAAATGGCTGATTATTTTAGAATGTGTCTTACTGGGATAAAATTAATGTTTATGTGTACCGGGTACAGGGGCAAGGTAAGAAGTCGGATTGTGGTCGTGCACTCCCCTCCTTCATAGGTCTGCAAAATGAGGGTCGAGCACGTGATTCCCCACTCTGCATACCGCACTACGTCACAAGAAGCAACTACAGGGTGTTCCACAACGTTAAGAATCGTGAAACGTAACATCTCATTTTTCGTATGATTTTGAGGCTAATTTTTGATCAACTATTATGTCGTTAGGTAGAATACATATAAGTAATTTTGCTTTTTGAGCTCTGTAACAATGTTCAACTACGTCATATCAAAGTACTCACTAGTATTACTTTTTTCTGTACTGTCAATTCTTTAATTGTAATTAGGGCTTCTCTTTTACGAACTATTAAATAACAAGAGATAAAATTCTATTGTAATTATAATGTTTGAAACCGGTAACAACTCTGTTTATCATATGGTCAGCTTGCCGTGCTGTTGGCTAACATAACAACATCTGATTACCACGTAATTATTGCAATTCATAAAACGACGCCGCGCGGGATTAGCCGAGCGGTCTCAGGCGCTGCAGTCATGGACTGTGCGGTTGGTTCCGGCGAAGGTTCGAGTCCTCCCTCGGGCATGGGTGTGTTTGTCCTTAGGATAATTGAGGTTAAGTAGTGTGGAAGCTTAGGGACTGATGACCTTACCAGTTAAGTCCAATAAGATTTCACACACATTTGAACATAAAACGACACCAGGTTATCAATGTAAACAAAGTGTTTATTCGGGCTGCTGTAATAATATACTGAGTTTATGTTCACACTAAAAACACCTGTATTTGAAACAGAAAGCACGGTGGAAATAGAGATACTGTAGTTTCAGCGAAATTAACAAAAGTGTAGTTAGCATATTCATATCATTTCGCTTATTTTTCCATGAAAACGAGATATATGTAATCGTCTTTGTATCACATTCCATGCAGTTCAATTGTAACCACCGGATGATAACATTTTTTTCTAATTACCACGAACTTTCGTAACTGTAATTAGCGAGTTTACCATACGGAACATTCCATCAGTTGTCAGTAAGAGTACATAAAGACCCTCGAGAAATCTTGTGGGAGGCTCAGTATGTAGTAAGATATTGACCAGCACTCTGTGTCGTAATTAATTGTACACTTGGAACAATCGTTGACTTTTCAGGTCTTTTGAGAACCATGATTTTCTCTGGCCCGTTTTCAAAAATGGTTCAAATGGCTCTGACCACTATGGGACTTAACAATGGAGGTCATCAGTTCCCTAGAACGTAGAATCACTTAAATATAACTAACCTAAAGACATCACACACATCCATGCCCGAGGCAGTATTCGAACCTCTGACCGTAGTGGTCGCGTGGTTCCACAATGAAGCTCCTAGAACCGCTAGGCCACTCAGGCCGGCGTCCGTTTTCACTTAAACTTACGGGGCAGATTAACTGCAGCGAAGCAACGAAATTAAAATAAGTTCTGGTGAACGTTTGTTATTTTGAACAAAGTGAGTTACGTCCACCAGATTTCTACAACATTTATTTCACCTACCATTGGCAAAAGTAGTATTTCGTAAAGACATTTATTTTGAATTACTTTCTAGTGACATTTATCGTCAGCAATATTGTTACACTGCAACGTAACACGCAGGGGGGGGGGGGGAGTGGCGTGGATTGTGTATTTTTTACAAAGTAAGTTAACAGTACCACTACATGGAATAAAAATGTGGGTTACTAATAATACTAAGGCAAAATTCGCATGTGGGGGAAATCGAGTCTTTGTCTTCCTGTGCGGCATCTGGAGCGTTCTTCAGGGAAAGGTCTCTTCCCCCACCATGAACGCTGTTCGCTTTTGAATTTACAGAGAGACTATACCTCTCTCCTTCCCCCTACCACTCTCCCCTTCCCAGCATTTCCTGTACAGTTCTCTTACGTGAGTAGCCAAAATAACCTTGCTGGGCACATGTCTCTATAGCACGACGTTGCTCCCGTCACTTGGTAACGATGATGTGGTCACTATTGTGTTTAGTAGAGATTCCTTGGTAAGCACCATTCTGAGTGGCGCTTTGTTTAATGGTGTCGTGGCTAACAATGTAATTCTTTACTGTTTCTTTAGTAAACATGATCTGGGTTACGTCTA
Source organism: Schistocerca cancellata (assembly GCF_023864275.1). NCBI lineage: Eukaryota > Metazoa > Arthropoda > Insecta > Orthoptera > Acrididae > Schistocerca > Schistocerca cancellata. Next base: position 90,309,427 of record NC_064637.1, on the reverse strand, counting down.
GTAACGATGGAGTTGTGAACAACGTTGTACATAGATGATTCTTAGGTAAGCGTGAGCTGCAGATAGTTGTTAATCAACCAAAATGTCATCAGCAAATTGTAATTTAATTTATTGTGGTCACTACTGTTAAAAATTTTATCAACAATTAATACAGATGGCTGTACCTCCTTCACCCGAGGAAGAAATGTCTTATAGTCGTTGTATAACGTCAATCGAATTGCACTTAAAGGATACCAGACATTCGGGGACTTTGTGGTGATGGTCGGAATGGGTATGCGTTGTCGATACATCATTTCTACATCTACATCTACATCTACATGCATACTCCGCAGGCCACCTGACGGTGTGAGACGGAGGGTACCTTGAGTACTTCTATCGGTTCTCCCCTCTATTCCAGTCTCGTATTGTTCGTGGAAAGAAAGATTGTCGGTATGCCTCTGTGTGGGCTCTAATCTCTCTGATTTTATCCTCATGGTCTCTTCGCGAAACATACGTAGGAGGGAGCAATATACTGCTTGACTCCTCGGTGACGGTCTATTCTCGAAACTTCAACAAAAGCCCGTACCGAGCTACAGAGCGTCTCTCTTGCAGAGTCTTCCACTGGAGTTTATCTATCATCTCCGTAATGCTTTCCCGATTACTAAATGATCCTGTAACGAAGCGCGCTGCTCTCCGTTGGATCTTCTCTATCTCCTCTATCAACCCCACACTGGTGAGCAGTATTCAAGCAGTGGACTAACAAGTTTACTGTGACCTACTTCCTTTGTTTTCGGACTGCATTTCCTTAGGATTCTTCCAATGAATCTCAGTCTGCCATCTGCTTTACCGACGATTAATTTTATATGGTCATTCCATTTTAAATCACTCCTAATGCCTACTCCCAGATGATTTATGGAATTAACTGCTTCCAGTTGCTGACCTGCTATATTGTAGCTAAATGACAAAGGATCTATCTTTCTGTGTATTCGCAGCACATTTCACTTCTCTACATTGAGATTCAATTGCCATTACCTGCAGCATGCGTCAATTCGTTGCAGATGCTCCTGCATTTCAGTACAATTTTCCATTGTTACAACGTCTCGATCATCATCCGCAAAAAGCCTCAGTGAACTTCCGATGTTATCCACAAGGTCATTTATGTATATTGTGAATAGCAACGGTTCAACAACACTCCCCTGCGGCACACCTGAGATCACTCTTACTTCGAAAGACTTCTCTCCATTGAGAATGACATGCTGCGTTCTGTTATCTAGGAACTCTTCAATTAATTGGTCTGATGGGCCATATGCTCTTACTTTGTTCATTAAAAGACTGTGGGGAACTGTATCGAACGCCTTGTGGTAGTCAAGAAAAACGGCATCTACCTGGGAAACCGTGTCTATGTTCCTCTGAGTCACGTGGACGAATAGCGCGTGCTGGGTTTCACACGATCGTCTTTTTCGAAGCCCAAGCTGATTCCTACAGAGTAGATTTCTAGTCTCCAGAAAATTCATTACACTCGAACACAATACGTATTCCAAAATTCTGCAACTGATCGACGTTAGAGATACAGGTCTATAGTTCTGCACATCTGTTCGACGTCCCTTCTTGAAAACGGGGATGACCTGTTCCATTTTCCAATCCTTTGGAACGCTACGCTCTTCTAGAGACCTACGGTACACCGCTGCAAGAAGGGGGGCTGCGCTACAGGCTGTGACTTAACTGCAGCAGCCAAAATACAGACATTCACGATGTTTTTGACCGGAGGAGGTAATACTTCCTTCGAATACCTGTGCACAGTGGAGCGCTATCAGCGGCGAAATATGACTGGCCGGAATGCGGACAGCCTTTCAGCGCCATAAGTAACGTGGATACACCATCGGATGAGTTGTTCCCGGGTTACCCACGAAACAGGCACGTGGGCCTAGCCAGCTAGCTAGGCACGCGATAGGAATCGCCGCTCGCCAAGGAAGGCCGCCCGAGATACCGGGCTGTCGAAGCGCCGTAAATCCTCGTAATGGTAGAAACCCATTACCGGCGCAATTTGTCTCCGGCAAAATAAAAATAGTCGCTCAGAGCAGGAGAGCGCGTATTTTCGTCTCAACCCACGCCCGCCACCCCCAAGCGGACGGTATTTCAACTCCAATAAAGAGGACGCTCACCTGTCCTGCGACGAAAACACGCCATCAATTCGCAACCCCTTTCCCTCCCCGCGCTGCAGACATGAAACCACCCGCCTGCACATAGTGCAAACTTTGCCCTTTTGCGGCCTCCGTCTATTTTGTGCTTCTCCCAGACGACCTCGTACTCCGCGCATCTTTCGAGAAGTTTCCATATTCTCGGACATATTTTCCCCGCTGTTCGAAATTGCTCGTGCTGCCAATGCTGGTACGTTGTACGCAGTTTGTGATTTGGGAGACACTCTGCATACGAAGACATCGTCGATTGTTTGATCTTAGAGGATCCACGGACTGTGAAGAAACGGATTCAAGGAAGCCCAGTGAGTTGTACATGTGATACAAGGACATGCCTAAAGAAGTCACGGCATTTGTACAGGATGGACAAAGTGCTTCTGACACAGAAAATAGTTCACGCACCCTAATAAAGTCAACCCAGCTTACACCACGCGTCCCAAGTGCGGAAGATGGAAGCTGGATTGCCTGTCGAATGACACAACAAACAGTCTGGAACCGCGCGACCGCTACGGTCGCAGGTTCGAATCCTGCCTTGGGCATGGATGTGTGTGAAGTCCTTAGGTTAGTTAGGTTTAAGTAGTTCTAAGTTCTAGGGGACTTATGACCTCAGCAGTTGAGTCCCATTTGACACAACAAATTTTCTGTTACCAGTCATTGTTTACTTATCTCCACGACGCGTTTCAAAGGTTTAAACCTCTATCATCAGGTAGATTTACATTTGTTAGCGTCACACACAGGGATAGGCAAAATAATACGAACACTTGCACTTACTTGGGAATGGTTTATTAATAAGGGGTTGGGTGCCCATTTGCCTGTAATACAGCTGCGTTTCTTCTTGGAATACTGGAATATAATGATTGTATATTCTCCAGTGGAATGTTATACCACTCTTAGATCAGAACCTCTTGTAAATCCTGTAGTGACGGGCGAAGTGTAAATCTGCTCTGGAGTCCACGCTCCAATACCATCCACAAGGTTTCGATTATGTTCAAGTCTGGAGACTGTGCTAGCCAGGGAAGACGCTGCAGTTCAGTTTCATGTTCCTCATACCACGACTGTACTGCCCTGGCTGTGTGAATGGGCGCATTATCGTCCTGAAAGATGACGTCATTGTTGGAGAACACCTGATCACCTAAAATTTTCACATAATAGTTAGCTGTAATATGGCCATTGAGAGTAATGACGGAACCAGCAGAATACCACGATATGGCTGCTCACACTGTCACACTTCCACCTCCATGCTCATCCCTTGGAATCAAGCAATCAGGATTGGGGCTTCTTTTGGCGTTCCCCACACGTAAACCCGACCCGTAGAGGTCACGCGGCTCCAGACTGTAGCGCCTAGAGCCGCACGGCCACTCCGGCCGGCTCAGGAACAACACACGAACGCACGCTATGTGAGAGGCCACCTGTGTAATTGGATTGAAGAGTTCGTAGCAAACACAAACCATGTAAATAACCGATACTGCACCAGTTACTTGTTTTTTCATGCTCGGCATTGCATCTTTTTACAGTTACACTGCAACCCGAAATTCGGACATAGTGAATTTTTGGGCACTTTTAAAAGCTAATGTTAGAATGGCATTTTTGGTAGTCTGCTTACAGGTATTGTGCGTCCTCCATTATACAGAATATCACACACACACACACACACACACACACACACACACACACAGAATATCATGATTTGTTTTAGTAAATCAAAACATAGTACAAAGATTTTACACTATGATTTCACACAGTTTGAACAAAGTTTATATAATATTTGCCCATTACAAAATGTATTTGTACCGCTACTGACTACTCAATTATTGACTAATTTGTTTTTAAATGAAGAAACGTACACATTTATGAAAATTACTACAGTTATCATATGCAGGAGAAACATTTGAAAACGTTAACGGATTCACTATTCAGTTTGTCATTGAGAATCTCTTCTCCTTTTTATGTGATGTACAAAAATTTCAAGCTCCTCCATTAAACTTATCGTGTGTGAGTTTTCAGAGTGGTACTACAAGGTGCGGCAGAACCGACTAAGCAGTTTCAAGGAACAATAAAAAGTAAATGTGGATGTGTAGAGAAAAAATGTTTTTATTTTCTAAGTTAATACAATATACCAGTTTACATTCATTAAGTTTTGAAAATAATGTCCTCAAGATAGCGGCCTTTAGCATCAATATATGGTCGTAGAGGATACCTGAAGTTTGGAGCAGCTCTTACACACATATTGCGGGGTATGGCATTCACTTCGTCAGTAATCCGCTCTTTTAACTCTGGTAGGGTGTGAGGGCGGCTTTTGAAAACTTTTTCCTTCAGATATCCCTAAAGACATCACCCCTCAAAGAGTCGAGGCGTCCCGGGAACATTTCTCTCAAAACATCAAGTGAAATTCGAGCTGTGTGAGCAGTAGCTTCATCCTTTTGGAACCCCAAGTCCCCCAGTCCATGTTCTTCAACAATCTCGTCCATTCTGGGTTGCAGAAAATTTTGCAACCTTGAAACACAACGTGTGGAATTCACTGTCACGGTCACTCCTTCCTCCTCAAATAAGTAAAGGCCTAGCACGCCAAAATGCGATGCGGCACACCACACCGCCACTTTAGGAGAATGTGGCGGTCTTTCATGAATAATTCTGGGGTTATTTTCAGCCTAGTAGCGAAAGTTTTGCTTGTTCACGCGCCAACTAAGATGAAAATGTGCCTCGTTGCTACTGAAGAAAGCTGCATTCGGAGAGATATAGGCAAGCATTTGCTCACTGCTCACACAGATTCTGACGGTTGGCGCTGTCTGCTGGGCGTAATTCTTGAGTAATCACATTTTTGAAAAAAATGGAACTTCAAATCGCATTGTAGCATCCTTCTCAAACAGCGGTGTTCCATTTTGTAATATTTTCCGATTGCAATATAACAGTAAAAAGACACAAGACAGGCAATAAATCACACGTTCAAACATCACCAAAAACAGTCACGAAAACAAATGCACCTGAATATAAGAATAAATTCTCGAAACGCGTTGTGCTGAGCATGAAAAAAATAAATATCTGATGCAGTTTTCATCGTTTAAAACATTAACGAATTTAAGTTAAAACAGAAACAACGTATCATTTTTAACGTGGAAAAGTTTTCATGCATAATAGTAACTTCGTACCCTAAGAATGTGTTAATGGATCACTATTTTTTCACAATAAATATAAATGGCTTAGCGAGTAACGTCGGAAGCTCCGTGGAGCTATTCGTATGACGCTCTTGTATAATCCGCAATACAAGAAACTTATTCACGAAGACCTGGAGATGATCCACGCTTGGTGCGAAGGTTGACAACCCTCAACCTAAACCAATGTAACATACCGCAGATAAATAGGCAGAAAGACCCTCATTGTAAACGTACACGGTTGCAGAACAGTCACTGGCAGCAGTCACAACATCCATCACATATCTAGGAATATGCATGGACGATTTAATGCGGAACGCCCACATCAGACAAATCTCAGCTAAAGCAGGTGACAGATTGAGATTTATTGGAAGAATCCTCAGAAAGGGTCATGCATACAACGAAGGAAATAACTTACAAAGCCGTCGTTCGGCCAATGCTTCGAACATTACCAGTCAATACGGGATCTATATGAGATGGGATTGAGAGAGGAAATAGAGAAATCCAAAGAAGAGCAGCACGTTTCGTCACAGGTTCATTTAGCAAGTGCGAAAGCGTCACGAAGATGCAGACGCTAAGCCAACTGCAGTGGCAGGCACTGCAAGAGAGTCGTTCTGCATCAGGGTGTGATTTACTGCTCAAATTTCTAGGGCATACGTTCGTAGAAGTGTCTACCAATTTAATGTTTCCTAGTACCTGTATCCTGCGAAAAAGCCATGAAGGTAAAATTAGAGACTGGAGCTCAGACGGAGGCTTACAAGCATTCGTTCTTCCCGTAGACCATTCGTGACTGGAACAGGAAAGGAGGGTAAGCTATAGTTGTACATGAAGTAATGTACAGTCTATCACAAGTCTGTCAAAGTGCCTTGAGGAATATAGACGAAAGATACAGAAATCTCAAGCCGAATAATTTTTTCTAAGTATTCGAACATCTGCATATATTTTGGATATCCTAACCTTGTAACATCGTCGTAAGATAAAAATCGTCCGCCTCCGGAGTCGAACGGTCATAAGGCTGCGTGCCTTGCGAGGGACCGTGTTCGATTCCCGGCACTGTCAAAGATTTTTCCTTCGTGGGAAAACTGGTATGGGGTGCAGTCAGTCTCGTGAGGCCAGATGAGGAGCTACTTGACCGAACAGTAGGGGTTCCAAGGTCAAAGAAATGCGACGACGACTGGGAGAGCGGCGTACTGACCACATACCCCTCCATACCGTATCCGATGATACCGTCGGACGATGAAGACACGGTGGTCGGTCGGAGCCGACTAGCTGTCTAGGACCAGAACGTGCTCCATTTATATTACAGTCCAATAGCTTTGGACCGGGGAACAAGATTGCTGATGAACCGTTCCGTTATCAGAAACACCTCGTAGTACAGTTGTAAATATCGCACTCATCTTTACTGTACTGGGAGAAAGATGCACGAGCGCGCTGCACCGAGTAGTGGATAAGATCCTTGACTCTGTGTTTGATGTTATCTGTGGTGTGCTTGTTCGCCAGTCAGTTGCGCAACGTTTGAGCATTCTAATTAGAGGCAGGAGAAATTAACTGGAATACTGTATTATGGAGACGAAAACTTCTCTGTAAAGATATTTTCTTGAGTGTACAGACGGGCCGGCCGCTGTGGCCGAGCGGTTCTAGGCGCTTCCGCCCACAACCGCGCTGCTGCTACGGTCGCAGGTTCGAATCCTGCCTCGGGAATAGACGTGTGTGATGTCCTTAGGTTAGTTAGGTTTAAGTAGTTCTAAGTCCAGGGGACTGATGACCCCAGATGTTAAGTCACATAGTGCTTAGAGCCACTTCAACCATTTGAATCACTTGTATAGATGGAAAAGAATTTTGGAGGAGTATTTCAAGATAACCAATGCACGGGCAAGAATGAAATGCTTGTTCATCAGAACAATCAACTAAAGGAGATCTTCGTCCCTCAGACAACAAATAATATTCATGATTGGTGTCAACTTCACCTCTTTGTTTTCATTCTGTCACGAATAACCCATCTGGTTGAAATGTACGTAATTCAGTAAGTAGTGAATTTCGTAAATGTTGGAGCTTCTTATGATCTGCAGTCTTTTTTGACAATCACAGTAAATTTTCAAGAACTGTTTTCTTTAAGTAAAACTCCCCGCCATCATTCTTAATAAGGTTTTAAATATTTTGTCGTATGTGCATTGCATCTTACGCCACACGAAGTCACAGACTGTTTCAAAGAAGTGGAAAAAAATTCGGGAGGTTTTTTTTTCTTTTTTTTTGTTGCCGTACTTGCTGATTCCAATTTACTTTCGAGAACATCAGTAGACAAAATAGCATTCTGAGCACGAGGTAAGTTACTTTTCTTTCTCACTTTGCATACTTGCAAGTAAACAGTACGCAGTGAGAACTTCTGGGTATTGTGCTAAGTGCGCCGATTAATTTACAGTGAACAGTGAAGGCAGTCTTAAACATAACCATGATCGTGTACAGATGCATCTGTGCTGTAATCCTGAACAATGCTGTATTGTAGTTACGGAAACGCCATCTGATAAAATGAGTCGCCTAAACTGAAACTGTGTAACTGTAATTTAATTAACTTCAACAGATTAGTTAGGAAGGCAAACATGTACACTAAATAAGCAGTCCTGTGGAATTTTGTGCTCTGTAATGCAGTGCTACAATGTGTGACTTCACAATTCGTGACTTGAGTTTCCAAAACTTAGAACTAACAGAATGAAGATGTTACGTGAAACTTCGTGGCAGATTTAAACTGTGTGTCGGACCGAGACTCGAACTCGGGACCTTTGCCTTTCGAGGGGAAGTGCTCTACCAACTGAGCTACCCAAGCACACGAATCACGCCCCGTCCTCACAGCTTTACTGCAAACCCACAGAAGAGCTACTGTGAAGTTTGGAAGGTAGGAGACGGGGTACTGTCCGCGAAAGGCAAAGGTCCCGAGTTCGAATCTCGGTCCGGCACACAGTTTTAATCTGCCAGGAAGTATCATATCAGCGCGTACTCCGCTGCAAAGTGAAGCTCTCATTCTGAAGATGTTACCTAATTACAAATTGAATCCTGAAAGAATAAATAACCATAAACTTTTGTATAAAAATGCCCTGAAGATTTACGTATGCAGACTGACTAAACAGAAATCCAAACAAGACTAATACGCACATGACTGTAACACTGCTCTGCGAGAATAAAACTGCCGGCACAAGAAATGTAGTCTGAACTGAACCTTACCTAAATTATACCTGGGAATTTTGGAAAGCATTGCTAACTCAGAATGATCTAACTATCTCGAATGTATCACAAAACTGGTCCTAATTAATTTTCATGGCTTACCTGTGGCAGGGGAAACACGGTACTGCTCGAACTGACGAACATAAAATATGCAGAGCAACAGCAAGCAGGCTAAAAGGAAAGAAAACCTTGCGTAGTGCAATGCAAGGACGTGTAACGTAGATCATGCTTCACCTTGTAAGCAACTGTGTTCCGCTCTGTTCAGTGCGAAAAACACAAAACCAGACAAAATTATTTCGTGAGGAAACACTGGCGGACTTTAAACATGCTAAGTTATTGAAGGAAAATTGACTTTTAAAAATTTCTCAAAATGGTAAAATAGTGGGTAGAATCTATAACCTCTGAGTGCAGGCCGTGTGAACGGATAACTTCACTTAATGAAGTCTGAAAAATGATATTAAAAAATTCCCATCAATTTAGAGAAGTCATACTAAAATTTTCCGTTATTCTAAATCATCATAACTACACGCAAGTAAGCAGTGCAGCCACAGTTGTACCTGGTAATCTTCACCTGTCCAATTAATTTCTACCAAATCATACCACAAAATTCATCATTACCTGCATCCTTATCCCTGTTCTCTTCAAGGTATTGCAGACCGCTTGAGCAACGAAGGGTACCTAGCGAGTGGAAGAAAGCACTGGTCAGTCCCGTTTTTAAGAGGGTCCATCCATACACCAAAAGCCACCTGACGATGCGTGGCGGAGGGTACTTTGAGTGCCTCTATCCGTCCTCCCTTTTATTCCAGTCTCGTATTGCTCGTGCAAAGAAAGATGCGTGTTTGTGGGCTCTAATCTCTCTGATTTTATCCTCATGGTCTCTTCGTGAGATATACGTAGGAGGGAGCAACGTCCTGCTAGATTCCTCGGTGAAGGTATGTTCTCGAAACTTCAACAAAAGCCCGTACCGAGCTACTGAGCGTCTCTCTTGCAGAGTCTTCCACTGGAGTCTGTCTCTCATCTCCGTAACGCTTTCGCGATTACTAAATGATCCTGTAACGAAGCGCCCTGCTCTCCGTTGGATCTTCTCTATCTCTTCTATCAACCCTATCTGGTACGGTTTCCACTCCAGTGAGCAGTATTCAAGCAGTGGGCGAACAAGTGTACTGTAACCTACTTCCTTTGCTTTCGGACTGCATTTCCTTAGGATTCTTCCAACAAATCTCAGTCTGGCATCTGCTTTACCGACGATTAATTTTATATGGTCATTCCATTTTAAATCACTCCTAATGCCTACTTCTTTCTTTCTATGTATCAGCACATTACACTTGTCTATATATATATATATATATATATATATATATATATTTCGAATAGCAGCGGAACTACGACACTCCCCTGCGGCACACCTGAAATCATTCTTACTTCGGAAGACATTGAGAATGACATGCTGCGTTCTGTTATCTAGGAACTCTTCAATCCAATCACACAATTGGACTGACAGTCCATATGCTGTTAGTTTGTTCATTAAACGACTGTGGGGAACTATATCAAACGCCTTACGGAAGTCAAGAAACACGGCATCTACCTGGGAACCCGTGTCTATGGCCCTCTGAGTCTCGTGGACAAATAGCGCGAGCTGGGTTTCACACGATCGTCTTTTTCGAAACCCATGCTGATTCCTACAGAGTAGATTTCCAGTCTCTATAAAAGTGTTTATACTCGAACATTGTTGACATCAATCTGTTTTAGAATTAAGGAGCTTGTTTTATGCTCAAGAATTACGACTTCTTGTCGAACGATGATCTCCTCTATAACGATGAGCTGGGATTCCACAAACAGAATTCCTGCGAAACTTAGCTCGTTCTCTTCCTTCATGAGATTCATAATGTGGTAGACAAAGGCGCTCAGGTTGATGTCGTGTTCCTCGACTTCAGGAAGTCATCTGACACCACCTCACACTACCGTTTGGTGATCAAAAAGAAAGCTTATCGAGTATCGGAGCAGATTTGCGATTGGATTCAGAACTTCCTTGCAGACAGAACTCACCACGTCGCCGGCCGCGGTGGTCTCGCGGTTCTAGGCGCCCAGTGCGGAACCGCGCGACTGCTACGGTCGCAGGTTCGAATCCTGCCTCGGGCATGGATGTGTGTGATGTCCTTAGTTAGGTTTAAGTAGTTCTAAGTTCTGGGGACTGATGACCTCAGATGTTAAGTGCCATAGTGCTCAGAGCCATTTGAACCATTTTGAACCTCACCACGTCACTCTTAACGGAAAAATCGACAGATGTAAACATCATTTCCGGAGAACGCGAAGGAAGTGAGATGGAATCGCTACTGTTTACAATAGATGTAAATGATCTAATGGAAAGCGTCGGATGCTCTTTAAGGCTGTTCTCAGAAGATGCGGTTGTCTATAAAAGCGTAGCAACGCCACAAGGTAGAAACGATTTGCTGAGTGACCTCCAGGGGATTGATGAATGATGAACGCTCTGGCAGCTGACCCTGAACGTAAATAAATGTAACATATTGCGCATACATAGGAAAAGAAATCCACTACTGCGCCGCTACACTATTGATGACAAACCGGTGGAAACAGTATATGCCGTAAAATATCTAGGAGTAACTCTCCAAAGCCACTATAAGTAGAATGACAACATGAAACAAATAGTGGGAAAAGCAGATGCCAGACTCAGATTCATAGAAAGAATCTTCAGGAAATGTAATTCATCTACGAAGGAGGTGGCCTGTAAGGTGCTTGGTCGACCGATTCTTGAGTACTGTTCATCTAGCTGGGATCCCTACCAGATAGGACTGATAGAAGAGCTAGAGAAGATCCAACAATAGCGGTACGTTTCTTGACGGGATCGTTTATCCAGCGCGAGAGCGTTGCGGATATGCTCAGAAAGTACATCGTCAGACGTTACAAGAGATGCGTTGTACATCACGGAGAGATATACTATTGAAATTTCGAGAGGGCATCTTGTGGGAAGAGTCAGACAACATATTACTTACCCCTCCCCCCCCCACCCTTCCCACATATGTTTCACGTAACGACCACGAGGAGAAAATTCGAGGAGTTAGAGCCAACACGGAGGCATAGCGACGGTCATTCTTCCCATGCGCTATTCTCGAGTGGAATAGGGTTCAAAAATGGCTCTGAGCACTATGGGACTTAACATCTGACGTCATCTGTCCCCTAGGCTTAGAACTACTTAAACCTAAGGACATCACACACAACCATGCCCGAGGCAGGATTCGAACCTGCGACCGTAGTAGTCGCGCGGTTCCGGACTGAAGCGCCTAGAACCGCTCGGCCACAGTGGCCGGTGGGAAATAGGGTTGGACGCCTCAGTTAGTGGTATAAAAGCACACTCTGCTACACACTATTAGGTCGCTTGAGTAGTATGATGTAGATGTAGATAGCCAATAGCAACTCATTAGCGTCCCTTAGAATGCTTACAGCAACGAAAATGCTACTAACAACCAAAGATCACAGTGATTGTACCCTGAACTCCTTTGGCGTAATTTAATGGCTATCGAAAACTACTGTCTGAAAAATGTTTAGCGTAGAAATACGAAACATGGCACATCCAATGAAAATACAAAGCTCACGTCGCTTTCCTTGATGTATCATAAATAAGCTAGAAACCTTCCAGATCAATTGGGAAAATCTTACGAAAATGTAATTCATCCACAAAAGAAGTCGGTCACAAAACATCTGTAAGACGATTTCTGCTGGCTTAATAGAAAAGGTTGAGAAGACCCAGCGAAAAACGGGGCGTTTCGTCACCTAATGTTTAGTGGACTTGACACTGTTATGGAGATGTCCAACAAAACCCAGTGGCAGAGGCTGCAAGAGATGTGTTGTGTATCATGGACGGGTTTAGCATCGAAAATCAGAGATAACACGTTCTAAAATAAGGCGGCCGACATCTTACTTCTTCCTGCATCTGTTACGCAAAACAACCATGACGAGAAAATTAGAAATATTAGAGATCAGACGGAGTTTTATCGCCAGCCGATCTTCCAATGGAACTGTGAAGAGGAAAAATGATAGTTGTTCGAGAAGGACCCTCTATAACACACAGTTAGCTGGTTTATGAAGTAGACAGAGAGTCACATGTAAACTGCACAACGGAAATCTAAGGAAAGAATCGTGAACGTTGACACTTGCAAGAATTCTTAAACTTATTATTCATACCAGTCACTTTCCAGGTTAGGGAAACAAACGTATTCTAACTGCTCCTCGTAAAACTGTTCCAGCGAGTCCTCATGACACGAACAAGTTTACTACGATATTTATTGCCCATCTGCCGCTGTAATTGAATATTAGGGAGCTGTCGTTAGACGCATAAACGAAGCACTTGTGAATAAAAATAAAACATAGAAGGCGTCCTCTGCACGAAAACAGCCGTATGGTAATGGCGCACCATTAAGTCTTAAATCTTAGCGACACCGCCCGGAATTAAACGATCCAGCCGGTGTTCGTGTTCGGGACAGGTGGGCAAATACTACGCATCCACTTTTCTTTCATAGCAAATGAATATATATAGCCTCGTAGCGTTGACTGCCCAAAATTTCGTACTCAACTGTTACTAACGTTTAACTAAAGCGTCCATTCATTTGTAGATGTTTTTTGCTCTTCTGCAAGTGTGTTATTGAATACAGAACATGTACGTCAGTCCTGCTTAACGTAACTTGCATGTAATGCCATTCCTGACAAGCCAGGTGTACAAGTCTACACCAATTTATCATCACTATTATGATCTCGTTTGCTGTTCTTGACGTTTTTCAGGTCTGCGACAGAACATGTTCCGGCATAAATCCCGCATCTGGCAATACGAAAAATTTTAAACAGCAATAAAAACGGTCTCTTCGTCCACGTGTCAATGCAAAGTCAATGATGGTTGGAATGCCATGCCCCTGTTAGCCATTTTCTACCCTGTGCGTTAAACCTTTTCAGTTACGCTTACTAGATAGAGTAGCGGAAATATGACAATCTGTACTGTACGTGTAACTGCTTTGTTTATCATTGTTTGTTGTTGTTGTATATACAGGGTGTTACAAAAAGGTACGGCCGAACTTTCAGGAAACATTCCTCACGCACAAATAAAGAAAAGATGTTATGTGGACATGTGCCCGGAAACGCTTAATTTCCATGTTAGAGCTCATTTTAGTTTCGTCAGTATGTACTGTACTTCCTCGATTCACCGCCATGATTTCATACGGGATACTCTACTTGTGCTGCTAGAACATGTGCCTTTACGAGTACGACACAACATGTGGTTTATGCACGATGTAGCTCCTGCACATTTCAGTCGAAGTGTTCGTACGCTTCTCAACAACAGATTCGGTGACCGATGGATTGGTAGAGACGGACCAATTCCATGGCCTCCACGCTCTCCTGACCTCAACCCTCTTGACTTTCATTTATGGGGGCATTTGAAAGCTCTTGTCTACGCAACCCCGGTACCAAATGTAGAGACTATTCGTGCTCGTATTGTGGACGGCTGTGATACAATACGCCATTCTCCAGGGCTGCATCAGCGCATGCTCCGTGCGACGGAGGGTGGATGCATGTATCCTCGCTAACGGAGGACATTTTGAACATTTCCTGTAACAAAGTGTTTGAAGTCACGCTGGTACGTTCTGTTGCTGTGTGTTTCCGTTCCATGATTAATGTGATTTGAAGAGAAGTAATAAAATGAGCTCTAACATGGAAAGTAAGCGTTTCCGGACACATGTCCATATAACATATTTTCTTTCTTTGTGTGTGAGGAATGTTTCCTGAAAGTTTGGCCGTACCTTTTTGTAACACCCTGTATAAGCTGGTTTCCTATTACTTTACGTTCGTGTGTGTCTGTGTTGAAATGTGAAACTGAACACGGCAGGTGATGTGTTTACGTAAACGCTATCTGTTGGAATGAGTCGCCGAATCCATCTAAAACTGTAACTGTTTTGCAATTGACATTTACCAGAAATAATTAGAAAACATAAATCTGTGTACTGAAGAAACTTTCCTGTGTAATTCAGTATCGTGTAGTGCAGAGAACAGTGCTATAATGTGCGATGTCACAGTACGTTATTTGCAGTTACAACACACAAAAGTAACACTAGAAATTCTACATAAAATTACAAATCAAATTTTGAAGGAATAACTGCCCAAAATGCCTTTGTAAACATTGCCCTGCAAATTTTCGTATCAGAACTGACTATATAAAATTCCGGAATCTGAATGGCACACACACGCGAACAGGTAATATGGCACTGCAAGAATAAGAATATTCGAAATATTTGAACTCAACTTTATTTAAACTGAATGTAATAATAGTTTTATAATGCAATGCTCAACAGTGAGTGATTTTACTGTGTCCTTCCTGGGACGTTAAACTAGCCCCGACACTCTTCTGAGTTGTACCTTAAAGTTATAGAAACTCGGTACTGCTCAAACGCGATGAACGTTAACATGCAGAGCAGCAACACACCAGCTAAAGTAAATAAAATCCTTGCCCGAGTGCAACTCAACGAAATGCAGTTGTACTAAGCACATCATAGTTCACTTTGAATGACTGTGATCCGTTAAGTGCAGTGCGGGGACATACGATTACGAAACACATTTTCGTGAGGAGATGGTGGGAGTAATTGAGCTTTCGGAATGATGTAGAAGAGTCTAGCATTCAATAAAGGTATTATAAAACTGATTCGTTAACAATCGTACAAACTTTACAAAATTCATATTTTATAAAAAAAATAAATTGCTGCCATGTAATTAGTTACTGGAATCGTAAAGAAATTGTGAGTCTAAAGGTTCGAGGCGAACCATATGAGCCAATCATTTTGCTTAATCTGGACTCGTCAGTCAAAATGATTGACCCGACCATGAAAGAAAATTGATGCTAAAAATTTGTCTCTTCCAAACTCATCAGAAATGACGAATGAGCACGCAATGTGACGACAGAATCATGTGAATATCTTTACACTTCTCAGATCAATCTTTACAGAAGCATTCCCTGCATTTACTTATCTGTGTTCTGCTACTTATTTTCGTGCCTCTCAGCAATGTGACCCACAATTGAGTCTCCCCCATACTTCTCACAATGCTACAATCATACTGGTTGTATTGAGAACCTCTGTGGCCTAACATATCGACTACTGATGTCTTCTGTTTGAAAAATATTCGGTGTACAGACACATCGAATCAAAAGAGAGTCAACATCACTTTCATTGAATTCCAAAAATAAGCTAGTAACCTTACAACGCCTCCGTAAGAGTAATAATATCTCGTCTTATTCTCACCATACGGACACTGGTTGTAACTGAGAACAGTAGAATTGTATCGTGGCATTCTTCGAATACATTTGTCTCAAAAATTCTCCAATAAGATTTCGTAAGATCATTGTTGACTGTGTGACAATTTACGAATCTGTTCAAAAGTACAAATATAGTACGTATCTAAAACACAAATTTAGAGGCATATTATTTACATAACTGATCACATCCGCTCTAGTATCAGAGATGTCAGAGGGGTTTCCAGATTACGAATTTTAGGGATACTCCTCAGCAATATGTGTGACAGTCTTATCTTGGAAGCGACAGCCGTACTCCGCAGTGTAATATTTCTTCATCTGTTTCACATATCACCGCATCTTTCATGGTTAGTTCTGATCCTGTTAGGAGTGCTCCATGCCACAAGGGGCAGATCAAGTCCCAATGGTTTCTTGTAGAAAGCTATGAAACTGTGGTGGAGTGTTTTTATTCTACTCTTCCGTCCTGGCTTCTCGGAGATCGAAGTTATGGCCCACACTAGGCTGCTAGCTGTTGCGAGTGCGAGTGGGGGATGTCTGGAGTGGAATCTGTACATTCAGGTAGCAGTTATGTCCCGACGAATGGGCCGCTATGGGTTGGAGCAGATTTTCTTATATTATTCTTTCTTCCCAGGTTATATGGCGGAATGTGGCTCATGGCAGATACCCAGAATACTGGGGTACACTTAATTGTACCGGTAACAATTCACATTGTTAGATTTAGATGCGTGATGATGATGATGATGTTTGGTTTGTGGGGCGCTCAACAGCGTGGTTATCACCGCCCGTACAATTACCCAATCTTTGCTCAGTCCAATTGCGCCACTTTCCTGGATGATGATGAAATGATGAGGACAAACCAAACACCCAGTCATCTCGAGGCAGGTGAAAATCCCTGACCCCGCCGGGAATCGAACCCGGGACCCCGTGCTCGGGAAGCGAGAACGCTACCGCGAGACCACGAGCGGCGGACTATATTTAGATGGGTATCTACCAACTTCGTGTGGCTTCGGTTTTTCCAGAGCGGTATGCAATATTCTACTACTGAATAGACAGGACCAAGGGCAGATCGAAGCTGCAGGACCCATGCTGTACCGCGTAATTTTTTGCAGAATATTATTTCTCGGCCTCACTTAGATGCAGTGTTTTACATACTGATTAAACGACAGGGTTTTGTGAAGTATATTCCCTAGGTACTGTGGATATTTGTTTTGGACCAGGCGATAAGTCTCGAAAAATATGAGCAATGCACGGTTTGTTAGGATAGTGCCAAGATGAAAGCATGAGGATTCAGTTTTGTTAGCTTTCGTTTGATGTTCCCATTTACGAAAATATGGTTCCTTTATACTGAAGTGTGTTGTAAATATATCTTCAGTGAAGTCGATTTGTTTGTGTATTCTTCAGCGTAACCAAACTTCCTGGACTGAGTGGCTGGCATATCTGGAACACACACGGTAAACAGTAGCGGAGCGAGGACTGAGCCTCGAGGTAAGCCATTGTTAAGGGTCTTCTGCCCACTAGTGGCGTTGATTGTGATTACCTGCAATGATCTGTCAGTCAAGGTATGGTTAAGAAGTTGTGCTATTCTTCTATAACATACTACGCAGAGTTCATAAGAATAAGATCACCTCTCTCAAAAGATTCACAATGAAGTTCCCCGACCATCTGTGTCAGATTTTCGTATGGGTTGCACTAGCCTGTTATGATCCTAGCAATGTGTGTCTGAATTCCTTCTATGCCTGTAGTCATGCCCATTTAATACAGACTAAAACCGTTTGAGGAATAATCAGAGTTGGTTTTGCTCCCATCTGGTTTGCGATTTTCTTTCCATATGCACAGCACTTTCTCAGAACCTTTCCAACATAACTAAGCCTGCCCTTCGTCTTACCTGCTGCTGCTGTTAAGCGTTCACCCTATATCATCAAAAGTAGGCAGCTGACGTCCATCCATTGGTGGGATACTTGGAATATGCAGTCAGTCTACAAAGCCGACTGCTTAAACAGTTGAGCGTTCCACTTTAGACTGTTGTTCAAGTGTGTGCGACCCATACCAAATATGCAAGGTGTAAAGGAGGGTAAGTGCAGATTTTTTATTGGTGACTGAGGAGAGTGAACTGAACAATGTTACATCAGTATTTACTTCTTCAACAGATTAATTATTATTGTTATTAGGAGTAATATTCTTTTGGGTTGGTTAATACCTCCAAGTACATGCGGCCAGAGCAAGCCATTAACGCTTTTCCACTGGGCAGCAGGTCACGTGTTGAAGTGTGGCTGCGTGGATGAAATTCCGTTAGCCTATACTGACAAGTGTAGTCCACTTAAAGAGTTGCAGCTACAACTGTGCAGACAACATTAGGTAGTAAATTATGTGACGTGTTTCTAGGAAGACTGTTGGACGCACATAATCGTAAAAAAACAACCAACACAGTGGTTTGTGTACACATTAAGGTACCACATATAAAAATATTTGCAGTTATGCCCATTACACCCTGTATGTACATGCTGAAGGTATTCAAAAAAGAGCAGCAAAATGGTGATAGGCTGAAAACTTTAACATTGCTGTAAACAGCAACTGTGAAGTGATTACATTGGAAACGATGAAAAAAATCTGCGTATCAGTTGCGAGACTCAGGTTTATCACAACCCTCCACCTACGTTCGAATAATCTAAAACTTACACTACTGGCCATTAAAATTGCTACACCAAGAAGAAATGCAGATGATAAACAGGTATTCATTGGACAAATCTATTATACTAGAACTGACATGTGATTACATTTTCACTCAGTTTGGGTGCGTAGATCCTGAGAAATCAGTACTCAGAACAACCACCTCTGGCCGTAATAACGGCCTTGTTACGCCTGGGCATTGAGTCAAACAGAGCTTGAATGTCGTGTAAGGTACAGCTACCCATGCAGCTTCAACACGATACCACAGTTCATCAAGAGTAGTGACTGGCGTACTATGACGAGAGAGTTGCTCGGCCACCATTGACCAGACGTTTTCAATTGGTGAGAGATATGGAGAATGTGCTGGCCAGGGCAGCAGTCGAACATTTTCTGTATCCAGAAAGGCCCGTACAGGACCTGCAACATGCGGTCGTGGATTATCTTGCTGAAATGTAGGGTTTCGCAGGGATCGAATGTAGGGTAGAGCCACGGGTCGTAACTCATCTTAAATGTAACTTCCACTGTTCAAAGTGCCGTCAATGCGAACTAGAGGTGAC
Organism: Schistocerca cancellata; assembly: GCF_023864275.1. Taxonomy (NCBI): domain Eukaryota; kingdom Metazoa; phylum Arthropoda; class Insecta; order Orthoptera; family Acrididae; genus Schistocerca; species Schistocerca cancellata. The sequence goes on along the minus strand of NC_064637.1, from coordinate 90,290,358 downwards.
CGAAACGTGTAACCAATGGCACCCCATACCATCACGCCGGGTGATACGCCAGTATGGCGATGACGAATACACGCTTCCAATGTGCGTTCACCGCGATGTCGCCAAACACGGATGCGACCATCATGATGCTGTAAACAGAACCTGGATTCATCCGAAAAAATTACGTTGTGTCATTCGTGCACCCAGGTTCGTCGTTGAGTACACCATCGCAGGCGCTCCTGTCTGTGATGCAACGTCAAGGGTCTCCGATCTGATAGTCCATGCTGCTGTAAACGTCGGTCGAACTGTTCGTGAAGATGGTTGTTGTCTTGCAAACGTCACCATCTGTTGACTCAGGGATCGAGACGTGGCTGCACGATCCATTACAGCCATGCGGATAAGATGCCTGTCATCTCGACTGCTAGTGATACGAGGCCGTTGGGATCCAGCACGGCGTTCCGTATTACCCTCCTGATCCCACCGATTCCATATTATGCTAACAGTCATTGGATCTCGACCAACGCGAGCAGAAATGTCGGGATACGATAAACCGCAATCGCGATAGGCTACAATCCGACCTTTATCAAAGCCGGAAACGTGATGGTACGCATTTCTCCTCCTTACACGAGGCATCACAACAACGTTTCACCAGGCAACGCCGGTCAACTGCTGTTTGTGTATGAGAAATCGGCTGGAAACTTTCCTCATGTCAGCACGTTGTAGGTGTCGCCACCAGCGCCAACCTTGTGTGAATGCTCTGGAAAGCTATCATTTGCATATCACAGCATCTTCTTCCTGTCGGTTAAATTTCGCGTCTGTAGCACGCCATCTTCGTGGTGTAGCAATTTTAATGGCCAGTAGTGTATCTTGTTCGGAAGCAGATGTAGGGCGTGGAAACGTGTAACCAGCGAACTGCGCGAAAAGTGTATTTGGTTTAAATCCATTGCACTGGTTCACGAGACACGTAGCAAACAGAAGCTGCACTGAGATGTGGGCACGAACGCAATCTATATATACAGTCCCGCCATCAGACGGCTGTAAGAGAAATCCCGCAGCCGGAAGTGACGAAAGCGCGTTAGCAGCTTCCTCCTAATGCGTTGCAGCGTCTCAAACGGATTAGCGCCGAGCGCTCAAAGGTCTTTAAATTTCAGAACTTCCTCCATTTGGAAAACGTACACGCGACAGCCTCCTCTTCTCCTCCTCTTTCCTCTGGCGCCGTAAGTCACCCACTCCGCGAAGAATCCTGGCAGGGGGTAATTGACTTGGACTCGTCGCGTCCCCTAAAAAGAACGCCTAATTTATGGACGGTGTGTGTTGCACGCGGGTGGTCGTTGGGACGCGGAGAATTCTCAACGCAGATGAAAGGGGGGAGAGGAAGTAGCAGCTAATGAGAAGTTGTTCGTTATTAACGGCCCGTTGTGTGAAGCAGACACTTCCTGTCGGCGCGCTTTTGTAACACAGTCCGCCCTACTGAAGACGTCAACGTTGTCCGTGATGCAGTCTACAGCTGGGATTGTTTTGTCATACCACACATTTTCTGATTCGACCAAACATTTTCTCAGGTACATCTACATAATTAATCTGCTATGCATTGTATAGTGCACGGCTGAGGGTACTTGTACATACGGTAAGGTGGGGTAAATCTGACCGGGTGGGTAATGCCGACCACCCATTTTGAGAAACGGCAAATCGGAGCGACTTCGCATTAGTGTTACCACACAGAGCATTCGAAATAACGAAAATGTCAGCTTGGCAGCTTTGCCGCATTTGACATTTAAACACTCAAAAGACAACAAGTGTGCCACCCCGTTCGAGCGGTTCTAGGCGCTGCTGTCTGGATCCGCGCAACCGCAACGGTCGCAGGTTCGAATCCTGCCTCGACTACGGATGTGTGTGATGTCCTTAGGTTAGTTAGGTTTAAGTAGTTCTAAGTTCTAGGGTACTGATGACCACAGATGTTAAGTCCCATAGTGCTCAGAGCCATTTGAACCATTTTTTTGACAACAAGTGTGTTTTCGATTGTTTCAATTTAATTTTTGTACAAATTGCATCACTAGATTTACCTTATTAAATAAACTATCGCAAAACAAACGGTAAGCGATTTTGTAGTGAACTATTCAGTGTATGTATCGTTTTCGTTGGAAATTTCGTGCAAATTGTTTCTATGTGCGTTAAATGAAAAATGGCATGGTAGGGTAAATCCGACCGCTAAATGTTGGGGTAAATCCGACCTCATATTTTTTTATCGTTTACGTGTACGGAATTATTTATTTATGGAAACAAAGTGAATTTTTGTTTATTTTTAGGCAAATAGTACGAAATTACAAACTAACCACGACAAAACGCAATAAAAATGATATTCACCGAGCAGTTTCTGCAATGCAAATGGTCATGTATTTACGAGCTGTCCCTCGTGATTTTAACATTCCGAGATAGACATTGCTGTTGCATCGCCGTGAAATGAAATCATCTTGTTTCAATTAAAATTTACATTCATTTAACTTTCAGTACATTTAGTTCTCTAAACATTCTTTTTTTTTGAATACTTTTTAATCATTCTGTAAAAAACATAACTGCTTGTAATTATTTCCCAAAAAACCGTTCATTTAGAACTGATTCAGTCCAAAATCAGCCAAACAAATAATGGGTCGGATTTACGTCACCATTTTTGCAAATGGCAAAAATGAGCGTTTCTTAAAATACGGATATCTAAAAAGCTACTGATGGTATAACAAAAATATTTTGCAGCTCCTTTATATTACCTATAATTTAACGTATATAACGTTAAGATCCGACCTCGTATAAGCGTTTTATAGCGACAAGAAATTACTAGGTCGGATTTACCCCACCTTACCCTTATATTAATCACACCATTTACGGTTCCATTCGTGAACTACGCGAGGGGAGAGTGAAACAGTGCCTGCTCAAGTGCACAAACTCCCCTTTTCTCATTCTCATGCCTTTACGTGAGATTTATGTACTTCACCTGCAAAGATGTAGCCCCCTCAGGCCATCTCTTAGATGTAACCAGAAATCGCTTCTGAGGTAACTGCTACGGCGTAAAGTCAGGCGCCGGCTCGCCAGTCGGGAACGACAGAGCAGGGATGGCTCTGAGAAGACGTCAGCCGATCGGACGCTGACCGACCCCTCTCCAGGACGACAACGCGACAGCAGCGGCCCCTGTGTGAAGACGACATAAGCGCCGCGACCGACTGGTGACGGCCCAGCTCAATAGCAGCTTCAATACCAGGCATTTGTATAACACTGCCAACTCTATTCACTTCGCATGTACTTTCTATGCAGTACAGACTTGTAATTGCTGATACTGAAGAAGCTTGATTATTTCGTATGTTGCCCTTTGCTTGCGACACATCTGTGTAATTGGCAAAAGTATTGTGTCTTTTCTTTTTGTGATAAATTACAAATTACGTCTTGAAATTTCCTGGCAGATTAAAACTGTGTGCCCGACCGAGACTCGAACTCGGGACTTTTGCCTTCCACGGGCAAGTGCTCTACCATCTGAGCTACCGAAGCACGACTCACGCCCGGTACTCACAGCTTTACTTCTGCCAGTATCTCGTCTCTGACCTTCCAAACTTTACAGAAGCTCTCCTGCGAACCTTGCAGAACTAGCACTCCTGAAAGAAAGGATACTGTGGAGACATGGCTTAGCCACAGCCTAGGGGATGTTTCCAGAATGAGATTTTCACTCTGCAGCGAAGGGTACGCTGATATCAAACTTCCTGGCAGATTAAAGCTGTGTGCCGGACCGAGACTCGAACTCGGGACCTTTGCCTTTCGCGGGCGAGAGTCCCAGTCTCGGTCCGGCACACAGTATTAATCTGCCAGGAACTTTCTGTAATTTATTTACCTTTTTCACAGTTAAATGTTATTTTTGTATAATTTATGACCGCCCTGTACGTGCGGCGAGTTGGAAGGAAGAGATACGAAACAACACTATGGGTATAATTGATGCCTTTGTTCGGAAGTAATCACCAGAGGCCTGGACACAGCTATCCCACTGTTTGATGAGCTGAAGGATTCCTTGTTCCCAGAATTCCTGTGGCAGTGACAGTGGCCAGTCCTCCACTGTGTATCTTTCAGTTGGTCGCAGGCCCCCACAACCGCACGAGTGGTCGACTGTGAAGAGCGGACAAATTGAATAGCTGGGCGGCGGCCATTAGAGTGGTAAACTGACGCGAGGAGTTCTAATGTTTATACATCGATTTTGGTTATAAAATGCCTTCCCTTGAGTTGGGTCACAAACATAATGCATCATTTAAATAGGTTACTACAATATACTTTTCAATTTATGAACAAACAGAAACTAGTCACTGTTTATGAATTTATCTTACGTACTACATGGAATCTGCCATTGCTAAAAGTTATGTACTGGACCCCTAGCATTTTTCGTAGTTCATTTACGATAGATGTACGCAAAATGCATCAAAGTACTCAAAGATTTGCCCACTACAGTAATAGATATTTTCTGACTCTACCTTGCTTTAGATTTTATGACGAGAAGTGCGTTATATATGGCATAGTGCTTTGGCAACTCAAGACCAAGTTTCAACCTAACCTAGACCATAAAAACACTACCGATCAGCCAACTATCTTCAAAATGATCAGAACATATAAAATGGTATTCTGTCGGTCGGAAATCTTGCCTCCTGACAGCGTGTAACCATTTTTGTAACAGCTGTGGAGAAAGGAAACCTGCAAATAGATGCGCAGACATTATGCTAATACCGTGTTACAAAAACATTTATTAAGCAAGTGCACTGACATACAAAACAACTTAAAATATCCACATACCTATGAAATGTAATATTCGTTCCTGCCTCGAATTTATTTGTACAATTAATCGCTGCACAACTCTTCACCATTCTACTTCTTGTGATTGGAACGTACAGACAGTAGAATTACTAGTAACAAATACTGTATGTACGCCCCAACAAATATACAACGTTGAATCAGGGTCTTCATAAACAACAATACTACACAACACATCAGACTACAACCACTATAATGGCGTCCAGCCGAAGATTCAAATTATGCCGCGACTGCAGCGCTTTAAGTGAGTCTAGTTATTTTTACAAGATCTTTGGTTGGTCGTCCGAATTGTGGCGCTTTTTCTTTTGAGATGATTTCATGGAAGTCACAGGACAACATGTCCGGGTAGTGGGGCGGCTGTTCAAGCTTTCCCACTTGAACTTGGCCGTTACACTTCGTGTAACATCGGAGACATGTGGACGTGCGTTATCGTAGAACAGGATCAGTCCCAGCCGTTTGCTCTTAATGGACTTGCGTAGGTCTGTCTCGCAGTACACGTCACTAAAGGTTTTTCCGTCCTCGAGGAATTCGATGAATATCGGAACTCCCCCCGCCGAGAAGGACGGTGAGACCATTATCTTGTCTGCTGAGGGCAAAGTTTCGAATTTTTCACTTGGAGGTGACGACGCATACTTCCCCATGTCTCACTACGTTACCGCAATGCGGCATACGCAAATTTCAATCTGTTTGGTTGTTTCGACGTTTCGTACCTTTTTATTTGAACACTGCGTACCGAATAACAACAATTCTGGGAAGAAAATCAAATGGGATTAAACTCAGCTGTGTGGGTTTTGCAGAAGATTTTGGAATACTTTCAGAAAATCTGACAAACAGTTACTCAAATAATTCTTCTGGTAAAATACGAACAATAGAAGCGCCATCAAAATTACAGTTTCAAAAAATAAATAAACAAAAACTCATAAATATAAGAAATACACCAAAAAAACACGAGTACAAACATAAAATGATAAGTTGGAACGACTCAGTACATTTAGATATCTTGAAAGGCTGTCATTACTGGTTTCGTCTTGTTGGCATTTCATCAACGTACACATGCCCATTTCTAAGCAGTGTGACAAAGATATCAGGACGATAACTAATTCACCATTTCAGTTTAAGTGATGATGGAGCTGCAGTTCAAAATGGCTCTGAACACTATGGGACTTAACTTCTGAGGTCATCAGTCCCCTAGACTTAGAACTACTTAAACCTAACTAACCTAAGGACATCACACACATCCATGCCCGAGGTAGGATTCGAACCTGCGACCGTAGCGGTCGCGCAGTTCCAGACTGTAGCGCCTAGAACCGCTCGGCCACCCCGGCCGGCGGAGCTGTAGTTGATGAGAAATAGTGCTCGAAAACGGAGATTCGTAAATATTTTGGGTCTGATAACTCTACGCTGTCGACGATAATAAAAAAAATGGAGACTGAATTAAGGCATTGTTTGAGCGCAATCGTTTCGAGATACAGAAGAAGCGTGTGAGAACGAGTTAACATCAAGATGTAGAGACTGCGCTGCTTGGTTAACACACACAAGCTACTTCCCACAATTCTTTCAAACCAGGGCCCTTGTTGGTGGAAAGGGCTGGTTATCTTGCAGATCCAGGCTGGTTTAAACGCGTCAAAAAACAAGAAAATGTAACGGCATAGTGTAAAAAAAATGTTTGCGTTGAAGGTAATAAAGTTTTACCGACTATGGCTATAGAATAGTTGCAGACTGTTAATCAGGTCCCACACTTTCCCTTAAATACTGGAACAAAATGGCTCGAATGAAGTCTTCAAATCGGATGAAGCTGGCTTAATTTATTGCTTCAAAGACAATTGTATTCAGTGCGAGAAAATCCATAGGAAAGAATATCGGTATTGGTAGGATCCAGTGCTGGTGGATCTGAAAAATTTCCTTATTTTTCATTAGGAAAGTTTAAAACTCTGGTGTTTTAAAGACGTAAAATCATCATCAGTCGAAGATACGGCGAACATAGAATACGTATAAGTACGCCGTTGGTTTATTTGGGTATATTACGCAATCACTCGCATTTTAGAATTTTTGATACGATTTATCTTCTGCGCCATTAATTATTTTTCGAGACACAAAAAATAAACCATATCAAAAACCTCAAAAACGTGAATGGTTGCATATTATAACAAAACAAATCGCCAAATTAAATCACAGTTTCAGTTCGCCACAGATACGGGACACACAGACGGAACAGGTTGTAACGACGTCAAAGGGACCGACGGTTTACGGTCGCTATGGGCCGATAGTCGCACAAACCGGGTTTTTACTTTGTTTTTCGATAAAAATTTCGTATCTGTAAATTTTAGGCTGCCGGAGAGCTAACACTTCAAAAAATAGCAGAAATACATTACACCTACAGTATTTACAATACGGTATTTGTGGTGAGGAACTAAAATGAATGTCTTATGTTTCTGCAGTAGGTACTGCAATAAAATGCCAGCAAAATGTAGATACCTTTAATAAGTGAAGAAAAAATAGCAACAATGTACATTTTTCAATGATGTCGCACACGGTCTTGGACAATGAGAGAAAATGTTGAGCAATACTTTACTATAAGTGCTACACATAGTATGTAATAATAAATGACTCAACTTCGTTCCAGTTAACCTTGATCAAAATCAGCAAAATGAAGAGCAGTACTCTACACAAATTACACGAAGGCCTGCAGTTTCTCCTATGTTTGATGTACTGTACCTATCACACTGGAAATATGTAACATATATAACTAGAAAACATTAATAACAAATACAGTATTATTCCACTTCCGTACTTCGAAAAGATAACACAGACTGAAATTTAATTTTCTAGTTTTCTACAATCATAGCAAATACAGTGTAGTTAAGTTTTTAACGAGATGCTTTAACTTTAAAATGCAATACGATAACGCATACTATAGTATACTGTCCTACCTTTGTTTGCCTCTTGAATTTAAGATGTGCGTACGCATGTGGCATTTGACAACGCATTCGTTTTAACGCCTGATTTGAAATCAACAATCTGCAGAAAACTAAAGTTCGAAAATAAACGTTACATTGTCGTTGGTGATATACAAATACGTTACAAACTAAAATGAACATTGGATGTTACAACCGATATATTTCTTCGAAAACGTAATAAAAGCATGTCGTTTTATACGAAGATACCCAGTATACGATGTCGTACCAATCGATTTTGTAAATGTGACGTTTACGTAGGATCCAGACTGGATCGTTAGATTTCGCTGTTACAGCCAATACGTCGTTAAAAGCAATGTAGCTGTTGTGTTGGCAGAAGAGCCAACACCGTGTTACTAGTGGAGGCCGAAACGCACGCGCTTTAGCTCACGCAAGCTGGCGTGAGGAGGGAAGAACTATACTGACGTGGGGTCTGGAACATGACAAGGAATTAGAATTCAGAAAGCGGGCGCAATTAGTTTGATACTTAACTTTAATCCATTAATGATGAACGGTACATGAGTCACAATATTATCTGTTCAGAATACATTCATAGTAACTGAATATGGCGTCTTGCTAGGTCGTAGCAAATGACGTAGCTGGAGGCTATTCTAAACTGTCGTCTCTGCAAATGAGAGTGTATGTAGACAGTGAACCATCGCTAGCAAAGTCGGCTGTACAACTGGGGCGAGTGCTAGGGAGTCTCTAGACTAGACCTGCCGTATGACGCGCTCAGTCTGTAATCACTGATAGTGGCGACACGCGGGTCCGAAGTATACTAACGGACCGCGGCCGATTTAACGGCTACCACCTAGCAAGTGTGGTGTCTGGCGGTCACACCACAGTAGCTATATACGGTATTGACTGTAGCTATGAAAGAGATTTTTACCCAAAAATACAGTAATATACAGTATACGAACTGTATAATGACAGTATGTAGACTGTATATTGACGAGCTCGAAAACGAGAAAGGTTTCATTTGCATCGTTCGGAAGGAGATGAACAAATATTATGGAGACAGTTTCTCTTAGAAACACATGTCTGACATAGTATCCTCAGTAATTACCATGGTATGTGATAAATATCTGCTATTGCAACTACCGCTATCTGCGAAATAACTCGCACGTGCTATGAAAGCCAGTGGCACTATCTGGTGTCCCTTGGTCTCCAGCGAGCTTCCATCATGACATAAATGAGGACGGGCGTCACATTCGAGCGGACGTTTCTCAGCAGGCGTCCGTGCGTTTCGATCCGGATTTAACGGGTCCAGTTGTAAGTGACGCAAGGGGCAGGTGGACGCAACAGATTTGGCAACGGGGCAACCACTTAGGATACTCCCTGCAGCTTGGGAAGGTAACAGTAGTTGAATGGCTGCAGGGGCGGCAAGGGCCGAAGGGCGAGGGAGGCCCTTAGCGCGGAGGGGGCGGATCATCCCTCGGAGGGCGAGCGGAGCAGGTACTCAGCCTCACCTGGACCGCGGTACAGTCTGCGCGACGAAACTGCAGCACCTCGCAGCTCTTGGTCGTCTGTGGCCTTTACATGGCTACATCTGCACCTACATACATGTTTCGCAAGCCACCGTATGCCCAATCATTTCCTTTCCCAACCCACTCGAAAGTAAAGCATTTGTGCACCGCCGCCGTCAGTGTCAGCCAGTTTGCCGTGGCATACGGAGCTCCATCGCAGTCTTTAACACTGGTAGCATGCCGCGACAGCGTGGACGTGAACCGTATGTGCAGTTGACGGACTTTGAGCGAGGGCGTATAGTGGGCATGCGGGAGGCCGGGTGGACGTACCGCCGAATTGCTCAACACGTGGGGCGTGAGGTCTCCACAGTACATCGATGTTGTCGCCAGTGGTCGGCGGAAGGTGCACGTGCCCGTCGACCTGGGACCGGACCGCAGCGACGCACGGATGCACGCCAAGACCGTAGGATCCTACGCAGTGCCGTAGGGGACCGCACCGCCACTTCCCAGCAAATTAGGGACACTGTTGCTCCTGGGGTATCGGCGAGGACCGTTCGCAACCGTCTCCATGAAGCTGGGCTACGGTCCCGCACACCGTTAGGCCGTCTTCCGCTCACGCCCCAACATCGTGCAGCCCGCCTCCAGTGGTGTCGCGACAGGCGTGAATGGAGGGACGAATGGAGACGTGTCGTCTTCAGCGATGAGAGTCGCTTCTGCCTTGGTGCCAATGATGGTCGTATGCGTGTTTGGCGCCGTGCAGGTGAGCGCCACAATCAGGACTGCATACGACCGAGGCACACAGGGCCAACACCCGGCATCATGGTGTGGGGAGCGATCTCCTACACTGGCCGTACACCACTGGTGATCGTCGAGGGGACACTGAATAGCGCACGGTACATCCAAACCGTCATCGAACCCATCGTTCTACCATTCCTAGACCGGCAAGGGAACTTGCTGTTCCAACAGGACAATGCACGTCCGCATGTATCCCGTGCCACCCAACGTGCTCTAGAAGGTGTAAGTCAACTACCCTGGCCAGCAAGATCTCCGGATCTGTCCCCCATTGAGCATGTTTGGGACTGGATGAAGCGTCGTCTCACGCGGTCTGCACGTCCAGCACGAACGCTGGTCCAACTGAGGCGCCAGGTGGAAATGGCATGGCAAGCCGTTCCACAGGACTACATCCAGCATCTCTACAATCGTCTCCATGGGAGAATAGCAGCCTGCATTGCTGCGAAAGGTGGATATACACTGTACTAGTGCCGACATTGTGCATGCTCTGTTGCCTGTGTCTATGTGCCTGTGGTTCTGTCAGTGTGATCATGTGATGTATCTGACCCCAGGAATGTGTCAGTCAAGTTTCCCCTTCCTGGGACAATGAATTCACGGTGTTCTTATTTCAATTTCCAGGAGTGTACTTGCAGCCGGCCGCTGTGGCCGAGCGGTAATAGGCACTTCAGTCCAGAACCGCGCTGCTGCTGCTACGGTCGCAAGATCGAATCCCACCTCGGGCGTGGATGTGCGTGATGTCCTTAGGTTAGTTAGGTTTAAGTACTTCTAAGCTCTAGGGGACTTACGACCTCAGATGTTAAGTCCCATTATGCTCAGAGCCATTTGAACCTTAATACTTGCATCCTGCAACAAATATAGCAGTACGCCTCTGAAATGCTTCCATATCTTCCTTTAATCCGACCTGTTTCGTATCCCGAACGCTCGAACGGTACTTCAGAATAGGTTGCATTAGTGTCTTATATGCCGCCGGCCGGAGTGGCCGTGCGGTTCTAGGCGCTACAGTCTGGAACCGAGCGACCGCTAAGGTCGCAGGTTCGAATCCTGCCTCGGGCATGGATGTGTGTGATGTCCTTAGTTTAGTTAGGTTTAATTAGTTCTAAGTTCTAGGCGACTGATGACCTCAGAAGTTAAGTCGCATACTTGTCAGTGCCATCCTTCTATGCCGTCTCCTTATATGAACCACACTTTCCTAGAATTCTCCTAATCAACCGAAGTCGACCATTCGTCTCCTCTATCACAATCCTCAGATGCTCGTTCCATTTCATATCGCTTTGCAACGTTCCCCCCCCCCCCCCCTTCCAAATTTTAGTGACATGATTGTGTCGATAAGGACTCTACTACCGCTGTATCCGTATTCCTACTCATCTGCCCCTTTTCATTTTTTTTTTTTTTTAGCGAAAGCTTCCACTCGTAACACTTATATCCTCCTACAGTCACTCAACTTCTACACCTAACCGTACGCCACAGCATCATCAGCAAACAACAGCAGACTGCTGCCCACACTGTCCACCATATCATTTATGTGTATAGAGAACAACATTAGTCCTGTCGTATTCCCCTGACGCACTCCAGACGATACCCTCGTCTCTGATGAATATTTGTCGTGGAGGAGAACGTACTGGATTCTATTAGTTGAGAAGTTCTCGAACCACAGACGTGCACCAGCTGATGCCAGTAGTAGCGGGTGTCCTCCGTGTTTTCCTTTCATATCTGTAGACGAGCGACTAAGATTCGGAAGCTATAACCAGCGTTCGGCATTTGGCTGGCATTCTGTTCAAGTGACGTTTCGCGCTCGCTAAGTGGTACGATCTCCGTCTTGACCGACGAACTTTCGAAAATGCTGTTAACGATTCGATCTCAGCTAAACATTTGTGACAAGCAAGACCATAAATATAATTCAAGCTGTGCTCTCTGGTCCTTGTCTAACGGCACCCTCGGAAATGGCCACATATTCAGATAAAAAAAGGCCAAATATTTGTGACATTTCCTGGTAGTTGCTCATTTGCAAGGGGCATCATCTTCTGTTTTTTAATCAGACTGAAGTCAAGAATTCGAAGAAGCTCTTCCATGAGGAAGCACACGAATACGTACGCAAGTTAACTAGGCAATGCTTCGCAACTGCTAAATATGTATGGGAAATGGATGTACGTCCTTAACTCCTTCCCTCCTCTCTAGCTCTCTCTCTTTCTCCCCCGCCCCCTCCATCTCCTCCTCCTCCACCTCCCCCTCCTTCCCCCATCTCTCATATCTTCTCTCTCTCTCTCTCTCTCTCTCTCTCTCTCTCTCTCTCTCTCTCTGCCTGTGTGTGTGTGTGTGTGTGTGTGTGTGTGTGTGTGTGTGTGTGTGTGTGTGTGTGTGTGTGTCGGCCGCTGTGGCCGAGCGGTTCTAGACGCTTCAGTCTGGAACCGCTACGGTCGCAGGTTCGAATCCTGCGTCGGGCATGGATGTGTGTGAAGTCCTTAGGTTAGTTAGGTTTAAGTAGTTCTAAGTTCTAGGGGAGTGATGACCTCAGATGTTAAAGTCCCACAGTGCTCAGAGCCATTTTTTGTGTGTGTTGGGTTCAAATGGCTCTGAGCACTATGGGACTTTCACATCTGAGGTCATCACTCTCCTAGAACCTAGAACTACTTAAACCTAACGAACCTAAGGACATCACACAACACCCAGTCATCACGAGGCAGAGAAAATCCCTGACCCCGCCGGGGATCGAACCCGGGCGCGGGAAGCGAGAACGCTACCGCACGACCACGAGCTGCGGACTCTGTGTGTGTGTGTGTGTGTGTGTGTGTGTGTGTGTGTGTGTGTGTGTTTTCATCACCTCCTCCCTCTTCTCTCTGTCTCACTCCTTCCCCTTTCTATTTCCATTTCGTCCCCCCCCCCTGCCCCCCCGCCCCCTCCGAGCTTGAGGCTTGTTCGTTGTTATTGCAAATGAAACCTTCATTGGGAATTGAAGTCACTTAAAATGAGTGGGTGAACTGGTTGCGATAATTGATATATGGGGTTTGAGACAAACCTATCCAACTGCTGGATGTACGATAGTAGTATGTTTGTTGAGAGTACTTCGCGTAGTTTTAACCCGCAAGCGGTTACGATTACAAAAGTTTCGTATAATTGGGATTTCGTAGTAGTGTTGTAATAATAAGCCGATAAACAATAAAAATACCTTTCTCTTTCCTGTAAAATGGACTGCAAGGAGGAAAGCAAAAGAGCATATTCTTGTACATGCAAATTTTGTTTGATATAGGAGTAGAAAGAATAGATATGTGAAAGCTGTCTGTCTGATGGTTTACATGCCTAGCCAACGTAGTTGAGACGACCGCAAGAACAGAAACAAAATAGTATATTTTCAGAGCACAACACAGCATTCCCCTGTTGCAGTCAGTTTTAATACAAAACGTGTACATTCTTATTTTTTTAGCCCGCATCTCGTGGTCGTGCGGTAGCGTTCTCGCTTCCCACGCCCGGGTTCCCGGGTTCGATTCCCGGCGGGGTCAGGGATTTTCTCTGCCTCGTGATGGCTGGGTGTTGTGTGCTGTCCTTAGGTTAGTTAGGTTTAAGTAGTTCTAAGTTCTAGGGGACTTATGACCACAGCAGTTGAGTCCCATAGTGCTCAGAGCCATTTGAACCATTTTTCTTATTTTTTTTTTTAAATGTTGTCTATGTCAATCTGAATGTTTATTAGTGTACCGTGTAAGAATTTGAAGTAAATCAGACAAGAACTTCCTGCTCACACGATTTTCATCTTTTACGTTAAATACATACCATACTTGTACGTTACATATAGATTAAAAAATGTGTAGCCTATTTCTATCCGATTGTTCATTAGCGTATCGTATAAAATTTTTAAGTAAATCGATGAACGTTACCAGATTTTTGGTAAAAACGTTTACGCTTTTATATTGCATTTTCATTTATATTTTAATATATATTTAAAAATTTATGGCTTGATTTCATCCAAAATATTCATTATAGTATAGTGTAAAAATTTGGAATAAATTGGCCAAGAAATTACCGAGATTTTGTCAACAACTTTAAATAACGACTTGGCTGTATTAGTAGTATAGGTAACAACGAATATTGCAATACGTACTTCTATTATATGAATAAGAAAGAACCAGAATCTGCTACAAACGGAATGACGAAAAACAATTAAAGTGTAGCAGGACGTAAGACTACTACCGTCAACTCCATAACCACTCGCCTCTAATCTCCAGACCACGCGTATCACATACTACTCTGAGCATTAGTTTTGTTTATCTTACAATCTCCTGGAGTATTTTTACCGCCAGTTTATTGTTAACTGATATTAATTTCGTTGTAGCAAGAATAACTTTCGTGATAAACCTCCAGTGCGCCAATGCCTTGAGTAGCATGCTGTCTGTCATAGCTGGCACGTTATAATACAGAAACAAATAAATACTTTGAAATCCAATACAGTGTCTCCAAAGTAGCGGCCGAGGAACGTCACATGACATGACCCGAACGCCGGTTGTAGCTTCCTAATGTAAGTCACTCGTTTCGACAATGGCGTACTTTGAGCGAAACCAGTGCTCACAGTTACATAAAAAACGCGATGTAAAGTGTCTTGTTCACCTAACAGTTCCTTGAGTATTTTCAGAACGGCGTGTACATCTGAATTCAGAAACGACACAATGCTCCAATGGCATCTAGTATTCGCTACTGATTACGAGTTGCGAAACTGCTGTCAACCATCAACTTGGGAAAATAATTTAACCACTGCACCGGTTTCAACCAGTCACCAGACTGCTGTGTTACAATACTGAGACAAAAACACTGGCCATACCGTTACATAATTTTGAGTGCTATTGTGAAATAGAACATTGTTTGGAGTTCGATAGAATATGGGACGGTTTTACGGGTAAACTTCCATCACAGCCGGATAAACTGAAAAACAGGGTGTATCAAAAAGAATAATCCCATTAAAAAAAAAATTAAACAAAAATTTTAAAAAATATTATGTTATTTGAGATCTGTGCGTGAACAACGGACTTAACAGAGAGAGCAAACTCTCGAGTTTTACACAGTTCCCGCTACGTAGCAGCAGTGTACGCCCACTTCAGTTCTAGTAACAATGGCGTCAGGACAACAGAGAGCGTTTTCTCTTCGGCAGTGCGGGTCAGTGTTAAGTGTTCAGCGTGACTTTCGCACTCTGTTTGTGTGCCTCCTTTACCAACAACACGGAATGAAGTGAGACACCGCATAACAGCAGCTATGGAAGCTGTAACTCAGGACTCGCTCGCTGCAGTGTGGGAACAATCTGAATATCACATTGACGTATGCCGTGCATCTCAAGGGGGGCACATTGAACACTTGCGGAAAGGTATGAAAAATATTTTTGAGTTTCCCATTCACCGAAAAACAAAATTCATTGTATATGTTTATTACTTTCAGAAATATAGACGTGCCATATCCTCTTGGGTAAAATATTTCGGAGGTAAAATAGTCCCTCATTCGGATCTCCGGGCGCGGACTACTCAGGAGGACGTCATTATCAGGAGAAAGAAAACTGGCGTTTTACGGATTGGAGCGTGGAATGTCACATTTCTTAATCGGGCAGGTAGGTTAGAAAATTTAAAAAGGGAAATGGATAGGTTAAAGTTAGATATAGTGGGAATTAGTGAAGTTCCGTGGCAGGAGGAACAAGACTTTTGGTCAGGTGAATAAAGGTTTATAAATACAAAATCAAATAGGGGTAATGCAGCAGTAGGTTTAATAATGAATAAAAAAATATGAGTGCAGGTAAGCTTCTACAAACAGCATAGTGAACGCATTATTGTGGCCAAGATAGACACGAAGCCCACACCTACTACAGTAGTACAAGTTTATATGCCAACTAGCTCTGCGGATGATGAAGAAATTGAAGCTGGCCGCGGTGGTCTAGCGGTTCTGGCGCTGCAGTCCGGAACCGTGGGACTGCTACGGTCGCAGGTTCGAATCCTGCCTCGGGCATGAGTGTGTGTGATGTCCTTAGGTTAGTTAGGTTTAAGTAATTCTAAGTTCTAGGGGACTTATGACCTAAGATGTTGAGTCCCATAGTGCTCAGAGCCATTTGAACCATTTTTTTTTTTGAAGAAATTGATGAAATGTATGATGAGATAAAAGAAACTATACAGATAGTGAAGGGAGACGAAAATTTAATAGTCATGGGTGACTGGAATTCGAGTGTAGGAAAAGGGAGGGAAGGAAACATAGTAGGTGAATATGGATTGGGGGAAAGAAATGAAAGAGGACGCCGTCTGGTAGAATTTTGCACAGAGCATAACTTAATCATAGCTAACACTTGGTTCAAGAATCATAAAAGAAGGTTGTACACATGGAAGAATCCTGGAAATACTAGAAGGTATCAGATAGATTATATAATGATAGGACAGAGATTTAGGAACTAGGTATTGTAAGATATTTCCAGGGGCAGATGTGGACTCTGACCACATTCTATTGGTTATGAACTGTAGATTAAAACTGAAGAAACTGCAGAAAGGTGGGAATTTAAGGCGATGGAACCTGGACAAACTGATTAAACCAGAGGTTGTACAGAGTTTTAGGGAGAGCATAAGGGAACAATTGTCACAAATGAGGGAAAGAAATACAATAGAAGAAGAATGGGTAGCTCTGAGGGATGAAGTAGTGAAGGCAGCAGACGATCAAGTAGGTGAAATGACGAGGGCTAGTAGAAACCCTTGGGTAACAGAAGAAATATTGAATTTAATTGATGAAAGGAGAAAAAATAAATATGCAGTAAATGAAGCAGGTAAAAAGGAATACAAACGCCTCAAAAATGATATCGACAGGAAGTGCAAAATGGCCAAGCAGGGATGGCTAGAGGACAAATGTAAGGGTGTAGAGGCTTATCTCACTAGGGGTAAAATAGATACTGCCTACAGGAAAATTAAAGAGACCTTTGGAGAAAAGAGAACCACTTGTACGAAAATCAAGAGCTTAGGTGGAAACCCAGTTCTAAGCAAAGAATGGAAACCAGAAAGGTGGAATGAGTGTATAGAGGGTCTATACAACGGCGACGTACTTCAGGACAATATTCTGGAAATGGAAGAGAATGTAGATGAAGACGAAATGGGAGATACAATACTGCGTCAAGAGTTTGACAGAGCACTGAAAGACCTGAGCAGAAACAAGGCCCCGGGAGTAGACAACATTACATTGGAACTACTGACGGCCTTGGAAGAGCCAACCCTGACAAAACTCTACCATCTGGTGTGCAAGATGTATGAGTCAAGCGAAATACCCTCAGACTCCCAAGGAAAGCAGGTGTTGACAGATGTAGAAATTACCGAACAATCAGTTAAATAAGCCACAGCTGCAAAACACTAACGCGAATTCTTTACAGACGAACGGAAAAACTAGTAGAAGCCGACCTTGGGTAAGATCAGTTTGGATTCCGTAGAAATATTGGAACACGTGAGGCAATGCTGACCTTACGATTTATCTTAGAAGAAAGATTAAGGAAAGGCAAACCTATGTTTCTAGCATTTGTAGACTTAGAGAAAGCTTTTGGAATACCCTCATTGAAATTCTAAAGGTGGCAGGGGTAAAATGCAGGGAGCGAAAGGCTATTCACAATTTGTACAGAAACCAGATGGCAGTTATAAGAGTCGAGGGGCATGAAAGGGAAGCAGTGGTTGGGAAAGGAGTAAGACAGGGTTGTAGCCTCTCCCCGATGTTATTCAATCTGTATATTGAGCAAGCAGTACAGGAAACAAAAGAAAAATTCGGAGTAGGTATTAAAATCAATGGAGAAGAAATACACTCCTGGAAATGGAAAAAAGAACACATTGACACCGGTGTGTCAGACCCACCATACTTGCTCCGGACACTACGAGAGGGCTGTACAAGCAATGATCACACGCACGGCACAGCGGACACACCAGGAACCGCGGTGTTGGCCGTCGAATGGCGCTAGCTGCGCAGCATTTGTGCACCGCCGCCGTCAGTGTCAGCCAGTTTGCCGTGGCATACGGAGCTCCATAGCAGTCTTTAACACTGGTAGCATGCCGCGACAGAGTGGACGTGAACCGTATGTGCAGTGGACGGACTTTGAGCGAGGGCGTATAGTGGGCATGCGGGAGGCCGGGTGGACGTACCGCCGAATTGCTCAACACGTGGGGCGTGAGGTCTCCACAGTACATCGATGTTGTCGCCAGTGGTCGGCGGAAGGTGCACGTGCCCGTCGACCTGGGACCGGACCGCAGCGACGCACGGATGCACGCCAAGACCGTAGGATCCTACGCAGTGCCGTAGGGGACCGCACCGCCACTTCCCAGCAAATTAGGGACACTGTTGCTCCTGGGGTATCGGCGAGGACCATTCGCAACCGTCTCCATGAAGCTGGGCTACGGTCCCGCACACCGTTAGGCCGTCTTCCGCTCACGCCCCAACATCGTGCAGCCCGTCTCCAGTGGTGTCGCGACAGGCGTGAATGGAGGGACGAATGGAGACGTGTCGTCTTCAGCGATGAGAGTCGCTTCTGCCTTGGTGCCAATGATGGTCGTATGCGTTTTTGGCGCCGTGCAGGTGAGCGCCACAATCAGGACTGCATACGACCGAGGCACACAGGGCCAACACCCGGCATCATGGTGTGGGGAGCGATCTCCTACACTGGCCGTACACCACTGGTGATCGTCGAGGGGACACTGAATAGTGCACGGTACATCCAAACCGTCATCGAACCCATCGTTCTACCATTCCTAGACCGGCAAGGAAACTTGCTGTTCCAACAGGACAATGCACGTCCGCATGTATCCCGTGCCACCCAATGTGCTCTAGAAGGTGTAAGTCAACTACCCTGGCCAGCAAGATCTGCGGATCTGTCCCCCATTGAGCATGTTTGGGACTGGATGAAGCGTCGTCTCACGCGGTCTGCACGTCCAGCACGAACGCTGGTCCAACTGAGGCGCCAGGTGGAAATGGCATGGCAAGCCGTTCCACAGGAATACATCCAGCATCTCTACGATCGTCTCCATGGGAGAATAGCAGCCTGCATTGCTGCGAAAGGAGGATATACACTGTACTAGTGCCGACATTGTGCATGATCTGTTGCCTGTGTCTATGTGCCTGTGGTTCTGTCAGTGTGATCATGTGATGTATCTGACCCCAGGAATGTGTCAATAAAGTTTCCCCTTCCTGGGACAATGAATTCACGGTGTTCTTATTTCAATTTCCAGGAGTGTAAAAACTTTGAGGTTCGCCGATGACATTGTAATTCTGTCAGAGACAGCAAAGGACTTGGAAGAGCAGTTGAACGTAACGTAAAGGCCAGTGTCTTGAAAGGAGGATATAAGATGAATATCAACAAAAGGAAAACGAGGATAATGGAATGTAGTCGAATTAAGTCGGGTGATGCTGAGGGAATTAGATTAGGAAATGAGACACTTAAAGTAGTAAAGGAGTTTTGCTATTTGGGGAGCAAAATAACTGATGATGGTCGAAGTAGAGAGGATATAAAATGTAGACTGGCAATGGCAAGGAAAGTTTCTGAAGAAGAGAAATTTGTTAACATCGAGTATTGATTTAAGTGTCGGGAAGTCGTCTCTGAAAATATTTGTAGGAGTGTAGCCATGTATGGAAGTGAAACATGGACGATAAATAGTTTGGACAAGAAGAGAATAGAAGCTTTCGAAATGTGGTGTTACAGAAGAATGCTGAAGATTAGATGGGTAGATCACATAACTAATGAGGAGGTATTGTATAGAATTAGGGAGAAGAGGAGTTTATGCCACAACTTGACAAGAAGAAGGGACCGGTTGGAAGGACATGTTCTGAGGCATCAAGGGATCACAAATTTAGCATTGGAGGGAAGCGTGGAGGGTAAAAATCGTAGATGGAGACCAAGAGATGAATACACTGAGTTGTTTCAGAAGGATGTAGGCTGCAGTAGGTACTGGGAGATGAAGAAGCTTGCACAGGATAGGGTAGCATGGAGAGCTGCATCAAACCAGTCTCAGGACTGAAGACTACAACAAAACATATCGGATGTCTCCTTTTGACACACTCTGTATTGTGTAGATAAACGAAGCCAGCGCGGCTGTAAACTCTTGCCTGTAAAGTGTTGGGACTGTATAATCGTATCTACGTATGTCAACATCAAATCCAAAATTTCCGTAGCAGGATATTTACAGTAAAAACTGAATTTTTTTCTGATCTTATGACCTAAGTAAGTACGTTGGGGGACAATTAATGTGCGAAAGTGGTGCATACGTAATATGTGGCTGGTATGTTGATTGGTTTGTTTGATTTTAAGCGTTCTTCTTTACAGTAGGACGCCTTTGAAAGACGGCGTGGTGGAGCGAGTGAGCGTGGGCGAAGTGTTTGAAACAGTGTAATTGCGTGCTGTCACGCACAGGCCAGCCGCAGGGAAGGAGGTCGGCAGCACATATATTCAGCACCTCCTGACGCCACCCGAGGCGTAACAGAAGCGACCGCTCCTCCACGCATTGTTGCCTGAGAGATGGCGGCAATAATGGCGCTAAGCAATTGTTGCAGGCATCCTAAGTGGCAACTGTCACGCTACGGAGTCTGCTTTGCTTTTTCCGAGCGTGTAGAAGAAGGTGTATGCTACATGGCCACACGCGGACTATACGTGACATAATGGCTGAAAAACTCGATTCATTTGTTTTTTGACCCAAATTAAAATTTGTAATCTGCTCCATAATTTTACAAAACATATTTCCCTATCAGAACGTTAAATTTAATTTTGATTAGTATTTCTTACAGAAGTAAGCATTTGGTAAGTTAAATCACGTACATCTGTTAGCAGCATGTCAGCTGGAGCTTTTTCTCTGTTGTCGTTAGTGTTGGTTAGATTCTGAACAATAGAGTGTGATTTCTGAGTGTGTAGCTCAAAAATGGTTCAAATGGCTCTGAGCACTATGGGACTTAACATCTGAGGTCATAAGTCCCCTAGAACTTAGAACTACTTAAACCTAACTAACCTAAGGACATCACACACATCCATGCCCGAGGCAGGATTCGAACCTGCTGCCGTAGCAGTCGCGCGGTTCAGGACTGAAGCGCCTAGAACCGCTCGGCCACCGCGGACGGCTGAGTGTGTAGCCATTTCGTTATGATGTCACGAAATGCATGGTATCTAGACCTCCTTCCTTGACGCAAACCACTTTGATCTGCAGTGTAGGGTAGGGTATTGCAATCAGAGTATAGACTACCAATGAGCAAACGATCTTTTTTTAGTCAGCAATTCAGTATAGTGACTAACTTGAGAACAAATAATGGAATCCGTATTAGAGACCACCATAAGCAGTTTCCGCCATTTCCTGGAGGTTTATTATTGTCAGACACAAGGTTATATTTTGTGTGACGTTTGTAAATATTTCACGTTCCATACATTTAAGTACTTTATAATTTACTCTGCTGGGCCAAAACATTATGATCAACAGCTCAATAGCTTGTTCTTCCGTCTTTCGAAACGAAATACCTCACTGCTTATGCGTATCAGGGATCAGAGTATTCGTTGGCAGATTTGTAAAGCTATATGGCATTAGATGTCTACGCACAGGTCACGTAATTCGCGTAAATAACGGGCCGCTGATTTGCATACGCGGTGATAGCACCCGATAGAGACCCAGTATGGGATTTACATCAGGCAAATCTGGTTTATTCATTATTTCTCTTACGTTCTTAAAAATGATTCCACAAAGTTTCATCGTCCGACGATCAATCGTTTTTCGTGGAGATCGTCTTAAGTTGCGAAAATTTAATTATCACCTTGTACTTTCAGAACTACTTATATAACATGTAACAGTTAAGCCATACTTCGACGGTCATATTTAATCTTGAACATTGAAAGAAAAGATGTCTTTCATCATTTAACACGTGATACTTGGAAGTGACCTGAACTACTTTTATTTCTTAACAAGTGAACCCCAATTAAATTTGTGTTTCTTTCCAATAGCTTCTATCTGAAAATGTATTTAATTGTTTTCTGATAAGCGTCTGTGTAAGTTGATTTCTCATACCGATTATTCGTCTTGAATAGTTAAGTAATAATGTGTTGTTGTTGTGGTCTTCAGTCCTGAGACTGGTTTGATGCAGCTCTCCATGCTACTCTATCCTGTGCAAGTTTCTTCATCTCCCAGTAGTTACTACAACCCAAATCCTTATTAATCTGCTTAGTGTATTCATCTCTTGGTCTCCCTCTACGATTTTTACCCTCCACGCTCTCCTCCGATGCTAAATTTGTGATCCCCTGATGCCTCAGACGATGTCCTTCCAACCGGTCCCTGCTTCTTGTCAAGTTGTGCCAAAAAACTCCTCCCCAATTCTATTCAATACCTCCTCATTAGTTATGTGATCTACCCATCTAATCTTCAGCATTCATCTGTAGCACCACATTTCAAAAACTTCTATTCTATTGCTGTCCAAACTATTTATCGTCCATGTTTCACTTCCATACATGGCTACACACCATACAAATACTTTCAGAACTGACTTCCTGACACTTAAATCTATACTCGATGGTAACAAATTTCTCTTCTTCAGAAACTTTCCTTGCCATTGCCAGTCTACATTTTATATCCTCTCTACTTCGACCATCATCAGTTATTTTGCTCCCCAAATAGCAAAACTCCTTTACTACTTTAAGTGTCTCATTTCCTAATCTAATTCCCTCAGCATCACCCGACTTAATTCGACTACATTCCATTATCCTCGTTTTCCTTTTGTTGATATTCATCTTATATCCTCCTTTCAAGACATTGTCCATTCCGTTCAACTGCTCTTCCAAGTCCTTCGCTATCTCTGACAGAATTACAATGTCATCGGCGAACCTCAAAGTTTTTATTTCTTCTTAATGGATTTTAATACCTACTCCGAATTTTTCTTTTGTTTCCTTTACTGCTTCCTCAATATGCAGATTGAATAACATCGGGGAAAGGCTACAACCCTGTCTCACTCCCTTCCCAACTATTGCTTCCCTTTCATGCCCCTCGACTCTTATAACTGCCATCTGGTTTCTGTACAAATTGTAAATAGCCTTTCGTTTCCTGAATTTTACCCCTGCCACCTTCAGAATTTGAAAGAGAGTATTCCAGTCAACGTTGTCAAAAGCTTTCTCTAAGTCCACAAATGCTAGAAACGTAGGTTTGCCTTTCCTTGCTCTAGCTTCTAAGATAAGTCGTAGGGTCAGTATTGCCCCACGTGTTCCAATATTTCTACGGAATCCAAACTCATCTTCCCCGAGGTCGGCTTCTACCAGTTGTTCCATTCGTCTGTAAAGAATTCGCGTTAGTATTTTGCATCTGTGACTTATTAAAGTGATTGTTCGGTAATTTTCACATCTGCCAGCACCTGCTTTCTTTGGGATTGGAATTATTAAATTCTTCTTGAAGTCTGAGGGTATTTCGCCTGACTCATACATCTTGCACACGAGATGGTAGAGTTTCGTCAGGACTGGCTCTTCCAAGGCCGTCAGTAGTTCCAATGGAATGCTGTCTAATCCCGGTGCCTTGTTTCGACTCAGATCTTTCAGTGCTCTGTCAAACTCTTCACTCAGTATCATATCTCCCATTCCATCTTCTTCTACCTCCTCTTCGATTTCTATAATATTGTCCTTAAGTACATCGGCCTTGTATAGACCCTCTATATACTCCTTCCACCTTTCTCCTTTCCCTTCTTTGCTTAGAACTGGGTTTCCATCTAAGCTCTTGATATTCATACAAGTGGTTCTCATTTCTCCAAAGGTCTCTTTAATTTTCCTGTAGGCAGTATCTATCTTACCCCTAGTGAGATAAGCCTCTACATCCTTACATTTGTCCTCTAGCCATCCCTGCTTAACCATTTTGCACTTCCTCTCGATCTCATTTCTGAGACGTTTGCATTCCTTTTTGCCTGCTTCACTTACTGCATTTTTGTATTTTCTCCTTTCATCAATTAAATTCAATATTTCTTCTGTTACCCAAGAGTTTCTACTAGCCCTCGTCTTTTCACCTACTTGATCCTCTGCTGCCTTCACTACTTCATCCCTCAGAGCTACCCATTCTTCTTCTATTGTATTTCTTTCCCTCATTTGTGACAATTGTTCCCTTATGCTCTCCCTTAAACTCTGTACAACCTCTGGTTTAATCAGTGTCCAGGTTCCATCTCCTTAAATTCCCACCTTTCTGCAGTTTCTTCAGTTTTAATCTACAGTTCATAACCAATAGATTGTGGTCAGAGTCCACATCTGCCCCTGGAAATATCGTACAATTTAATACCTGGTTCCTAAATCTCTGTCTTACCATTATATAATCTATCTGATACCTTCTAGTATTTCCAGGATTCTTCCATGTGTACAACCTTCTTTTATGTTTCTTGAACCAAGTGTCAGCTATGATTAAGTTATGCTCTGTGCAGAATTCTACCACACGGCTTCCTCTTTCATTTCTTTCCCCCAATCCATATTCACCTACAATGTTTCCTTCTCTCCCTTTTCCTACTCTCGAATTAGAGTCACCCATGACTATTAAATTTTCGTCTCTCTTCACTACCTGAATAATTTCTTTTATCTCATCATACATTTCATCAATTTCTTCATCATCCGCAGAGCTAGTTGGCATATAAACTTGTACTACTGTAGTAGGTGTGGGCTTCGTGTCTATCTTGGCCACAATAATGCGTAATAATGTAACAGACGATTAAACACAGAACTGACGAGATTTTCTTGTCTGTAACACTTTTAAATTCTATTTATTCCTGGGTACATGGAAATAATGTACCTTGGAAGTTTTCAAATTTATTATTTCAGAAAACGACTGCACCACTTAGAGGGCAAATTCCATCATTTAAAGGTGCAGTAATAAAATATATTAACCTTACATTACAGTGCTAGCTTGAGGTGAAAATATGAAACGTCTACAAAGGTGTAATACGATATTTCAGTTCCTCTATTATTCTGAACTACGGCGCAAAATTCCTTCCGACATGCATGCGTGTAGAAAGGAACAGGTATTGCGACGACTGCAGCCATTATGAAGTACATTAATTGTATTCGTAATCTGATTATGGACTACCATCAGCTGTAGTATGAAATGACGATAATGACGTTTTACTTTAAAGTCGCTTGTCACGTGCCAGTATTACAGGCACCTCAATATCGTATTTATCTGCCAACACCGGGCAAGCGACTTTCACGTAAAATGCCTCACCTCTCCGGGAATGTACATAACGGAGGTACGAGTGCAGACTCTAGACGCTTGGTTGACTACATGAGGAGGTATGGGTGTGGTCGTGAGTCGTGCACGGGTAGTCAAATGGTAACGCGACCACTCGCGAAAGTGGGAAATCCAGGTTCGGGTCGCGGTCCGGCACGGATTTTCATTGTCGTCATTCCATTCTCCCTCTGATGGTTGTCATTTTTCGCAAATGCGAATTCATTTAATCTAAAGTTGCAGTACTCTCTATTGTATCATTAATATCCTCCCATCCTCAATTTTAATCGAACTTCTAATCCTTGCTTCTTCGATACAGGGCTACAGTGAGAACAGCAGGGGCGAAAGACTGCATTCCTGCCTTACGCCGTATTTAATCCGAGTGATTCTCTCTTAGTCTTGATTGTTATTGTTCCCCCTAGGTTCCTATGCACATTGTATATTAGCTATCTCTTACTATAATTTTTATCTATTTTTTTGACGATTTTAAATATCTCGCAACATGTTACGTCGTGGAAACATGTTTCCAGGCTGACAAATATATGAACATTTCTTCATTTTAGTTAAGCCTGGCTTCAAATATCGCAACATGATAGTGGCATATTTGTAGTATTTCGCTACTGCTGGTCAATGCATACATAGAACACGCAATAGCGGAGACAAAAGGTTTCCGGAATGGGGTTTAAATTCATGGTGAAAGAGTATCATGGTGAGGTTCCCTGATAACATTGCCATTCTCAGTGGAAGAGAGGAACTATTGCTGAACCAGTTGAACAATATGAACAGCTATGGACTGAGAGTAAACCGAAGAATGACGTGGCAGAAATGACAATAGCGAAAATCTTAACATCAAAATTGGTGATGATAAATCGTATCAAAAACTCTAAAATGCGGCTGGTTGCATATTATATCCAAATAAACCACCAAAAAATGTTATTGTTTACCCAAATTGAGAAACCAACGCCGGCCGCTGTGGCCGAGCGGTCCTAGGCGCTTCAGTCTGGAAACACTACTGTCGCAGGTTCGAATCCTGCATCGGGCATGGATGCGTGTGATGTCCTTAGGTTAGTTAGGTTTAAGTGGTTCTAAGTTCTAGGGGACTGATGACCTCAGATGTTAAGTCCCATAGTGCTCAGAGCCATTTGAACCATTTTGAACGGAGTAGGGGAAGTTGCGCTAAGCCGTAGCGGAGTGAGCAAGGAGGATGTAAGAAGCTATCACTGGCCAAAAGGGAACTTACGGCCAAGAGAAGTCTACTAGTATGAAACATAGGCCTTAACTTCAGGAATAGATTTCTGAGTATGTACGTCTGGATTGTATGGCAATGAATCATAGACTGCGTTAAAATCAAGACAGAAGAGGAAAGAAGCGTTTGAGATTTTGTGCTAGAGAGGAATGTTCAAAATTAACCGGACTGGTAAATTGAGGAAGGCGGTGGTTCTTTGCAGAATTGGAGAAGAGGGAAATATATGGAAAACACTGGTAAGTAGAAGGGACAGGTGATAGGAATATATTACCAAGGAGAAACCTACATGGCACTATAGGGAGCTGTGGAAGGTAAAACCGTAGGGGAAAAATAGATTGGAATATATCGAACAAGTGAAAATTAAACGGGCGTAAGGCACTGATGGCCAGGAGTTCCCAACTGGGGACGTTCAGCCGCTGAACTGCGAGTCTTTTCAGTTGACGCCACATTGAGCGACTTGCGTGTCGATGGAGGATAATACAAAAATGAGGGCAATACAGCGTCCAGCCCAAGCAGGGGAAGATCTCCGACCCGGCCGGGAATTGGACCCGGGACCACTACATGGCAGTCAGGCGGTCTGACCACTTAGCTAAGGGGACGGACAGCCAACAAACAATGGATTGATTTCGGGGGAAGAGAGCAAATTGCGAGGTCATCGGTCTCATCAGATTAGGGAAGGAAGTCAGCCGTGCCCTTTCAAAGGAACCAACCCGGCATTTGCCTGAAGCGATTTAGGGAAATCACGAAAAACCTAAATCAGGATGGCCGGACGCGGGACTGAACCGTCGTCCTCCCGAATGCGAGTCCAGTGTGCTAACCACTGCTCCACCTCGCTCGGGTACAAACAATGGAGGAGATATGGTGGAACCGCAACTGAGATGAAAGGATTGGCGCAGCAGAGGCCGCATTAAAACTGTCAGAGGGCAGATGACCCTAAAGAGTAAAATATTTTTCTAATGTTTGAAAGTTTACGCCTTTTCATGTATAATTTTTTAAAGCATCAGTTTGTAAGTGTTGACTTTCTGTTAACTGGATCTAGTAACATTAGCGCGGAGATACCTTGGCTATCCTAAGTGCAGTTCTGTTAGGACGGTTGCTAAGCCCCTACAGCGCTGACGGGAGACGAACCCGTACCCCCGGCGAACAGGTTGCCGGCTAGGCCGCAGCGGATCCCCGCGTTAATACTGGCGGGACTGGACGGGGAGCCCCCTGCCATCCGTCTTGTACACGCGCCGACAACGGGAAATCAAGATCTGCCGCGGGGACGTCGCTTCGTGACTCCGAACACGTCCCATCAAAGCGGCGACCACTCAGCCGCTAGCCGCCCGTGTGTCCGCGTGTACGACGTGCCTCTTTGTTTCCCTGCGAGGCTTAATAAATATTTCAAGGCGGTAGGCGGTGCGCGCGGCGGCCAATTGAACATCCGATACCAGACGAGATAATGGCGTAATTGTGGCGTAATTTCCCCCGCACTGCCGGCGTCCGCTACACGAGGGGAGCACCGGACGGCTGGTGGAAGACTCCGGTGCGTACAGAGGCTGAGTGCGTGTGCGTGCGGTCAACTCACGCGTCTGACTCCGCCGCCGCCCGTGGGAGAAGTGACTGGCGGGGCCTCCAGTAAGTGCTGTAGGAGATGACTGGAGTTCGCGGTTCGTCAGAGAGCAGGGTAGTTCCTATTAGACAAGGTGATTGTGACGTTGCCGTATCCTTCGGAATATACGGAACACAGCCATACACGCACGGTCCAGTCACACTAATGTGAGCACAGGTCAGAAGCCTGAATAACTTTGCAGCGCATACGTGCAGAAAGCGAGTCAGTGCGGTTCTAGAACATACACACAGGGATGAAGAGCCATTCCGACCCCAATGTCGTGGCCAGGGAACCTATTCTGTATCTTTCCCCCATTGTGCCGATCGTTTGTGTACTCAAGAGCACCGAACGGTCTAGCACTCGAATTAAAGAGTCCCTGCATTATTCGGTATGCATTTCGGTAGCGATACCGTTCGGGTCTAGAGAACCGAATCGCTGTTGTCGGTTCGTGTCGCGCAAGCCAATCAAAAGCAAGCGGCCGCAGATGCGTGCACAGCGCCACGAACACAAAGCGGCTAGCAGACGACAGAGGCGCGCTATTCTTCCGAGTACCGAAAACTGCGTTTGCGTTGCCATAACGCATGACGACGCATTCCATCGAGCTGACGTGCCCGCCTTCACCGCCCTTGCCTCCCTCCTTAACAGGCGCAGTACATCCATTTCCATGATTCTCAGCTGATATGCATAATTTTTTTTACAGTTTCTCTGACCGCATGTTTCCATGCATGCATAATAACGATAGCGTACTTGACTGTATTCTGCAGGTTTTCGTAAAAGCCGCATTGTGTCACCTTATTCTCATTCACACTGACATCGTGTTTTGGATTTTACGTTTCGGAAAATGAGTTAGGAATACTGTTCAAAATGGTTCAAATGGCTCTGAGCACTATGGGACTTGACATCTGAGGTCATCAGTCCCCTAGAACTTAGAACTACTTAAACCTAACTAACCTAAGGACATCACGCACGTCCATGCCCGAGGCAGGATTCGAACCTGCGACTGTCTCGCGGTTCCAGACTGTAGCGACTAGAACCGCACGGCCACTCCCGCGGCAGGAATAGTGTGTAGCACCACATTGTACTAATACATAAGTAAAAACACCCGAAGAACTTGATTCTGAGAGTTTCAGAGAATAAGAAGTTAAACAGAATGTGGTTATAAATCGCTCCTAGAGATCCAAATGATTAAGTAGCCCACTCCCCGATATGATACGTGAACTATTTGGGTCTTAAAAACAAAATTGAAAAAAGAAACGCATTTTCGAGAGCTCCTGCAATTCGTCGAACTTTTAACATGCGTCTCATGAATGAAAATGTTTCGTATATGGTGCTATAATCTAAAATTATTACGGCGGAGATCTTTCATCTCTGTCTACTGTTGTTGGGGATTCGATCGCAGATAAATACTTGTGAGAAGCAAGATTATGAAGATTACTGCTACTAGTTACATTCCCAGTAATTTAAGTTGTGCTCTTAGATTCCTGTCTAACCGCATACTCGTAAATCGCTACATATTCAGAAAAAATGGTGAATTGTTTCTGACAAGAAAAAATATAAACGTCTCTGTCGGTTGTTTCGCTCACAGCAATTTCATCTCCAACAATTTCATGTTTCCTATTTTAAACACACAGAAATCACGAAATCATTACTGAGGAAGTGCGCTCTTACATGTAAATAATAACGAATATTGCAGAAAAATCTTAGCTTACACGAATAACAATGCCTCAGCACATGTTGCATATATGAAGAGGAAAAAAAAATGGCATCCATCTATGCGCGAACCCGTGCCCTTCTGAACCTTATTCCCGCGCACTAACCACTTTTTTTTTTTTTTTTTTTTTTCAAGTGCTCTACTAACTGAGCTACCTTTTTTTTTTTGGAAGACTTGAACCAAGGACCTCTTATATTTTTTTTTTCAGTAAACAAAAATGAGTCGCCTCCGTCGTATGGGCGAAGCAATCGTTTGGAACAAAAAAAGTTTCTCAAAGCCAAACTCAAATTGTGAGGAATAAATAAGGATATTTTTTTTCTTTTTTTTTTTTTTCAAAAGAAAACAAAGACTCCAATTATACTGGTTTCGCCTTCCAGTAAACAAAAATGAGTCTCCTTCATCTTGTTGGCGAAGAAGCAATCTTTTGGAACAAAAAAAGTTTCTCAAATTCAAAATCAAATTTCTTGTTCCTTTAAGAACAAACTATGAAGAATAAATAAGGAAAAGCGTTTTAAGTCGTCGTGCGACTTGTAGTTAAAGTCCAGTTCTTACAGGAGCTCCTGAAGTGTCCGCCTACGGCATGCCAGCTCGTCCAAACGTGTCTTCTCATGGCGTAGGCGTGGGTTCCGGGTAGCAGATCTATTCAGTTCGGTTCGTTTTATACAGTTTTCAGCTTCTCATGGCTTGGACGTTCCAGCTACTAGGTGGGTCATCGAAAGTGCTCCGTAAGAAATTGGAAAAATATTGTTTATAGCGTGGGTTGCGTATCAGGACGCAGTGTCGTTCGTTGAGATAAGTCCAATATCCTAGCGTAGACTTGTCGCCAGAAGTAAAAAGATAGCGGATCGTGTGGCCACAGATCCAATTCACAGAGTTAGTTTTGGCGGAGGGGTAGAAAGTCTTATCGGGGTGCAAAAGCATGTGGACGTCGATCTGAGCTGGTGTCTGGCGAGTAAGAAACGCCAAAATTCGCCGCGCAAGTGTCCAGACGTCTAGCGCTGTGCCACAGTGGAACCGGTGGACATCCGTGTCATCCACTCCACAGTGGGTGCAGAGGGATGAATCGGCGAGATGGATGCGGTGCAGACGATCTCGGTTAACTTGTTTGCCATTCACGGTGATGTACCACGCTGATTGAACGTCTGATTCGAGAAAACGCGCATGGATCGCCTTCCATATGTGTCTCCACACGTACTGTGGATACTTACGTTCGATGGGGTTGGACGGGCGGCACTGTTGTAACAATTCGGAGACTGTTTTCGTGAGGTACAAACGTGTAAGTGGTAAGGACCGGTAGATATAACTGAACTCCAGGAAAAATCGTTGGATGTAATAAAAGGGGGTTGGAATGGTCGATACCAGTACTGGGGCGGACAAGGAGGCCGGTGCAAAGTTGTGAAGCAGGAGGCTAGTAAGGCTCTGCGGGCAACGATGCCAAAGTTTTAGTTGGGAGCTGACGTATAGTGCCTTGACACGAGTCGGCACGTGGATGAGTCCCAAACCGCCACGATCTCGTGGCAGTGCAAGGGATTCATACTGCACCTTGAATAACATCCCCAAGCTGACGAAGGAGCCGAAAGCCATCAACAGTCGTCGCGCCAGGAGATTTGGGACTGGTAGTACTTGAGCCACGTGTGGTATACGGGAAGCATGATACATGTTCACGTATTGCGCGCGTTGGATAATGTCGAGAGCTCGTAGCCGGTGATCTGCGAGATTTGCTCTGATTGTCTGTAGCAAGCGTCTACCATTGATAGTCGCTGAGCGGCGCAGGTCTGCTGTGAAATCAAGTCCAAGACACCGTATGGTGGCGGAGACACTAAGCGGGGCAGCGCATCTCTCCGGCAAGCCCTCACCAATGAGCAGGACCTTGGATTTTGACACGTTGAGGCAGCTCCCCGACGCTTCGCCGTAAGTCGCCACCCATGCCAGTGCTGCTCGTACTTCATCTTCACTGCGCAGATATAGTACTATGTCGTCTGCGTAGGCTGTACAACAAAAACGGTGGCCTTGCACAGCCATGCCTTCCAAATGTTGGCGCATGCCCTGGAGCAGGGGTTCCAAGGCGAAAGCATACAAAATCGTGGAAAGAGGGCATCCTTGTCGTACAGATCGTGCGATGACCAGGGACGGTGTAAGACGACCATTGTACATGATTTTGGAGGTTGCACTACTCAACAGGCGCATAATCACCGTTACAATACCGCCAGGAAAACCCATATGCTGAAGAACTGTCCGTAAATAGAAGTGGTCAACACGGTCGAAAGCCTGGCTAAAGTCCAGTGAAGCCAAGGCGCCAGGGAGACGCTGATGATGCGCTAATGCTATCATGTCTCTGTAACGGCAAAGGGCCGTACGGATGTTGTTGTCGCCTCCTAGGGAAGTCTGGTCGCAGGATGTGACGTAACGTGCGACCACTTGGCCACGCCAAACAGCAGACACAGCTTGCTCAATTCTTGTAGTATTGTGTAGAGGAACGTAGGCCGACATCGTCACCAAACGGTGCTGCGTAAGTCATAAATGCGTGATAGTTTGGAATATTTCCAATATCAGGCTTCACATAATTGCTTTCTATTGTTACTTGAAAGTTATTAACACGTTTAGGTAATTACTAACTAAACCATTTGTGGGAAAAGTACACAAACGCACTAGTAACGTACGTAAGCAGTAATGTGCGTAAGCAGAGCCGATGTCTTCATATTGACCGGAAACGATTTTTTTTTTTTTTTTTGTGTAATCATTTACAGTATCAACCTAACCTAACCATATTTCTAACAACGGAAAATGGTCTATTATGAACTCACTTTCCAACCAGATGCGTCCTCTGGTGATCCAAAGCTAAAACCGCTAAATATGTTTAAAACAACAAATTATAGGTGTACATAAACCACAGCTCGACAGGGCCAGACCGAAATCGAAAACTTCTCGATACAATTATCGTAAAATCGGTGGGAGGACCGTTCGGTAACAAGTCTCAGAAGCTTACTGAATAGGATGTTTCGATAAAGAACCGAATGACGTCACTGCCGAGACTAACCTGCTACACCGATAGGTATGAACGATACAGAATAGGGCCCCAGCTGCGCTACGTTTCTCGGTCGGGGATCCATGGCGCGGACAGGCCAATAGATGCGGTCCCACAGATTCTCGATTGGGTTTTAATCCGGCGAGGCTGGTGATGAGGGGAGTACGGTAAACTCATCGTGGTGCTCTTTGAATCACGCACGTGTACTGCAAGCTGTGTGACACGTTGCGTTGTCCTGCTGCCATCGTGCCGAGGAAAAAAGCAAACCGCATGGTCCTCAAGGATAGATGCGTGCTTGTATAGGTCCACTGTGCCTCCGAGAATGACTAGATAATCCAGGGAATGCCCTCCACCCTGGACACGAATGAACTTGCCCCCTATTTGCAGCAGTGTACCGTAGGTCTCTAGAAGAGCGTAGCGTTCCAACGGATTGGAAAAGGGCACAGGTCATCCCAGTTTTCAAGAAGGGAAGTCCAACATTTGCAGAACTATAGACCTATATCTCTAACGTCGATCAGTTGTAGAATTTTGGGACACGTATTATGTTCGAGTATAATGACTTTTGTGGAGACTAGAAATCCACTCTGTAGGAATCAGCATGGGTTTCGAAGAAGACAATCGTGTGAAACCCAGCTCGCGCTATTCGTCCACGAGACTCAGAGGGCCATAGACACGGGTTCACAGGTAGATGCCGTGTTTCTTGACTTCCGCAAGGCGTTCGATACAGTTCCCCATAGTCGTTTAAATAACAAAGTAAGAGCATATGGACTATCAGACCAATTGTGTGATCGAATTGAAGAGTTCCTAGACAACAGGACGCAGCATGTCATTCTCAATGGTAAGAAGTCTACCGAAGCGAGAGTGATTTCAGGTGTGCCGCAAGGGAGTGTCGTAGGATCGTTGCTATTCACAATATACATAAATGATCTTGTGGATAACATCGGAAGTTCACTGAGGCTTTTTGCGGATGATGCTGTAGTATATCGAGAGGTTGTAACAATGCAATATTGTACTGAAATGCATGACGATCTGCAACGAATTGACGCATGGTGCAGGGAATGGCAATTGAATCTCAATGTAGACAAGTGTAATGTGCTGCGAATACACAGAAAGAAAGATCCTTTATCATTTACTACAATATAGCAGGTCAGCAACCGGAAACGGTTAATTCCATAAATTATCTGGGAGTAGGCATTAGGAGTGATTTAAAATGGAATGACCATATAGAATTAATTGCCGGTAAAGCAGATGCCAGACTGAGATTCATTGGAAGAATCCTAAGGAAATGCAGTCCGAAAACAAAAGAAGTAGGTTACAGGACACATGTTCGCCCACTGCTTGAATACTGCTCACTGGTGTGGGATCCGTACCAGATACAAGAGATAGAGAAGATCCAACGGATAGCAGCGCGCTTCGTTACAGGATCATTTAGTAATCGGGAAAGCGTTACGGAGATGATTGATAGACTCCAGTGGAAGAGTCTCCAAGAGAGACGCTCAGTAGCTCGGTACGGGCTTTTGTTGAAATTTCGAGAACATACCTTCACCGAGGAGTCAAGCAGTATATTGCTCCCTCCTACGTATATATAGCGAAGAGACCAAGAGGATAAAATCAGAGAGATTAGAGCCCACACAGAGGCATACCGACAATCTTTCTTTCCACGAACCGATAGAGATTCACAAGGTAACCTCCGCCACACACCGTCAGGTGGCTTGCGGAGTATGGATGTACATGTAGCTGTCGACACTTCTAACGATTGTTGCAGGACATTTCGTTTCAGACGTTTCACACCGTACACGCCAACGGCCCCCTGTCAGATGGGGCACAAAACGTAATTCTTCTGAAAAGGCCACTTGTGGCTACACAATGGACGTCCAGTTGTGGTATTTCCGTGCAAATTCCAGGTTTAAATGCCGATGAACACAATCAGTATGGGAACATGAACCAGGTGCCTACTATACGGAACGTTTCCTGGATGGTCATTGGGTGGACACAGCTGGTAGCCGTTAGGTTGATATGAGCGGACAGTTATGCAACAGTTAGTTGCACGCCTATTCGCCCGCATGTCTTCGCAGCCGTCATCTATGGCCCGCTGTGAACCGTAGTGCTATTTTGCCACGCACGGTATACTTCAACAACGGCAGCACGGGAACAGTGTACAAACATAGCTTTTTCGAAAGTGCTTCGACCCTAGGCCCGAAAGCCAATGATCATGCCCTTTTGGACGTCCAATAGATCGCCATCGTCTCCGCATTACTTTAACAACCGCATTGTTTCTCAAGTCCTCCGACACGCTTTATACACTGAAGCATGACGGGTTTTCCGAGCCGAAGGCCAACTCGTGTACCCTTGATGACAGTACGACATAAAGCCTTACGCCTCGCCTGGGCCCGTCAGCATCGACATTGGACCGATGATAACTGGAAACATATTCCTTGGACGGACGAGTCTCGTTTCAAACGAAACGGATGGGCGTCTACGGGTATGGAAACAACCTCATGAGCCCATGGACCCAGCGTATCAGCAGGGGACTGTTCAAGCTGATGGGGGCTCTGTGATGGTGTGGGGCGTGTGCAGTTGAAGTGATATGGGACACTGATAGGTCTAGAAACGACTCTCGCAGGTGACGTAAGCATACTGTCTGGTCACATGCATCCGTTCATGTCCATTGTGCATTCCGACGGTCTTGAGCAATTCCAGCAGGACAATGCGACACCCCACACGTCCAGAATTGTTACGGAGTGGCTCCAGGGACGCTCTTATGAGTTTAAACACTTCAACTGGCCACCAAACTCCCCTGACATTAATATTATTGAACATATCTGGGATGACTTACAACGTGCTGTTCAGAAAAGATCTTTACCATCCCGTCCCCTCTCCCTCCCCCCCCCCCCTCCCATCTACTCTCTCTCACACACACAGTACCTCCATTATCAAATTAACTAATTCAAGTTAACAGAATCTTCCGTCGGTTCTTGGTAGAACAACATTATAATAAATGAAAAGCACGAGTTTGCTTTTGTTCTACAATATTACTTTTATTGTGTTAACCGGTTTTCGGCCTTCAAGGCCATCTTCAGACATTTACTGAGTATTATCACCAAAGAAAGTAACAATGTTTGCAAACAACATTGGAAGAGCAGTAACACGTCTAGAATGAAGTAGAAACATACAGTAGCTAACATCTTTGACAGTGTGGTGGTAATGCAATGAGAAAGTGAAATAGTAAAAAAGTAAAAATTGAACAGTATATAAATAACAATGGACTAGACAGGAAAACCTTTAACACAAAATAGGAATAGCATGCCTACATAACAGTTTCTATTAATAAACAAAACTAATAAAATAAAATTAGTACTAGACACTCTCAAAGATTGCATTTACTGTAGGTTCCTTCAAACCCTTCCATTTTCCTGCATTTATTTATTTCTGCTTATCTTATTTATATTGCTTAAGTTCCTTATGTATTCTGTAGTTACACTGATAATTGTCTCTTCTTTTAATTGGTTTGTGTATCACTCTCCATGTTTCATACCCCCGATGTAGCCTTGTCTAGTACTAATTTTATTTTATTTTATTAGTTTCGTTTATTAATAGAAACTTACGTAGGTATGCTATTCCTATTTTGTGTTAAAGGTTTTCCTGTCTACTCCATTGTTATTTATGTACTGTTCAATTTTTACTTTTTCGTTGCATTACCACCGCACTGTCAAAGATGTTACCTACTGTATGTTTCTACTTCAGTCTAGACGTGTTACTTCTCTTCCAATGTTGTTTGCAAACATTGTAACTTCTTTGCTGTTAATACTCAGTAAATGTCAGAAGATGGCCTTGTAAGCCGAAAACCGGTTAACACAATAAAAGTAATATTGTGTAACAAAATCAAACTGGTGCTTTTCATTTATTAACTAATTCAAGAATGAATTTCCACTCTACAATGGGATGTGCACTTGTCTGAAACTTCCTTGAAGATAAAAACTGTGTGCCGGACGTGGACTCGAATCTGGGACCTTTGCTTACCGGGTGCAATTGCCCTACTAACGCAGCTATACAAGCGCGACTCATGATCCACCCTCACAGCGCTTGGGTAGCTCAGCCGGTAGAACACTTTCCCGCGAAAGGCATAGGTTCCAAGTTCGAATCCCAATCGAGGACACGGTTTTTATCTGATTGGAAGTTTTACACCAGCGCCCCACATCGACGTAGAGGGAATATTCATTCTGGAATCAATCCTCTCCTAAGCTGTGGCTAAGTCATTTCTCGAATGTCTGGGAAGTTTAGAAGGTAGCTGCGGTACTGTCGGAAGTAAAGGTATGAGGCCAGATTGTGTTGTATAGATCAGTCGGTAGAGCACGTGAAAGGCAAAGGCTCCACGGCCAACTCACGAGCGGGCACACAGTTTTAATCTCGATCGAAGATTCAAACTAATTATCAGTTGACCAGATGCATCCTATCAACTGATCCCTTCTTTTACTGAATTGGCATCACAAATCTCTTTCTTTCCCGGTTCGATTCAGTACTCCTTCATAAGTTATCCAATATGCCCACGTAATCTGCAGCATATTTCTAGAGGATCGTATTTCAAAATCTTGTGTTATCGTCCTAATTTCACTTACTTGTAGGGCTGCACTCAAGATCACTTAATAAATACGAGTGTTAGTTAAATACATGAACAGATTATGCTTTTCTTGTGGCACCTAAATGGACAGTTTCCGAATACCTACACTACTGGCCATTTAAATTGCTACACCAAGAACAAATGCAGATGATGAACGGGTATTCATGTGATTACATTTTCACGCAATTTGGGTGCATAGATCCTGAGAAATCTGTACCAACAACAACCACCTCTGGCCGTAATAACAGCCTTGATACGCCTGGGCATTTAGTCAAACAGAGCTAGGAATGGTGCAGCTGCCCATACAGCTTCAACACGATACCACAGTTCATCAAGAGTAGTGACTGGCGTGTTGTGAAGAGCCAGTTGCTCGGCCACCATTGACCAGACGTTTTCAATTGGTGAGAGATCTGGAGAATGTGCTGACCAGGGCAGCAGTCGAACATTTTCTGTATCCAGAAATGCCCGTACAGGACCTGCAACATGCGCTCGTGCGTTATCCTGCTGAAATGTAGGGTTTCGCAGGGATCGAATGAAGGGCAGTGCCACAGGTCGTAACACATCTGAAATGTAACGTCCACTGTTCAAAGTGCCGTCAATGCGAAAAAGAGGTGAGCGAGACGTGTAACCAATGGATGGCACTCCATATCATCACGCCGGGTGATACGCCAGTATGGCGATGACAAATACACGCTTCCAATGTGCGTTCACCGCGATGTCGCCAAACACTGACGCGACCATCGTGATTCTGTAAACAGAAGCTGGATTCATCCGAAAAAATGACGTTTTGTCATTCGTGCATCCAGGTACGTCGTTAAGTACACCATCGCAGGCGCTCCTGTCTGTGATGCAGCGTCAAGAGTAACCGCAGCCATAGTCTCCGAGCTGATAGTCCATGCTGCTGCAAACGTCCTCGAACAGTTCGTGCAGATGGTTGTTGTCTTGCAAACGTCCCCATCTGTTGACTCAGGGATCGAAACGAGGCTACACCATCCGTTGCAGCCATGCGGAGAAGATGCCTGTCATCTCGACTGCTAGTGATACGAGGCCGTTGGAATCTAGCACGGCATTCTGTATTACCCTCCTGTACCCACTGATTCCATATTCTGCTAACAGTCATTGTATCTCGACCAACGCGAGCAGCAATGTCGCGAAACGATAAACCGCAATCGCGATAGGCTACAATCCGACCTTTATCAAAGTCGGAAACGTGATGGTACGCATTTCACCTCCTTTTACGAGGCATCACAACAACGTTTCACCAGGCAACGGCGGTCAACTGCTGTTTGTGTATGAGAAATCGGCTGGAAACTTTCCTCATGTCAGCACGTTGTAGGTGTCGCCACAGGCGCCAACCTTGTGTGAATGCTCTGAAAAGCTGATCATTTGCATATCACAGCATCTTCTTCCTGTCGGTTAAATTTCGCGTCTATAGCACGTCATCTTCTTGGTGCAGCAATTTCAATGGCCAGTAGTGTATATGTTCCCACGAAAAACTTTATTCACTATTTCCCCTTATAACTGTATCGGTATTATTTATTATACCTTATATTGATTTATCTTCCTCCTACTGTCATCCCTTCACTTCACTTTGTTGGTAAATCTGCATATACATCGCATATGTAAGATTCATGCATATGCGAGGTGTGTCTGTAAAATAACGGGACTGATGCTGCCACAAAGTACGCATGCGCCAAAGATAAACGGCCAGTAGTTTCGAAGCATTAAGCCTTCTCAGTCGACTGCGACATCTTTCGTGGCTGCAGACAGGTCAGTGTGGCCGTGGCCTTCGTTTGTGGTGAGTTGTTATTTAGTTTTGCCGGATGAATGTTAAGTGTAATAATAACGCAACAAAGTATCGTGAAGTTTCACATGAAAACTGGAAAAACCTGTTTCTGAATTCTGTTATAAAAAAAAGTGTATGGCGAAGGCTGTACCACGTACACGTATTTCTAAGCGGTCAATACGTTCCCAAAATGGCCGAGAAAACGCTGAAGATGATCCACGCTCGGGACGCATATCAACAACAAAAACGGATGAAAATGTAGAAAAAG
The DNA here is from genome assembly GCF_023864275.1 of Schistocerca cancellata. Taxonomy (NCBI): domain Eukaryota; kingdom Metazoa; phylum Arthropoda; class Insecta; order Orthoptera; family Acrididae; genus Schistocerca; species Schistocerca cancellata. Next base: position 90,250,916 of record NC_064637.1, on the reverse strand, counting down.
TGGGTAATCTGATTCGATGTGATCGACGGTTGAGGATTCGACTGTTGAAACTGTAAGAACTGACAAAGAACGCGCAAGGCAAGTTTTGCATAGCCAATTTTGCATGAGATAAGTGTGTGCGGAAGTGGTGCGAAAATTTTCACTCTCCAACAAAAATAAGTTCATTTAAACTTTTGTACTGATGCTTTAATACCACTGAAAATGATCCTGATTTCTTCGGAAGAATGGTAAGATGCGACGAATCTTGATTTTTCACTTACGATCCAGAAACTAAGCGCCAATCCATGCGTTGGAAGGGTCGGAAGGCGAAAAATGGTCGAATGAGCAAATCAAGATTCAAAGTGATTATTCATGGAACTGTGTGACTTCACTGGGTTCGTTAAGTTCACACCATTAATCAACATTACCACCTGGAGTTTCTTGCTTATCTCCTAGAGAAAACAAGCAAAAACTATCCACCTCTTAACAGACAATGCGATATGAGGCGGTGCGTTGTCCTGATGCAGAACTCATTACTCGTTCTTCTACAATTCGGGTAGTTTTTTTCTTATTGTCTCTCGGAGTTCAGCAAGAAACTTAGGGTAGTAATGTTGATTAATGGTGTGACCTTCACGAAGAAACACAGTTCCTTGAAAACCGAAAAAAGAGAAAAAGTACAGAATCGCAGTGTAGGACAACCCACCCTATTAGCCTGTGTATTCCTCAGGGTCACACCTGTATTAAAAGGGACAAGATTTCAGTCCGTTGAAGCAGTGAGAGCAAAAGCAGGACGTGCCACTGAGCAGCTAACAGAAGACGACTTCAATACTGTTACCGTCAATGGAAAATTCGCAAGGAGGGTCGTAGGGATAGAGGAGGGGAGCATATTGAGGGCTACAGTAATTAGATATGTATGTTTTTGAAATAAAAATGTTTTACAATAGAGGCCCGTTATTTTATAGCCACACAGTAATAGACATTCGCACAGTAAATGGTAATTAATGAAAGGCCACTCCAGTTGCCGATGTATTCCTTATTTAAACGTGCAACCGGTTTCGGTTTTCACACCCAGCCCATTTCACGTGAATCTAAAAAGTATACTGTGGTGAAACAATGTAGAAAAAACCTGAAAAATCAGAGTGATTTTGAAATTAGAGCGATGACGAAGCCGATTTGCACTTCTTACTGGATATCCTCCACAACACCGTCTATGTTACATGCCGCATGGCTGACAATGTTTTGGATGTGATGAACTGAATCAAATCATTATTTCGTCCATAAGGGACGGCGTTATGAGGGATGCGACTGTTTGTACATACAAATAAAACAGTTTCTGTGTGTCATTTGTTTATTTTGGCACTGCGCCTTTCGATGTTTGACGTTTTCTAAAACAGAAGGAAAACACATTTGTGTACATAACAAATGGCACTGAGCACTATGCGACTTAACTTCTGAGGTCATCAGTCGCCTAGAACTTACAACTAATTAAACCTAACTAACCTAAGGACATCACACACAGCCATGCCCGAGGCAGGATTCGAACCTGCGACCGTTGCGGTCGCTCGGCTCCAGACTGTAGCGCCCAGAACCGCACGGCCACCCCGTCCGGCTGTACATAACAATTTTAACAATATTTTATTAATATTTTTGTATCTAATGATGCAACACATTCATTTTTTTAAAAGTAGGTATAAGTACCTAATATAATAACTGAGTTGTGCACATGTCAATATTCTGGTGCAACCCGTTCATAATTTAGGAATGAAAAACGTGTTTATATAGAAAACATTCAACCTTTTATCTCTGTGTCCATTGTAAAGAAACAAGCCTGCAAAATGTACAATATCTTTTAAATGACAAAGTAAATGTAATGTGCAGCGGAGAGGACACACATCAAGAAACAGTATGCAGATCTTTTACAACACTACCGCCCCTGTAAGTACAATTAATTTTTTAACCTCTAAAGTGCACTTTCTAAATAAACAAATTTTTATTATTAGCAAAAGAAGCAAAACAACTTACACTGTCCTTGGTCTACGACTGTGAAAAGACCTCTGTACTCTGTAAACACCAGCCATGAAATAAAGAATTCTCCAGCGGAAGAAGGCGTGATCCATAAAAATGAATAGTGGCATAATACGAGGTGCATTCAAGTTCTAAGGCCTCCGATTTTTTTTTTTTTGTAGTTAACTATCCACCCGAAATCGATGAAACTGGCGTTACTTCTCGACGTAATCGCCCTGCAGACGGTCACATTTTTCACAACGCTGACGCCATGATTCCATGGCAGCGGCGAAGGCTTCTTTAGGAGTCTGTTTTGACTACTGGAAAATCGCTGAGGCAATAGCATCACGGCTGGTGAATGTGCGGCCACGGAGAGTGTCTTTCATTGTTGGAAAAAGCCAAAAGTTACTAGGAGCCAGGTCAGGTGAGTAGGGAGCACGAGGAATCACTTCAAAGTTGCTATCACGAAGAAACTGTTGCGTAACGTTAGCTCGATGTGCGGGTGCGTTGTCTTGGTGAAACAGCACACGCACAGCCTTTCCCGGACGTTTTTGTTGCAGTGCAGGAAGGAATTTGTTCTACAAAACATTTTCGTAGGTTGCACCTGTTACCGTAGTGCCCTTTGGAACGCAATGGGTAAGGATTACGCCCTCGCTGTCCCAGAACATGGACACCATCATTTTTTCAGCACTGGCGGTTACCCGAAATTTTTTTGGTGGCGGTGAATCTGTGTGCTTCCATTGGGCTGACTGGCGCCTTGTTTCTGGATTGAAAAATAGCATCCACGTCTCATCCATTGTCACAACCGACGAAAAGAAAGTCCCATTCGTGCTGTCATTGCGCGTCAACATTGCTCGGCAACATGCCACATGGGCAGCCATGTGGTCGTCCGTCAGCATTAGTGGCACCCACCTGGATGACACTTTTCGCATTTTCAGGTCGTTATGCAGGATTGTGTACACAGAACCCACAGAAATGCCAACTTTGGAGGCGATCTGTTTAACAGTCATTTGGCGATCCCCCAAAACAATTCTCTCCACTTTCTCGGTTATGACGTCAGACCGGCTTGTGCGTGCCCGAGGTTGTTTCGGTTTGTTGTCACACGATGTTCTGCCTTCATTAAACTGTCGCACCCACGAACGCACTTTCGACACACCCATAACTCCATCGCCACATGTCTCCTTCAACTGTCGATGAATTTCAGTTGGTTTCACACCACGTAAATTCAGAAAACGAATGATGGCACGCTGTTCAAGTAAGGAAAACGTCGCCATTTTAAGTATTTAAAACAGTTCTCATTCTCGCCGCTGGCGGTAAAATTCCATCTTCCGTACGGTGCTGCCATCTCTGGGACGTATTGACAATGAACGCGGCCTCATTTTAAAACAATGCGCATGTTTTCTATCTCTTTCCAGTCTGGAGAAAAAAAATCGGAGGCCTTAGAACTTGAATGCACCTCGTACAATTAATTTTTTTAACCTCTAAAGTGCCCTTTCTAAATAAACAAATTTTTATTATTAGCAAAAGAAGCAAAATAACTTACACTGTCCTTGATCTACGACTGGGAAATGACCTCTGTACTCTGGAAACACCAGCCATGTAATAAAGAATTCTCCAGCGGAAGAAGGCGTGATCCATAAAAATGAATAGTGGCATAATAAACGAATGACTGACGCAGAAACTGTTTTATTTGGACAAAATCAAACTACTGCAGTTGATTGATGTTCTCCACTTACGGCGAATAACTTTCATGAGTGAACTTTACGGTAATCAACTATTACGCGACTTTTCCGCGTTATGAAAAATGAAACATTTGCGAGCTCTGAAAGACCACTGCTAGGAAGAGACATTTCTGTTTTTCTACTTTTAAAACAATTTGAGAGTCTGAAGGACATGGTCGTAGCGACTGAAATTATTAATTCAAGAATGTAATCTCGTTGTTACAAAAAAGTACTGAGAGATCATTACTAGGCAACAGAGTCTCCTATTCTAGCATAAACTTGTGTGATAGACATTCTGTGATGGAGAAGTTGTAGTTTTCAGGGGGAAAACGTGAGGCGTGTGCTGCACCATGTCGTACGGGGATACTGGTTTTTTCCCAGTGCTTATCAGTATCACGTAACAGCGAAATGTGTTGCCACTGTAGAGTGGGGAAAAAAGGTAACGTCGTAGCTGGATAATTAGAAGTCTGCAAACATCGATAGGCTGGAGTAATGGAACAGAAAAATTCTGTAAAGTAAAACTGCATGTAGCAATCTCGCGACGATGGACGGTAAGTCAGGTTCATGCTTGGTAAAACCTTTATAAAGGCAAGATTGCATAAATATTTCTTTATTTACAAGAACCGATTTGGCAGACTTTGCTGTAGTCTTCGGGTCTTCAGAAATATTTGTTGTAGAACGTGTTCATTTTGAGTTGGAACCACACGTCAAGTTGTCACGTTAGTGGATAAAATGTAGCACCTTATACAAAGGTTTGTCATAAATAAAACATCTGAAATCGACAAGCACTTTGTGCACAGAGCCACGTCCATATATGTAGCTCTTACAGATGATTATTACGACATAAAAACCACGGCACACAATAAAATGCACAGTGGCGCATTTGCTTACGTTAGCAAAACACGGTCTGATCCACCTAGGACGGCTTATAATGTACAGTTTAAATGTTTTATTTATGACAAACCTTTGTATAAGGCACTACATATATCTACGTGTCATTTCAAAGGAACTGTCCCAGCATTCGTCTTAAGCTATTTAATACGAGAAAACTAAAACTGGATGGCTTCTGTCTACACGAATACGAATACAGTGCATTTCTTAGTAGAGCGGCACCTCTGTTGGTACCGTTTTTTCGTGTTGGTGATACATCCTGCACGAGCACAACAAAATGTTACGTGCACCTTTCTTACCGATGTACGAGTGGATAATCAGTGTATTAACAACTCCACTCGTGACAAAAATAATTTCAATGACAAATGCAAATGTCGTGTCACTAGGGCCTACCGTCGGGTAGACCCTTCGCCGGGTGCAGGTCTTTCGATTTGACGCCACTTCGTCGACTTGCGCGTCGATGGGGATGAAATTATGATGATTAGGACAACACAACACCCTGTCGCTGAGGTGAGAAAATCTCCGACCCAGCCGGGAATCGAACCCGGGCCCCTAGGATTGACATTCTATCGCGCTGACTACTCAGCTACCGGGAGTGGACATGACATGGCGAATAATAATATCGAAAGAAAGGAAAGATCAAATGTTTTGTGGAAGTATTTGTCTATAAGTAAGGTATAAAATAGCTTACAGAAACATGTGACGTACCTTTGAAAGATCTGCGAAATCATGTACAGGCACGTCAAATATTTCTGAATCTCCTTTAATAATAACTATAAGAATTTTCATGTATGGCCAGAAAACAGGCAGTAAAATAACTGAAATATCGATCGGTATTTGATTACTATTAAAATTAATCAGGTTCAGAGAAAGCAATGTAGTTTCAATTTATGCTGTAATTTCATATTTATATTTTTTAATACGAAAGAAAGAATTCAACAACTGCTTCATCAATGTGACTCTTTAGCTCCAAAATTTTCAAAACCCTGAAGAAACAGACTTTGTGACACTTTATTCACAAGAATTATTTAAATTTTCCCCTCAAATCTTTTAGTTTTTCTCAATTAACTTGATTAATTTCAAGCAATTTTATTTTCAAAACTGGACCTCATGCTGGTGAGTTTGATACTGTGTATAACCAAATCCCGCTCATTGTTTGGGTATAAAAATACGGAAAAAAACACTTTGCCTAATTTGTAGTAACTCTTGTCTTAGGACCACTCGAAGGTTTGACCAAAAAGAAAGAACAGTCTCACAACGAAGACTGTTTGTCCTTTCACACTGTTAACACTGGCTGCTGTACCACACCGCCATAGATTGGAAGAAGCTCCAGAAATATTTATTTACCCGATATTAGCAACCACTATTACTTAGAAGAAACAGTCTCTATTAACCATGAACTGTTATAATTTGTAGCCCTTAATTAGTATAAAGAGAAGCTCTGACTACCTAAGTGGTTGACAGAACAGGACTAAAAATATTTCTGACGTAATAGCCTTATTTTGCATTTTTTGTTGGCTTGGTTTTCTGTACTATAGCTAATGCACCTTTGAGTGCGACAGATTTCGAGGAAACGCAGCTACAGCTTTTGTGGGTCTCTGGGGTGCGTTAGCTGGTAACTCCCGTGCCCTTCGTGAACTTTCAACGCCCCCGCAGCAGGGCGGAGCGCGTAAGTGGCTGCCTATAATCTCTGGTTTCTGTAGCCGCAACGGCCACCCGAGAGCTGGAGGGAGGACGGTTGGATTTAAAAAATGGACGCGCGCCGACAGAGGACCCCCTACCGGAGGGAAATTGAAACTCATAACGGTTTTAGAGCACGTCGTTGTGGCTATTGCCACTAGATGGGTCTGTTAGTGGTTGCGGCAACCCCCCGCTTGGGGCGCCACGAGTTATGGAATGGCCCTGTCGTGGTGGGGATGGCGAGGGTTGTTAGAGGGGGGAGGGGAGGGGCGCGCGCCGCAATGGCCGAACTCGTCGCTGCAATCTTGCTTCAGTCAGCGGGTCTGTCCCGGTTTATCTTCCGCACGCTTCATCAGATAAATCCGTCGCTCCTTTTTTCCCCGTTTCCTTTTTATTCTTGCCTCGCTGTACCCTTTCCCCCCCGTGGCAAAATGTGTCAAAGCTTTATCCGCTAATGGAGTACATACGTCAGCGCCATAACGGACTACTGGAGCGGTGTGTGTTAATAGTTTTATCTTACCTTCGACAATACGCGGGGGAGTGACTCTCTTCCTGTTGTCTTTAAAATGGACTTCCGCAGTAATTCTCGTCCGAACTGGGGCCATTACTCAGTGAACAAAGAGCGCTGACAAACTACTACAAACTTCGGGCACGAAAGTAATTAATGTTATATCTCTTTCCGATTAGTACTTAATTAGCTACAACAATTTAAAACGTTGAGAGATATCATTATACTTATTAGTGCACTGGCCCCATTAAGATGCCAAAACATATATTCCGCCATATTTACCAGTTTAAGAATCGGTTTACAGACAGGAACGTGCAAAACAAAATGTGTTAAGTCGAAAACAGGTAGGAAGTGTGATAAAAATTTTGTAACTTAACACTTTATAAATTTCCCCTCTGTGCTTGTTGAGAAAATAAAATGGACCAAACAATTTACATTTTATTGTGCACTATACCGTAGACATTACAACTAAAATTTTATCTCCAGTAAAATATTTACAGGAATTCCAAAAAATGTATTATAGAGCACACCGAAAACTTTTATTTGCGTATATAACGGGGATAAATAGAGAGTAAATTATTTTTATTTGGAGTGATAAAACAGGTGCGTTGAAACAGCTAAGTCAATGGCTTTGTGAGCTGATCACTGCACGCTTAAGAACAGACGACATACTTTATCTGTCTTATTGGTGGTTTGTTTTCCTGTCTATGTGTAAAGAACGTAATGTAGTCATTTATTGATATCAGAGGAAATGGATAGACCGCCTTCTCTATGGCCCTCTGAAGAACGAGAAATTTTTACATCCCTATCCTTCGTACAAATACGTTTGAATAGATAGACGCCTTATGCAGCCACAAATTTTCAGTCACTAAGAGTAGCTGTCTCTTAGAAGATGGGATAAAACGACTTATATTGTAGCGAAGGAAAGAAGCATTCGTATCAGTGGAGTATTTTAGCTATCCGTTTTATCTGGCCATTACAACGCCGATAGATTTGCACATCTTTTTAAGTGCGAACGACCTAGTATTTCAAAGTAGTAAACTTTTATGTTTTTTAAAGAGGATGAAAACAAACACGGAGTTGGAAGATGTGTAGGGGTAAGGAGAATATAGCAAAGAGTGGAAGAAAACTATGACACAGAGACGGTAGATTTTGCATAATATGACAGGAAATAGTTCTCGAAATTTTTGTATCAGTTGGAAACATCGGTTGCCACTCATTCTATCGACTCCAGAAAGTGAGCATAAATTGTGAGTGATTAAACAGTAAAGTTACGATGAGGCGAAAGAAATACGGTACGTAGGTTTCGCGTCACGTAACTGTTGTATGATGGATACACTTCAGCTCGCCTCTAAACTCGTCATCATTTTAAAATATATCTACTTCGGTTATGTGTTAACTATTTCTCCAAGCTACCAAAACGTTATATTTCTTTCAAGGGGACAGGATACTCCAGTGCAGTTTTCTCTTATTCCATTTGGTTCTTGTGGAGATACCAGTATAAAAACACTTATGACATTCTATATGTTAAAAATTCCGATTATACACGAAAGAAGACTAATTGAAGCAAACTGTGTTGAAAGAGGTGGGAGTTAAGGGGAATTTCTAAAGAAGCTTGCTTTGTACTTATAAAAAACATGTAAGACTGTACCACAACGTATGACACAAACTTCTTTCTTTCTTCTTTTCTTCTTGAGCCGTTCTGCACGTTTCGACAAGTTGTTCTCTTAGCTTACTTCCTTCACACTTCCCTGTAGAGTGTAAATGAAAATCCTCAGCAGGAAGTTATTAACGGATGACTCGGGAGTAAACCATCTAGCGCTGGGAAAAGAGGAAATAATCTGTGAAATGATTACTCTGCTTTTTTAGACAATCTTGCCATCTTATCTGAATATATAGGAGGTACACGAGTGCAGATAAATCTCCTACACGGGACGGCTTCAAATGCAGGCCTATTTATATCTTTCGAAATAACTAGAACAAAACAAGGAAAATTACAGACGCGAATGAGGCACCGAAATACATGGAAACTGATTATAGAAGAATAAAAATGGCTATAAAATTTAAATATCAAGATATAAACGAAGGCTATGAACAAAGGAGCTAACTGAGAAAGGTCAGGGGAAATGGAAATGCTCTTTCAATTATTTTAAAGAATGTGTGTGATAAGGAATCTTTATCCATAAACGCAAAACTCCAGAACTACAACACTGTCGTTAGAGCAGTGTACCCGTATGCATTAGAATGCCATTTGTTAAATATGTAGCTGAACAGTTAGATGAAACGGAAGAGAAGGAAAGGAAAATAGTCCAGAAAACCTTGGGACCAAAATATGAGAATGGGAAATAGAAAACAAGAAGTTGTAATGACTATTTGACACAATGAGGAAGAGGACAGCTGTATATTGAAAAGGCTAAATGGGAAAAGAGTGAAACAATTTTTTTTTACAAAAATCCCAAATACATCGATGACTTTGATCAAAGAAGTTACGATTTTCCTAAGGAGGAAGAAATAGGATAAACATAAAAGTACTGAGCAAAGTACTTGTAAAGTTTCGAGAGGTTTCGGAAGAAATTAGGCGCAGTATTGACAGAAGAATGAAAAACAACAGGAAATAAAGAGTGGAGAAAAGAAATAAGACGCAATTTATTTATTGTGCTCCTTAGTAGGTCAAACCAATACAAAAATGTGAATGAACTTGTTATGAGATACGGCACTCTTTTTTAAACTAATTCCAAGAGGAAAATGTGAACACTGATAAACAGAAACATGACGGACATCATCTGTCGATGTACACGCGTAAGTCATCTCTAAAACTACTAAAAGTTTATAGAAGTAATAAAAGCTCCGCAATTTATTGTATTTATTTGGCCTCTAGCTGATGAGAGAGTTACCCATTTATGTTCTTATTGAATATGTTTACAGATTACAAATTAATTTGATATTATCAGTGGTACTTGCAGTGGTGATTCTTGGAAAACAGAAACACAGAAGTGAAGTGAACACTTAAAAAAAAATCAACCACTTTATTTTCGTAGCGTTGCTACAACGCAACACTGCTGAAAAATCACTTCATTTGTTTCTCTTCCCATTTTTAGCTCTTTCCTTCTAGTATCTTGTTATTCTATTTGATTATGAGTTCATTGTTAATAAACTCTGTTAATTTCTGGTTTTAATAAACAGTTATTGCATGTCGTAAACAAAGTCTGTGCATGTTTAATTCCTGCACAGTATACTAGTATTTGTTCTTTCCACTATGGCAGCAACATAAATGTTAAATAATTCACTTATTTTTGTAACCTGAAACACTAATACGTAGATGTAGGAATTACACCTCTCAGCTGTATCATTTTATTTGCAGTCGATTACAGTGTACATTACACTGTTCTCAGGCCTCTCCATGATTCCACAAGATTTTGTGGAGACCTGTTAATCGGAGTTACAGGGCATCCTCAGTACATATATAAAGATGCAGTAACACCGTCCAATGATCTGTCCAAAGATGGAAGTGCAGAGACTGTAATATTGACGTTTAGTCATAATTTCAACCACTGACAAGACCAAGCGTTACTATCAACCTTTGTACCGTATGTAATTTTAAAAAAATATTTGAAGATTAAGTTGTGTTGAGTAACATGTATGTTATTCATTACTATCGTAATACTTTAGCTATCTGTCTTGTCCTTCGAAATTTTTAGTATCGTCTTTGACAACTGTGTAGGCTCAACATACGCGAGCTGTTTTATAGTGATGTCGCATACGACTATCCTTCTGGAATCCATACGTATGTATTATAACCGAAGTTCTCCGGCTGCATGTTTCTGTCTGTGTGTGAAGGGCAATCTCAGAACTGTTGTAGAGATTCTGATACTGTATAGTCACAGGGAAGCTTTGTATGTATAATCTATTAGCGACATAACAGACAAGTCATATGGCCTAGTACTAAACGTGCGCAGCGGATAGCTTATTCTGTATACCGTATTTTACAGACTATAAGACGCTACGGACTATAGGACGAACCTCCATTTTAATAATTTTTTTTTAAATAACGTTTTTACCGTTTTTATTATTAGACTGCAAATCCACTCTAAAAAATTCTTACTGCATAAAACCGAACTGACCTTTAAAATACCTGAAAATCGTCTTCATCTAGTTTTGGCCGGTTTGCATTCAGTCCTCTATTTGATATTTAGTAATCCTCATTTTTTTGTTCCTTTTTTTAGTAGCCCACCAATCGCAAATCGTTTATTCTGTTGGAAGAGGACCGAAATGCCTCTCATCTGCTCTGTTTCCACGTTCTTGTGTAAATGCTATTACTTTCCATTTATAGCCCGAACACTTTTGTTTTTCCACTACGAAACTATCTACCAAGAAATTGTAACTGTTACCGTTTACACACATCACTTTCAATTCTAGTTCACTGGCACCGTAGACTGCGATGACGCATCATGGGCTAGACACTGCTCTGGATTATTGTTGGCGGGGCGGAAGGGAGATAGTGTTAGCAAGCTTGTGAATCCCGGCAACTTATAATCGTCGCTTCGGTGCATTGTTGCTGCCAGTTGAATCAATTGTTGCCAGACATAGTTAGGTTTCCCGCAGCGTCAAATATATGGCCATTTCTAAGAGTGGCGTGAATTTTAAATCAAAGACTGGACATTTTTATATTTATTTCGAGTACAAGACGCTTCTGAATTGTGGAGGCAGTTTTCCGATGAAAACAGTGCTTCGTAAAATACAGTATTCACAATTTCTCGGATTACAGTTAAGAATGTACTGTAAATCGGACAGGTACGCACTTCTGGTGTGTTCAATTCGCCCTGAAGTTCCCTACTCAACAAATGAAGCCCTAATGATAAAACTCTTGAGTTCGAAATTTGCAACAAAAATGGTTCGAATGGCTCTGAGCACTATGGGACTTAGCTGCTGTGGTCATCAGTCCCCTAGAACTTAGAACTGCGTAAACCTAACTAACCTAAGGACATCACACCCATCCATGCCCGAGGCAGGATTCGAACCTGCGACCGTAGCAGTAGCGCGGTTCCGGACTGAAGCGCCAATAACCGCTCGGCCACCGCGGCCGACTCGAAATTTACACGGACCTAGTAAACACGCAATAAAAGGACAGCATACTCATACTAAGTTTTTCATTCATGTGATTTTTCAATACGTCTCATCTCTTCTTATTTGCATGTTATCACTCCAGATGTGCATAAGAAAGATTACGGCGCGCCCGTCGTGTGGCGAGCAGCATCTTTGATTGCGCATCCCTCTCTGCGCGCAGTTGCAGACGCCACGGCCGCTGCCGTATTGATCACGCCGCGTCACGTGACTCACCTCCCTCCCTCCCTCCCTCTTTCCACCCCTCTCCGCTATCTCTCCACCCCCGTGTCCCCCCCTCTCGCGCTGTCCGTGTTCGCCACTGTCCGGGGAATATTAAAGGTCTGGAGCGGCCCGCGGGCATTAACAGTTCATATTTCTGAGAGCAGAAACAAGAGACAACTAACTCGCGCCCGCGGCAAAAAGACGAGCGGCCGCACGGGCCGCAAAAACGTTTCGTTAGCGGCCGGGCCGGGCCGGGCAGCACACAGCCGCTTAAACGCCGGCTGCCGATACGGGCTAATGTTAAAGCACGGCGCGGTCCGCGCAGATACCAGTCTGCCAACGCCTCCCTGTCCGTCTGCCCGGCCGTAATTACTTTCTGCGCTCCTTCCCCTACAGTTTACAAGCAGCTGAACCTCGACCCTGGGGATTATCTATTGACAGGTTTCCGCCGCTTTACTTTGTAGAAGTTTCGCAACAGTTGTTTTTTACAGAGCGGGCTGTCAACCCGAGGGAGACGCGGCCGTACCAATGCGGATTCAACCATAGATCGAATATTCACCTTAAGGGGCTCCGGAACGCCCTATACTTGCAATGTTAAAATAACGCTGATAAATGACATCTTTCCTCACAAAGTATTTGAGGTAGGAAGTTGAACTTTTTACAGATTATTTATTGGAAAATGGGCTACAACTTAACACAGGGATTTTACAAAATTTTAGTTCAGTTATTAAAGATGATTTTTTTGCAATTGTAATGAAAATTCACAACATTTTTTTGCAATTTTTTATTTATATATTCAAAAATATACAGTTTTTTGGAAAAAGGCTGTGTTAAATTATGCAGAAGGTACTGTGTAACATTTACTGAAAGTTTGAAACAAATATGTTTGGAAGATCCTTAGAAAACATAAAATTAGTATGAGAAAATAAAAGTTTTGGGAATCGAGCGACAAAGATTGGATTAACTTTTTAGTGCATTCCAGGTCCATAGAATGGATTATCTTCATCCTCTGCAAACTCCTCCTCCAGCTTCCTCTTGTTCCTCCTCCTGCTTACTCTTGCTTGTATTTCTAGACTCTTTACAGCCCTGTCTGCAGCCCGAAGGCGTTCCTTGTCTAAAGCAAGCATCGCTCGTACCATGTTAGAACCAAAGTTTACAGTAATAACACATACCTTTGGCTTTCCAACATTTCTCCTTTTCTTAAAAGCCTTCAGAGGATTTCTAATAACTTTACTTTTACTCATTATTATACTTCAACAAAACAGAGACTCAAGAAACAGAATTAATTACGAATATTTTCGAGATAACGACAGAGTAAATAAACATGAAACAATTGACAATCACACTAGCGATATATATTGAACCATCACAGGTTAGCCACAACACATACTTTATCTCACATCACTAAAATGTACCTGATGAACACGGACGTTAATAATAACACAATTTGACAGCAGTTTAACAGCGCCACAGTGGGCCACGCCCATGTAGAACACATTTCAAAAAAAATTTAAAAATAGTTGTAGTCTTCGGAATTGAATAAATTATATATCTATTAAAAGGTAATAGTCTGCAGATTCAGAAAACGCAAAAAAGTAAAAATTGAACTTTTCATGATTTTGAGCCTTTCCGGAGCCCCTTAAGACAAATCTTGAAAAAAACAAACGAATACGGAGTTGGCACACATCACTTTATAGATTTCAAAGCAGCTTATGATAGCATAAACAGAGAGCAGTTATATCAAGCTCCAGATGAACTGGGAATCTCTAGAAAGTTGGTAAGGCTGGTGAGAATGACAATGAGCGAAACACAAGGTAGTATAAGTATAGGAGGAATGATGTCTACACATTATTAAAAATGGAGTGCGACAAGGGGATGCATTGCCATGCCTTCTCTTTAATGCCGCCCTGGAGAAGGTGATGTGAAACGCAAACCTTCTGAACAGAGGAACGATCTTCTATAAATCGGTGCAGATACTGGCCTAAGCATATGACATGGATATAATAGGAAGAACGCTAAAAGCAATGGAAGAGACATTTACAGCTCTTGAACAGGCCAGTAGGAACATGGGGCTAATTATTAATGAACAAAAAACAAAATATATGGCAGCTGGAAAAGCACATAGAGAAATATGCCAAATGTAATAACAATGGGCAATTACACGTTTGAGAGAGTTGAACATTTAAAGTATCTAGGCTTAACAGTTACACATCTAAATGATACCTGCTTTGAAACTAAGCAGAGATTAATACTGGCCAACAGAGCCTATTTTGCCCTAACAAGACTTCTATCCTCAAGGCTGCTGACTCGTACCACTAAATTAACTATCTATAAATCACTTATACGACTAGTGCGTACGCATTCCTATGAAGCCTGGACAATAAAATTAACTGGATCCATTTGAAAGAAAGGTAATTAGACGAATTATCAGCCCAATCTGTGAAAGAGGAAGATGGAGGAGTATATACAAACATCAGTTGTATACAATATACAAAGACCAACCCATCAGAAGGATAATGAAATCATCCAGACTGAGGTGGGCGGGACATGTGACTCGCATGAATGATACCAAAAAGTATATTACAAGGAAAGCCAGGAGGACAGAGTGGTCGACCAAGAGCCAGATAGGAAGATGGAGTAATTGAAGATCTTAGGAAGATTGGCTATGGAGAGTATTGGCAAAGGACCGAGAGAGATGGAAGGAAATTATGGAAGAGGCCAAGGTTCATCATGAGCTGTAGAGCCAAGAAAGAAGTAGGTTTCCGCCGCTACACCGTACAAATACTGCACTGCCCTCAAATTATCGTCGATAGCGATGAAACTCGTCAGACGTCCCAACACGACACCATGTCAAAGCTATAGTACTTCCGAATGTAAAGGAACAAACATACACCGTCCTAACAGGCCTTGAAGGCCCGACGGTACCGACCGGCCGCCATGTCATCCACAGCCCTCAGGCGTCACCGGGAATGGATACGGAGGGGCACGTGGTCAGCACACTGCTGTCCCATCTGTTGTCAGTTTTGGTGACCATGTAATATTTCTGGCTTGTTCAGCCATCATATTAGGCTCCAGGAAGCTATTCCCGGGGCAGTGGAGATGCAAGAAGCATAGAGATGACGCAGTGTGGGATGAGGTACCGGTGTCAGATGTTATATTCGGTACCATTCCCGTGAGAAAGACCTCCTACGTGATGCTGCTGCTCTGTGATTGGCTGCTTTGTTCGGCGGTAGGGCGCCAAAACGTTAAACTTTAGTTGCTATTATTAATTAAACCTGTCATCCAAATTACTTCTTTTTTTTTTAAATAAACATCTCTCAACAGCCAGCTATCAATCAGTCATTTCAAAATTATTAAAATCAAAGTATTACTAAAACAAAAGACTGACGATATTAGTGCCAATGCACTTCGGTGGCGTTCGGTTCACGCCTTGCTGGTTTGGCGCGCGAAGTGTCTCGGGTAGTCTGGCTCTCCAGTTCTGACCGCTCCAGTAGACAGACATGTTGTCTGTTACAGCAGTATTTGTTTGATGCAGTTTTATTTACTACAGTTCCGACCGTCGCTAGGTACAGACATGTTGTCTGTTATAGTAGTATTTCATTCATGTAATTTTATTCTCCAGTTCTGACGTCTCCAGTAGACAGACATGTTGTCTTTGGCAGGATGTATTTCATGTTATTTTAGCCACATATAATGACTGTGGAAAGATATGTTCAATACGTTGTGATCAAGAATAGTTTCTCGTGTCTATATCAATAAAAACGCGAGTGGCATCCCAAATGAGTTATAGTTTATTCGTAGCAGCAGTTCCTTGCGAAGTTAATTTCAGCCTCAAGAAAAAGCTTCCACGACCTGCGTGCTGTTTTCTGCGCTGGGGACATCATCATCATGAAGACAGCAGGTTAGTGAAGTGTACAAAAACTTATGTATTCCACACAGGGCAGTGGAAACAACTAGGCACCTCACGTGTACGGCATGCACAGTACAAATGTGCTCAGTGACACGTCATCTGCAGTAATGCAGAGGAGGTAAAGGAGGATGAAAGTATTAACACTATCTCACTTTTATTCCTTTTTTCTTGCCGTAACCGGTGTCGCTACTTCTCAGTATAGCAGTTCCTCAATCGGCCTCAAGCGCTAGGTGCACCCCACTTCCCCACTCGCCAACAGCACTCGGCAGACCCGGACGGTAGCCCATCCAAATGCTAACCAAGCCAGACAGCGCTTAACTTCGATGATCTAGGGGGAACCAGTGTTACCACTCCAGCAAGGCCTTTGGGGCCGAATGGATGCAGCCATCTGATAAGTTGTAATATTGTAGCTTTAATTTGGTATGCTGATGTGTAATATTGTTACTTTAATTTTGGTATACTGAAATCGGTGCTAATAGACAATAAAAGCCGCGTACCTTCTTTTGTCTGTCTGGGGACGTTAACTGTGGATTACTGGGCAACTGTTTTATCAGATATTTAGTCTAGGTTTACCAACCAGACTAACATTAATGATAATCTTTTAATAGTCATACAAAACCGGTAATATATATATATAAAAAGGAGAATTTAAATAAAAAGAAAGAAATCAGTTTATATTTGGAAATTTATTTTAAGATTGTTCATTGAAATTTCAGCATATTATACGTGAGTTATAACTGAGCTGGTGCCTTATTTACGATTGAAAAGAATGTGAGATTGTAATCTTACGGAGCACATAAAATATGGAGCCAAGATTTGGAAAACTGCATACAACACTCCATTCATAAAATAACACACGAAGAACATTGAAACATAAGCAAGAACAAATTAACCACAACCAACAGATTCAGTTTTTACCCAAAGAAATTACGTTCATACCACAATCCTGTCCGTCATGTAATTACCACACACTGGTATACTAAATTCATATTAACTCTTTGTGAAGTCTTCGCAAAAAGAATAGCTGAGGGCTACTTTGATGATTACACCACATGCTCCACGTGGTCAACTTGGTTTACACAAAGCGTATAACTCCACAATAATTTTGGTAATTAAAATAAATTCGATCGAAAAGCAATTGACAAAAGAAAAACCTTGAACTGGTTACTAACGTCTTACTATTAACCTGATGGGTCAAACAGTTATATAAGCACGTGGTACTGGTCTCGCAAAGTACACCCCACGTGGGTTGAACATAAAGAAAAGTATAAAGAAAAGTTGCTATATTAAAAAAAATATTCTCAAGACGAGACGTTATAATCACACAAACATTCGCATTTAAGATTGATGAACTTAGTTAGAGTTACTGATGAACACGTGGTTCCACTTTACTCACAAAGTAGTAACAAAGCAACTACCGCAAAATAATCTGAATTTAACACGAGAATTACACTCCGCTGCACTTTAAGATAGCATTAGATATTTTAGAGCTAAACCTGAAATCAAAGTGATTAAATTTTCAGTTAGGCTGAACTTAAGAAATCCATTGTCCTACGGACTTAACAGACACGCGCTTAGCCGGAGATCTTACCACTTCAGACGCTCGCCACGGCCACCCAGCAACTGCCTACTGCCGAGCGTGCTTCCTGAGGGGTGGCTCACAAAGACCAACGGAAGTGGCCAGAGGGGCAGCTTCCTATACCAACATGACAACGGACGGACAGGACCATACTAAGAATAGAAACCTCTTTGCTTTTAGGAAGCGTAGCTACCTGTTCCGACGTTGGTCCTACTGTTCTCTAGCAGACAGCCTTGTCTGCTACCCTCAAGCATGCAACTAGAAATACATATGCTCATTCATCCTCTCACACAAAAGGGAAGGGGGATGACAGTATCTTATCATATACAGTATATAAAAGAAAGCGGATGTAGGTTCCGTATGAGACTGTGTGACATGAATTACATATAAGAATTACATATAAACTGTGCTTTAAAGTGTAGTAGTGTGACAGATCGTTCTTGTTTATGTGTAAAAGTAACACGTTCCACTGCTCAGTCTCCTCCCAGATAGTCAGAAACGCCACAGTACATTTAGAAGAGGAATTTATTCCATAAATGGCAACAGATTTAAGAAATTAAACATGAAAGGAATCCAACAGAGACCTTTCAAAGTACGTCCGAGGTTACAGAAAATGAAAGCGCGAAAACTACAAGACGTGCTGGTAAATGAGACATATCACTGGATAGATAATCTCTCCAGGTCTTTAAAGTCGGTACCGCCATTACACTCTTTTATTTGCAGTGTTACATCACGCAATCATGATTTCGGCTTTAAAGTGCCATTAACAAGTGTTTTAATGTTAATACAGTGCCTAAGATGGCATACTGTCGCCATATGAAACGTCCCCTTAGAAAAATTTATACACAACTGTGCTTAAACTGACACAGAATGTTTTTAGCGCAACGCAATCTGACTATCAAAGATCCCTGCAAAAGAATGGTCCTGAGTAACTTTAACCTATACCTTTCACAAATCGCTTACCTCACAAAAATCTTGGTTACTCGAACTACTGCAATACAGCGAGCGCCACTACTGCCAGCTAAATAAAAGATTCAAACTACGGGAGGCACTAACTACTGATAGGGATAGTTAGCAAATCAAAGATATTAATAGAGAACAAACAATGTATTTACCTCAATAGTCATAATATATATAGCAGTTCATGGCAAATTACAAAACTCCGCCATCTCTCTCCTCACATCCACCACTGCTGGCGGCTCACCTCCAACTGCGCAACGCTACGCGCTGTTCACATCCAGCTGCCGCTGCCCAACACTACAATGGCAGACAACAATACAAACTAGCCACAGACTGCACACAGCACAGCCAGTGATTTTCATACAGAGCGCTACGTAACGTTGCCAATAAGAAAACATAAACAGCCTACTTACAGACCAGATGGTAAAAGCCTACTGCTTTGTTTTATCAATGAGTATACCATCTTGACTAGGTGGTATACTCAGTGACAAAAACAAAGCCGTAGGCTTTTACCAGAAATATTGACTCTTAGAAAATGTGTCTAATAGTGTATTTTAAATACGACAGTATGCCATCTTAGGCACTGTATAACATTAAAACACTTGATAATCGCACTTTTAAAGCCGAAATCATGATCGTGTAAATGTAACACTGCAAATTAAAAACAGACTTTAAAGAAATATATTACGACTGTGGCCCCACATTATGAAAAAATTATTGTATCTCTCCAGGTCTGCGATCATAATATGTGCTGTGGTGTAGTTGCACTTTGGAGCAGGCATATCAGAACTAGAGACTCCAAAAACAGAGGAATGTTGAGGGCTGCATACATTAGAAACCTAGCGGTCGCTGTTACGTCAGTGCTATATTTTCTTCCTTTCTGCTACAGTTCTGCGAGTTATGACGAATGTGACAATGATAGTGTTGCAGTCTCTCTGTATTCGTCGACTTGCTCCCTCTTTCGCAAATGTGCTGGAGTGTAAAGCCCAGTGACTTAGCATGGAAGTTGGATGCATGATCTTGTTGTTGTTCTGTCGTAATGACAGGGGTGAAAATCACTGACTGCCTAGATCAGATGGCCTCTAACGAAACTGTGTTTTCAGAGACTATAACTTTTGGTTTGTGGGACATTCATCGGATTGTTTACAGTGAACAAATACACCACTAGAACGATTTTGAGGACCGAAGTCTTACGCAACAGAAATCGACCACAACCACTATTGTTTCGGGGTCTTAGCATCGTTTCCAGGTGCATCTGAAATCTAAAATAAAACTAAAATTTTAACCTGCTCCTTAAAACAATTAAAAAATGGAAAAAAATTTAGAAAGTAAAAATCAGAGGAAATGACTAAATAATAGCCCACCTAGGAGCAGTACTACTTCACATTCATGCCTGAACATCTATTAGGCAAACGTGTGCCGTATGTGAACCATCATAACAGCATTCCAAATTGTGGCTGCAAAGAACGTCAACTTTCAAGGGCAACCTGGGAAAAATAACTGATGTTCAAGAACTGGCACTGCGAATGTATGCAGTCTACAAAAAACCATCATAGGACGTTAGGTGGAAGTCACACACTAGGCCCGAGTTAAATTAAATAACGACTCTGTCCTGCAAAAAGTAAATCAGCAATGAACCTGACATGGCGAAACATCGCGAAAACGCAGTAACATTAGAGTGCAACAGTTACCGAATACTGATACAACGCGCCTATCTGCGTCATATGGCTACGGCAGGAGGACTCAGCACTAACTCCCCCGAGACTGTGGAGGGTATAGACGAAAAGTATTTGGTGCAGTGTGTAGAATTGCAGGTTAGCTCCGTAAGTGGAAGAATGCTGTCTGAAAACGCGTTCGATGCCACAGTCCACACTTCAGGTGGGAAATATACAAAGTTCGTCCCATGCAAACAAAATGGTTGTATCCTTCTCTAATAAATTTACGCCAGTGTTAGAAATTCGGCGTGCACTCAGCCCTTGTGAGGCAATTTGAGGAGCTACTTGATTGAGAAGTAGAGGCTCCGGTCTCGTAAACTGACATACGGCCGGGAGAGCGGTGTGCTGACCACATGCCCCTCCATATCCGCATCCAGTGACGCGTGTGGGCTGAGGAAGGCACGGCGGCCGGTCGGTACCGTTGGGCCGTACAAGGCCTGTTCGGACGGAAATTATTTATACATATACGTAACCTACATACATTTATATACAAAAATGTATTACACACACACACATTATATACTGAAGCGCCAAAGAAACTGATATATGGATGCGTATTCAAATACACAGATATGTAAGCAGGCAGAATACGGCGCTACTGTCGGCAATGCTACATCTCCGAGGTAGCGATGAGGTGGGGCTTTTCCCGTACGACCATTTCACAAGTGTACTGTGGATATTAGGAATGCGGTAAAACAAATCTTCGACATCGCAGCAGCCGGAAAAAGACATAAGTGCAACCCTTCCGCAAATTTCTGCAGATTGCATTGCTGAGCCATCAACAAATGTCGGCGTGATAACCATCATAGATATGGGCTTTCAGAGCCGAAGGCCCACTGGTATACCGTTGATGACCGCACGACACAAAGCTTTACGCCTCACCTGGGCCCGTCAACACCGATATTGGACTGTTGGTGAATGGAAACATGTATAGCCTGGTCGGACGAGTCTCGTTTCAAATTGTATCGAGCGGGTGGACGTGTACGTGTATGCAGTAACCTGCGGGTGGTGGGATCACTCATGGGAAAATTCCTGCTGTAGTGGGTGTTACAGCTGCACCTTTTTTAGATTGAAGTTAGCTGATAGGTATTCCTGCTTAAGGGAAGTCTTTATAACAATGGAACCACTTTTGACAAAGCTTAGGTATCCTAGTAATGAGGGAATTAGTATATTTCATCAAAATATACAAGGTACTAGAGATAAAGTTAGTGAATTGCTTATAGATGCTGACTCTGAAATGCAAATCCGAACACTTTGAAACGTCCCCTTAGAACAATTGTACATATGAAATGTCCACTTAGAACAATTGTACAAGACTGTGCTTAACCTGACACACAATAATTTTAGCGCAACGCAATCTGACTTTCAATAACCCCTACAAAACAATGGCCCTGACTAACTTTAACCTATACCTTTTACAAATCACTTACCTCACAAAAATCTTCGCTACTCAAGCTACTGCAAAACAGCGAGCGCCACTACTGCCAGCTAAATAAAAGATTCAAACCACTGAAGGTACTAACTACTGATAGGGATAGTTAGCAAATGAAAGATATTAATAGAGAACAAACAATGTATTTACCTTAATATTGACATTCAGTCTTACAGATTATCAAAACTCCGCCATCTCTCTCCCCACGTCCACCACTGCTGGCGGCTCACCTCCAACTGCGCAACGCAATCTGCTGTTCACATCCAGCTGCCCCTCTACAATGGCAGACAACAATGCAAACTAGCCACAGACTGCACACAGCACAGCCAGTGATTTTCATACAGAGCGCTACGTGGCATTACCCATATAAAAATCTAAACAGCCTACTTACAACTTCTTAAATAAGGAGATAATTCATAGGCTTCCTTTACCAGGATACAGGTTGGCTGGGAGCTTTTCCAGGAGCTCTTTGCGGTGTGGGGGAGTAGCCATGTATGTGAAAAACGGCATCCCATTTGAGTCAATTGATATTTCAAAGTACTGCACTGAAAAGGTGTTTGAATGTTGTGCAGGTGTGGTTAAATTTAATGGAGCTAAACTTCTAACTGTTGTTATTATAGATCCCCTGACTCCGATTTCACAACATTTTTTGCTAAAGCTAGAGGAGGTTCTTGGTTCACTTTATAGGAAATACAAAAAGTTAGTTATATGTGCTGACTTCAACATTAATTGTATAAGTGATTGTGCAAGGAATAGGATGCTGGTAGACCACCTTAATTCATATAATCTTATCCAAACCGTATTCTTTCCAACGAAAGTGCAAGGGAACAGTAGAACAACCATAGACAACATTTTTGTTCATTCCTCATTACTAGAAGGGCATTCTGTTAGCAAAACGGTGAATAGGCTTTCAGATCATGATTCACAAATTTTAACTCTAAAAGATTTTTGTGGTGCAACACATGTTAAATGTAATTATCAACTGTTTAGGAAAGCTGATCCAGTTGCTGTAGAGACCTTTGTAAACCTTATCAAGGAACAAGAGTGGCAAGATGTTTATAGCGCTGATGCAGTAGATGATAAATATAATGCTTTTCTCAAGACTTTTCTCGTGCTCTTTGAAAGTTGCTTTCCATTAGAACGTTCAAAACAGGGTACTAGCACAAACAGGCAGCCTGAGTGGCTGACTAGAGGGATAAGAATATCTTGTAGAACTAAGTGGCAATTATATCAAAACGTTAGAAACAGGCAAAATCTAAATGCAGCAGCCCATTACAAACAGTATTGTCAGGTGCTTAAAATGTTATTAGGAAGGCAAAAACTATGTAGTATGCAGATAGAATAGCTAAGTCTCAGGATAAAATTAAAACCATATGGTCAGTCGTAAAGGAAGTGGCTGGTCTGCAGAGACAGGTCGAGGATATAGAATCAGTGCGTAGTGGGAATGTCCGTGTTACTGATAAGTCGCGTATATGTACAGTATTTAATAACCACTTTCTGAATATAGCAGGTGAACTAAATAGAAACCTGGTCCCAACAGGGAATCATATAGCGCTCTTAGAAAAAAGTGTTCCGAGACTGTTGCCTGAAATGCTCCTCCATGATACTGACAAGAGGGAGATTGAGTTAATAATTAAATCACTAAAGACCAAGAACTCTCATGGATATGACGGGGTATCTAGCAGAATACTGAAGTATTGTTCTATGTATGTTAGCCCAGTACTTAGCCATATCTGTAACTTTTCCTTTAGGAGTGGTTGGTTTCCTGACCGATTAAAGTACTCGGTAGTGAAGCCACTTTATAAAAAGGGAGACAGGGATAATGTTGACAGTTATAAACCTATTTCTATGCCATCGGTGTTTGCTAAAATTATCGAGAAGGTTGTATATACAAGATTACTGGAGCATTTAAATTCACATAATTTGCTGTCAGATGTACAGTTTGGTTTTAGAAATGGTTTAACAACTGAAAATGTATATTCTCTTTCCTCTGTGAGGTTTGGGACGGATTAAATAAAAGGTTGCGAACGCTAGGTGTCTTCTTTGATTTAATGAAGGCTTTTGACTGTGTTGACCACAAAATATTACTGCAGAAGTTGGACCATTATGGAGTAAGGGGAGTAGCTTACAATTGGTTCGCCTCTTACTTTAAGAACAAAAAGCAGAAGATAATTCTCCGCAATATTGAGAGTGGTAGTGATGTTCAGTCCCAATGGGGCACGGTTAAGTGGGGCGTTCCCCAAGGGTCGGTGCTGGGCCCACTGCTGTTTCTTATTTATATAAACGATATGCCTTCTAGTATTACAGGTGATTCAAAAATATTTCTGTTTGCTGATGACACCAGCTTGGTAGTGAAGGATCTCGTGAGTAATATTGAAACAGTATCAAATAATGTAGTTCATGAAATAAGTTCATGGCTTGTGGAAAATAATTTGACGCTAAATCACAGTAAGACTCAGTTTTTATAGTTTCTAACTCACAATTCAACAAGAACCGCTATTTTGATCAGACAGAATGGGCATATTATAAGCGAGACGGAACAGTTCAAGTTCCTAGGCGTTCAGATAGATAGTAAGCTGTTGTGGAAAGCTCATGTCCAGGATCTTGTTCAGAAACTAAATCCTGCTTTATTTACCATTAGAACAGTATCTGAAATAAGTGACAGTTCAACACGAAAAGTAGTCTACTTCGCATACTTTCATACGGTTATGTCGTATGGTATTATTTTTTGGGTAATTCTTCTGATTCAAAAAGGGTGTTTTTGGATAAAAAACGAGCTGTTCGAGCTATGTGTGGTGTAAGTTCGAGAACATCTTGTCGACCCCTATTCTATAGACTGGGAATTCTGACATTGACCTCACAGTATATATTTTCTTTAATGTTGTTTGTTGTTAGCAATATTAGCCTATTCGCAAGAGTTTGCAGCTTTCACTCATTTAATACTAGCAGAAATCAAATCTGCATGTGGAATGCACTTCCTTGACTCTTGTGCAGAAAGGAGTGCAGTATTCTGCTGCATCCATTTTCAGTAAGCTACCACAAGAACTCAATCTTAGCAGTAGACCAAACTCTTTTATATGTAAACTGAAGAGTTTCCTCATGGCTCACTCCTTCTATTCTGTCGAGGAGCTCCTGGAAGAGCTAAAAAATTAAGCAAATTCCAGTGTTACATTGTTGATTTTCTTTATTTAAACTTACGACTTGTCGCCTGAATATGTTTTTTATATTTCATTTTATCTGTTTCTACTATCGTGTTATAATTTCGTGTATTGACTCGTTCCATGACCATGGAGACTTCTCCTTAATTGGGTCCCACGGAACAATAAATAAATAAATAAATAAATAAATAAAATGAATTCGTGGAGCCTGCATGCCAGCAGTGGGACTGTTCAAGCTGGTGGAGGCTCTGTAGTGGTGTGGGATGTGTGCAGTTGGAGGGATATGGGACCCCTGATACGTCTAGATACGTCTCTGACAGGTGACACGTACGTAAGCATCCTGTCTGATCACCTGCATCCATTCATGTCCATTGTGCATTGCGATGGACTTGGCCAGTTCCATCAGAACGATGCGACACCCCACATATCCAGAATTGCTACACAGCGGCTGCAGGAACGCTCTTCTGAGGTTAAACACTTCCGCTTGCCCCAAAACTCCCCAAACTGTAACGTTATTGAGCCTGTCTAGTGTGCCTTGCAACGTGCTGTTCAGAAGATATCTCCGCCCCCTTGTACTCTTCCAGATTTATGGACAGAAGTGCAGGATTCATGGCGTAAATTTTCTCCAGCAGCACTTCAGTCATTAGTTGAGTCCATGCCACGTCGTGTTGCGGCACTTCTGCATGCTCGCGGGGGCTCCCGATACTTGTGGACTCATGTACTCGCTCTCCCTTCTGAGCTATTCCACTACTACACCTTCGTGACCGCAGAATATTTTAATTACTAACCTAATTCGGATGAGACAGTATTAGGTTTTTGAAGATTTAGTTGGAACGTTGGAGAAGGTGCTATCATGTGCGCCACTTACTGACGTGGAAACGGACAAGCCTGTGTAGAGAAAGTGAAGCACTGCACAAGTATAAAGACGATGGGCCATGGAGACTGAGGTCCTGAATCTTTACGTGGATATAGAAATATTGCGGACAGGAGCTCTGCCAGACATAAGTGAGTTAGTACGTGTCTGGAGAGACGGAAAATTCCCCAAAGCACCAAAATATAAACTAGGGAAGTAGGAGCGCCCTCCAAAGTGATGTATAAAAGTGAAACCACTAGCAGTGGGAAGCCGGTACTGAACCTGTACTTAAGCAGTTGCCAGCGAGTATCCAGCAATACGCCAGTGAGTAGTGACATCAGGCCATGACCCCACACCGGTGAAGGGTAGCACCAGCTACTGCTGGACCCATAGAGACTTCAGTTACGAGAAGACGGCTATGCTCAGCGCACACAACAACTGTCAGGTAAGTAGCAAGTAATGTTCCTGCTTTCACTGTAACAGGGCTGAACAGAGTCAGCCTCTCTGTCTCAAGCAGGTTGAACATTTTTCGCTTAATAGTAGAGAGAAGACGCTGATTGGTACTTGTCTCCCGCAAATTTGGCTAATGAACCACTGAGTGAATTACGCCAAGGGGCTAGTGATTGATTAGTTAGGTCAGAGAGCAGTGAGCGTATATTTAGGCCAAGGGGCCAGTGACTTAGTGGCTAGCACAACAAGTGATAGCAAGCACACTCGTCTCCGATAAAAGTTTTAGAAGACGTGTAACACGAAGAGTACCTAGAGAAGAGGTGCTGAGAGCGTGTGTAGGAAGTTATTTGACTTTATATGTATATCAAGAGGTAATTCGTCGGACACGTGTCAATGTGTTTAGACTTGAATGAATCAGGTTAAGAGAAGAGTAACAGTTTGCTGCTTCGGCAGAACACTCCTAGGAAACCCAGCACTTGTTTTCAGTCGCAGACACCATTTTCAAGCAACCAAGGAGGTTCTCGTCCCTCTCACCTCCATTAGAAAGATCGATTAGAACAGCACCACGAACAGCTCCCACTGCCATCAACGACCTGCTGCGCTATACGAGCCTGTATTCGTGGACTGGACTTGTGCCGGTATGCGACAACCCGACAACAGAAGCAAGTGACGAGATTTACGTTGAATGGGGAATGGCGGAGACGTGCGAGTCGAATCTCCGAGCGTACGGAGACGGCGAGGTTGGAGCTGGCGTCATAGGACCTGAAGGCGAGTTTAAAGCGAATGCTTATCTCTTGTCAGAATATGTAGATAAATCGTCTGCTCCGAATTTGTTTGCAGCTACAGATAGGCAACACAGAGAAAAGAGTTGCAAAGTGGGGTGCTTTCGCACCATCCTCTGCAGTTCGTCGACGGCATCAACGAATTACGTGCACTAACGGGGGTTTTTGCATCACAAACCCTGTCCATGTTGAGTCCCTCTAATGTGAGTTAGAAACTTGAAGAGCTGCCCTACACATTGATATATATCACTTTTCTGTATGTCATGTAGTTTTCACGCCGTTTTAATTTGAAGTCCTCGTGGTACGTAACTAATAACACCGAATTATGCACTGCATTCACTTACAGTGTACAAAACGCGTCCGTCGTAATATGGAGAGCACGTTTGGGATTATTTGAGCACGATTACAAAAATATTCACACAGGGATGTGAGTGTCCTTCCAGGAATAAGTAAGGTAAAGCCGTCACCGACACAATGACTGGTTCCAAGGGAACAACACAGTGCATTATTGCATATGGTTCTGCTGAAGGTGGTACGCCGTTGCTTTCCTCAAACCATTGCTCTGACTTCCCCAGCCACTTACAAGGGGCCATATGGTTTCATGCCAACTCCGAACCATGGTACAACTCAGCAACTTTCACGTTAACAAACATTGCCAGAGGTGATAGAAGCGGCAGATTCCAATACTGCAGCTGACAGGGACTGTGCCAAAATTGTTGTATCCACAGGTGAGATCCATGAGGGTCAGGGGAGGGTGAGTGAGGGATGTGAGTGGGGGTCCTCAGTAGTGGAGCTGTGGGTGTTCTGGAACAAAGGATACCCCCACCGTTCCCCTTCTTCCCCTATGACATCCTCATTGACATCACGAATTGTTTCCAAGTGACACACATCCATCTGCATAGGTCAATTGTCCTATGTATAAAATGGTGGGAAATTCAAAAACTGAAACTTCCTGGCAGATTAAAACTGCGTGCCTGACCGAGACTCGAACTTGGGACCTTTGCCTTTCGCGGGCAAGTGCCCACTTGCCGCGAAAGGCAAAGGTCCCGAGTTCGAGTCTCAGTCGGGCACGCAGTTTTAATCTGCCAGGAAGTTTCATATCAGTGCACACTCTGCTGCAGTGTGAAAATCTCATTCTGGAATTGAAAAACTGTTCAGAAAGTCAAAACGTGACAGGAAACTCAAAACCAGTATCACTACACAGTCTCATCCATCCCACTCCTATTATGTCACTGAGATAGTAGGACTGAAGTCCTAAGTGCAAATTGGTGAGAAATTCAAAAAGGAAATTTGGGGCTTTGTTCCTTCTTTTTTTTAAATTCAACGACAAGGTCTATGACCACAAAATTTAAGGTGGCTCACCTAGGATATTGGCACAGATTCTTGGGGATACCAGCACAGAGTCTCTGATGTCACAACCGAAAATGGCGATCCAAACTGGCAGACGGTGCTTTCTGAGCTCAAGCTGCGTGGTTCTGGAAATTCCTGGGCTTCCCACAGGCCTATGACGTCAGACTACAAGATGGTGGGCCTGGAGATATGAGCACAGGCTGCGTGATTGCTAGATTTTGCGTCTGTTTAGAATTCTGCATTGGTGAGAATTTTACAAAAATCCTTGGTTTACCCCCACTTCTATGATTGCTACAATTATGCTAACAGGTCACTTGCTGCTGAGTTTAAACTATATACTCTGCATGTAATTGTCACTGTAAGTTTGGAGTTGACATGACCTAAGTTTATAACTGTACACTTCATATGGTTACCACCATCTTGTGTAGTAGGATAGGAATGCTCTTTAATTACACTGGACAGAACCTCTTCTGTGCAGCACCCACACTCCGATGCTGTCGCACCAGGCCAAGTGCAGCAGACTCACCCATACTTCTGCCAGTGAGGACGATAAGCATCGTGCTAGAGTGTCACAAGGTTGGGCCATACCATCGGTTGAAGTGGACAGTGCCACCAGTACGACCCTGACACTGCTACTGCTACTCTACTACTACTGCTGCTGCTGTTGTTACTGTTGCTGCCTCACAGCTTACGTGCCCGGCAGAATACCAATGAGTTACCCAGGAGTCACACCACCATCATCAGGGATAGCCCAGCGTTCAAAGCCACCACACACATACTGCTGATTTAACCGTCCATTGTGAAGTCAAGAATAATAGTTTTGATTCCCATCACTGGTACGATGTTTGTGGCACTACTGCATCCACATCGCATATGATGTAAGCTGCCCGCATCTCGTGGTCGTGCGGTAGCGTTCTCGCTTCCCACGCCCGGGTTCCCGGGTTCAATTCCCGGCGGGGTCAGGGATTTTCTCTGCCTCGTGATGGCTGGGTGTTGTGTGCTGTCCTTAGGTTAGTTAGGTTTAAGTAGTTCTAAGTTCTAGGGGACTTATGACCACAGCAGTTGAGTCCCATAGTGCTCAGAGCCATTTGAACCATTTTTTGATGTAAGCTGAAACAGCGGTGATATTTGAAAATACAGACGCACACATACTTTAACGTAAATTGGTAATGGCAGGGAAATTCAAAATTCACCTAAGTTTCTAATGACCTATAGTCCACATATACATTCTCCAAAGATATCATCTTTCTCAAGGAAGATCTATGCAGTGCCTCAAGGGCCCAAAACATAGGTTCAGGTACTTTGATTGTTAAATCCACCAAGAAAAAAAAACAAAACAAATATGTGTGGGAAGGGTGAGAGCTATTAAACTACCCTCAGTGAAAGCTCCAACTCTGTCAAACGTGTCTTAATCTTATATTCATAAGAATTAAACAGACGCGTTCGAGAGCTAAACACATTTGAATTTCGATAAGGACAGAAGCTGAACTAATAAATTAAACATTTTGTCGAGGGTGGGACTTGAAGCCAGGTTGGTTGGTTGGTTGGTTAGTTGGTTGGTTGGTTGGTTTGGGGAGGAGACCAAACAGCGTGGTCATCGGTCTCATCGGATTAGGGAAGGATGGGGAACGAAGCCGGCCGTGCCCTTGCAGAGGAACCATCCCGGCATTTGCCTGGAGTGATTTAGGGAAATCACGGAAAACCTAAATCAGGATGGCCGGACGCGGGATTGAAGCCAAGTCTCCTGCTTACTAGCCACATGTGATATCCTGGCTTCAATTCACATTTCACCTGAACTTAATTTTTTCCTTCTTAAATCATCAGTATTGCCGAGGCTCTCCAATATTGGAATAGCACCCCAACTTTGTACGTAAGAGGAAATACTGCCTTTACCTCATCTGCAGATGATGTATTGATCTGATGAAATTACATTTTCATGGAGACACACGGAATCTCAACTTTATCTTCGTTAAGGATAGAAGCTGATCTCCAGGAAAATATAATTCCACTAGATCAATAGATCACTTATGCCTGAGGTAAAGGTAGGATTTCCCCATTATGTGAAAAGCTAGAGTGCTGTGCCAGTATTAGAGAGCCTTGGCAATAATGACGGTTTAAGAAACGGAACTAGAGTTAGTGTCAGGGAGGACATCGCGCTAGGAAAATACGTGCAGCTGTGGAAGCCCCAGCGCCAGGGTGGTGTATTGAATAGCATCTCTGCCTAGTAAGTAAGAGACACGTTCAATTACCGACCTTGGTACAAATTTTAATTCATTACTTCAGCTTCTGGGACTCAGTACATCTCTAGGAAAATGTGATTACAACATTTGTACTCATTTGCAGGTTGAATCGCGACTGTGAAAAACGCCGTGAGGCAGGTAAACCAGAAATAAGGAGTGGTGAAGCTGTTGACTAACCCTCAGGCGCTAGAACGGTCGAGGAGCTAGCTCCGTGTCAAAGTTTCTGACAGGTACATTCCTAACGTGCTCAGCAAAGGTGCATGGGTAGCAAAAGGAGTGTTGAAAAAGCCTAGAGGTCTTATAACGCGCCTTTGCCATTTTATTGACGCACATGTTAATGTTGCAGCCCCCCACAATCGTGCCTCAGGAAGGTGCTAAACAAGAGGACGGAAAAACCATTAACAGCCTTTGCTGCTCCGGCTCACGCTCAGCTTTCGTCCAATGGTTTTGAACAGTCTCTAGTGGTTCGACCCTGTTTACCAGAGCCAAAATTGTAGTTGCACTACGCTCCAAAAGGGTCAGACCCTAGAGTGGTTCGGAAAGGGCCAGCCAAATGTTGCACGCTGTGCAAAAGTGCGAGAGCGCAGCACAGGTGCCCACATCACAGCCAGCGGACAGAGTGGAACAGTGACCTCTGTGACCGGACGAAAAACGTAAACTCCGTCCACAGGCCCTGGCGGACCCAGCTGTACCGACCGGCCGCCGTGTCGTCCTCAGCCCACAGGCGGCGCCGGATGTGGATATGGAGGGGCATGTGGTCAGCACACCGCTCTCCTGACCGTGTGTCCGTTTCTGACACCGGAGCCGCTACTTCTCAATCCAGTAGATCCTCAGTTTGCCTCACAAGGGCTGAGTACACCCCGCTTGCCAACAGCGCTCGGCAGACCGGATGGTCACCCATCCAAGTGCTAGCCCAGCCCGACAGCGCTTAACTCTGGTGATCTGATGGGAACGGGTGTCACCACTGCGGCAAGGCCGTTGGGTCTGTGACCAGACACATATACCAAATGAGCGGCGACGGTTCCACTATTTTGCTTACGCGATACCAGGTGGACTAAACCACACCATGTCTTGCTTCTCTCTAACGACTGTGGCCTTACGTGAGACGTACTGAGAAATGGCGATTATTGTAAAAAACCAAAAAACGGGATGTTTGTGTTCTTAGTTATTTAAGCACGTCTGGGAACTGCAATTCTTCTTTACAGCAGTAGGTGGAAACTCACAGGGTGCCGCCGAATAATAGGTCGTGAGCCCAAGTTCACGAACTGGAAGTCACAACAACTCATTTTGCAAAGTCGATTGTGGTGTACTCAACAGTGAAGAACGGCAATCCAAATTAAGCGCGCTTAAATGGACGAGACACATCAACAGGTTTTTAATTTAAGTCATAACAAATGAAATCTCTTGAACCCTTCGTACGTTGTGTTACATTCGTATCTGTTTTACCGTACAAAATACTGTTTTCAGTTTTCCAGAAAGGCTATTACAGTACGTGTTCACTACGAGCAAGTTTCATAATTGCATTAATGATAGAAAGTTCCGGGAAACAATTCTCCGAAGGAGAGTTTGCAAAAGACTGTCTCATTGATACTGTAAAACTTTCGTGCTGCATGCACTTTCGTGCAGGTTTGAAGAAATCGGCCTTTCCCATCAAACAGTGACACGATGTAAAGTGTTCAGACCGGCAGTAAATAAATAAGGCTGAGAACTTTGGTGCTTCCCCTGTTGCGTCGAGCACAGCGCTGTGCGTGTAACGGAGGACGTTTTGGACTTAGTGCCTTTGTTAGGGTCTGTGACAAGTGTAGGCTTATTCCAAGACATCGAGCAAGCGATTGGTTGTGTATGTGGACTGGAATCGATTGATCTCAGTAAACACGGACTGAGCACCGGCAATGCGAGGCCATCAGAGAGGACTCACAGCACTGACGAACAAAAAGCTAGGGCACACAGTAGGAACGTTGTATGGAATTCACTGCACTCTACATGGAGAGGCGCTTTGTGCAGAATTAGTTACGTTAGAAAATGTCATGCACATTGTTGTCTGTACTGTGAACTATCCGAAAATACATGGACGTAAGGGTCGCCAGTTTCGACAGAGTACGGTGACTTACCTTACTACGCGGAAAGACGCTGGCTCAGTCGAAGTAAAATGCTGAAAAGATTTTTTTCTATTTACATTTGGCCGTGGTACATATCTTACAAAAGAAGGGGAAGAGTGAATGGAAATTAGAAGACCCTTGCTGGATATCAGACCTTGCATTTTTCGTGGACATCGCGTCTCACATGAACAGCCTGAACGTCAGTTTCCAAGGTGAAAATAATTTTATTTCTGACATAGTGGAAAAACTAAATGTTTTGATAGGAAATATGGCCTCTGGGAGAGCCAACTATCGTCTGAAAACCCTGCTCATTTCCCTGTCCTAGGTTTGTCCACGGAAGTATTAGATTTCAAGGAAGAAAGCAGAAATTGGAGTTATTTTTAAAAACCTTAATGGTTTCTGTTTGGCAACTGAGATATGTACTGTGGGTGCAATGAAACTTACTATTTACCGGTCCTCGGTCTGAATCCTTGAGTAGGAGTTCCATTCTTGCAGACTCACCTGAAACAATGAAAGAGGTACATTGTATTACAGTTTGATCGACAACAGCAGTAATAAATACAGGACAGATACTGAATGCGAGTCAATGAATAACATGAGTATTACACTGAGGAAATTTGGGTAAATTACAAAACATGGGAGAACACAGTACACACCAACTTCTACTAAGTAAAGCAGTTATCAAGTCCCATTTGGTTGTGAGTACTAACTAGACATGATTCTCCCCAGTTTGAGCCCCCCGTACTGATCGAGGTTTTCCGAATGGGTTTCCTTTGGTTATCAGGAGAATGCTAGGACAACTCCCTTCCCAAATATTCCCAATTTGGATTAGACGAAAGAAAACGTGTAGTTACGTAAAAAGATGATATATTTTGTAAGTAATTAACGACATGGTTCAAAAATGGTTCAAATGGCTCCGAGCACTATGGGACTTACCATCTCAGGTCAGCACTCCTCTAGAACTTAGAACTACTTAAACCTAACTAACCTAAAGACATCACACACATCCATGCCCGGGGCAGGATTCGAACCTGCGACCGTAGCGGTCGCGCTGTTCCAGACTGAAGCGCCTAGAACCGCTCGGCCACTTCGTCCCGCAATTAACGGCATGCAATACTACAATTATAGTTACCAGAAACTGACGTTGTTAGTGTATTTTACAGGTGTCCAGTGTTGTGTAAATGTACTGATTTCTTAGGTAGTGCGTCAATGGAATTTTTCCTCCCAAATGAAGGTACGTCGACTGGTGTGGCCGAGCGCTTCTAGGTGCTTCAGTCTGGAACCGCGCGACCGCTACGGTCGTAGGTTAGAATCCTGCCTCGGGCATGGATGTGTGTGCTGTACTTAGGTTACTTAGGTTTAAGTAGTTCGAAGTTCTAGCGGACTCAGATATTAAGTCCCATACTGCTCAGAGCCTTTTTTTTTTTTTTTTAATAAAGGTACGCAATGTTCGCGCAAACTAAGCTGACATTAGGCGCGGTGGCTGATGGGAGCAACCATAAGACGTTTTGCATTTATGGTCGCTCCTGTCAGCCACTGCACTGAGTGTCAACTTAGATTGTTCAGACAGTAACAGCAGAATGTTAGCAAGGAAGTAAAATTATAGAAAGAAAAAAGAACACCAATACAGTTGTAAAAGACAATGAAGTGTACGATAACAGGTGGTATTTCCATGACACAGATAATTACGTGATATTTCTTCGTTAACTCACTGCGACCACACGTTCTGGAAAGGTAGGTGGGGCACAGATTCGCAATTATCTTTGAATCTTGAGAAATGCAAAACTGTGCACTTCACAACACGAAAAAACATAGGATGCTATGACAATAATATCACTCCGAGTCACTGCTGGGATCGGCCAACTCAAATACCTGGGTGGAACGCTTTGTAGGGATATTAAATAGAAGGATCAGAGGGGCTCAGTCGTGGGTAAAGCAGGTGGTAGACTTCGGTCTATTGCTAGAATACTGGGGAAGTGTAAGCAGTCTACAAAGGAGATAGCTTATAAATGACTCGTTCGACCGAACCTAGACTATTGCTACAGTGTGTGGTATCCGTACCAGATAGGACCGGGATGTTGAACGTATACAGAGAAGGGCAGCACGAATGGTCACTGGTTTGCTTAACCGATGGGAGAGAGTCACAGAGATACTGAAGGAACTGAACTGGAAGACCCGTGAAGACAGACATGAACTATCCCGAGAAAGTCATGAACAAACTTTCAAGAACCGGCTTTCAGCGATGACTCTAGGAATATACTAAAATCTCTTAGGTATCTCTCACTTAGGGATCGTGAGAATAAGATTAGAATAATTGCTGCACGGGCGGCTGGAGTGGCCTAGCGGTTCTAGGCGCTACAGCCTGGAGCCGCCCGACTGCTACGGTCGCAGGCTCGAATTCTGCCTCGGGCATGGATGTGTGTGATGTCCTTAGGTTAGTTAGGCTTAAGTAGTTCAAAGTTCTAGGGGACTTATGACCTCAGAAGTTAAGTCCCATACTGCTCAGAGCCATTTGAACCATTTTTTTTTTTTTTTGCTGCACGGACAAAAGGCATTCAAATAATCGTTACATACGTGAATGGACCGGGGAGAAACCATAATAACTGGTACAATGGGTCGTATCCTCTGCCACGCACCTCACAGTTATTTGCACAGTATAGATGTCGATTTAGCTGTATAAACGTGAGACTTCGTCTTGGAATTCCTTGGAACATCGTTGTAGGCGGTTATTGTTGGTCTAGCTGCGCTCTAATAATCATCACGCAATTATCACGGAATTATCTTACATCTAACACGAAATTACCTACCAGTGTCTGTAATACTTGACCATCTTATAAAACTCCATCTTTAATTGTAACATAAAGATTGTTACATTTCTATTTGTAGCTCATCTTGTTCATATGATGTTTTTAACTGGCTGAAATGTTTCCATGTTAGAGGGTGAAAAAAATTGTAAGTGTAAATTTATCACGAATATACCCTTTACCTTATACAAAGAGGGGCGATGTGAACACTTACAGATATGCTTAACTGGTGAGAGACTGTAACACAAATGTGGAGTAATCTTAAAGTTGCGCTTACTGAAAGAATGACCCCGTTTATTTGTTCAGAATCTCCGTATAAAATTTCAAGAACCCTTTTATGCGCAAAAGCTACATATTTTCTTCATCCCGACGCGTGTCAATACCTTGATTAAAATAACTTTGTGATTGATTCAATGCAGTAGCAGGAAGACGCGCTGTCAGTATGCAAAGTTACAAAACAGGGGAGACAGCGAACACGCGGCGCTCGAGGAAGAATTGCGATTGGCTGGCGTCTGACGCCCCACCACACGCCACTGCTGAACCAGGAATCACGAAGTTATTTTAATGGAAGTATAGTTCGAAGAGACCACATATTTCAAACCAGAAAAATAACGGCTCTCACAGATGTGTATGAGCTGGCACAACTCACACGCTTCATACGTGAATGGAAAGAGATGAAACGTTGATATTCAGTTTGTTTAAAAGACTGTCGCATATTCCTAGCGCTTATAATTAAATAGGGTGATTCAGTTGTCCCTACCGATTTCGTTTCATGCAACCGGTTTTTTTAGATCTGGCCTAAAAAAACCTAACGGAAGACTTTCATATTCTCTCGCTCGCTACGCGCAAACTATTAGTCCCTAAAAATCGCTGGAGGCCACGGTTTTCGAGTTATTCCAGAAAAAAGTGCAAAAGTGACCTTCAAACTCACCTCTGTCACACAGTCACTTCCCAACAGTCAGAATTTCTAGTATGTTGTTCACGGTATTTCCTTCTGCCACTGTACAAAAATTTCCGACTGCACGGATTATTCCCGATTTACGACCTTTTCCGTTTCTATTGATTGAGCCACTACGCCACCAGCGTAGTCTGCTGTTTCATTAACATTATTAATTTAAACGTACCCCTGAGGGTAACGAAGCACAACACGACTTTTGTAAGCATTACGCTAAAACTGATTGCGCTGTCAATTCGGTCCATACTTCACCCTTACAAGCAAGCACAATGGTTCCGTAGTCATAAGGCATGAAGAATACCGTAATTTTTTATTTTAAGCTGTTAAATTTCAAAAAACTGTTGGGTGAAATTTCACAAAACTGTTAGGTGAAATTTATACAAAAGCCAATTTTAAAATTTGTAAGAGCTCGTCTTGTAAGTAGGCTGTTTAGGTTTTCTTATTGGTAACGCCACGTAGCGCTCTGTATGAATATCACTGGCTGTGCTGTGTGCAGTCTGTCGCTAGTTTGCATTGTTGTCTGCCATTGTAATGTTGGGCAGCTGGATGTTAACAGCGCGTAACGTTGCGCAGTTGGAGGTGAGCAGCCAGAAGTGGTGGATGTGGGGAGAGAGATGGCGGAGTTTTGAAATTTGTAAGACTGGATGTCATGAACTGCTATGTATATTATGATTTTTCAACACTATTAAGGTAAATACATTGTTTGTTCTCTATCAAAATCTTTCATTTGCTAACTATGCCTATCAGTAGTTTGAATCTTTTATTTAGCTGGCAGTAATGGCGCTCGTTGTATTGCAGTAGTTCGAGTAACGAAGATTTTTGGTGAGGTAAGTGATTTGTGAAAGGTATAGGTTAATGTTAGTCAGGGCCATTCTTTTGTAGGGATTTTAGAAAGTCAGATTGCGTTGCGCTAAAAATATCTTATGTCAGTTTAAATACAGTCATGTATAATTGTTCTAAGGGGAAGTTTCAGTCTAACCTGGTGGCGTAATAAGGCCAGTCAGTGGAGACCAAAAAAGGCTGGATATTTTTGTACACTGGTAGCTGGGAGTGTCACGAACAACGTACAAGAAATCCTGATGGTGGAGGCTGAATGGTGGAGTGTGGGTGCGTTTGAAGGTAACTTTTGTATGTTTCTTCTTGAATAACTCGAATGTACTGCCTCTAGCGAAAACGTATTCCAGCACAAAATTTAACTACATTAGATCAATATAAATAAAAATCAGTTGACGTTATATGGAAGACCATCACTTGAGGACGGCTCGACCGATATCGCTAATTTTTGTTGTTATTGTTCGGTTTGTAGCGGTATGGACAAGATCTGTATGAAAGAAAATTTTTGGAAATCCACGCGAAAGTGTCAAATTTTTATGATATTTTTGTATGAAAATCTCAATGAAAAAATGTGGCGTTCAGTTTGACGGTTCTGCTGTCACATGTATTCATAAAAAAAAACTCATTGGATATTGATATTTTGCCGAAAAGAGTACAACTGAAAGCGATATTTCATCGTGCTATCGGTGGTGATAAAATATTTGGCATGTTGCAAAGATTGAATTTCAGTTCGTGGTAATTTGGTGTGTTGAAAACATTTAGTTGACTTCAGTTTGTGGTTTATTTCTTTCGAAAATATCGGTCGGCGTAGGCCGTGCGCAGGCCAAATACATGATAGTAGAGCCAATGAGACTGACGTAGAGCGTGGACACAGTTTGGAGGCAAGTGGAATTTGACTTTCTCAAGCACGTTCCATTATGCCTCCCGAACAATAAAATCCGATTTATTCCCTTTCACTGAATTCATGATCTCACTGAAATTGTTTTGTTTCAATTCACACATATTCAGGGAAAGATTCGGTTGGATGAATCCATCCTCGACCAAATGACTGACTTTTTTACCCATTTATTTTTAGTCTCTATGCCCCATCAAGATTCCGTTTGCAATAAGAAAACATAAGGTCAGAGAAAGTGGGGACGAGGAGATGCACGGAGAAGGGGGAGAAAATGGATATAAAGAAGGTGAAGAAGAATATGATCAGGGACAAGGAGAAGGGATAAGAGATGTACAGGGAGTGGGAGAACGTGATGGACAGAATTAGGGGAAGGGGGAGGAGATGGACAAAGGGAGTGGGAAGGGGGAAAGATAGAGGGGAGGGGGGCAGAAGGAGATAGTGACTTAAATCCAATTTCCATAGATATTTAGCAACTGCGAGTATTGCCAGGTTTGCTAGTTTCCTATAAAAAGATCCTGTTCAGCATTTCTGTTTCACTAATAGTTCCCGCGTAGCGAGAGGGAGAATATGAAAACCTAACGCGTGGTTTGTGAAGGCCAGGAATAACATTGCGGGTTGCATAAAAACGATGTCTGTAGGGGCAGCTGTTTCACCCTGTATGTCTGGAAGTCAACACTTATTCAGATATGCGTCGTTTTATTTCTGACGCGTAACGTGTAATATTCGATGGAGTAGGCGGTGTTACTGTTGCGGTTAACTGCGCTCGTCTAAATGGATGCATAAATTTAGACAATACTGTCCGTGGCGCGCACAGATCTGGTGCTATATATTGGTTCAAGCAACAGTCGAGATCGCACTATCATTTGTTTATTACGACTGGTTTCGGCTTATGTTAAAGCCATCCTCAGATCGTGATGTCACGTGAAAAACGAGGAGCAGCCAGCACCAGGTGGCCCAAAAGTCTGAGGATGGGCTTAACGTAAGTCTAAACCGGTCATAGTAAACCAATGTTAGTGCGATCTCGATTGTTGTTTTAAACAAACGATTGGTTGCAATTTCTAACACAGTGATGGTGACGTTGACACCAGTCATTGCCATGCTACAATCCGTTACATCAGTCAGTTGATGCTGTGCTGCCAACGCTGATGAACATTAAATATATATAATTAAAAAACAGTCCTGATCGCAAATTTCTTTTAATCGGAGTGACCGGTTTCAATCCTTAAGGATCATCTTCAGACTCTGAAATGACATACGTACAGATAGAGGGATCCATATACTATCGTATATACACTGAAATACAATTACAAACTACATATTCTCAGAACGGCAGGTGGATTTCCATGGAGCAAGCTGCGCCGACCCACGATGCTGAATTGACTGCTAAATGGATAGACAGGGAATGGTCTTAAATAGCACTAGACCCGCTCACCGTTCTGTGTATGGCATCAGTGGTAACCAATCAGAAGTATAGTGGGTACTATTAGCATATATATGTATTCATGGTTAGCGTGTGGTTATCTTACAGCGCTCACGAGAACGGCAACTGCTGAGGGATATGAACAAATTCTACAGCAAAGTTTACTAGTGTGTATCAGCACGACAATAGACGATATAGTAAAGCCGCAAGAGGAGTCTATTGGTAACAACCATAAGCCTTATTTTGTGTAAGATATTTCTGAGAATGTGGGTTTTGAGCACAGCATTGTAGGGTAGTGAGACGTGGACAGTGGGAATACCGGAACAGAAGAGAATCGAATAATTTGAGATGTGGTGCTACAGCAGAGGTTTGAAAATTAGATGGACTGATAAGGTAAGGAATGAGGAGGTTCTGCGCAGAATCGAAGAGGAAAGGAGTATATGAAAATATGGTCAAGGAGAAGGGACAGTATGATATGATATCTGTTAAGAAATAAAGGACTCACTTTTATCTTAGTAGAGGGAGCTGTAGAGGGTAAAAACTGTGGAGGAAGACAGAGATTGAAATACATCCAGCAAATAATTCAGGACGTAGGTTACAAGTGCTGCTCTGAGAGGAAAATACTGAC
The DNA here is from genome assembly GCF_023864275.1 of Schistocerca cancellata. NCBI lineage: Eukaryota > Metazoa > Arthropoda > Insecta > Orthoptera > Acrididae > Schistocerca > Schistocerca cancellata. The sequence continues at coordinate 90,210,744 of NC_064637.1, read as the reverse complement.
TCAACAGAGGCAATCGTGGCAGGCCGCTTCAAACCAGTCAGAAAAGTGATGACTCATATAAGTAAATAATCAGCTTTCATTCAATCGAGTATGAACAACCCACAAGTTTCCGTTTCACCACACGCAAGAGTATATAAGCATACCTAGCCGCAGAGTAAGTCGTGAATAATCAATACCGAAATAGCTTAACCACATAACGTACGCTTCACAGCGACAAGTAACTGAAACGGTCTCACCCAATTCTTTCATCGATGTAGAACCTCCACATCTGTACGGAACGCCATCAGACTTGGCCAATCTCAGCAGTCGGAACTCAGAACAGCATTCTTCGACACAGAAATACAACGGCGAATTCTGTTTCAAACAATGTCATCCTCGTGGTTTCCGACCAGCGAAGGTGTAACGTTGTTGCTTTAATTTGCTATGAAAGCGGTACTGATAGCCAATACAAGCGGGTTAAAAGCTGTGAGCTATCTGAGGAAGTTAACCTTCCATTACTGCGCAACTGTTTCACCAGGTATCCAGTCTAGCTTACCAAATTCCCAACCAGACTAACATTAATTATAATCTTTTAATAGTCATACGACTACCGGTGATATATATACAAAAAAGAGAATTTAAATAAAAAGAAATAAATCAGTTTATATTTGGAAATTTATTTCAACATTGATCATTGAAATTTCAGCATATTAAACTTGAGTGGTAACTAAGCTGGTGCCTTATTTAGGATTGTGAAAATGTGAGATTTTAATCTCATGGAACACTTCAAATATGGAGCCAAGATTGGGAGACTGCATACAACACTGAATTCATAAAATAACACACGAAGAACGTTGAAACATATGCAAGAGGAAATTAACCACAACCAACCGATTCAAATTTCACCCAAATAAATTACGTTCGTAGCACAATCCTGTCCGTCATGTAATTACCACACACTGGTATACTAAATTCATACTAACTCCCTGTGAAATCTTCCCGAAAAGAGTAGCTGAGGGCTACTTTGATGATTACACCACATGCTTCTCGTGGTCAACTTGGTTTACACAAAGCGTGTAACTCCACAATAATTTTGATAATTGAAATAAATTAGATCGAAAAGCAATTTACAAAAGAAAAACCTCGAACTGGTTACTAATGGCTTACTATTAACCTGATGGGTCAAACAATTATATAAGCACGTGGTACTGGTCTCACAAAGTACACCCCACGTCGGTTGAACATAAAGAAAAGTTGCTATATTGAAAAATATTGTCAAGACGAGACGTTATAATCTCACGCACACTCGCATTTAAGATTGATGATCTTAGTTCGAGTTCCTGATCAACACGTGGTTCCACTTTACTCACAAAGTAGTGACAAAGCAACTACCGGAATATATTCTGAACTTCACACTCGAATTATACTGCGCTGCAATTTAAGATAACATTAGATATTTTAGAGCTAAACCTGAAATAAAGGTGATTAAATTTTCAGTTAGGCTGAACTTAAGTAATCCATTGTCCTACGGACTTAGCAGACACGCGCTTAGCCGGAGATCTTACCACTTCAGACGCTCGCCGCGGACAGACTGCCCTGGTCCCTCCTTGAGGGTGGCTCCCAAATACAAACGGAAGTGGCCAGAGGGGCAGCTCCCTATACCAGCATGACAAGGGACGGACAGAACCATACTAACAATAGAAACCTCTTTGCGTTTAGAAAGCGTAGCTACCTCTTCCGACGTTGGTCCTACTGTTCTCTAGCAGACATGCTTGTCTGATATCATCAAGCGTGCGAGTAGAAACACATTTGCTCATTCATCCTCTCACACAGAAGGGAAGGGGGATGACAGTATCTTATCATATATAGTATATAAAAGAGAGCGGATGGAGGTTCCGTATGAGACTGTGTGACATGAATTACATATAAACTGTGTTTTAAAGTGTAGTAGTGTGACAGATCGTTCTTGTTTATGTGTAAAAGTAACACGTTCCACTACTCAGTCTCCTCCCAGATAGTCAGAAACGCCACAGTAAATTTAGAAGAGGAATTTATGCCGTAAATGACAACAGATTTAAGAAATTGACATGAAAGGAATCCAACAGAGACCTTTCAAAGGCTTCACGTAGATCGAAAAACAGACTTCCCAAAGATGCGAAATCGCCTCAGCAGCCACCCGAGAGAAGTTCCTCGCAGTTCTTAAATCGATTAATAGAAGCTGAGAGGTAAGCCTAAAGAATTGCGAAGAGAAATGTTGCAGTGCACTAAAAGCCAATTACTACGGAAGAAATTGAAGTGAGGGATGAAAAGGCTGCTTTAAACTCGTGCCGAGTCATTTCCTATTTTGCGTTTGCAGGACAACTTTCCACGACCATGAAACGTAACGAATAATGTTGGTCAGTTCTGTGATAAGAGCTACAACTAGAGATGGGAGGGCACAGGTGAAAACAACTAAACTTGGCGTGTGAAAAAAATAATAACAACAACAAAGAAAAGAAAAGTAGTGAAATACGAGCGGCTCTGCCGTACGGAAGTTGCCTCCGGCAAATGAGGCATTGCTCTGTGGATGAAGATAGCAGCGCAGAGATTTCGTGTATCACATCCGCGCGCTGGGGTCATATTTCGTGGGATTAAGTGAAAATATCTGCCGGTACGAGAAGCGGCAATAAATCTGTCTGCTTAGCTCGAATTTATCGCTGCTGAGCCAACCGTGGCCTTTGCGACGGTGTTTATGTTGGTCGGTTATATCCTTTACAAATTGTGCAGGATTAGCGTTCTTGACTATGATCTTACAGTTAGTGCGGCCGCGTAAAGATGATGTTTCCTGCCAGACGTTCTCTGTTGCCAGTGGCCAGAAAGATGGTATAAAGATACTGAGTCTTGGCGCAAGTTTCAAAGCGTGAGAAGAATTAATTTTATACGTAATTATCACAGTGGGGTTTGGAAGCTGGAAGGCTGAAATGAGTACAAAAAATGTAATCAAGGTACAGTAACATACAGAAACTGTTAATAAGGTTTCAGGATGGTACGGTAATGGGCATCAGTGCTCAGCATTCATTACATGCATGAGAGGTTCTCTAATCTTGTGTTTGAAACGCTTGAGTCATTACTTTCGCCAGCCACTGTGGCCGAGCGGTTCTAGGCGCTTCAGTCCGAAACCGCCCTGCTGCTACGGTCGCAGGTTCGAATCCTGCCTCGGGCATGGATGTGTGTGATGTCCTTAGATTAGTCAGGTTTAAGTAGTTCTAAGTTCTAGGGGACTGATGACCTCAGATGTTAGTCCCATAGTGCTTAGAGACATTTGAACAATTTTTCAGTAATTTCAAGTTGGTTGTTTGTGCCAGTACAACTATTTGAAATGCTAAAGATACATGTGTGATCAAGAACGAAGATTGACAAAAATCGTTGTCGAAAATAATCGCGTTCATCGAGTTTCAATCGTCTATCACACTGAGGTGACGGAAAGACATGGGATAGCGTACGCACAAATACAGATGGCAGAAGCATCGCGCACACATGGTATAAAGGGGCAGTGCTTGGAGGAGCTGTCCTTTGTTCTCAGATGATTTATGTCAAAAAATTTCCTACATGGTTATGGCCACTCGACGGGAATTAATAGACATCTAACGCGGAATAGTATATGCAAATGATTAGCTTGTCAGAGCACTCACACAAGGTTGGCGCGGTGGCGACACCTACAACGTGCTGAGATGAGCAAAGTTTCCAACCGATTTCTCAAACACAAACAGCAGTCGACCGGCGTTGCCTGGTGGAACGATGTTGTGATGCCTCGTGTACGGAGGAGAAATGCGTACCATCATGTTTCCGACTTTGATAAAGGTCGGATTGTAGCCTATCGCGAGTGCGGTTTATCGTATCGCGACATTGCTGCTCGCGTTGGTCGAGATCCAATGACTGTTAGCAGAATATGGAATCGGTGGGTTCAGGAGGGTAATACGGAACGCCGTGCTGGATCCCAACGGCCTCGTATCACTAGCAGTCGAGATGAGAGGCATCTTATCCGCATGGCTGTAATGGATCGTGCAGCCACGTCTCGATCCCTGTGTCAACAGATGTGGACGTTTGCAAGACGACAACCATCTGCACGAACAGTTCGACGACGTTTGCAGCAGCATGGACTATCAGCTCGGAGACCATGACTGACGCTGCATCACAGACAGGAGCGCCTGCGATGGTGTACTCAACGACGAACCTGGGTGCACGAATGGCAAAACGTCATTTTTTCGGATGAATCCATGTTCTATTTACAGCATTTTGATGGTCGCATCCGTGTTTGGCGACATCGCGGTGAACGCACATTGGAAGCGTGTATTCGTCATGGCCATACTGGCGTATCACACGGCGTGATGGTATGGGGTGCCATTGGTTACAGTCTCGGTCACCTCTTGTTCGCATTGACGGCACTTCGAACAGTGGACGTTACATTTCAGGTGTGTTACGGCCCGTCGCTTTACCCTTCATTCGATCCCGGCGAAACCCTACATTTCAGCAGGATAATGCACGACCGCGTGTTGTAGGTCCTGTACGGGCCTTTCTGGATACAGAAAATGTTCGACTGCTGCCCTGGCCAGCACATTCTCCAGATCTCTCACCAACTGAAAACGTCTATTCAATGGTGGCCGAGCAACTGGCTCGTCACAATACGCCAGTCACTACTCTTGATGAACCGTCGTATCGTGTTGAAGCTGCATGGGCAGCTGTACCTGTACACGCCATCCAAGCTCTGTTTGACTCAATGCCTAGGCGTATCAAGGCCGTTATTGCGGCCGGAGGTAGTTGTTCTGGGTACTGATTTCTCAGGATCTATGCACCCAAATTGCGTGAAAATGTAATCACATGTCAGTTCTAGTCTAACATATTTGTCCAATGAATACCCGTTTATCATCTGCATTCCTTCTTGGTGTAGCAATTTTAATGGCCAGTAGTGCAGTTAGAGTTAGACGCATGAGACTTTCTATTTCGTAAATCGTTAAAGAATTCAGCATTCCGAGTTTCACAGTGTCAAGATCGTATCGATAATACAAATTTGAGGCATTGCCTCGCACCACGGGCAACGCAGTGGCTGACGGCTTTCACGTAACAACGGAGAGGAGCCACGTCTGCGTAGAGTGTCAGTGCTGACAGACAAGCAACACTGCGTGAAATAACCGCAAAGTCAATGTGGAACGTATGACAAACGTATCCTATAGGACAATGCGGCGAAATTTGGAGTAAATCGACTATGCCAGCAGATGACTGACGCGAGTGCCTTTGGTAACTGCGCGCTATCGCCTGCAGCGCCTCTCCTGGGCTCGGACTATATCTGTTGTACCCCAGAGGAGTTGAAAACCGTGGTCTGGTCGGATGATTCCCGATATGAGTTGGTAAGAGCTGATGGTAAGGTTCGAATGTGGCGCAGATCCCATTAAGACAAGGACCCAAATTGTCAACAAGGTACTGTACTAGCTGGTGGTGGCTCCAACCTGGTGTGGGCTGTGTGTACATGGAATGGATTGGGTCCTCCGGATGTTGGGCTACTTGGCGACATTTGGAGCTGCTGACGGACTGCTGGACTTTGTGGCCGAGCTGTTCTAGGCGCTTCAGTCTGGAACTGCGCTGTTGCTGCGGTCGCAGGTTCGAATCCTGCCTCGGGCATGAATGTGTGTGAAGTCCTCAGGTTAGTTACGTTTAAATAGTTCTAAGTCTATGGGACTGGTGACCTCAGATATTAGGTCCCAAAGTGCTCAGAGCCATTTGAACCATTTGTTCACAGATTTCGTGTTCTCAAACTATCAAGGATTTTTATGAAAGATACCTCGCCGTGTCACCGGTCCACAGCTATTCGCGATTAGTTCGAAAAACATTCTGGACAGTTCGAGCGAATCATTTGGCCTCTGAAATGGCCCGACAGAAGTCCCATCGACCATTTACTTGACACACTCGAATGGTCAATTCATGCACAAAATCCTGCACCGCCAACACTTTCGCAACTATTGACAACTGTAGGGGCAGCATGGTTCCATATTTCTGCAGGGGACTTCGAAAGACTTTAGAAATCCATGCCACGTCGAGTTGCGCCCGGACAAAGGACGTCCGTCATGGTGTTAGGAGGTATCCCATTGCTTTTGTAATCTCAGTGTATTTCTAAGATATCACACATCAAACTGAAGGTAAAATTGTCTAATTTTTCTTACAAACGTTCAGTATGTGTACGTTCATAATATGACACATACCAGACCTAAAAGCCAATTCTTCCCACATTTTGGTTAACAAGTACAGTGTAAGAATCAATAGCCTCGGCAGTTCTGTGTCCCTATTCTGGCCAATCACTAGACGATGACGAAACGATCTTTTGTAAAATCACATGGCGTGAGGTCAGTTGAACTTGGAGACCAGCAGAAAAGAGCTCCGTTGTATTGACCATTACGACCAATCAAAGTGCCAGGGAGTTCGACGTTCAACCACTCTCGTTTGGAGAGATGCCAGTATGTAGGGTTCCATCTTTTTGCCAAATAAAGATTTCAGTTTTTCACCTTCTAATTCGGAAAACAGCCATTCTTGCAAACATATCCAGATAAACTACCCTCGTTACGACAGCAAAAATGTGTAAGTTGGTGGATATTCACCTTTCCATTTAAATGAAAGGTTGCATCTCTGAACACCATTCGGTCAAGAACACGATCTCCCCAATGCAATGCCTAACTTTCAAGGTTGTTGCGTGCTCCCCCCCCCCCCCCCCCCCCACTACCGCTCCCGATCTGGCTTTCTGCATGCACCAACGATAACCAGTATGGACGCATGTAAGAAGTGTGCTGAAACTTTCCACACAGGAGTGTTTGGCAACTGGAGTTGAAGACTTCCCTAACTGACTTCTTAGATCTACGAAGGTAAAATCGTCGTCAGACATTTTACACACACAGCCGATCGTTTGGAACTGACCATACCATCGGCCGATGTTTTCCCGACAAGTGGGATCACAATTGACTTTCAAAAATGTTCAAATGTGTGTGAAATCTTATGGGACTTAACTGCTAAGGTCATCAGTCCCTAAGCTTACACACTACTTAACCTAAATTATCCTAAGGACAAATATACACACCCATGCCCAAGGGAGGACTCGAACCTCCGCCGGGACCAGCCGCACAGCCCATGACTGTAGTGCGTAACACCGCTCGGCTAATCCCGCGCGGTACAATTGACTTTAAACGAAATGGTCGTTGCACTGATACTACAGGTTCGCTCTTAACAAGGTGTAGGCTATAACTGCTCAACACTGACCACTCCGAATATGTGGCGCAACAAGCGGGAGAAACAACAAAGCATTACTCGCCCATGCGCTTACCCAAAATTGTTTAACATACATTTTAATTGTGACCTCGGGCCAACACTTTTCAACTCTATTTTTAACGCTATTACAGTTTATAACTGGGCCATTCTTTTATGAACACTGTGTACACTTCTCGACATTAAAATTAAAGCACCATGTAGACGGCATGCAGTGGAACTCTAAGCGGCAAGAAGTATGCCATATTCTAGGATAAGCAAATGATAAAAACTTCAACACAACCTAATGAAGTAGATACGGTAACATCATCATAAGGATAGATTATTCATCCGGTTTCTCATTTCGAAATCAAATTTGAATGGCGGTTGTTCGTGGAAACACCCCGTCACGCACGCTGTATGAGGAGGAAAGTCTGTCAGTGGCACCATGACCCTCATACGAATATGGAATTGAGGCGCTGAGAACCATAAGGACCTAAGTCTTCCATCATCAGCCCATATGGAAGTGAATATCAGAGACATTGGTGCGACCTTTTTTCCTGAACGTTCATAAAGAACTCTTTACCTTGAAGTTTGAACCTATATACCAGAAACTTTTTCACGTCTTCGTTGCCCTGAAACCTCTTCCCACGTAATGCCTCCTTCAGTCCGCCTGCCCGGGTGGCCGAGCGGTTCTAGGCGCTACAGTCCGGAACCGCGCGAACGCTACGGTCGCAGGTTCGAATCCTGCCTCGGGCATGGATGTGTGTGATGTCCTTAGGTTAGTTAGGTTTAAGCAGTTCTAAGTTCTAGGGGACTGATGATCTCAGATGTTAAGTCCCACAGTGCTCAGAGCCATTTGAACCATTTTTTCCTTCAGTCCACCAAACAAATGAAAATCACTAGGTGCTAAATCAGGACTATAAGGGGGATGAGGCAGTACTTCCCAGCCCATTTTGTCGATGGTTTCACGGGTTAGTTGGGCAATATGAGGATTTGCGTTGTGTTGTTGGAGAATCTCTCTCTGAGGTCCACGACGTCTTTCTCTCATGGCTGGCTTCGCCTTGTTTAAAAACAAATCCGAGTAGTATTGGCTATTCATTGTACGCTGCTCTTCGAGATAATTATAAAAAAACTGGAACTTCAGCATCCCAGAAGACCGTCAACATGAGTTTTTTTTTCTGGTACTTGGCTTCTGAATTTTTTTCTTGACAGGTGAGTTGGTTTGCTTCCACTCCATGCTTTGTCTTTTTGATTCTGGCTCATAATAGTGAACTCGAATTCCATCACAAGCTCAAATGTTGTTGAGGAAGCGCTCACCTCCTCTTTCATAACGTTCCTTTAGCTCTGTACACACTCTCAACCTTGTTTCCTTGTATATCCGGGACAACTCCTTTGGGATCCATCTTCCACATATTTTTCAGTACTTCAGCTTGTTATAAATAATGTTATGAACTGTACCATTACTAACTTGAACCTTATTAACTATCATTTCCAGAGTCACACGGCGGTCAGCAAGAATAATGTCATCAATTCGACTTTCAAGTGAGAGAGTTGAAAACTGCAACTGGTCGTCCAGAACGGTGTTCGACAGTGACTGAGTCGCGACCATTTTTGAACTGCTCTACGCACTTGTAAAAATTTGCGCGAGTCATGCAACCTTCACCGTGAACTTCAGACATTCTACACAACATATTCTGTGGTTGCCCCCCTTCAGCTAGTAAAAAACGAATTACAGAACGGTATTCAACTAATGTGGACGTTTCAAGAGGATTCGCAATCTTGAAACGTATTTTTGAGGTTATAAACAGAACAATGTTGATACATCAGCTGATCAGGGCTCATCCCAGTGATGCCAACTTAAAGCCATAAAAGTAGCAAACGTGTCCTACTAATAGTTTTTTTCCAGACCAATTTGTCTATTAATGAACCAGATGATTATGACCACCTGCTTAATAGTTTGCTTGTCTGTATTTGGAACCAAAAACATCAGCGATTCTGCCTATCAGGGTCCCGACTGTTCATTGGTAGGTTTGTGGAAGTATGTGCATTAGATGTCTACGCACAGGTCATGTAAATCTCGTAAATAACGGACCGCTGATTTGGGTACTTGGTGATGGTGCCCGATAGCGAACGAGATGGTTTCCATTGGATTTTCATCAGGTGAATTTGGTCACAAAGGCATCACAACATTAGTTCAGCATTATGTCCCTCGTACCACTGTAGCACAGTTATGACTACGAGACGCAAACAATTATACTGGTGAAGGATAACATCAAGCGTGAAGGGACGCAGGTGGTTCGCAGCTGTCAGCGTATTTTCGATTCGCATGCAAACGCAGGAGAATGTCTCCTACGGCATAATACTGCTCCCACGAGCCTACGTCCGTGGCGCGCTACCCCTTTCAAGCTGCCGTTCATCTCGATGACGGCGTTTGTGGAAATCAGTAATTTTTGATTACCCATTATTTGCATTCATACTCTCTGGACTCCCATTCGGGAGGACGGCAGTTCGACTGCCTGACCCGCAACTGAGATTTAGGATTTTCATAGTTTCCCTGCAGCATATACAGCGAAAAGCAGAACGTTGTCTTCTAAACAGGTCACGGCTGATTTCCTTCCCCTTCAATTCCCCCAACCGAACATTAAAACAAGCCACTTACCAACCTGTGGGATAAAACTAATCATGTCTACAAGATAAGGTGTAGTAGATGTAAGTGCAGACACATATTTTTATATGCGATATCTTAATGTTTACTCAAATCAGTGTGCTGAATGTTTTTTCTGTGTGTCGAACAGTCTTACCACAACACGTCACGAACTGTATGACCCGATAATTTTTATTTTGGTCAAAGCTACAATTACGGTAAATTGTTTGAACGATGCTGCCGCCGTTTGACTGTAATAATTTTTACTTTATTGCAATATGATTAGGTTTTAGCCTTAGGTCATTTTCAAGTGCAAAGAAGTTATTTATAAGCCTTCTAACATGTAAATATTTTTTTTTAAACTTGAAAATGGCCTTAGGCCGAAATCTGGATCAATAAAATAAAAGTCATTACAGTCAAATTTATATGGGAGCTGATGTTTTCCGCATGGTCGTAACGGCATCACTAAGTGGTTTACGCCTGTCAATAGAGACAACCGTTTTGCATCCATGCATCCATACTTCAACATCTGACCTGCTGCCCAGGGGAAAATAAGCGTTAATGGCTTGCTCCTGCCGCATATGCTTAGAGGTTCTATCCAACTTAAAAACATAGGACTTTTAATAATCACAATTATTAATCTGCAAATGAGGTAGATACTGACGTAATGTTGTTCAATACACTGTCGCGTCCCAGCACAGTTTTGTAGTGCAATAGGAACGTCGACGACAATCTGAGGGATGCTGGGGTGTCCACCTCTGTTGTCGGAGATGAGAGGGAGAAAGCTCTCCGAGATAGGAACTGTGGTTATTGGTTGCAGTGGTAATCTTTTAGGACTAATGGCTGGATAGCTATGCTGAAGAGTTCACTATTTATTTAAGTAATTCATTTATTATCTCTTTGATAACTTATAAAAGAGGTGCCAGTTCCTAACCCCTTATTTAATAATTATCGGGCTCAATTTCATCAACAGGCCACTCGACTAAGCTTACAAGAGACAATTACTATTCCGTAAATGTCCTTGTTAATTACGAAACTACAAATGCTATCTATTCCTTGAGACAAAGACAGATTGTAGGTGTTCAAAGCTATTCACCAGAATAGATAATGATTACTCATCTTGCAGCTGATGTGCGTGCCACCAGATCTGATCACCGACTTCTCGCTGAGAATATTACTTCTACTGCTGCTGCCTGGCGTAACTACACGGTGGCTCCTCGCTAGTCGATCATACTACTGCTCTCTGACTTTTGCTTACATACCGCTCTAAGTCGTGGCAGACCTATAGTATCCGTTCGGGATATTTCCATTAGCTGGCTCCTTCGACGCGTAAACACTTTAATGTTCGATTTCTCTTATAGGTTTCCACTCGATGTTACTTACGTATACCGGAAAACTTCCTTTAGCGTCAGGACTTGTGACTCTTGGCGCAGTCTCAAATAGATCCATCACGTCTTTAATCCGTGATCCGACTTGCTACTTGATGTCCCTACTTTACGTAACATATGGTAAACTTCTGTTGACGACTCACTGCGGTTCAGATGGTGTGTTATTGAGCGTGTGTCGATCTTACGCGTCTTATCTCTCTTCCCTTCACAAATATCTTCCACTATGGTTTCCCAGTTCTTAAACTCTGATACTTCTAATTTCATGAAGTTACAGTTCTTCTACTTTCATTCGACCTGACAAGTATTGCCTATTAAATTTATTCTCGCGACTGGACAACACGGTCCTCAGTCATCACACCCTGTTTCCATGCGAGTTGTACATTGTCGAAACGGCAAATCTGTACTTGTCAAAAGATGGTGGATCTCACTGGGTGAGTAGGAATTGGTTCTCTCTAAACCGTGCAAAGTGTGCTGGCTGCATGCTGAATTTTGTGGTCAGAATCTTCCAGACTTACGTAGGTGCTGGAGACTTTCCAGTGATGTGAAGTGTGGTGGAGTGAAGGTGCAGTGCTGCACAGGAGCAACGTGGCTTGTGTCTGAACTGCGTGAATAGAGCCGGCCGGGGTGGCCGAGCGGTTCTAGGCGCTACAGTCTGGAACTGCGCGACCGCTACGGTCGAAGGCTCGAAACCTGCCTCGGGCATGGATGTGTGTGATGTCCTTAGGTTAGTTAGGTTTAAGTAGTTCTAAGATCTAGGGGACCGATGAGCTCAGATGTTAAGTCACATAGTGCTCAGAGTCATTTGAACCATTCGTGTGAATCGACTCAAATGTGATTCTGGTGAGCCTGTTTCAAGTTACGTTTACAAAATGGTTCAAATGGCTCTGAGCACTGTGAGACTTAACATCTACGGTCATCAGTCCCCTAGAACTTAGAACAATTTAAACCTAACTAACCTAAGGACGTCACACAACACCCAATCATCACGAGGCAGAGAAAATCCCTGACCCCGCCGGGAATCGAACCCGGGAACCTGGGTGCGGGAAGCGAGAACGCTACCGCACGACCACGAGCTGCGGACTTACATTTACAGCCCTTTGCTTGCGTGCTCTCTAACGTCCCGCGTGGGAGGTATAGGCGCACGCGCCCACCACCTGTCGAGGCAACCTTTACTGCCGTTCCGGAGAGGACAGAAAACTGCTAGGACCACGGAGTCAGAAGCAATTAGGCCGCTTACAACGGGAAGTTTTTTCTTGTGCGGCGCTACTGTCGCAGGCGCTGGGAAATCGTCCGGCGGCCAAAGACGTTTCAAACGCGCCGAACGGCGGAATTTTCAGGCGGCGGGCTGCCGGTCCCCGCGGCGACCGAATTCCTTGACGCGGCCGACACCGCAGAAAACCCGCCGCGCCGCGCCGCCGGAATAAGCGATGAGTGCGTCGCACAGAGCACCCCCCGCCACACACCGCAGCCGCCCCGCTTCGCACTGGCCCCCTGCGGCCGCTGTCCAATGTATCACCATTGTTCCCTCGCGGCTGCGGCTCGTAAATAAGCGGCCGGCCCGCCGTCTGTGAATATATACGAGTTCGTTTGTCGAGCCTCCTGCCCTCTCTCTCTGCCGTATATCGATTAGGCATGCGGCGTTAGGTGTGCTCGTACACTTGCTAAGGTGCCCTGTCGCGGGCCGAGTGATTTGTGGCTCTTTGTGAGGCGTCTGCGCGCGTGTGAGTGTGTGTGTGTGTGTGTGTGTGTGTGTGTGTGTGTGTGTGCCGGAGCGGAACCGTTGCCGCGGCAACGTTTTTCGAACCTCTTTCCACGCCACACCACGCCACGCTCCGGTTCTTCGCCAGTTCACACAGACCGGTCGCGCTAACTTCTTTTATTTTATCAGAAACGGAGCTCGGCTACCTTTTTTTATTTTTATGAATTCGACGGAGTAGGAGCAAATCTCAATGCTGTGTTATTGGCCAGCACAGTCTCTAAACGTGGATCCTATGTCCCTCTCCCCCCACCCTCCTGTTCCGCCCCATAACCCTTCATTCGTAGTGAGCATAGTAACGGAAGAGATTTGAATATTATATTAGGGGCATTCAAATGAAAACCAAACACCCGCAACAATCGGACCATGGACTGGTCCAGTAAAAAGTAATCACCAAACACGGTAAGACATTAAACCCACTGAGAGACGAGGAGATCAATACTTGCTTCGGATCCACAACCGCCGCCACTCTCGAAATTCCTCGTCTAACCGAAAGCGACGTCCAAGGATGTCTTTCTTCAGATCGTCAAAGATGTGAAAATCACACAGATCCGGACTGCATCGAGGATGTTTCAGTGTTAACCAACCCACCACGCAGGGAAGCCGTACCGTACACTGCATGCAGACAAGCTCCACACATCCGCCACACAGTGAGATGATCTATGGCCGATCTCCCACTACTGTATAACGATCTCGATTGTTCCAGGAATGTAGCGCCTGCAGCAGCTGGGATACATCGCCATCGCTTGCCACGGTAATGATGCATGATACCCATACCAACAAATCCAACCTTGCATGAAATATCGCAGCTAGTAAGCCACTACTGCTCTTACTACGCATCCCACTGTCGCCGAAGTTTTTTTTCCCCACGGCACGAGCCTTGGCACTTTTTTCCCTCTGCTCTTCAAATTGCTACCCTCACTCGCGTTTTGTCCACTATGCCGGCCGCGGTGGTCTCGCGGTTGTAGGCGCTCAGTCCGGAACCGCGCAACTCCTACGGTCGCAGGTTCGAATCCTGCCTCGGGCATGGATGTGTGTGATGTCGTTAGGTTAGTTAGGTTTAAGTAGTTCTAAGTTCTAGGGGACTGATGACCACAGATGTTAAGTCCCATAGTGCTCAGAGCCATTTCAACCATTTGTCCACTATCTATCACCTGATGGACCCTGTTAATGCGTAGCCTCAGCCAGACGCACGGATAACATCACAGCCCAGCATCCTGTGATCCACTTACTAGATAATTAACATGGTGACGGAGGTGACAACATAACTTTTGGTTTGGTCACCACGTTGGTGCGGGCGTGGAGGGGCCCCATCTCTATCTCTAACCAAATCACTGAAGCGTGGCCTTCGACTGAGAGGCAGTGTGGGGGCGGGCGTTATTGAGCAACGGGAAGACTCCATCCGACAGCATGCCAACAGTCGAGCGCAGTGGAAACTGTTGTGTACGATTTTGTACTCAACAGTAAGGAGACGTGGGCTATAGAGTGGAGCAGCAACTCATCTATGTCGACAGCAGGTTGGTTGGTTCATTCGGGGTAGGGGACCGAACAGCGAGGTCATCGATCCCATTGGGTTCGGGAAGGATAGGAGGGAAATCGGCCGTGCCCTTTCAACGGAGCCATCCCGGCATTTTCCTGAAGTGGCGTAGGAAAATCACGGAAAACCTAAATCAGGATGACTGGACACAGGTTTGAACTGTAGTCCTCCCGAATGCGAGTCCAGTGTGCTAATCACTGTGACACCTCGCTTGGAGGGGAAGCAGGACAGGTGTAGTCACGCATAGCAAAAAAGTTACCACAACAAACAGAAGATTTAATTAACTTGTATTTTCCCAACTGTACAAAGACTCGTAAGAAACAGACTCGAGTTGTCACAGTGTCAACGAGGAAGAGGCTCATTGTGCTAAGCACAAACAATGACATAGCGAGTAGTGTCCCAGGTGCAAATGGAGTGAGTGGCTGCCACAAGCCAGCCCACATCACGCCACCAGACAGCACTCGTGGTACAGAGCTGCAGAAACCGTGGCTCAGCGGCCACGCACCATTGGGTCCACATGATTCCTCGCATCTCACCTGCCAAAAAAGTCCAAAGCTGTTCCACACAGGTTCTGATAAGGTCATGATTACTTCGTTCTCTAAATAATAATTAATTGAAACCATCAGCTGCCGACAGGTGTTGGTGATATACCTCGATGGGGACAGCTGAAAATGTGTGCCCCGACCAGGACTCGAATCCAGGATCTCCTGCTTACATGGCACACGTTCTATCCATTTTTTTTACTCATTTTGTTCGATATAGTTCGTTGCGTTTGGTCGGGGCGGACGTCCCAAGACACCCGTTCAAATTGATCGTTGGTTCCTTGACTCAGTTTTTTTTTATTACAGAGAGCACGCAGTCCTCTGACCTAACACGCTGAGCTACCGTGCCGGCGTCCATCTGAGCCACCGAGGACACAGATGAATAGCGCGACTGCAGGGACTTATCCCTTGCACGCTTCCCGTGAGACCCACATTCCCAACTGTCCACAGTCGACAAACGCAATGTACTTAATAGATATTTGCCCATCCACTCATTACTCGCGCACACTAAGGTGACGATTCCTGTAAGAGTTCCTTCTCTGCCTGTAGGGGCCCTTTGCTCGTAGAGTTTCTCAATAAATCATTGCCAGAGCTGAAAGAAGTAATGAATAACAGAAAAAAATGATATTGCTGAGAGAGAACTGAATCACACACATTTGAAGTTTTTAGTCCACCAATGTTTTTCAGAGTCAGTAAGCTGAATAATAGACTTAAAACATGCAGGAGTTATATGAACGAACAGATAACATACTGAGAGGGTAAAAAAGTTGTGTTGAAGGAATTAGATACAATAATAAAGTAGACGAAATGAAGTGCGACATGACTGTTGTTGCTTAATACGCACGGCGAAAAGTTGAATGAACGCAGTATACTCCAAGACAAAAACAATGATGCACCATGAAGGAATTATCCAAATTGGGCGGAAATCGGTAGACGTGATGAACATGTACAGGCAAACATATTACAATTTCAGGCAAATTAGTTGATTTATTCAAGAGAAATAGCTTCACAAATTGAGCAAGTCAGTAACGCGTTGGTCCACACCTGGCCGTAATGCAAGCAGTTATTCGGCTTGGAACTGATGATAGTTTGCGGGGCGCTCAACATCGTGGTCATCTGCTCCCTTAGAAGTTCCAAATCCTTCCATTTTCAATCTCTGCACTTCCTGAATGATGATGAGAACAATACAAACAGCCAGTCCCCGGGCGGAGGAAATCCCCGAAACGGCCGGAGATCGAACCCGGGACCCCGTGATTCAAAGACAGCAACGCTAGCCACTAGACCAAGAGCTGCGTACGCACTGGGATGGACATGACGCCCGAGCTTGACACGATCACGTTCTACTGAAGGCACATCTGGGAATCTTACTTGCACGCAGACAGTTCATAGACACACTGGCACCAACACACTGTCCCATGAGAAGTAACAGATAAGGAATTAATATGTCTGTGAAGTATCGCTGAGCCCTCATTGTTCCCTCAACCAGTGCCAGCAATGACCGGAAGTCATATCCGATGTCGTCAAGCACCATGAGGCCAGGGGTAACAACTGTACACCTCTCCAAGACATTCGACGAGTAGGACCACACTCTATACTTGCTGACATCTACATCTACATCTACATCCATACTCCGCAAGCCACCTGACGGTGTGTGGCGGAGAGTACCTTGAGTACCTCTATCGGTTCTCCCTTCTATTCCAGTCTCGTATTGTTCGTGGAAAGAAGGATTGTCGGTATGCCTCTGTGTGGGCTCTAATCTCTCTGATTTTATCCTCATGGTCTCTTCGCGAGATATACGTAGGAGGGAGCAATATACTGCTTGACTCTTCGGTGAAGGTATGTTCTCGAAACTTTGACAAAAGCCCGTACCGAGCTACTGAGCGTCTCTCCTGCAGAGTCTTCCACTGGGGTTTATCTATCATCTCCGTAACGCTTTCGCGATTACTAAATGATCCTGTAACGAAGCGCGCTGCTCTCCGTTGGATCTTCTCTATGTCTTGTATCAACCCTATCTGGTACGGATCCCACACTGCTGAGCAGTATTCAAGCAGTGGGCGAACAAGCGTACTGTAACCTACTTCCTTTGTTTTCGGATTGCATTTCCTTAGGATTCTTCCAATGAATCTCAGTCTGGCATCTGCTTTACCGACAATCAACATTATATGATCATTCCATTTTAGATCACTCCTAATGCGTACTCCCAGATAATTTATGGTATTAACTGCTTCCAGTTGCTGACCTGCTATTTTGTAGCTAAATGATAAAGGATCTATCTTTCTGTGTATTCGCAGCACATTACACTTGTCTACATTGAGATTCAATTGCCATTCCCTGCACCATGCGTCAATTCGTTGCAGATCCTCCTGCATTTCAGTACAATTTTCCATTGTTACAACCTCTCGATACACCACAGCATCATCTGCAAAAAGCCTCAGTGAACTTCCGATGTCATCCACAAGGTCATTTATGTATATTGTGAATAGCAACGGTCCTATGACACTCCCCTGCGGCACACCCGAAATCACTCTTACTTCGGAGGACTTCTCTCCATTGAGAATGACATGCTGCGTCCTGTTATCTAGGAACTCCTCAATCCAATCACACAATTGGTCTGATAGTCCATATGCTCTTACTTTGTTCATTAAACGACTGTGGGGAACTGTATCGAACGCCTTGCGGAAGTCAAGAAACACGGCATCTACCTGTGAACCCGTGTCTAAGGCCCTCTGAGTCTCGTGGACGAATAGCGCGAGCTGGGTTTCACATGACCGTCTTTTTCGAAACCCATGCTGATTCCTACAGAGTAGATTTCTAGTCTCCAGAAAAGTCATTATACTCGAACACAATACGTGTTCCAAAATTCTACAACTGATCGACGTTAGAGATATAGGTCTATAGTTCTGTACATCTGTTCGACGTCCCTTCTTGAAAACGGGGATGACCTGTGCCCTTTTCCAATCCTTTGGAACGCTACGCTCTTCTAGAGACCTACGGTACACCGCTGCAAGAAGGGGGGCAAGTTCCTTCGCGTACTCTGTGTAAAATTGAACTGGTATCCCATCAGGTCCAGAGGCCTTTCCTCTTTTGAGCGATTTTAATTGTTTCTCTATCCCTCTGTCGTCTATTTCGATATCTACCATTCTGTCATCTGTGCGACAATCTAGAGAAGGAACTACAGTGCAATCTTCCTCTGTGAAACAACTTTGGAAAAAGACATTTAGTATTTCGGCCTTTAGTCCGTCATCCTCTGTTTCAGTACCATTTTGGTCACAGAGTGTCTGGACATTTTGTTTTGATCCACCTACCGCTTTGACATAAGACCAAAATTTCTTAGGATTTTCTGCCAAGTCAGTACATAGAACTTTACTTTCGAATTCATTGAACGCCTCTCGCATAGCCCTCCTCACACTACATTTCGCTTCGCGTAATTTTTGTTTGTCTGCAAGGCTTTGGCTATGTTTATGATTGCTGTGAAGTTCCCTTTGCTTCCGCAGCAGTTTTCTAACTCGGTTGTTGTACCACGGTGGCTCTTTTCCATCTCTTACGATGCTCCTCTGGCATAACATAGAACTGCGATTTATCGATGAACACTATGCGACGCCATTCATCAGCTACGCAGTCACTGTCCCATTCCAAACGGAGCATTTTGTGTTATGGTGTTAGTGGCATCCTAGACATGGGACAGTAACTCCCCAAACACCTGCTGCTAGTTTTTGACCAATGGTGTGGAATAACACAATGTTGGAGGAGGTCAATTACTTAATCTTCGATGGTGGGATCAGACGTGAAAGAATTACGATGTGCTCGGTTCAGAATATGGCGATCCTCCTTTGCGTAGATCAGATATGAGTTCCTAGGACCTTGATGACGAGTCTGCCTCCCCTCACATTCCCAAGCAGTCCAGCATCCGGCCACTGCCACAACCAAACACCCCCCGAATCTGGATACTGCACCATTAAATCAGCAGCCAAATGGAAACTTTCATTAAGACAACTTACACACTCTTAACTGCTGATAACGCTGTCTCATACGGGTACGCGGCGTCTCCGTGTCCTTCACAGTGATCTCTCCACATTTGACACTGTTCACGCCCCTTATGAAACCTACCAGGCCTAGCAATAACACTAAATACGAACAATAGAAATGCATTCTGTTCGTCGTTCTAGCTGTCGCAAAGAATTGCAACTGTTTTCTTTTCGACTCGTCACTCTTCTGACTGGGTTGTTGGGGCACGCCACGAATTTCTCTCCTGTGCCAGCTTCATCTCAGAGTAGCACTTACAACCTACTTCCTCAATTATTTCCCGGATGTATTTCAATCTCTGTCTTCCTCTACTTTTTCTGCCCTTTACGGCTGCTTCTCGTACCATGGAAGTCATTCCCTGATGTCCTATCACCCTGACCCTTCCAGAATGAGATTTTCACTCTGCAGCGGAGTGTGCGCTGATATGAAACTTCCTGACAGATTAAAACTGTGTGCCGGACCGAGACTCGAACTCGGGACCACTGCCTTTCGCGGCCAAGTGCTCTACCAACGGAGCTACCCAAGCACGACTCACGACCCCTTCTCACAGGAGATAGTTCTGCAAGGTTCGCAGAAGAGCTTCTGTGAAGTTAGGAATGTAGGAGACGAGGTACTTGACACTGTTCAGAATTGAAGGTGCGAGGACGGGTCGTTAGTCGTACTTGGGTAGTTCAGTTGGTAAAGCACTTGCCCGCGAAAAGGCAAAGGTCCCGAGTTCGAGTCTCGGTCCGGCACACTGTTTTAATCTGTCAGGAAGTTTCATTCTGACCTTTCTCCTTGCCCACCGATTCTGCGTAGAACCACCTCATGCCTCACTATGTCAGTTCATCTTATTTTCAACATTCGTCTGTAGCACTACATCTCAAATGCTTCGATTCTTTTCCCGAAGTCGATGTTTCTCTACCATACAATGCTGTGCTCCAAACGTACATTCTCAGAAATTTCTTTGTCAAGTTAAGGCCTATGTCTGATACTAGTAGACTTCTCTTGGCCAGAAATGCCCTTTTTGCCAATGATAGTCTGCTTGTGATGTCCTTGCTCCGTCCGTCATTGGACGGAGCGTAACTAGTAGAATTCATTAACTCCATCTACTTCACCACCATCAATCCTGATGCTAATTTTCTCGCTGTTCTGATTTCTACTACTTCCCATTTCTTTCGTCTTTCTTTGATTTATTCTCAGTCCATAATCTGTACTCCTTAGACTGTTGTTTCCATTCAGCAGATCACGTAATTCTTCTTCACTTTCACTCTGGATAGCAATGTCATCAGCGAATCGTATCACTGATAACCTTTCACCTTGAATTTTAATTCCACTGCTAAACCTTTCTTTTATTTCCCTCATCGCTACTTCGATGTACAGATTGAACAGTAGGGGCGAAAGACTACATTCCTGTCTTACACGCCTTTTAATCCGCGCACTTCGTTCTTGGCTATCAACTGTACTTATTCACAAACGCACCTATGGTGTGCACGTATACGAAGTTACAGTGATATGCAGTCACGTCATATTGGTGCTTCACATTTTTTGTCACGCAGTGAATGCCTGAAAACAGAAGATTCTGAGCACATGGAAAATACTAGTCCCACCAGGATATTCATTCGTATATTGTTCCAAACTTCTATGCACTTTTCGGAAAAGCTGTTCGATTCGAGCCAGGTTTTCCCGGCAGAGTTCCAATAAGTATGATAATGTTTTTTGCATAGAATCAAGAAAGGCGCCACGCCATCGTAGAAAAACCAGAGAAAGTGGAGTCCACCGTACCACTCACCGCGTTCTTAAATCACGAGCAGTGGCGAAGCGTCAACTTAAGGCTCTAAGGCTGAGACTACAAAACATTCTACAATAATTTGTCAAAACTGATTTCAAGTTGATCAAACAAGTAAAATCGAAAATGTTTTCAAATATTTTACGTCTGAACTTCGAATATGCACGCACGATATAACACGTCCTCCTCCTAGCTCTGCAACCGACAGCCTCTCGGAATTCCCTGCTTGTTAGGTGCATGCACTGTAAACCTGTTTCTTTCGCTTAGCAGATTGGGTTGCTACGGGTCTGGTATCATTTTTAAAAGCCAGTATTCCATTTATTTCTACTTCTCGCCAGCAGGTGGATAGATGCGCGAGTGGAATTGCAAGTCTTTCAGCAGTTCCCTAACAGATATCGTTACTTCGGACTGCCTAGCCGCCAGTCCGGCAGTATAGGAACAACTAACAATTTACGTGTTTATTTCAAACACAAGGAACAAGAAGACATCCGTACTGCATAGAAAATAAATATGAATGCATCGTTCGACGTTGTTGCACGATGGTAGAAAGTAGCCTTTGTTATTTTAGTAAATATGGTAACCAGCCACTTTGTTGCCTATTTTCATTTAAACTTTCACCCATCTTCAGGGCAGCTGGAGCGTATACACTAACTGAAGATGTGTGAAAGATTGCAAGGGATATTAGCTTCAACAAAAATACATACGAAACTGGATGATTGCTGTATTTATCAAAATAATGTAACCCATGACCACAGAGTTCAACATCCAGAAAAATTGATAAAATAATGTTGTGAATAATTTCACTGCTCCTCAAATTAAAATTCAAGACCTGTTATTATTGGTTAGTCTTGAGCTGACTGCAATTTAATTAAAAAAAATTACACCAGACGCGTTTCGCTTTTATTTGCAAAGCATCTTCCGTGGTTATTCTGCAAATTTGATACATACGTTCGTGCATTTTTGGTTCTTTCAGGTTAAAAACTGTGTTTTATATATGAAGTTGATGTGCAACTTACTTATTCTGCTTCTTCCTTCTTTGCTAGCAGCGGCTGACGTCGAAAGAATTCGATTCACATTGAGACGTGGCAGCTTTTGCCATTCTGCACTGTTTCTTGCGCTGTATTATTTACACTTCACTTTTGTTAACTGTTTCTCATTACGCACAGTAACAGTGTTTACGACTACTCATTTGTTTTCGTTCACGTTGTGAGTGTTGCCAACCTGTGAAACTATTTGTGTGTGTGTGTGTGTGTGTGTGTGTGTGTGTGTGTGTGTCAGTTTATAGAGTGTGTGGTTTGACAAGTTGATCTGATCATTTGTGAGTTACTTCTTTTCTGTTGTGACTACATCTAAAAGGACGCGATAGATTTTTTGTAAGGTGATGTGGCGTTTTTTGTTTCTGTTTATCCTTACCGTTTCCATGTCTGTGTTCCTGGCTGTAATTTTATATTGATGTTGGTGTGAGTTTTCAGCAAAAGTTGAATGATTTATCCTATACTTCCATGGTCTTACATGTTCTTTGTATCTGGTGTCAAATATCCTCCTGGTTTGACCTATGTTATCTTCCATCACTTGTCTTGCATTTAAGTTCGTGTATTCCTGATTTCTTATATAGATCATTCTTCGCTATTGTTTTTGGGAAGCATTTCTGAACTGAGTTGTTGGTTTGTTGGACTCTCTTTATGCCTTGTTTTTTGAAAATATTTTATATTGTATGTGTATTTGTGGTTGCATATCATTGCGTACCATCTTTTACTTCTCGTCTCTTACACTTTGCGTTGTTCCTATTCTTTTATTTTGTGTATTTGTTTGCGTGTGTATTTGTTTGCGTGTGATTTTGTCCGTGTGTTGATGATAGCTGGTTGTTTGTTCTTTTCTGTTTCTTGATTTTCTTGTTCAGCTTTGTTACTAAGTTCCTTTCGTACGCATTATTTGTGGAGATTTCTATTATGGTATTCATTTCTTTTTTGTAATTGTATCTAATAGTAACGTGTATAGTCTGTGCAGCTTGTATGTGAGTGCTGCCTGCTTCTGAGAACTGTGGTGTTGTGATGTCTCACGTGTAACTGTCACTGTCGGTGGTCGGTTTTCGGTGTATGTCAAATGTGTGTTGGTTGTTTTGAATCTTAATGGTGATATCCAAGAAATTTAACTGTCTATTTTGCTCTTTCCCTATTGGTAAACGTATCGTATCATGAAGAGAATTTATGTCTTTGTGTAACTGGTCAACTTTATTGCTTGGTTCATCTATCAGGCATCCATATATCTGATTCAATATAGGATGTAGCACCTATCTGGCACTATTTTGGTAACTATAATCTGTTCTACATGGTTAATGAATGTGTTTGCAGTGGTTTCAGACACTAGGGATCCCATTGGTAATCCTTCTCTTTATAAATAGAATTAATTATCGAACTTAAAATAGTTCTGTTCTGGACGTAATAAAATTTAATAGTCTCGCTTATTTGAAAAGCATTTTAATAATATTAATGATGCAAAATTAGCGCTTCGGCGCGCTGTATCTGAACATAGCAGCCAATCACATTGATGGACTACAATTCGGGCGATATTTCCCACGAAAGTCTGACTGACAGTACTATCCGCTACTGGTACATGGCACTACTTATTACGTTTCCTGCTTAATGGTGCTTTATAAACCGCTCTAAGGACAAAATCTTCGCGGTAGGTACGCGGTGCAGTCACATTTGTATGACAACCACATATGTTCCACGTGAATGTGCAATAACCATTCACCGATGGTAGATGGCAGCACTGGCAGTGGAGCGTACATAAAGCGCGCCCGTGAGACACGGACAACAGTGCAGTGATTGTCGTAACGTGGAAACGGAGCTACCGGCCTGTGTGGCCAAGCAGTTCTAGGCATTTCAGTCCGGAACCGCGCTGCTGCTAAAGTCGCAGGTTGGAATTCTGCCTCGAGCACAGATGTGTGTGATGTCCTTAGGTTAGTTAGGTTTAAGTAGTTCTAAGTCTAGAGGACTGATGACCTCAGATGTTAAGTCAGATACTGCTTGGAGCCATTTGAACCATTTGAAACGGAGCTATTTGTCTGACGTACAAAACGGCTTGATCACTGGCTTTCGGACCAATGTTGGAAGCGTTCCCGAAACGGCTAAGCTAGTAAATTCTTAAAACATGGCGAAATGGGGCTATCCAGAATCGGTGCCAGGCAACTGAGATGCACTACGGACCATTGATGACAAGGTGTACGATGGCTTCGCAGATGTGTACTGGAGAATAGACATGTAACTGTTCAGTAACTGACCACAGACGAAGCAAGGGGCTGGCTACCTACAGTGATTCCTCAACGACCGTTCAGCGAACGTTGATGAGTATTGGCCTGTACTGCTCCAGGTGCCTTGTTATCTACCCAAGTTGACTGTTTTCATCGGCGACGAGGACTGGAATTTGCACCACAATCCGAAATTTGACGCCCCCTGAGTAGCGATAGGTTTTATTTTCAGATGTATCACTTTTTATGCTCCACCGGCCATTGGTGTGTACATGGCGAAAACATCCTCCGCCCTTCAAAAATCATCAGAAGGGCCCAGGCTGGAGAGCATTCCCTGGGTGGTCTGGCCATTTTGGAAGGCACACTGGATCAAATGAAGTATGAACCCATCTTTGGGGACCATGTTCACCCAGACACGCATTTTGTTTTTTCTAGGCACGACGGCATCTACCATCAGGACAATGCAGCGTATTACGCAGCTCGCAGTGTGCGTGCGTGGTTTGAGGAGCATCACGATTGCTGTACAGTACTCCCCTGGCCACACGACTCCCCGATTTAAACCCAATCGAGAGTCTGTGGGTTCACCTCGATCGGAATGTTCGCAGCCTGCACCTTGAACCGAGAAACCTGGCGCAGCTGGCTACAGCGCTGGCTCCTCACCCCTGTCGGTACCTACCAGAACCTAAGCGACACTCTTCCTACACGTCTCGCGCTGAAAAAGGTACTAATTCAGGCTTTGGTCGCGTGGATTAATGTGACTGGACAGCGTGTGAAGGCTGCTAAAGCCAGAACTATTACACTTTGTTCAATCAGCAACTTGGCACCACAATCTACGCTCATGCTCATAAATTAAGGGTGATGCTGATACATGGTAAAACAACGCTCTGGTCGGCGGTTTTCAGGTTTAAATCACCTCGGGGTATTACCATGAGGTGCGTTTGACCTGCAGTCGTGGCACAGTGGCGCTGGCAGCAGTCTACACACGCTGAGGTCAGAGTACGGTGCAGCGAGTAAGTGTGCAGACGTTTTCAGACGTACTAATGGTGACTGCGTGTTGAAAATGGCTCACAGAACACATATTGATGACGTTATGAGGGGGAGAATACTAGGGCGACTGGAGGCTGGTCAAACACAGCAGGTCGTAGCACGGGCCCTCCGTGTGCCACAAAGTGTGATCTCAAGACTGTGGCAACGATTCCAGCATACAGGAAACGTGTCCAGGCGGTACAGTACGGGACGTTCACAGTGTACAACATCACAAGAAGACCAATATCTCACCATCAGTGCCCGCAGATGGCCACGGAGTACAGGAGGTAGCCTTGCTCGGGACCTTACCGCAGCCACTGGAACAGTTGTTCCAGACACACACTCTACAGACGACTGAACAGACATGGTTCATTCACGCGGAGACCTGCAAGGTGGATTCCACTGATCCCTGGTCACAGGAGAGCCCTTAAAGCCTGGTGTCAAGAACACAGTGCATGCTCATTGGAACAGTGGTCCCAGGTTATTTTCACGGACGAGACCAGGTATAGTCTGAACAGTGGTTCTCGCCGGGTTTTCATCTGGCGTGAACCAGGAACCAGATGCCAACCCCTTAATATCCTTGAAAGGGACCTGTATGGAGGTCGTGGTTTGATGGTGTGGGGTGGGATTATGATTGGTGCACGTACACCCCTGCATGTCTTTGACAGAGGAACTGTAACAGGTCAGGTGTACTGGGACGTCATTTTGCACCAGTATGTCCGCCTTTTCAAGGGTGCAGTGGGTCCCACCTTCCTCCTGATGGATGATAAGGCACGGCCCCACCGAGCTGCCATCAAGAGGAGTACCTTGAAACTGAAGATATCAGGCGAATGGACTGGCCTGCCGGTTCACCATGACCTAACCTCCCCCCCCCCAACCCCCTCCCCACCCAGCACGTCTGCGATGCTCTCGGTCGACGTATCGCAACACGTCTTCAAACCCCTAGGACACTTCAGGAACTCCGACAGGCACTGGTGAAAGAATGCGAGGTTGTACCCCAGCAGCTGCTCGACCATCTGATCCAGAGTATGCCAACCCGCTATGCGGCCTGTGTACGTGTGCATGCTGATCATATCCCATATTGATGTCGGTCTGAGTACATGCGCAGGAAAAAGTGGCCTTTTGTA
The DNA here is from genome assembly GCF_023864275.1 of Schistocerca cancellata. Taxonomy (NCBI): domain Eukaryota; kingdom Metazoa; phylum Arthropoda; class Insecta; order Orthoptera; family Acrididae; genus Schistocerca; species Schistocerca cancellata. The sequence continues at coordinate 90,184,438 of NC_064637.1, read as the reverse complement.
GCACATGTGTTTCGGGACGGTTTTCTCAACTTGTCACCAATACTGTGGACTTACAGATCTGTGTCGTGTGTGTTTCCTACATGCCTTTACTATTAGCGCCAGTTTTGTGTATCGCCACGTTGTGTGGCACTACATTCTGCAATTATCCTCAGTTTATGAGCATGAGTGTACTTTCGGTTATGCAACCTCTGAGAGTGTACCTCTAAACACAAGTTGTAGAGAAAACCAGAAAGTGCCTAAGCAAACTTCCACACCGAGCACGGTAACACACATCCGAATCTTTCGTAGGCTTTATATAGTGGAAAGTTAATTCTGGTCACCACCCGCGTTCATTAACACCCGACTCCGACCCCCTGGAGGGGCATCCACCGACTCTTAGACTTCGTGAGCAGTAAACCACCCCCATGAAATTACTTAAAGTTTAGACATATCAGCCAGTTACACTCTGTAGGCTCACGTAGGTAATTTCAGTGGCAGTTTCCTTCACATGCTAGTCATTTCATTGCAAAATATTACCTGCAATTGGGGTTTATTTGCTCCTCAGAATATTCTTGGGAGACATCAGCCATGCTGGGCAAACTATACTCGTTCTTCGTTCAGCCCCTTAGGTGAGGGTTGCAGCACTCGCCTTGAGTCACATTTTTACAGAGAGACATTTCTGCACATCCTGTATTTCTCGCCGGAATAAGCGGCTTTTTGCAGGTAGCTCACAGACACATAGAGAATTTGTTTTTTTTTTCTTGGAAAAAAATGGCTCTGAGCATCATGGGACTTAATATCTGAGGTCATCAGTCCCCTACAACTTAGAATTACTTAAACCTAATTAACCTAAGGACATCACACACATCCATGCCCGAGGCAGGATTCGAACCTGCGACAGTAGCGGTCGCGCAGTTCCATACTGAAGCGCCTAGAACCTCTCGGCCACAGCGGCAGGCTCTATGTTAAAGTGCGATACATGTTACTAGGTATTAGTTTGAGTATACAGAATGTTTATAAACTAGCTACATTCGGAAGTAACCTTTAACTGACAAAAGGTTAAATAACTTGGACACCACTGAATGTAATTTGGGGATGGTTGTTTGGGAGGAGGAGACCAGACAGCGAGGTCATCGATCTCATCGAATTAAAGAAGGATGGGGAAGGAAGTCGGCCGTGCCCTTTGAAAGGAACCATCCCGGCATTTGCCTGGAGCGATTTAGGGAAATCACGGAAAACATAAATCAGGAAGGCCGGACGCAGGATTGAATGTAATTTGTCTTCAAGTTTTATTTCCGCCTAACACCGTTAGGTCCCGACATTCTCGCTGGGTGGTATGCGCGAATGAGATACTCCGACGGCCGTGAAGGAGTTGTATACCGGTGCAGAGCACGCTCTGCGTTGTTTATGGTTTCGTGAATTCAGATCCGCTGCTACAATTCAGAGTCAAGTCAGGACTAAATCCCGAAAGCCACCACCTCAGAGACAAACTGGTATTAATTTGTACAATCGTTTCAACGAAACCGGCTGTGTGTCACACGGGACGCCGAGTCAGGGTCGGCCTGCAGTCTCGGACGCAGGAACTGAACAAGTTCGGCAGTTTAGATTCGTAGTCCGGGTGAATCAACGATACGTGGCAGCTTAGAGGTGATCATGCCTACTGTTACACTGTGGAAGGTTCACTATTGACCATTAAAATCGCTACACCACGAAGATGACGTGCTACAGACGCGAAATTTAACCGACAGGAAGAAGATGCTGTGATATGCAAATGATTGGCTTTTCAGAGCATTCACACAAGCTTGGCGCCGGTGGCGACACCTACAACGTGCTGATATGAGGAAAGTTTCCAACGGATTTCTCATACACAAAACAGCAGTTGACCAGCGTTGCTTGGTAAAACGTTGTTGTGATGCCTCGTGTAACGGACGAGAATTCCGACTTCGATAAAGGTCGGATTGTAGCCTATCGCGACATTGCTGCTGAGATACGCCTGGGCATTGGGTCAAACAGAGCTTGGATGGCGTGTACAGGTACAGCTGCCCATGCAGCTTCAACACCATACCACAGTTCATCAAGAGTAGTGACTGGCGTATTGTCACGAGCCAGTTGCTCGGCCAGCATTGACCAGACGTTTTCAATTGGTGAGAGATCTGGAGAATGTGCTGGCCAGGGCAGCAGCCGAACATTTTCTGTATCCAGAAAGGCCCGTCCAGGACCTGCAACAGGCGGTGGTGCAATATCCTGCTGAAATGTAGAGTTTCGCAGGGATCGAATGAAGGGTAGAACCACGGGTCGTAACACATCTGAAATGTAACGTCCACTGTTCAAAGTGCCGTCAATGCGAACAAGAGATCACAGAGACGAGTAACCAATGGCACCCCATGCCACACGCCGGGTGATACGCCAGTATTACGATGACGAATACACTCTTCCAATGTGTGTTCACTGCGATGTCGCCAAACACGGATGCGACCATCATGAAACTGTAAACAGAACGTGGATTCATCCGGAAAAATGACGTTTTGCCATTCGTGCACCCAGATTCATCGTTGAGTACACCATCGCAGGCGCTCCTCTCTGTGATGCAGCGTCAAGGGTAACCGCAGCCATGGTCTCCGACTGAGAGTCCATGCTGCTGCAAACGTCGTCAACTGTTCGTGCAGATGGTTGTCGCCTTGCAAACGTCCCCATCTGTTGACTCAGAGATCGAGACGTGACTGCACGATCCGTTACAGCCATGCGGATAAGATGCCTGTCATCTCGAGAGCTAGTGATACGAGGCCGTTGGGATCCAGCACGGCGTTCCGTATTACCCTCCTGAACCCACCGATTCCATATTCTGTTAACAGTCGTTGGCTCTCGACCAACGCGAGCAGCAATGTCGCGATACGATAAACAACAATCGTGATAGGCTACAGTCCGATCTTTATCAAAGTCGGAAACGTGATGGTACGCATTTCTCCTCCTTACACGTGGCATCACAACAGCGTTTCACCAGGCAACGCCGGTCAGCTGCTATTTGTGTATGAGAAATCGGTTGGAAACCTTCCTCATGTCAGCACGTTGTAGGTGTCGCCACCGGCTCCAACCTTGTGTGAATGCTCTGAAAAACTAATCATTTGCATGTCACAGCATCTTCTTCCTGTCGGTGAAATTTCGCGACTGTAGCACGTCATCTTCGTGGTGTTGCAATTGTAATGGCCAGTAGTGTATATATGTAGGTATGGTGGCCTCGATAACTTCAGTCCAGTTATACAACAGTGTCCGAGGCTGTAGTGAGAGTGCGGTACCCTTTGCGAACAAGTATGTGAATGGACAGTAGACACTACTCACGAGTGACAAGTTGAGAATTTCGGTCGGACGCGAAGAGTGTCCGGATGGCCGAAGCGGTTAAGACGACAGCTCGCGCTAAACTGGAGATTCGTTTTCGAGTCACGGTCGGACACAAATTTTCAGGTTTCAGCCCTGAATTATTTCGATGATCGATTGCATATGGAGTCGGTCTTTCCTACGAAATTTAGCAGTCTAGGTTCCAGTCGTCTCAAAAAATCCTCGTCGACACAGTGTCAGGGATGGAACTTGCTGGAGCCTCCATATGTGGTCTTCCAGAGTTGCCGATCACTGGAGATACATATTATACGAATTTTTTTTCTCCTGCCTCTGACCTGAAACGCCACACTTGTTGCTCTTGAGTGGCCGATAGTATTTAACGAGCCATAAAACGCGTAACGCGGGCAGCCAGTTACCAGCCCAGTGTATCGGCGATCCCTCCTCTGCCCCCCACAATGCCTTGGAGCGGCCATTCAGGCGGACGAACGCGCTCCTTCGTCGCCCGCTGCCTATAAACAAGACCGCTCACTCTTATACGGCCCGTAAACCTCGGCGGCGACTCCATTTAAAAAGCCATAAAAGATCACAGCAGGCCGTGCGGCGCGCTAGCTACCCCGGCGCTCGTAAACTTGATGCTAACTACCTTGTTTATATATCTTTGACTCCCGCCAAAGACCTTACCCCTCTCGCTGCACCCCGCCCTTTCTCCTGACACCTCCGTCGCGCTGCCACAACCACTAAACTGTGTCACCAGGGCGAGGCCACTAAGATTTTACTGCCGCTCGTTTAATGTTGTACTTCTCCCTTCCTCTCCTAACTGCCCCCATTCATTCACCAATCCGCTTATTCATTCACTCGTCCACTGGCCATTCAGTGCGCTCCGGGTAGTACTTTTACAACCTGGCCTATCGTTACGTCTCATTTACGACTGCTCTCTCTCTCTCTCTCTCTCTTCCACTCTCACTCACTCACCCTATTTCTTTCTCTTTTTTCCGAACCCTCCGTATCTCCCCTCAGCCATTTGCCATCGCGCACTGGATTTCGTGCGCTTGTTTTAACGCGTTTCGAGAAACCCCTTCCCGCTCTCCGTCCTCCCCCCCCTCCCCCCCTTTCGTTCTGCACGTCACACGTTTTACGAGCGCCTGAGTGGCGGGTTTTGTTTCGCGATAAACACCGTTCCCAGGAGCGCTTGTCGGGCTCGTAAAACAAGCGAGGCACTACAGACGTCGTTTCGCGGGCGCTTACACGATCATAAGCAACGACAGTTATGGGCGATAAAACCTGTTACTGCGGCCAGTGTTGGTAAATTCGTTTGCTTCCTTCCGCAGAAGGGACTTCCGCGGCGATGTAAACAAACTGGAGCAGTCGCGAAGAGCTACTCCCACGATCGATATAGTGCTCTTAAGAGGAAACGAGTATTAACACCCATTAATGCCGCTTCCAACATTAGCGTTTTATCATTGTCTCAGTACGCCATTCGAAGTATTTATCACATTATTGGCTTCTGAAACAGAGCTCCAGTCGCCTGTACGTGCAAGTAAGGGAAGTATAAGAAATACGTTCAACATACTTTGTAGATGAACGCCAACAGCTGTTATGTATGAGCGCGTGCTGAAAAATGCCTTCGAATTTTATATGTGAATACTCTTGAAGCATTTTATAAACAGACTTTATTAACTTTCATCTTTATTCTTCATGTCTACATATTTATTTATCAATATAGTCACTCTCCAAACTAACACACTCTTCCAAGTGAGAGGCGTCTTTGTTGATACCGTCACTGTAGAATCTTTGACTTTGTTGACGGAGCCGCAACCTCACCTTCAAATGGTTCAAATGGCTCTGAGCACTATGCGACTTAACTTCTGAGGTCATCAGTCCACTAGAGCTCAGAACTACTTCAACCTAGTAACCTAAGGATATCATACACACCCATGCCCTGGGTGGGATTCGAACCTGCGACAGTAGCAGTCGCTCGGCTCCAGACTGTAGCGCCTACAACCGCACGGCCACTCCGGCCGGCATCACCTTGCAAGAAAGCTATCGCGTCCTTTTAGATGTAGCCACAACAGAAAAGAACTAACTCACAAATTATCAGACCAAATTGTCAAACACACACACACACACACCTCACAATCCCTTGCACCGCTTGTAAGTAGGCTGTTTATGTTTTCTTTATGTAAGCAGGCTGCTTATGTTTTCTTATTGGCAACGTTACGTAGCGCTCTATATGAAAATCACTGGCTGTTCTGTGTGCAGTCTGTGGGTAGCTTGCATTGTTGTCTGCCATTGTATTGTTGGGCAGCTGGATGTTAACAGCGCGTAGCGTTGCGCAGTTGGAGGTGAGCCGCCAGCAGTGGTGGATGTGGGGAGAGAGATGGCGGAGTTTTGTAATTTGTCATGAACTGCTATATATATTATGACTATTAAGGTAAATACATTGCTTGTTCTCTATTAAAATCTTTCATTTGCTAACTATCCCTATCAGTAGTTAGTGACTTCCGTAGTTTGAATCTTTTATTTAGCTGGCAGTAGTGGCGCTCGCTGTATTGCAGTAGTTCGAGTAATGAAGATTTTTGTGAGGTAAGTTATTTGTGAAAGGTATAGTTTAATGTTACTCAGGGCCATTCTTTTGCTGGGATCTTTGACAGTCAGATTGCGTTGCGCTAAAAATATTGTGTGCCAGTTTAAGCATAGTCTTGTATAAATTGTTCTAAGGGGACGTTTCATGCTTCATCACTGTTGTTGTTGTGGTCTTCAGTCCTGAGACTGGTTTGATGCAGCTCTCCATGCTACTCTATCCTGTGCAAGCTTCTTCATCTCCCAGTACCTGCTTCAACCTACATCCTTTTGAATCTGCTTAGTGTATTCATCTCTTGGTCTCCCTCTACGGTTTTTACCCTCCACGCTGCCCTCCAATACTAAATTAGTGATCCCTTGATGCTTCATCACTATCAAAATGAATTCTTCGAAGGGATTCTAGTAAGTTATGGAAACAGGTGAAAATCGGATGCCGGCCGCTGTGGCCGAGCGGTTCTAGGCGCTTCAGTCCGGAACTGAGCGACTGCTACGGTCGCAGGTTCGAATCCTGCCTCGGGCATGGATTTGTGTGATGTTCTTAGGTTAGTTAGGTTTAAATATTTCTAAGTTCTAGGGGACTCACGACCTCAGATGTTAAGTCCCATAATGCTCAGAGCCAATTTATTTATTTATTTATTTATTTTGAAAGTCGGATGGGGCCAAATCAGGAGTGTATGGGGGATGATCGATGACAGTGACGCCAAAGCGCCGGATTGTTGCAGATGTAGCAGATTTCGTCTGCAGCCTGATATTGTCATGCTGAAGACATCGCTCCATGTGTGGACAAACTTTTCGAACTACTCCTTTCAGTTTTCTGTGCGTTTCCACGCTCCGACATAGTTACGTGCCATATTACGCGCTAGAATTCGGAGCCGGGATGGTTCCTGTGAAAGGACACGGCTGACTTTTCCCCATACTTCCCTAATCCGATGGGACCGATGACATCGCTGTTTCGTCCCCTTCCCCAAATCAACCGACCAATAATTCGGAGCCCTCTCCTGGCAGTGGGTTGCAAGTTGCGTCAGCAAAGCAGGTAAGTCGACGGAGGAATACGCGTGACATGTAATACGTTAACTGATATTATGAACACAATAAAAAAATTCCGAAACATCCCTGTAATGCACTGACTTCGCGCAGAGTTCTGACCTGAATCCTATAGCACACCTTTGGGATGTTATGGAAGGCGGACTTCGTGCCAGGTCTCACCGACCGACATCGATACCCTGGAGAATGGGCTGCCATTCCGCAAGAAACTTTCTAGCGCCTGATTGCACGTATGCCTGCGAGAGTGGAAGCTGTCATGAAGGCCAAGGGTGGGCCAACACCATATAGAATTCCAGCAGTACCGATGTAGGGCGCCACGAACTTATAATTCATTTTCAGCCATGTGTCCGGATACTTTTGATCACATAGTGTAAATCTTGATAATCTGCCTCTGTAGCAGCAGTAACGATCTAATAAATGCGCCAGACACTTGTTTTATATAGCCGTTGCCCACGGCAGCGCCGTATTTTGCCTCTTTACATATCCCTGTATTTGAAGACGCTTGCCTGTGCCAACTTCTTTGGCGCTTCAGTGTATGAGAATCAGTTGTAACTGTGCTTTCGCATCTAATACACTGCCATTTTCTTCCTCTTCATTATGGATTCCTTATTGGATATCGATTGTTTCTAACTGTGCTGGATAATCTATAATAACGTATGAACTTATAATTTTGTAGATTTAAAGACATGTAATAACGATGTTTATTACTTCAGTTTACAGCAGTTGTGATTGTGTGTGTGCGTGTGTGTATGTGTGTGTGTGTGTGTGTGTGTGTCGTCCTTAGCGTAAGTTAGTTTAAATAGTGTGTAAGCTTAGGGAGCTATGACCTCAGCAGTTTGGTCCCATAAGCACTACCACAAATTTCCAAAAACTGTAGAAGTGAACGCCCTTGATGATGCCAGCGAAGCCCTTAGCGGACGGAATAAATCAGACTAGCATGGAATAATGTTGTATTTTTTCCTTCTCATTCAGTCATTGGGTAAAATCCAGAGGAAAATGAGTTCAAATGGTTCAAATGGCTCTGAGCACTATGGGACTTAACATCTGAGGTCATCAGTCACTTAGAACTACTTAAACCTAACTAACCTGAGGACATCACACACATCCATGCCCGAGGCAGGATTCGAACCTGTGACTGTAGCGGTCGTGCGGTTCCAGACTGAAGCGCCTAGAACCGTTCGGCCACATCGGCCGGCGGAAAATGAGTGATAGGGTGTAATGTCAAAGTGATGAAATCTAGCATCTGGATAGAGAATACTTTTCCTTTGCTTTTTGACATCGTTGTCTCAACCCCCAATAGATACAGGATCTCTGTTTCTATCCCTAAAATTACGTCTACCTAATATTTAAATATGACTGACATCAGGGTTATATGGAAATTCTCCTCTAACACATCTTGAGTCAACTTTGTACTCCGTGACGTTAATGTTCGTGTGTCAGTCGAGCTACACGTAATACGACTTTACACGAGGTGCGACAGTAGTGTAACGACAATGACTTTTTTTTCCTCCCTGGTGTCGCAACCCTGCAGCTACCGCAAGCAGCGTGGGATCTTGGTCTTCCCCCACCACGACTCTAAGTACAGTGCACCTGTAGTGTTTCAGTCAGGAGTAGCAGACTGAAGAATGATGTCCTGTGTTTGCTCCTGGTCACGAAAATACTGCGGAGCGGCATGCCACCTCTTTCTGCCTGACATTAGGTGAGAACGGCCCGGTAACGTACGGGAAGCTCCATCATTCTTCTGGAAAGGAGGTTTTATGGAGGACAAGAGTGTTTCGTTGGCACGAAATATTTTCTGAAGACGCAACCAATGCAGAAGATTAACACAACAGCGGGCGACCATCAACAGCACGAACAGGTGACAACACAGTCAGGGTAACTTGTGCGAGCTTATCGAAGAATAACCATGAAAATGATTGCAAACTACCTGAACATAAATCGGGTAACTGTTCGCCTGATCTTGGAGGAAGAAAATCTTGTGCCAAAATGGTACCTAAGAATCTGTCACAGCAATAAAAAGATCGAAGGAGGACCGTGGCTGCTGACCTGTTGGAACAGGTGGAACCGAAGCCGGAATTTCAGAATCCAGTTATCAGTGGCGATGGAAGTTCGTTCGTCCAGTATAATCGCTAGACGAAATGTCAAAGTACGCAATGGTGTTCAAAGGAGTCGTCAAGACCACAGACAGTGTACATTTCGAAGTCAAAGGTGAAATACGTGTTTGTAAATTTGTTTAGATATTATGCACAGAATGGTTACCTCTAGGCCAGACTGTAAACCAATACTATTACTTCGAAAATCATCATCATCATCATCATTTGTCCACACATTGCCGACAGCTGGGTCCTGCATCACGATGACGCCCCATTCCATACTGCGTTGTTGCCAGGCAATTTAGACAGTGCTGCCACAACCTCCATATTTAAACGCAGTGTAATCGTGTGTTTTTTTTTTCAATTTCTAAAGGTGGCGATACTTTTTGAAGGACGCCATTTTGCAACAGTACAGGACATCCAAACATCCTAACAGGCGCTTTAGCCGGTATACTAGAAGACGAGTTCCAGAGATATTATAAAAAATGGTTCAAATGGTTCTGAGCACTATGGGACTTAACTTCTAAGGTCATCAGTCCCCTAGAACTTAGATCTACTTAAACCTAACTAACCTAAAGACATCACACACATCCATGCCCAAGGCAGGATTCGAACCTGCGACCGTAGCGGCCGCGCGGTTCCAGACTGTAGCGCCTTTAACCGCTTGGCCACCACGAGAGATGTTACAAACAACGAAAACACCGAAGGAGTACGTGTGCAAAGACACAAAGGAATGAATTTGAAGAAGATACCTGTGTGGGCGGTTAAAAATGTAAATAAAAGCGTATTTTTCCTAACCAGTCTCAGTACTTTATTGTCGCACCTCGTTGCTCCTTAGTTAAAATTTGCTACATAGTTATTTTACGCTGAAGGTCAAATAACTGCGTATTTCAGCGGTTGATAATGTACAAGGGAGCACAGCACAAATTGTTGGTACTTTATTCCCGCATGTCGTGTGTGTCAATATAGTAACCGTACTAACTTAAAAAATAATATTTACGGTAACATTATCGAAATAAAAACACCAGAGAAAGCAGTCGTCATGTGTATCAAACGACAGCGCTTCATTTGAGGAATACTAATCTATATTTTGTCATCTTAGTGTGAAGGAAAAATAACCAGTGTTTTAATTATTGTTGGTGTTGTGGTGCTTATTCCGCACACTGGTTTGGTGTAGCTCCTTGAGTTACTTTATTCTTTTATCTCTGCAGAACTTCTGTAATCAACTTTCACTCATTTTAACATGGATGCTGTATTCAAGCCTTTTTCTCCATCTTCAGTTTTCACATCCCACCCTTCCTTTCTTTACCGAGTTGCCTATTGCTTTATCCCTCAGGATGCATCGTATCAGACGATCCTTTCTTTTAGTCAATTTGTGACCCAATTTCATTTCCCCCCAATAAGATCCGGGGAAAACATCATTAGTTATGCGTTCTACTCATCTAATCTTCAGCTCTGTTCTGTTGCACGACATTTCAGAGGCTTCTGTTCCCTTCCTTCCTGGACTGACTACTGTTCACATTTCACTCTCCTACAAGCCTACATTCGACAGAAGTGTCTACAGAAAAGACTTCCTAACATTTAAATTTACATTAGAAATTAAGAACTGCTCCTTTTCAGAAACACATTTTTGCTTTTGCGAGTCTACATGTAATATCCTCACTTATTTTTATGCTCAGATAAAAAAGTCTCAACTACTACTTTTAGTGTCTCGTTTCCAAATCTAATTCCTTCATTACCACGTGGTGTAATTCGACTGCATTTCGTTACTCTTGTTTTACTTTCGTTTATGCTCATCTTACAACCTCTTTTCAGGCTATGTCCATTCGCTCGCTTCATCTTCCAAGCACTTCGTCGCCTCTGATAGATTTTCAGTGTCAACAGCTACCTCAAAATTCATTATTTCATATTAGTTATAACGTCGTATCCTGTGCTATTCTAAGTGTATAAATCGAAGTGTCTCGCTCTCCAGCTTCAACGGAAATGGCTGAATTGCAGCAAAAATTTGTATGTGAAGAGAAACTAGAAACGAGTGTGACTGTGCATTCTCAGCATAAGCTAACTGGAATTATGTCACAGGGCATAGAAGCAGTCACCCATCAAACGCACCATCTCATTGCGAGGAAAAGGTGGTTTCATTACCTACGTACAGGATATACAGAAAAACCGCAAACCTTTACGGATAGAAGCATCCCTTTACAGCAATGAGCACTTTTTCCATAGAAGATATGTGTTTCCTTCTACCAAAGATTCACAAGTGCTCTTATCTGTTAAAATATGCATTTTAGAGCCCATTTTTACAAGACTGTTTTTCCTTGTTTTGATGTAAGGAGAGAGAGAGAGAGAGAGAGAGAGAGAGAGAGAGAGAGGTATCTGTCTGTTACGTTTACGTTTGGAACCGTCGATGAGAATATTTATAACGAGGCCAACGAGAAAGACAGGCTGTGCTGTGTACGTCACACCATGTGACACTGCAGGTCTCAAGACTACCAGCTGCCGTCTCCAAATGGATAAATGGCTCTGAGCACTATGGGACTTAACATCTGAGGTCGTCAGTCGCCTAGAACTTAGAACTACTTAAACCTAACTAACCTAAGGAGATCACACACATCCATGCCCGGGGCAGGATTCGAACCTGCGACCGTAGCGGTCACGCGGTTCCAGACTGAAGCGCCTAGAACCGTTAGGCCACACCGGCCGGCTGCCGTCTCCGGCGGGAAGTGCACAACTATTCCAGACGACTTTAATAATTCTAGACTGCGTGCTTAAATGCGCGCAAGTTCTCCATAGCGCAAGACAAAATTAAGACCTTTAGTGTGCATATTTTCAATTAAATATTGATTTACCGCGGGCCCTGTACGAAACCGATCGTTCGCGAAGTGTGTCAGACAAGCCTACTAGTGTGACGCCACAAGTTCGTTGCAAGGCCCGTATAGTTCCTTGGCCCCGATTTATAAGTCGTTACGTCGCGTATATTTCGCACACTCGTAATACGAGGTGCATTCAAGTTCTAAGGCCTCCGATTTTTTTTTCTAATTAACTACTCACCCGAAATCGATGAAACTGGCGTTACTTCTCGACGTAATCGCCCTGCAGACGTACACATTTTTCACAACGCTGACGCCATGATTCCATGGCAGCGGCGAAGGCTTCTTTAGGAGTCTGTTTTGACCACTGGAAAATCGCTGAGGCAATAGCATCACGGCTGGTGAATGTGCGGCCGCGGAGAGTGTCTTTCATTGTTGCAAAAAGCCAAAAGTCACTAGGAGCCAGGTCAGGTGAGTAGGGAGCATGAGGAATCACTTCAAAGTTGTTATCACGAAGAAACTGTTGCGTAACGTTAGCTCGATGTGCGGGTGCGTTGTCTTGGTGAAACAGCACACGCGCAGCCCTTCCCGGACGTTTTTGTTGCAGTGCAGGAAGGAATTTGTTCTTCAAAACATTTTCGTAGGATGCACCTGTTACCGTAGTGCCCTTTGGAACGCAATGGGTAAGGATTACGCCCTCGCTGTCCCAGAACATGGACACCATCATTTTTTCAGCACCGGCGGTTACCCGAAATTTTTTTGGTGGCGGTGAATCTGTGTGCTTCCATTGAGCTGACTGGCGCTTTGTTCCTGGATTGAAAAATTGCATCCACGTTTCATCCATTGTCACAACCGACGAAAAGAAGGTCCCATTTGTGCTGTCGTTGCGCGTCAACATTGGTCGGCAACATGCGACACGGGCAGCCGTATGGTCGTCCGTCAGCATTCGTGGCACCCACCTGGATGACACTTTTCGCATTTTCAGGTCGTCATGCAGGATTGTGTGCACAGAACCCACAGAAATCCAACTCTGGTGGCGATCTGTTCAACAGTCCTTCGGCGATCCCCCAAAACAATTCTCTCCACTTACTCGATCATGTCGCCAGACCGGCTTGTGCGAGCCCGAGGTTGTTTCGGTTTGTTGTCACACGATGTTCTGCCTTCATTAAACTGTCGCACCCATGAACGCACTTTCGACACATCCATAACTCCATCACCACATGTCTCCTTCAACTGTCGATGAATTTCAATTGGTTTCACAGCACGCAAATTCAGAAAACGAATGATTACACGCTGTTCAAGTAAGGAAAACGTCGCCATTTTAAGTATTTAAAACAGTTCTCATTCTCGCCGCTGGCAGTAAAATTCCATCTCCCGTACGGTGCTGCCATCTCTGGGACGTATTGCCAATGAACGCGGCCTCATTTTAAAACAATGCGCATGTTTCTATCTCTTTCCAGTCCGGAGAAAAAAATCGGAGGCCTTAGAACTTGAATGCACCTCGTAGCGGCTAAAATATACGCAAACAATCACTTATGTTTTTACGTAGGCAAATAATTCTCAGTTGGGTTGTAACAATTTACTTATGTTGTCAACATATACGGCTAGCTTAAAAATACGCTTGGTTTGCTTAATACTGTAGCAATTGAGGCTCGATAAATAAATATTGTTACAGGGAGAGTCACTATATAATATTCTACGTAGCTGCACTATTATTCTCAATGTTACGTAAATTCACTGTTAAATAGTGACCTCTTATACTGTTAATTATCGTGTAAATGATATTTACGGCAGTGAACACAAGATTTCTTACCAGTCAGAGATTTACTCATAAGGAAGCCTCAGTCTCGCATTAGTAGCCTACTTATTATCATTGCGTATGACCTATATACACTACGTCATCAAAAGTATCCGGACACATGTCTGAAAATGACTTACAAGTTCGTGGCATCCATAATCGGCACTACTGGAATTCAATGTGGTATTGGCCCACCCTTAGCCTTCATGACAGCTTCCACTCTCGCAGGCATACGTTGAATCAGGTGTTGGAAGGTTTCTTGGGGAATGGCAGCCCATTCTTCACTGAATGCTATACTGAGGAGAGGTATCGATGTCGGTCGGTGGGGCCTGGCACGAAGTCGGCGTTCCGAAACATCCCAAAGGTGTGCTATAGGATTCAGGTCAGGACTCTGTGCAGGCCAAACATCCATTACAGGGATGTTATTGTACTGTAACCACTCCGCCACAGGCCGTGCATTATAAACAGGTGCTCGATCGAGCTGAAAGATGCAATCGCTATCCCCGAATTGCTCTTCCACAGTGGGAAGCAATACGTTGACTAAAACATCAGTCTAGGCCTGTACTGTGATAGTGCCACGCAAAAACAACAACAGGTGCAAGCCCCCTCCATGAAAAACACGACCACACCATAACACCACCGCCTCCGAATTTTACTGTTGGCAATACCGTCGCTGAAAGATGACGTGCACCGGGCATTCACCACACCCACACCCTACCATCGGATCGCCACGTTGTGTACCGTGATTCGTCACTCCACACAACGTTTTTCCACTGTTCAGTCGTCAAATGTTTCCGCTCAGTACACGAAGCGAGGCGTCGTTTGACATTTACCGGCGAGATGTGTGGCTTATGAACAGCCGCTGGACCATGAAATCAAAATTTTCTCACCTCCCGCCTAACTGTCATAGTACTTGCAGTGGATCCTGATGCGGTTAGGAATTCCTGTGTGATGGTCTGGATACATGTCTGCCTATTACACGTTACAACCATCTTCAACTGTCGGCGGTCTCTGTCAGTCAACACACGAGGTCGGCCTGTACGCCTTTGTGCTGTACGTGTCCCTTCACTTTTCCACTTCATTATCACATCGGAAACAGTGGACCTAGGGATGTTTAGGAGTGTAGAAATCTCGCGTACAGACGTATGACACAAATGACATTCAATCACCTGACCAAGTTCGAAGTCCGTGAGTTCCCCGGAGAGCCCCATTCTGCTCTCTCACGATGTCTAATGACTACTGAGCTCGCTAATATGGAGTACCTGGCAGTAGGTGGCAGCACAATGCACCTAATATGAAAAACGCAGGTTTTTGTGGATGTCCGGGTACTTTTGATTACAAAGTTATTAAACGAAAACTTTTCTGCAAAAAATATTTTCCTTTTCTCATAGCGAAAATATTTGAAATGTGTTTTCCTATTATCTTGTGGGTGAAGACCGAAAATAATGCGATTAATTATATGTCACGTGATGGCTGCCAGTACGCCATTACAACAAAAGAATAGCAGATTGCCAATGATAAAAGTTTAATTATAGCGATAATTAATTATTTCAAATGAATTAGATCCACATGGAGGAAGAGGTATGAAAAGAGATTAGAAGAGAAAATACTTTTTACAAATATATTCTGAAAAAACTTGCGTACAATTAACATAATCGTGAGTTCAGAAGCTACGTCGTACAAAAGCGTGTAATACGTTGCAGGACTGACACCACAGTGATCATTTTATTCCTTTTATCACACAATTACATAGAAATTCCATGACATACAATGCTCATAGTCTTTGTTATTCTCAGTATTTGTTAGATGTATATTTATTATTAGTATTTTTATATTTAAAAGACGTGAAGGTGAAGAGTTATTCTCGTTCCAAAATAATATTCGATCATTGATAGCATATTTACATTCATAAACATGTGTAGTTTTGTTCGTTATTGACACAGTTCACTTGTGGTTATCCTAAAATTTTACTGCGTTGTTTAGAAGGCTTTGGCTCTGAGCACTATGGGACTTAACACCTGAGGTCATCAGTCCCCTAGAAGTTAGAACTACTTAAAGCTAACCAACCTAAGGACATCACACACATCCATGCCTGAGGCAGGATTCGAACCTGCGACCGTAGCAGCAGCGCGGGTTCAGACTGAAGCGCCTAGAACCGCTCGGCCACAGCGGCCGGCCTTAGGAGGCTTTGCAAGAGACTGTACAGCAACCTATCCATAAAGCTTGTCGGCGTTTTTTGGAGACACCTTTACTGGCAAGTATATTGGTGATCTGAAGAGTAGAAAGTAGGTCAGTGTTGAAGCTGCGTTGATGCCAAGTTCACTGGAGATCGGGTACAAAGTCGGGCTGGAAGAGGATGGAAAAGGGGACAGCTGCGTCTTTGCAAAGGACCCATGCCGGCGTACGTCTTATCAGACATACGGAAACCGCGGAAAAACCACCGCTGGACCAGGTATAAACTTGGTCGAGCGATTCGTTCCCAGCTCTATACATAAGTTAGCCACGTTTACGTCTTAAGGCGAAACGTGACAGTTGTGTCGACACACAGGTTTTCATTTTGTCGTCTGTCATCGCAAAGTCAGTCAGATGTTACCTATACAATAACATGTTCGCTAGCCGGCCGGCCATTGGTGGCCGAGTGGTTCTAGGCGCTTCAGTCTGGAACCGGGCGACCGCTACGGCCGCAGGTTCGAATCCTGCCTCAGGCTTGGATGTGTGTGATGTCCTTAGGTTGGTTAGCTTTAAGTAATCCTAAGTTCTAGGGGACTGATGACCTCAGATGTTGAGTCCCATAGTGCTCAGAGCCATTTGAACCATTTGAACACGTTCGCTACTTGAATGATTTTCATTCCCGCTAGGTAGTTTGTCGTCATTTTAGAATTTCAGGGAAGTTTAATGGTGAAAGGAAGATGACGATAACTGCTTAAAGTTTGTAAATTGTCGAAGTTATCTGTTTCGGATTACAGACAATGCTTAGTCCAAAGTGGCTCCTCTGTTCTAGCAGCCGGTCTCCATATGCCAGAGGGAGAGATCTGAAGATCGACTGTCGCTACTCCGAAACGCAATGTCTGAACAGACATTGCGATCCAGACAAGAAAATATAAACATCCTTTCTGGCTGTTATTTCCTACTCCTCTGGTCCCCATATATTTTTTGCATTTTGTCACGGTCTTGAGGTCCTGAAATTGTTTTTCTGATGGCTCCTTGCGTAATACCTCGGCTTCAAATTTGTTAATGAGAAAAGTGTTGCCTGTAGCGGCATGTCCTATGAAATGAAATGATCGTATGGCACTGTTGGCCGGGAGGTACCACGCGGGGGAGTTCGGACGCCGTATTGCAAGTCCTCTTTATTTCACACCACATCGGCGACTTGCGAGCCAATGATGATGAAAATGATGATTGACCCACAACACCCAGTCCCCCTGCCGGGAATCGTACCCAGGCCCCCTGCGTGGTAGGCAGTAACGCTACCGCTACGCTACGGAGGCGGACGGCATGTCCTACAATTTCTGCCCTTTCTTTTTTTCCTTCTTCAAGCGTCCTACATAATGTAGTCGACAGCAGCAGTAGATGTTAGGACGCGAGTTGTTGATGTTGTACAGTGGTTACCCTCCATCCACACGCGAACATAGACAGCATGGTCACTGTAGTAGTCAGAGGAACAGTAAAGGCGGAAGGAAATGAGGCAGGGGAGCAAGAGGCGTGGGCGACGTAAAAGTCACTCCGTGCGGCCGTGGCCGACTGCTTAGCCGGGACAGCGGGAGGGCGGGGGCGGGGGCGGGGGCGGAGGAGGAGACCCGACCTTACGGTCATAAAGTTTATTGGCCACTCTCCGAGCCACTAACGGCAAGCAAAACACTCTGGCGCGAGCGGCCGGCCTGTGCGTGTGTGTGTGTGTGTGTGTGTGTGTGTGTGTGTGTAGCCGCGCCGGCGCTAACAAGTGTTGAGAGGGCGGCGGCGGCGATTGGCTTATCTTGATGATGGCCCCCCATTAACACGACCGTAAAGATTGCACTTAAAAGGCCATAAAAGTCCGCCTACCGGCCGCGGCCGCTACAGTTGGTAGCACTGGCTGTGGGTGCCGCCGTGGTCCGCTCTGGCAACAGATTGCAGCCGCTGCCTCGTCTGAGGTTTACGCGACGCCAACACCAGTTGGCCGCTGCTCAGTGTCTGCAAGCGTACACAAGCAGCAGACACCTCCCCCCCCCCCTCTCTCTCTCTCTCTCTCTCTCTCTCTCTCTCTCTCTCTCTCTCTCTCTCACACACACACACACACGTTGCACTCAGAACCTTGTAGTGGGACATCCTCCTCTTGCGTTACTTTTCCTCATCAGTAGTTGTCGATACCAGTATTTTATTTGTCCGATTTTGGACAGGTCAGTATTAACTCAATTGCTTTCCTGAAAACTTTCGTATAATTTTATACGCAGTATGTTACATTTCAAGCCATACTTTATAAACTATTTTAGTTTCGGAGTTATAATCGATAAGTACTGGTTCTCAATATACAGTTAAATTTTTGTTTTTTAGAAACATTTGAATTTACGAATTATTAGTACACTTAATATTTCTATTATTAATTACGCAATCCTGAACTGTTTACTATGTCTATTTCTGGATTCATTTATGAAATAATAATCGAAATTAATAATGTAACGAAAACTAGTAGGAATTCATTTGTTAAGAAAAATTGTAAACACTTTAGAATATTGTTATTTCCGCGGAGTGTGGGAGTAGTAAGTTTGCTTCTGATGTGATCGAACGTACCGGGTGATCAAAAAGTCAGTATAAATTTGAAAATCTTAATAAACCACGGAATAATGTAGATAGAGAGGTAAAAATTGACACACATGCTTGGAATGACATGGAGTTTTATTAGAACCACCCCATATTGCTAGACGCGTGAAAGATATCTTGCGCGCGTCCTTTGGTGATGATCGTGTGCTCAGTCGCCACTTTCGTCATGCTTGGCCTCCCAGGTCCCCAGACCTCAGTCCGTGCGATTATTGGCTTTGGGGTTACCTGAAGTAGCAAGTGTATCGTGATCGACCGACATCTCTTGGGATGCTGAAAGACAACATCCGACGCCAATGCCTCACCATAACTCCGGACATGCTTTACAGTGCTGTTCACATTATTCCTCGACTACAGCTATTGTTGAGGAATGATGGTGGACATATTGAGCACTTCCTGTAAAGAACATCATCTTTGCTTTGTCTTACTTTTTTATGCTAATCATTGCTATTCTGACAGGATGAAGCGCCATCTGTCGGACATTTTTTGAACGTTTGTATTTTTTTGGTTCTAATAAAACCCCATGTCATTACAAGCATGTGTATCAATTTGTACCTCTCTATCTGCATTATTCCGTGATTTATTCAGTTTTCAAATTTATACTGACTTTTTGATCACCCGGTACCTTTGCGTAATTGGTGCGAACAATGTAATTTCGCCACTGTTAATGTGAAAATTCAAAATACTGTATGATATACTAAAATGGGAGAAAATCAGTGGAAAATAGATTCACGCAAGAACTTCTGCAACGGCAGTCTTCCAATTTATTTAGTTTAAATCAACAGTGAGGACCTGATGTTAGATCTTCGGCTTCAAGAATCAGACCCCTAGACAAGAAGGACTGAAGCCATCTCAACATGACCAGGTAAGTAAACTTGGAAGTTTGTTGCAATCTTCCAACCTCTCAAACCTTTGTAAGAGACTTTGCTTGTTAGTTACTTGGACTGGGCATTGTTTAATGTGGACGAAGGAAGGGGAGGGTGTACAACATCTAGGTGTGACGACTAGAGCCCGGATTTTCTGCAATTACATAATTTGTTCCTGTATCTATACCTATAACAAAAACTAAAATATCGGCGAATTACAATGAAGGGTTCCTTATTTAATAGTTTTAAATTATATATTTTTACGTAATTTGTGGTATGGTTCAAAATGGCTCTGAACACTATTGGACTTAACAAATGGTTGAAATGGCTCTGTGCACTATGCGACTTAACTTCTGAGGTCATCAGTCGCCTAGAACTTAGAACTAATTAAACCTAACTAACCTAAGGACATGACACACATCCATGCCCGAGAGAGGATTCGAACCTGCGACGTAGCGGTCGCGGGGTTCCAGACTGAAGCGCCTAGAACCGCTTATTAATTATTTCATTCTTTGGTTATAAATTTTGTGATCAGCAATCTGTAATCTTTGTACTCCGTCGTTCCATGGGCAAGTTGCTAAGACTCGCACGGTCCAAGGAAACTTGATAATAATTTGATGTAGCTCAGTGGACTGATGCACGTTCTTCAGCTCATTCATTTATCACCATCATTATTCCATAGTGCGTAGTTTGTACAGCGTGTCTGCCTCCTTTTAGCTGAGTGTCGGCGCGTCTCAATGCCATTCATCGGGCCGGGTTCGATTCCCATCCGGGTCGGAGAATTTCTCCGTTCGGAGACCGTCCCTGTGTTGTCCTCATCATCATTCCACCACCATCGACACGCAAGCTGTCCAATGTGGCGGTACCTGAAGACACTTGCAACTTTGCGGTCCGATGATGATGATGATGATGATGATGATGTTTGGTTTGTGGGGCGCTCAACTGCGTGGTTATCAGCGCCCGTACAATTTCCCAACTTTTGCTCAGTCCAATTTCGCCACTTTCCTGGATGATGATGAAATGATGAGGACAACACAAACACCCAGTCATCTCGAGGCAGGGGAAAATCCCTGACCCCGCCGGGAATCGAACCCGGGACCCCGTGCTCGGGAAGCGAGAACGCTACCGCAAGACCACGAGCGGCGGACTTGCGGTCCGACTGCCCCAGGTTGGGTCTCCCGGTCATCATTTCGTTTGTACAGTGTGCCGAGTACAGAGAGGCAGCTACAATGGTGTCAGGTTTTGTTGGAAGGGGAGTTAAAACGTGTCACCAGTCACTCGTGGCCACTGTGCGACCTAGGGACAGGGCCGTAGCGAGACGACACGTGTTACACAGGCAGCAGCGGCAGCGGAAGCGGCCACTCTGCTGTGGCGAGCTGGTACTACACGGCCCTCCAGCCCACTACACTACGCTACACTACAACGTCCGCGGCCGGCTCCCGCAGAGTGCTCTGCGAGGCTCGAGTGCGTGGCCGCTGCGTGCAACAGCCAGCGTGTACACACACGCGCCACTGCCGCGGCAG
The DNA here is from genome assembly GCF_023864275.1 of Schistocerca cancellata. Taxonomy (NCBI): domain Eukaryota; kingdom Metazoa; phylum Arthropoda; class Insecta; order Orthoptera; family Acrididae; genus Schistocerca; species Schistocerca cancellata. The sequence continues at coordinate 90,163,621 of NC_064637.1, read as the reverse complement.
GACACGGTGACTCTAGTATCAACAGGTTGGCGGCTACCGTGCTGCCAGAAAATGTTTCGCTTCACGCCCACTGTTCTACCCGTGGAGGTAAGAATAGAGGGAGACGCCGTGACGTCACAGCTGTGAAGCTATGTGAAGCCGAGGGTAGCCATCTCAATCCGGCCAAAACATTGCCGCTATAAGCTTGTGTGCATAGGCTTGTCGCTCGCTTTTGGAAGGATTTTGCGCTATTATGGTGACTTGTGTGGTGTCCGGATGTACGAATCGTTCTGATTGTGATGCGAAATCGAAGGGAATAACATTTCATGTGTAAGTTGTCTCGTTAAGTGTGATTTTACAACTTCATTGTGAATGAACGTGCGCTACATCGGTACTTGTACTATAGCGTGTTTTTCTCCTGTATGACTTTAGATTTCCTAAAAATGAAAGTCGGAAAGCTCTGTGGGAGAATGCCGTGAGGAGGAAGAATTGGCGTGCGACTAAATGGAGCACTATATGTTCTCAGCATTTCCGAGAAGAGGACATAGACCGAAATTCCCTTTCAACAGTAAGGCTCTGAGAAAATGCTGTACCATCAGTTTTCCCTACACACCCAAAACATTTGCAAAAGGTATGTTAATTCAAAGAATTAAATTCTTAGTTTTCAAGTTCACGTTTCAGTATAATACGTACGTATCGTCGATAATTGAAGTGTTGAGTAACTCACTTTGTCTTCATCATGTACCAAATTAAAAGCTAACACTACATTAACTGGCGTAAAGTATAGGCCTAAACAGGACAGTGTGTAGAATTGCCATTCTGTGTACCTTATTTCAGTAAATATTGATGGTAATGAACAGTATTTCCCAGTAGTGTAACGTAACTGAAATGTCCCAGTACGTATTACAAACAAGATGTATTTATGGGGCTTTGGAGGGAGGGTACAGCTAACTTAGCTTTCAGTTTCTACTATTTAGTTTGTGATACACGTTTATTACTGAATTAACAAAATTGTATCGTTTACATTGAAGGCTAGTTATTCGTAATATTACATTAAAAACTATTTTTAATCAGAAGAAATGCGGAATTTCGCCTTTACGAGATTTTATTTTAAACAAAAACTTTGAAACAACCAATCTGATGACGTTACATGCGTATATGGTGCAATTAGCGACTGTAATACACGCAGCGCTATAGCACACTGGCAATGTTTTGGTCAGAGTGTCATGGCAGCGAGCCACGCCCCCATGGCTTCAAAACGTAGTACGGGTGGGACACGTAGCGCCATCTCCCCTTATTCTTACCTCCATGGTTCTACCGCTTACATCGAATGTACAACAAAGAGGTTGAATAGGGGTGAAACGTCTCTGTGAAATCGTTTCATAAGATGCTTGTCGAATACGGTACAACCTATCCATTTTACTACCTGATTTTAGCTCAATTCATGAACTCTTCCAGAAAGACTGAGCACTCAAATAAGGCCTATTGATTATTATATATGTGTTATAATGTGGGTTTCGGTTTTGTTTTGTGGGAATCACTGAATTGGTCCTCGTCTGCTGGGAGCAGTACCTGAGCAGATAGGTTTACCCATCTCAGTCGAGGGCTGTTTTTGTGTGTGAGGTTGGTGACGGAGGGCTACCCCTCTGCTAGCTTCCGCTGCACGGGGAGCTAGGTGATCTCGAGAGAGAAGGGGCACTCTTCGGTGAACGCTTGGTGAGTACAGAGCGTAGCTGTTAAGGCGAGTTTCAGGTGATAGGAATCAGGTTGATTTAGGACTTCGTTATGTTTAACTGGTGAAATACTTAAGAAATTTAGCTTATCTGAAGCGTGTGAAGCGAGTTATTTTTTTTTAATGATTTTTAATCTTATATTTTGTGGAAATTGATTTTCTCTTTGTGTGTCGATTTTGTGCCACGTGTTTGGTAATCAATGACCCTTCTGCTTCACCATGGCACCGAAATAGGCTTTATTTTAACAGTTTGCTTGTTTAATGAGCTACAATGTCTGCAAGAATATCTGTTCTTTCGTGCGCTTTCTACAAAGCAGCACAACAGTTTGAGTCAGAATGCACCACGTGCTCTAGTTCGGCCGTTTGCAAGCAGCAGACGCAGTTAGTATGTTAAATAATTATCGCACAGTCTTGTGTATTGGTTAAACCTCTGTCCAGAATAAAGCATGCGTAGAATCGTAATGCAAAGGAGATGATAGTATAATTGTCTCCCACCCCCGTCTTCTGTGTTTCTTCTTGCTGTAGTTAAATTGTCCTCTGTTTCATTCTCACGTAATTCTTACTTAAATGTTTCGAGTCAGGCACCAGTTATGTGTAGTTAGGATGTGCAACCAAATATTTAGTTACAATAAATAATTTACGTGAAAGGTAAATTCTTTGGTGTCGATTTTACCCCTTTACACTGATTTCCATTCCTGAATTAATCAAGTTGCTTCATGCACGACATGGAGTGCTATTTAACTGGCTGCTTAAAGAAATTTGCGTACTTGTAATTTAATTATTAAGTAATTAAACTAATAATTTTTCAGCTCCGTTTTTTCTAAATGGTTAGGAACGGCTTGGGCTGGTGGCGACCCTGAATTTCTGAATTTTTATCATTATTTGTGTGAGACAAGCAGCTAGAAATGTGAGATAACGTATATGGCTCGATGAGAAACGTAGTAAACATCGTAATACGTTACAGGGGGTTAAAATATACGGAGAAATGATATTAATTATAAAACTCGTTGGTGATATAGCTATTATTAGTCACAGTGAGGAAGAATCACAGGGCTGTAGTATGCAGTAAACAGTCCAAGAGGAGACTACAGAAATCGTTCCCAACCTGTAAGACACCATTACCCTTGAAGAAATCAGATATTAAGTAGTACCCCTACCATGCTCCTCTTCATCATCAACGTAACTAAACTGTAGGATACAATTTGTGCTATTTATAAATAACACCTCCTTTTCTATACAGAATGGCGAGGCAACTGCCAGTGCATCACGAGCTCTACATAGAGTTCATTCTCAGAAAGCTAAGCTTACTGTCCACACTGAGGGTAAAAATGTTACACAACACCCTTGCTCTGAATCACTCTTCTCCCTGGCGACTCGTGCTTTACCAATATCCTGGACTGCCATTTACAATGTACCAAGTTACAATATGCGTCCTATATGTAATACAGGGAGCGAAACGCTATTTACAATTTGTACAGAAACCAGACTACAGTTATAAGAGTCGAGGGACACGAAAGGGAAGCAGTGGTTGGGAAGGGAGTGAGACAGGGTTGTAGCCTCTCCCCGATGTTATTCAATCTGTGTATTGAGCAAGCAGTAAAGGAAACAAAAGAAAAATTCGGAGTAGGTATTAAAATCCATGGAGAAGAATTAAAAACCTTGAGGTTCGCCGATGACATTGTAATTCTGTCAGAGACAGCAAAGGACTTGGAAGAGAAGTTGAACGGAATGGATGGTGTCTTGAAGGGAGGATATAAGATGAACATCAACAAAAGCAAAACGAGGATACTGGAATGTAGTCGAATTAAGTCGGGTGATGTTGAGGGAATTAGATTAGGAAATGAGACACTTGAAGTAGTAAAGGAGTTTTGCTATTTAGGGAGCAAAATAACTGATGATGGTCGAAGTAGAGAGGATATAAAATGTAGAAAGGCAATGGCAAGGAAAGCGTTTCTGAAGAAGAGAAATTTGTTAACATCGAGTATAGATTTAAGTGTCAGGAAGTCGTTTGTGAAAGTATTTGCATGGAGTGTAGCCATGAATGGAAGTCAAACATGGACGATAAATAGTTTGGACAAGAAGAGAATAGAAGGTTTCGAAATGTGGTGCTACAGAAAAATGCTGAAGATTGGATGGGTAGATCACATAACTAATGAGGAGGTATTGAATAGAATTAGGGAGAAGAGGAGTTTGTGACACAACTTGACTAGGAGAAGGGATCGGTTGGTAGGGCATATTCTGAGGCATCAAGGCATCACCAATTTAGTATTGGAGAGCAGCGTGGAGGGTAAAAATCATAGAGGGAGACCAGGAGATGAATGCACTAAGCACATTCAGAAGGATGTAGGTTGCAGTAGGTAATGGGAGATGAAGAAGCTTGCACAGGATAGAGTAGCATGGAGAGAGCTGCATCAAACCAGTCTCTGGACTGACGACCACAACAGCAACATGTAATTCTTTGTAAATGAATTGACTGCTGGACTTCTCATTTCTGAACTGTTGAAACTGGAATACTTCAGAATGCCAATTATTTGTATCTGATCAGTGTCACTCATAATAACAGTATGCGATGTATGTGTGAAGCGAGTGGCTATGTGAGCAAGGTGTCTATACATTCATTTCACAAGCTGTAACCTCCACTACATTTTGTGACACATTAATGCTAGTATTTCCAAACAAAGCCCTTATTAGTAACTTATTTAACCAATATTGCACTCTTATGAAGTAGTAACAATGGCTTTTTAAAAATATCTTTGGTTCCACTGGCCCTCTTGTTTTTACCCGGCCGGCCGCCGTGGCCAAGCGGTTCTAGGCGTTTCAGTCTTGAACCGCGCTGCTGCTACGGTCGCAGGTTCGAACCCGGCCTCGAGCATGGATGCGTGTGTTGTCGTTAGGTTAGTTAGGTTTAATTAGTTCTGAGTTCTAGGGGGCTGATGACCTCAGATGTTAAATCCCATAGTGCTTAGACCCATTTGAAACATTTGTTTTTACCCTTCGGGAAATTTCAGTTGACCCCTCATGGTGGAATTACCCTCAGGTTGGGAACCACTGCTCTATGCTTTGGGACTAAACCGAAGGAAGACGGAAATAATGACTAGTCGTAGAAATCAGATTAGTGATTAACTTATCAAAAGTATTTGTAGATACCAGGAAGTAGCGAAGTGAAGCAATTCTGCTACCTCGGAGGCAAAACAACACGTGTCAGTCGAAGCAAGGATGACATAAAAAGAGCAAATTAGCCAGGTGTAGAGGACCTTCCTCGCTAGGACAAGTCTACTAATATCGAACACAGACCTTCATTTAGGTAAGAAATTACTGTGAACGTGCACTGGAGCATCACAATTTACGGAAGTGATTCTGGACTGTGGGAAAACCGGATAAGACGAAAATTCAAATGTTTGACGCGTAGTGCAACAGGAGGACACTGATAATTAAATGGAGTAATAGGAAATGAGGAGGTCCGACGCTGAATTGGCGAAGAGAGAAACATGCGCACAAAATTAGTAAGGGGAGGGGCCACGATGATAGTACGTGTGTTAAAGACATCAATCACTAAGTTTCATGATACTTGACGAACTTGTAGAAGTTAACAGCTGCAGGAGAAGACAGAAATTGGAATACATTGAAAGGTGGCTACACTGAGCCACAGCGCCAAAGATCGCGCCAGAGAGTATTGTTCCGCCGCCTCCACTGGCAGTGATTATTGAGACGTAGCGGCAAGCAGTTCTTGCCGAGAAGTTGTGGTGGACACTGCTTGTCGGTGAAGTTGGAGTGAGATGGGGTAGTAGTGAGTGTTTGTTCCATGTTTTATGCAGCTATTTGATGGGAGAGATAGCAGATGTTATTCTAATGGAGACATTGTAATGATCAGAGTGCATTTCGTCAATATAAATTAAGGTAACAAACTACTTTTATTTTTCTCTCTCATTATTTCAGTGACCTAAATAATGCATCATTACAGGTTCAGTCAACAAAGCATCTGGCTTGTGTTCTTGTATTAGAGTGTAATTCTGCTTTCCTTGCGCAATTATAGTATTTCTAATTTTCTTTTATCACGTCTGTATAATTGGTATTTAAAAATTCGTGTCGTGTTGAAGAAGAACCGTGCCAGATGTGCGTTGAGTCATACTACCACATACAGAACAGCTACACTTGTGCTTTGTTGGTTTCGTAGGTTTTATAGTTGCTGGGGACTTAATTAATTAATTGTATTAACTGAAATTTTCATTTCATTCTTTGTTGTTGTTCTATGCAGTCAGATTGCGTACTAATACTAGTCAGGGCCAGCCGTTTACAAGAACAGCGTAATCGGACGTACAGAAAATTTAAAAGTATTTGCATTGCATTCTTCTATCTTTATTTTAATTAAGCCCCCATGCATCTGCTATCTCTCCCATCAAATAGCTGCATAAAACATGGAACAAACACTCACTACTACCCATCTCACTCCAACTTCAGCGACAAGCAGTGTCCACCACAACTTCTCGGCAAGAACTGCTTGCCGCTACGTCTCAATAATCACTGCCAGTGGAGGCGGCGGAACAATACTCTCTGGCGCGATCTTTGGCGCTGTGGCTCAGTGTAGCCACCTTTCAACATCCACCAAATAATTGAGGATATCGGACTGCTATTCTGAGGTGAGGAGGTTGGCGCAGGAGAGGAATTGGTGGCGAGCGGCAACAAACCAGTCAGAATACATGAAGAAGAACAGCCCTCTCAACTTGTACGGAAGTATTCAGTGAAGCAGCGACTCAAAAATGAAATTATGAAAACAAAGACGAACCCACCGAGTGTGAGGCCACATTTGGGACCGTTTTCATGCCTTCCTTGCAGGTAGAGATAGGCATGTCGTCCTCAACAAGATAAAACTGACAGACGTGAAAGTAATTTCACCAGTATAGCAGGATAGGCCAACAGAGTCGTCAGTGTTAAACGTGTATGCGGGGTAAGCCAGCCAAGGCAAACACAGGAGCACCGCTGTTTCTCTGGACACTTGGGAAGTATCCACAGAGTAGTGGCGTTGCGCTGCGTCGTGTTTCACATCACGAAAATATGTAACGTGAAATTACACAGGAACCCAACAGTACCAAACGAGGGAATACCGCAGAAATGTGCAAGCGGACGACACTTGCTGACGCGAGTTCGAAGAGAGTTGACTATCTTTTGGTTCAAAAAATCGATTTTTTTAAATTGCATTTTTGGATCCATGAAAGTGCTTAGAATCCACCCCCGAAACGGTTTTTCCGAATACGGAGCGGAAATGTTTGTTATTCGCGGTTGAACAAAAAATACACCTGCCTGAAATCGACCTTTTTCACGCACCAGTTTTTTTTTTTTTTTTTTTGGGGAAGAGTTATTGTACCGATGCTTGGGAGGAAACACACTAAATTCAAATGAAAGTTTGAACGCGTATGTTTGGAAGTTAGCTCCTAAGCATTTACATTCTGGTGCGAAGACTGTGGAGATTGCGAATTTCCTGGCAGTGAGCAGCTTCAACGAAGTGTATTCAGCAATTCTGAAGACCATGTCAACAATGGACGTCACCCTGGGACTCTTATTTGACGCAGTTCGCCAAGCATTTGGACGACCACCGGATTCAAGCGGCCGAAAACCGCTTTGTCACCGGCGGTACGAGCGGCTCTGGAGCAGCGCAGGATGGCCCAAATCCAGCACAACGCCCTCTATGAGGAAGAGGAAGGACTAGTTTATGATAGCATATTGAACGTACGTTACATAATATTGCATTTATATGTGGTCAAAACTTCAAACACGTGTTTCTCGAAATGACGTTTAATTTTATCGCGCGGTATGGTAACTTCAAATCTACTGAACCGATTGGCTTGATTATTTCCGATGAAGCTAACTAAATTACCTAGGAGTTGTACCACTTTTATTCCGATCCATCAACTATAAGTATTTTTACTTCGCCGACGAGGAGGAAAAATCGATGAAAAAGACTTTGTTTTTCAAATGTCCGCCATTTTGTTTCCTATGGTCCAAATAACTTAAGCGAGGTACAACTCCTAAAGTATCTTATATACTTCGCTAACGTCAACTCAATTTTGATTTCAGACGAGCCGGCTGACCTGTGACATACCGCGCGTGGAGGTCTACATCGAAATTTAGTTTCGTTGCGACAACACTTCCGCCTTTGCTCTTCGACATTTCCGGTCGAAAAAATTCCAGTTTGTAGATAAAATATCAATAAAAAGTTTGACCAAATTCCACATTGATATCTATAACACATCCCGAGAAAAAAAATCGCAAAGAACATGCTTTTTTTCGGGCCAAACATTGTAAACCTCCCCTTAAACTGTTGTATAATGTGTTTTCTTTAAATACATTTCCTGTTAGCGCCAAATGTGACTTATGTCTGAGATTAAATTCAGGCAGGTCATACAGTTCTGCAATACTACTAATTTTCGTGAATGCCAACAAAATGCAGGTCGAAATCAGTGTAAAAATAAGTCTGATCTCATTCATGAGCGTGTTTTACCAACCGCTTACGAAAAAAAATACTGAACTATGAAGTCATGATTTGATTTGTAAATCCTTACATTGCAGAACATGTGAACTTTGGGAAGGAAGTAAAAAAGGCAGATCGGGTTTAGCGTCCCGTCGACATAGAGGACTTTTTAGCACAAGCTCAGACTGTGTCAAGGAGGGAGAAGGAAGTCACCCGTGCCCTTTCGAAGTGACCATCCCGGCATTTGCCTGGAGTGATTTAGGAAAATAACGGAAAAACTAAATCTGCATGGCCGGACGCGGGTTTTGAACCGTCGTCCTCCCGAATGCGAGTCCAGTGCTAACCGCTGCGCCATCTCGCTCACTGTGAACTTTGGGACCAGATACGTGGAACGGACTGCGGCCGTGACATTGCAGTTATCAGATCCACAAGTTGGTTTGTGGCATGCTGTATGGAGTGGGGGCTCATGTCTTTGCTTATCGGCGAAATCATACACCGTCAGTCCACAAGTTTAGGGACTGGATAAATAAAAAAAAGTAGAGAAACGTTAAGATGGCAGTTTTAATGCTCCAGATGCTCCACATACTCTGCCCCCCTTTTGTGCAACGCACAGAACGTTCACACGAACATGCGAAACTAACAGAAAAGTCTTTCTTTGCGGTGTTCTTCAACTCGCCCGTCACCCTGGCGCTAAGGTCGAGTAAGTAGTCCAAGCGTTGACGACCGATTCGATTTTCCGCACTTCACAGTTTTCTGGTAGGCTTCTACCCGCTATGTTTTTTCCCCGGAAAAGAATTTTTGCATTTTGAACTTCGAAGAAGCCGCTAGACGCGTAGAGACCTCGTCGTTTTCATTCAGGAATCAAAGTATTCGGAACACTCTCTGCATACGAATTTGAAGCCATTTTGACTATTTTTCGACCGGGACTGTCTCAAGAAATATGTGAAGGTTTTTTTTTTTTAAATTACCGCTACCATCTGTTTAAGAGAGTTTCTATTTCTTCATCAGTTCCATTGTATACAATGAATGTGTCATCAACATATCTGCAGTAGTGTACCATTTGCTGGGTTATTATGCCTTTGTTGTTGAGAAGTTTATTTTCAAGGTGGTTAATGAATTGTCAAACAGATTTAATAATTTACACAACAACATCCAGTTCACCATACAACATGAGAAAAATAACAAAATTAATTTTCTAGACATGACAATAAGTAACACAGACCAAACCCTAAACATCAATGTATACAGAAAACCAACAGACACAGTCATTAATAAATCTTCCACACATCCCAACTCACATAAACAAGCTTCATTCAGACCCTTCTCAAACAGAGCACAGTAATTCCCACTTAATGCTGCCGACTATGAGACAGAAATCAACACTATCAAATACATTGCACATAATAATGGCTATTACGAACATGAAATAGACACACTATCACAACGCACAACTAAAAATGACAACAAAAAATGTGACACAGCTTCCTCACTCAACATCCAAAAACCAATGTACATAACGTTACCATATTTAGGTGCCATATCAGATAAAATAGCCAAATTGTTTAGAAAAACAGACATCAACAACTACTTAAAAAAGAAAGTGATACATGACATCTCGCATCCCACAGAGGAACTTAGCAAAGCTGGAATTTATAAAACTACATGCAGTCATTGCAACAAATATTACATTGGCCAAACGGGAAGAAATTTTGAAACCCGCTATAAAGAACACATTGGCTATTTCAGACTAGGCAAACCGGATAAATCAGCTACAGCGAAACATATAAAAGAAACAGGACACAGTGTTACAACAGACAACGATCTCAAAGTGCTACATAATTTAGAAAAGAGCTGGAAAATGGATTTCTTGGAAGAAATGGAAGTATTCATCCATGGCCACGTGGGGAATAACGAGATCCTGAATGAAATGTGAGTACCGGACGTGAGTCGTGCTTCGGTAGCTCAGTTGGTAGAGCACTTGCCCGCGAAAGGCAAAGGTCCCGAGTTCGAGTCTCGGTCGGGCACACAGTTTTAATCTGCCAGGAAGTTTCATATCAGCGCACACTCCGCTGCAGAGTGAAAATCTCATTCTGGAAACATCCCCCAGGCTGTGGCTAAGCCATGTCTCCGCAATATCCTTTCTTTCAGGAGTGCTAGTTCTGCAAGGTTCGCAGGAGAGCTTCTGTAATGTTTGGAAGGTAGGAGACGAGGTACTGGCAGAAGTACAGCTGTGAGTACCGGACGTGAGTCGTGCTTCGGTAGCTCAGTTGGTAGAGCACTTGCCCGCGAAAGGCAAAGGTCCCGAGTTCGAGTCTCGGTCGGGCACACAGTTTTAATCTGCCAGGAAGTTTCATATCAGCGCACACTCCGCTGCAGAGTGAAAATCTCATTCTGGAAACATCCCCCAGGCTGTGGCTAAGCCATGTCTCCGCAATATCCTTTCTTTCAGGAGTGCTAGTTCTGCAAGGTTCGCAGGAGAGCTTCTGTAAAGTTTGGAAGGTAGGAGACGAGGTACTGGCAGAAGTAAAGCTGTGAGTACCGGACGTGAGTCGTGCTTCGGTAGCTCAGTTGGTAGAGCACTTGCCCGCGAAAGGCAAAGGTCTCGGTCGGGCACACAGTTTTAATCTGCCAGGAAGTTTCATATCAGCGCACACTCCGCTGCAGAGTGAAAATCTCATTCTGGAAATGGTAGACGTCAAAAATTCACATTTCTTTTCCAGTTTCACCACAGTACTCCTAGAGTAAAAGATACATAACATGACAGTCGGTTTAACTCTAGCCCCAGCAATAGCTCAGAAATATGTAAAATAAATAGTTTATATCATGATATGTAACAGATGCTCAATGTGTAATGTATTTCGTCAACGTACATCTGTATTACGATAACAAGACGTGGAGGTGACATGTAAACATCTGACACCACATAGATCGACTAATCGATAGTCAAATCGAAACCAGCTGTATTTCGACCGCCATCTTGTCCACTGCACTGCAGAACTGTTTGCGATCGTGTTTCCAAGTTACTGCTATGTTAGTGTCAATTTGTGAACAGTGACCAAAAGTGCCACGGAAATGGGAAAAACCTCAACGCATCACGACGAGACTGCCACGTCAGAAGAACAAAGTGAGTCAAAGTTACAAAACATTATCGTGCAAACATCAGTCTAGCTTCCGCAGTGACATCGCCTCTTACTAAGTTTTCTCTTCTTCCACAGGATGACCACAGCATTTACGAAAAGACAATGTAACATCAGTATGACCTTATTGTAATGTTGTTGTTGTTGTTGTTGTTGTAATGCCATTTAGACTGAAAATGAGGTATTCCCTCGAAACATGTCGCTAAATAAATAAGTAATACAATAGTTGACAAAGTTTGTGACTGGTAGCGGTAATTAAAAAAAAATAATTACTCTTTGCATACATTTTTCTCCTCTTCAAAGCATTTTGCATATCTACGACATTTGATTTACTGATACTGACAACATTTGATTTGTAAGTTGGTGGCTCTATTGCGATTTGTGACGCAAGCACGTAATACACTACGCTCGCACGTCTACTTCAAGCTGACTCCGTAAATTACCGCGCCGATGTCGCTTGCACGCCAGGAATGAACTCAGTGTCGAAAATTTTAGACCAGGTGTAATCATCATTGTTTACTTACCGCCCAGTTTTGTATTTCTGTTAGCAGTAAAATTTTCCAACCGCCAACCGGTTCCACAATAATGGCAATTTATAAAGTAGTAAAATAACTTTACTTTTATAAAATTTATAAAGCATAGTTACAGCAAATTATAACAAAATGGCTCTGTGCACTATGGGACTTAACTTCTCAGGTCATCAGTCCCCTAGAACTTAGAACTACTTAAACCTAACTAACCTAAGGACGTCACACACGCCCATGCCCGAGGCAGGATTCGAACCTGCGACCGTAGCAGCAGCGCGGCTCCGGAGTGGAGCGCCTAGAACCGCACGGCCACCGCGGCCGGCTAACCTAAGGACATCACACACATCCATGCCCGAGGCAGGATTCGAACCTGCGACCGTAGCGGTCGCGCGGTTCCAGACTGTAGCGCCTAGAACCGGTCGGCCACTCTGGCCGGCACAGCAAATTATAACACTTATTAATAATTGCTTACCAACTATTTTGTCACGCTTGAAATGTATTCGCAGTTGCAAATACGAACAAGAGAATGACGACGACAAAAATTTGTGCCTGATCGGGACTTGAACCAGGATTTCCTATTTTACGTAAACTATCCCTTTAACAACTATAGGTATCCATCAATGACTCACGACCAGACCCAAACTTCCTTATGTCATACACCATTTTGTACAGGGGAGACATTTCAACTGGAATCAAGGTCAGCTGCCAACTCGAGTAACTCAGAAGTATATATCGTCGTAGTAGTGAAGCAAATCAATAAAAGCACATCTTGCAGTCCAGACTATATATCAGTTAGGTACCTTTCAGAGTATGCTGATGATCCAGCGCCATACTTAATACTCAAATACAACCTGTCGCTCGACGGAAGATCCGTACCCAACGACCGGAAAGTTGCACAGGTCACACCAATAAACAACAAAGGTAGTGCGACTAATCCACTAAATCACAGGCCCATATCGTTAACATCGATATTCAGCGGGATTTCTAGATTTTAAGAAGGCTTTGGAACATATATTGTGTCCGAACATTATGAATTACCTCGAAGAGAACAGTCTATTTACAGATAGTGAACACGAATTTAAGAAACATCGTTCTTGTGAAACACAACTAGCACTTTACTCACACGAAGTGTTAGGTGGTGCCGGCCGTAGTGGCCGAGCGGTTCTAGGCGCTTCAGTCTGGAACCGCGCGACCGCTACGGTCGCAGGTTCGAATCCTGCCGCGGGCATAGTTGTGTGTGATGTCGTTGGGTTAGTTAGGTTTAAGTAGTTCTAAGTTCTAGGGGACTGATGACCTCAGATGTTAAGTCCCATAGTGCTCAGAGCCATCTGAACCAGCATCATGTACGCGCGCCGGCCAGATGACTAGTTGCACGAGGAAGGACGGTCGACGAGCGGAAGAGGCTGTATTAATTACGATTACCCGTTCCTGTAATTAGCCGTGGCCCCACAAGATGCTACCGTCTTCAACAGCAGCAGCAGTTGCAGCAACACAGTTCCGCGTCGGCACGGAGTTTCGTCGCACTGGAGTAAGACTGTTCACTGGGAGAAAGTATTAACGGCTAACCCAGCAGCACAACTGAATGGGATTTGATTAATGAACTTTATTTAAATCATAGTCAGTTAAATTCAGGGCGACTGTGTCCTCACTGCCCCAGACATTGTTACCAGGCGGGATTCTTGTTCCCTTTTTTCCTCATAGGCTAATCGAAGTTTGAGAATCTACCACTGGAGAAAATCCAGATCTAAAGAAAATGCACAAATTAAGAGCGCGGAAGTTTTATTTACTACATATAGCTCGGAGCACACGGCTGTTTGGTTTGGTACGTATTCTATTATTTAATTCTGTTCAAGTCAGTAAAAAAGGCTCGGTTGTTGAGACAATAACATGAAATCCAATTTGAAAATTAAGTAACTGCAAAGTAAAAAGTGCTTGCCTTTCTCTGAATTTCTTTGATGACGTTATGTTGACGTCTCTGAAAGTCATTGTTGACGTAACGAAGTTCATTACTGCCATACAGTTTAAGTGGATATTTTCAAATCACTACTCGATTGCCTTTTTCAAAATTTAATGACAAACTTAACGTAAAAATGTCTTCTCAGTTTTCTTTATCATTACATACTCACTTAAAATTAGTGTCAAAAAACGTGACAATCTTCAGTTGCCACGTCAGTGTTTAATAATAAATGTATTTCTTTCCCATCATCTTGTGCAGGATTTTGGATGTAATTCACCCTAATGGGTTGGCGACCGTCATTATTTCCTTTTCGTTCATTAGTGTAACTTTTGGATTCATGATCAGTGGTACCCCTTTTCTGTCCAGTGTTCGTCGTGAGCGAATGCGCAAAATAACTTTCATTTTTCCAAATTGTAGCCCTGTTCAGTTTAATTACTTTTTTATTTTCAGTAGACTTTTCTATCAGAAAGATCGGTTTTACATTTTCCCCCTTCTTATCGGTATTAATTCTTCGGAAAAGATGGCCTTATCCAATTAGAAAAATTCCATTAGGTATACACGCGATCCCGCGGTCATATTTTATATACAGGGTGTTACAAAAAAGTACGGCCAAACTTTCAGGAAACATTCCTCACACACAAAGAAAGAAAAGATGTTATGGGGACATGTGTCCGGAAACGCTTAATTTCCATGTTAGAGCTCATTTTAGTTTCATCAGTATGTACTGTACTTCCTCGATTCATCGCCAGTTGGCCCAATTAAAGGAAGGTAACGCTGACTTCGATGCTTGTCTTGACATGCGACTCATTGTCTACAGTACTAGCATCAAGCACATCAGTACGTAGCATCAACAGGTTAGTGTTCATCACGAACGAGGTTTTGCAGTCAGTGCAATGTTTATAAATGCGGAGTTTGCAGATGCCCATTTGATGTATGGATTAGCACGGGGCAATAGCCGCGGCGCGGTACGTTTTTTATCGAGACATTTCCAGAACGAAGGTGCCCCGACAGGAAGACGTTCGAAGCAATCGATCGGCATCTTAGGGTGCACGGAACATTCCAGCCTATGACTCGCGACTGGGGAAGACCTAGAACGACGAGGACACCTGCAATGGACGAGGCAATTCTTCGTACAGTTGACGATAACCCTAATGCCAGCGTCAGAGGAATTGCTGCTGTACAAGGTAACGTTGACCACGTCACTCTATGGAGAGTGCTACGGGAGAACCAGTTGTTTCCATACCATGTACAGCGTGTGCAGGCACTATCAGCAGCTGATTGGCCTCCACTGGTACACTTCCGCGAATGGTTCATCCAACAATGTGTCAATCGTCATTTCAGTGCAAATGTAGTCTTTACGGATGAGGCTTCATTCCAACGTGATCAAATTGTAAATTTTCACAATCAACATGTGTGGGCTGACGAGAATCCGCACGCAATTGTGCAATCACGTCATCAACACAGATTTTTTGTGACCGTTTGGGCAGGCATTGTTGGTGATGTCTTGATTGGGCCCCATGTTCTTCCACCTACGCTCAATGGAGCACGTTATCATGATTTCATACGGGATACTCTACCTGTGCTGCTATAACATGTGCCTTTACAAGTACGACACAACATGTGGTTCGTGCACGATGGAACTCCTGCACATTTCAGTCGAAGTGTTCGTACGCTTCTCAACAACAGATTCGGTGACCGATGGATTGGTAGCGGCGGATCAATTCCATGGCCTCCACGCTCTCCTGACCTCAACCCTCTTGACTTTCATTTATGGGGGCATTTGAAAGCTCTTGTCTACGCAACCCCGGTACCAAATGTAGAGACTCCTCGTGCTCGTATTGTCGACGGCTGTGATACAATACGCCATTCTCCAGGGCTGCATCAGCGCATCAGGTATTCAATGCTACGGAGGGTGGAGGCATGTATTCCTCGCTATCGGAGGACATTTTGAACATTTCCTGTAACAAAGTGTTTGAAGTCACGCTGGTACGTTCTGTTGCTGTGTGTTTCCATTCCATCATTAATGTGATTTGAATAGAAGTAATAAAATGAGCTCTAACATGGAAAGTAAGCGTTTCCGGACACTTGTCCACATAACATATTTTCTTTCTTTGTGTGTGAGGAATGTTTCCTGAAAGTTTGGCCGTACCTTTTTGTAACACCCTGTAATTATATATATATGTATATTAGTGTGTATGTGTGTGTGTGTGTGTGTGTGTGTGTGTGTGAAATCTTATGGGACTTAACTGCTAAGGTTATCAGTCCCTAAGCTTACACACTACTTAACCTAAATTACCCTAAGGACGAACACACACACCCATGCCCGAGGGAGGACTCGAACCTCCGCCGGGACCAGCCGCACAGTCCATGACTGCAGCGCCTGAGACCGCTCGGCTAATCCCGCGCCGCATATTGTATATCGCAAGCAGGATAGGTCGATTAGTAAGGGGTAGGTTACAGTACCATTCTGCTTTCCGTAGGTATGGACGGAGGTACTGTGTAGAGTTCGTTCAACTCCACATCAGACAGCTGGGTACCTCCGTGACGTCAGAGCGCGGATTTAGACGCTGCAATTGCCCGACAATTCCCCATCCTGTCTCCGCGAGTCGCCTCGGCATCGCGTCTTTATTTACAACCCCCCTCTCCACAGCCTCAGTAGAGAGAGATGGGGCGAAAGTGGCTGGCGTAGGTAGAGGGTGGGGGTAGGATACAAGAAGAGGGGGGTGGAAGAGAGAGAGAGAGTGGGGGTGGGAGAGAGAGAGGAGAGACAGACCAGCCACCATAAACCTTTCGGCCGCCAATAAATTTCCATACAGACTGCTCGGGAGCGACGCCCGGCGAGCACATAACTTACGGCGCTGTCGCTGTTTGCATTTCCATAGCGGCCACGGGCGCCCGACACCACCGTAGGAGTAGGGGGCGGGAGGGAGGGAGGAAGGAGGGGGAGGCAAGGAGAAGAAGCAGAAGAAGAAGACGTCTCCGGCCGGCCGCTGGCCGCGCTAGTTTCGGGTTTTATGGTCGCCACTAAATCAGCCTCGCGACCGCATTAATTGTCCGCAGATGGCTGTCTGGGCGGCGGGCGGGCACTAAATCCGACTTACCGGCGGGCCGTCCCCGCTGCTCCTCGGGTCTCGGGTCCGTTTCATCCGCGCGCCACTTTGCGCGCATTACACGCCGGCGGTCGCCCGCGCCGGACACCGCAGCGGCCGAGGCGACGATAAGGCCCCGCCCCGCCCCGGCAGGCCGGCCCTAATACCCGAATTAGCAGCCTATAAATACCCGCGCCGGCTTCGACACTGCGCGGCGCCGACGGGACAGAAGGCGCCGTCCGCCGTTTAAAAAGTGGTCGCCGTCGACGGCCGAACCGTTCGCGTCCCGCGTAATTGAGGCGAAAGCGACGAGAGTCTCTCTCTGTCGCGAGAGGCGACTTTATGGACCGGTCCACGCGTAGCGGAGGGCACTTACTGCCTGTAAACGGCTTTTCAATGGACGTTACTGCACAGCCAACTAACCCGCCCTTGCCACATCGTATACGTCATATCTACACCGTATTGACACTAAATCTGTATTTCACAGGATCTATGTACACCCTGAACCCTAAAAAGACCCATCCTCGTGTGCTGCATGTTACCTACGCCAGTAAATTGCTACGGTGATTTAGCAGGAAACCTTACAAATGAGTGTTTCCAAGTAGAGAAAGATATTTTACAATCCAATCAGGAGCTTTAGTTTTGCTAAGCCTACACCCTTCCAAACGCAGCAGATGACTGTTACAGGAAACACGCAACGCACACATACGCCGGAGGTTGTCCACATCCTGCGCAGCCGATTATAAAAGACTCCTAGCGCCGCCGGGTAGTACACTACTGGCCATTAAAATTGCTACACCAAGAACAAATGCAGATGATAAACGGGTATTCAGTGCACAAACATATTATACTAGAACTGACATGTGATTACATTTTCACGCAATTTGGGTACGTAGATCCTGAGAAATGATTACTCAGAACAACTCACCTCTGGCCGTAATAACGGCCTTGTTACGCCTGGGCATTGACTCAAACAGAGCTTGGATGGCGTGTACAGGTACAGCTGCCTATGCAGCTTCAACACGATACCACAGTTCATCAACAGTACTGACTGGCGTAATCTGACGAGCCAGTTGCTCGGCCACTATTGAAGAGACGTTTTCAATAGATGAGAGACCTGGAGAATGTGCTGGCCAGGACAGCAGTCGAACATTTTCTGTATCCAGAAAGGCCCGTACAGGACCTGCAACATGCGGTCGTGCATTATCCTGCTGAAATGTTGGGTTTCGCCGGGATCGAATGAAGAGTAGAGCCACGGGTCGTAACACATCTGAAATGTAACGTCCACTGTTCAAAGTGCCGTCAATGCGAACAAGAGGGGACCAGACGTGTAACCAATGGCACCCAATACCATAACGCCAGTAAGGCGATGACGAATACACGCTTCCAATGCGCGTTCACCACCATGTCGCCAAACACGGATGCAACCATCACGATGATGTAAACAGGACCTGCATTCAACCGAAAAATTGACGTTTTGCCATTCGTGCACCCAGGTTCGTCGTTGAGTACACAATCACAGGCGCTCCTGTCTGTGATGCAGCGTCAAATGTAACTGCAGCCATGGTCTCCGAGCTGATTGTCCATGCTGCTGAAAACATTGGCGAACTGTTCGTGCAGATGGTTGTTATCTTGGAAAAGTACCCTATGTGTTGACTCAGGGATCGAGACGTGGCTGCACTATCCGTTACAGCCGTGCGGATAACATGCCTGTCATCTGGACTGCTAGTGATACGAGGCCGTTGGGATCCAGCACGGCGTTCCGTATTACCCTCCTGAACCCATCGATTCCATATTCTGCTAACAGTCATTGGATTTCGACTTAACATCTGTGGTCATCAGTGACCTAGACTTAGAACTACTTAAACCCAACTAACGTAAGGACATCACACACATCCATGCCCGAGGCAGGTTCGAACCTGCTACCGTAGCAGCAGCGCGGTTCCAGACTGAAGCGCCTAGAACCGCTCGGTCACAATGGCCGGCGAAGAGTTGGAGGCGTCCAACCATTTGGCGCCTTGTGGTAGTTTCACTCACGACAGTAGCACGTGAACTTTCGACCAACTTCGCCGTTTTCGAGATACACCTTCACAGCCTCTGCATAATAATAATGTCCTTTGTCAGAGTCGCCTGTCTCAATGCATTTCCCCGTTTCCAGCCCATACCTTCGCTAGTGTGATCCCCCGTCCGTGTCTGAACCACGTACATACTTTTGTTGCCGCGTCACGTGCCGTCAACGCCACCAAACGGCATCCAACGTCGCAGTGGGGGGATGGCCATCATGTTCTGGCTGATCAGTGTGTATGACAAACTTCTGTTCATTTATAGGAAACCTCCAACACTTTTAGGATACTGGGAAAACGCAGCGGGTGTGGAAAGGAGTTTTCGTTGAGAAAAACTCGTGCTACCTGTCTTCGGTTATCGCTGGAGTATATGAGACCAATACCAAACAGGAAGATACACAAAGAATGGCGGCACGAATGGTCACTCGCGGGAGAGGGTCACGGGTATGGTGAAATGTCTGAACTGGCAAACGTTTGGAAGATAGGCATCAACGATTGTTCGAAAGCGAACTCACAGGTTTTAGAGAACCAGTATCAAATGATGAATCTGCGAATGTACTATATCCCCCTACGAATCGCTTCTGTATGGATCTCTAAAATTATATTAGGACAATTACAGGGCGTACAGAGGCATTTAACAAGCCATTCTCCCTAATCTCAATATCCAGATGCTATTGGAAGAAACACTCAAGTGCGGTACAGTGGTAAGTAGCCTCCGCCATGCACTTCAAAGTGGTTTGCAGAGCGTGGCTGTAGATGTAGATGCCAGTGTGATAAAGTAGTGTAATAGAGGGAGAAAGAGAGAGAGAGAGAGAGTGAGAGAGAGAGAGAGAGAGAGAGAGAGAGAGAGAGACCGAACTTCCCTCACACTCTTCTTCCCTAGTGTATTCGCCATCTGTTGCTGAAGTGCCCTTTGAAGCAAAGTAGCTGTACACGATTACATTGGTACTCATATTTCCTGGTAAGTTAAAGCACTTTGTAGATTCTGAGCGTGTTTCGCACAACGGGTGCCTTTGCCTGTGGAGGCTTCCGCGCTTTATCTCGAAACTTTTTTGGTCTTGTTATCACTTGTGTGACACTTCCCACCACTGTGATCCAATGGGTTGATACTTTTTGGGCGGTTGTCCTTTCCTAACTAGGAAAGTAAATAAGTGATACGTGATAATGGAAAGTACTTGCACCATACATATACATATATTTTAATTTGCAGGTGACAGACAAGTCTGGTGTATGTCTTTAGCACAGACTGAACTACAACAGCGAAGGGAGGAACTTAATACAGCAATCTGAAAGTGTAGCGGAAAATTGGCTGCACTAAAATACACCCAACATACCGGAAAGAAAATAGTATGGTTCAAATGGCTCTGAGCACTATGGGACGTAACATCTGAGGTTATCAGTCCTCTAGACTTAGACCTACTTAAACCTAACTAACCTAAGGACAGAACACACATCCATGCCCGGGGCAGGATTTGAACCTGCGACCGTAGCGGCTCGCGCGGTTGCAGACTGAAGCTTCTAGAAGCGATCGGCCATACCGGCCGGCAAAGAAAATAGCAGCGAGGAGTGTTGTACCCTGGTACACGGTAGGCCTGTAATGTATTATTACAGATCTGATTCCACTTTTACCTGACGATCTTCGCTTTTTATTGACTGCTGTCTTTTTCTAAAATTAGAAAAATTTCTCTTGGAAAGTCGGGTTTTTCAAATGCCGAAGGATGTTCCAAGGTACAACATGGTGGTCATGTACCCAGGTACAAATTTTACATTGAAATTTAATCACGTTTCAGTAGAGAAAATCATGATGTGTTTAATCATCTGTTACATTGTTACTTTACTGCACACCAATAATCGGCAAGTGAAATCAAAATAATTAGAAGGATTGTCAAAAATTGAAACAAACCAACAAACACCGTCCGAAGGGACACTGAATACCCAACGGCACCGACCGACCGCCGTGTCATCCTCACAATTAGGTGTCACCGGATGCGGATGTAGAGGGATATGTGATCAGTACACCACTCCCTGCCCGTTGACAGTTCTGGTGACCGGAGCCGCTATCTCTCAATCAAATAGCTCCTGTACTGGCCTCACAAGGGCTTAGTGCGTCCCGCTTGTCAACAGCACTTGGTCACCCATCCAAGTGTTAGCCAAGCCCGACAGCGCTGGACTTCGGTGATCTGACGGGACCCGGTGTTACCACTGCCACAAGGCCGTTGGCCATTCTTAGAAACCAGTTAAGTTAAATACTTTTTGAAATAGATAATACTGGAAACTAAAACCAATTTCCGTTTTTAAGACAGGTAAAAGTATTGAGACACAGAAGAAACGCAGTTCATTTGAAGGAACAACTCTCTGTTTCAAGGTACAAGGTGGTTCACGACCGACGAAGTACGGCTCAACTGTCCACATGTTAAACAGTTCTAAAAACTGTATTCATCATCACAAAATTCGGTACCTGAAGAACTAACTACATATTTCAAAATAGCTGTAATGTATTATACACCTTTAAAATGTGCAGGATGCGAAATACAAATATTTACAAGTACTGCAAAAAACACTATTTTATGTCTAAAGTCACCAAATACTGTAAAAATGGCGGAAGCTGTTTGCAGTGGTCTTTAGTATGCATTCCTTTATATGATTCTAAAATAAGACAGTAGATTGAAACACCGACGGAAAGAATCGTGTGTTCTTTGGTAAACTATTACCCAGGTACAACATTCTCCACCTACAGATTAACGACGAAGTCCTGGAAGCTACTGACGAATTATTCCCTTTAGCAGAGTGACTGAAGAAAATGAATAGCTCGACAGCAAAAGAAGACTCAAAACACCTTGTGTGTGTGTGTGTGTGTGTGTGTGTGTGTGTGTGTGTGTGTGTGTGTGTGAGAGAGAGAGAGAGAGAGAGAGAGAGAGAGAGAGAGAGAGAGATGTAGACTCAAAGTCTATCACGTTTGTAGGATGGAGCGGAATTACCGTGCGTAAAGCGTTAAAAACTAAGGACTAATAAAGAGCAATAACATTTGTTACAAATTTTAATACATCTTTGTGTCCGCCCCCGGTAGCTGAATGGTCAGCGCGACAGAATGCCAATCCTAGGGGCCCGGGTTCGATTGCCGGCTGGGTCGGAGATTTTCTCCGCTCAGGGACTGGCTGTTGTGTTGTCCCGATCATCATCATTTCATCGCCGAAGTGGCGTCAAATCGAAAGACTTGCACACGGCGAACGGTCTACCCGACGGGAGGCCCTAGTCACACGACATTCCGATAGATCTTTGCAACATACATGAATATTTGGTTTATTTGCCAGTAAAAGCCTGGAGAAATTGTCTCCCCGTCGGCAAGCTGGACTCAGCTGACAATTTTCGTGAATAGTCGTATTCATACGCCTTAAAAATTTTTTTATTTATTTATTTATTTTTTTTTTTTTTTACTTTCAAGGAACTGGCTATGATTCTACTGGTTTCTCTGTGGAGAGCGGAATCTGCGAGGGCCGTTCAATTTGTAATGCAACTCTTTTGTATCTCCAATTTCGGTTGAAAAATGCGGAATTCATTGAGGGATATGGTGGAATATTCCCGCTTCAGCCCCTATAGTTTCATGTAGTTCCGACAGGTGGCGGTGCTATACATACACGGTGCTTTCAAAAAGACGTCTGTAACCCAGGTGCGTTCCAAGCAAAGAGCTGTCATTGAGTTTCCTTTAGCGGAAAGCTGAAGCATCGCAGATATTCGTAGCTGCACGCAGAATGTCTAGGGAGAGGTGGCAGTGAACGAAAGCACGGTGAGTCGTTGGGCGAGGCGTTTGTCGTCATCGCAACAAGATCGCGCAAACCTGTCCGTCTCATGCTTGCCGGCCGGCCGCACACAGTTGCGTCCTGCAACGTTGGTACGTGCGGACACACTCATTCGAGACGATGGGCGGATCAGAACCAGACACACCTCGCAGCTCAACTGGGCGTCGTCTTGGCAGTGCTGACACACCCGTCCAGCAGTCGGGGTGCCCACTGGGTTCCTCATCGTCTAACAGAAGATCATAAAAGGAACGATGATGATGATGATGATGATGATGATTATAATATTTCTGGCTTAGTCATCCACCATATTAGGCTCCAAGAAGCTGCTCCCAGAGCAGTGGAGATGCAATTACTATATAGATGACGAAATGTGGTGTGAGGTACCTGTGACAGGTGTTAGATTCGGTACCATTCCCGTGAGAAAGACCGCCTGCATAATGCTACTGCTCTGTGATTGGCTGCTGTGTTCGGAACAAGGGCGCCGAAACGTTAAAATATAATTATTATTATTATTATTATTATTAGTTAAACTACTCACTGGAATGACTTCACTTTTTAATATAAATATCAAAAACAAAAGACTGTCGAAATTGCAGACGAAGCACTTCGGAAGCGTTCGGGTCACGCCTTTTCTCGTATGGCGCGCGAAGTGTTTCGGGCTGTTCGTCACTCGGGATTGGGCAGTCGAGAAGAACAGACATATCGTCTGTCGTAGGATGTGTTTCCAATTTTTATTTAAGTTCCTGTTCGTCACACTGGATTAGGCAGTCGAGATGTACAGTCATGTTGTCTGTGGCAGGAAGTGTGATTCACTCCGGTAGTCATGAGGCACAGACACGTGCCACAAATAGTGTAAAGATACATTTTCGTAAACATTGCGTTTGATCATGTACTTTGCTGTATCAGAAGGTGTTGTATTAAGATCATGGGGTCTTCCAGTGTGGCTATATTAAAATACGCGAGTGGCACCCCAAAGAAGTGATACCTTCTTTCAGAACAGGACCTCGCTACAAGTCAGTTTCAGCCTCACGGTACAGAACCTACGACCTGCGTGCTGTTCTCTGCGCTGGGGACATCAACTTGAAGACAGAACCTTCGTATTCCACACATTGCAGTGGAAACAACTAGGCGCCTGACGTGTACTGCATGCACAGAACAAATGTGCTCAGTGACACGTCGTCTGCAGCAATGCAGAGGAAGTAAAGGAGGATGATCGTTATTAACACCAACAATCAATTCATTCGTCCTTTCTTGCCGTACGATGATGATGATGATGATGATGATTGGTTTGTGGGACGCTCAACTGCCCGGTTATCAGCACCCGTAAAATTTCCCAGCCTTTGCTCAGTCCAATATCACCACGTTCATGAATGATGAGGACAACACAAACACCCACTCATCTCGAAGCAGGTGAAAATCCCTGACCCCGCCGGGAATCGAACCCGGGACCCCGTGAAAAGGCAACGAAGGACCATCTGTGAGGAAGCCCGCGCGTTACGAAACTGATAGTGGCAATTTTTGTCGGAATATCATCACAGGAGATGATACGTGGGTTCCCTGGAGTGACGGCTTACCACATCTCCTCCGAGGAGAAAATTTAAAGTCACAGCCTCAGCTTGTAAAGTCATGGCGACTGTCTTTTGGGACTCTCAAGAGGTGATTCTGTTTGATGAAGCCCATCATGGTGCAACGATCAACTCGGAAGTGTATTGTGCTACCCTCAGGAAATTGAAGAAACAACTTTAGCGTGTTCGTCGGCACAAAAATTCAAACGAACTGCTCCTTCTCGATGACAACGTAAGGTATCACTCAAGTCTGCGCACCCGAACGGAGCTCACAAAACTTCATTTTACTCATCTTCCTCGTCCACCTTACTGCCCGGATTTCGTGCCTTCCGACTTCCATCTGTTCGGCGCAATGAAGGACTCACTACCCGGGAAACAATACGTATATGATGCGGAGGTTATTCATTCAGCAAGACGCTGGAACCAGCTCTCAGAAAAAATTGTGTTGCATTAATTACTGAGCGCCACTCATAAATAACAGTAAATAAAAAAGGAATCTTCAGCTGTCCAATCTTAAAGCTATCGACACTAAGTAATATCGTGAGATTTAGTTGTAACTTTATACTTTTTTTCCTGGTACTCGAATGTAACTGCAGCAGGAAACGTACTATCGTGAGAGTTACTCTAGTTCATGTAGGCCGGCACTAGATGGCAGCTTCGTCCACTTTGCGATGTTCTTAGAATTGTTTGTCTTCCAGCGTAGTTGCCTGAGATATACACTCGTGGAAATGGAAAAAAGAACACATTGACACCGGTGTGTCAGACCCACCATACTTGCTCCGGACACTGCGAGAGGGCTGTACAAGCAATGATCACACGCACGGCACAGCGGACACACCAGGAACCGCGGTGTTGGCCGTCGAATGGCGCTAGCTGCGCAGCATTTGTGCACCGCCGCAGTCAGTGTCAGCCAGTTTGCCGTGGCATACGGAGCTCCATCGCAGTCTTTAACACTGGTAGCATGCCGCGACAGCGTGGACGTGAACCGTATGTGCAGTTGACGGACTTTGAGCGAGGGCGTATAGTGGGCATGCGGGAGGCCGGGTGGACGTACCGCCGAATTGCTCAACACGTGGGGCGTGAGGTCTCCACAGTACATCGATGTTGTCGCCAGTGGTCGGCGGAAGGTGCACGTGCCCGTCGACCTGGGACCGGACCGCAGCGACGCACGGATGCACGCCAAGACCGTAGGATCCTACGCAGTGCCGTAGGGGACCGCACCGCCACTTCCCAGCAAATTAGGGACACTGTTGCTCCTGGGGTATCGGCGAGGACCATTCGCAACCGTCTCCATGAAGCTGGGCTACGGTCCCGCACACCGTTAGGCCGTCTTCCGCTCACGCCCCAACATCGTGCAGCCCGCCTCCAGTGGTGTCGCGACAGGCGTGAATGGAGGGACGAATGGAGGCGTGTCGTCTTCAGCGATGAGAGTCGCTTCTGCCTTGGTGCCAATGATGGTCGTATGCGTGTTTGGCGCCGTGCAGGTGAGCGCCACAATCAGGACTGCATACGACCGAGGCACACAGGGCCAACACCCGGCATCATGGTGTGGGGAGCGATCTCCTACACTGGCCGTACACCATTGGTGATCGTCGAGGGGACACTGAATAGTGCACGGTACATCCAAACCGTCATCGAACCCATCGTTCTACCATTCCTAGACCGGCAAGGGAACTTGCTGTTCCAACAGGACAATGCACGTCCGCATGTATCCCGTGCCACCCAACGTGCTCTAGAAGGTGTAAGTCAACTACCCTGGCCAGCAAGATCTCCGGATCTGTCCCCCATTGAGCATGTTTGGGACTGGATGAAGCGTCGTCTCACGCGGTCTGCACGTCCAGCACGAACGCTGGTCCAACTGAGGCGCCAGGTGGACATGGCATGGCAAGCCGTTCCACAGGACTACGTCTCCACAGGACGATCGTCTCCATGGGAGAATAGCAGCCTGCATTGCTGCGAAAGGTGGATATACACTGTACTAGTGCCGACATTGTGCATGCTCTGTTGCCTGTGTGTATGTGCCTGTGGTTCTGTCAGTGTGATCATGTGATGTATCTGACCCCAGGAATGTGTCAATAAAGTTTCCCCTTCCTGGGACAATGAATTCACGGTGTTCTTATTTCAATTTCCAGGAGTGTAGTAGCTTCGTCTTATCTGTAACAGTTGCGTTAATGTCTAATTCTGAAAAATGCTCCGATTGAATTTGTATCTGGACACCCCTAAGTAATTGTATATTACCGAAATATCTAATTTGCGTGGTTATTGCGTCTGTGGTGCCTGGTGTCTCCACCATCACATTCTTTAGGGTTAGGCACCGCTGCATTCTGCATCTACTGAGATTAGTTTTGCTGAGCTATCTTTTTTTCGAATCCTTGCGTCCTGATTAAAGCCATATTATAATGTTGTGTGGAATTATTTGAATATACTTCCAAATGGAGTTAGTTAAAGATCACTGTCCCGGAATTGTACATTATGTAATGTATCGGAACAATTTTAGATAATGAATGGACTTGCTGAGGAAGAAATACTGAAATTGCTTGATGGATCAGATTTACAGGTTTGGGTTGTTTGGGGGAAGGGATCAAACAGCAAGGTCATCGGTTTCATCAGACTAGGGAAGGACGTGGAAGGAAGTCGGCCGTGCCCTTTCAAAGGAACCATCCCGACATTTGCCTGCAGCGATTTAGGGAAATCACGGAAAACCTAAATCAGGATGGCCAGACGCGGGATTGAACCGTCGTCCTCCGAAATGCGAGTCCAGTGTGCTAACCACTGGGCCACCTCGATCGGTCAGATGTAGAAGCAGGTGATGAAGACAATTCTGAAGATTTGTGTATGCCAGAGAAAATCGATGCATCGAGTTCCGATTCTGATCCAGATGAAATACGAGTGGAAACTGTATCAGGATCCTCAACGAATGACAATCAGCCAAAAGCAGGAACACTCATACAATTTAATTCACCACAACTAAGAAAGAAAGAAAGAAAGAAAACCCATCCGGCGAAAAATACAATATAAATTTATTCAATCCTGAGCATCACGCAGACTGGTCGGATTTTTGTAGCATGCAGGTACAATATTTCTCTTGTCTGCGGGTTACTGTAATACAAAATGTTCTGTTTTCAAATCAAATTTCAGATTCCAGATTCATTGTCCACCCCACTCCAGTATTTTACTGCATGTTTTACAGATGAATTCTCTGATTGCTGAAGAACCTGTTAATCAGTATAGTGTGTAGAAGCATGGAAAAAGCATCAAAATACATGCAAATGAACTTAGGTAATTTATAGTTGCCAATCTCATTGTGCGTTGCATCAGATTTCCTCGACTGAGATTATACTAGAGCTCTGAGTATGGCTATATACCAGTTTCAACAATCATGTCAAGAGGTAGATTTATGCCACTCTTCCTCTTCCGCAGACAATCGTAAGTTGTGGAAAGTACCCTAAATTATTGATGCCGTGAGAAATGTGTGCCCGAGTCTTCCACGGGATCCTGTAACGTACTCAGCTGATGAACAAAGGATAGACATCGAAATATATGTTTCAGAAGCTGCGACATTGTAACGAATAAAACAATGACCCGCATATCCAAAAAGTTTCCTTTAATTTACGTCTATGGCCACAGACTTTTTGGTAACAGATTACCGGTTTCGGTCTATAATGACCATCATCAGATCTGCAGCAAAAAATGGGAAAAACATAAATAAAAAATCGCTCCGAGCGCTATGGGACTTAACTTCTGAGGTCATCAGTCCCCTAGAATTTAGAACCTAACTAACCTAAGGACATCACACACATCCATGCCCGAGGCAGGATTCGACCGTTGCGGTCGCGCGGTTCTAGACTGAAGCGCCTAGAACCGCTCGACCACAGCGGCCGGCACATAAATACACTCGCAGATTATCTACAGCTTAAAAAGCAATACATAGACCATAATGAAAGGTACTATTGACAAATATATGCATTTGCGCGCTTTAAGTATGAAGAGGCATACCTGTTTTATAAAAACAGTGTCCTAATGTACTGCAACGATAGTGGCATCGTCAAATGTGAAGTGCAGAATCAGCACCAGCATCGTCAAATATATATAAATAACATCACATGTACGAGTCATGTTGTCAATATTACTACTGTTCAAAACAAGCTGCCGTACAGTAGCCACAAGATGTTTGTGTTGGAAGTTCACCAGATGTGGCTGATGTCAGCATACACTAGTTTTCAATAATTAATTGAACAGCGAAAATAAAGGGGAGATACAATAGCCGAAGTCTGTAATGAGCTTATGAAGTATAAAAGGCATTACAGTAATAAAAAGCAATGAAAAGAACACGACAAAAGTAAGGTTGCTAAAAAGAGGAATAGTTAAACAGTAGTTGACATATGCTCTAGTGCCAATATTCTAGATAATGACATAAATAATAAACACCTTTGATAGTGCACTGGATAATATTAAACAACCATAAAACAAATCGCTAAAGAAGCCACAAATAAAAGAAAAGATCGTGCTGCACATAATGAGTGCCCTCTGTTATCGCTAACGCCAGAATTCCGCACAGCCGGGAAGTGGTTGGAGGAACTTGAGCGGCAGAGGACCCCTCCTACCCTGCGGCACGCCGTTGCATTTTCATTTGGTCTATGTATTGTTTTTAAGCTGTTGACAATCTGCGAGTGTATTTATGTTTTTTCCCATTTTTTGCTACAGATCTGATGATGGTCATTACGGACCGAAACCGGTAATCTGTTAACAAAAGGTTTGTGACCGTAGACGTAAATTAAAGGAAACTTATTAAATATAAAAGTGATTCAACTTCTCTACGGGCTAAGGAGCGTGGATTAGGTCCTTTTGTGGTATTAAAGATGGTTCAAACTGTAACATCACAATAGGTGTCGTTACATGATTAAAAATTAGTGCCAAAACTAATCTTCATACTATCTGATATACAAGAATCTAAATTAAGTCGATCTTTTATGCAACTAATTATTCTCAGCCCCAACAACCGCATGGCTGTAGAAACAATATGTGTCGACATACTTCTGTTTTTCATTCTTGTGTGCACGTGCTGTATCCTTATTTCCGTTTTTTTCCGTGATTTTCTTTAGATTTATATTCTTTTTCTTTTGTTCATATGGGCATTTCTAATTGTGATTATGTAACATTCTACTGTGGTTTTTAAACGTAAAGATGTAATTGTGATTATTTCGTTTGCCAGTGGATAAATATGTTTCTTGCTTCGTACCTGTGGTAAAATTTGTAACGTTCTCTTTTGGAATATTATTAATTGTGAAAAATGCAGTCAATAACATTTATGAAGATTTATGTAATTTACGATAACGATATAACATCTATAGTCAGGGGACAGCGATAGTGATATCGAGAGTCGAAAGTTTGTTGTGTAGTAGAGGGGATGGTGGATGGTGTGTCTGTGAAGTGCGCGCGGGAAAAATAGTACTGCTTTTTATGAAAAGCATACGCAGTCGTATGGAAGTGATACTGAACTATCAGATTGTTAATTCTCTTTACCACTGCGGTACGTAATGCCATCGCCAGCGAACTTTAAGAGCAAATAAACCGGACTGAGAAAGTGCCGCTAACATTACTTTGTTGTGGCCGACACGAACTGTGCTTTTATTCGAATGAACTTTGCTGGTATTGGTTTTGGGTGGTAGAAGTGTTGTATATCACATTCTATCAAGCCGTGAAAGTGAATACTTTAATTAACTGTGCAATATAAATGACTTTCAGTGACGTTGTCGAAGTTTGAAATGCGAAAACAGAGTGGACATTGTTTTCGGTGTGCTTCACAGACAAGAACAATTCTATGAACTGTGTATTTGTGGCTAAGACTATATGAATGTGACGAACTGTGTAACTATGGACGATAGCATCACGGACAGTGCATAAGGTGTAAAAACGATCTATGTCTACGTCGTGTACTTTGAAAGAGAGGACATGTCAACAACGGTCGTAGACTGGCGTCTTGTGGTTTGTTAAGCACCACGGGGTTAATGATACAGCTGTGCCGGAACTTTATTTGCGTTTCGCCGGAGAAGATTAACCAGCGGAACCGCCTGTATCCGGCTCTCATCATCGTAACCCGCCGACGTCGTGCTGCCCAAGGAAACGCTTCGTATGCAACAAAAAGTTAAAGAGATTTCGCCGAACGCTGTCCCCTGACTTAGAAACTTTCTTTCTCTATTAAAAGTATAAGAATTACAGACTCTATTCAAATAAATTCTTTGTTTAGTTTATGTTTGCTTTCTGCTAACGAAAATAAAATTACAATCAGTGAGTTAAAAGTTGTCTGGTAGTCATTGTTGAAACACCAGTAAATACAAACTTCTTCTTCTCATTAGAACTAATTCTCCTTGCATGTCAAAATTATTGTAGTTATTTTATGTGGTTTTATGTATTGTTATGAGACCAGATGTATGACAGTGACTAATAAGAGTATTTTGTCGCGAAATATGGCGTCGCGCGAAAATTACGGCGACCGCCATAATTGCTTGCGTTCTGACCAATAACGTAAAAGCTGCTATTCCCGTATTGGTGCATTTCCTGACGTGAGCGTGAATTATAAATGTCAGCTGTCAAATCACGTAGGGACTGTTTACCCAGTAATAAAAGTTCTGGTATTGTATTGCTACGAGTCGTAGTATTAAGAGACACTGGTTATACTCAAAAGTGGGTAGATGTATGGTGAAACCCCCCAGTGTTCATGCGATTATTAACAGTACTGTGTGTGATTCACGAAATTTTGTCACTTTTTCTTATTCCTTTCAGATACTGTATTAGATGTCTTTGAAGTTTCAGAGAATATATACACAATTTTGTCGGTCGTCCAGGTTAATTTCAGAGCAGTTTCTCGTGAATATTAGTTTTCAGTTCATAAACAAAGTGGGATCGTGACCAATTGAGAAGTATAACAAAGAGTGTGGTTTTCCAACTAGAATTTTGGATGACTTCACAGTTCAGATTTTGATAATTACTTTTCCTGTGGATTGAGGTCATCACAACCCTTCCTGAAAGTGTGTGGTTAAGTGTGAGTGATTTGAATTTAATAAGAGACGAACCAGAGAAGTGGTGAGTTTCCTAATCTTCTACCAAACTAACGGTGTCGGTGGAAGGCAGAGAGCAGGAACACGAGAGTTTGGCCAGAGATGTGTAAAGCAGCCGAGAAAATCTGATGCAACCCACAATGTGGTCGGCACCCCGGGCGGTTCGGAGATAGCTCCGCGCGACAGTTAACAGAGGGAGTTGTTCTGAAGACAGGTAAGCGAACAGACGTTCCCTCAGAACGGCTGTGTCGAACAAGGGACAAAAGGTATTCGAATATGTTATTAATGTGTTAAACTCAACAATTTCTTCTCGTAGCTATTTTTGCAATGACCATTAGGTACTGGTTTTAATTTTTGGTTCAGTTAATCGGTTGCAGAATAATGTGATTTCTAGGGGCGACCACGCGGTCTACAAATTCAAATCTTCACCCATACCTTGAGAGTTATAGCTTGCCTTCCTATTTTTTGTTTGTGGTGAACATTTTAAATCATAAAAAAAACTGTATCGAGCGTGCATTTGGCAAGATGAGTCGATTTGTTTCCAAGCGCTTCACGCTAAAGATATGCAGCCACCAAATCCTGCTCGATGACAGCCACGAGGTGCATAAAATTCTTCTGTGTAAAAATGCTGTCGACATCTTGCTTGCCGTGTGGATTTAGTGCATATGAATGTCTGTATTTCACAGGACTCTGCAGATTAAGGCCAAGTGGCTTTTAATTCTCGAGTGAAGAAGACATAGGATCGTTTATATAAATGTATCATGAATGTTTTGTCCATATGTTAAATACAAAAAGATTACTGCGAAAGATTAGTCAAAATAAAGATTTTTTCATTTGAAGCTAACTTTAGTTATCGTTAATTTATTTCTCGACATATCAAAAAAAGAGTATCATATTAGCAGCATTTGATGGATACGCTCCCCAAATCTTAAGTTCTTGGCACAAAAAAAAAAAAAAAAATTGTTCAAATGGCTCTGAGCACTATGGGACTTAACATATGAGGTCACCAGTCCCCTAGAACTTAGAACTACGTAAACCTAACTAACCTAAGGACATCACACACATCCATGCCCGAGGCAGGACTCGAACCCGTGACCGTAGCGGTCGTGCGGCTCCATACTGAAACGCCTAGAACCGCTCGGCCACCAATGGCCGGCTCTTGGCACAAGATTAGTTCACAGCACATAGTTTTTTCTGACTGCCCGAGAGAATATCATTGCGTTATCGGTTGCAACCTTAATAAATTCAATCAGTAAAGGGATTGTTCTGAAAATTTAGATGGGCCTAAACCTTAATCAATTAACACGCATAATAATCACAGAAGGTTACGTCGCAAAAAAAAAAAAAGAAAATAAATAAATAAATAAATAAAAATAAAAATAAAAAAATAGAATGTGCACAAGATGTTCTATCACAGCAGGCTGGAACAAAAAGAAATAGTAAAAAAGAAGTTCCTGCTAGCGAAAGTAAGCAACCTTTCATAGCCTGCCACGAGTATAAGTACGTAACATGCAAAAGAATTTAATTACAAAATGTTAGCTCAAGAAAGCTTTCTACTTAGGTATATCAGATCGTTGCCTTTACTGGAGAAATTCACTGAAATGCTCTGTGGAAACGGAGCAATTATGATCAACGGAGTAAAAGGCTTGCATCTCTCTTAGGCAAGCAAGATGGCTCGTAGACAAAGTCTAGATCATGTTGCTCAGAATCACGATTTATTAGCTGTAGACTGGAAAGAAAGCAACAAAGTAGTCATGGCTACAAACTACTGTGGCTCCAAACCGACTGAGCCTGTGCAACGTCGGTCCAAAATTGAAAATAAACTTCCCGGGTTCGATTCTCGGCGGGGTCAGGGATTTTCTCTGCCTCGTGATGACTGGGTGTTGTGTGCTGTCCTTTGTTAGGTTTAAGTAGTTCTAAGTTCTAGGGGACTGATGACCTCAGATGTTAAGTCCCATAGTGCTCAGAGCCATTTTTTGAAAATAAACCCTCGGAAGTCGATTGCCACTTTTGTGGTGAGCAAAGACAACCGAAACAAGGGGTGGAGTTGATGTCTGTCACGAGCAGATGGAATGCTACAGACCCTGGTTCAAAAGTAAAAAATGGATATGGAAAGCGTTTTTGCGCTTTTTGGATCTCGCTGCGTGGTAAGTTCATGGAACCAGTCCACGACAAGCATCAAAGGAAATAATAATCAAAGAAAAGGACAGAACGATTTACTGCACTTCAAGTTAGATGTGGGGGGGGGGGGGTAATTTGCAACACCACATTATTTTATGTTTACACATATGTAATCTGATATTATTATAGTCGTATATATCTCTGTGGCGGAAGGGCTGCTTTAAGTTCCGGCTATGGACAGAACAGTGTTAAGTGAACGTGAGATTGAACAAAATTAAGATGAATTTCCTGCGGCAAAAAGGTGTAAACACTTTAATCTACATCCTAAACTTCCATGCGGTGATGAGCATTATGATGGATATGAACATTTTCCAAGTGCTGCTGATATTCCAGCACCATATACTTCCTGATACGAGCCATGAAAAAGTAACAGCAAAATGCGGTGCGAAAAGTGTGATGTACACTTGTGACTGTCTAAGGACAAGACATGTTTTAAGGATTTTCGTGCTTCTCCTAACTGAAGACCAAGAAGATAAATTTGCATTTCGAACAGCTACAACAAAAGTTGGACTTCAAAATTAAATAATGTACATTCTTGCAAGCACAATAAATTTCGTATTAGTATTTACCTGACTCTCACGATTGTGACTGTGCACCCCTCTATTGCCCCCCCCCCCCCCCCCCGCGCCCCCAAAAAAGAAAAAAAAAAACAAATTTGACTCAATTTTTTCTTGTTTTACTAGTAACATTTGAAGCTAAACAAATAAGAAGAACCATTGGGTAATGGGATCACTTTTTTTAAAATTCCTCAGGTCGTAAAGGGCTAACAGACCACGAGATTCACGCACAGATCTGGCCATGCTTCCAGACACAATCAATCACTCCTCCTCCTTTTCATACCTTCTAGCCACATCTGTCCCACCCTATTCAACAGCTTGGTCCGAATTTTCCTTCCCTGTCATTTTTAGCCCACACACTTTCCTAAACACACTCCCCTCCTAACCTAGGACTCACTTCATTCTCAGATCGACAGATCCCCTTCTTCCATGCTTCTCAGTTCCCTAACCGTCCAAAATTGTCCTCCACCTCATGTTTTGCCGATAGACCACACCAACGGGCCAGACAGGTGGGCCGCGGGCGCTGAGTCGTAACTGTAGTGAAGTGACGCAATCTTACGACGATGTACCCAAGCACCAGCATTTTAAGTTTGACAAGGCCAATATCTGGCATCTTTAATTTTATATTGTGACATTCTGAAGAAAGCTACATTATTATAGCCGAAAGCTAGGTAAAGTTTATTTGCTTGTGCTACTGGAGGCTGAAATTTAATATATTTTACAGATGCTTACTCTGCTGCACTATGCTAAAAATATTCAGATATTTAATTATTTTTCTGGCACTTCGGATGAGACTTTATCATTTAAATTTCATAAACTCGTTGCCCTTAAGTTCTGCTAATAAATGGAAACTTACATGTTCGGTCAATTTCATGAACGTCCTCTCTTAAACGTTTGCTGTGTAGCAACTAAATATTTTAGGTAGATATGATAAACATATTTCATTAATTTGCCAAGTACTTATGTCTGTATTTTAAAGATACATACACATACCACCGATCTCATTCTACCCTCATATATGTCATCTTGCATCCGATTAAATCCTGGGTATTGAATCACTTATTGAAAAGCTGTATTTTTAATCTTGTGTCAACATTGATTGGCGGCCTATGAATATTACAATCTTGAGTTATATAAAACAAATCAGAACGACTGAGAAAATCTTGTTAAATAAAAACAAAATAATCAGGAAAAAACGAGGGACTAATACTTCTGAAAGTTTAGAAAGAGAAATAAACTTTAAAACCAGAATGTTTCCAATCACGATTGATAATGCTACAGCTGTATAATAGTACACTACTGGCCATTAAAACTGCTACACCAAGAAGAAATGGAGATGATAAACGGGTATTCATTGGACAAATATATTATACTAGAACTGCCATGTGATTACATTTTCACGCAGTTTGGGTGTATAGATCCTGAGAAATCAGTACCCAAAACAACCACCTCTGTCCGTAATAACAGGCTTGATACGCCTGGGTATTGAGGCAAACAGAGCTTGGACGACGTGTACAGGTACAGCTGCCCAAGCAGCTTCAACACGATACCACAGTTCATTGTGACGAGCCAGTTGCTCGGCCACCATTGACCAGACCTTTTCATTTGCTGAGAGATCTGGAGAACGTGCTGGCCAGGGCCGCAGTCGAACATTTTCTGTATCCAGAAAGGCCCGCACAGAAACTGCAACATGCGGTCGTGCATTATCCTGCTGAAATGTAGGGTTTCGCAGGGATCGAATGAAGTGTAGAGCCACGGGTCGTAACAGATCTGAAATGTAACGTCTACTGTTCAAAGTGCCGTCAAAGCGAACAAGAGGTGACCGAGACGTGTAACCAAATGGCACCCCATACCATCACGCCGGGTGATACGCCCGTATGGCGATGAGAAATAAACGCTTCCAATGTGCGTTCACCGCGATGTCGCCAAACACGGATGCGACCATCATGATGCTGTAAACAGAACCTGAATTCATCCGAAAAAATGACGTTTTGCCATCCGTGCACCCAGATTCGTAGTTGAGTACACCATCGCAGGCGCTCCTGTCTGTGATGCAGCGTCAAGGGTAACTGCAGCCGTGGTCTCCGAGCTGATAGTCCACGCTGCTGCAATCGTCGTCGAATTGTTCGTGCAGATGGTTGTTGTCTTGCAAACGTCCCCACCTGTTGACTGTCTACACGATCCGTTACAGCCGTGCGGATAAGATGCCTGTCATCTTGACTGCTAGTGATACGAGGCGGTTGGGATCCAGCACTGCGTTCCGTATTACCCTCCTGAACCCACCGATTCCATATTCTGCTAACAGTCATTGGATCCCGACCAACGCGAGCAGCAATGTCGCGATACGATAAACCGCAATCGCGATAGGCTACAATCCGACCTTAATCAAAGTCGGAAACGTGATGGTACGAATTTCTCCTCCTTACGCGAGGCATCACAACAACGTTTCACCACGCAACGCCGGTCAACTGCTGTTTGTGTATGAGAAATCGGTTGGAGACTTTCCTCATGTCAGCACGTAGTAGGTATCGCCACCGGCGCCAACCTTGTCTGAATGCTCTGAAAAGCAAATCATTTGCATATCACAGCATCTTCTTCCAGTCGGTTAAATGTCGCGTCTGTAGCACGTCATCTTCGTGGTGTAGCAATTTTAATGGCCAGTAGTGTACATATGAATAAAAACATTTTATGTGTGTGTGTGTGTGTGTGTGTGTGTGTGTGTGTGTGTGTGTGTGTGTGTGTTTTCCGGGATGGTTCTGTAAGTGGTGGACAATTTCAGCTTAACTTGGTACACAAAAATGCTTAATACTTTGAGGAAACTACCGTAGTGTTACGACATCACTGCTTGTGGAGGTCGGATAGCGGTGATTTGCAAGCATAGTTCAGAATCTGCCGGAAGAATTCCGATCTCGCTCGAGAAATTTCAGCCTGAATAAGTGCCGATGTGTGTTGCTGCGTATAATAGCAAATACTGTGGCCGGACAACACCCGTTGCACACCTGTTTGAGGTTGGTGGGGACGTGGGCGTTCGAAGTGGGATGCCAGATGAGGCATTCACCCCCGTGTCAAATGTGGGATATATACACTTAAAATTTATTAAAAAATTGTCAGCATTCATGGCAGTAGTTGTCTGTGATCCTACACTACTGGCCATTAAAATTGCTACACCACGAAGATGACGTGCTACAGACGCGACATTTAACCGACTGGAAGAAGATGCTGTGATATGCAAATGATTTGCTTTTCAGAGCATTCAGACAAGGTTGGCGCCGGTGGCGATACCTACTACGTGCTGACATGAGGAAAGTCTCCAACCGATTTCTCATACACAAACAGCAGTTGACCGGCGTTGCGTGGTGAAACGTTGTTGTGATGCCTCGCGTAAGGAGGAGAAATTCGTACCATCACGTTTCCGACTTTGACTAAGGTCGGATTGTAGCCTATCGCGATTGCGGTTTATCGTATCGCGACATTGCTGCTCGCGTTGGTCGGGATCCAATGACTGTTAGCAGAATATGGAATCGGTGGGTTCAGGAGGGTAATACGGAACGCAGTGCTGGATCCCAACCGCCTCGTATCACTAGCAGTCAAGATGACAGGCATCTTATCCGCATGGCTGTAACGGATCGTGCAGACAGTCAACAGGTGGGGACGTTTGCAAGACAACAACCATCTGCACGAACAATTCGACGACGATTGCAGCAGCATGGACTATCAGCTCGGAGACCACAGCTGCAGTTACCCTTGACGCTGCATCACAGACAGGAGCGCCTGCGATAGTGTACTGAACGACGAATCTGGGTGCACGGATGGCAAAACATCATTTTTCGCATGAATCCAGGTTCTGTTTACAGCATCATGATGGTCGCATCCGTGTTTGGCGACATCGCGGTGAACGCACATTGGAAGCGTTTATTTCTCATCGCCGTACGGGCGTATCACCCGGCGTGATGGTATGGGGTGCCATTTGGTTACACGTCTCGGTCACCTCTTGTTCGCTTTGACGGCACTTTGAACAGTAGACGTTACATTTCAGATCTGTTACGACCCGTGGCTCTACACTTCATTCGATCCCTGCGAAACCCTACATTTCAGCAGGATCATGCACGACCGCATGTTGCAGTTTCTGTGCGGGCCTTTCTGGATACAGAAAATGTTCGACTGCGGCCCTGGCCAGCACGTTCTCCAGATCTCTCAGCA
The DNA here is from genome assembly GCF_023864275.1 of Schistocerca cancellata. Classification (NCBI taxonomy): domain Eukaryota; kingdom Metazoa; phylum Arthropoda; class Insecta; order Orthoptera; family Acrididae; genus Schistocerca; species Schistocerca cancellata. The sequence goes on along the minus strand of NC_064637.1, from coordinate 90,125,313 downwards.
AATGAAAAGGTCTGGTCAATGGTGGCCGAACAACTGGCTCGTCACAATGAACTGTGGTATCGTGTTGAAGCTGCTTGGGCAGCTGTACCTGTACAAGCCATCCAAGCTTTGTTTGACTCAATGCAAAGGCGTATCAAGGCTGTTATTACGGACTGAGGTGGTCGTTTTGGGTACTGATTTCTCAGGATCTATGCACCCAAACTGCGTGAAAATGTAATCACATGGCAGTTCTAGTATAATATATTTGTCCAATGAATACCCGTTTATCATCTCCATTTCTTCTTGGTGTAGCAGTTTTAATGGCCAGTAGTGTATAACTGAAGTAGTGACATTACGCTGTGTCTTTCCTGTTATACGAGGTACTATCGAAAGGCAACGGAAACTTTTTTCCTCGAAGATTCGTTATTTATGCATTCAACGCCTCTTCAAAGTAATCCCCCTCAGAGACAATAGACTTGTGACAGCGCTTTTTCCAACAGTGGGAGCACTTCTGGAACTCACTTTTCGTTATGGTGTACAGCTCCATCAGCGACCCTGTTTTAATCTCATCATTGGTGGTAAACGACGTTTTTTCCTGGTTCTCTTCAACCTCGGGAATAGTAAGAAGTAGCAGAGGGCAATGTCCGGCAAATACAGTGGCTGAGGCTACACAACGCCTTTTTTTTTTTTTTTTTTTTTGCCGAAAGTGTCACCAACATGCACTGAATGGTGGAAACTGCATGACATATCGCCACCACTGACGAGTGGTTTTGCTAAAATTGTGTTCGTTCTCTCCGGATTGCTTCACGCAAACGGCGCGTAACTTCCAGGTAGCATTCCTTATTGACTGTATGACGTAAGGCAGGAACTCGTGATGCATTATCCATTGCAATCGAAGTAAACAGCCAGTAGAACCTTCACATGTGATGGAACGTGTCGATTTTTTTTTCGGTTTTGACCCTTCAAGCAGTTTCCATAGTGACGCCTGGGTCTCTGTTTCGATGTCAATGCCTGTAGAGGCGCGTTCCGTCATCTTTTATATCCTTCTTTGGAAGTTCTGGATCGTTGTTGACTTCATTCAGCACTTCCTCGGTGGTGTCTACGCGACGTCCTTTTTGGTCGGGATTCAACAATTCTGGAACAAACTATGCTAACGTTTCGTGCCCAAAACATCCGAAGAAACTGCTTGGCAAGAGCCAAACGCTGTACCGACGCCATCAGCAACCTTACTAATGGTGATTCGGTGATCTTCCGGAACCATTTTCTTCACTTCTTCCACACTGCCGCCAGTAATTGTAGCGCCAGGGCAGTAGTCATCGTGTTCGACGTCTTATCAGCCCTCTTTGAAACGTTTTGCCACTCGTAAACTCTTGACTTATTCACAGTAGATTCGCCGAAACGCAGTGTCAACATTTCTAATGCGGCAATGCACTTCACTCCATTTTTCAAGCAAAATTTAATACGAATTATTTGATTCATCTTCTTCGAAAGTAGAAATTCACTGAGCATTCCTAACACGTATTACCTTTCGCCTGACAACAATAAACTTTATATTCAAAACAGCTGAAAATGCAGACATACATCAGGAACATGTGTATCAACAATGGCGAAAAAAAGTTAAAATCTGATGTATAAATCCCACGAGTTTAAGAGGTTCCCGTTACTTTTTGATCACCTCTCTTACACTATGACTTATGTGGGGATGGTGTCCCTAAAATTCTTATTGCTGTTGTGTTTCCAATCTGAAACACGTTTTTCATTGCTGCTACTGTCGATCATCAGTTCAGACTGTCCCCAAAATGCTTACTGAAGTACCCCAAACTGCAACACAAGTCACAATTCCATAGTGCACGATTCTGTTCGTCGGAAAAATGGCAAAAAAAAGCATTATATGGGAGTGTGGTGACTATTGCACTACACACTTTAACGCGCACGAATGAACAATAATACATTAAATTACCGTATTTAGGCTTAAGTCACTGAAGTAACTGTCAGATCAATATCAAAAACACGTAGTACCGACGTCCTATCAGAGTGATCTGGTGTAACTTACATTTTACAAAATAAAGATAGTGATCAAGAAGGGAAATTACTGTCATATGTATTGTATTTCTCCGTTCCTCGTAAAAAGTCATGATGATGCTCAGAGCAGTCTGGAAGAGGAGAACGTAAATACGAAGAACAAATACTGTTTCAGATTTGTTACGTTGAAAGTCCCATATTAACTTCCATAATTTTTGACTGTAACATTTTATCTGCCTGTAGTAACCAGAGCGGAATTTTCTACGAGTGGGACGTTCAGGCACTAAAGAAACCCACGCTTACGCATGTAGTGAAAGATGAGGCGGTTTTGAAACCATTATTTTGTATCGCCCGTAGTCGGCATCAAAATCCGAAAGCCATACCTTGGTACGTTAATATAATGTAGGACTTCAAAGAGAAGTGCTACTGAACACCACAAATGCTGGAAAAGCTAATTATTCGTGTAGATCCTGCATTAAAAATACATAATGATTCACTGAAATGATACGTCGATTCTTTTTTTTTTTCATCTGTAAACGAGTCAGCTGTTGGGTTCTCGTCTGCCCTGGTGGCCCAGTGATCTCCTAACGGAAACCAGCTCTCGGCACTTAACAGGGCCATCAAAACAAACCATTAAACCGCTCCCCCTACATGTCGCTATAGCGAGCAGTCCGTCTCGCCATTATGAAAATAGTGCCGTCCTGCGCATGACTCCGCCTCCTTTCTCTGTTCTATCAATACCGCCGGCTGCAGCCCAGGAAAAGGACGGAGCCTGGGAAAAATAGCGGGCGAGAAAGAGACAGAGGCAGAGAAAATAAAATAAAAAAAAAGAAGCCCAGGCGGAGGGTAAAAGACCTTTAACACTGCGAGCGCGAGCACGGAGTTCACTTATCTGGCGGTAGTTGTCTCTACGAGCAGTAAGTGGCGCCGCGGCAGTTAAATAATTCGCCGCGAGATGGGACGGCAGCGGCCGTGTTGGCGTTTGTTTTACTGCGCCGTCAGCCCGCCAGAGAGCACAACAGCTTAGCCGACGACAGCGCCGCCACCTACTCGGCAAACGGCTGAACTATGTCGTCCCGCCCCCCACCCCCTTTACCGACGACTGGACGCACCGTCTGCGCATGCGCAGCGGCGTGCGCGCATTGATACATAACATTCGGTAGCGTATCGACTCTTGAACGGCGGAATGGCTTCCTACGGTGTTCCCTCTGCGATCACTTGGTAGAGGCGAAAGTAAAAGCATCACCACTTGTGCTCGGCTATTCCTTGCTTATGCTCGGCGCGGGCTGTGCGAGAGAAGGTTTTTACGGCCTATCCGGGAGCCGTTCCACGGCCGTAAAGCGGGACAGGTATTGGGGTTTACGGCCATTGATATGGACCTGGTGCGGTGGGGGGGAGGAGGGCAGAAAGCGCCGACGACTCCATTTCCCCCCCTGTTTCTCCCGGCTGCCGACGGAAGGAGCGCCGCGAGCACGCCCCAGCGCAGGGCCGCCGTGGTGGGGGAGCGCCCGAGTGCCGGCCGCCACTAGTTGTAAATTGCGCCGCTAGATGGCAGGGCCCGCTTCGGTGCGCCGAGCGCCGGCTAAATTGGTTTATGGGCGCCAGCCCATTGCCGCTGATTAGTTGTGCTGATCAGGTGCGCTGTCAGCAGGAAATTAACTTTGGGCTATCGCAGGACAATGGAAACAGAAGGGGAGCTTTTAATTCACGCCCGTTTGCTGGCAAACGAGCGCGCTCTCTGTTTTGACACTAATCTGTTATTTGTTAGCTCCGCTCGGCAATTAATCTCTATTTCCCTCAACGTCCTTTCGTTTTACACTAAAAATTTGTCTGTGTCAAAACGGTGGACCATTGCAGAGTTGATCATTATTAAGTGCTTCGAAAAAATTTCAGTGGTATCCGTAATCTCTCCGTGCTGTTGGCAAGTATACTGTTATTTTGCAAGTTTCCGTTGTCTATCGAAGTTCTATCATTAATCATTATCATGCATATAATCAATCTAGAGGTCTTCATACTTGTTTAGGACACTGGGTGGACGACAGTTGTAAACATCGTCCCAAAATTTCGGTTTTATCTACTTTTCCGAAAGTACTAAATGACCTCTCCAGTGACTTTCCGAAAGTACTAAATGACCTCTCCAGTGACAGGATATTGGACGCAGCAGAACAATATCTCCTTTGAATTAAACTATATGGTTCCAGAAACCGTTTCAAGTCTCCAGCATCTTTGATTTATATAACCTGACTCACGCCATAAATGAAAATTTGTACCACGGCCAGGATTCGAACCTGGGTCTCCCACTCACTTTTTTTTCTTTTTTTTTTCATTTTGTTCGTTTTCGTTCGTTGTATGTGCTCGGGGCGGACGTCGTAAGACATCCGTTTAAGTTCGTCTTTGATCGGTTAACTCAGATTTTTTTATTACAGAGGGCTGCTAACCCTCTGACCGAACACGCTGAGCTACCGTGCCGGCAAACTGTGTGCCCGACCGAGACTCGAACTCGGGACCTTTGCCTTTCGCGGGCAAGTGATCTACCATCTTTTTTTTTTTTTTAATCTCATTTTGCTCTCTTTCGTTCGTTGTATCTGCTCGGGGCGGACGTCGTAAGACACCCGTTTTCGTTCGTTGTTGATCGGTGAACTCAGTTTTTTTTAATACAGAGGGCAGCTAACCCTCTGACCGAACGTCACTAGACAGATGCGCTAATCACTACGCCATCCTGACACAGTCGCTTAGCGCTACTGAAAGATTACTCTAGCACGCCTCCCATCTGCTGGAGACTTCAAAAGGTCTCTAGAACTGTATGGTTTAGTTTGATTAAAGCTTCCCTGCCTGGGTTTCGGGCAGGATTCCCATTTCGTTTGATACTGAAGTGCTATTCTGGTACATTTGGAGAGCCTCTGAAAGGCTGTTCGGGTGTAGAGGGAATACCAAGTGGGTAGAGGCATGAATGGGAATTTGTACTGAACGCATGCTATGGTATGTGGTGCAGCTGTGCAAAGTCACTCTCCCTGGGTGGTGTAGTTGTTAGAACTTTGTCTTGTGAGTAGGTGACCGGGATTCGAATCCTGGGCTTGGTACATAGTTTCATTTGTCGCTTTAGTCGCTTTAGTCCTCGTTTCTCTGAAAAATGAGATGCAGTGATATTTTATAACATGTTCTGGTGAACATAATTGACAGCAAATATTTACATTGAACATACAACATTTTGTGACTAACTGGAATTAACGAAACTGTACAAAGAACACGATAGGACCCAATAAATAAGCATGGGAGTCATTCCACACGCCACACGACAGATAACCACCACCCAATTAAACATTCTAATTCCGCAGTCGTGTACCCAGTGAAACCAAGAATGTCCAGTTTTTCAGAGAGGGATACAGAAACTCCTGTTTCAGTTACAGGCACATAATCATATTGAACATGGGTTCCAAAGCACATGCTCAAATATGATATTAAATAAGATGTTAGTGCCAGTTACAGGAATATTTGTAACGGAATGCCAAAACCAATATCGAATTTAAAAGAATATTTGCAGATTTCCACAGTTAACTATATCACCAGAAGAATTAAGGAATTTCAATTTACAGTTGTACTGACTATACTAGAAGACTGGGGAGACTTCTGAACAGCGAGAAAAAACCAAAGGGTACCGCTTTAAATCCAACAGATTTGTATGTATGGAAATAACCTCACTGACACGGGATCAGGTAAAATGGAAGAGTTAAAACCATGGTCTACCAACACACAGGGCAAGGGTGCCCACTGTCAAAAATATTCTCAATACATACGATGTTAGTGCCAGTTACAGAAACATTTTTAACAGAATGCCAAAACCAATACCAATTTTTTTTTCTTTTTTGTATGTGAATAGTGAAAAAATACAGCAAAGAGTGAAAGAGCAACTTTAGCTACATGATGTGACGGCAATAAAAATACTGCTGTACGGAAAGGATAATTGAACTCTAGCGTCAGCTAAAAGTGAAACTCACAGGCAGATGATATAAAGTTACTGGGACACACTTCTGACGCTTTGTTTCGTTTCAGAAGGAATGAATATAGACGAATGTGCTACTATATTGCACATATGGCAAGAGAATACGTAGTCTATTATATTCAGCACTTGTGATTGGCCGAATCTGAGGCAGATTGTCTGAACTTTTGTTTTGTTGAATATTTGAACACGAAACATACTATTGGCTTTCTAGAATTGATAAGTTCAGCTCTTCACGTTCTGCTACTTGTAGAAACTAATAACGTTTTAAAACATTTAGCGTATTTCCATATACAGATACCTCATAGTATAATTGTGTGGAGTAACAGGGAACACAGAAAGGGTGTAGTGATTGTACAAAAATACGTTAATATTCGCTTGAAATAGGGTCGTAGTTTCCTCTTCCGAGGAACTGAACATCCTAGCTGCTCTTCCCTGTAAATATATTCACCACTTGCCACATTTTATCGGCCAATAAGGATTTTAGATGCTAAGCTTGATGGAAACAGATTAATTAGAAAATGAGAAACACTGATTCTGAGAAATTCTTGCGTATAAGGAGGGGTTACGACTCAAATCATGCAGTAAGTTGGACAGAATAGATAATGAGGCTAATACATCAACAGACGAGAGGGACAGTTAGATAAAAAGTATTCTTATGGAAACAGCAAATTACTGTGAAAGGACGAAAGAATCGAAAGAGTAGAATATCTGAAGTAGAACTAGGTAGCTATTAAAGAGAAGGCTTTACTTTCAGGTAGGCAGTAATTAGAAAACTACTGAACTTTACTGAAAGAAACCCAATTGTTCGGAAATGTCTTGAGAGAGTGAGAAATATACGAAGAAAACAGAACACAATCTGTCCTGAGTCAGTGTTTCATAGCTTCAATACATCTAAGAAACGGTACTCTGGGCTCACCGAAATCTCTTGTTACGAATATTTCTGGACTATTATTTCCCAGTCAAGTAACTATCTTCATGTCACGGATAAATACTACACCGGGATTAAGTAAAATCCCACAGCCTCATATGCACAATTACTTGATGTTTCACTGCCTATGTCAGCTTCGTGTCTCGCAAATGGCATCATTACCCGTTTAGACTGATTACCAGATCCTCATCAGATGATTTGAATACGTTACATATTGACTCATAAGTGAATGGGCAAGTTCAGTTGACGAGCTACTATCGAACGCATTCAAATGATCTGATGTCTTGCTAACAAGTTGAAACAGAGAATGATACCATTTTAGTGACATGGGTCTGAAATCTTCTATATACAGGCGTGTTCTTTGATATCTATTTCTTTAACATGTGCATATTTTGAAGGGAAAACGTTCTTATCAAAAATTTTAAAATGTACCTTTCAGAGTTACTTCAGATTTTTAGACGTTACTGTAATAAATCTGAGGCACTTGTAGACTATTAGGAAACATTGTTAGGAAACAGAAAGTTGTATTATGGCTTATTAGTTTCTGATTGAAAGGTAACAGACATTGAATTTACAGTAACAATAAAGAAGGCTTCAGGTCAGAGAGGGGGGGAGGGGTAGAGGAGATATACAGACGAGAGAGAAAGGAGAGAAGATGGGCAGAGGAAGGGGGATGTGGAGGAGATGGACAAAGAAAGGCGGAGGGGCAGATGGACAGACACATGGGAGAGAAGACGATTAAGACGTACACCCAGTCCCATACATATTAAAAACGTGTGCCTTCTCTTTTCTTTCTTCCCGTTTAAGCAGTGTGAGCCACTTAAAGCGTGGCCGGGTAAAGCTAGTACGCAATAAAGCGCTGAATAGATTAATTATGTTTCACCAACTGCGACATAATCGCGTACACAAACAGTGATCCAATACTGTCTTTTTTTTTTTTTATTTCCAGTCTCAGATCACAATATGAATTCTTTAGACGATGACCGGTTTCAGTCCGTAATGACCATCCTCAGATCCTTTTTACACCATGTCCTAAAGTGATAAGGCCATAATGGCATCGTCAAAACATATAAATATAATCGGCACAGCACCGTCACATGGATCTAAAATAAGGTGTAGAATAGGCCACATCGTTATTTTAGATCCATGTGACGATGCTGTGCTGATCATATTTATATGTTTTGACGATGCCATTATGGCCTTATCACTTGATGACATGGTGTAAAAAGGATCTGAGGATGGTCATTACTGACTGAAACCGGTCATCCTCTAAAGAATTCATATTGTGATCAGAGACTGGAATAAACAACATTTGATTAATTATGTGTTTGACGCCATGGAATCTTCTTTAATCTCGATGTAGTGTTAATTCGTGAATTGGTGACTCTCACTTGACTGAAAATAACTGTCCAGAAATAAAAAAAATATTAATTACAACTGATTCTGGCGGATACGGTGCCGTTCTCTGAGACTACACAGAAATATCAGAAAACAGATAGACAACGGAGAAAACAAAAGAGAACTTTACGTAGACACGACAATTCATAAATTAATACTGAACGGCACAGGAATTGACGTCAGAGAGAAATATGTGTAAGTTGTTAAAAGATTCAGACTTTCCGTAATACAAGAGATGAATCAGACACGCAGATAGGTGATTCCGTAAATAAGATAAGGTTTGTAAGAAGTAGCCGAGGACGGAAAAAATGCGAAGAAATCTGGAATTAGGAATCACAAAAAACGGAGGGAAAAGTAATACGGAAGTAAGTCGTTAAAATGGCTACAGAACTTGATGAAATCTTCTGGCGTTATCAGTCGAGTCGTGGCGCCGTCTGCTCGCAACATTTCTACTCGTTACCTTCAGGCGAAGATGAAGGAAACTCGTCGATACGTTGCGACAGCATGGTGGCACAACCCTCCCGATGACCTCCGAAGATCTCATCAACGACATTCGCCGAGAAGGCCTGCGTTCCCACATGGAAGCGGAAGACAGTTTCCCAAACACTAACCAATACATAAACAGGAAAGATAAAATAAGAAACTACAGTAATGCCAGCCTCCGCTTCGTAATGTAATAGGCATTCACTGAAATGAGAAAACGACAATTTTTTTAAAATTTTAATCAGGTGAAGGAACAAGTTCATCTTCAGTGTGTAGAATGCGGTGAACCACTTACCGGTCGTGAACAAAACTACAGAACCGAGCAACGATAATAGACCGGCCGGGGTGGCCGAGCTGTTCTAGGCGCTACAGTCTGGAACCTCGCGACCGCTACGGTCGCAGGTTCGAATCCTGCCTCGGGCATGGATGTGTTTGATGTCCTTAGGTTAGTTAGGTTTAAGTAGTTCTAAGTTCTAGGGGACTGATGACCTCAGAAGTCCCATAATGCTCAGAGCCATTTGAACCATTTTTGAACGATAATAGAGCAACACTTGGTTTGGGAATCACAAATTCTAAAAATGTTAACTCTGTTTTATCAAAATAATATATTAAAAACCCTTGCAAGAAACGTACGAACTCAATCTCTGCTGGTAGACTGAATATTATAATCGTCAATGCCACGAGCCTTAATTACATAAATGGGAAACTTACAAGGGAACCTCCCCATCGCACCCCCGTCAGATTTAGTTATAAATTGACACAGTGGATAGGCCTTGAGAAACTGAACACAGATCAATCATGAAAACAGGAAGAAGTTGTGTGGAACTATGAAAAAATAAGCAAAATATACAAACTGAGTAGCCCAATGAGCAAGGTAGACAACATCGAGGAGAGTGTGAGCTTACGAGCGCCGTGGTCCCGTGGTTAGAATGAGAAGCTGCGGAACGAGAGGTCCTTGGTTCAAGTCTTCTCTCGAGTGAAAAGTTTAATTTTTTTATTTTCAGACAATTATCAAAAAACAGGACTCACAGAAGCTGTTTCCATGCCACCAAACCGCTTCGCAGTATTCACACAGGGCAGTCTTTCAATGCTGAACCGAGAAAACTAGAATCAGTGCTGCATAATGGAATACATATGAACAATCTTCACTATTCTGTTTATGTTGTATTGTTTCCACTTGTTATTTGTTATGATTGCACCCACAACTCACTCGTGTGTTGGTATACTTCATTGTGTATCATTCTATAGTAATCGAGATCTATTGCGCCTTTCAACTTTTTTGTTTCTGTTATAATAGCTACACCAATTTCCCATAAATCAAGATCTGTCTTCAGCTAGATATCCTATACATCTTATTGACGCTATCAAAAGGTTATACAAAGGCACAAAAATGAGAAAAGGTGGTAATAATAAAACTGAAGCAGCCACTACCAACAGGGAACTTAAACTACGTTGTAGCGGGTCACCAATCATACTTGTTGTGTATTTTACGGACTATAGGATGCACCTTTTTCATCCAAAAATTGACTCCAAAATTCAGGTGCGCCTTATATTCGACAGTAATATAAAAATGTTCATTCTTTGATTTAAAATTCCCGCCAGTCTTAAAAATGTCCGTATATTAGAAGCAACGGGAAACCTATCTATTTGGCAACAATGGGTTCAACTGGCAGCAGCAGTTCACCGATGCGGCAACGCGAGTTGCGGGGATTCACAGGCTTGCTAATACTGTCACCCTCCCGCCCCGCCATCACAAACCCAGAACACAATGTGTAGCCTATAATGCGTCATTGCAGTCCACAGTGACAGTGAACTTGAAATGAAAGTGATTTGTGTTATCGGCAACAGTTCAATATTTTTGTTATTAGCTAGTGTCGTAATGGAAAAAAAAAGGTATTCATATGATGCGGGCTGTAAATTGAAAGTAATAGCTTGTGCTGAACAACATTGAAACACAGCACCTGAGCTGCATCTCGCCCCCCCACCCCCCCCCCCCCCCCCACCAACAGAAAAAGCCATCTACATCTACATGTCTACTCCGCAATTCACATTTAAGTGCTTGGCAGAGGGTTCATCGAACCACGATCATAGTATCTCTCTACCATTCCACTCCCGAACAGCGCGCGGGAAAAACGAACACCTAAACCTTTCTGTTCGAGCTCTGATTTCTCTTATTCTATTTTGATGATCATTCCTACCTATGTAAGTTGGGCTCAACAAAATATTTTCGCAGTCGGAAGAGAAAGTTGGTGACTGAAATTTCGTAAGTAGATCTCGCCGCGACGAAAAACGTCTTTGCTGTAATGACTCCCATCCCAACTCGCGTATCATATCTGCCACACTCTCTCCCCTATTACGTGGTAATACAAAACGAGCTGCCCTTTTTTGCACCCTTTCGATGTCCTCCGTCAATCCCACCTGGTAAGGATCCCACACTGCGCAGCAATATTCTAACAGAGGACGAACGAGTGTAGTGTAAGCTGTCTCTTTAGTGGACTTGTTGCATCTTCTAAGTGTCCTGCCAATGAAACGCAACCTTGGGCTCGCCTCCCCCACAATATTATCTATGTGGTCTTCCAACTGAAGTTGTTCGTAATTTTAACACCCAGGTACTTGGTTGAATTGACAGCCTTGTGAATTGTACTATTTATCGAGTAATCGAATTCCAACGGATTTCGTTTGGAACTCATGTGGATCACCTCACACTTTTCGTTATTTAGCGTCAACTGCCGCCTGCCACACCATACAGCAATCTTTTCTAAATCGCTTTGCAACTGATACTGGTCTTCAGATGACCTTACTAGACGGTAAATCACAGCATCATCTGCGAACAACCTAAGAGAACTGCTCAGATTGTCACCCAGGTCATTTATATAATCCGCCATTGAAGAGAAGACCAGAAAAGAAACGAGCAAGACTAAATTTGCAATTAGAGGACTGAATGCAAAATGACCGAAATTGGAAGATGATGTATTGAAATTAATTCAGGAACACTGTCAAAATGGCACTTGAATTAATACAAAAATAATACACGCTCGTAGGCTAGCGCTGCAGTCGATCTTGACAGACTTTAAGGGCGGATTTGGTTGGTGCTACAAATTTATGAAATGGCATGGACCTTAGCATGTGAAGCAAAATCGAAATATCTCAGAAAGTGCTACAAGAGCGTGGAGAAAAAAAATGTTCTCTCTTCATTGCATTATCATTGAACATCGAAAGAAAGCAAGTGCGGAACTAAGCTGAATAGTGAATGTGGAAGAAACTACTCTGATATTTGACGTGCCGAGTTACAGGACTGTTGTCACGAAAGGTGCTAAAACTGTAACTATAAGAAGTGGACATGCAAAAATGCAATTCACGTTGTGCTGATGGTACCAAATTTAATCCAATGGTAATTTTCAAGCGCAAAACAATGCCACAACCTTCCGAAATATCGCCAGGAGTAGTTGTTGACGTACATGACAACTGGGTGAACGAGGATGGTATGAAATTATGGGTCAGCAGAGTGTGGAAGAGAAGGGAAGGAGCTTTATTGAAGAAGAGCTGCTGGCCTCTGTGGCCGAGCGGTTCTAGGTGCTTCCGTCCGGAGCCCCGCTGCTGCTATAGTCGCAGGTTCGAATCCTGTCTCGGGCATGGATTTGTATGATGTCCTTAGGTTAGTTAGGTTCAAGTAGTTCTAACTCTAGGGGACTGATGACCTCAGATCTTAAGTCCCATAGTGCTTAGAGCCATTTGAACCATTTTGAAGGAGAGCTATCTTCTTCTGCTAGATCAGCTCCACAGCCACTTGAAAAATTACGTGAAAGAGGAACTGACAGAGGTAAATACAGAGCATGCTGTTATTCGAAGTTGCAACCTCTTGATGTCTCGATATTATTCGCAATTGCAATCTCTTGATGTCTCGACAAATAAACGATTTAATGTGTATATGAGAGAGGAACGTAACAAATTGATGCTGGATGAAACCCAACGCGAATTCACGCCCAAGAGAGCTTTTGAAACGATCTAAAATCAGACAAGTGTGACAGTGGGTAAAACAGTCGTGGTCTAGAGTAAGAGGAGACATTATTGTTAAATATTTGAAATAGTGCGGCATATGTAACGCTCTCGATGGAAATGGAGACGATCTCATATATGAAAAGGACAACGATGACGACGAAGAGGAGGAGGAGGAAGAAGAAGATTCATATGACGATATTCAGGGATTTTAAATGTGAGTTCGGGTTTATAACTAAGAATTTCTTTCAGTCTGGCTTTGCAGCCTAATAATGAAAATCATAAAGATATAATTTTTTTAAAAATTACTTAAAAATCAGGTGCGCCTTATAGTCCGTAAAATACTGTATAACTTGGGGCAGTTGAGGACAACGTCTGGAGTGTCAGGGGAAGAAACGGAGGTTATAAATAGTCTGGAGTGCTTTTGGTGAACTGAGTAGGGTTTTCATGACTTAAGCTTCCGATGTGTTTACAGTGAGTATTACCAGTTGTTGACATGTGGTCTTTTAATGCTAAAATAATTCAGAAAACAGAGCTTAATCAGCGAACAGCGGAGAGCTGAATGTCGACAATTACAAGAAAGCTAATTTATTGAATAGGAAACAGGCTAGAGTGGAAGGCATGGTTATAATTCGACGCCCACTGCTACTTTCAGCTGCTGAGCCCCATTGAGCTTTTAGGTGTGTCGCGTTGCACTTTTCATTTTCGCGATAGCTGTTTTTTTTTTTATTAAGATGGAATCTACTTTAGGAGCCGTAGTGAATTTAAGAGCATTGTTGAACAGCCTTGTCTCATATCTTGTCATGACAATGTTAATCAGGTTCAAAATCCAGTGCGCAAAACAGTTTGCTTTGCCTAACTCTTGAACGTTTTCCAAACTGTCTCTGCGAATTAAACGTTTGCTACTCAGGCCTCTTTCAAATGGCTTCCTGTTCGTATTCTAAACTCTGTTCAATGTTATTAAAAGAACTGGGCAGGCGCGACTAGGACTCTGATTCTGATGGTTAAGTATGAACTAAAGTGTGTGTGTATACACAGTTCGGCCATTCCTGGAGTCTTGAATCTCTGCGAGGTTTGCCTGTCATCGACATTGATACTGGCAGGATATCGGTTCCAGGGATTCCCAGACTTTCGAGAATGTTTTAACTTCAAGTTTCATGTCGGATAAGAAATGACAAAAGAAAACATTTTCATCTATATCTACATCCATACTCCGCAAGCCACCTGACGGTGTGTGGCGGAGGTTACCTTGAGTACCTCTATCGGTTCTCCCTTCTATTCCAGTCTCGTATTGTTCGTGGAAAGAAGGATTGTCGGTATGCCTCTGTGTGGGCTCTAATCTCTCTGTTTTTATCCTCATGGTCGAGATATACGTAGGAGGGAGCAATATACTGCTTGACTCCTCGGTGAAGGTATGTTCTCGAAACTTCAACAAAAGCCCGTACCGAGCTACTGAGCGTCTCTCCTGCAGAGTCTTCCACTGGAGTGTATCTGTCATCTCTGTAACGCTTTCGCGATTACTAAATGATCCTGTAACGAAGCGCGCTGCTCTCCGTCGGATCTTCTCTATCTCTTCTATCAACCCTATCTGGTACGCATTCCACACCGATGAGCAGTATTCAAGCAGTGGGCGAACAAGTGTACTGTAACCTGCATCCTTTGTTTTCGGATTGCATTTCCTTAGGATTCTTCCAATGAATCTCAGTCTGGCATCTGCTTTACTGACGATTACTTTTATACGGTCATTCCATTTTAAATCACTCCTAATGCGTACTCCCCGACAATTTATGGAATTAACTGCTTCCAGTTGCTGACCTGCTATATTGTAGCTAAATGATAAACGATCTTTCTTTCTATGTATTCGCAGCACATTACATTTGTCTACATTGAGATTCACTGGCCGTTCCCTGCACCATGCGTCAAAATTTGCTGTAGATCCTGCTGCATTTCAGTACAACTTTGAGCGTAACATAATTACGAATCAAATTTTTTCCTTTATTCGTACTATGAAACCTTGCTTCCTGCCAAATTTCAGGAACATAGATCAACGGTAAGTACCAGACAAGTTTTAATAGGTCACTTTGCGAGTGTCAAAACATGTGACACTAATGGCCGTATTTTTGAGTGCTCTGACTTCACAGCTTACATTTATTATACCCACAAAGAACAATAATTTTATCTTGAAACTCTTCCACTGGACCGTGTTTGCATACAAAAAACAACAACATGGGATAGTGAGCCCGCCTTGACACAATACACTTTTGTTATTTTATTCATTTATCATCAAACTAGTTTCTGCATGTTTTGAATCAAAGAGCCCTTTGATGATGGCGATATCTGTTGCTGAAACTAATTTGGCAATAGATTAATAACGAAAGTGTTTTGGATCACGGCGGACTCACAGTTCCACGTTATCGTCAGCACGCAACCATAAGCTTTAGAATGCCATAAATTTCAACTTGGTACTGCTACCAGTTGCTGAGAAAAGGGGCGTCTGAACAGACGGACGGACAGTCAGTAAGTTAACGAAATACAAGAACTATTCATTCATGTGATGTATTGAGCATTTTAGAGGTTTTTCCATTTTGTTGCACTGCGAAATCTTGCTTTTTACGAAATTTCATCATTCTAGACCAACGGGACGTACCCTATAGGTTTTGATGAGTGATTTTCCGAGTACCAGAATATGTGACAAGTTTTTGTATCTTTGACGGGGTTGATGCAGAAGCTTTAATTTTTTTACACGGCACAGGGATCGTAGCTCTTAGTATTGGATCTAACTTTCAACGTTGTGTGTCTATCTGTTTCAAATAAAAAGGGATTTGAATAGCTGGACAGGAAGACAGACCAATAAGTGATCCAGTAAGGGAGGTGTTTTTACCGACTGAGATCCGGAATCCTAATGATGTATGAAAATTTCAACAGCGTCCTCACAAGTTCCTGAAGAGAGACGTGGCCCAAGTTCCTCGTAAGTACCTACAGGTTTCAAGTTGTACGCTTTCCTTACTTCAGTGTCAACCCATGTCTCGCTTCACTGCTTCACTGTTCTGGTGGCCGCAAAATTGTTCCGAATTGTTATTACGGCACACTTGCGGACCACTTATTGTTTGAGACCACACTTATAAAATCTAACTTTAATTACACTTCTCGTGGCGTTCCTATTCACGTTAAAAAGAGTTGGACCTCTTTTTAGCCTGACGAGGGGTAACTGACAATGAAACTGTAAGGAATGTTGATACTGGTAACCTCATATATCGATATTCGAAAAGTATCGTTATTGGCTCTCTACACCGCAAAGAGTGGTATCGATATTACGACGGAGTTAACATCAACATACCTGCTTATAAAATTATCGGCTGCACGTTGCAAATATACTGCCGGCTTTATAGCTATATATGTATGGTGCGATTTGTTGTTAGATACTGTACACATCAACAAGCTAGCAGCCTGCGTATCCCCCCCTAGAGCAAGAATTGAAAGGGAGACGATGCTCATGCAGCTTGGCGACAACCACTTTGCTAACAATGGTAACTGGAAGGTAAGCGGCACAATGAAACGTGTCCGATGAGTCCGGCGTTCGGTTTCGTCACATATCAGATTTGTCTGGAACACTTCATGTCGACGTGCCTATTTTTTACATTTCTGCAAACGCCAGCGGCCCAACAGTTTCAGTGTCACATTTGCGTGGTGAAGTTAAACGCTGCAGTTTCTGTTGGTAGCGCGGAGTGGCGATTACGTCGGAATTTCCCCTCACACGTCTCCGTCCACCCGAAGATCAATCTTGCAATTTAGAATTTTGTTCATCATTTTCACCATCTGCTTTTGAAGAATGCCAGTGTGTAGAAACACAAACTACCTGCTCTAATTATTTTATTTTACTTTTCTTTTTATAACGCAACTGGTGTCCTGTTTCTTCGCATCGGAAATCTTGTTATTCCATTCACACCGCCACCACCCAACCCTGTCCCGTCCCCCCCCTCCACAGTGTAACTGAACTACTAGTTCTGTGCCACACATACTCGCTTCAAACAGTAAAAGAGAAATACTGGACACGATGAAAGCTCAAAAAGTAGTGAGACTCCTTCATACAGTGAAAGTGAAATTATGTTCTACTACAATTTAAAAAGGACAACTTCAGATACTTACAGAAAAAAAATTGTTCAAATGGCTGTAAGCACATGGGACTTGACATTTGAGGTCATCAGTCCCCTATACTTAGAACTACCTACACCTAACTAACCTAAGGACATCACACACATCCATGCCTGAGGCAGGATTGGAACCTAAGACCATAGCAGCAGCGCGGTTCCGGACTGAAGCGCCTAGAACAGCTCGGCCACAGCGGCCGGCTATTTACAGAAAATTGTGAAAAAAATATATGAAATAAAAATATAAGCACTCGATATTGCAAATTTTATATCGATGTGCAGTGGATCCTGATGCAGTCTGGAATTCCTGTGTGATGGTCTGGATAGATGTCTTGCCTGTTGCACATTACGACCCTCTAACTGTCGGCGGTCTCTGTAAGTCAACAGACGAGGTCGGCCTGTACGGTTTTGTGCTGTACGTGACCCTTCACGTTTCCACTTCACTATCACATCGGAAACAGTGGACCTAGGGATGTTTGGGAGTGTGGAAACCTCGCTTACAGACGCATGACACAAGTGACATCCAATCACCTGACCACATTCGAAGTCCGTGAGTTCCTCGGGGCCCCCCATTCTGCTCTCTCACGATGTCTAATGACTACTGAGGTCGCTGATACGGAGTACCTGGCAGTAGGTGACAGCACAACGCACCTAATATGAAAAACGTATGTTTTTGGGGTGTCCGGATACTTTTGATCACACATTGTAGGTCCGCTGAGGCGTCGGACACACTGGAAAGTGAAGATGTTAAACGTGTCGAATGATCTGTGCATTTTGTAATGGATCTTTATTTACGTGACCATTACGGCACTCCAACGCCAGTTCTCGATACCAGTAATATCGAACTACTTTTCTGCGAAGTAACAGACATTTTTTTGTGACAATATTCTGATTTGGTTTTATTAATGTATAGGTACTCCGATGTATCGATATATTACAGTGATACGGTTCTTGTGTGTATTCATTTCTGTGAGACTGTCTGACTTAGTTGTAACTGTTTTGGCGTGAATGCGTACAGAGCAGTCTTTGTTTCACTTTGCAGAAGTTATTTTATTATTTAAAGAACAGTCAAGTCTTGTGTTTGGTTAAAGTGGAAATTAAATATGTGAAGATTGATACAAAACAGTTTTCTTCATGATGTGACAATTAAGAAGAAATATATGTGAGTTTACAAGAAGTTTATTAAATAGGTGGATCGTGAACACCAAGTCAAAAATTATTTCTACCATGCCATTGTTCCAATCTGGGATTGTTTGATCATTAAGAATTTCCTGAAAAACGCATTTGTTAGGTCTTCAAATATGGCTAAAATACAGATCCGGACCTTCTAGTAGCCGAAGTGGAATCACCCTAGAATCAACAAGATGAGCCATAACAACTTCGACGAAATCTACGTGGGAATCCATTCAAGATAAGTGCCAACATTAATGACTTCTTACAGTGACCTCATTATTTCGATTCTGACGATACCATCCACAGTCAATAGTTTTATTGTTGCCCGATAAAGCGAACATATGCTGCGTGAGCAACATTGTTAATCTGATTTCTAATCTACTTTGCAAGTGGTGGTATTGTTAGAACTTCCTGGACCTAAACCGTATAGAGCGTGCCTGGGATGTTCTTACCAGACGTGTTACTCAACGAACACGACGTTCCCGAACCGCGCAAGAACTGGAAATCACGCTGAGAGAGGACTCTGACAATATTCTCCGAAGACTCCTCAACAGTTCGGTAGTCACACGAATAACGGCTGCAAAATGTGCATTACTGCCCGAGGGGTGCGTGTTACTTACTGAGAGTCCGATATCGACGTTTGTGTTAGGAGTCTGACCTGTGTCAGACAACGTTATTTATGTCTGTTGTCTTGCTTTCCCATGTGGTGATATCTGTACCATTTTTCGTTGTAAATATACCATTATGCCACTATTATGTACCTACTGCGTTTCATATCGCCTGTCATTGACTGATTATTCTTGTCGAACAATGTCTCTGTTTCTTAACAATCGTCAAGCAGTATTACAGTAATATCTAAGAGGCCAGCATGTAGTGATGCATTAGCGTTACCAGATTTTTTTAACCCTATAAGGACCAAATGTTCAGTTGGGGAAACGAAATGGGACAGATGAAAAAAAAACATTTTTTGTTACTTACTGGCCTTTATTACATTTAAATGAGGGATGTGTAAGTTTTAACATGTTTTTTTATCTTACATAACTGAAAACAAATCAATGGTCGTTAATTCACTTTTTAACAAATTCGAGTAAATTTATTTTGTACATGAATTCATTTTAATGCCATCTGTGAAAAACTCCTTTCTACGAAACGGTTGGAACTAAGGGTACTGTAGACGGACAATAAGATGTGAAAAATGTCAGAGGTTTAATTCTTGGAAAACCCAGGATTTTCTTCCAGTTCTCAACCACACCCTTATTTTTGTCGTAAAAATACTGTCCAGGATTCTTTTAGTTACTTGTTCTTCTTATAAGGAGTCCATGGTCAGTTGATCGATCCTTAAAGGCTCCATAGCGTTTTGAAAATGGTCGTAATTAAATGGTAACTGTAAGTTTGGAAAGGATGTTGTTTTCTGAGAAATCATATCGTGCTAACAAGTAGCCTACATAATCGATATTGAACTGTATAAAATCATTCCAAATAGATTCTTCTGCGTCAGTGCTTAATTCACCCGTTATTTCTCTCGTCTTACTTCCGAAAAAGTTGTCTATTATTCTCTGCTCCATCTTTCCCCGAATCCCGTGCATTTCAGCATGGATCACAACTGACAGAATGTGAATGAATCTTGTTCATTGTTGTTCCTACCGAAAACATTAGGTCAGGCAGAACCGACAAATACGCCAAAGATTTTTCTCTCCTTCTATACATGTGATTATCTTTCGTGATAGACGAGGACATCCATTGTGTGATTGCAGAAAATGGGATTCTAGAGCAGGTCATATTTTTAATAATCTTACGACAGAAGGCCAAAGAGATTAAAATCTCGCGACATCATGTAGTATTTTGTCTTTCCATTGCACCTCGTTTGCTTCAAATAGGAGTTGGAAGTCCTCTCTTTGTTTCTCAGATCTACTGAAGTGACCGGATATTTTCCAGTAGTGTATTTTCTACATCCACGTGCAGTTTGTTAGCACTTTACTTTGCAGCATTGTGGATGAAATGGACAGGGCAACCAGCTTTGACGATTTTATCATTTTTAGCTAAAGGTAATTTATAAATGGAATGGTTTCTGTCCAAGTTTACATTAGTGCTGTCAGCGGCGAACGCCGAAACTTTAATTACAGACAGTCTACTCTTGTCCAATGTGTCTATTAAGAACTTCGAAACTTCATATGCATATTCATCGTTGCATTCTACAAATTGGAATAGACGGTTTACAACCCCGGTATCATGAGGAATCGTAAGCCAATTGGGAACATTCTGTTTTAATACTACTTGCATCTGTCGGTACAGAAAGCATTTTTTTTTCTTGGATGATCTTTAAAATATTTTTAACAGATCTTTGACCAATATTTCGCACACAGTAGCTGCCGCTTTTGTTCTTCCGCAGAAAAGCTCTGAGCGTTTTTTGAATCACTGCAGATATATGGTAATAATTCGTCTGAACAGTCAGTACTATTGTAACCAAGAGAATTATTTACCGTGTCATTAACAGTAATCATGCTGAAAGGTCTCTGTTGGATTCCTTTCATGTTTAATTTCTTAAATCTGTTGCCATTTATGGAATAAATTCCTCCTCTAAATGTACTGTGGCGTTTCTGACTATCTGGGAGGAGACTGAGCAGTGGAACGTGTTACTTTTACACATAAACAAGAACGATCTGTCACACTACTACACTTTAAAGCACAGTTTATATGTAATTCTTATATGTAATTCATGTCACACAGTCTCATACGGAACCTACATCCGCTTTCTTTTATATACTGTATATGATAAGATACTGTCATCCCCCTTCCTTTTGTGTGAGAGGATGAATGAACATATGTATTTCTAGTTGCATGCTTGAGGGTAGCAGACAAGGCTGTCTGCTAGAGAACAGTAGGACCAACGTCGGAACAGGTAGCTACGCTTCCTAAAAGCAAAGAGGTTTCTATTCTTAGTATGGTCCTGTCCGTCCGTTGTCATGTTGGTATAGGAAGCTGCCCCTCTGGCCACTTCCGTTGGTCTTTGTAAGCCACCCGAAGCACGCTCGGGAGTAGGCAGTTGCAGTGTGGCCGTGGCGAGCGTCTGAAGTGGTAAGATCTCCGGCTAAGCGCGTGTCTGTTAAGTCCGTAGGACAATGGATTTCTTAAGTTCAGCCTAACTGAAAATTTAATCACCTTGATTTCAGGTTTAGCTCTAAAATATCTAATGCTATCTTAAAGTGCAGCGGAGTGTAATTCTCGTGTTAAATTCAGATTATTTTGCGGTAGTTGCTTTGTTACTACTTTGTGAGTAAAGTGGAACCACGTGTTGATCAGTAACTCTAACTAAGTTCATCAATCTTAAATCCGAATGTGCGTGAGATTATAACGTCTCGTCTTGAGAATATTTTTTTTAATATAGCAACTTTTCTTTATGCTTTTCTTTATGTTCAACCCACGTGGGGTGTACTTTGCGAGACCAGTACCACGTGCTTATATAACTGTTTGACCCATCAGGTTAGTAGTAAGACGTTAGTAACCAGTTCAAGGTTTTTCTTTTGACAATTGCTTTTCGATCTAATGTATTTTAATTATCAAAATTATTGTGGAGTTGTACGCTTTGTGTAAACCAAGTTGACCACGTGGAGCATGTGGTGTAATCATCAAAGTACCCCTCAGCTATTCTTTTTGCGAAGACTTCACAAAGAGTTAATATGAATTTAGTATACCAGTGTGTGGTAATTACATGACGGACAGGATTGTGGTATGAACGTAATTTCTTTGGGTAAAAACTGAATCTGTTGGTTGTGGTTAATTTCTTCTTGCTTATGTTTCAATGTTCTTCGTGTGTTATTTTATGAATGGAGTGTTGTATGCAGTTTTCCAAATCTTGGCTCCATATTTTATGTGTTCCGTAAGATTACAATCTCACATTCTTTGCAATCGTAAATAAGGCACCAGCTCAGTTATAACTCACGTATAATATGCTGAAATTTCAATGAACAATCTTAAAATAAATTTCCAAATATAAACTGATTTCTTTCTTTTTATTTAAATTATCCTTTATATATATATATATATTACCGGTTTTGTATGACTATTAAAAGATTATCATTAATGTTAGTCTGGTTGGTAAACCAAGACTAAATATCTGATGAAACAGTTGCCCAGTAATCCACGGTTAACGTCCCCAGACAGATCACGGCTTTTAACCCACTTTCATTGTCTATTAGCTCCGATCTCAGCATACCAAAATTAAAGTAACAATATTACAATTCAGCATATCAAATTAAAGTTACAATATTACACATGGCGACCCTGTTCTGTGATTCCGCTAGACTCTGGAATCTCTGAAATGTTAGATTGCGAGCGTGTTATAATCTTAATTTTTTTTTCCTTACAGCGCTCAAACAACTTCTGCGTTGTTTCCGAGCAGACTTTCAAAAGATTCACGGCGTTGTTGATCGGCGTTGCGTTGTTTGTCTTGTTGTGTTTTTTTTATAATTGTGTGTTTTATATGTCTGTGTGTTTTTTTATTCTCGCTTGTAAATTCCACTGTTTCGATCTAAGATAAAAATTTGTTTTGCGTGTGAAAAAGTGCGTACTAGGTTGGGTATCTTTCGTGTGACTGTCGTAATTTTTGTGGGACACATTTATTTCGATTAGTGTGTCGAATACCGGTTATAAATTGCACTAATGCAGACACGTAACCAAACTAAAAGTAAGCGGTCCGACAACCTAAGCAACATGGACCAAGGGGATAATTTAATTTCGAATGTTAACGCGTCGGGCGGTTCCGAAAATGCAATGGGGAATACTTCAGACGAAATGCAAGACAGGACGAACGGGCTCACATCAGAGCCACAAATTAATTTGCCTCCAACTAACCAAATTGATTTGGCAGAACTCATGAAAGCCTTATTGCAACAAAATAAAGAATCATTTGAAAAATCGTTCCGAGAACAAAAAGAATCATCCGAAAAATCGATCCGCGAGCTAGGCGAACAAATAGACGAAAAACTAATCCAGCAGACAAATAAAGTCGACAAGTCGATGCAGAGAGTGTCCGATGATATCTCACAAAGAATAAACAATCTGGCAAGTGAGATAAAAAGTGATATTATGAAAGAATTAGGCCGTACATTTCAACAAATCGATGATCGTCTGCAAGCTTTAGAACAGAGCAAGCGTAGGGGCGATACCGAATCTAAAGAAAGCGAAGAACGGCTACTTAGGAATTTCCAAGAGCTGAGGGAAGAATGCCAAAGGGAACACCAGCAGGTACTGTCGAGTGTCCAAGAGGCGGAAACGCATTGTCCCACGTCCGTTAGCAACACAATAGCGGACAACAGTTTAGCGATCCACGCGTTGGAACAGCAAATAGAACAATTGAAGCAGACTGGGGCGGAGGACAAGAGACAAATTGATGATAAGATTGCGGCATTAGCGGACAGTGTAGGCACGATGAAGCTGACGGAAAGCGAGAACAATACTACACCGGTAGCGGCCGCAGAGACTGAAGAAGTGCGTTCGCTTCTTAGATTTCAGAAGGGACAGTTCGAAGTGAACAGGCAAAACAGAGCTGTAACAGGCGAATTGCAAGAACGCGTGGCGCATCTGGAAAACCGCATGGCGTGTGATTCCGAACTCGTCAATAGCATTAAAAATAGCCGTACGAACAGTGCAGAGAGGGACTCCGGCCACGAGGGAGATTTTGACGACAGGGAAGAATGTAATTTGAGGGGCAGACATGAGAATAATAGAAACATTCAAGGGCCTCGCCAGGAGGAAATGCGGGGATTTGATTTCAAACATTTCCTTACGGTGAGAAAGTTTGAGATATTCCGAAATTCGCAAAAAGGAATACATCCACGAGCATGGCTCGAGCAATTTGAGTTCTGTCTTCCTCCCGACTGGGCAAGTTCACATAAAATAGAATATATGTGTGGCTATTTGGAAGGCGAACCGGCGATTCGCATGAGGTCGGCAGCGCGTCACTGCAACTCCACTCGGGAGTTTCGACAAGCCTTTCTGTCCGCCTATTGGTCGGAAGCGGCACAAGATAGGGTCAAACATGGCATAATTATGCTGCCAAATTTGAACCAGTCTGGTTTCGGCAGCCCTGCACGCCTATTCGACCACATGCTGCAGGCAAATCAATTTTTATACGACCCATACGGGCCTGCGGAACTAATTAGGATATGCATCACCAAATTGCCGATGCACTTGCGGCACGTCATTCTTGCGGGACGATGCAAAGAGGACGTGGAAACGTTTAAGACGCTTCTCCAAGAGTTGGAATACAATACAGGAGAATGCCCGCCTAATCAGGCACAAAGTTATTACGGGGCACAGCAGCGCGATCGCAGTCGTGGCCGTAGTACTAATCAACGGCGTGACTGGTCGTCGCGACGCGAACGGAACAATAATCGGGACGGGCCGTATAGAAACTGGGGTAACAGTCGCGAACACAGGTGGAACAACAGAAATGATCGAGGACGTGGACAGAATCGTGAACGGAACAGTTACGGCAACCAGAATCGATATCACGGTGAATACGGTGGGAATAGGACTGTAGGCGGAGCACCTCATGATGTTGAAATTCGGCCGGCTAACCCTAGACATAATCCAGCAAATGGAAATGAACGAAACCGGCAATGACAAACGATCAGCGCAGAAGGCGCCCGATCGGAACAAATGAGCGACATGGCAAATGAGTAGAAAGGACAGTGAGAAGTAGAGAGGACGGTGAGGAGAAAGAATTGATTAGTTTAAATTTGTGACGTATGCATTTTGAATAATATGTTGGTAAAAATTAATGATAAAGATGTTTCTATGTGATGGATTGAAGTGATGTTTTAATTTTTTTCTCTCCTTGTGCAATTAGGATTTAGTTTGATTCAAACGTGAAGATAAAAGGTTTCTTTGTGAACGAGTAAAATGCTGTTTATGTTTTTTTTTTGTGTGTAAATTGAAAAGAGTCGCTCCTGAGGAAAGCAAGATCGTTGCTGAATTAGTGCATAAAACTCAGGGGAATATCCGATCTGTGGGTATTATGGGACTGGCAAACCCAGGTCCCCAGCTGTTAGTAGCCGTGTTTCCGATTTTCTGTTTTCAGTGCTACTATCTATCTATTACTATTCTATATCTGTCAGTATAAATGAGGATCTCTTACTATAGTATGCGTGCTGTATGAATATTTTAAGATAGGAGAACTCTGAGAAAGGAATGAGTAAGTTTGGAATCTTGAAAACAGGATGCGATAATACGATTGTTGAACCATTGGCTTCCAATATGCGATGATATGTTAATATTGATGATATATGTCTTTTTTGTTCTTTATAGCTGAGTACGTAAAGTGCTGTCTGTGGATTTCGTAAGTATATTGATTCCCTTCAAGGTGAAAGAAGAATTGTGGTTTGTGTAATTTACGTGGCTCTGAAATATTATTGTGGTAGTCAAATACGAGCAGCTTTTCAGCAAATGGAGAATGGAACGGAAATATGGATCCTTTTTGTAGTCTTGATTGATGTTGAGCCAAAGCCTAAAAAATTATCCTGCGTTAATACTTGTCCTAGAAAAGCGACGTTTATGTGTTTTGCTGATGCTGTGAGCATTACAGCTTACTGTTTTCGCTGGTGCGGGATGCACTGCAGCCTATATGATTTGTACTGAGGAAATTTCCCTCTTGAAGGTAGAGGATGATTAAATAATTTTGTTTATGGGAACGAAGGAAAGCTTGGTTTAAGGTAATAAGGATAAAGCAAAACATTTGTCATTTAAACTACAGGAGGATTCGGATCTTTTGTGTCGGTTGTAAGTTCAATATGTTAAGATGATACTGTTTTACAGAATAGAGGTGACCACAATTTTGCCATTCATGAGAAATGAATCCAGAATAACCACCACAGGCGAAATAACTGATTTGGAAGCGAAAGGTAACGTAAAGAAGGAACGAAATCGCAGCAAAATGGGTAAGAAAATGTAATATAACCTGTATAATGCAAATATTTTTAACCTTCTCAGAGTCATCTGCGTGATTAATTGTTGTGATAACGTAATTTTAGGTGAAATTTTCTTACTGTTTTATGTGTGAATATATGAGTATGATAAATGTATAATTGCGAGTCTCTTTTCAGGTGTGCGAACTGGTATAAATGTTTTGGCGTGTAAATAACCATTGTTCTTTTTAATGTGTATGTTTAAGGAAAGTTCTCCATATTTATCATGTGACAAGACATATGCCGCGAGCGTCAAGAAGAGGACGAATTAGAACAATGTTGTAGTGGTATATACACGGTGTTGAAATAGCATTGAAGTAGCTTATTGGCTTAACTAGTAGTGGATAGAAGTAGAATATTGAGTAATGCATGTTTATGGGTAGTTAGTTTGTAGAATAGACAACAGGTGTGCATGTATGTGTGTGTAAATAACATGTGAACCCTATGCTGTCCTGACCAATACTTGCACAAGGCATAATCCTATTCATTTTAGTGAATTAATAAATAGCATTTGATTTATTAAAACGTAAGTGAACCACATTAGTGATGTGGATTTAAATATTATATTGTCAGTTCATTTAAATTTTTATTTTTATACTGTCAAGTCATTTCACTTTTATTTTTTTTACGTTGTCAAGTCATTTAAATTTTATTTTATATTGTCGATTCATCTAATTTTTTTATTTAAAAAAAAATATTAAGTCTCACTTTGTTCTTAAAAATTGTGAAAGACAATACTAAGTGGTATTATGTTTGACATTGTGTAATCGCATAAGGATGATGAAAGCGAACCGGCAAAACTCTTAAGAGACAGCGGGAGCAGCCGGACTAGTTGTAAACTGGCGGGTTTCCCAGCAAGACACGCTGTCAGCCAGGCCACTTTGGGAGCGCGGCCGACAACAAAAGAAGGTACGCGGCAAACACTTTCCCTTGTACCTGGAGCTAATGGGCGGCCGCCCCGGGCGACCCTTCCTCGAGGCGATGACCTGAGATGAGCGAGCGGTCCACCGCGCGGAGATCCATCTGCTGGCAACGCACCACACGCACGCGACCGTGACGAGACGGCCGCGGTGAAACAACACAAGGGGCGTGGAGCCTTTTGACAGGTACTGCCCAGAGAAACTTGCAGACGTCAACGACGCCTATCGACATTTCCTGATGGATGCCTACTGTCAAGCGACAGTAAATCATGGTTCGATGTTCTCTGGTCGCTAAGGGTGGCACAAAAGAAGAGCCATTAAGTGTCATCCTTGCCCAGGAATATCAAACCGGCGAGCCAATTGAGGATAACCCAAGAATGTAACAACACAAAGGGCGTGGAGCCTTTTGACACATACTGTCCAGAGTAACTGGCAGACTTCAATGACGCCTATCAACATCTCCTGACGGATGCCCACTGTCAAGCGACAGTAAATCATGGTTCGATGTTCTCTGGTCGCTAAGGGTGGCACAAAAGAAGAGCCATTAAGTGTCATCCTTGCCTAGGAATAACAACCTGGCGTGTCAAACGAGGATACCGCACGAATTTGACAATACAAACATGGAACCAAATCGAGATGTACGTGACACGAGAGAAACTTCATGAGAGGGCAGAGACGGCGGGATCGCACGCAACAGATGGACAGAAAAATCCCTACTGACAGCTGCGGCGACGAACCCCCCCCTCTTTCCCCTATATTGTGCCTCGGAACAGTGGAAGTACTGAGTGTGTCAGTGAACAGTGATTATACGGTTCTTAGTCCAGTGCATATACGTGTGTTTCTGTCAGAAAAACTCTGACTCGTGTGTTTTGCAGGAGTTCGATTTATTGGTGTTTATTAGACTGACTCTTGTATTTTGCAGGTGTTCTATTTATCTTTTTTTAGACATTGACTCTTGTATTTTGCAGGTGTTTTATTTATAGGTGTTTTTTTGTTTTAGATGTTGACTATTGTACTGTTTTATTTATCAATGTTTGTTTTTGTGTGATGTATTAGATTTGTGATATTTTGTTTCGTAAATTCATTGCTGTGGCATTGCTTCGTTTATCAGTCAGATAGCCTTTTATTCTCATTGAACTGTGATCAATTAGCCTTTGCATGGGGCATATTTACTGTGAGGAACCCCTTAAGGGTAACAATCACATAATTATTGTAGTTTCAGTATAATGACAGTGCTCATTGTTTACTAGCTAATTGAAATATAGTAGAGTGATTAAATGAGTGCCACATAGTTATTTTAATTCTACAAATTATTAGTTTTATACGATATAGAATTTTTTTGCGATAACCACTTTGTAAAACATGTTTTTTTTCTCTTATCATTTAGTTGCTTTTGCAGATTGTGCATTATGTTCTGCTTTTTAATACCGATGTTATTTGATGTTCCTTTTTTTATTGCTGTGGCACCTTTGCTATTCTCATAAATTTTGCTTGTTAATAAACAGTCATAAATTTTCCTGTGATCAGTTGGCTCTTGCAATGAGCAAATACTGGTGAACTCCATAAGGGTAACAACCAGAAATTGTTTTCATATTAATGACACAGGAACCATTGTTTTTACTTGCTGACCGAATTAGGTCTACAATATCTTTTAAATAGGTGTCACAGATTGTTTTTTGTTTCCTCCTTGAAATTGGTAGATTCTAAAGGTGTGTTGAAATTATTGTGTTTTAGCAAGTAGCTGGTGACCTTTTGCCTTTTCTTTATTTTTTTTTAGTTTAAGTAAGGTGTGAGAAGCCTGCTTGGGAATGTCCTAGCATGGCCAGAAAATTCCCTGCACAGTCTTTTCCCGGAGCGTTGGGGTTATGAAAGGTCTCTGTTGGATTCCTTTCATGTTTAATTTCTTAAATCTGTTGCCATTTATGGAATAAATTCCTCTTCTAAATGTACTGTGGCGTTTCTGACTATCTGGGAGGAGACTGAGCAGTGGAACGTGTTACTTTTACACATAAACAAGAACGATCTGTCACACTACTACACTTTAAAGCACAGTTTATATGTAATTCTTATATGTAATTCATGTCACACAGTCTCATACGGAACCTACATCCGCTTTCTTTTATATACTGTATATGATAAGATACTGTCATCCCCCTTCCTTTTGTGTGAGAGGATGAATGAACATATGTATTTCTAGTTGCATGCTTGAGGGTAGCAGACAAGGCTGTCTGCTAGAGAACAGTAGGACCAACGTCGGAACAGGTAGCTACGCTTCCTAAAAGCAAAGAGGTTTCTATTCTTAGTATGGTCCTGTCCGTCCGTTGTCATGTTGGTATAGGAAGCTGCCCCTCTGGCCACTTCCGTTGGTCTTTGTAAGCCACCCGAAGCACGCTCGGGAGTAGGCAGTTGCAGTGTGGCCGTGGCGAGCGTCTGAAGTGGTAAGATCTCCGGCTAAGCGCGTGTCTGTTAAGTCCGTAGGACAATGGATTTCTTAAGTTCAGCCTAACTGAAAATTTAATCACCTTGATTTCAGGTTTAGCTCTAAAATATCTAATGCTATCTTAAAGTGCAGCGGAGTGTAATTCTCGTGTTAAATTCAGATTATTTTGCGGTAGTTGCTTTGTTACTACTTTGTGAGTAAAGTGGAACCACGTGTTGATCAGTAACTCTAACTAAGTTCATCAATCTTAAATCCGAATGTGCGTGAGATTATAACGTCTCGTCTTGAGAATATTTTTTTTAATATAGCAACTTTTCTTTATGCTTTTCTTTATGTTCAACCCACGTGGGGTGTACTTTGCGAGACCAGTACCACGTGCTTATATAACTGTTTGACCCATCAGGTTAGTAGTAAGACGTTAGTAACCAGTTCAAGGTTTTTCTTTTGACAATTGCTTTTCGATCTAATGTATTTTAATTATCAAAATTATTGTGGAGTTGTACGCTTTGTGTAAACCAAGTTGACCACGTGGAGCATGTGGTGTAATCATCAAAGTACCCCTCAGCTATTCTTTTTGCGAAGACTTCACAAAGAGTTAATATGAATTTAGTATACCAGTGTGTGGTAATTACATGACGGACAGGATTGTGGTATGAACGTAATTTCTTTGGGTAAAAACTGAATCTGTTGGTTGTGGTTAATTTCTTCTTGCTTATGTTTCAATGTTCTTCGTGTGTTATTTTATGAATGGAGTGTTGTATGCAGTTTTCCAAATCTTGGCTCCATATTTTATGTGTTCCGTAAGATTACAATCTCACATTCTTTGCAATCGTAAATAAGGCACCAGCTCAGTTATAACTCACGTATAATATGCTGAAATTTCAATGAACAATCTTAAAATAAATTTCCAAATATAAACTGATTTCTTTCTTTTTATTTAAATTATCCTTTATATATATATATATATTACCGGTTTTGTATGACTATTAAAAGATTATCATTAATGTTAGTCTGGTTGGTAAACCAAGACTAAATATCTGATGAAACAGTTGCCCAGTAATCCACGGTTAACGTCCCCAGACAGATCACGGCTTTTAACCCACTTTCATTGTCTATTAGCTCCGATCTCAGCATACCAAAATTAAAGTAACAATATTACAATTCAGCATATCAAATTAAAGTTACAATATTACAATGCTCGTCTCCGAGGGTTCGAGAAATATCTAGGTAAGATACTTGATACTGTGTTGCTAGCAACTGTCACGTGATATTTAGTAGATGCATATTGTTTACATCAGCATCGTCTCCATGAGCATACGAGGAATGTTTATTGCATAGACATCGGTACGCCTTATACATGTTTTCTTTTAGTCATCTTAACCAGGAATAGCTATTTTCCTAATTCGGATCGTACTTAGCACTCCACCACTTCTAGACGAATTATCTATGTCACTGCCACTTAAATCACTCCTTTTGTCTATAGTTTTATAGACAGTTCAGAAGCGTAAGACGTTCAACACTCGGCAGCTCTCGCAAAACATTGAACGAAGTTTTGAACTAGAATAACAACCAAGAATGGAATTAAAAATCCTTCCAGTATTGTTAACGCTCGTTGACATGGCATTTAAACGAGTTAGCAAACGAACGAAAAAGTTAAAATTTTAGGTAGAAAGTGAGACGGATAATAGACAAATAGAAGAATGCAAAACAGACAGGGGCAAACAGAGACACGTTTCGCCGCGTGGGTGAAATCGGTTAATATCGGTCCCGCCAGGCATTATCATAGACCGATAGCCTAGCTAGTCTTACCTTCATGCAGAACGTGCCTAGATAATAGGTACTTGCCAGCTGTTGCGCTAATGATTT
This sequence comes from Schistocerca cancellata, assembly GCF_023864275.1. Lineage (NCBI taxonomy): Eukaryota > Metazoa > Arthropoda > Insecta > Orthoptera > Acrididae > Schistocerca > Schistocerca cancellata. The sequence goes on along the minus strand of NC_064637.1, from coordinate 90,093,996 downwards.
CGCAATAATAATCGAACAAAGTTGAAAAACTGGACGTTTAAAATAGTTATGCCGGAGATAACGGGGCGTCCCGGGAAATACGAGCCGTCTGGCAATCTTGCTATACAAACAGGTCGTAACTTGTAAACTGTCTCGTTAACAATTATTTCGAACAAAATCGGGAAAATTACGTGCAGAACATGGAACTGACTAACTAGTATAGCCAATGCAGCATGGCTCAATTGATGAGATGGCATGTGAATGCGTCCTATACGTTTTAATTAAAATTCTTCCATTAACGTAAGAAACAGAAGAGGCATCTCAATGGACATTATGTGGGAAGAAGCACTCAGCTGTTATTGTCATAGACGACCGGAGTGGCCGAGCGGTTCTAGGCGCTACAGTCTGGAACCGCGCTACCGCTACGGTCGCAGGTTCGAATCCTGCCTAGGGGCATGGATGTGTGTGGTGTCCTTAGGTTAGTTACGTTTAAGTAGTTCTAAGTTCTAGGGGACTGATGACTTAAGAAGTTAAGTTCCATAGTGCTCAGAGCAATTTTTTTTGTTATTGTCACAATCTTGATGCAATGCCTTTTGGCTTTTTCACACTCCTTAATGTGCTTTTCGAATATTTATGTTCCCTGCCTTAATGTTTCTCATTGCCGTGGTGTTCTTTAACGGACCAGACGAAGAATGATGTTGGGCATGATGGTAAGGAAGAGTAGGACAAGTACATTCACTTTCCACACTCCATCTTAAATAGCGATAACTACGAAGAAAGCACGGTCTTGACATATGAGTTGTTACCATAGGACTGACAGAAAAAAAGAAAAATTTAAGCACCCTCTTTTTGTTGTGCATGCAATACTACAGTAAATTTTCAAAAGCAAAATTTATTGCGCATCATATAACTTCTCAAATGCATTTCAAAATTATAAATCACCACGGGATGCCCGGAAGAGACAAGAACGGATTTGAAAAAAATTTTAATGTCTGTGAAGACAGCATGCAGGACGGAGAAAATTTCAGGTTGCTGATCGATACCGGAAAATTTTCTGTCCAACAGCAAAAACCACACCCTAAGAGCGTGATGTGAAATGAACAGAGGCAAGCCACAAGTCAACGTATGAAGAGGTTCTGGGAGGGTAAAAAGAAAAAGATTATACCTTATTATAAGGTTTGAAGAGGTCTATAATTGACCAAATTCTGTAATAAATAAATTACATTTTTGATTCATGGGAGCTACGTAGACGACCTGAAGAGCATGTCTGTCACCTGAAGAAGCTTAAAAACGTGAGGATAATCCTACATATGGTGGTGAATGATTGAGCAATGATTTCATTGTCCTAAAATAATGAGTACTGTTTACGTAAGTTCACATATTTTTCTTCAAACTGACTATGAGGTGAGAGAAATCTTTAGGAGAAGAGCAAGGAAATTGGGAAAAAAGAGACGAAAACCGATTGCAATATGAAGGTGGAACTGGCGAACACTTCACAAGAAAGCTTCATTCTTCCTTTTTCTATTTTCACTGACAGCGTTCTAATCAATTACACAAAAGAGTTTCGCTTAAAACCGGTTCGTTTTTCTTTTCTCAAAATAATTCTTTTGCAGCGAAAACTAGAAAGAATTAAAACCGATACCCATTGCCTCAGCGTTGGTAATCTGTTATTCTCTGTACATTCAAACAGGCAAAAATTGATATTCCACGGTACGAAAACCATATGATGCTTAATTGTAGTGGAATATGAACTTCAATCAGTTGTCAGTTTGAGTTCAACTTGAAACGCCGGAACTGAGCGCCCTATACGTAACGAAACTCTTGCCAAACTTCAAGGCCGCGTCTCCGCAAAATGTAGATGACGTTTCTAGAAACATAAATAAAATTAAAACATTTTGTGTGTGATCAGTGCGTTGACGTGCTACAGCATTATCTGCAAAGGAGTGAGCGTTGCTGTTGCGTTCTTCAGTCGGAAGACTGGTTTGGTGTATTCTAGGCAGTACTGTGCAAGTCAGTGCATCGGTGGCTAACTATTTCAACCTACATTCACTTCAACTAGTTTACAGCAGCAAAACCTCCCTTTCCCTCTTGAATTTTTATGCGAAAACTTCGCTCTATTATCAACGAAACTGTTCGTTAGTCGCTTGCCATGTGTCGTATGAAGAGACACCTTTTTACGAATCAAGAAGAGGGGATCCAATCTGATTTTCTGATTTTGGTAAAACTTAATCTCTACAGCGAAAAAAATAAATAGAATAAGACAATAATTTCAGTAATACAGAAAACTCCGCCGAGTAGTGAAAATGTTGGGTACTGTCATTGAATCTTATAAACCTTTGTACCGCCTTCAGGAGCGAAAAGGATGTACCAACAACAACAACAAAATCTTGTGTTTATGTAGCCTATATATTGTCAGTGGCTGTGTATCTGACCGAACTGTTTTTCTCAAAACTGGCTGTACTACCATCTACTAGGATATTTATTTTTCTCCTGAAAATTTTACGCATACATAGGGGCTATGATGGTTAAGAGATTTCTGGTGTAACTTGTGTGACTTGTTTTCCGAAAACAATATGACTCACGTTTTAATGCCCATATCTGCTTTTCCCTATCTAATTTTTTATGAGATTTTGTAAACATTTATTTTTCCTGTGATTTAGTAGTTTGTCGACGGGAAATGCAGCAGAAACGTAATTAGACTGAACCGTGATTTATCTTTGTCTTATTGGTAGTGATACTTCTGCTCGAAAATACTTTTCTATAGAGGGAAGCACATCAACTAAACTGGTCCTCAGTTACAAGTGTATCGTATTTTCGTCGATTACTGTCAACTTAATGAGGTAAAATTTCGTTAGAAGCTGTCATGTGTGACGAATGCTTATATATCGTAGAGTATTTATTTATTCTCGAGTTCCGTGGGCAAATGTGGGCAGAATTATTGTTTGGTTATGGAATGAGTAACCACTCACCGAACACACCCCAAGCATAATTTAAGAAATGAAATACAAAACTAGAAGACTGACTACTGCAAGGAACTTAAGTACAAAATAAATGTCGAAAATGAAAGACTTCCTACTTCGAAATTAAAATTTGTAGTTTAACGCCCCATTATTTCTCATATTTGGTGGAAGCAGTAAAATAGTGCACACCTTTTTCAACGATGTTTCAGTGAATATAGATTTAGATTGTACGTAACAACAGAAAATAATGATTGTGGTAACACAGAAATAACAAGTTATATAAATCGAACGGGTTAAAGAATTTTCAGTTTAATTTGTGTTGCTCCAGATTACTAATGGAAATATTGCAGTTGAGAGAAGACTACGTAATTAAAGATTCAATTACAATTCTTATCAACGCTCCGAAGGAAGATACACCAATGGCCCAATACATTACTTTTGACGAAGCTTTTTTTAAATGATGTTGACTATTTTCCGAGATGCGAGATGCTCATTCTGCCACAACAACAGCAGAAGTATCTCGGTTTCTGATTGGTTTTTGCTTTACATTTTCCTGTCAGACCTATGAAGTAATCGTATCACTGAATTTGTTGTACCGAGAACTGTCAATTAAAGCGAGAACAACATAGTTCTTAATGAGATCTTATGTGCGCGAAGCGAAACATTTTTGTACAACAGTTTCTTTCCATCTGATAATACATTTCAGTGATCACTATCTTTAGATTTGTGGAGCAAAATTTCTGAACTTTAAAACGGCTACCACATATCCGCATGAAAGTATGCAGCATATTATATATGGCAGCTATGTTTATTTACATCGACTTTTTGCACTGGAAATCTGAACAGCGAATCATGTTATAAGGTGGAAAAAAATAAAGAATTGGTTTACATCCAAATGTCGTTAACTGCTTCAAATTTATCGACAATTGCTAAAAGATCATCAACATGAAGGATTATTTCTGCTGTTCCGTCTTTAAGTATATTAACATTGGTCTTCCGATGTTTTCTTTAGTCGCCCTATGATACACTTGCTTTCAGCTGTGTAATTAACGAGTATTTTTACACATCTACTATCGACAATTCCTTCGACATGATTTAGCCATTTTATACGATGCTTCAGTTTCTCCCAGCTTATCTTTTACAATAATCTTACCCTTTTATCTTCATTCTGGACACCATCTGCTCTCAAATATCATGAAGTCGAACGTCGAAGTTATAGTCACTGTTTAATGATTCCCTTGTAACTAATTATCTAATTGAAGAGAGATTACCAAAAGGACTGATGTGTCAAAAGACGGTAGGAGTGAAATAGTAAATTGAGACGTCCAACATCCAGATACAGAATGGATTTGGACGCAGTATGAAAGACGTTGTAAGTAGCCTGTTTGTGTGTTTGTATGTTGGCAGCGCTATGCAGCGCTTTAGACTGCATGAATATCTCTGACAGCGCTGTGCGCACTCTGTAAGAGACTGGCTGGTCGGACTCGCAGTTAGAATTTAATAGTCAGTCGGAAGCTAATAGTTAGCAGTGATGGAGGTCTGAAGTGTTAGCGCGAGCGGATGGTCTGGACGTGTGTCCGTCATGGAGATTTAATAATGGTTGGAAATGGATTGTAAAATGAAGATGGATGTATTTACTATGGTGTGGACAATGGAATTATTGACGATTATATAATTTTTTGAACTGGTTGTCACATGATTAAGGTAAAAATCTGCTAAATACATTGATTGTCCTGCAACAAAATCTTTCCTTTGCTAACCACATGCCTATTAGTAGTTAAGGCTACAGTAGTTAGGGCTACAGTAGTTAGGGCTACAGTAGTTAGGGCTACAGTAGTTAGGGCTACAGTAGTTAGGGCTACAGTAGTTAGGGCTACAGTAGTTAGGGCTACAGTAGTTAGGGCTACAGTAGTTAGGGCTACAGTAGTTAGAAACTTTTTATTTAGCTGGCTGTATAATTGCTGTATTTTCTGTAGTTCGTGTCACGAAGATTTTTCTGTGAGGTAAGTGACTTATGAAATGTATGAGTTATTGTTAGGATTTCTTCTAATTTAGGGCTATTCTTTTGATTTAATTAATAATCAGACTGCGTTATCCTTGTACGTTGTCGGTAATAAATGAATCGGGTAATTCTGAGTTGTATCTGGCAGGGAAAATTCTGTAGGTCAGCACTTAAAATGAAATGATAAAAAAAGTAGCAAAGTGACAGTTTCACTCAGCAGCTTCAGAATTAAAGAAGTTTCAGCGTTTAGTCATAGGTTTGATTTAGGAAACACGAAACCGCGAGGTTTAAAACAACTTCCATATTCAGTCCGGGAGAAAAATAAAGCAGGAACTATAAAAAATTTGTGATCCTTTGCGACGTCATTGCACTGTTTGGAAAATGTTTTCGAGTATTGCGTAGGTCGGTCTGGTGTTGAAACTAAAGACAACACGTATGAAGCCGAAATATTAAATTCTGTGCCCGCTCGGTTGGCTGTGTGGTCTAACGCACGGCTTACCGGACTGGGAAGGAGCGCCTGGTCCCCGGCACGAATCCGCCCGGCGGATTTGTGTTGAGGTCCGGCGAGCCGGCCACTCTGTGGATGGTTTTTAGGCGGTTTTCCATCTGCCTCGGCGAATGCGGGCTGGTTCCCTTATTCCGCCTCAGTTACACTATGTCGGCGATTGCTGCGTAAACAAGTTCCCCACGTACGCCTACACCACCATTACTCTACCACGCAAACATAGGGGTTACACTCGTTTGGTGTGAGAAGTTTGGGGGGGGGGGTGTCGAACGAGGGCCGAACCGCACAATAACCCTGGGTTCGGTGTGGGGCGGCGGAGGGTTGAAGTGGACTGCGGTAGTCGTCGTGGGTTTGTGGACCACTGCGGCTGCGGCGGGGACGGAGCCTCTCCGTCGTTTCTAGGTCCCCGGTTAACATACATACATACATACATACATACATACATACATTAAATTCTGTACGTAAGTACGTGCTCTCGTATGAAAATCATATCCAGTAACAGCGTGGTAACACCGTACAAACACGCGAACTAGTGGCTCCCGGTATTGGAATACAACTAAAAATAGTGAGAGAGTAAGGTGCTAGGTATGCGCTGAATTCCTACTAGATTTTACATTGAATACGGCGCCGAAATTGCCCCCCCCTCCTCCCCCTGAAAGTCACAGTTGCCAAGAGATTCCTCGTGCAGCGATTAGTTTCGTTTGAATCTGATAGAGCTATCGTCACTTTCTTTTCGCAAACGCATAAAAGAACGGATGCACAAAATTAGAGTATAATATCGCTCATGTGCAATTGTTGAAGGATGCTACGGAATATTGTGAGCTCTAACATTAAGACGTTGTTTCAGGAGAAAACCACTCTTCTGAAACACAGCTCGTTTTCTTCCATACACGATGTCTTATAAATGGTTGGCGGAAGTATTCCGCAAGATTCCATCTTCGTAGATCCCCGAAGGGCATTCTACAATGTAGTCTAACTTACAGTACGTTATCTGCAGTACTTAAGAGATATCAGTTGTTCGAATTATTTTAGAATAAACAGAATCCGTTAGGTTAAACTGGGCGTCGAAAGTAATATCGATTTGCCGCAAATAAACGTAACACGACATTTGTTTTCTCATTATAAATAAACATGGGGCATGGTGGTCATGACTATATTACATAAATATAGTTACATAAGGGCCAAGTAATACACAAACCACCCATAAAAGCAGCGGGTGTGTATGTAGAGATGGTCCGCACATCAGAAGTGAAGCTAATGTTAAAATTTCTATTCGTCTGTACAATATAAAGTTTAGCACAAACATCTACACATGTAATCTGTGCTAATTGCAAGAGTTACAGGTCCACGTATAGGAGCCATAGAATTGTAACCATAGGATAGGAGAAGAACGAAGGAAAGTCTGTCTGTGCTAACGAGGCAAAGGTGAGTCGATGCAAACTGTAAAAGGCGTGTGGAAAACGCACCAACTCATGACAAAGCACCAATCAGCAGTCAGCCATCACACATCTTTGATCGAAGACGAAGCTAAAACGTACACAACTCAGTGGGAGTATTGCCTCAGATGGTCCGTTTACTCTGTGGTAAAAATGTACTCCCTGGCAAATGTTAGAGCCTTGTGTGAGGCTACTAACAAGGCTGCGGCTGAAACAAAACAGTATTCGATTACGCTGAAGTGGTGCTTCGTTGCGTCACCTCCAGGAAATGCACTGTTTTCTTTACCATTGTGAAATATTTACTGTGAGTTTTTTCAGCAACATATTTTAATCAACGCGTGCATACAGACTGTTACTGATCCAAGTCATCAAACCTATGATACTTCACTGGCGCAAATCCTAAAAATTACCTCAGCGACGTAGTCAAGAGGATATGGTTATTCTTTTAATAAAAGACATTCATTCAAAAATTTGTTGTCCTGAAAAACAATAAAATTTAACGATTTAGTCTCTTCAAGAACGGCTCCAAATTTGGCTGTAAAGTCATATTGCAATAGAATTAGATTATTGTTGTAAGTCAACAATCAACCTGAAAGTACGAGGGCTATCCAGAAAGTAAAAGTTCCGATCGTCCTCGAAATGGGCACTACTGTAAAAATGAAAAATCTTATTTGCAACAGACACCACAACTCCTAGATAATTATCTAAATAATCGCTGCTCCGACTTAGACATTTGTCGTGGAGTTGTACCAATTTTCAATACCCTTGTCATAGAAGGCAGCCGCCAGTGCTTTCCGCTAATTCTCTACGCCGGTCTACAGCTCGTTCTCTCTGCCAAAATGTTGTCTTCATAGTCAGCGGTTCGTGCGAGCAAAGATGAAACTCAGAGGGTCAATTTCGGTCTGTATTGTGGGTGATCAAACACTTCCCCCTGAAAACGCTGTAGCAGGATCTTCATTGCCCCTACAGTGTGCAGCTGAGAATTGTCATGAAAAAGGAACGGCGTGACAGTTGTGTTATGTGGGCTGCATAGCTTCAGGCGATTTTTCTCACCAGGCCCTCGTACTTGGCGGGAGACACTATTTTGTAGGAACATTTACGCGCTGACTGTGCGCCAAGAACTGAAAAGAGGGATGTGACGCGGTCGACGGACATACTAGAGACACTGCCCGACATATCTGTGCAAAGATTTACCGAATTTTCCCAGTGGTTTCCATTTCGAGACCGGTCGGAACTTACTTTCTGGACAACCCTCGTAATTTTGACAGTGTTATTCAACAAGCATTCAAGACAAATGATTCAGTTTCGTTTAACATTTCGTTGTTAGCTAAGTGTGGCAAATGTTTGTTAATTTATCTGTACTTGTGTTTATGGGTCTTGTGAGTAAAGGTTGCAAGGCTCCTGATAAATTTCCTTGTTTACTTTACACCGTATTTTCGTAACCGTTAATACAAGGCAGTGATTTCCTGGTTAATTAGTGTCCAGCAATAAAGCGTATGATCAAAGCTACACGTAATAGGTGGTTCAATGGCTTCGTCATGAAATAGTTAATGCAGACAGTTAACTTCCGTTATTTCAGTTTACTTACTTATTTGAAGTATGTACGTATAGGACACACGACCGCAATTTTACCTTGGTACCACTCATAACAATATGCTGAGACCTGATAGAAAGCCTTTACCACCCGCATTGTTTTGTGTACTGATTATGTTATTTTTTGTAGCACTGTGATTAAGTCTCATTGCCTCAACTAAGCATTTCTTATACAACACGCTCAAAATTTAGTAAAATAACATCACACGAGTTGTGCAGTGTTGTGTAAGAAGAGGTACTAGAAACTTTAAATTGTTCGTTAAAAACTCATGCCCCACTGCCATCGCGCAAAACTGCTAATTTACAGTGTAAACTTCCCGAGACAGACAGATCGAAAGCTTAATCCTGAAAAATTCTACGTAGTTCGGGGAACGCACATCAGGCTAGTTTTACTCTATTTGTTTACTTTTCTACTCGTGCAATAGTTGCCTTTAACCTCGATGCGGCCCTCCACGAATCCCTCTCCTGTGCCAACCTCTACATCACAGAGCAGCAATTGTACCCTAAGTCTTCAATTATTTGCTGGATGTCTTCCAATGTCAGTCTGCCTCTATAGTTTTTAGCTTCAACAACTCACTCTGTAGTACCATATAAATAATACCCTGATGCCTTAACACATGTGCTATCATCCTGCACGGTTGGCGGAGTACCTCCATTCATTATCAGTCTAGCAAATTTTTAACATTCTCATTTAGCACATACAAAGTTCTTCGATTCTCTTCTGTTCCGGCTTTGTCTTTAACTGTTTTAAAACGAAGATCTCTTGTACTGGTCCAGTGACTTCGTTGTTAATCTGTAATACTTTATTTTCATTACTTAGTTTATTCGTTTTTTACTTTCTCTGCAATTAATTTTGAAGTTTGTAATCAAATTTGCTCTATGGCGTTCTACCATTCGTTTGTAATTTTTATCTACTCTATGGGTAATGAGTGCATTCCTCTTACCAGACCGGAAGTAGCTGAGATTTTCTTCCTTTAATTTTCGCCACTTTTAGGATTGGCAAATTTGCTGTAGCGTTTGACTGTTTTATCGTTTATTTGAGTACAACCCAGGTTTCGGTCTTTTACGCCATTTTCGAGCAATTTATTTTATCCGGAATGAGATTTTCACTCTGCAGCGGAGTGTGCGCTGATATGAAACTTCCTGGTAGATTAAAACTGTGTGCCGACCGAGACTCGAACTCGGGACCTTTATGTTTTTAACATATGTTGCAGGACACTTAAGATGTTGTCAGGCTCACAGCTGGCCATAAATTAAGAAAAATATTGGCTCCCCAAGAAATGCCAGACGTAAAATCATCATCTTGTAACAGATCAGTAAATAACCGAGGGAGCACGTGATATTTAATAAAAGCCTACGTTGGTAAATAAAAGATGAGCAGATGTCCTTAAAACGTAATAATAGTGAAATCAAAGAGTATTGGTAATAGAACAACTGAATATTAAATACTGAATGTTAGTATTCACTAACAACCGTACCTCTACGGATCTCGCTCCATCTTCCGCCACCAGCCTGGTGCTGAAACGCTTGAAGATGGTCTCGGGAAAAGGCCGAAATCTGTTTCCAACAAAAAAAAACTGAAAACGCGTTCGAGACCGACTGTATTTGATTTTTAGATTGGTAGCGGTTTAGAGGCCAAGAAACTCGGTAGCGACTGGGAGAATGGTGTGCTGGCCACGAGCCCTCCAGAGAGCAGCTACTGGTGGAGGATGACATGGCGGTCGGATCGGCTTGATTGCCCCCTCTAGGGCCGATACGGAGCTCTATTTCTACTTTACTTTTAGTGTATCTTCTTTCAGTACGACGTTTACAGTGTTCAGACTAGGTGGTGGTGGTGGTAGTAGTAGTAGTAGTAGTGGTGGTGGTGGTGGTGGTGGTGGTGGTGGTGGTGGTAGTTGTAGTGGAAGTGGGAGTAGTAGTAGTAGTAGTAGTAGTGGTGGTGGTGGTGGTGGTGGTGGTGGTGGTGGTGGTGGTAGTAGTAGTGGTGGTGGTAGTAGTAGTGGTAGTGGTAGTGGTAGTGGTAGTAGTAGTGGTGGTGGTGGTAGTAGTGGTGGTGGTTGATTATGGCAGAGGATGCTGAACAGCAAGGTCATCAGCAGCTTTGCAATAATGATGTACCGATCAACATGTTGAAAATCTATTGAAAAGTCAATAAAACGGAAAACCAAGTTGCATCCTGCCAAAAGAATAGCAAGGCAACCCTAAGACGGTAACCTTCAGAAAAGCTCGTAATAAAATCCCAACGAGAGACAGTAGAATAATTAGATAAAATCATAGATAAAATATTTCTAAAGACAAGTTCAAAAAAGAAATAAATGACTGCAGCTGGATGTCTATTTATTGGGAAGTGTCCCAGCCACTCTGTCTCACACCCAATACTTTGGGAAGGATTCCGGACACCTCGCAAAATCTTAGAACATGAGCAACGGTCGCGCCGTTGTCAGTTAAAATAGAGGGCAGATCCTGTGAGAAAGCCAGTTCAACACTTACAAAACACACTCAGTTAAAGTATGTTGTATTGACAGCTGTGTCCCGCATCTCTGACATACTGAGAGCTCCCCCCGACGTAAGGGGACGCGATGTGTCAGTGGGCAATGTCCCACTCTAAGCCGCGTAAGGGCTACTTCTTCACACCGTCGTGGGCGGAAGGATGTAGACCATGGTCGCAGTGCGCTTTTCGTGGAACGTAGTTTATTATTCCTCACTTGCAGCCGCACTGGGCCTCCTACCAAAGTATGGCCTTCCTGGTCAGGAATGAAGCGTCAGCGTCCAGGTGGTCTGAACAGCTACCAGGAGGGAGCACGCCGCATCAGCGAGTTCGTTTCCCTGTGTGTGTCCTGGAATACAGCAGATAACGATTTCCTCGTATTGTCTTTGCAAGGGAAGGAGAGCGTCCTGCACTTGACGCAACATCCGATCTGCCGCGTACAGCAGGCCTGTAGTGAGGACGTCACTTTGACAGTCGGAGCAGATGAGGAATTATGTAAGTTTGTAGGCTTTCGTGGCCGTTGTCACTGGAGTTAAAATCATCTGGGTTATTAGCCCTTTGTTTCCTGACATAAGAAAAAATGTACTTTTTAACATTTTCTTTGCAGAATTTATGCTATTGTGACCTCAAATGACGGTAGGATTTTTTGTAAAATTTTATTTTATTTTTCACAACTTTTTTTCTCTCCTGGTACTCACAAGTACCGTCAGACTCCATGGACAGAATCACAACATGCGCAGAAAAATGCTCCAATTTTTATAAGTTGTTCTTTATTCCACATAAATATTAAATATTTTAACATTAGAAAATTAATTAACAGAAATATGATATTTCTGAATTTTTTTTTAATTTCACATAGATTTAATCTAGAGCAACTTCACAATACATAGTAACTTAGCTACACATTTTTGACAGTATATACATATCACATATTTAGTGATACCTCATGTAATTGTAGGAAACAGTTCTTTTTCTGATTGCAGCACAAATACACTTTATATGTACTACATTGTGAATGTGGTCACGACTGAATTTTATTTTTCGCACACATTTCGCATCTTCCTCTTTTACAACTGAACACTACAAAATGGTTTCCTCTGTTGCCAAGACGTACATCCTTCGGAACAGGAAAGTTATCCTTCCTTCTCTTTGGGAGAGTTATTTCATCTTTACGAGATTTTCTCTTTTTGAGATTTGGCACTTGCTGTTCATTCATTAGCCCTAGTGCCACAGCACGCCTGAATTCCAGCAGTGGCAGTGCCCCATGTAGATCACTGAAAATGACGTAAGCATTGACAAAAGCAATTTCTATTGCTCTCCAGAAGAGACGGTGCCACCATTTCTTTGATCACTTGTCAAGACCATAAGTTGAACGTAATCTGTCTGCATGATCCACATCACCCATGTTTCTATTGTAATCACATACAATAACTGGACATGGTATGGTCATACTAGTTCCATCTTTCTGTTTTCTTGTCACTACGCTCTGTTCAGTGCCATGGAAGTTTGAAGCAAAATACACTACTTTATTTTCCTTCCATTGAAATACTGTTAGGTATAAAGATGACTCTCTGTGATTTGATTTAGACATTTTTCTTTAGGTAAATTGCCTGGAAAACCTTTCCTGTTTGTTCTAATTGTTCCACAAGCAAATGCATTTACCGATTTCTGTGTGAGAAAAAGTGGACAATGGCTCTGAGCACTATGGGACTTAACATCCATGGTCATCAGTCCCCTAGAACTTAGAACTACTTAAACCTAACTAACCTAAGGACAGCACACAACACCCAGTCATCACGAGGCAGAGAAAATCCCTGACCCCGCCGAAAAGTGGACAGAACAACTAGTGAGAGGTAACGCATTGTTGCTACAATAAAGTGTTCACACAACCTGACGGTACTAATAAGTCCGCCTTATATTTTCCACTTTATCTCATTCACATGTAACGTAATGCTTCAAACTATTATAAAAAAACAAAGAAGATAAGTACGTGCAATGGAAAACTCAACGGAAGTTTCAATAAATTGCGCACAAATTCAGGCAACACCATGGAAACAAGCACATACAATCTTCTGTTTTCACAGCAGCGCGCGAAAAACAATTTCAAGCTCTGACCGCCAGAGAGGTCTATGTATTGCACAATAACATCTATGAAACAGTAGAGCAGAGTTACTGTTACGTACCGACAGGCCCTCAGATCACGAAACAGCACCACGAGAAAATAATGAGAGTCAAAACTTACTGGTACTTTTAAGTACCGTCAGGCAACAAAGGGTTAGGCCGCTTCATGTTTCTTCTAAAATGATAGATGTTTTGACCCCTCTGCTGGGATCTTCTGGTGTCTAGAACACACTAGCAGTTTCGACCCCTCTGCTGGGATCTTCCTCAGGATCTTTTGGTGTCCACTACTGTTCTAGCGGTAGTGGACACCCGAAGATCCTGAGGAAGATCCCAGCAGAGGGGTCGAAACGCCGATCATTTTAGAAGAAGCATGACGTGGCCTAATAACACAGAAGATTTTAACTTCAGATGAGTAACTTCTGGTCATGACGTCGTCTCATCAGGTCCACTGCCCTCGTGATAGCAAACAGGAACTGTGGTGGGAGCCCTATCCTGAGGACAATGACAGGGAACGCGACAGAACAACCGTGAAAATATCCAAGGTTTGGACAGGTCAGCATACACAGTAATAAAATCTGGGTGGCTACGTAAAATACCGTTAAATGTAATTTTAAAAATACAGTGTGGTGTACAATGCTTCCTGTAAGACAAGCAGGGATTCCAAGGCTTTGAAATATGGCGCGATAGAAGAATGAGTAATTAGTAGGGCCCGAATTTTCATGACAAGCCATATTTTTTTCTGAAGTATAGGGTGAATTGTAGAACAATTTACACACAAATCTAGGCATTTTAGCGTCGAAAAATGTATTTTGATTGTGCATATAAAGTCATATTTCAACAAATTTTAGTAATAGGTCATATTGCGGCTAACTTTTAATATAATAGGTCGCATTTCCGTCAACTTTTGCCAAAAATGAGTATACCGTATTTCCCGTACCTTACGGGACACACGAATAAGAAAATGAATATGTTGCTCACGAGACAATATTTACCGTGCTACAATATTTACCGTGCTCTTATGAAAGATAAACAGGTAAGTTAGTACACAGCTTTATTTCTCAGGACTGTAGCAGAAAATCGGTGTACCACAACAGTCGTTTTGCGAACATAAAACATTGTTGCGCATAGTCGACAATACGCTCTCAGAGCCAACAAAGGCGGCTTCTGCCATAATAATCATCGCAGTCGCACAGGTGTTCCCAGTAACCAGCTCGAATACAGCCTTTGCCTTGTTCGACATGTCTAAAGCAAAGTGCTCCGACAGCGTGAAGTTGCAAGGATATGTTCGAGAAGTTGGAGAGTAATTCTTTAGTACTGATGGTAAAATATTATTTTGTAAACTGTGGGAAGTTAAAGTTAGTGCAGAAAAGCGCTTTAATGTCCAGCAACACTGTAATACCGCTAAACACAGCAGCTGTGTGAAACGAAGTGCTGAAAATAACAGCAGGGAAACGCTGTTGTTTGAACAGACACGTCAATCGTCAACCGTGCAATCATTCTGCAAGGATTTGTGTGAGATGGTGTCCTGCAACATCCCATTGGAAAAGCTGAAGAATCCATGCTTCAGATGGTTCTTGGAGAAGCACAGCACATCCAGTTCCAGATGAATCTACACTGAGAAAGAACTATTTATCCGTATGCTACGATGATGTGCCCAACAAAATACGAATTACTATTGCCGAGCAAAAGATCTGGCTGTCGATAGATGAAACTACGGATATTAGTGGTCTATATATTGCAAATGATGTTGTTGGTGTTCTAAAAGTTGATGGCCCTGGAGATATGTTCCTACTAACGTGTGAAGCTCTCGATAGAGTAAACAATTCGACGATTGCTATTTTGTTTGACAACTCTCTGAAGGTACTGTGGCCGGATGGTGATGAGAGAGAGAACGTTTTGCTGCTTGTAACAGATGGTGCTTCATATATTGCTAAAGCAGCCGAAGGGCTTCAGATTCTCTACCCCAGTATGGTGTACGCCACTTGCGTTGCACAGAGTTGCCGAAGAGGTGCGATCAAATTACCCTGACGTGCACATACTAATTTCCTGTGGCAAGAAAGCCTATGTGAAGGCTCCGCTACGGGTGCAGAAATTCTAGCAACAAGCACCTTCAACGCCCCTCCCACCTGAACCTGTTCTAACGCGATGAAGTTCTTGGCTTAATGCTGCTGAGTGTTACTGCACCAACTACACCCAAATAAAGAGAATCTTCTGTGAGCTTGATAGCGATGAATCAAGTGCTATCAAAATTGTGAAAAGTTTTTACAGATACATTGTCTCGAAACTTGGCATACATGAACGCCAATTTTTCAGTGATATCAAAAGCCATCAAACGACTGGAAGCTGTTGGCACTCAGCTATGTGAGGCCCTGAGTATTGTGCAACATGTACAGAGTGAGTTGGGTCGAGCTCGTGGTCATGTGGCTGACAAAGTGAAAACCAAATTGCAAAGTGTTCTCCAAAGGGATCCTGGATATTATAGACTGTGCAAAATTAGTGACAGTCTTTCAGGGAATGCCGCAACATTTGAAGATATTGAAACAAAGCTGAGCTCCAGTGACCTGGCTGCCTTCAAATACGCTCCAGTCACGTCTTGTGAAGTGGAGAGGAGCTCTTCCAGGTACAAAACTATCCTCAGCGAGAACCGTAGATCTTTGACAATGGAAAACCTGAAAATGCACCTTGTGATCCAGTGCAACTTTGCAGATACTGAAGATTGACATACGGTATTAAATAATGTGAAACGCTTTGAATGCAATGTAGAAATAAAAATATTGTTTTACTGTTTCGACAGATGACCTTTTCACTGTACTGTGTGTTTATAAAATAAAACATCCAGACATTCAAAAAATAGGTGCAAATTAGCAACAAACCCTACAGAAAGAAAGAACTATACTTACAATATTTTGAGAAGTGCATTTTGTATTACTTCATGGTGAAAAAAATTAAACAAACGAGGATGCTTAAAATAAACTTCTATTAAGCCATATTTTATTTATTAAGGTCATATTTATGTAAGTTTTAGGTCATAAATGCTTGCATATTTCACTGTTTTTAGGTAATTACAGTCCGGGCCCTAATAATTAGGTAAGTATATCGGATAACTGATGAGGATGTGCTAAATCTAAATGGGTGCAAAAGAAGTTTGTGGCAGGCATTGACTAAAAATAAAGGGGATCATGCAATGACCGAAGCAACATTGCATTGTACTTATGAGCAAGACAGACATTGCAATATCTCCTACCCGCCGTTACAAAGCGTACGTAAGCGTGTGTAGTGTGATCGTCAGTGACTGTCATTAAGGAATAGACAGCTGAAAATAACACTGCGGAACTTAATGTCGCACTCGCGAATCCTGTCAGCACCCTGACAACACGAAGGCAGCTCCATAAGCAGGGAATTACAGGGCGAACTGGGACCCGAAAATTGGTCATCGGTGATGCAAAAGTCCGTAACGGGAAAACTAGGTGCCGAAGCCATGAAGCCTCGACTGTGGACTCATGGAAAAATGTTTAGTCGCATCAGTCTTGTTCCACACTTTTTCCAACTTGTGGCCAAGTTCACATTTCAAGAGCCAAACATGGCAGGGATTCCGAGATGAATTCGGCAGCCACTTCTTGCAAGGGAACCTCCCCATCGCACCCCCCTCAGATTTAGTTATAAGTTGGCACAGTAGATAGGCCTTGAAAAACTGAACACAGATCAATCGAGAAAACAGGAAGAAGTTGTGTGGAACTATGAAAAAATAAGCAAAATATACAAACTGAGTAGTCCATGCGCAAGGTAAGCAACATCAAGGATAATACGAGCTCATCAGCGCCGTAGTCTCGTGGTTAGCGTGAGCAGTTGAGAAACAAGAGGTTCTTGGTTCAAGTCTTCCCTCGAGTAAAAGTTTTACTTTCTTTATTTTCGCAAAGTTATGATCTGTCCGTTCGTTCATTGACGTCTCTGTTCACTGTAATAAGTTTAGTGTCTGTGTTTTGCGACCGCACCGCAAAACCGTGCGATTAATAGACGAAAGAACGTGCCTCTCCAATGGGAACCGAAAACATTTGATCGCAAGGTCATAGGTCAACCGATTCCTCCACAGGAAAACACGTCTGATATATTCTATACGACACTGGCGACGGCATGTGCGTCACATGACAGGAATATGTTGTCAACCCACCTAACTTGTACACTTGGCGAATGGGTAAAAAGATTCTTCTACCTTGCCCGATTTAGGTTTTCTTGTGGATGTGATAATCACTCCCAAAAAAGTGATGAAAACATAAGAGTTTGTCACATAAACTGCAACAAATGAATGCAACAGTTTCCCAGTCGCACAGTTTTCTCTGTGCTCTGTCAAAACATATGTTTTTAACGTTTTCAAATGTTTCCGTGTGTAGACCGTCAAATCCTGCATATGCCCAAGCAAATCTGAGCATTTCCTGGAATTTTGGAGAGCGAAGATGATTATGTGTGATTGCCTGAACTTTGATAATTGTCTGAAAATAAAAAATTAAACTTTTCGCTCGAGGGAAGACTTGAACCCAGGACCTCTAGTTCCGCAGCTGCTCACGCTAACCGCGAGACCACGGCGCTCTTCAGCTCACAATTTCCTTGATGTTGCTTATTTTGCGGATGGACTACTCAGTTTGTATATTTTTCTTATTTTTTTCATATTTCCACACAACTTCTTCCTGTTTTCTCGATTGATCTGTGTTCAGTTTTTCAAGGCCTATCCACTGTGCCAACTTATAACTAAATCTGAGGGGGGTGCGATGGGGAGGTTCCCTTGTTGGTATTCCAAAGACTCCAACGCTATTCTGCAAGGTTTCATTACCACCACGCCTTATGTGATCATTTTGTCCGCTCCGGTCCATCCCATGGTACAATATTCGTTTCCTAATGGTGACGCTCTCTTCCAATACGACAGGACTCCTTGTTCACATAGTTCACTTCTTCCAGGGCTGGTCTTGTGAGCGCGAGTATCAATTGTCTTATCTCCGCTTTCAACCACAGTCAGTAGATTTCAATATCTTGAGCCTTTGTGGTCTACATCGGAGAGAAGGGTGCGTGATCGCAATCCACCTCCTTTATAGTTACCACCACTGTGCAGGAAGAATCGTATAAGATACGCTGAAAACCACACAGGACCTGTATTTATCCGTTCCAAGACTACTGGAAGGTGCTTTGAATGCCAACCATATTCGTACATAGCATTACGCATGGAAATGTGTAGTGTGTGTGCTGCGTTTCTATAGTTTTGTCCAACTGCTGCAAGTATTACTACAACTGGACGTCCAGACGCCTTTTTTTCGGGGGCCAGGGTTCGATTCCCGGCGGGGTCAGGGATTTTCTCTACCTCGTGATGACTGGGTGTTGGGCGTTGCGTGTTCATCATTTCATCGCCATTGACTCGCAAGTCGCCGAAGTGGCGTCAACTAAAAAGGGCTTGCAATACGGCGGCCGAACTTCCCCGAATGGGGCCTCCTGGCCAACAATGCCATACGATCATTTCATTTCATATTTGTGATAATCCCTTAAGACTGACGTGCGTTTTTCCTACTACCAGCTATTGCATAAATACGATGTAGAGTTCGAAATGGCCGCAGATTTCCGCATCTGCAATGTGTAATGCTGTTTTGAGTTAATTCAACAAGCTAGAACTGTCTATCAATATTTAAAATGAAAGCAATGTCTCAAAGATGCACTCATAAATGACATTCAGAAGAGATAAATGTAATTATTATGGTGTAGACTCACGCTTTGTATCAACGTACTATTAAAAAAAACTGTCTTAAGAACTAAGCTTATGTTTGGTTTCAGATGTGTAATACGAAGCCATGAATGGATGCATATACTGTTTTTTCAGGTATATTCGGAGGCCAAATAACGCTTTCTGCTTGTTTACAAAATATGGCCTGTTATTTGGGCACTTTGCCTTTTTCGTGTTCAACACCAACACATCAATTTTGGTACCAATATCCAGGTGTTACTTTTCTAACCTGACATAAGAGAACAGCTTCAGAAAACTGCGCACGAATAACAGCTGTGGTTAAGCGGCCGAAATTTGCGGAAGGAGTCGAGATACACATCCGTTCGGACCAGTACTCCGACAACCAATTGTGTTCACAAACCTCTGAACAGATGCGCAACAAATACAGGGCAATACAGGCCATATTTTTACATGAGGTACCTTAATATATACACACATCAGTGAACTGGTTATTTTTTTTTCTCTGTTTCGAACCGTCTCCACACAAAAACGCCACAAACTTTACGAACTGATGTTTTCTACATGGCTTTGACTTCACCGCTAAGTACACTACGCCTGTCAATGTAGACTTACCGTGTTGCATCCACGTGGTCACACCGCAACACTTGCCTGCTACACAAAAGGTTCAAATGCCTCTGAGCACTATGGGACTTAACTTCTATGGTCATCAGTCCCCTAGAACTTACAACTACTTAAACCTAACTAACCTAAGGACATCACACACATCCATGCCCGAAGCAGGATTCGAACCTGCGACCGTAGCGGCCGTGCGGTTCCAGACTGTAGCGTACACAAAAGGAAAATGAACATTTCATCATGTGCTTGCACATACTAACCAACGTAAAAAATATGCTACTCCCAATTGCCATAATTACTCGTGTCATAATGAAGTAAATAGTGTTGTTCAGTACACCATTCTCAGTCAATATCTACACTGACACTTGTTACACCCTGTATATCTGTGTCAAACACGACACACGGGGAAGAAAATGGCTATAGTTACTGAAGCTTTAGTGTGTGTTATCACAAAAGAAAATGCCCCACTAGGAAATAAGCATGTTCAGCAGCCTTCCTCTTATTTGCGAGATAAGTGTCGGTTTGCGTCAATGAAAATTAGCGGTGGTAGCTTGTTGGTGAACAGTGGAGCACAGTATGCTAATGGAATCCTTCCGTGACAAGATAAATTTGTGACAGAGATAAAATTGAAGGCCACCATTGTAACAGCTCTTGTAAACAACCATATTAGTACTCCTTTGTACGTTTTACTGAAGTTCGTCGAAGCTCAGACCGAGACGGCACATTACACACGCAGGGGTATCATTAGGCCTTGAGCTCATTGTTACAATGCAGTATCGTGCAACATAGTTAGAATCTCTGATACTGATGTGGTTGTGTTGTTCGACCAATTCGTAAGCCAATATTGGGAGAGCTGAAGACAGGTTATAATGCGATGCCTGAAAAGGGGAACATTTTTTAGCTGTAAATGTGGCTGAACCATGTAGGCTTCATTCCTATTTTTGTTTTATTGCTTTTCAGTAGGAAGTAGAGATTGGAAATGGATGAAGAGTTACTGGACTTCTAAGATATTTTTTGTGTGATTATATTATTATAAAAATTGTCCTAATACAAAGTCAAACTGAACATAATTCAAGTTAAAGCGGTGATCTGATCACCTTTACTAAGAGATTTCAGTGGTGCTCACATGGTTTAGATGGTTTTGGTTAATACGAGAACGCATTGCACTGGGTATCTCACTATGAAGTAAAAAGAAAAACACACGAATAATTTATGCTAGTAACATGAAGCGATTACCACTTGATAACTTTAACTTTTGCAACCAGTTTCAACAATATTAGTCTCCTGGGCGTGTCAGATACCAGCTTGTAGCAAATACTGGGCAAAATATTGCCAAGGCTAGCGCGACAAGGTTAGTACTAGGTGTCACTGTCACGTCACGTAACCGGTATAATAGCGACAAATAAAAGTTACCTGATATGACCACTAGAATATTAACTTTAATCACAGGATGCACCTCTGGCTAAATGCGACATTGCATCATCGCCATCCGTTCCTCCCTCCGTATGTCACATTTTTATGTATTACTAGATGACGTCCAAGTAATCCAGCAAATCAAACACACTGGAAAAATTTCAGATGTCGACCAGGGGTATTTTCCGAGTATTTTGGCATATGGCTGGTCTCCTATGACAGAGTGATGGTGTAAGTAGGCTGTTTATGTTTTCTTATTGGCAACGTTACATAGCGCTCTGTATGAAAATCACTGGCTGTGCTGTGTGCAGTCTGTGGCTAGTTTGCATTGTTGTCTGCCATTGTAGTGTTGGGCAGCTGGATGTGAACAGCGTATAGCGTTGGCAGTTGGAGGTGAGCCGCCAGCAGTGGTGGATGTGGGGAGAGAAATGGAGTTTTGAAATCTGTAAGACTGGATGTCATGAACTGCTATGTATATTATGATTTTTCAACACTATTAAGGTATATACATTGTTTGTTCTCTATTAAAATCTTTCATTTGCTAACTATGCCTATCAGTAGTTAGTGCCTTCAGTAGTTTGAATCTTTTATTTAGCTGGCAGTAGTGGCGCTCGCTGTATTGCAGTAGTTCGAGTAACGAAGATTTTTGGTGAGGTAAGTGATTTGTGAAAGGTATAGGTTAATGCTAGTCAGGGCGATTCTTTTGTAGGAATTTCTGAAAGTCAAATTACGTTGCGCTAAAAATATTGTGTGTCAGTTTAAGCACAGTCTTGTACAATTTTTCTAAGGGGACGTTTCAATGGGCTTATTTCAACAACCGGGCGTACAAAATTTTGAGTTTTCAGAAATAAAAAACAAAAAACCCTATCCAACATTTAAGTGAAGGCATGTAAAGCGTCCAAACGATATTCACAGCTTCTTAAATACTGTTTCACTGATGCTCGCTTTTAAGCTTAGAGACTATAGTAAATCTAGAGTTAATTCTGAATAAACATTTTATTGTCTGGCTTGTCCAGTATTTGTAGAAAAGTAAGAAAAACAAACTAATATTTATTTACTGGTCTACTGTATTTTCAAAATGTTGCCTGGAAGTATGTAACAATGAGCACAAGACAGTTATTTTCTTTATAGCAAACAGATTATTAGTTTTTCATCCTCTTAACTATCGCTGTTATCATCATCAATTTCCGTCTCCTCTTTATAAAATTTTCATCTGGGGTACCGTAAAGAAAGTCGTCGTAGAAAGTTTTCGCCTTCTTGCGGTAACCGCATGAAATTACAGGTTTTAACTGGTTGAATACCTGGTTTCTTGTCCTGTAACTGATGTACATTCTCAGCAGTTTATTCTATAGTAGGACTTCTGGACTAAAGAAAGAGTTTCGCAATGAGACTCATCTTTGTGAATCTGAAGTACCTACTGCAGTTTTAATGGAGGTTTAGGCGTTTTCAGAAAGAATACCTCAGTAGCAAGTTTAATATATACGAAATTGGAAGGTTTCATTACTTTCAGCTGGAATGGATGAGGTAAAGTACGGGCTTCAATAGTTTTCCTGACCGAAGTTTCAGGCATTTCTCCTGTGTTTGTCTTCCGCCCGTTATAATATATCAACAAGAAGGCTTGAGTGTTTGGTAAACAGCTATTTCCTCGCATTACAAACAAATACGTAATCTTTTTCTAGATCTTCAAGCCGAGCACTTCACTGTACAAAATCTGAACCATAACTATTTTTGTTCCGCCCAATATACCCATCACTAATCAGGAAAACTTGATTTCTTCGATTTTCTAATGGAGTGTTATTTCTGCAGTTCAAAGTCATGGATGTGTCTTCTTCAGAACCTTTCCTTCATCTTCAAGACAGCTGATAAATTGAAATTGAGTCATCTGAGAGTCTGAGAATCCGATGAACATTGTACCATAATTGCCTTGCATTATAGATGGCGTTTGACTGTTACACCGGTAGAGGCAAGTTTTACACGTAATCAACTGAAGTACAGTTACGGACCATTGTTTTGTTTTTAGCGTATAGTTTCGTTTCATGCTTACAAAAGCTTTTGCTCTTTTCAGATGCGAAGTTTTTTGGGCTAGTAACTGACTCTCCTCAGAATCTCTTCCCTCAGCTTTTATTTTTGCCGTTCAGTGAATCAAGTAGTACATGTACAAGACCTGGGATGTCCGAAATGTATATTGATAATTTTATACTGTTCAGTAGCTTCTATAAGGAAGATTGAATGGTACTCACTTAAAAATTTAGTATGTATATCACTTGTGGTAAAATCTTCTACCAGATGTTTTCGGGTTTGGTTGTCAACAGTGTGTTGTGTGGCCACTTTGCTGAGTAGTTTGCACGACATTCACCCAACTGAACAATCGGCTCTGGTTTCTTTTTTGGATGTTTCTATGGGAACCGTTCGAGACTGCCCATATATTACAATGTTGTTAAGGACTCTGTACAGTCTGTGATTAGTTATTCAGAACAAAGCTGAGGAGTGCTACTTTCAATTCTCTACTCGTAGCAAAATACAGCTGCATCATCACGACGTCGTCCTGTATCTGCAAGCCTGGGACGCTTCCTCTTTATGTGGCGCGCAGTAACCAGTCCTGCAAGGTGAGAATAGGAAACCCACGAATCCTCGACTTGCCCTGCTTTTATAGACGTAATATGGAACTAGTGTGCTTATGTAGAAGAGAGAAATTTTCAAATTATTTTTCTTTGGATCTTCATGAAGTATTTGTGGTGACATAGGAGAGCAAGGCGACATTAACTCAGGAAGTCCGTCTTTCTAATAGATCTTTTAATTGCATTTCGTTTGATTTGTTCCAGCATATTGTGTCTGCATCTTTGTTACACAGAAGCATCGGAGTGGAAATGTCGGTAGTGCGCGCTGTGTGTCTCGTGCGGAAGTAGACGTGTTTCGCCCAGTCGCGGCACTTACTGACTGGAGTAACGCTCACTATCCTCTTCGCCTTCAAGCTTGCATTCAGTGGTCCTTTCTCGCGTTTGTTTCTCCGGCAGTGTTTGTTGTACGTCAACAGCGATACACAGCTGCATGGACATGTTTCCTGACGAGGAGTTAGTCGGTATGCACGTCGTGTATAGATTGACTGAATTCGATCAGAAAGCGGCACAACAAAGGTATGATTAGCTGTTCCCGCAGCTACGGTGACCACAAAGTACCTTTACAACTGCGGGTTTCTGCATTACTCTGTGTTTTCTGTTGTACGTTTTGGCTGTTGTATGGTACATGTTTGCCTCCTGTTGTTGTTGTTGTTGTTGTTGTTGTGGTCTTCAGTCCTGAGACTGGTTTGATGCAGCTTTCCATGCTACTGTATCCTGTGCAAGCTTCTTCATCTCCCAGTACCTACTGCAACCTACATCCTTCTGAATCTGCTTAGTGTATTCATCTCTTGGTCTCCCCCTACGATTTTTACCCTCCACGCTGCCCTCCAATACTAAATTGGTGATCCCTTGATGCCTCAGAACATGTCCTACCAACCGATCCCTTCTTCTGGTCAAGTTGTGCCACAAACTTCTCTTCTCCCCAATCCTATTCAATACTTCCTCATTAGTTATGTGATTTACCCATCTAATCTTCAGCATTCTTCAGTAGCACCACATTTCGAAAGCTTCTATTCTCTTCTTGTCCAAACTATTTACCGTCCATGTTTCACTTCCATACATGGCTACACTCCATACAAATACTTTCAGAAATGACTTCCTGACACTTAAATCTATACTCGATGTTAACAAATTTCTCTTCTTCAGAAACGCTTTCCTTGCCATTGCCAGTCTACATTTTATATCCTCTCTACTTCGACCATCATCAGTTATTTTGCTTCCCAAATAGCAAAACTCCTTTACTACTTTAAGTGTCTCATTTCCTAATCTAATACCCTCAACATCAACCGACTTAATTCGACTACATTCCATTATCCTCGTTTTGCTTTTGTTGGTGTTCATCTTACATCCTCCCTTCAAGAAACCATCCATTCCGTTCAACTGCTCTTCCAAGTCCTTTGCTGTCTGACAGAATTACAATGTCATCGGCGAACCTCAACGTTTTTATTTCTTCTCCATGGATTTTAATACCTACTCCGAATTTTTCTTTTGTTTCCTTTACTTCTTGCTCAATATACAGATTGAATAACATCGGGGAAAGGCTACAACCTTGTCTCACTCCCTTCCCAACCACTGCTTCCCTTTGACGTCCCTCGACTCTTATAACTGCCATCTGGTTTCTGTACAAATTGTAAATAGCCTTTCGCTCCCTGTATTTTACCCCTGCCACCTTTAGAATTTGAAAGAGAGTATTCCAGTCAACATTGTCAAAAGCTTTCTCTAAGTCTACAAATGCTAGAAATGTAGGTTTGCCTTTCCTTAATCTATTTTCTAAGATAAGTCGTAAGGTCAGTATTGCCTCACGTGTTCCAGTATTTCTCCTGTTATGGAGGTATTTTTACAAAAACAAAGATAATTGGCGCAGTAAACTGAATGAACCATAGATAAATTACGATCAGGGTCGTTTAATACGTAAAAAGATACAATTTTATTCTGAAAGCAGGTTGGTTTTATTGAGGATTCCAATACACCGTAGCACTGCCCACTGTTTTGGCTGCACCATGTTACTCGCCACCCTTCCGGCTAGGAAACCCTTCTTTTAAACGTAATCCCCGTGCAATACGACGGCCTTAAGCCACCTTGATATGAGGCGCTGCATGCCCGCGTGGTAGCAGTCTACTGGTCGACGTCAGAGCCATCAGCGTCTTTGCCCCATCAGTAAGCTTCCCCGTCGTCGACGTACTGTTCGCAGCCGTGTCCTGCATTGAACCTAACAAGTGGGAGTCGGAAGGTACAAGATGTGGGCTGTAGGGTGGGTTAAGGAGAACAGTCCAGTGAAGTTTTGTGATCGTCTTTCGGGTGCGCAGACTTGCGTGAGGCATGGAGATGGAGAAGTTGGTTATTGTTTTTGTGGTGACAACCTCTCTCAGAGGGAGGACATCGAACAGAATAACCTCTTCGGAGTACAGAAAAAGCTTCGCCATGACTTTACCGGCTGAGGGCGCTTTTTCTTCAGAGGAGAGGTGGTACGACGCCGCTCCATGGATCGCTGTTTTCTTTCCGGTTTCAAGCGATGAACGAATGTTTAATGGCTTGTGACGATGTTCGACAAAAAATTGTCGCGTTCAGCCTTGTAACGCGCAAGTGATTCCCGCACAGTTTGTTGCTTTTTTTATGGTCTTCTGTTAGGCTGAGAGGACACCAGCAGGTACACACACGTTTCTCCACCCGAACTGATGGACAAGTGTGTCAACACTGTCGACAGAGACATTCAGTTGAGCTGCGAAACGTTTGGTTTGGGTTGTTTGGGGAGGAGACCAGACAGCGAGGTCATCGTTCTCATCGGATTGGGGAAGAACGGGGAAGGAAGTCGGCCGTGCCCTTTCAGAGGAACCATCCCGGCATTTGCCTGGAGCGATTTAGGGAAATCACGGAAAACCTAAAGCAAGATGGCCGCACGCGGGATTGAACCGTCGTCCTCCCGAAGAAGTGTTTGGTGGTGATCCGTCGATCACCTCGAATGAGAGAGTCCGTACGTTTAAACATTGCATGAGTCACATCTGTGTGCAGCCGGCCGGGATGCGGGTGATCGGACAGGTTTGCGCAAACTTGTTGCAATGATGAGAGACGCCTCACCCAACGACTTACCGTGCTTTTGTTGATTGCCAGGTCTCCGTAGACATTCTGCAAGCGCCTGTGAATATCTACGATTCTCCGGTTTTGCACCAAAAGGAACTCAATGAGAACTCTACTTGGAACGCACCTCTGTTACAGACGCAATTTTGAAGGCTATGTTATGTGCTGCCACCTATCGAAACTTCATGAAACTAAAGGCAAATGGAAATGCCATGTGGCTAGGGCCTCCCGTCTCGTAGACGGTTCGCCAGGTGTAAGTGTTTCGAGTTTACGCCACTTCGGCGACTTGCGTGTCGATGGGGATGAAATGATAAGGACAGCACAACACCCAGACTCTGAGCGGAGAAAATCTCCGACCCAGCCGGGAATCGAACCCGGGCAGTTAGGTATGACATTCCGTCGCGCTGACCACTGACCTACCAGGGGCGGACAAACTACAGGTGGTCAGGCGGGAATCCATTATGTCACACAACAAATTCCGCATTTTTTCAAACCAAACTGACCGAGAGAATAAACGTGTTGCATTTCATACTGAACACCCCTCATATATTAATGTTCCTTTCAACCACCACAGGTACACAGTAAATTGGGAAAAAGTAAGAGGTCAAAATTGCACGACTCTCTCTCCCTCAACTTTGTTAATCGGACGAGAAGCGGTGTAGTCAATGAGACCAGTCGTAGGAGTCCAGGTTTATCGTGCACCAAAAACGAGCAAATGATTGTTCACACAATTTACTTACTCGTTACTTCTACTTAGTTTCAGAAAAATTCAGCCCCAAGCCATATCGAATGACGAACAGAAGAATGTGAATGTTATGCAGTGCCGCGTGTCTGCCGTAAGGAGGCGACCGCGGCGACGGGCACCGAACCCTGAACCCAGAAGCGCCGGACTGGACAAGGCACTGTGAACACTTCAGCAAGAGGCAGCCCGGTGTATCTAGTGGCCTTGGGCAGCAGTGTGTTCCAGGCAGCGGGCTGAGGTGGAATCAGTAGGGTGCGACAGTGTCCCAGCCAAGGCGGTCGGTGCGAAGCAGCCTAGCGGGAGACGGCGCTGACGTCCGGGAGACGAACACAGGACTGGTGGCTGAGGAAGCGTCGCGTCTGGCGGCGTGGGGCGCCATCGGAGCGGAGCAGGGAGGACCTCGGTTCGTACCTCGAACCATGAGCCGATGGGAAGAATCCCCAGCGGGCGGTCTCGGGGAAACGGCGGCAGAGTGAAGGTGACCCGATGGCTAGACATTCAGGCTGTGGTCGTTGGTTCGCAGCCTGGCCTTGATAATAATAGCCTGTGTTAGAATGGAACAGGTAGCGACCGCACAGCAGAGGGCGACACGCGGCAGGGGTCGACGAGTAAGCCGGCCGTGCCGATGAGTTACTCGGCTGGTGCAAGGGGTATTCCACCAAACAGGTTGAAGTTGACGGATTTAGGACTTAAATATTTATTTATTTGTTTATTTATTTATCATATGGCTATACATACACAAAGATTACAGAACTACTACGTCTCAACACTTAAGCACAGCTCTTGAGCATAAAATTACAAACCACAACAGCTACACATGTGGATACCAATTACATTAGGAATTCCGCCTTCTGCAAGACACTTTTGGAGTTTTGTTTTACCCAGACATGTTTCAGCACTTTGCGTGCTATCTTCAGTGGGGTACTTTAGCTGCTTTCTCTTAATCTGTTATTACATATTAACGTTTATAGAAAACATTTGGCACGAAATATTTGCATTTGTGAATAAAGTGACTATTGTCAAATAGTATACATTGTTTGTTAACAGATTTCAGTTGACATTTGTATTACTGCACGGATTCATTGTGTATTATTTATTATAGTTTTGCTTTTGTAACTTATTTGGTTGCTTAAATGTGCTACACAATCTACAACTCATTTGCCAACAGCAAAATGTAATTTTTAGTTTTGTTTATTATGCTTATCCGAACAAAAATTAATATGTATTGCGTTATTTTACATGTTACTTACAGCTTTGATGTGGTGGTGTTTGTCTCCTTTGTTAGTGATTTGGTAACACGCTGATTTCTACCGCTTTTGTAGTTTCGCAGGCATTTTCTGCGATTTTTCGAACTTGGACAGTGTTTTCGCCTCCACTACGTGTTGTTGCGGTTGTCGTTTATTTTGTTTGTGTGTGTGTGTTTTTGTTTTTCAGATCAGAGAGAGAGAGAGAGAGAGAGAGAGAGAGAGAGAGAGAGTGAGTGAGTGTTGGGGGGTGGGGTGGGGGGTGAAGGTACCTAGAGCGAACGTTGTGCAGTATGGGGGAGATGGATATTTAGTTCTGGGGGCTGAACATGTGAATTTAGGAGTGAGTGTTATTCATATAGTTCTTCAGTTGCGGCAAAGAGGGTTTTATTGCCCAGTGATGTGTATTCATTTAGTACTTCATTTCCTTGGGCTATTAATTTTGGACGTGATAGTTTTCTCATATTGTTAATTTTTGTATACGCTGTTACTACTTTTAAGAATCTTTCAGTCAGTTTCAATGTTTGCTGGGTGGTAATTCTGAGCTATTATCAGGTCATCTGAGGATGTTGAGAGTGAACTATTTGTTTACAGTGTTCTGAGGTGTTCTGTGTACCTGGTTCTTAAATTCCTGCATGTTCGACCCACAATCCAGACAGACAGCAGTTAGAAGTTAGTTGGTATACACCAGACTTCCTGTGTTTGTCGGCGTTGGTGGTTTTCTCCCAGCAAGCACGCAAATAAGAACTGCTACACCGCAAGATGATTACGGATACCAAGGTTTTTCGGTACATTTTATCGCATCGCAGTGGTGATGTACACTTGTCCCACTTGTAGAGAGTATCCGCTCGTCTTCCACGGCCCGTCCGGATGCTGTTCAGGATAGTCCAAACTGCCCGAGACTGGTCGAATCCAGCGCGTTTCTTGTAAATGCAGGACAGTTTCAGGCATTGTATGGGGGACTGTTTTGTTGCCAGCAGCATTTCCATTCATCGATGGTGCTGAATTCAGTTTCCGTGAGAGTCCTGGCTGTGATGGGAGTGGGTTGTCTTGCCCTTGGTCTTTCCCTCTCCCCAGGGATCACTGGGAAAGTCGGTGTTATCAGGAATCTTCTTATTTTCACGGAATACACCGATCTTCCGTTGGAATTTGGGAGTAGCTCGTATTGACCCACTGAGAATGCACAGGGCCTGATATTTCTGAAACCAATGAAATTGATGTATTGGCTTTTTATTCAGAAAAGGAAACAAAAGAA
Organism: Schistocerca cancellata; assembly: GCF_023864275.1. Taxonomy (NCBI): domain Eukaryota; kingdom Metazoa; phylum Arthropoda; class Insecta; order Orthoptera; family Acrididae; genus Schistocerca; species Schistocerca cancellata. Next base: position 90,064,228 of record NC_064637.1, on the reverse strand, counting down.
AAAATCGGAGTAACCATTAAAATCCATGCACAAGAAATAACTATGAGGTTCGCTAATGACACTGTAATTCTGTCAGAGGCAGCGAAGGACCTGGAAGAGCAGCTGAACGAAATGGACAGAGTCTCGAAAGGAGGATACAAGATGATCGTCATCAACAAAGTAAAACGAGGATAACTGAATGTAGTCGCATTACATCAGGTGATGCTGAGGGTATTAGATTAGGAAATGTGACGCTTAAAGTAGTAAACGAGTTCTGCTATTTGGGGAACAAAATAACTGATAATGGTTGAAGTAAAGAGGATATAAAATGTAGACTGGAAATGACAAGGAAAGCGTTTCTGAAGAAGAGAAATTTATAGATGTAAGAGTCAGGAAGTCGTTTCTGAGAGTATTTGTGTGGAGTGTAGCCATGTAAGGAAGTGAAACGTTGACGATAAATAGTTTAGACAAAAAGAGAATAGAAGCTTTCGAAATGTGATGCTACAGAAGAATGCTGAAGATTAGATGGGTAGATCACATAACTAATGAGGAGGTATTGAATAGAATTGGAGAGATTTGTGGCACAACTTGACTAGAAGAAGGGATCGGTTGGTAGGGCATATTCTGAGGCATGAAGGGATTACGAATTTAGTATTGGAGGGCAGCGTGGAGGGTAAAAATCGTGGAGGGAGACCAAGAGATGAATACACTAAGCAGATTCAGAAGGATGTAGGCTGGAGATGAAGCTTGCACAGAATAGAGTAGGGTGGAAAGCTACATCAAACCAGTCTCTGGACTGAAGACTACTACTACAACAACAACAATTGAGAAAATGGGATTGAGTTACAGTAATATTACCTTTTCCTCTAACAGATCGGATAATTTTTTTTAAATAAACTGCGTCAGTCAAGTTGACCGATTACCTCTTGAGTGGTGATTGTGGATTCTTTATGAATAGGGAGTGACTTCAATTGTTCTGAATCTTTTCGAATAACTGGAAAATATGTCTTCAAAATAATTAAATTTTATTGCCAATTTCAGAGTAGAATACAAAGGAAGTTACGGGAGAAGAAAATGAGATCTCAAACTTGCTTTGCAAAATTCTAAAGAAACACACAAAATCGTGTACGTTGTATGACGGCATGTTGAGAAGTCCTACCTCCGATTTTTTAATGAGTTAAGTCGTAAGGCTATTTAAATGAGGCAAATGTTATTAGTGAAACTTCCTGTCCGATTAAAACTGTGTGATGAACCGATAATCGAATTCGGGACCCTTGCCTCTCGCAAGAAAGTGCTTTACAGACTGAGGTAACCAATCACGACTCACGACCGGCCATCACAGCCTTACTTCCGCCAGTACCGCGTCTACTCTCTTACAGTAGCTCTCCAGCGAGAGACTGGGACTCTTGGACGAAGAGGCATTGCAAAGCCATGTGAGCCGTGGCGGCTTATATCGTTAGTGCCACTCTGCTGGTTTATCATTCCTGCCACAGTCAGGGCGATAAGCAGCGCCCTCTGGGGCCTATGCGAGGAGTAACGAGGCGAGTGTCTAGTCAATGGTGATGCACTGTTCTATTGCTAGCCTACCCCTTCCACTCCACAGCCTACTGAGCTGCTTTGTGTCGAAATTGTGTTCAGAACGCCCCTCTGACCCGACACCTCACCATGGTTTAGCCACAGTGTCGCGATTGCGCAACTCAGGCTGCAGAGCACTTGCTCGCGAAAGGCAACGGTCCCAAGTTCGAGTCTCGGTGCGGCCCACAGTTTTAATTTTAGAACAAGTGTCATACCAGTGCACACTCCGCTAAAGAGTGAAATTCTCATTCTGGGAACTACATTAATATTCTACATCTTTATTCTTTCCATTCAGATATTTACAACCCTTATTCTTTCCATTCAGATATTTACAACCCTGAGCCACTAGAGGGCTCCGAACAGAGTTTAACACAGCGGTGTACGACGTAACTACGACGGTGCGTGAGAAACAGTGTGCTGTCATCGAGATTTGATTTCGAAGAGTTCGTCCATATATGGAGCACCTCTCCTTCACCATGACAATGCCGTACCTTACACCTACACTTGTGCTGTCTGCAACAGTCCGATGCCTCGGGTTCACCTATCGATCATCCTCCATACAGACACGACTTGGTTATATCCGACTTTAATCTGTTTCCCAAATTTAAGGAACACTTTGTAAGTAGGCGGTTTAGGTTTTTATATTGGTAACGCCACGTAGCTCTCTGTATGAAAATCACTGACTGTGCTGTGTGCCGTCTGTGGCTAGTTTGCATTGTTGTCTGCCATTCTAGTGTTGGGCAGCTGGATGTGAACAGCGCGTAGCGTTGCGCAGTTGGAGGTGAGCCGCCAGCAGTGGTGGATGTGGGGAGAGAGATGGCGGAGTTTTGAAATTTGTAAGCCTGGAGGTCATGAACTGCTATATACATCATGACTTTTTGACACTATTGAGGTAAATACATTGTTTGTTCTCTATCAAAATCTTTCATTTGCTAACTATGCCTATTAGTAGTTAGTGCCTTCAGTAGTTTGAATCTTTTATTTAGCTGGCAGTAGTGGGGCTCGCTGTATTGCAGTAGTTCGAATAACGAAGATTTTTGGTGAGGTAAGTGATTTGTGAAAGGTATAGGTTGATGTTAGTCAGGGCCATTCTTTTGTAGGGATTTTTGAAAGTCAGATTGCGTTGCGCTAAAAATATTGTGTGTCAGTTTAAACAGTGATGTATAATTTTTTCTAAGGGGAAGTTTCAACTTTCAAGGACTTCACTCTGAGAATGGTGAAGGGTTGCAAGCAGCGGTGAGTTCGTGGTTCCACCAACACGTCTGTCATTCTACAGTAACGGTATCAACAAACTGGTCTCTCGTTGGGAGAAAAGAGGGACTGAACCCAGGTCCTCTGCACAGCAGCCATCTATGCAGTATGCAGGCGGACATTCTGTACAGCACTGTTCCAAAAAACAAAAAAAGTGGACCTCTCTAGATCTACATGTGATGTCAAGGAAACTCTCAAGGCCATTTGAGCCGTGGCTGGCTCGAGTCTTGGATTAAACCTTGGTTGCAATCGTGTTTTATTTGTCCTGCAGTTATCGCGATAATATTGCTGTCCTCTCCGTGAGTGGCAGCAGCAGCAGCGTGTATCGATACTAGTACTGCTGTACTATCTTTGGTGTGGCGGATGTAGTTTCTGACTGGGCGGTGTGTGACCAGTCGGTCGGTTGGCGTGGAGCAGCAAGGAAGTCTCCGTCTCGCGTACTCTGGCCGGGGCCGCTGGCGGTGTGCACGCGCGGTTGGAGTGTGATGTGACGCTTGCGAGTGCTACGGAGTTCGTCGCCCACCGATCTTGGACATGAAAGCTGAGTCGTCACTTAACCTACTATCGAGCCTCAACTGTTTACATTTCTTCGCTTGATCCTGGTTGTCGCTGTTGGGACATTCCCGCGAGCCACAACGTGCGCGTATTCAACTCGGCCAAGATTGCAGCCATCTGCCTGTGAACTTGACTTAAATTATTCCCTGTTATTGAAGTTGACCAGCGGTATCTTTTGCCTTGTGGCCGTTGACGTACCAGTTACCTGCCCTGGTCGTTGACGTAATTTTCGGCAGTGTATTTTCCTTGTGTTGTTGCTGTCAAGCGCGGCGTGTAGTTCGACAGCTGAGGTGGTGTTGGTCGTTGTGGGCGCCAATATTGTGTGTGTTGTCGTATTGAAATCTTGTGACCGTTTTGCTGGTTGCGTCGAGCGGAACTGATTTTGTTGATTGGTCGGTCGGCTGTGTCTGTCGGTTGGGTTGCCTTCAGAGTAAGAAGTCGTTGGACAGGCTGCCTGTCTCAGCTAAACGGGCGTTAGTGTTACAATCCCAGGCTGACCCTTGGAAACTTCTGAGCGCCGTTCCTTGTGAGTTACATAGTAATTTCCCTGTCTGGGTTTTAGTTATTTGTTTGATGTGTGGCCTTCAGCCGAGTATCAATATCTCTTAAATCAATGTTCTTGTGTTGCCCTTAAGGCATAAGTTTGTAATGCTTTTGTATGGGGCCTTCAGCCGAATTTTGCATGAAATGTTTTAAGGTAAGGCCTTCTGTCTTTTGATTGAAACTCTTCTTATTGCTTAATGCGCGGACTCCAGCCAAGTTCCATTAAAATTAAATTTCTAAGGCCTTCAACCTGTTCAGATTGAAGATTTAGAAAATATTTTTGGGTGAAACCTCCAGAATAATCTTGTATTTCAATTTCTTGCTTAGGCCTTGTGTCTTGGATTTTGAGTGTGGCCTACAGCCGATCTAAAGTTAATCAAAGGAGGTCGATTTTGGAGTGTTTTGCATCCTTCTGGTAATATTGTATTGATAAATAAAGGTTGTATGCTGAGTGCAACTGACAGCAACTTATTTTGGCCCCTTTCCACAACCTACTCCGCCCTGTCCTGCTAGACTAGGCATTTCAAAATTGAAGTCTGAGACGGAATTTATGAAAATCAGCTTTGAACTGAATTATTTGCCCTTATCACTTCCAAGCCGACCTCGGGGAAGATCAGTTTGGATTCCGTAGAAATACTGGAACACGTGAGGCAATACTGACCTTACGACTTATCTTAGAAGAAAGATTAAGGAAAGGCAAACCTACGTTCCTAGCATTTGTAGACTTAGAGAAAGCTTTTGACAATGTTGACTGGAATACTCTCTTTCAAATTCTAAAGGTGGCAGGGGTAAAATACAGGGAGCGAAAGGCTATTTACAATTTGTATAGAAACCAGATGGCAGTTATAAGAGTCGAGGGGCATGAAAGAGAAGCAGTGGTTGGGAAGGGAGTAAGACAGGATTGTAGCCTCTCCCCGATGCTATTCAATCTGTATATTGAGCAAGCAGTAAAGGAAACAAAAGAAAAATTCGGAGTAGGTATTAAAATCCATGGAGAAGAAATAAAAACGTTGAGGTTCGCCGATGACATTGTAATTCTGTCACAGACAGCAAAGGACTTGGAAGAGCAGTTGAACGGAATGGATAGTGTCTTGAAGGGAGGATATAAGATGAACATCAACAAAAGCAAAACGAGGATAATGGAATGTAGTCGAATTAAGTCGGGTGATGTTGAGGGTATTAGATTGGGAAATGAGACACTTAAATTAGTAAAGGAATGTTGCTATTTAGGGAGTAAAATAACTGATGATGGTCGAAGTAGAGAGGATATAAAATGTAGACTGGCAATGGCAAGAAAAGCGTTTCAGAAGAAGAGAAATTTGTTAACATCGAGTATAGATTTAAGTGTCAGGAAGTCATTTCTGAAAGTATTTGTATGGAGTGTAGCCATGTATGGAAGTGAAACATGGACGATAACCAGTTTGGACAAGAAGAGAATAGAAGCTTTCGAAATGTGGTGCTACAGAAGAATGCTGAAGATTAGATGGGTAGATCACATAACTAATGAGGAAGTATTGAATAGGTTTGGGGAGAAGAGAAGTTTGTGGCACAACTTGACCAGAAGAAGGGATCGGTTGGTAGGACATGTTCTGAGGCATCAAGGAATCACCAATTTAGTATTGGAGGGCAGCGTGGAGGGTAAAAATCGTAGGGGGAGACCAAGAGATGAATACACTAAGCAGATTCAGAAGGATGTAGGTTGCAGTAGGTACTGGGAAATGAAGAAGCTTGCACAGGATAGAGTAGCATGGAGAGCTGCATCAAACCAGTCTCAGGACTGAAGACCACAACAACAACAACATCACTTCCAAAATTTATATAGAAAGGTAAGCTGCTCCAATAGAGAGTTCTTTTATTTATCTATTTCCTGACTCGTACAGTGCGCCAAGGGCCTTGCCGCAGTGGCAACACGTGTTCCTGTCAGATCACCGAAGTTAAGCTCTTTCGGGCTTGGCTAGCACTTGGATGGGTGACCGTGGCCATCTGCCACGCGCTGTTGGCCAGCGGGGTGAACTCAGCCCTTGTGAGGCCAGTTGAGGAGCTGCTTGACTGGGAAGCAGCGGCTCCGGTCACGGAAACAGACAATGACCGGAAATGCCGTGTGCTGACAAGTCCCTCCAAATCCCATATCCGCATCTGAGGATCACACGGTCGGTACCGTTGGGTCATTCCAAGCCTGTTCGGTCAGAGGCAGTTAGGTCTGACACGAGAATAAATGAAACTATTGTGCTGTATACACACAATATGTAATATCAACACAGTTTCCAGGAGAGCTTCTGTAAAGTTTGGAAGGTAGGAGACGAGGTACTGGCGGAAGTAAAGCTGTAAGGACGGGGCGTGAGTCGTGCTTGGATAGCTCTGTTGGTAGAGCACTTGCCCGCGAAAGGCATAGGTCCCGAGTTCGAGTCTCGGTCCGGCACACAGTTTTAATCCGGCAGGAAATTTCATCGATACTGTGGTTGGATTTTAGAGGCCTGCCACGTATTTTAGTCCATCTCCGGTGATGTCGCCTGTGTCCAGTGGGAAGGCCGTTCTCGACTGTAGACCGCTGCTTTAGACATGTACAGTGTTGGCCCTGATGGGGCCTGCTGGAGGTTATGGTTGTAGTGCTCCTCTGGAGCTGGAAGGGCGTCGTCCGCCTGACGGACAGGCGCGGCCCGACGCATGCATTATGCATGGCCCAGGGAGGGAAGGGCAGCCATTCTCCAGAGCCGGCGCGTCTGGACGCTCCAGCCGGTCTCCAGTCCCGCCGCTTGACCCCGAGAACGCAAGCGCCGTCTGAGGGGCGCCCCTACAAAGCATTACCTCACATTGTCAAAGCACCTAGGGCACCGTGTTAACCATCTCTGGCGTTACTAGATCGACTGAGATCCGCTGCTAAGTTGGTGGCCTCACTGATGATCTGGGATGGACGCTCGAGGCAGCTATGACGACGTAATTTACTTTAAACACAAAGAAAACAATTTTTTTCTGTCACGAGTCTTGTGAATGGTTTGATGCACCCTGCCAAACTTCTAGGTAACCTCGTCATCTTAGAGTAGCATCCGCGCACAATGTTATCATTTATTCGCTCGGTACGGTGTATTCGAAGAATAACGTACAGAAGAATGGAGCAGAAAACAGAGGACCTGTCACGTGGTGATCAGTTCGCCATCAATAAAGGTGACGGCACAAGATACGCTATTTTGACGTTCGACTTTTTAATGGAGGGAAACCTAAGAAAAAGCAAGGCACCTGGCTGGGACTTGTCAACTTAGGAAAAGCGTTCCACAAGGGAGAGTAATTGACAATGTTTGTCGTTCTCAGGAAAATGGGTGTAAGGTGTACGGAGAAAGAGTAATCTATGCTGCTATATGAGCACAAGCCGTCGTTTAACATTGTTAACGAAAATTTGGAAGAGTCATTGACTGATTTACTTCAAGGATAAGGGTTGTTGGATCTAGAAAAAAATCGAATGATTTAATTCAAATTTTTACACGACACTCCAATAAATGTTCAGACGGACACAGGCTATATAATTCAATACTTACGGTATATTAACGTAAATAAAAATGTATACTGCTATATAGAGAAAAGTCGTCGTTAACGTTGTTACCAAAACCATGAAAGTCCTTGACCAATGTACTTCCAATGTGTACACGATGCTCCAGGAGGATACATGTTCCAATATATCTCTAAAAGTTCTAGACCGATCTACTTCACATTTTACACGATACTGTAATGAACATTCAGACGAACGTATGCTAAATATTTTTTAAACAAGATACAGGTTTTTTGTTAGCACATACTGTGAAGACGAAAATGCTGTGCTGTGAAGATGTGTGGTTCGATTTATTTCTTGCCGTCTCTTAACTCCTATAGCAGGACGTTTAAACCATTTTACAAATTATTGCGCTCTGATGTATTCGTTCTCCTTGTACACAACTGTAAACAAACACTGCATACGCAACTATGTGCTGTTTTGTCGTTTTCCTTACAGTCGTTGCTATTCACAGTGAACTGGAAAAAGAGGTCAAGATCAGAGAGAAGAGGAAGAGGAGATGGACAGAAATGGGGAAGAAAGGGGAAACAGACAGGGACGGGGCAAATGGACGGAAAAGGCGGGGAGAGGGAGAGGATGGGATGGACGAAGAGAGGGAAGAGGAAGTGATGAACGGGGAGAGGATAAGGAAATGAACAAACAGTGGAAGAGGAGATGGACAGAGAGGGGGGAGAGGGGAGAGAGACTAGGACATATATGCAGTTGCCATACATATTTAGCAACTGCGAAACATTGCCTGGTTTGCTAGTATATAACATTTACAAAAACCGTGAGAGAAACTGACTAATGGAAGACCAGGCAAGAAGTGCTTGGTTTATAAACTATGTAAGGAAGGATCGGAATCTTTCGGCCCTACTGTTCAGTATATACGTAAAAGATGCAATGACGAATACGAAACAAAGGTTCAGGAGTGGAATTAAAAATCAGAGTGAAAAGTTATCAGTGATGCGATTCGCTGATGACATTGCTGTCCTCAGTGAAAATGATGAAAAAATTGCAGGACTTGATCAAAGGAATGACCAGTCTAATAGGCACTTGCTATAAATCGAGAGTAAACCGAATGAAGACGAAAGGAATGAGGAGTAGCAGGGATGAATAAGTTGTGGACGTAATATGGAAATTGGCGACTACGAAGTAGGCGAGGTCAAGGAATTTTGCTACTTTAAAAGCAAAATAACACTTTATGGACGAAACAAGGGAATAAAAATCAGACCTCCACAGGCAAAGAGGGCATTCCTGGCCAAAAGGGGTCTGCTGGTAGCAAACATCTTAATCTGGGGGGATATATTTCTGAGAACGTGCGACTGGAGAAAAGTTTATATGGAAGTGAATCATGGACTGTTGGAAAGCCGGAAAAGAAGAGAATCGAAGGGTCTGGCACGTGGTTCTATGGAGGGATGTTTATAAATAGGTACACCGGAGGTAAGAAATGAGCGGGTTCTCTGCAGAATCGGGGAGGAGAGGAACCTGTATTGACAAATGTAGGGCCAGGATCTGGTACGAAATTTCACAAATGCCACCGTACGTGAGGGAGCTATAGAGAAATAGAGTAGCTCACAGAATAAGAGGTGTTAGTCCATGTAATGCTTACCATCAACAGATCTTTCGAGAATTTGGCGTATGAACCACAGGTTCTCTCTTTCACTTTTTCCTGAAGTGTGTTTCGCATTGTAGTTGGGAGCTCCAACGTCAGGCGCGTAATGGGGCCCCTTAGGGATATGGCAGCAAGGGAGGGGATGAAAACCAAAGTGCACTCCGTGTGCATACCGGGGGAAGTCATTCCAGATGTGGAAAGGGTCCTTCCGGATGCCATGAAGGGTACTGGGTGCACCCATCTGCAAGTGGTCGCTCATGTCGGCACCAATGATGTGTGTCGCTATGGATCGGAGGAAATCCTCTCTGGCTTCCGGCGGCTATCTGATTTGGTGAAGACTGCCAGTCTCGCTAGCGGGATTAAAGCAGAGCTCACCATCTGCAGCATCGTCGACAGGACTGACTGCGGACCTTTGGTACAGAGCCGAGTGGAGGGTCTGAATCAGAGGCTGAGACGGTTCTGCGACCATGTGGGCTGCAGATTCCTCGACTTGCGCCATAGGGTGGTGGGGTTTCGGGTTCCGCTGGATAGGTCAGGAGTCCACTACACGCAACAAGCGGCTACACGGGTAGCAGGGGTTGTGTGGCGTGGGCTGGGCGGTTTTTTAGGTTAGATGGCCTCGGGCAAATGCAGAAAGGGCAACAGCCTCAACGGGTGTGGGGCAAAGTCAGGAAATGTGGGGACCAAGCAGCAATCGGTATTGTAATTGTAAACTGTCGAAGCTGCGTTGGTAAAGTACCGGAACTTCAAGCGCTGATAGAAAGCACCGAAGCTGAAATCGTTATAGGTACAGAAAGCTGGCTGAAGCCAGAGATAAATTCTGCCGAAATTTTTACAAAGGCACAGACGGTGTTTAGAAAGGATAGATTGCATGCAACCGGTGGTGGAGTGTTCGTCGCTGTTAGTAGTAGTTTATCCTGTAGTGAAGTAGAAGTGGATAGTTCCTGTGAATTATTATGGGTGGAGGCTACACTCAACAACCGAGCTAGGTTAATAATTGGCTCCTTTTACCGACCCCCCGACTCAGCAGCATTAGTGGCAGAACAACTGAGAGAAAATTTGGAATACATTTCACATAAATTTTCTCAGCATGTTATGGTCTTAGGTGGAGATTTCAATTTACCAGATATAGACTGGGACACTCAGATGTTTAGGACGGGTGGTAGGGACAGAGCATCGAGTGACATTATACTGAGTGCACTATCCGAAAATTACCTCGAGCAATCAAACAGAGAACCGACTCGTGGAGATAACATCTTGGACCTACTGATAACAAACAGACCCGAACTTTTCGACTCTGTAAGTGCAGAACAGGGAATCAGTGATCATAAAGCCGTTGCAGCATCCCTGAATATGGAAGTTAATAGGAATATAAAAAAAAGGGAGGAAGGTTTATCTGTTTAGCAAGAGTAATAGAAGGCAGATTTCCGACTACCTAACAGCTCAAAACGAAAATTTCTGTTTCGACACTGACAATGTTGAGTGTTTATGGAAAAAGTTCAAGGCAATCGTAAAATGCGTTTTAGACAGGTACGTGCCGAGTAAACTGTGAGGGACGGTAAAAACCCACCGTGGAACAACAACAAAGTTAGGAAACTACTGCGAAAGCAAAGAGAGCTTCACTCCAAGTTTAAACGCAGCCAAAACCTCTCAGACAAACAGAAGCTAAACGATGTCAAAGTTAGCGTAAGGAGGGCTATGCGTGAAGCGTTCAGTGAATTCGAAAGTAAAATACTAGGTACCGACTTGACAGAAAATCCTAGGAAGTTCTGGTCTTACGTTAAATCAGTAAGTGGCTCGAAACATCATGTCCAGACACTCCGGGATGATGATGGCATTGAAACAGAGGATGACAAGCGTAAAGCTGAAATACTAAACACCTTTTTCCAAAGCTGTTTCACAGAGGAAGACCGCACTGCAGTTCCTTCTCTAAATCCTCGCACCAACGAAATAATGGCAGACATCGAAATAAGTGTTCAAGGAATAGAAAAGCAACTGAAATCACTCAACAGAGGGAAGTCCACTGGACCTGACGGGATACCAATTCGATTCTACACAGAGTACGCGAAAGAACTTGCCCCCCTTCTAACAGCCGTGTACCGCAAGTCTCTAGAGGAACAGAAGGTTCCAAATGATTGGAAAAGAGCACAGGTAGTCCCAGTCTTCAAGAAGGGTCGTCGAGCAGATGCGCAAAACTATAGGCCTATATCTCTGACGTCGATCTGTTGTAGAATTTTAGAACATGTGTTTTGCTCGAGTATCATGTCGTTTTTGGAAACTCAGAATCTGCTATGTAGGAATCAACATGGATTCCGGAAACAGCGATCGTGTGAAACCCAACTCGCTTTATTTGTTCATGAGACCCAGAAAATATTAGATACAGGCTCCCAGGTAGATGCTATTTTTCTTGACTTCCGGAAGGCGTTCGATACAGTTCCGCACTGTCGCCTGATAAACAAAGTAAGAGCCTACGGAATATCAGACCAGCTGTGTGGCTGGATTAAAGAGTTTTTAGCAAACAGAACACAGCATGTTGTTATCAACGGAGAGACGTCTACAGACGTTAAAGTAACCTCTGGCGTGCCACAGGGTAGTGTTATGGGACCATTGCTTTTCACAATATATATAAATGACCTAGTAGATAGTGTCGGAAGTTCCATGCGGCTTTTCGCGGATGATGCTGTAGTATACAGAGAAGTTGCAGCATTAGAAAATTGTAGCGAAATGCAGGAAGATCTGCAGCGGATAGGCACTTGGTGCAGGGAGTGGCAACTGACCCTTAACGTAGACAAATGTAATGTATTGCGAATACATAGAAAGAAGGATCCTTTATTGTATGATAATATGATAGCGGAACAAACACTGGTAGCAGTTACTTCTGTAAAATATCTGGGAGTATGCGTGCGGAACGATTTGAAGTGGAATGATCATATAAAATTAATTGTTGGTAAGGCGGGTACCAGGTTGAGATTCATTGGGAGAGTCCTTAGAAAATGTAGTCCATCAACAAAGGAGGTGTCTTACAAAACACTCGTTCGACCTATACTTGAGTATTGCTCATCAGTGTGGGATCCGTACCAGATCTGGTTGACGGAGGAGATAGAGAAGATCCAAAGAAGAGCGGCGCGTTTCGTCACGGGGTTGTTTGGTAACCGTGATAGCGTTACGGAGATGTTTAACAAACTCAAGTGGCAGACTCTGCAAGAGAGGCGCTCTGCATCGCGGTGTAGCTTGCTCACCAGGTTTCGAGAGGGTGCGTTTCTGGATGAGGTATCGAATATATTGCTTCCCCCTACTTATACCTCCCGAGGAGATCACGAATGTAAAATTAGAGAGATTAGAGCGCGCACAGAGGCTTTCAGACAGTCGTTCTTCCCGCGAACCATACGCGACTGGAACAGGAAAGGGAGGTAATGACAGTGGCACGTAAAGTGCCCTCCGCCAAACACCGTTGGGTGGCTTGCGGAGTATAAATGTAGATGTAGATGTAGATGCAAGTGAAATAACGCACGTTAAAATAACAGATGAGTTTTGCTATTTGGGTTGCGATATAACTGATGATGGCAGATGTATAGAGTATATAGAAAGTGGACTGGCGATGGCAAGAAAAGCATTTCTGAATAAGAGAAATTTGTTAACATCGAATATAGATTTAAGTGTTACAAAGTCTTTTCTGAAGGTATTTGTACGGAGCGTGGCCACGTATGGAAGCGAAACGTGGACGATAAACTGTTTGGACAAGAAGGGAATGGAGGATTTTGAAATGTGGAAATGTGGTAGTACAGGACAGTGCTGAAGATTGAATAGGCAAGCCGATCAAGTGAATGAAGAGGAGGCATGGAACAGAACTGATAGGAAAATAAATTTGTGGTCCAACCCGACTTTAAGAAGGAATCGATCGATAAGATACTTTCTGAGACATCAAAGGATGACCAATTTAGTATTTAAGGGAAGCGCGGGGGGGAGGTGGGTTAAAATCGCAGACGGAGACCAAGGGATGAATACAGTGAGGCGAAGTATATAGGTTACAGCAGTTATCTGGCAGTGAAGAGGCTTGCACAGGACAGAGTAGCGTGGAAATATGCATCAAACTAGTCTTTGAACTGAGCATGTAACTAATTCTCTAATAATCTTGTGTCAGACGTTGGAGACAAAAATGCATAAAAGCAAACAATGGGAACAAAATTCTGTTTTTAACATAGCTGTCTGCTGACATGGGGACGTCGTGTGTGCTGACACTTTTATATCGCTCTAATTTTGGGGCTTTCTGCGGTGCAATTTCCTCGAAGTAAAGTTTTTTTGTTCAGAAAATCACATAAAATAGATTTTTTTTTACATTTATTCACGTACTAGTCGCCTTATTTCGAAGATGGAAGGGTATCATTAAGTTGCAAGAACTCAGCAAAAATATTCCGCCTACATGTTTAGTGCTCGTTTACTGATTCACTTTTCTTCGTACACGTGTCTATACACGTGCATTGTCAAGTGCTCTTAACCAGGTTCCTGGCAGGGACTATCCCCACCGAGCTGGAGGGCTTCGCCTGCCGCGTTGGCGCGCTCTGTCCCGGACTCTCTCGTCGCCTGAGTGGCTTCCGTCTGAATCGGTTCCGACGACGACCACCCAATATGCGTCCCTGGGAAGAGGAGCGCTTCTAATCCGGGCGCCTTGTAAATAGTCCGGGTCCGATATTGAATCCTTGTGGGACTCCAAATGAATCCTGCCCGCCGAGGTTCTAGCCACCTTGGCCCGCGCTGCTGAAAATTAGGGCTGTGTGTGTGTGTGTGTGTGTGTGTGTGTGTGTGTGTGTGTGTAGAAGAGGGAGGGGAAGGGGGCGGGGTGCGAATCTCGGGAAGGGAAATTTCCATCTCCTAAATTTGTCTCGGTAGCGACTCTTTGGTGCGTAAATCTCTAGAGATCCAAAGCATTTCGCTTTATTGAGGTAAAGAATCATCAGTGGTCTGTAATTAAAGATACTTATAATTTGTTTTGTTTGTAAGATAGAAAAGCAAAAAGGAATTTGTTAACAATATGTTGCTTTTTACTTACCTTCCAAGTTCATTTCACTTCTTGCTCCTCAGCTTCTCCTCCAACTCACACTTCATCACACTACTAAACACTGATTCCCTCTCATCATGGCTTCTCCCTCCCCCATAAAGAAAGAAATACTACTCCTTCACTACTCTTACACGGCATGTAAATACACAGACCAGAATTACACACACACACACACACACACACACACACACACACACACACACACAATCAAAATACAAGAAACGAGTAGAGGTCAAAGACAAACTAGTATCAATGTTATCTTCGCAACATTATGAATCACAAACCACAATACATACTTAGAAGTATAGAAACAAGCAGAAAACAATGATGTGCTGTGTAAAATGTGAGAAATGCACAGTTCTGCAGAACTTAAAATTAGACCACGGGTACCAGTGTCTAACGAAAAGAACTGCAAAGATATGTGTTAGCAGACGTCATTTCCCGGAGCAGGCGAGAAACCGAAAGGAAATCTCCGTAAGTAGAAAGCAACATATTGTTAACAAACTGTTTTCAAATCTTAAAAACAAACCAAATTATAAATATCTTTATTTACAGACTGGTGAGGATGCTTTGTCTCAATAAAGCGAAGTGTGTGTGGTTAAAAGAAAATTGCAACGACAGAACGAAAATATCCTCACGAATTGTGAAGTAGCTACAGACAATATAGCCACATTAATTAACTATTTATTTATTTATTTATTTAACCTGATCTGATTACATCGCAGCAGCGTGCCACACACAGCATATTTTTTTCATCATAGTTACCTAAGAAATAACCATTTTAGTATGACATTCCATTAAAATGTTTCCAGAATGACATTTTCGCTCTGGAGAGAAGTATCTACTGATATGAATCTTCCTGGCAAATTAAAATTGTGCGCCGGACTGAGACACTAACTCGGGGCCTTTGCCTTTCGCAGGCAAGTGCTCTAACAACTGAGCACGTGTCGTGAGTCGTGCTTTGGAATCTCAGTTGGGAGAGCACTTGCCCGCAAAAGGCAAAGGTCCCGAGTTCGAGTCTCGGTCCAACACACAGTTTTAAAATTATAGGAAGTTTCAGTGTCAAAAAGATTTAAGTGCCCGTAAAGCCAATGTCAGTAAATACTACTATCTATGAACTAATAAAGTTAACACTGGCAATGCTTGTACCATTGCCACTGCTGCCACTGATAGCTATATTAAAATGCGGTAACAATAGCGGTAAGCGGTAACAATAGCGGTAAGCGGTAACAATAGCGGTAAGCGGTAACAATAGCGGTAAGCGGTAACAATAGCGGTAAGCGGTAACAATAGCGGTAAGCGGTAACAATAGCGGTAACAATGGCGGTAAGCGGTAACAATGGCGGTAATTAAAATAGCAGGTATAAACAGAATTCATTGCTGTATGAAATAGATGGTTTCTGATACAGCTAGTTCTGGGGAAACGAAATTTGAGGATACTGCACCATTTAAGAGTACTGGAAGATGAAGATCTGGTTGGAGAGAAGGTTGTACAGGAGTAACGAGAGAATACAGGAATAATGGTAATTACTATCATTGTTTCAGTAGCTATGTCATTAACCATCCTATCAGACTGGAGATGTCATTCAGTTCTCTATTATAATGCGTGAAGCTACTTCAGAACCGGGTTCCAGCTAGTGAGAAGGACTTCAAGGAAAGGACTGAACCATGGAGTGGGATACAAAAAACTTTGCTCTGATGGGAATAGGTGTTTCTGCTATGTTGTTCAGGCAAGAGCGCTAAAGTTGGGGAGAGGTATGGGGCAGAATGTATGTTGATTAGACAATGGAGAAGATAGGATGATAGATGTGCATGTGATGGTGAAATATGACAGACGAGTCGAACATCACAGATACAACGACCACAGGCATTCATCATCTGTTCCAGGCGCCTTGGGTTTTCCTGAGAGAGGCTTTGCAAGATAATATCGCTGTAATCAATAACTGGACTTGTAAGTGTTTGTACAAACTTTTTTCAGGTCAAGAGGGGAAGAGCGTTTTATATTTTTTCAAGGCGTGGACTGACGTCGATGCTTTCTTGGAGACTGCAACTGCGTGCTCAGTCCAATTTAGATTTTTCCTCTATTATTGCTCCTGGACTCTTTGCTGAAGGAGAGAAGTTGGTGTTTGTCTGATTTAGAGCTAAAGACGGTAGAGATTCCTGATATTTCAGGATAATGGGCCTGGAGTGATGAGCCATTATCACTTGGGGTTTGGATTGATCGGAAATAGTGGAAGGAAACGTCAAGAATTTATACAAAGAGAACTGTGTGACCGTTTGCGAAATGTGATGTTCCGAATCACAATGAAGATAATAGCATGTTAAAAGTATGATGTGCTGTTGAGAAATTAATGGCGAAAGCCTCATAACTGGCGATATATTTTCATTTTCATTCCCCCGAAAAACGGAGCGCTGGTTTATCCATCTGTATCTAAAACTACATCTATATTCATATTTTGGAAACCACTCTGAAGTCCATGGAAGAGGGTACGTCACATTGCACCAGTTATGAGGGCTTTCTCTTGTTTCATTCACGCACGGAGCAAGGATAGAACGATTGCTTAGATGCTTCTGTGAGCGCTGCAATTCGCGTAATATTTTGTTCGCAATCCCATGATTTGCTTGTATGTTGTCTAGCTAACCGAGAAAGCATCTTCCTACGCACGAGTGTACTAGATCCCACAATACATTCTTAGACAGGCTGACATTTTGCCAATTTCCTGTTAGAAACTAAAAGTGAGATGTGTTTGTAACGTAGCATCGAAAAAATCTGCTTTCCATGTACTCGTGAAAAGAAGTTTGAAATTATGAAACAGCTTCTGATTGCTGGGTACAGCTTCACCGCGTGTCTACAAACAAACGGCTTTTGGTTTCGCCCACAGCCGTTTGCATTTCGCAATTGAAAGGCGTCGAAAGGTCTCCCATGCGTCATTTATTTGAGTGGAATACAGGAGTCTCTTAGCTGTAAAAGATGAATGTATTAGAACTTCACGCAGGAAGCGGCATTTTTCACACATCTCCGTGTTTTTGACGTCATCTCTCTTCAGCCATGTATCGTACAGTGACGTAATTATGTAGGCCCATGCAGTGGCATATGTGGTCACTGTGTGCGAAATATGCTGCGAATACAGGTATCAGCAAATAAGTAATAAATTTAAACGTTATTCACAACGCGGCATCTTTTCACGAATTCAGTGGTTATGACGTCTTATCTGTTGAACTATGTGTGGTTCCACGATGTAATTTTGTAGATGTATTTAGGGGCACATATGATACTGTCTGCGAAATTTATTGAAAATACAGTTAGTAACACAAAACATTTAAATGTCATGCATGATCCGGCAGTTTTTCATGCATCCCATTCATTGTAACGTCGTATCTCCTGAACTGTGATAGGTACGCAGTTCTTGCACAGACATCTACATCTACGTGATTACTCTGCCATTCACAGTAAAGTGCCTGGTAGAGGGTTCAATGAACCACCTTCAAACTGTCTCTCTACCATTCCACACACTGACGGCACGCGAGAAAAACGAGCCCTTAAATTTTTCTGTGCGAGCCCTGATTTATTTTATTGTGATGATCATTTCTCCCTATGTAGGTTGGTGCCAACAGAATGTTTTCGCAATCGGAGGAGAAAACTGGAGATTGAAAATTCATGAGAAGATCCCGTCGCAACGAAAAACGCCTTTGTTTTAATTCTTGCCACTCCAATTCACGTATCATGTCTGTGACACTATCTCCCCTATTTCGCGATAACACAAAACGAGCTGCCCTTCTTTGTACTTTTTCGATGTCATCAGTCAGTCCCACCTGGTGCGGGTCCCACAGCGCACAGCCATATTCCACAAAAGGGCGGACAAGCGTGGTGTAAGCGGTCTCTTTAGTAAACCCGTTTACTGACAGTAATGGATACGGGTACTAATATGGTTGAAATTGGTTCAGTGCTTTAGGAGGAAATGTAGAACTTACGTACATCCATTTGTGTAACATGTATTTATTTGTCTCTTACAAGTTGGTTCTATAAACTTTCCGCTCAGGCTTTTACGGGATAGTTCGCGTCTATATTCAAGCGTTTGCCAGTTCAGTTGTTTCAGCACCTTCGTGACACTCCTCCATGGGTCGAACGAACTAGAGATCTTAGTTACTCTCTCTTCATCCGTCTAATAACCGTGTTGGTCCTACTTGACACCGCTCCCACGCACTTGATCAATGGATGGGTCTCTCTCGTAAACGGTTCCCTAACATTCTACCAATGAACAGCAACGTTCTACCTGCTTTCGCTACAACAGACGATGTGGTCGTTCCATATCATGTAACGACAAGTTGTTACGCCCAGATATTTGTATGATTTGACCGTTTGCAGCTGTTACTGTCATTGTGGTCGTAAGATACTAGGTTTTCTCCGTTTTGCGATATGCACAGTTTTACATTTCTCAACATTTAAAGTATGTTGAAGATCTTCACACCAGTCTGTAATGTTATCAAGATCTGACTGAATATTTGTGCAACTTCTTCGACACAGTACTTTATTGTAGGTAACTGCATCACCTGGGTGAAGTTTGAGGTTATTAGGGCCTACTAATAGTATCCCGAAGGACAATAGCATACGTCATGTACAGCAAGAGATCCAACACACTTCCCTATGGCACATCTGAAGTAACTCCTGCGTCTGTCCACAAGTCTCAACCCAAGGTAACATGCTGCATCCTCGACAACAAAAAATACGTAGTGCAGTCACAAATTGCGCTTGATAACATATACGACTGTACGTTTGATAGTAAGCGCAATTGTAGCACAGAGTCAAATGCTTTTCGAGAATTGAGAAAAACTCCATCTAAATGACTGCCTCGACCCATGGCTTTCAGTACCTATTATCAGGAAAATACAATATAGGGTTTTACACGATCGATGTTTTATGTTAGTATATATTAACTCCAGCTAAGTGCGAAGCTGTACAATAACTCGATGTGAGGGTTCTGTGCCTTACCAGGCCGGTGACAAGGATACGCGCCTTTCACGATGGAGTGAGTTCGTTTGCAATGCACGGGTGGCTGCACTGGCCGACTGGCATCGCGAGATCTCTGACGGACGGAAATAGACGCGGCCCGTCGTGGCTGGCACACAGAGCCCAGTAGAGAGAGAGAGAGAGAGAGAGAGAGAGAGAGAGAGAGAGAGACGTGCGATCAATGAGGCGGCAGAGGGCTCCACCCGCCACTAATTATATGAGTCCGTCTGATTGGCCGCCGGCATAATTACCTCTGCGCTAGCGCGGGGGCGGCGGTGGCAGCTAGAGCGCTCTGACCAATTACTGCCGCCCCCACTGTGCGTCTCTCTCTCTCTCTCTCTCTCTCTCTCTCTCTCTCTCTCTCCCCTCCTCCTCCCTCCCTCCCCCCCTCCTTGTCTGCGTGTGCGTGTATTCACAACTATGATGTAATCGGAACTAAATATATTGTAATCTGGAAAAGAGATCAAACAACGAGGTCATCAGTCACTCAGGTGATAGTTCTTCTAGAGGTAGTGACGTCACCCAGAAACTGGATTCCGACTAAGAAAGTACACTCCTGGAAATGGAAAAAAGAACACATTGACACCGGTGTGTCAGACCCACCATACTTGCTCCGGACACTGCGAGAGGGCTGTACAAGCAATGATCACACGCACGGCACAGCGGACACACCAGGAACCGCGGTGTTGGCCGTCGAATGGCGCTAGCTGCGCAGCATTTGTGCACCGCCGCCGTCAGTGTCAGCCAGTTTGCCGTGGCATACGGAGCTCCATCGCAGTCTTTAACACTGGTAGCATGCCGCGACAGCGTGGACGTGAACCGTATGTGCAGTTGACGGACTTTGAGCGAGGGCGTATAGTGGGCATGCGGGAGGCCGGGTGGACGTACTGCCGAATTGCTCAACACGTGGGGCGTGAGGTCTCCACAGTACATCGATGTTGTCGCCAGTGGTCGGCGGAAGGTGCACGTGCCCGTCGACCTGGGACCGGACCGCAGCGACGCACGGATGCACGCCAAGACCGTAGGATCCTACGCAGTGCCGTAGGGGATCGCACCACCACTTCCCAGCAAATTAGGGACACTGTTGCTCCTGGGGTATCGGCGAGGACCATTCGCAACCGTCTCCATGAAGCTGGGCTACGGTCCCGCACACCGTTAGGCCGTCTTCCGCTCACGCCCCAACATCGTGCAGCCCGCCTCCAGTGGTGTCGCGACAGGCGTGAATGGAGGGACGAATGGAGACGTGTCGTCTTCAGCGATGAGAGTCGCTTCTGCCTTGGTGCCAATGATGGTCGTATGCGTGTTTGGCGCCGTGCAGGTGAGCGCCACAATCAGGACTGCATACGACCGAGGCACACAGGGCCAACACCCGGCATCATGGTGTGGGGAGCGATCTCCTACACTGGCCGTACACCACTGGTGATTGTCGAGGGGACACTGAATAGTGCACGGTACATCCAAACCGTCATCGAACCCATCGTTCTACCATTCCTAGACCGGCAAGGGAACTTGCTGTTCCAACAGGACAATGCACGTCCGCATGTATCCCGTGCCACCCAACGTGCTCTAGAAGGTGTAAGTCAACTACCCTGGCCAGCAAAATCTCCGGATCTGCCCCACATTGAGCATGTTTGGGACTGGATGAAGCGTCGTCTCACGCGGTCTGCACGTCCAGCACGAACGCTGGTCCAACTGAGGCGCCAGGTGGAAATGGCATGGCAAGCCGTTCCACAGGACTACATCCAGCATCTCTACGATCGTCTCCATGGGAGAATAGCAGCCTGCATTGCTGCGAAAGGTGGATATACACTGTACTAGTGCCGACATTGTGCATGCTCTGTTGCCTGTGTCTATGTGCCTGTGGTTCTGTCAGTGTGATCATGTGATGTATCTGACCCCAGGAATGTGTCAATAAAGTTTCCCCTTCCTGGGACAATGAATTTACGGTGTTCTTATTTCAATTTCCAGGAGTGTATACAGGAGTGGTATAAATGTGGCCTTCAAAACCCTTAGTGTGACAGATGTGAGAAATAATTTAGTGAGAAATGAAGGTATATGCGGTGTTTCGGTTCTTAGGTCAGAGCAGGCAAGAGGCCTTGAAACGTCCCCTTATAAACATTAATGAATTACTGCTCTGATAAACCTCTACGTTATTTGATTTTCAAAAAGCTGAGCAACACTAAACGTACTCAGACATTTCGCTCTTTACTTATTCTGATCAACACTAAGCCGACAATATTTTTAGCGCAAGGCAATCTGACTTTCAAAAATCCCTACAAAAGAATGGCCCTGACTGACAATAACCTATACCTTTCATGAATCACTTACTTCACAAAAATCTTCGTTACTCAAACTGCTGCAATACAGCGAGCGCCAATACTGCCAGCTAAATAAATGATTCTAACTACTGAAGGCACTAACTACTGATAGGCATACTTAGCAAATGTAAGATTTTGATAGAGAACAATGTATTTACCTTAATAGTGTTCAAAAATCATTTTATTATATATATATATATATATATATATATATATATATATATATATATATATATATATATATATATATATATATCAGTTCATGACATCCACCACTGCTGGCGGCTCACCCCCAGCTGCGCGAAGCTACGCGCTGTTCACATCCAGCTGCCCAACACTACAATAGCGAATATTCCAACAATGGAAACCAGCCACAGACTTCACACAGCACAGTCAGTGATTTTCATATAGAGCACTACGTGGCGTTACCAATATAAACTTACAGCCTCTTCAGAGATGTGGGCTGACACGCTACACAAATCACTGTTGGTACAATGGAAAAACAGCAGAAGTTAATTTGACTTTTATTTACTTGATTACTAACTTCAGGACGAGTCCCACTTTTAAATCATCCAGATAATAAAAATGGTATTTCCCAAAATTTCAGAACCACGTCAAGATAATCAACAACTAGTCACCAAGTAAATAATAGTGAAGTTTGCAATTTCGGCTGTTTTCCGTTGTACTGAGTAATGCAAGTTCCTGCCCTGCAATTACTGCATCATGCTGGGAGTTTACAAATAAATGTAATGTTATACAGGTGTCGGCATTACAGAACCATCAGTTTGATGAGTTACGCTTACAAAATACTCATACGAACTATTTACATTGGAATGGAAGAAATTTGCCTTTACAAACATCAGTTTTGTCCGGAAGGAACATGCGAGGCAATACTGATCCTAAAACTTATCACAGAAGACAGGCTGGTGAAAAGCAAACCTGAAGTTATACCCTTCGTAGATTTACGGAAAGATTTTGACAGTTATACATTCTTTGCAGTTCTGAAGGTGGTAGGGATAAAATATACACGGAGCGATACACTGTCTATAATTTGTACTGTAAACAGGGCGTGGTTATAAGCGAAGAAAGACATGAAAGGAAATGAGGACAGTAGTCTATCCTGAAATCTCTACAATGAGAAAGCCGTAATGGGAACCAAGGAGAAATGCAGAAGGCGAATTAAAGTTCATGGAGAAGAAATAAAAGCTTGAAGACTTTCTGATTAACTCTGTCAGAAAGGGCAGATCATATAGACGGAACAGGTTGCGTTTTGAAAAAAACGTTGTAAGACGAGCATCAACAACAGTTAAGCAGCTGGAATGTAGTGGAATTAAATTAGAAAATGGCGAGGAAAATAGTTGAGAAAATGGGACACAAAGTATTTGACGACGTTTGCTGTATGGCCAGCACAATATCTAACCATAGCCGATAGAGATATGATACAAAATGCACACTGGCTCTACCAAGGAAACCATTTCTGAAAAAAATTAATTCGCATGCATGCTGCAGCATGCGTAGCTACAATGTTCCAATTGCCGCGCATAGAAACGGGATTTTCCTGTGCTCATATCACGTGTTCTGTTGTTAATAGAAAGGTAGGGTCAAGTGTTCTGGATATCCCTTTGACTAGGGACCATTTGTAAGCCCAACAGAAGGATCGTCTTAATGTCGCTATCCTACAGTAGGGTATCAAAGTATGGATATTACACACTTGCACTTGCTTAGGCAAATGGGGCACCCGGTTGTCTATGGTGGCATTCAAGGGACATACGGAGGCGCCATTAGTTCATGGACATTTCCTCGGAGAACACGAAGTCTGTTTTTACTATATTTTCGCCATCACCAGCGGACCAAAACCCTAATGATTCCAAGACGGCTATGCACAGCAGATGTTTGAAATTTTTACAGTGTCTTCCTAAGATCCAGATCTCGAGCAACCATGAAAATTTTCTTGATCGTCATCATTTTTCCAAGTTACAGAGGTTCAAAGCTACCCTACTTGTATGTGTAAAAAACGAACATAAAATCCTGTACGAGGTGCAAACGTAGTTTTAGTATTTGTAGCACGAAGAAATATGCTGTGAAGTGTCTCCATTAACTTCAGAAGGATTCTGAATATCCCATGTTGTAATACTAAAGCACGTGCAAAACTTTTGTGAGCGTAAAATCCGACCTGAGGTGTATATTTAGTTCTACGTTATTTCAGTTCCATGCAAGTATACTGTCTACGTTTTACTCACCAATATAATTCTTTTCAAGTGAGTTAGATGCAGGGCGAAGAAGGGAACTAGCGGAAAAATGCTCCTATCGGAGCACAAAAACTGCAGATTTGTTCCTCTTTAAAAGACTGTGACTGGAAAGTGGGCTACCAGCTGTCGCATTTTACCTTCCTTTTTGTGCCACGGTAGGAGCATTTTCCGCTGGTTTGTAAATATATACGAAGTAAGCGTACCAGAATTCCACCAAAAAGTTTCAAACATGAGAGTGTGGACCAAAACAAGGACTAAATGTCTAATGAAGGCCGACTGTTAAATTGCACAAATACCTTTAGACCTGTGAGCGTTTTTTCATCTTTGCTACTGTGCAACATGTTTTCCACTGAACACGGACTCATAGCTGTTAAGATATGTATTTTATGTTGTTGTTGTTGTGGTCTTCAGTCCTGAGACTGGTTTGATGCAGCTCTCCACGCTACTCTATCCTGTGCAAGCCTCTTCATCTCCCAGTACCTACCGCAACCTACATCCTTCTGAATCTGCTTAGTGTATTGATCTCTTGGTCTCCCTCTACGATTTTTACCCTCCACGCTGCCCACCAATGCTAAATATGTGATCCCTTGATGCCTCAAATCATGTCCTACCAACAGATCCCTTCTTCTAGTCAAGTTGTGCCACAAACATCTCTTCTCCCCAATCCTATTCAATACCTCCTCATTAGTTACGTGATCTACCCACCTTATCTTCAGCATTCTTCTGTAGCACCACATTTCGAAAGCTTCTATTCTCTTCTTGTCCAAACTGGTTATCGTCCATGTTTCACTTCCATAAATGGCTACACTCCATACAAATACTTTCAGAAACGACTTCCTGACACTTAAGTCTATACTCGATGTTAACAAATTTCTCTTCTTCAGAAACGCTTTCCTTGCCATTGCCAGTCTACATTTTATATCCTCTCTACTTCGACCATCATCAGTTATTTTACTCCCTAAATAGCAAAACTCCTTTACTACTATAAGTGTCTCATTTCCTAATCTAATCCCCTCAGCATCACCCAATTTAATTTGACTACATTCCATTATACTCGTTTTGCTTTTGTTGATGTTCATCTTATATCCTCCTTTCAAGACACTGTCCATTCCGTTCAACTGCTCTTCCAAGTCCTTTGCTGTCTCTGACAGAATTACAATGTCATCGGCGAACCTCAAAGTTTTTACTTCTTCTCCATGAATTTTAATACCTACTCCGAATTTTTCTTTTGTTTCCTTTACTGCTTGCTCAATATACAGATTGAATAACATCGGGGAGAGGCTACAACCCTGTCTCACTCCTTTCCCAACCACTGCTTCCCTTTCATGCCCCTCGACTCTTATAACTGCCATCTGGTTTCTGTACAAATTGTAAATAGCCTTTCGCTCCCTGTATTTTACCCCTGCCACCTTCAGAATTTGAAAGAGAGTATTCCAGTTAACGTTGTCAAAAGCTTTCTCTAAGTCTACAAATGCTAGAAATGTAGATTTGCCTTTTCTTAATCTTTCTTCTAAGATAAGTCTTAAGGTTAGTATTGCCTCACGTATTCCAATATTTCTACGGAATCCAAACTGATCTTCCGCGAGGTCCGCTTCTACCAGTTTTTCCATTCGTCTGTAAAGAATTCGCGTTAGTATTTTGCAGCTGTGACTTATTAAACTGATAGTTCGGTAATTTTCACATCTGTCAACACCTGCTTTCTTTGGGATTGGAATTATTATATTCTTCTTGAAGTCTGTGGGTATTTCGCCTGTCTCATACATCTTCCTCACCAGATGGTAGAGTTTTGTCATGACTGGATCTCCCAAGGCCATCAGTAGTTCTAATGGAATGTTGTCTACTCCCGGGGCCTTGTTTCGACTCACGTCTTTCAGTGCTCTGTCAAACTCTTCACGCAGTATCTTATCTCCCATTTCATCTTCATCTACATCCTCTTCCATTTCCATAATATTGTCCTCAAGTACATCGCCCTTGTATAAACCCTCTATATACTCCTTCCACCTTTCTGCCTTCCCTTCTTTGCTTAGAACTGGGTTGCCATCTGAGCTCTTGATATTCATACAAGTGGTTCTCTTCTCTCCAAATGTCTCTTTAATTTTCCTGTAGGCAGTATCTATCTTACCCCTAGTGAGACGAGCCTCTACATCCTTTCATTTGTCCTCTAGCCATCCCTGCTTAGCCATTTTGCACTTCCTGTCGATATCATTTTTGAGACGTTTGTATTCCTTTTTGCCTGCTTCACTTACTGCATTTTTATATTTTCTCCTTTCATCAATTAAATTCAATATTCCTTCTGTTACCCAAGGATTTCTATTAGCCCTCGTCTTTTTACCTACTTGACCTTCTGCTGCCTTCACTACTTCATCCCTCAGAGCTACCCATTCTTCTTCTACTGTATTTCTTTCCCCCATTTCTGTCAATTGTCCCCTTATGCTCTCCCTGTAACTCTCTACAACCTCTGGTTCTTTCAGTTTATCCAGGTCTCATCTCCTTAAATTCCCACCTTTTTGCAGTTTCTTCAGTTTCAATCTGCAGTTCATAACCAATAGATTGTGGTCAGAATCCACATCTGCCCCTGGAAATGTCTTACAATTTAAAACCTGGTTCCTAAATCTCTGTCTTACCATTACATAATCTATCTGATACCTTTTAGTATCAGTATGTATTTTATAGCCCATGTGAACTGGACATTTTTGCCTTGGTTTGGTTCATACTACATCTCAAAATATTAAATGAAAAGAATTTTCAGTAGAAGAGATGTGTTTCGCACTATCTAAGATCAACAACTGGTAGTCGTGGTATTTTGGAGGTCATGTTTACTAGACGTTTCTCCCCTTTATTGATTAGCGGCAAACCGAGAAAGCTGAGTTCCGCGTGTAGTATGTTCTGTCTGTCTGATCGACTGATAGGGTTTATGGGACTAAACGCCGAGGTCACCAGTCCCGCGATTCAAAAGTTACATGCGTAAGATAGAGGCTTCCACTGAAAGTGGGCGGAGTCAGTTAAACTACAAAGCGAGGAAGGTTCTAGAGGACATGAAAGAGTAGGCCAAACCTAAAAACTGGGAAAACAGAGGGATAAAAGAGCTATCTAATGGTCAGTCTGTCACCGCAATTTCAAAGTGTGTATACAACTGTAAACTTCACGTTAGTATGATGTGAGACGGGGAAAGAATTTCCTCAGTCTTGAGTGGTTCGCCTGAGGATAGCTGCCGAGTGCCAGTTGAAATTTCGTGCAGTGTGGTAAATGACGAACACGCGACCGGATAGCCGAGAGCGTTAAGGCGTCCGTTTCCGGGTCATGGGGAGCTTAGCCAGCGCTGGATCGAACTCGCTCCACGGATTAGCGACAAGCCTGATGAGGTGGCCAGCCCGGCTGTGCGTTTTAGGTGGTTTGCCACATCCCACGAAGTAAGTACCAGTCTGGTACCCACACCGCCATCTCAAATATAGACTATGCGTAACACGTAGAAAACGTCATCACACTCCACCATGAGCAGTGTTACAGGGTTATTACAAATGATTGAAGCGATTTCACAGCTCTACAATAACTTTATTATTTGAGATATTTTCACAATGCTTTGCGCACACATACAAAAACTCAAAAAGTTTTTTTAGGCATTCACAAATGTTCGACATGTGCCCCTTTAGTGATTCGGCAGACATCAAGCCGATAAGTTCCTCCCACACTCGGCGCAACATGTCCCCATCAATGAGTTCGAAAGCATCGTTGATGCGAGCTCGCAGTTCTGGCACGTTTCTTGGTAGAGGAGGTTTAAACACTGAATCTTTCACATAACCCCACAGAAAGAAATCGCATGGGGTTAAGTCGGGAGAGCGTGGAGGCCATGACATGAATTGCTGATCGTGATCTCCACCACGACCGATCCATCGGTTTTCCAATCTTCTGTTTAAGAAATGCCGAACATCATGATGGAAGTGCGGTGGAGCACCATCCTATTGAAAGATGAAGTCGGCGCTGTCGGTCTCCAGTTGTGGCAGGAGCCAATTTTCCGTGGGGCTACGCGTGAAACTTGCCTGCACGCCTTCAACCGTTTCTTCGCTCACAGCAGGCCGACCCGTTGATTTCCCCTTACAGAGGCATCCAGCAGCTTTGAACTGCGCATACCATCGCCGAATGGAGTTAGCAGTTGGTGGATCTTTGTTGATCTTCGTCCTGAAGTGTCGTTGCACTGTTATGACTGACTGATGTGAGTGCATTTCAAGCACGACATACGCTTTCTCGGCTCCTGTCGCCAGTTTGTCTCACTGCGCTCTCGAGCGCTCTGGCGGCAGAAACCTGAAGTGCGGCTTCAGCCGAACAAAACTTTATGAGTTTTTCTACGTATCTGTAGTGTGTCGTGACCATATGTCAATGAATGGAGCTACAGTGAATTTATGAAATCGCTTCAATCATTTGTAATAGCCCTGTATAATGACTGTGTATTAAAGCGTTGTAACCTGTGGCAACAGTAACAAGATAAAATTACAGACAAACAATTTAATGGGAACCTGTGGCAACTATTAATCCTTGGAATACCTGACGTAGGAGCTGGAGGAAAAGCTAATAATCTCGCAAGAAATTTACTTACAGTGGTGGAATGCCTAGTGATTGTCGTGATATTAATGGAAGTAACTCGTATTACTGAACGAAAAACGTCACATCTGAGGATGAAACTGAATGCAAACTGTTCATTACTGTATAAATGCCAGTCTTCAGAGTGAAGCTTGAAATAATCGGACTGCGAAAAATGTTACTTTAATGTCGCTATACCTCATCTAGCAGCTGAAGCACAATCTCACCGTAGTACTGGAGGTGGTGATTCAATTGGCTATATAACAGATCATTGGTGGAACCAACCACCTTCGCCATTGTAAGTCCACAGTAGCTCGAAATATTTGGAAACCCTCAGTGCATCGGCTCCGTAGGCTTTGCGGTAGCTCTGGATCTTGATCTCACAACTCTACTCTACCATCTCCGATTCCCAGTCGAATTTGAAGTAAGAGTGGAGCTTGTGGTTAGTGTTTAACGTCCCGTCGACAACGAGGTCATTAGAGACGGAGCGCAAGCTCGGGTTAGGGAAGAATTGGGAAGGAAATCGGCCGTGCCCTTTCAAAGGAACCATCCCGACATTTGCCTGAAACGGTTTAGGGAAATCACGGAAAACCTAAATCAGGATGGCCGGAGACGGGATTGAACCGTCGTCCTCCCGAATGCGAGTCCAGTGTGCTAACCACTGCGCCACCTCGCTCGGTGAAGTAAGAGTAAACCTCACACTACTGCATTTTCTATTTCACAGTATGTGACGGGCTCTGTTAATTTTCTGAGCGCCAACCGGCCAAACTGCTCGTCACAGAAAATTTGTCTCCTTTCTTGATTCCTGACTGGTTAGTCAATGGCTTGTATCCTACCGTACTCTACCAAAAAAATGTCGCATGTCTGTCTGTCTCTCTCTCTCTCTCTCTCTCTCTCTCTCTCTCTCTCTCTCTCTCTCTCCCCAATAAGGTGCTCTGCCTCATCACCATCTACTGTCTATTTCTAACTAAGTCCATGTTAGCCAGTGTGGCAGGTTTAAAACAGCCATTTTTTCTGGAAAAGATTTCAGCAGTCTTCCACAATTTCAAAGGCCCAGGAGTGAGTGACCGCTATCCATCACTGAGGTGTATATCTATGATTTTCTGTGCTGTTGTGTGGAAACTGGCACCTTTCGCCACCTCACGTACAAAGGGGCGTTCCAGCTGAAGAAGTCAAGTTCTCATTCCATTTTCTGGTCGTAAAATGTTTTTTCCACTTGTTTCTCTACGGGTAGTCCTATCGGTCGTTTTTGTACAATTACCTGACTTCCTGCAGCGATTGCGCATGGAAACAGCCTCTATCCGGTGACCAGTGACCCCTACGATCGTCTCTGGCGGACTTTCCAAGAATGAATGTCAAATCAGACCCCTCTCAGCCCTGTGATTTCCAAACTGTCATTTTATTGGGCTGCCAGTTTCGGCTATTTACTACGCCAGCTTCAGGCCCCCTGACCTACGTGTAGGAAGATTACAACCTCGATTCCGGTCGAAATAGGGAGCAGCATACAAAGGGTGACATACCTAGATTTCTGCTTTCCAAGAATGTGTTTCCTCGTGTGTGACACGTCGTCGGCTGGTGCGCGTCCCTGTTAATCGCCCCGTGGGGCTTTCAGCATCATCCACTGCTACATTACATGCAAATATGCAGCGCTTTTCTCTAAAAACAGTTTGAGGCTACTCCGACATCGCATATAAAGCAGCGAAAATTACTCATAACCGAAGCATGCGATACCAGCGTCTGCTTTTAGCCATGACGTCATGAATATGTCGAACTAAAAAAAAAAAAGAAGAAGAAGAAGAAAAGAAAAGAAACCATGTCTTCTTTTCTGAAACCACCTGAAGATGACACAGAAGCTGTGCTATGTTCATGCCTTGTTTATTTCTTTCTACACCTAAACTTACTACTTATTTGCAAATTCTGCAGCCAAGATTTTTGTTTGAGACGATCAACCAGTCATTTTTCTTGTTCCAGAGTCCAGCATTCTGGACGAACATTTAATTTTCTATCATGCACACGTTCGTTCACTGCATTTTCTCACGTAGGTTCAGCACTCAGGTTTACAGTTTCACTTCCGTCATCCACTGACGTCGAACTTGCTGGCTTTTCACTCGCACACGAATTATTGATAGTTTTTGTTTTTTTAGATTTAGCAGAGCAAGTAAAATAGTTTGTTAGTTTTCTGCTCATCTCTCACTTCCAACTTACAAGTTGCAACGAAAGACAGGACACACTGTACAACTTCGCACAACCGACAAGAACGGAACAGCAAACGCTAACGCATAAAGAACAACTAAACAAAGATGGCAATGAATTGCGAAGGATCATGGTAGCGGGACCGTAGAGACGTATATCGGTAGTTCGGCGTTTGAGCGTACGCATATCCGTTTAGCACTACCATAGACCACTACTAGAAGGGCGAGGACACTACATGCTTGTCGAACTGGCTGCCAGCAATTCAATTGTCTAGAACAGTTGCCGCAGCTTCGAAATGCTTCAAACAGTCAATGACACCTCTTTTCCCACCAAAAAAACTGCACGGATATCGTTCGTATTGCAATTACCAACACGAAAAAATGAAATAAAAAGTTTACGTCCGTGAAATAGATCTTTGTCACTCTTCCAAGTTCTCAACATCGTAAAAAAATTACTTTGTCGACGAGAAAGTTTAGGGGTACGCATCCCCCAGCGTTCCCCCAGAAAAGCAGCACTGCGAAATACGTATGGGAAGTAAGAGAACAGTGATCTACTAACAATCACTAGCGATGTCGTATATCGATTTTTCGGAAGTAAATCGAGTATTCCGACCGATTGGGAGTTTCATTACCGATTTGCTTACGTGCCGAGGTTTCCAAAAACTGCATTTGACACGCTAACACAACCGTTACCAATATACAGCAGTACCGACCCATACAGACACGGAGAAAGACGCAAAGGAAAGGAAGAAGAGGTAAACAACGACCGGATGCAAGGCCGAGACTTGCTGTAAGAGTATGCTATTTTTTCCAACGAACGTAACGACCACAAAGATAAATTTTCTGGTAGGTGTCTCATCGGCTGCAGCCGTAATAGGTGTGTCCGTGAGACGAGTGTGCTCAGGGTTTGCGGAGCTTGCTCCTCTGTTACGCGTTTCATACGGCGAAACAATGGGACACAGAAATTGGTGTACTGCTGGCAGACAGGAGAATCGTTCGTTTCGTAGCGAGCAACATATAGGCCACCCAACGATCGGTGGGACCACTGGGGTTCGAGCCTAGGACAGGCCAGCGCTGATAGATTATTGCCAGCACCGCATGGACGGCAGAAGCAGTCACCTTGGCCTTTGAGGGTGATTCATTGCCTGAAAAAGTCAAGGTGATGGTTTGCCGCTGCGACGTTAAACCATGCGTCCCGCCCCCTATGCGGTGCTTTAAGTGCTGGAAATTTGGGCGCATGTTTTCCCGCTGAACTTCCGGCGCCACACGTCGAGACTGCGGACGTCCACTGCATCCAGAGACTCCATGTGCGTCTCCTCCAAATTGTATCAGTTGCAGAGAGCAGCACTCTCCCTGCTCGCCAGACTGCACAGTAGTCTAAGAGGAGTGGAAAATCATCGAGTACAAGACCATGGACCAGTTGACTTACCAAGAGGCTACACGTAAATTTGAATGATTACACGCCGTTCGGTTGACGTCCAGATACGCTGCACCTACGTTACCATCACCGTCAGAAGTACCTATCGTACGACACACTATGTCACGAGCAGTGGGCCCTCCAGGCCTCCAGAATACATCCTTGGAGGTAGGCGGAAAATGTCCTTCAGTTGCTCCCAAAGTTCCTACTTCTGGAGCAAGGCCCCCCAAATGCAGGGGACATTAGTCCCCTCCCCCCCCCCCCCCCAAGCCGGAGAAACAACAGCCTCCCCCGGCTCCTCTCGTGTGGAACGGGTCCCTTGGTTCCCTCTCTCTCACGGTCTCCACTAACGCCACCGCAGACACTCGCCAAAGACTAAAGGAGCCAAAAGCTGCTGGACGAAGACCTTCACTGTCTTCCTCCATGCCTGAAGCTACTTCAGAGAAGTCCTCCGAGCAAGCCCCTAAAGAGAAGCGAGAGGGAAAGTAAACAAAGAAAGCTAAGAAAAAGGACCCTCTGGTGGCCCCAACACCACCACTATCTATAAATTCTGCACCTGTGGATGGGGGTTGAGATCTCAGCGTCCCCCGAGGAACTGGATCTCACTGATACCTCATCCACAATAGGAATGGATACAAATACTCTATCAGTGGTATCAGTTATCTTCCGTCCTAAAGAACTTTGGAGGGGAACCCAGCAGAAACGTCCTGCTGATTGCAGCCCATTATGTCGATTAGAGCGGCAGATCTGGGAAAAGTCTACTGGGGGGACAGGAAGAACTTATGGTAGAACATCAAGCTTTGAAGCGCTTTGGCCTTACTTGGTGAGTTTCCTATTTTCTTTGCAGCAGAGGACGTGTAGTGCATACGGCACGAGTAGCTTCACGTGATATAAGCTGTAAGGCAACAGTTTTTTTTTCTCCTCGCTGGAGGGGACTAGCGAGTTTCGATCGTAATCTGCGTGTTTATTTTTCCGTAAGAGATGCAGATATCTTCTTAGCACGCAAAAGAAATTATTACGAAGTCGACCACATTTACCTCGTTCCGGTCCAGTTCAACTCATACATCAGCCGGCAGCTTTCATTTAAACTCTTAAGATACTCGTTTGAGAAACGAACGTAAACTGTCTTGCGTGTACGGTAGTAATTAGCACGTTCGCTACTCCGGTTGTGACGATAACTTAATAAGCACTTCTGGCAACTTATTCGAAAAGTGATAAATACTGTGAGACACTCGCAGCGAATCTAAAATTACGACTCATCCAATCCGTTCGTTCACATGCTGAAACAAATGTTGACTTAATGAAACTTACTCCAAGCTTCCGTGGCTCATGTGGCATTTATATATATATATATATATATATATATATATATATATATATATATATATATATATATATATATATATATATATATATATATATTGCCGGTGTCCCTACGATGTAAAATTATTAACCAAAATGACGACTCTGTTATAATTAAGCAAACACCTCATAACGCGGTTTTCCGAGTTTGTGCCAGTTTTACGGAGTAAAGCTCGTACGTAAATTGAATGTGTCGACATTTTTACGGAGCCCAGGACACACTAGGTAGTGGACCTATTAACAGGGTGTTCCAGAAGTAGCATACAGCCGCCTGTCGGTCACCGCCTGCAACGTACTTCAGGGAAAGATCATTTCCTGCACTAAGAGCCCTGTCCACGCTCCACTACGTTCACAGACGGCTGTGGTGCGTGGCGTGGGTCTCTTCCAGACTTCACTACTATAGTTGATCTCTGGCAAACAGTGTTGTGTTTACAGAGACCACCAAAGGGAAGCCTTTACCGATTTACAACGGTCATCAGTATGTAGTGGATTAGACGACCACCAAAGAAGACATAACTTACTGGCGTTGCGTAAACGTTATAAAAAATAAATGCGAACGAAAACTATCCACTGAAAGTAGCGCAGCTGTAGGAGAAGGTAGCCACCCTCGTATTCCAGATGAAGCAGCAAATGAACGGCGAAAACGTTTTGTAATTGCAAAAAAGCGTGCAAAAAGTACAGATACTACAATGTCATCAGTTTACGGTGAAGTACGGCTTCAGTCGAGTCTACGACTTAGTAAAGTCGTTAGCATCACACAGAGTTGCGGAACAGTAGCTGTAGCTCATTAGGAGAAAATATGAGGGACCTACGCAAGATCTGACAGATTCTGGAGGAATAGTCTTCCAAGAAAATAATTTACTTTAAAAATGGACTAAAAGCAGTCTCGACCGCAATAAAACATTTATTTACAACGGTTAGCGGTTTCGATCAGAAAGTGACATCTTCAGACCATTTATACGATGGTACGCGGTGGCGGTGAACGAGGCAGGTGTTACGACTCCACGAACGTCAATTGATGCAGTTTCCCTCTTGACTTTTTTGTAAGGTTATTTTAGGGGTAGAGTGTTCAGTACACCGATTCTTGATGCACAAACTCTTACGGCACGAATACGAGATGCTAACCGGTCTGGTAGCGGCATGTATGTTGACGAAGACGGGGAGAGAAACTTCGTATCTCCTTTATGTTCTCCGTGCAAATCGTGTTAGCATTTTCCAGCCCTCATTTATTAAACTGGACGTTCAGTATTGTTCACATCTGTCAGCTTCTGCCTTCTTTGGAATTGAAATTACTCGTAGCGCGTTCTTCTTGAAGCCTAGGCATGTGTTGCCCATATAATACATCTTTCGTGTAAAGTGGAATAATTCTGTCATAGCTGGGTGTCCCGAGGATGTCAATAATCTGATGAAATGTCTTCTGTTCCAGGGTACTTGTTTCGATTCATTTCTTTACGTGCTTGTCACGGAACAGTGCATGGCAGACAAACTCGTAGGATCGACTAGATACTGAAATCCCTGACCTCTAGTTCCACGGTCAGACTCTCAACCACCTCTTACTCCCCGGTCTGGCATCTCACTGAATGGAGTAGAATCGTCTTCAGTGATGATCCTCGCTTCGAATTGCGCCCAGACGACCAGCGAAGACGTGTCTGGACATACGTCGACAGTGGTGGGATACCAACCTGACAGTCGCTCGAACTACGACCTGACAACCAGGGGTGATTGTCTGGTGTGAAATTTCTTCTCGTAACAGGACCCATTTGATTTTCAGCCGCTGCACCTGTGTACCATAGCGGGACGTCGACGGTATTCTATGAGCCCTTTTCTTGCCTTCATGGAAAGCCATCAGAGCTTCAGCAAGATAATGCCCGCCCGCACATGGCTAGAGTCTCTACTGCGTGACTTCGTGCTTCTCATACTCTGCCTTGGCCAGAAAGGTCACCAGATATCTCCCCAATTTAGAACGTCTGGAGCATTATAGTCAGGGCCCTCCAAGCAGCTCAGGATTTTGACGTCCTGACGACCAATTGGACAGCATTTGGCACGATACCCTCAGGAGGTCATCGAACAAATTGATCAATTAATGCCAAGACGAATAACTTCTTGGTTAATGTCCTGGCGACCAATTGGACAGCATTTGGCACGATACCCTCAGGAGGTCATCGAACAACTCGATCAATTAATGCCAAGACGAATAACTTCTTGGTTAATGTCCTGACGACCAATTGGACAGCATTTGGCACGATACCCTCAGGAGGTCATCGAACAACTTCATCAATTAATGCAAGACGAATAACTTCTTGGTTAATGTCCTGGCGACCAATTGGACAGCATTTGGCACGATACCCTCAGGAGGTCATCGAACAAATTGATCAATTAATGCCAAGACGAATAACTTCTTGGTTAATGTCCTGACGACCAATTGGACAGCATTTGGCACGATACCCTCAGGAGGTCATCGAACAAATTGATCAATTAATGCCAAGACGAATAACTTCTTGGTTAATGTCCTGACGACCAATTGGACAGCATTTGGCACGATACCCTCAGGAGGTCATCGAACAAATTGATCAATTAATGCCAAGACGAATAACTTCTTGGTTAATGTCCTGACGACCAATTGGACAGCATTTGGCACGATACCCTCAGGAGGTCATCGAACAAATTGATCAATTAATGCCAAGACGAATAACTTCTTGGTTAATGTCCTGGCGACCAATTGGACAGCATTTGGCACGATACCCTCAGGAGGTCATCGAACAACTCGATCAATTAATGCCAAGACGAATAACTTCTTGGTTAATGTCCTGGCGACCAATTGGACAGCATTTGGCACGATACCCTCAGGAGGTCAACGAACAACTTGATCAGTTAATGCCAAGACGAATAACTTCTTGGTTAACGTCCTGGCGACCAATTGGACAGCATTTGGCACGATACCCTCAGGTCATCGAACAACTCGATCAATGAATGCCAAGAAAAATAAATTCTTGGTTAAGTGGCACAAGTATACCAATGCGTTATTGACTAGCCCAATTTGTGAAGCTGTCTTGAATAAATAATCCATGCTAGGCACTTGTGCTCTTTAAGTTCCAGGAGCCACGTCATCTCCAGTGAGCTGCTGGATCCAGCAGCGGTAAGCAGTCGGCACTGCCGATGCGCGAGGCCGCTTCCAGCTTTCTCCAGCCAGCGGCGGGGCGTCCAATTAGCGGAGAGGTTCCAGTTCCGCGCTCATGTAGCGGGACATCTGCGATCAGCGGGCGACAGTGACGAGCAGGGACGGGACGAGACAACGCCAGGCGGCTTTGTCCTGCGCCCGCTTCCAGTCTGCGGAGGCCTCCATTAGCGTCAGGGGCGGGCGATCCACCCGATCCGAGTCTCCACTTCCGATCTTCAGATACATTTACTGTTAAACATCTCCCACCAGGACTTGTGCCCTTGCATACTTTGCCGCCATTCACAAACACATGCAATATATCCACTGTGATATATTCGGATTGTGAGAAATTTACTTCTTAAAAATACAGAACACTTCCTTCCTCTTGTTACTCCACTGGTTTCTGCCCCCGTGTTCCTACACGTCAACGAGCATAATGGCTGCTACATTTGTCACCGGTAGCTTCTTTATAGAAGAATAGAAAAAGTGGTAGAAGCCGACCTCGGGGAAGATGTTTGGATTCCATAAAAAATTTTGGAACACGCGAGGCAATACTGACCCCATGACTTATCTTAGAAGATAAGTTAAGGAAAGACCATCTATAGACTTACAGAAAGCTTTCGATAATGTGGACTGGAAAACTCTTTCAAATTCTGAAGGTGGTAGTTGTAAAACACAGGGAGCAAAAGGCTATTTTCAATTTGTACGGCAGCCAGATGGCAGTTATAAGAATACAGGGGCACGAACGGGAAGCAGTGGCTCAGAACGGAGTGGCACAGGGTTTTAGCCTGTCCGCGATGTTATTCAATTGCTATATATATATTGCTATATATCAATGTTATTCAATTGCTATACGAGATGAACATCAAGAAAAGCAAAACGAGGATAATGGAATGTAGTCTAAGTCTGGTGATGCTGAGGGAATTATATTAGGAAATGACACTTATAGTAGTAAAGGAGTTTCGCTATTTGGGGAGCAAATTAACTGATGATGGTCGAAGTAGAGAGGATATAAAATGTAGACTTGCCATAGCCAGCCTACATTTTATCTCCTCTCTACTTCGACCATCATCAATTATTTTTCTCCCCAAACAGCTACGCATCTACTACTTTGTCTAACCTAATTCCCTCAACTCCTCCTGATTTCATTCGACTACATTTCATTATACTCGTTTTGCTTTTGTTGATATTTATCTCACATCCTCCTTTCAAGACACTGTCCATTCCGTTCAACTGCTCTTCCAGGTCCTTTGCTGTTTCTGACAGAATTACAATGTCATCGGCGAACCTCTAAGTTTTTATTTGTGCTCTGTGGATTTTAATTTCTACTCTAAATTTCTCTTTTGTTTCCTTTACTGCTTGCTCAGTGTTGTTGTTGTTGTTGTTGTTGTTGTTGTGGTCTTCAGTCCTGAGACTGGTTTGATGCAGCTCTCCATGCTATTCTATCCTGTGGAAGCTTGTTCATCTCCCAGTAACTACTGCAGCCTACATCCTTCTGAATCTGCTTAGTGTATTCATCTCTTGGTCTCCCTCCACGCTGCCCTCCAATACTAAATTGGTGATCCCTTGATGCCTCAGAACATGTCCTACCAACCGATCCCTTTTTCTGGTCAAGTTGTGCCACAACCTTCTCTTCTCCCCAATCCTACTCAATACTTCCTCATTAGTTATGTGATCTACCCATCTAATCTTCAGCATTCTTCTATAGCACCACATTTCGAAAGCTTCTATTCTCTTCTTGTCCAAACTATTTATCGTCCATGTTTTACTTCCATACATGGCTACACTCGATACAAATACTTTCAGAAACGACTTCCTGACACTTTAATCTATACTCGATGTTAACAAATTTCTCTTCTTCAGAAACGCTTTCCATGCCATTTCTGAAGAGAAATTTGCTATGGAGTGTAGATTTAAGTGTCTGGAAGTCTTTTCTGAAAGTATTTGGATGGATTGTGGCCACGTATGGAAGTGAAACATGGATGATGAATAGTTTACACAAAAAGAGAATAGAAAATTTCGAAAGGTGGTGCTGCAGGAGAATTCTGAAGATTAGATGGGCAGAGTAAGTAATGAGGAGGTACTGGATAGAGTTGGGGAGAAAAGGAATTTGTGGCAACTTGACTAGAAGAAGGGATCGGATGGTAGGGCACGTTCTGAGGCATCAAGGGATCACGAATTTAGTATTGGAGGGCAGTGCGGAGTGTAAAAATCTTAGAGGGAGACCAAGAGATGAGTACACTAAGCAGAGTCAGAAGGATGTCGGTTGCAAAGGTTATTCGGAGATGATGAGGGTCGCACAGGATAGAGTAGCATTGAGAGCTGCATCAAACATGTCTCTGGACTGAAGACCACCATAACCGCCGCCGCCACCACCACCACCACCACCACCACCACCACCACCACCACCACCACCACCACACCACCACCACCACCATAAAAAAACAACAGGTTAAAACAACACTTAAGTATTACAGAGATGCTTCGGAAACTCAAATGCAAATCCCTGGATGGAAGGCGACGTTCTTTTGGCGGAACGATATAGAGAAAATTTAGACAACCGGCATATGACTGCCGAACGATTCTACTAAAGCCAACATACATTGCTGGTAAGGACCAACAACATATTATACTAGGCATTAGGGCTTATAAGGAGGCATATGGACAGTAGTTTTTCCCTTGCTCTATTTGCGAGTGGAACAAGAAAGGAAATGACTTGTAGAGGTACAAGTTAACGCCATGCGCGTTACGGTGGCTTGCGAAAAATCTATGTAGATGTAAATACACCCGGAGCGTTTCTGCAAGAAAAGGCCATGCTGGCAATTTGGTCACACTTTACGGCACCTGCTGATATGGCAGTTACTCCATACAATTGCGCCTCTGCCTCGGATACACGCAGCGATACATGGAATGGCACACAGAGTCACGTAAGCCTGCGTCGTAAAGGGGAAGAATAGTGTTCGGGAACAGAGTTCGATAGAGGGATTACTCTGAACACTATTGGTTTATAATATTTGTTGTGCTTGATAAATCGAAACCGCAGACATTGTTGGGTATTCTAAGTTGTATGGCTTGCAAGAACAAATGAACGGCTTCAGAGAGTGACTGGTAGCTTGTTGCAAAAATACATACGCGTGATTTCCGTCTCCATCATGGTCCAAACTGCGCAAGAGACGAATTCCACCGAAAGAAGAAAGAGAATATCGCGAGGTTAGATCAGATAAGTCACTAAATTTCGAATCATAGATATCAGTATCGCAACTATTAAACGCAGTCCTCCTCCAACAAGCCATCAAATACAGCAGGGCACATCCGCAAGTATGTCACTAAAACCATTAAAAATGCATTTTTTAAAACAAAGTTAGCAGTTAATTGTGAAGAAATGATGTGTCGTACAGATTTTTTGATCTCAGGATAGAATTGAGCACACTAAAAACAACAAAGATAAACACGGAAAATTCGGAAAGTTCTCTCATTGTGGGCCTGTGTTGTTGTAATGTACTTCGTATTTGGAGAAAAATGATCTTGCAATCATTATAATCCTCATTAGCGCGTCTAGGCAGCTCTATACTAGAGAATCTGAAACGCAGCGTAATAAAACCTCTTCGTAATTACAACAGTAAATGAGGTGTGAAGAATCGCAGTCGTTTAAAACTTTATTTCAATGAAGTGAGTCAGAGGTTACGAAGTGCAATTTTAGTAGCAATTTCCACCAACCATCGGGCTCTTGAGCAACCTGACGGGGACTCTCCAGAAATGCCACGGTTGCCGGGAGATTCAATTCGCCCGAGGGGGGCGGGCACTCTGAAACTATTACCACTTGGCTACGGCGCCTTACAAGCTATCCACACGCCGTTTGCATCTTATCTCTCTGCGGCGTCCATCACGCCGGCCATCAAGCAGAAAATGTCAGTTTTATAGTCACGATCTGGCATCCCTCGTCAAATGGCGGCAGTAAAAAGTCAAGGGTGTGGGTGGGAGCGTCGCCCCACACTCACACGTCCAACGCTGGCTGCGAAATCCTGCGCCGCTATCCCGTATCCCCTAACTGCGAAACAATGCACAGGCAAGGGCGTATCGCTTTTCGGGGGAGTTACTCTAAGCCGATGTCATTTCCATAGGTATCTGGTCGTTCACGTATATGCATAGCGTGATAAAACTGATGGCCGCAAAGAAATGTTTCACATTTGACGTTCCAAGTTCCGTCAGTTCATTTCCATGAGATCGAGTTTCGGAAATGTGGGCTCTTGCAGCGTAGCGATCAAAACTATACAGAATGCCATTGCCAGAAAATTTACTCTTCAATGTAAAGGCAAGATATTGTTGCTACTTTTAGTCTTTCGAACAAAGCAAAGAGAAAGAAAAATTCGGAGTGGTTGACTGAGTCACCTAAAATGGAAATGTTCTCTTCTACCGCACCCATTCATTTGTGCGCGTGAGATGTTTGTCTTAAGTGCACCTGTTTGCTGTAGGTGATATCGTGTGCTCCCGAACTGCTGCCCTGTGTCAATCCTTACACTATTTTCTAAAAATTTAAGAAGGTAGTGTAGTACAGGGTCGCCACCCACCAGTGTAGTAATCGGATTATAGTTTGTATTTGAAAAGGACCACTTCACCGGGACAGCTATTTATATGATTACTGAGCACACAGGAGAATCTCTGGAATTTGTTACTTACCTTTGATTGTGTCAATTACAATACCCGATTGGAAAAGTTCTGCGGAATACATATTTAGCACATGCCTGGTTTAACATAGGCTCTTCAAGTAATACAAGGACAGGCGCCCTATCATCCGCTTGGGGATAAATTACGAAAGGACTCCCTCAGAGTTAGATCGTTGGTCTACTATTGTAGTTTACGGTAGTGATCTGCCATTTTATTCGAATCAGGAGGCAGAAGTACTCCTGTCTACGCATGGTACAAGTTTTGTTATGAAGTCAAGTAGTGAAGTGTCAACACAAAAAATAGCAAATGATGCTTTATGTGAGTTACCGACTAGATGGGTTTCCTCCATGAATACTCTGTTCAGCTAGGAAGAAATACAAATAAGATGACCATAGCTCACCTAGCTTTTGCAGACTGCATGGCGTTAGTTACAAACTCAGTGGCTACTGCCGAGAACGAATCACAGAACAGAAGCAAGCCTCCCTAATGGAACAAAAAATTCATTTGATAAAACAGATTGAATGACAAGTGTCAGTGACGTAAGTCAAAATTTTAAAATTTATACCGACACAATAGCTAAAACAGATGGTTTTAAGTACATAAGACAATTGATAAAGAATACAAAAGAAAAGACAGCCATAGAAAGTAGAGTACATGAAATGGAAAGGGCAATCCGTGTGAGGAAAAACACTTACCAAAAACATCACAGCTAAGACAATATCGAACACTGATAAAGCCTGAAACACTGTTTCCAGCAGAAACGTAAGCTAACAAGATTGGGGAAAAAAATTGGAAAAGTGGAAAGATAAACTGCTAGGAAAAATACTGTGACCTAAAAGTAACAATAAAGCCGAATAAAATTTAAGAGAAAACCAGGGAACTCTGTTTGAAAATGCAGAAGCTAATTGAGGTAAGGATGAAAGAAAGACTACAGTTGTATGGAGCTATGTATAGAATTTATAGTAGAAGAACAACCAAGCAGGGTTTCAACTTACTCATCTGATAAATCCATACCGACATGGTTAACTGAAATTGACAAAGCTTCGAAAAAAAGCATCGAATTAGAACGGACGCTTTTTACGGAGCTGACATAATACGCAAGATATAGGGACAGAATTAAGTCACGAACTGGAGGGAAGTGACCCAGGAAGAAAAGGCATGACACACTCTAAGAATGGAGGAAGTCCAGGATGAAGAAAGTGAAACAGAGAAACAAAGCCGAAGTTGATTTATCATACGCTGCAGAAGAGCTGTTGTTCTGGTCCTCAGTCTGAAGACTGGTCTGATGCAGCTCTCCATGCTACAGTGTCCTATGCAACTCCATCTCTGAATAATTACTGCAACCTACATCTTTCTGAATCTGCTTACTGCATTAATCTTTCGGTCTCCCTCTACGATTTTTACCCACCACTTTTCTCTCCAAAACTAAACTGGCGATCCCTTAATGTCTCAGAATGTCTCCTAACACCTGATCCCTTCTTCTAGCCAGGGTGCGCAACAAATTTCTTTCATCCCCATTTCTGTTCAGTACATTCTCATTAGTTACGTGATTTACCCATCCAATCTGTAGTATTCCTCTGTAGCACCACATTTCAAAGCTTGTTTTCTGCTTGTATATACTGTCTATGTTTCACTTCCATACATGGCTACACCCACAAAAATAATTACAGAAAACACTTCGTAACACAAATCTGTATTCGATGTTAACAAATTTCTCTCCTTCAGAAAAGCTTCTCTTGCCATTGCCAGTCTACGTCAGATGCTTTGGCCGTCATCAGTTATTTTGTTGCCCAAATAGCAAAACTCATTTACTACTTCTAATGTCTCATACGCTAATCTAGTTCTTCAGCATTACCTGATGTAATTAGACTACAGTTCATTATTCTTGGAGAGCTTTTTTTGACGTTCATCTTATTTCCTCCTTTCAGCACGATGACCATTCCGTTTAACTGCTCAAGTCCTTTGTTGTTTCTGACAAAATTACAATGTCACTGGCGAACATCTAAGTTTTTATATCTCCTCCCTGAACTTTAATCCCTGCTCCTCTTTAGTTTCCTTTACTGTTTGTTTGATATACAAATGGAATAACATCGGGGATATGCTGTAGCTCTGTCTCTTTCCCTTCTCAGTCGCTGCTTCCCTTTCATGCCTCTCGCCTCTTGTTGTAAATAGCTTCTCACTCCCTGTATTTTAGCTCTGCTACCTTCAGAATTTCGAAGACATAGTCCCGGTCACCACTGGCAAAAGCCTTCTATAAGTACGTACAGATGCTATAAACGTAGGTTTACCTTTCCGTAACCTACTATCTAAGATGAGTCGGAGTGTCAGTATTGTCCGACGTATTCCTAAATTTCTCCGGAGTCGAAACTGATGTCCTCCGAGATAATGTTCTACAAATTTTTCCATTTTTTGTAATGCATTCGTGTGCTTTGCAACCATGACTTATTAAACTGATATTTCGGTAATAATCACAGCTTGCAGCACCAGCTTTCTTTGGAGTTGTTCCAGAGGGACTATTCGAATAAATTATTAAATGAATGTACATTGATGAGCCATATAATTATATGCAGCCGCTTAATAACGTGTTGGTACACGTGCGGAACGCGGCACGGATTAGACAAGTAGTTGGTAGGTTTCTGGAAGTACCGGATGGCTATAAGAAGTGCAGGTACTCACGGATGGTCCATTGTAGGCTATAATTCTCGTATGACAGCGAACAGCAACAGGAACCATATCAGTAACTTCCAGTGGGATAGGGTGCCTTCATCTTCCAGGTGCCACACCAAATTCAACCGTGCATTTGAGTTTCATAATAAACTTCTTTAAACCACTTAATGACACCCGGCTTCTCCTCACACCTTTCAGTCAGTGATACTCTCTCAGTGCGGCACTGTAACTACTGCTGTTCACATGAAATAGTCCCACTAACAGCGCACAGTATCTCTTCTCGATAGCCTTACTGCTCACTCACGTTGTTGTTTGTCAGATGACAGTGGATGTCACACAGTCATACGAACAGTGTATGGTGCCAGCGCCAGATTTTCATCTGGTGGCCAAAGCTGGAACAAAATTTTGTCCGGTGTAAATAGGTTCCGCATTAACGCATTAGCACATGTTCCAATTTCAGGTGCCATACAGTAACACTAGACCTCCGTGAATAGTTGCTTTTTATTATAACCACCCAGTATGTGGCATAAAGTGTCCATGCACTGGTCACGCGATCCCGCTACAACCTCTACATGAACTGCAGGTTCCACAGTTCAAACTACCCAGTTCTATTTTTACATCTAACGTCACAAACTGCATTGCGTAAAATTACGCAACGCTGACGAGGCAAAACATTAAGACTTATGCCCACCGAGAGACAATGCCGGCGTTGTGGTGGTGTGTGTACGTGGCGCGGAAAATAAAGTATGTAAACGGAGGAGAGAGGAGCAGGGTATGAAGCAACAGATAATGGTCGCAAATGGTGTTATCCACTGCCACAAGCGATATTTTACAGTTACATGTGTCGTTTCTGTTCTTTCGGACATTGATGGGCGTTCGAGTATGAACAGTGCGG
The DNA here is from genome assembly GCF_023864275.1 of Schistocerca cancellata. Taxonomy (NCBI): domain Eukaryota; kingdom Metazoa; phylum Arthropoda; class Insecta; order Orthoptera; family Acrididae; genus Schistocerca; species Schistocerca cancellata. The sequence continues at coordinate 90,019,629 of NC_064637.1, read as the reverse complement.
ATGCATACCATCATTCGCCCCCCCCCCCCTTTTAGGAATACATACTGTGAGGCTGTGAGCAAAGGGGGAAAATGAATGGGGCCAGAACACCAGTGGTGGCAGGGAAGTTGAATCGGACGGGAAACGTGTCTAGACGGCCGAGGCGCTCAAGGGCACCGTTCGCAGAGAATCTGGGTTCGAGTCCCGGTTCGGTCACTAATTTTTAAGTGGAGCTGTTGAATAATTTCAGGGTCCGATGTAGCTAAGTCATGGAAATTTCGTTTTATATACAAGCGTTTTAGACAGATTGTTATGATCCAATATCTGGGAACGTCTCGGATACGGCGAAGCTCGTTGGTCTTCGCATGCTGCTGTCATGAGTGTCTGTAGAATGTGGTTGAAGGATGGCGCTCTGATTTCCAGCCCTTATAATAAGAGGGCCGTTCAATAAGAAACGCAGCACACTTTTCTCCTGACCAATTTCGGTTGAAAAAATACGGAATTTGTTGAGGCACATCGTGGAACATTCGTGATTCAGCCCCTCAAGTTTCATGAAGTTCTGTTAAGTGGTGCCGCTATGCACAGCCTTCGGAAAGGTAACCGTAATGTAGGCGCATTGCAGGCCGACGACAGTCACGCAGTTTCTTTTGCGGAAAACCAGAGCATCACAAATATTCACGGGCATTTCCACAATCTCTAAGGGGGCCTGGCAGCGAACAAAAGCAGGGTGAGTCGCTGGGCGAGGCGTGTGTTACCATCTCGACAAGGTCGCACAAAACGGCAATACGTAGAGTGGCGTCACTCCTCTCTCCTCCGAAGAGAAAGTTCAAAGCCGCACCCTCAGCTAGTAAAGTCGTGGCAACAGTCTTTGGGGACGCTGCAAGGCTTATTCCGTTTGATGTCCTTCACTCATGATGTAACCATCAACTTTGAAGTGTTTTGTGCTACACTTAAATAATTGAAGAAGCGACTTCAGCGTGTTCGCCGCCACAAAAATGCAAACGAACTTCTCGTTTTCCATGACAGAACCTCACACAAGTCTGCTCACTCGAGCTCAGCTCACAAAACTTCACTGGACTGTCCTTCCTCGAGCATCCTACTGGCCGGATGTCCATCTGTTTACGCCAATGAAGGATGCACTCCGCGGGAAGCAGTACGTCGGTGACTGGGAGGTTAATGATGCATCAGGACGTTGGCTCCGACGTCGATCAGTAGAGTGGCACCATTTGAACATGCTGGCCCTCCCATCAAGGTGCCGCAAGGCTTTCGCAATGAACGGAGGTTATGTTGAAAAATAGGCTTGCGTATCCAAAAAAGCGAGGAACAGTGTGTGTTTGAATCCCGAATAAAACCAACCTGTTGTCAGAGAACAATGTGTGGCATTACTTACTGAACGGCCCTCGTGGAGGTTGAAGACTTACCCACTCCGTAACACAGGCTAAGCGGTGGTGTGTAACAGATGCGTCGACTGAATACACAACTGATACTGGTGCAAGCGTTTTATAATACACCGTTCAGCACACATTGTTCACGATGGGGCTACACTGAAGAAGATCCCAATGTGTTTCCACATTGCCCCAAAGAAACGGTTTTGATGATGTGGGCACGGGATCACTGAGATCAATGGAAACGTGTCGCCTCTTCGGATGAATCGCATTTCTTGTTTAGGGATTCGCCACCATCCAGGGGTGCGTCTGCGAAAGGACCTACACTCCTGGAAATGGAAAAAAGAACACATTGACACCGGTGTGTCAGACCCACCATACTTGCTCCGGACACTGCGAGAGGGCTGTACAAGCAATGATCACACGCACGGCACAGCGGACACACCAGGAACCGCGGTGTTGGCCGTCGAATGGCGCTAGCTGCGCAGCATTTGTGCACCGCCGCCGTCAGTGTCAGCCAGTTTGCCGTGGCAAACGGAGCTCCATCGCAGTCTTTAACACTGGTAGCATGCCACGACAGCGTGGACGTGAACCGTATGTGCAGTTGACGTATAGTGGGCATGCGGGAGGCCGGGTGGACGTACCGCCGAATTGCTCAACACGTGGGGCGTGAGGTCTCCACAGTACATCGATGTTGTCGCCAGTGGTCGGCGGAAGGTGCACGTGCCCGTCGACCTGGGACCGGACCGCAGCGACGCACGGACGCACGCCAAGACCGTAGGATCCTACGCAGTGCCGTAGGGGACCGCACCGCCACTTCCCAGCAAATTAGGGACACTGTTGCTCCTGGGGTATCGGCGAGGACCATTCGCAACCGTCTCCATGAAGCTGGGCTACGGTCCCGCACACCGTTAGGCCGTCTTCCGCTCACGCCCCAACATCGTGCAGCCCGCCTCCAGTGGTGTCGCGACAGGCGTGAATGGAGGGACGAATGGAGACGTGTCGTCTTCAGCGATGAGAGTCGCTTCTGCCTTGGTGCCAATGATGGTCGTATGCGTGTTTGGCGCCGTGCAGGTGAGCGCCACAATCAGGACTGCATACGACCGAGGCACACAGGGCCAACACCCGGCATCATGGTGTGGGGAGGGATCTCCTACACTGGCCGTACACCACTGGTGATCGTCGAGGGGACACTGAATAGTGCACGGTACATCCAAACCGTCATCGAACCCATCGTTCTACCATTCCTAGACCGGCAAGGGAACTTGATGTTCCAACAGGACAATGCACGTCCGCATGTATCCCGTGCCACCCAACGTGCTCTAGAAGGTGTAAGTCAACTACCCTGGCCAGCAAGATCTCCGGATCTGTCCCCCATTGAGCATGTTTGGGACTGGATGAAGCGTCGTCTCACGCGGTCTGCACGTCCAGCACGAACGCTGGTCCAACTGAGGCGCCAGGTGGAAATGGCATGGCAAGCCGTTCCACAGGACTACATCCAGCATCTCTACGATCGTCTCCATGGGAGAATAGCAGCCTGATTGCTGCTAAAGGTGGATATACACTGTACTAGTGCCGACATTGTGCATGCTCTGTTGCCTGTGTCTATGTGCCTGTGGTTCTGTCAGTGTGATCGTGTGATGTATCTGACCCCAGGAATGTGTCAATAAAGTTTCCTCTTCCTGGGACAATGAATTCACGGTGTTCTTATTTCAATTTCCAGGAGTGTATGTGCGAAGCATGCAACTACCATCGTTATATCTTAGCAAAAGATATCTCCGAGAAGCCGAGAAAATTTTGGCCTTATGACCAATCGCTAAGCGAATCTAAGGCCACCACCCAATGACTCGATGACCAGTAGAAGATAAAACAAAGGCCGAAGTCTTAGATTTCGCGTTTAAGAAATCGTTCACGCGTGAGAATCGTACAAACATACCGTCGTGTGACCATAGCACAGACTCCCGTATTGAGGAAATAGTGATAGGCATCCCAGACGTAGAGAAGCTACTGAACTATTTAAAAACGAGTAAGTCGTCACGTCCGGATGGAATTCCATTTCGGTTTTTCACAGCGTACTCTACCGTATTGGCCCCTTACTTTGCTTCCATTAAACACACATCTCTCGCCCAACAAAAAGTCTCAGGGTACTGGGAAAGAGCGCAGGGTAAAAGAACTGACCCGTAGGATTACAGACCAATATCCTTAGAACCGGTTTGCTGCAGAGTTGTTTAACATATTCTGAGTTCGAATGCAAGATTTAGTCCACACATCAGCAATGTTTTACAAACCATCGCTCGTGCGAAACTCAGCTTCCCCTTTTCGCACATGATATCCTACGGGCAACAGATTGATTTCATATTCAGAGATTTCCGAAACACCTTTGACGCGGTCCCCACCGCAGACTTAAGGTACGAGCATATGAAATAGGTACGCAGGTATGTGAGTGTCTGGAGGAATCTATTACTCAAGTGGATTCCAATATGTTTGACTCGATGGCAAGTGTTCATGAAAGGGAAGGGTATCGTCAAGAGCTTCCCAGGGAAGTTTGACAGGACCGCTGTTATTTTCTATATCGACAAATCGTCTGGTGGACAGGGTGGGTAGCAGTCTGCGGTTGCTAGCTGATGATGCTGTGGTGTAAGGTAAGGTGTCGCTGAGTGACTGCAGGAGGATACAAAATTGCCAGTTGGTGTGGTGAATGAAAGCTACCTCTGAATGTAGAACATTTTAAGTTAATGCGAATGGATAGGGAAAACCCGTAATGTTCGGATACAGCATTAGTAGTGTGCGGCTTGGCGAAGTCACGTCGTTTAAATATCTGTGCGTAATGTGGGAAAGCCTATTGAAATGGGACGTGCATGTAACGGTTGAAGTAGGTAAGGCGAATGGTTCACCTTGGTTTATTAGAAGAATTTTGGTAAAGTGCGGTTCACGTGTGAAAGACACCGCGTATAGGATGCTACTGCGACCAGTTCTTGAGTACTGCTGGAGGGTTTTTGATTCGCACCCCATCGGATTAACGGGACACATCGAAGCATTTCAGAGGCAGGCTACTAGATCTGTCACCGGTTGGTTCGAATAACTCTGAAGTGCTACGGAGATACTTCGGGAACTCAGGTGGGAATCCCTTGAGGGAAGGAGACGTTCCTTTCGAGGAAAGCTATTCAGAAAATTTAGAGAACCAGCATTTGAAGCTGATTGCAGAACTATTGTACTGCCGCCAAGGTACATTCCGTGTAAGGACCACGAAGAGTAGAGAAATTAGTGCTCGTACTGGGGGGGCACGTACACAACCGTTTATCCCTCCTTCTGTTTGAGGGTGGAAAAGGAAAGGAAATGTGTGGCAGAGGTACAGAGTACCCTCCGCCATGCACCGTGCCGTGGCTTGCTGAGTATCTACGTAGATGTAGAAAAGCAGCTCGAAACACGCCGCGCCATGCACGCAGGTCAGTATTATGCTGTGGAGAACACTCATTTAGGCTTCCAGGGGATCTGTGGTAGTAATTTAAGTCACCATGACAGTTGAGGACTATGTAAACATTACTGTAGATCATCGTCTCTTCACGCTTGATGACCCCCCCCCCTCCCACCTACCACCCCCCCCAACCCCGCAGGATAACTGCCCGTGTCACTAGGCCATAATCGTGGTACACTGGTTTTCAGTGGCATGACATTGAACTCAAGATCATGTCTTGGTCACATCTGAGCCCGACGAAACACACATGGGATACAATCTTGTGGCAGCTCCGAGTCCACAGAGCGCGAGCCCGTAATTTACGGAACTGTATTGACCTGTGCGTTGACGTCTCATTCCTCATACTCCCAGAAATCCACTAAGAATCCGTTGCATCCATGCCGTGCAAACTGCTTTTGTATTGAATTTCAGAAGTGGCTGCTATTAAGGGGAGATGAGGTCAAATTGTTCAAAAAGTGGAAATTTTTGTGGCGCCAGATAGATCTGTAGCATGCTAGAAATATTGTCTCCAATTTTCAGAGTTGGAGTTGTGGTACAAATGATGTAAAAGCCATCATGTTACAACCAATGCGCAGTGCCTCTTCCCCTTTCCTACACCACTTTTTCCTTGTTTGCGATATTGTTTTTCATTATTGCCACCAGAGAATAGATCTGTAGAGTGCAGATGTGTTTGAACCCATTTCCGACGCGATTAACTACGATTTATTAAAGAATGCTCACGTGATGGAATACAAAACCCGAACGGAAGCTTTAATAATGTCATGTAGCAGAGACGCCCAGAGACAATATTTTGCTCATCTAGTGTTGTTAAAACTTCGTCGTATGATGCTAGCCAGGTGATGGCAGTACTGGAAGAATCAGAACCCTTGTGGGACTGGGATTTGGCGCAGGTTGCTTCACTGAAAAATTAAAACTGATGATGTGCAAGCTGGCAGTTCCGAAGTGTCAGTGAAAGAGAAGACGCCAGAAGGATCATTAAAGACCTACAGAAGTCCAAAAACACCGAGTATATGATTATGGTCAACATTTAGGTACTTGTTTCTGGCATAAATAGTAATAAAATCTTTTTTCTTTATTTCCTGCAACATTCGTTTTTCACTGTATGAGGAATATTTTCTGCTAAACCATTGCAGATAAAAAAGATGAATTTATATTTCATACACACTGTTACACAAATTCCTGCAGTACAAAATATTTGGAAGTGCATTATTGTCATATTTATTTAAATTTTGTAAAATAAGAATTCCTATGTATTGTACACACAAATTTAGGAAATCGTTGCGACAGAGAACTGAAATTAAAATACTGGCACACCGATTTGTTTACCTAATTACTAAAAATAACCTACCTCATTTCGAAAGTGGTAAGTAAGCTAAACTGAGAAAAAAGTTCATTTCATAGTATGTGTTCTAAGAGTGTCTAGCAACGTCCTTATAAACTTGATAAAAAATAAAAAACAGACTATAATCAATAACATAATGACAAAAATTGTGCAAAGTTTGGTTAAATTGTATCTCAAACAGTAAAAGCTACTTTAGCTTACATGTAACTATGTATTTTCTCATAGGCCCCTCCTTAATGGGTTGGACGTAGTGTTTTCAATCCAGAGTGTACTCTACGAGTCACGAATCGTGCTTTCGTTTCCGTTCTGAGAACGAAATCCATGCTGGAAAGAGCAGCTGACGTATTCCGCCACTGGTGGCAAAGGACGCGTAACGACGCCCAGTACGCCGGCCGCTCGGACGTGACGGAACACTGCTCGCTCACTAAACGTGGGCAGCGACACATTTTTTCCGAAATTTAACGCCGGGCGCTATGAGATAAGCTTTTTTCGGGACTACATCACCGGGTTTCACCCCACGCCCAGCCGGAGTACTTTAGGGTGCGTCGCCAATAGAAAAGTGTATTTATTTTTTAATTTCAGCCCCGCAAAACAGAACGAAGCACCGACGTCACGGCACACGTTACGGACGAGCGGATGTGCAACACTTTTATTTTCGCGTGTCCCAAAAATTATATTTTTGGTTGTCGGGCGCGAAACAGAATATCAGTTAGGACCTTAATAAATCCATTTAGGGCGCGGCCGGACGAATCGCCTGCGCGGGGATAAACCACAATCATGGCGGCCACCACCGCTAACAGAATTACCGGCAGGCCCGACGCGTCGCGACGCAGCGCAACGCAGCGCCACGCGCTGCAAATCCAATTTCGCGAGCGGCGGCAATCGCTGGTAGCGCGTCCTGTGGGCGGAGCCTGGGACTACTCAACTGTACTGTGCTGTGGTGCGGTGGCCGGAGACCACGGGGGAATTCGCAGCCGCGTGCCTGCACCGGCCGGGGCTCGAAAGCCGGGGCGGTGAATCCCCGGCAGCGTGCGCTGACTGCAGTGTTGCCAACGTTGCTCTATAACCTCCTAAAACCGAAGTTACTTCTGGGGCTCCCCGAGGAAGCCCTGTAGGTTCCCTGCTATTCAGGGTTGTAAAAGTACTGGCGTATATACAGGGTGTTACAAAAAGGTACGGCCAAACTTTCAGGAAACATTCCTCACACACAAAGAAAGAAAGTATATTGTGTGGACATAGGTCCGGAAACGCTTACTTTCCATGATAGAGCTCATTTTATTACTTCTCTTCAAATCACATTAATCATGGAGTGGAAACACACAGCAACAGAACGTACCAGCGTGACTTCAAACACTTTGTTACAGGAAATGTTCAAAATGTCCTCCGTTAGCGAGGATACATGCATCCACCCTCCGTCGCATGGAATCCCTGATGCGCTGATGCAGCCCTGGAGAATGGCGTATTGTATCACAGCCGTCGACAATACGAGCACGAAGAGTCTCTACATTTGGTACCGGGGCTGCGTAGACAAGAGCTTTTAAATGCCCCCATAAATGAAAGTCAAGAGGGTTGAGGTCAGGAGAGCGTGGAGGCCATGGAATTGGTCCGCCGCTACCAATCCATCGATCACCGAATCTGTTGTTGAGAAGCGTACGAACACTTCGACTGAAATGTGCAGGAGCTTCATCGTGCATGAACCACATGTTGTGTCGTACTTGTAAAGGCACATGTTATAGCAGCACAGGTAGAGTATCCCGTATGAAATCATGATAACGTGCTCCATTGAGCGTAGGTTGACGAAACTAAAGTAAGCTCTAACATGGAAATTAAGCGTTTCCGGACACATGTCCACATAACATCTTTTCTTTGTTTGTGCGTGAGGAATGTTTCCTGAAAGTTTGGCTGTACCTTTTTGTAACACCCTGTATTCAAACCTTCGGAGTTTCGAAAGGCGAGTGCGCGAAGACGTACAGAAAACAGACTCTCATAAGTGGATAACACCTCTCCAAGTCGTTAATTATATTTATTAGGTTCGTGCATAAGTCCGTAGCTACTTGGTACTCTGGTTGCTATAGGGTTATTTATCGATTGGTTATTTATTGACTGTCATTTTTTATGTGTAGTTCACTGTTAATACTTAAGTGTACATATTGTCACTGTATCACTTGGGGGCAGTAAGGTGCTGTGGATGCTAGAATATGGACTGCTAAGTGTAGGAATCTAAACTTTCTGACGTATGCTTGAGTTCAGTAGAGGGGTGACAGCAACGGACTTAGCCATAACCAACTGCTTCATGTACGGGGATAACTCCACTGGACAGAGCACGTCAAGGACGGTATTTTCTCGTTCCAAAGATTATCTTTGTGACTTTAGTGACTGGTCTGGTCGTTGGGTGGGAGATGGGGGGCACCGGACGAAACAGCGAGGTCACCAGTCCCATCGGATTAACGAAGGGTAGGGAAAAAAGTCGGCCGTGCTTTTTCGAAGGCCTAAGGAGACTGCCTACACTACGCTTGTCCGTCCTCTTTTAGAATACTGCTGCACGGTGTGGGATCCTTACCAGATAGGACTGACGGAGTACATCGAAACAGTTCAAAGAAAGGCAGCACGTTTTGTATTATCGCGAAATATGGGAGAGAGTGACACTGAAATGGTACAGGATTAGGGCTGTAAATAATTAAGAGAAAGGCGTTTTTCGTTGCGACGGAATCTCCTCACGAAATTTCGATCAGCAACTTTCTCTTCAGAATGCGAAAATATTTTGTTGACACTGATCTACATAGGGAGGAATGATCACCACTATAAAATAAGGGAAATCAGAGCTCGTACGGAAAGATATAGGTGTTCATTGTTTCGGCGCGCTATACGAGATTGGAATAATAGGGAATTGTAAAGATGGTTCGATGAACTGTCTGCCAGGCACTTAAATGTGATTTGCAGAGTATCCACGTAGATGTAGAAAGGAACCATCTCGGCATTTGCCTGCAGCGTTTTAGTGAAATCACGGGAAATCTACATCAGGAAAACGCGGACGTGGATTTGAACCGTCGTTCTCCCGAATGCGAGTCCATGGTGCTAACTACTGCGCCACCTGGCTCGTTCATTAGTGATTCTATAATCTCAGGAAGACTTTAGGGGTCTGATTAAGATTGTTTAAATGCATTAATCCACAATGATCCACGCCAGTGTAATCGACAACTAGCAAATGTGATGAACTGTCGTCATTCCAACATCGTGCGAATTTTGCTAGCAGTGGGGAAGGTTCAAACATTGTGTGTATCGGTACTACATACTCTAAGCCTGAATCACACATTCAGTGGGTGGCCATATGTGCATCTCTGCTTGCTCGTCATCCATGAGCTCGTGGGCAAAGCCGACCATTGGTTCAAATGGCTCTGAGCACTACAAGACTTAACATCTATGGTCATCAGTCCCCTACTTAAACCTAACTAACCTAAATATATCACACACACACACACACACACACACACACACACCCATGCCCGAGGCAGGATTCGAACCTGCGACCGTAGCGGCCCCGCGGTTCCAGACCGAAGCGCCTAGAACCGCTCGGCCACTCCGGCCGGCACGCCGACCATTCCCAGCCTGTATCGTTACTAGTGACGAGAAGTGGTATCTTCACGCTAACATAAGGGAAAGAAAGGAACGGTTGACTTAAGCAATGCAGGAACTCCCCGTCCAAGGACCTGCGCGCACCCTCAGAAGATAATCCCGAAAATCTGACGGAACAGCGGCGGTGTGGTGTGCAACGAATTGCTTCCCCGAGGATTAGCCAGCACTGCTGACATTTATTGTCAACAACTGGGACGTCTTGTAGACGCAGTGCAAGACCCATGACCAAGAAGACCTCGAGGAGTGATGCTACTCCACGATAACGTCCGCCCGCATTCTGCTCGACTGACAAACAGTATACAGGAGTTGGTATCTTGCACCCACAGATTTTCACCTTTTCCGCTCCCTATGGAACATCCTGCAAGGTAAGTTCTTTCCGGATGAAAACTTGTTGCGAACATGGCTCACATGTCCTTAGCCTAAAAACCACTCATTTCTATAGTCGCGGAATTGAAATGTTACCTCCGTAGACTATTGTATATCTAGTGAAGAAGAATACTTTATTGATGACTGAAGTCTATTATGTGTCTTGTGTTTATGGAGAAATGCTACAAACTTACGCGTAAACCTAATATTAGGGGTCAAAATGGGAACCGTTTCTACGGTGGCAAACGTCAATATGTTCTTGTAGTTCATTGAAATCACTAACAGGATTCACCTCGAAAGATGTGAGAGCGGCCTGTCTTGTAGATATATCCGTTAAGTTGCCTATCTGCAGGAGTGAAATTCACAGCCGAACAAAAATAGTGAAACTCCCAGAAGGGAAGAGGGTAAGAAAATGACACTTTGCAGATTGAGAGGATGTGTGGTGATACTTCAGTGATTACAAAATCGCGTGAACTTTACAACTTGCTGAAAGAGAAGCTCGTCATAAATCCGTTGTATCCTCTCCTGGGGCGAGGAGGCCCACACCTTTTCTGAAACCTTCTCGACATCTCGATACTGGCAGTGGGACAGAAATGACATCCGAGCTGGTCCAATATGTAACCATTAGCCAAAACATCAAGACTACTGCCGACTGCGACGTTGGACGCCGCCTAGTGACTCTTCTGGTACGTGAAGTGCTAACAGAAACATATAAGCAGAGCAGACACTGATGGGGTATCACTCTAACGTAGGTATGGGCTGTAAGTGGGGAAGTCCATTGAGATAAGCGACTGTGACAAAGGGCAGATTACTATTACACAGAGACCGTGAACGAGTATCTCGAAAGCAGCGGAACTGGTCGAATGTTCACGTGCTACTGTCGTGAGAATGTACGGAAAGATGTAGGGCCAGTGAAACCGCCAGAAGACGCTAAATGGTTGGACGTCGATGACTCTTCACAGGACGTGGGGGTCGGAGGCTTGTCTGCTCTGTGAAGTAAGATAGATGGTGATCTGTGGCATCTCTGCTGAAATAGCACAAAGCTGGTGCGTGAGTAAGCGGTTTCGAACACACCGTTCATCGTACATTGTTGAACTTTGAGCTCCTCATCAGACCACCGCTACATATTCACATGGTGGCCCAACGGCATCAATTGCGATTACAATGGGCACGAGACCATCGGGATTCGATCGTTGGTCAGTGGAAACGTGTCTGCTCTTCGAGTAAATCACATTTTTGCTACACTAGGTCGATGGTAGTCTTCACAAATGGCGTCGTCGAGGTGAACGGCGGCTTGAAACGCGCAGCAGTCCACGGACGCAGGCTGGTGGGAGCAATATTATGCTGTGGGTGACATTCTCCTGCGCTTGCATGGGACCTGTGGTAGTGATCGAAGACACGCTGACAGGTGCGAGTCAGCTACGTCATTATTTTTTTCTTTCACGAAGGCGATGTCATCTTTCAGCAATATATCTTGGAGCAGCAACTGTGCTATAGTGCTTTGAGGATGATTTTGGTGAGCTCACTTTGGCGTCTCTGCGACCAAATTCGCCTGATGCAAATCGTAAGGAACCCATTTGCCTCGGTATCGGTCACCATCAATACGTATTTACGCGAATTACATGACTTGTGCGTGGACGTCTAATGTCACATGCCTCCACAAACCTACCATCAAACTGCTGGATCCCAATACGCAGAACCATTGACCTATTTCGTTTCAAAGACGGACCAAACAATCTTAAGCAGGTGGTCATAAAGTTTTGGTTAATCAGTGTATGTTATACCAGGTACAGACCTAGAGATATAGTTGGCTACAAAAGTGCATCGGACAAATAGTGCTTAGAAGCACGTCCTATCTGTAGGAGAGGATTGCCCTGTTGAAAAATGACCCCCAAAATACTGTGGCATGATAGTGAACAGAAGAGGGCTCAAGAGGTGTATGACGTACCTTTATGACTACCAGCCAAGACATGAACCTTGTGGTTCCCCAAAGATAACACAGATGTGCGTCTCTAAACATTGGAAGAATGGGACCTGTCCCCAGGTCATCACCACAATATTCACTGATGATGGAAAACACGATGTGCGGAACCGCATTTCATTGCTGAGAACAATGGAAGGCCATTGATCAGCAGTCCATGCTTCCCAGTCACACCAAAGCCTAGGCATTGTACAGTGATGCCCTAGGCCATCTGTTGATAGTCTCTCACCAATGGTTTGGAAGGACGTTCTCAGTTGGCAGACGCAGATGTGATGGGTTTATCACGTGCCTGGTGCACAATATTTCGATCCTATCTTGTGTTCAACCGTTGTCGACCGCAACCTAGAGAACGAGAACGCCTGCCCTCAATTTTCCATACAGTCCAATATCAGGTGACTGTCATATCCGAATGCTCCACAAATCTGGTTATAGCATGGTTCGACCACATAGTGAAATAGTGACCCGAATTGATGCCCCATGAAACTCTTTCAGTCGGGAAATGCTGTATCATACGAGCTCGCGGCATCTCTGTGTGCGTCACAGTCATCACTCAACACCTTACGCTCTTCGCTCCCCTTATACACTGTTCAGCCAGGACATTATGGCCACCTATCTGATACGCGGTATGACCACCTCTGGCACGGATGTGATGATGTGGCATGGAAGCATTGAGGCCTGGGTAGGTCGCTGGAGGAAGTTGGCACCACATACACACACACACACACACACACACACACACACACACACACACACACTGTTCCTCAAACCACTCCATCACACACTGTGCCTCGTCACATGGTGCATTATCTTGTTGAAAAATGCCACTCCTGTCAGTAAAAAATCATCATGAAGGGCTTGAGGCGTAGCGCCTTATAACGATCCTGCCTTGGAGGCGGTTAAGTGGGAGATGTGTCTCAGAGCTCGATAGTGACAGATGGTGACGCGAGACTGGATGCACACGTAGTTTATGTATCAGCCGATAAAGGACAATACTGGATAGGGGGACTGTGATTTTAGTTTCGATTGTGCCCACTAGAGCGCACTAAAGTAATATAATGTTTCTCCTAAACTGTTCTAGTATTTTCATGAGGTGTTATGTAAAATGTTATGAAGGTGTTTTAGCAGTATGAATGACGCGTGGCGGTGGTTTAAGGTTAATATGAAGATAATTGTTTAACGAGTTATGTAGTAGGATTTAGTGTGGGAACATTTCGAAGTATGAATATGGACCAAGGTGATTTTTGTACAATAGATTTGTAAAGTAAGTTAATGGTAAATGGAAAGTTAATTCAGGTATAAATAACAATAGTAAATGACTTTACGCATAAAAAACTGCAGCGTATTAGATAATTACGTCGGTAAAAAGTGCAGTCGTTAGGTTTACTAATTTGCGATTGGTTATTGATGAAAAGCGTGGATTGACGCGGGAGAATCTTGTTTTGCTATTGGCTGTTGAGTAAACTGACCAATGGTAAAGCAATATTCTTCGCGCGCCTTTCTCTGCTGGTAGAGAAGACAGAGTATTCTAGAGAAGAGTCGGAGCCTAGCCGTGAAACAGTTCGGACGTGTGTAGTAGTAGTAGTTCAGATAGAAGTAATAAGTTGCCAGATCTAGCAGTGTTTCATACATCAAAAGTGTTGTAAAGTGACGGCATAATTATTTCGGTGGCCGTGTAGAAATTTCGAAATTTTTAAGTGAATTTTGTGACGAGGAAAGACATATATTCCGCGTGGCGTATTGAGCAAGTCGGAGGATAAAAACTGTGACTGCATTTGGTACCGACAGACTTAATATTTGGCGAGCATTCTCAATCAAAAACAATCAGTATTTTCGTAGCTATTATGTTTTCGGGAAATGCAACACCATAAACTTGCTAAGGTGAGTGAAAGGGTTTGTGATTTGTGAGTGATGTGTTAAGACTAGCACGGGCTTGGCAGTGATACTTTTTCACCTAAGTTTCAGAATATATTAATTGAGGACAAAATTTCCAACCTTTCATTTCGTGTGAAAACCATCTCCCGAAACATAGATTAGTGACTAATTGCAGTCTGGTTCACGTCGAAGTACAGTAGGTTTCACTCGGCTTCCCTACTTATGATATGCTGAGACAATGTTCACAGGTAGGTGCAGGTACGTCGTAAAGGGACGGAAGGAACCGCGCCGCCGCAGGCTGTACGTGGTCGATACTCGTTGGCCGTCATGGTGGTTTGCATGAGCTCCACTGGACCGATGGATTCCCACGTGAATGGCCCCAGAGCCGAAATCCGCTTGGCTCAATCCCTCAAGTACAGATGTCAAGGAGGACTTCCCTTGGAACATGACGGATGCACGCTCTCCAGTTGGAATGATGAAGGGATCGGAATTCAAATAAATGGCTCTAACCACTATGGGACTTAACATCTGAGGTCATCAGTCCCCTAGACTTACAACTACTTACACCTTATTAACCTAAGGACTTGCATGGTACTAGAGGGAGCTGTAGAGGGCAAAAGCTCTAGAGGAAGGTAGAGACTGGAATACATCCAGCAAATGACTGAGGAAGTAGGTTGGAAGTCCTACTCCGAGGTGAAGTAGTTGGCACAGGAGGGGAATTCGTGGCGGCCGCATCAAACCAGTCAGAAGACCGATGACTCGAAAAACAGAAAGAGCCATGAAGGTAGCAAGAGCAAAATATAAAATGGTTCAAATGGCTCTGAGCACTATGGTACTTAACATCTGAGGTCATAAGTTCCCTAGAACTTAGAACTACTTAAACCTGAATAACCTAAGGACATCACACACAACCATGCCCGAGGCAGGATTCGAACCTACGACCATAGCGATCGCGCGGTTCCAGACTGAAGTGCCTAGAACCGCTCGGCCACTCGCGCCGGCAGTAAAATATAGGCAACGAAAGATTCTTTACGACTTGTGCAGAAACCAGACGGCAATTATAGGACACCACGACCATGAAAGGAAAGCTGTGTTTGAGAAGGGAGTGATACAGGCTTGTAGCTTATCGCCGATGTTATTCAATTTGTACTCTGAACATGCAGTGAAAGAAACCAAAGAAGGAACTGGAGTAAGAGAAAGTATAGGAAGAAGAATTAAAAACTTTGAGGTTTGCCGTTGACATTGTAATTCTCTCAGAGACAGCAAGAGCTTGGAACAGATGTTGAACGGAATGGACATCGTCCTGAAAAGAGGATGTAAGATGAGCATCAACAAAAGCAAAACACGGATAATGGAATGTAGTCGAACTAAATCAGGTGAGGCTGAGGGAATTAGATTAGCAAACGGAACACTTGAAGTAGTAGATGAGTTTTGCTGTTTGCGCAACGAAATAACTGGCGATGACCGAAGTGGAGAGGATGTAAAATTTACACTGGCATTGGTAAGAAAAGCGTTTCTGAAAAACTGAAATCTGTTAACCTCGAATATTGATTTAGATGTTAGGACATCTTTTGTGAAAGTATTTGTATGGAGTGCAGCCATGTATGGGAGTGAAACTTGGACGATAAACAGTTTAGAGAAAAAGAGAACAGAAGCTTTTGAAACGAGGTGCTACAGAAGAATGCTGAAGATTGGTTGGGTACATCACGTAACTAATGAGGCTGCACTGAACATTAAAGAAATTTGTGGCATAACATCAATAGAAGACGGAATCGATTGATAAGACACATGAGAGATCAGGAATCACCAATTTAGTATCGGAGGAAGTGTGGTGGGTAAAAGTCGCAGAGGGAGACCGAGAGGTGAACACAGTAAGCAGGGTGTAAGTTGCCGTAGTTAATCGGAGGAGACATACATAGGACAGAGTATTATGGAAAGCTGCATCAAACCGTTGTTCGGATTGAAAACAACTACTACTGAAATATCCTGATTATTCCTTGCTACTGTAGTGTTATCTTGAAGCTGTGAGAAAGGAGGACAGGCGTTCCACGGCGCGGAAGCAGAGACGATGCTGAGGGCAGACGAAACTAGGAGATATTGTTGCATGAAGTTAACAATAAGGGGAGAGCCTTGCGAAAATGCAGACGCCCCAGACGCTGTCCCAGGGCGCTAGTTACTCTTCAAGGAGTTAACATGCAACTTCATATGTCGTCTAGACGCTGTAGTAGGTTGTCACCGAGGACTTTGTAACCATCAAGCACGTAGTAGTGTATAAAGCCAGCTTGATACCAGCCCTAAGAACAGCAACGTCAGTAGACTCACAAGGGTTAGAAAGAGAGCGAAAACGCCAAAAACTCCCTACTCCGTGGAGGCCGAGGGGCGGTGTTAAATGTCGTATAACAACAATGTTGCAAGCCTTATTTAGCAGAGAAGTTACGTTTAGCTTTCAGCTGAACAATGTTGATACCAAATACGGACTTAGTGCAACTGCATTAACACCCCCGCCTAAGGAGCAATAGAGGCGACCTAACTAAACCGTGATTGGCAGGCACCTGCAAGAGACCTACGGGATTGATTGGCGACTCCATGTTGTCTTGTGCACTACGACCAGATAACAGGTATACTTGAAAAAAGAGACAGCATTGGTCGTATATTTTTTACTATCGCAAAATCGATTTTCTGTCACTGAGTGACCATCTTCAGTGCTGTATTGTATAACTTAAATTAGGATGCACTGTTGTCACTAAGCTTACGGCAATCACATAGAGTCTATGTGATTGCCGTAAGCTTAGTCTATGTGATTGCCGTAAGCTTAGTGACAACAGTGCATCCTAATTTAAGTTATACAATACAGCACTGAAGATGGTCACTCAGTGACAGAAAATCGATTTTGCGATAGTAAAAAATATACGACCAATGCTGTCTCTTTTTTCAAGTATACCTACGGGATTGGCTGAGTGGCTTTAATTGGGAAAAAAGTGCCCCCATGCGACTCTTTAAAACCCCTAGATTCCGTATTTTGGCAGAGTTCTGGGCGCCAAATCCGCGTCCGTCGACTCCAGCCTCGGTCCAGCTCCGCGTAAGTCTGCTATCTCTCTCTCTCTCTCTCACTTTGAGTGCCTCAGTGAATAGTGTCACATTCATTACGTTTTGTTTTGCAACTAAGTTGTTGCCTTAAGATGCTGCTAGTGTTTTCTAATGTGGCTTGCATCCACTCCTATGGCTTCTCCACTGGCTTCTGTTGTAACAGTGTTATTCATGCTTTTCCTAACCCTAGAACTAGCCTCCCGTGTATTAGTTAGTCCCGTCTGGAATAATCAACTATTTCAAAACCCTGTTTGTCAGAGTGTCTCCACAAGGAGTTCCCTACCGAGTCTCACCACCTGCATTTCTAGTAAATGCCTGTACTAGTGTTGGCTCAGATAGAAGAAAATAAATGCCTTCACTGTGAATTGTCCTTCTGCCTTCTGCTCTGTACCGCACCGGAGTGCAGACTGACCAGCATCTCCTTTTTCTCTCTCCAACCTATGTCAGGACACGACACTACAGTCATCATGCTATAAGACTAAAGAATTGTAAACACGATAAATCTCAGCAAAACTATTTGATAAATTCCAAATAGAAATCCTCGTAAACGTGTCCCGGTCTCCGCTAACGTCAATGGTCGACCACTTTCGATTTCAGGGTAGCTTTCCTTATTGATAGCTTAACATTTATCATCCAGGATCTCGTGTATTTGCTAGCACTACGGCCGTGATTTCGACAACTTAAAACTGGTACGATTCCATGTTGTGCACCAACTAAAGGTTACGAATTTTCTGAAATAAGACCGTCTTGGTTGCAAATTGTTTATCTATTTATTGGCAATGATGCGTTTCGCCCTTGTGGGGCATCTTCAGATTAACGTAAGAAGTAATGTGGTGAACCAACGTCGGTCCTTTAATACCAGTATGTGGAAGGTAAAAATTATGACGACAGGAGTAAGTCACCTAATTATTTTTATCTTAATGCCATGTAGCTGACATTAAAGGATGGATTATGGCTCACCACACTACTTCTTACGTTAATCTGTAGATGCCCCACAAGGGCGAAACGCGTCATTGCCAATAAACAGACAAAACTGTTTGCAACCAAGACAGTCTTATTTCAAGAAAGGATTTCGACAGTTACTGTCCCATGTCCTTCCACAGATACATCATCAGTCCGAAGACGTTGTCCAGCACGTATCCATTCAGAGCGAACACAACGGCTCTTGTAGTTCCGCACTCTGAAAGGGAGTGTGAGAATACTGTGCGGGCTGGGCGTAATTCTGTTCGAACTGTGAAGCTCATAAATTGGTGATTTACGCCCGGCAGCGCGCGGCCCCGCGTTACGCACAACGCAGCGGCGCCGACCGCCACACAAATACGCCAAGGCCTGCAGCCTAACACAATTGACTTGATTACGCGCCGCATGGAAATTCGATTATTTCGCGCTCTATCGCGTTGCCGCGTAAAATGGAATCCCCGAGTCGTTTCCCGCGCCCAGCATTTGCAGAGAGAGAGAGCACAGAGGAATGGACGCCACAGCCGGGCCAGACGCGAATGAGGGGGAGGGGTGGGGGGAGGGATGGAATCAGTTTACGACCGCCCGCCTGGGACGCGACTCTGAGGCTCTCGGGAAATAAAAATCTCGCCCAGTAGGCAGCGACGCCGACCGTTACTCACCGCGCGCAATCCGCTCTGTCGGCCTCGCGTCATACGAGTGAATTACGCCGCGATGGCGCCAGACAATGAAATGTCTCGGCCGGGACAAAGCGCGACAGTCTGTCCTCCGGCTAGCGTCGGAACTACTCTCCACCCCCCACCACCACCTCATCCCAACCACTAGGCTGATTGGACAGTAGCGGCCAATTGCAGGCAACTGCACGGTGTTCGCTTCGCCACCCTGCCCGCTACAATCCCACCTTCTCATTCCCGCTGACCCTCTCTAGCCCTTGCCCCACCGCAATATAACAATAAACCAATTCCACCGCATTATTATTGCCTTCGCTCCCGCCTCCGCGTTCTCGCCCTCGCCCGGCCCGCCATCAAATGCTAGCTCGTTATGGGTCGCCACCACAACTGTGCAATAGCGCACTCGGGAGGGCTTTTCTGTGGACGCAGCCGCGCGCTTCTTGCTATTCCCGAGCGGCACGAAGTACCACTGCATGCCCTGGCGAACTCGGAAAGCACGGAGACGTTTTTCAGTCGTTTCTGTGGTCTTAGCTATTACGATGACATGTTTACGCCTGTGACACTCAGAAAGTCCGTAAGGAAATGTTTCATTTCGTGTGTTCCTCAGGCTTTAGTTATAGGACCAACAATGTTCAAATGCCAGAATGAGATTTTCACTCTGCAGCGGAGTGTGCGCTGATATTACAGTTTCCTGGCAGATTAAAACTGTGAGCAGGACCGAGACTCGATTCGTGCTAGGTCCCGAGTTCGAGTCTCGGTCCTGCACACAGTTTTAATCGGCCAGGAAAGTTTCGTATCAGCGCACACTCCGCTGCATAGTGAAAATGTCATTCTGGAAACATCTCCCAAGCTGTGGCTAAGCCATGTCTCCACACTGTCCTAACTTTCAGGAGTGCTAGTTCTGCTAGGTTCGCAGGAGAGCTTCTGTAAAGTTTGGAAGGTAGGAGACGAGGTACTGGCAGAAGTAAAGCTCTGACGCCGGGGCGTGAATCGTGCTTGGGTAGCTCAGTTGGTAGAGCACTTGCCAGTGAAAGGCAAAGGTCCCGAGTTTGAGTCTCGGTCCGGCACACAGTTTTAATCTGCCAGGGAAGTTTCAATGTTCGAAAGGTTCAAATGGCTCTAAGCTCTATGGGACTTAACATCTGAGGTCATCAGTCCCTAGACTTAGAACTATTTAAAACTAAGGACATCACACACAACCATGGCCGAGGCTGGATTCGAACCTGCAGCCGTAGCAGCCACGTGGTTCCGGATTGAAGCGCCTAGAAACGCTCGACCAGTGGCCGGCGGACCATCAATGTGCCTGCAGAAACACTGACTCATCTGCAATGACGTTTGCTTTAGTGGCGTTAAAAAGATGTAACGGAAGTCTTTCATTTCATGTGTTCCTATATATAACCTGTCTGATCCGCAGTTAAAACATTTAATTTTGTGGTAGTGAAGAAATGCAATGGAAGCGCTTGATTTCACATTTTCGTCAGTGGTTGGTTGTAGGACGATCATTGTTCCTGCAGAAAACCAGTCTCATCCACAATGAGACCTCTACGTTCATGGCACTCGAAGTTTTCAAGCAAATCTTTTATTTTCAGGTTTTCCGTTCTGCTTAGCTATCGACGCATACATGTAACTTGAGAAAATCAATCTTGTCTGTGATGATTAATCATTACTTCTGTGGTACTGGGAAGTCTTTATTGAAATGTTTTGTGACTAGTGTTCCGCAGCGCACTTAGTTCAAGGGCTGTTAACATTCCTGCAGAAAATCACTCTTACCTCCAACAGCACATTTCCCTGTTTACACTATGTATGTATCCATTCAGATGTTTTATGTCTTAGTTCTAGGACTGTTAACGTTCTTGCAAAATTAGCTGAGGTGACATTTTCTTCTCTCCCACACACTTTCAGAGCATCCTGGTTGGTGTTGAATAACTGGCAAATATTCTGTGCGACGTTGATAAAGTGTATGTGCATTAGGAAAGCCTCTGTCTCGTGAACTGACATATGATCAGGAGAGCAGTGAGCTGACCACATGCCCCTCCATATCCGCATCCAGTGACTCCTATGGGCTGAGGATGACACGGCGGCCGGTCGGTACCGTTAGGCCTTCACGACCTGTTCGGGCGGAGTTTTAGTTTTGTTTTATTAGGAAATCCTATCACATAAAGTAATAGCTTTAGCAGTCGTCCCAGACTATAATTCAAAAGACTGGTGCTGGATGAGTGTGCAAGCCTCGGAAGTGGTCTTTCCCTGTCTGCCTAACTTTCACCGTTGACATAATTAAAGCCACATGGAATAATGTGACAAATGTGCTGGAGCCCCGTCCTGTGTAACCCATATTCTTCTTCATATTTGTAAGGCTGAGTGTTCTGAATAAAACCCTGGCAGACAGCACTTATAAGATGGAATAGCAGCGATTATGGACCTCCCACACAACAGCAATTTCATCACAGGCACTGAAATTTAACAGCCATTGATGTCTAGTCTGATGTTCACTATGAGGATATTCAGTCGAGCACAGAAGCAGTGAAAGTGAATGTACGCGCAGAAGGAACTTTTTTGGTGTTTTCTTAACAGTTTCTGGCCTTACTTTTTGACAAAGAGTTCTTTCGCTAATAATTCGAAAACGAAAGATTTAAAACGATTTTGGTCAAACTGAAACAACTAGTGGGACCACAACCGATTATTATTGACGTAGGGAACCAGTGGTCGGAAATGCGTATTGACTGTGTTATGGACAAACACACACACACACACACACACACACACACACACACACACACACACACACACAGACACACACACACACACACAGCGTACACAGCATAACAACGTAGTTCATGGTAACTGTCCAAAGTGACGACTGCCAATGTCAGTGCACGCATGACAACAGCGCACGAAGTTCTGCCGCACACTCTCAAAAATCCCTGATGTCTGTTGCACCAGGTAACAGGTAGCTTCGATCCACAGCAAGCAGGTCTTCATCCGTTTGTACGGGAGTTTCATACACCAGACATGAAGCCAGAGGTCCAATTCCTAATCTTTGAGAAGGGCGATCGCGCTGGTCATGGCACAGGCCTTCCCTTCCAGTCCAACGATGAGGTGCTGTTCTCGTGCTCGCAGACATTAACATCGAAGTGGGCAGCTGCACCGTCGTGCTTGAAACCACATCCTTTTCTAGGA
Organism: Schistocerca cancellata; assembly: GCF_023864275.1. Taxonomy (NCBI): domain Eukaryota; kingdom Metazoa; phylum Arthropoda; class Insecta; order Orthoptera; family Acrididae; genus Schistocerca; species Schistocerca cancellata. The sequence continues at coordinate 89,997,704 of NC_064637.1, read as the reverse complement.
CAACGATGGGTACAGTCTCCGAGAAATGCGGCAGCACACCTCGCAGAAACGCCAGGTGACGTGGACAAGTCAAATTAGGAGGCAGTAAATGAGGGCTTATTACGAGGTCTCTGACAGTGCCCGCCCATACGCTGACAGAGAATGGTTGCTGGTGGCCACCATTGTGGGGTGGTGTGGGGATTGCCCCGACCCCAGACACGGCTGTTGCAGCTGGTGGGGACGCCATAAGAGGTGAATGAGACCTCATCTGTGAACAATACGAGTACAAAGCGTACGAAGTTTGGCACTGCACCACTGTCTTGGATCCTACATTAACAGAATTGAAGGAGGGGCTAAAGCCCTTGGATCCCAGCATCTGCACAAGTACTTTGTGATAGGGGTATAATACTTGTTCCACAAGTAGTTTCCACACTATATCCTACGAAGTGTGCGTTTCACGGGTAAGTCGCCCCTTGCTTATTGCTGGGTCACACGATTCAGCACCATCTCCTCAAAGGAATTATGTAAGTGTAGACAAGATATGGCTCAAACTCAAAGATACAGTATCGACAGCAACAGACAGATTCATATCGCATGAGTTAAGATGGCTCTGAGCACTATGCGACTTAACTTCTGAGGTCATCACTCGCCTAGAACTTAGAACTAACTAAACCTAACTAACCTAAGGACATCACACAAATCCATGCCCGAGGCAGGATTCGAACCTGCGACCGTAGCGGTCGCTCGGTTTCAGGCTGCAGCGCCTAGAAACGCACGGCCACTCCGGCCGGCAGTTAATAAGAGACGGGACTGATCCACCATGGTACACAAAACACGTCAGAACACTGTTGTAGAAGCAACGAAAAAAGCATGCCAAATTCAGAACAACGCAAAATCCCCAAGACTGGCCAAGTTTCACGGAAGCTCGAAATTTAGTGCAGACGTCAATGCGAGATGCTTCTAATAGTTTCCACAATGAAACATTGTCTCAAAATATGGTAGAAAACTCCAAGAGATTCTTGTTGTATATAAAGTACACCAGTGGCGAAGAACAGTCAATACCGTCACTGCGCGATAGCGAGGGAAATGTTACCGATGATGGTGCCACTAAAGCGGAGTTACTAAATACTGTTTTCCGTAAATCCTTCACGAAAGAAGATGAAGTAAATATTCCAGGCCGCCCGCGGTGGTCTTGCGGTTCTAGGCGCTGCAGTCGGAAAGGCGGGACTGCTACGGTCGCAGGTTCGAATCCTGCCTCGGGCATGGATGTGTGTGATGTCTTTAGGTTAGTTAGGTTTAAGTACTTCTAAGTTCTAGGGGACTGATGACCTAAGATGTTAAGTCCCATAGTGCTCAGAGCCATTTGAACCATTTGAAATATTCCAGAATTCTAAACCAGAACAGCTGTTAGCATGAGTGACATAAAAGTAGATATCTTAGGTGTTGCGAAACAAATCACTTAAGAAATACAAGTCTTCCGTTCCAGATGGTATACCAGTCAAGTTCCTTTTAGAGTATGCAGAGACAATAGCGCCTTTCATAGCAATATATACAACCGCTCACTTGACGAAAGGTCTGTTCGTAAGGACTGCAAAGTAGCACAGGTCACACCAGTATTCAAGAAAGGAAATTGAATTACAGATCCATATTACTGACCTCAATTTGCAGTCGGGTTTTGAAGCATATACTGTACTCGAAAATTATGAATCACCTTGAAGAAAATGACTCATTGATACATAACCAACACGGATCCAAAAAATATCGTTCTTGTGCATCACAGCTAGCTCTTTATTCCCATAAAATAGTGAGTGTTGTCGACAAGGGATATCAGATCGATTCCATATCCTAGATATACCGTTCCTCACAAGCGACTATTAATCAAATTGCGTGCATATGGAGTATCGTCTAAGTTGTGTGACTGGATTCGTGATTTCCTCTCAGAGGGGTCACTTTTCGTAGTGGTAGACGGTAAATCATCGAGTATAACAGAAGTGATGTCTGACGTCCCACAAGGTAGTGTCATAGGCCCTCAGCTGTTTCTGATTTACGTAAATGATCTAGGTTATAATCTGAGCAGCCCCCCCTAGATTGTTTGCAGATGATGCTGTAATTTACCGTCTAGTAAAATCATCAGACGATCAATTCCAATTACAAAATGATCTAGAGAGGATTTCTGTATGGTGCGAAAAGTGGCAATTGGCACTAAACAAAGGAAAGTGCGAGGTCATCCACATGGGTACTTAAAGAAATCCGATAAATTTTGGTTCACGATAAATTACACAAATCTAAGGGCTGTCAATTCGACTAAATACCTAGGAGTTACAATTAGAAACAACTTAAATTGGAAAGGCCACATATATAATATTGTGGGGAAGGCGAAACAAAGACTGCGCTTTGTTGGCAGGACACTTAGAAGATGCGACAAACCCACTAAAGACACAGCCTACATTACACTTGTCCGTCCTCAGCTGGAATATTGCTGCGCGGTACAGGATCCTTACCAGGTAGGATTGACGGAAGAAATCTAAAAGTGCAAAGAAGGCCAGCCCGTTTCGTGTTATCGTGCAATAGGGGTGAGAGTGGCACGGATATGATACGCGAGTTGGGGTGGCAGTCACTGAAACAAAGGCGGTTTTCTTTGCGGCGAGATATAATGCGAAAATATTTTGTTGACACCCACCTACGTAGGGAGGAATGATGTTGTTGTTGTTGTGGTCTTCAGTCCTGAGACTGGTTTGATGCAGCTCTCCATGCTACTTATCCTGTGCAAGCTTCTTCATCTCCCAGTCCCTACTGCAACCTACATCCTTCTGAATCTGCTTAGTGTATTCATCTCTTGGTCTCCCTCTACGATTTTTACCCTCCACGCTGCCCTCCAATACTAAATTGGTGATCCCTTGATGCCTCAGAACATATCCTACCAACCGATCCCTTCTTCTGGTCAAGTTGTGCCACAAACTTCTCTTCTCACCAATCCTATTCAGTACTTCCTCATTAGTTATGTGATCTACCCATCTAATCTTCAACATTCTTCTGTAGCACCACATTTCGAAAGCTTCTATTCTCTTCTTGTCCAAACTATTTATCGTCCATGTTTCACTTCCATACATGGCTACACTCCATACAAATACTTTCAGAAATGACTTCCTGACACTTAAATCTATACTCGATGTTAACAAATTTCTCTTCTTCAGAAACGCTTTCCTTGCCATTGCCAGTCCACATTTTATATCCTCTCTACTTCGACCATCATCAGTTATTTTGCTCCCCAAATAGCAAAACTCCTTTACTATTTTAAGTGTCACATTTCCTAATCTAATTCCCTCGGCATCACCCGACTTAGTTCGACTACATTCCATTATCCTCGTTTTGCTTTTGTTGATCATCTTATATCCTCCTTTCAAGACACTGTCAATTCCATTTAACTGCTCTTCCGAGTCCTTTGCTGTCTCTGACAGAATTAAAATGTCATCGGCGAACCTCAAAGTTTTTATTTCTTCTCCATGGATTTTAATACCTACTCCGAATTTTTCTTTTGTTTCCTTTACTGCTTGCGCAATATACAGATTGAATAACCTCGGGGAGAGGCTAAAACCCTGTCTTACTCCCTTCCCAACCACTGCTTCCCTTTCATGCCCCTCGACTCTTATAATTGCCATCTGGTTTCTGTATAAATTGTAAATAGCCTTTCTCTCCCTGTATTTTACCCCTGCCACCTTTAGAATTTGAAAGTGAGTATTCCAGTCAACACTGTCAAAAGCTTTCTCTAAGTCTACAATACGTAGGTTTGCCTTTCCTTAATCTTTCTTCTAAGATAAGTCGTAAGGTCAGTATTGCCTCACGGGTTCCAGTATTTCTGCGGAATCCAAACTGATCTTCCCCGAGGTCGGCTTCTACTAGTTTTTCCATTCGTCTGTAAAGAATTCGTCTTAGTATTTTGCAGCTGTGACTTATGAAACTGATTGTTCGGTAATTTTCACATCTGTCAACACCTGCTTTCTTTGGGATTGGAATTATTATATTCTTCTTGAAGTCTGAGGGTATTTGGCCTGTCTCATACATCTTGCTCACCTGATGGAATTATCATAATAATAAAATAAGAGAAATCAGAGCTCGAACGGAAAGATTTAGGTGTTCCTTTTTCGCACGCGCCATTCGAGAGTGGAATGGTAGAGAAGTAGTATGAAAATGGTTCGATGAACCCTCTGCCAGGCACTTAAGTGTGAATTGCAGAGTAACCATGTAGATGTAGAAAGTCTGGTGTTCGGGCTGTATCTGGCGGGAACCTTGGCAGGCTCCCTCTGGCGTGCACCACCGCGTCTCTCGCAACATGGTATCTCCGGAGACGAACTTCTTCCAATGAGGATGACGCCTGTGGGGAAAGCATTCTCCCTACATTCGCGCTGGTTTAGGCTACTAGTTCTGGAGCACCCAGCAGTAAGTGAATGTCTGCCAGCTTTCTTGACGAGTAATGTTCTGTCTTCGACTACTCGTCGTGCACTGTACACAGAAACATACGTCACCATGAATACGTCACAAGCTGTCTGATACAATGGACTACTAACACCAGTGATAATGGAAAGCGTGCAGCACAGATTAATGCGCCGGTGCGATGCATACGGTCGTCACATGGTACATGTGCAGTGAAACAAGCTGTATACTGTATATCTGGTGGTCAGGGGTGTATGCTGTTCGTCACGTGCTGCCTGTTACAGTGTCCAACAGACACCAAGCATATTTGTGTGTGCCAGCGCCGTAGCAATACATGCACTGAGATTGACGGTCGTCGCTTTCAACAATTACTATGAGCTACATTGTTATGCTGTGTACGCTGTGTAACAATAAAGGTGCATTTCCCACTACTGGTTCCCTATCTCAATAAAAATCTGTTGTCGATCCACTATCACCTGTTTCGATTAAACGCTGAAGATTTTAGACACCCTTTATGTTTAGATATTGAGATGACCCTGTTTCCAACTTTTGGTGCCGAGTTCGCAGCGGAAGTTTTGCAACTGACCAATAGCTTTTATTGTCAACGTGACGCTGTCTTTTAACTGGTTTTGTCGGTCTGGCTAATGTTTGGCGACATTTTCAATTTTACTGCTTGAAAAGTTCTGAAATAAAAACCACTTTATAGATATCTTTTTACCCGTACAAATTTTGTGTTTTCACACTTATTTTATTAATATTCTTGTGCTAAATTCCATGTTAAATAATACACTGTTTTACCTAATTTGTCTTCCGGATTGTAATTCGGTTATGTAATGGTTTTTTGTAAGTACGTTGGTTAGACCGCGCCTTTACCTTTAACGTCTGATACTACGGTCATATGATCTTGCCTCTACTGACCTATGTATTTGCGGCCGGCCTGGAGGGCTTACATATCCGGTTCTCCCTCGCATTATCTACTATTTGTCAGCCGTACGCAAAGCTCCAAGCTGTGTAAGCCGGAAAGCGGTGGACTCCGTGTTACATAAGATGTCTTAAATTTTTATCGGCATTCATAGTTTTCCTGTCCAGCAGACACTGTAGCAAAACTTGGCACTGTATTCCCGGTTCGATGTTCCGCAATGCTTTTATTCATGCCATTACAATAGGATGATGGTTATTTGTAATATTTTACCTTAATGCCATATGTGGGCTTTAATGGACGAATGTTGGTTTTCCACAAAAAGTTCAGTTATGGTTAATTGTAGAGACGGCTGCACAGCCTGGAATTTTCCCTTCTTTTGTGCCTTTATAGAAACTCCATTTCCCCATTTTAATCTTCATATGACTCACTACTGTTATTTTGCACCCCTAGGCCAATTTGATGACGCCTCAAAACAGCGAAACACGTCATTTCCTGTAAATAAGAAACATTTTGTTAACAAGAAGTATTTATGATACACTGTACATACATTCCTAAGCCAAAACATTGCGACCACTGTACACAGAGATGATGATTGCTACCTGGATGGGATAATCACGTGACACATAAGGAGAATGTGCGAACGGTACAGAGCAAAATGGGGAATCATTCTAGCGCCAAAAAGAGCCGAAAATAGAGATACCTTAAGACATAACTGTTGAAGAAAGGCAGACTATTATATCATGGTGCTGGTTAGCCGCGCCTACCCTTTTTCACAGTGAAGACAAGCCTCTAACCACGTTCCGCGATGAATTGTGGGTGCCGACATCTTGTTGCCTTCCAACGGATTCCCAGTCCTTCAGCCACTTGTCATAAATGGGCCTGACAGTAGCACGCGAACAGCCGACCAGTTTCGCTGTTTCCCAGATGCTCGTTCCTAGCTGCTGGGCCGTCAAAGTATGCCCTTTAATCAGATTGGTTGGTTTAAAAGAGGTGGGGGAGGGGGGGGGGGGAGAGGGACCAAACTGCTAGTCATCAGTCCCTGGTTTCGATTAACAGAATTCCACCAGGGTGGTAGTAAAATAATCGAGACATACAAAGCACAGCAGAGTTAACGGAGTCCTCACGGCCATGCGAAAGGTCCAGAAGAAACTGCAGCCTAGGTGTACACCATGGAGAAGTACGTGAATGGACCTCAAGGAGAGGTGGTAACGGGAAGGACACCACTTAAAACAGAAGGGACCGGACGCGAACTGCAATAGTAAATCCTGACCTGGCCCGCCGATGTGGGAGATGTACTGCCGTGGTTGGGAAAAGGAGACGGTAATTCGGATGCGCAGGAGAACTACAAACGTCTGAAACTTAACTGGCGAGCAGTTGTGCACGGAAAGGTATGTGCTGACATTCGATCAGGATAGAGCCAGTGAAAAATGTCGATAGTTCCCAACCGCAAGTTTGGACGAGTAGTACATCTTCGAGTAGTAAGATCTTTGACAGCTAACAGAGCTAGGTGCACGCGGTAAAGGTTTGAGAAGTGTTGAGGAGATGCGCAGAGACAGCAGACGTGTTTCGAGTCAGAGCTAGATGCCTGCAGGAGGCAGCCGGGTCGTGACAGCATCAAAGTAAGAATTGGCGCTACGCACATAAGCTATATATTGAGCGAAACTCGGCACATACCTGGGGAAACTAGAAAGAAAAATTAATAAAATAGGTTTTCTTTGGTTAAATAATGTCTAAAAGCTACATATAAATCCCATTGTTGATGCAATAAGCGTTTTGTGAAGCTTTCTCGTAAATCCATGCTATAGAAGTTTTTTTTTTTTAGTTTTTCACATGTGCCTTAAAAGTTTGAGCAATAAATATTTTTTAGATAAAATTAGAGTTTCATCTCACACCTTATGTCGTTCTCCGCATCCCGTGCTTGCATTGAACCAAAAGGTACATTAAAGTAATGATCCCACGAGTAAAGCTAATAATTTCATTTATCAGAGCAAAATAATCTATATGGTATTGCACAGTTGGCAAATTATTCAGATCAGGACAGAATGTTTATTAAGTAACAAACAGGGTCAAAATGAGTAAAGTTATCAAGAATGACAATTTTATGACATTGCACTACGGCTGAGTTGAATATATGTTTTATTATCGACTAAACGGGAAGGAGTGCACAAGCTAAGTCAGATGCAGGTTGGTGACTTTCGTTTATTTTTACCACTAAACTTTCATGCAGTCAGATGTGTATTTTGAGTATTAATTTTCCAACAATATTTTCATGCAGTCAGATAAAGTTCAGTTCAGTTAAATACGCAGTCAGATGCAAGTTTTATTAAAGTCTAAAGCAGTCACATGCAGTTCAGTCTCGTTTAAATAGAGAATTTTTATTAACAACACTTTAACCTTCAATCGAGGGACTCCAGTCTCCACCAGGAAACTGGTCACCGGACTCGTTCTAAAAGCTCCCGTCATTGGTGCACTGGGTCGAGTAAGCGCAACACTGTGGTCTCTACCGAACTGTAAACCAGAATCCCATAGTCAAGGCGTGACTGACTGAGGGCTCTGTAGAGCTGCAGCAGCATAGAGCGATCTGCACCCCAGTTGGCGTTGCTCAGGCAGCGGAGGGCATTGAGGTGCTGCCAGCTCAGCGACACCAGTACTCGAGGAGCAATACGAAATGCGGAAGTCATGCTCATACAGAGTAGGTGAGACCGACGGCCCTACAGCTGATGCTAGACCGTTAGTAGCCACTTAAAATAGAGAATACAGAGACCTGTGGAACGCCATTCTCCTGAATATGGGGGGGGGAGCTATGGCAGACACCAACTTGGACACAGAAAGTACGGAGCGACAGGAAGTTTTGGATCAAAATCTGGAGCAGGCCCCGGAGACCCCACTCACACAATGTGACAAGGAAATGTCGTCAGGTCGTATAGTATGCTTTACGTAAGTCAAAAAAGACGGCAACCAGGTGTTGGTGTCTGGGAAGGCTGTTTAGGTGGTAGACTCCTGGGGGGGGGGGACAAGATTATCAGTGGCAGAGAGACCCTGCCGGAAGCCGCTCTGACATGGAGCCAGTACGCCACGTGACTCAAGGATCAAACCCCAACTGCCGACACACCACACGTTCCAGCAGCTTACAAACAACGTTGGTCAGGCTGATGAGCCGGTATCTATCCACATTAAGCGTGTTTTTACCGGGTTGGAGCAGTGGAACGATGGTGCTCTCTCGCCATTACGTTGGAAAGACGACATCGCACCAGATCCAGTTGAGAAAATGTCGCTTGTAGTCAGACTAGAAATGTTTAATCATCTGGCTGTAGATCTGATCCGGCTCAGGGGCTGTGTCGAGGCAATGTGCAAATGTGCTGAGGAGATCCCACTCTGTAAATGGGGCGTTTATAGGATTCACTGTGGCGTCTAGTGAACGAGAGGACTTTCCTTTCTATCTGGTGTTTGACCGTGCGAAAGGCTGGGGAGTGGTTCTCCGACGCAGAGGACCGAGCATACTCCTCAGCAAAGTGCTCGGCAATCGCGTTTGCGTCGGCAGATAACAGGCCATTGATGTTAACGCTAGGGACGCCTGTTGGGGTCTCGTACCCGAAAACACGTCTGTTCTTCCTCCAGACTTTGGTAGATGACGTATGCCACCAAATGGTTGACACATACCTCTTCCAACACTTACGTTTCCGTCGTTTTATAAGCTGGCGAATGCAGGCACGTAGCCGCTTAAAGGATATTGGGTGCTATAGGGAAGGGTGTCGCTTATGTCTCTGTAGAACTCGCGTACGCTCTTTAATTGCCTCAACGACTCCTGGCGACCACCAAGGGCCTGTCTTTCACCGGGGGCATCCTAAAGAACAAGGGATCGCATTTTCCGCCGCAGAAACGATCTTTGTAGTGCCCTGCTCAATGCCAGCACCGACGCCAGCACCGACGCCAGCACCGACGCCAGCACCGACGCCAGCACCGACGCCAGCACCGACGCCAGCACCGACGCCAGCACCGACGCCAGCACCGACGCCAGCACCGACGCCAGCACCGACGCCAGCACCGACGCCAGCACCGACGCCAGCACCGACGCCAGCACCGACGCCAGCACCGACGCCAGCACCGACGCCAGCACCGACGCCAGCACCGACGCCAGCACCGACGCCAGCACCGACGCCAGCACCGACGCCAGCACCGACGCCAGCACCGACGCCAGCACCGACGCCAACACCGACGCCAACACCGACGCCAACACCGACGCCAACACCGACGCCAACACCGACGCCAACACCGACGCCAACACCGACGCCAACACCGACGCCAACACCGACGCCAACACCGACGCCAACACCGACGCCAACACCGACGCCAACACCGACGCCAACACCGACGCCAACACCGACGCCAACACCGACGCCAACACCGACGCCAACACCGACGCCAACACCGACGCCAACACCGACGCCAACACCGACGCCAACACCGACGCCAACACCGATGCCAACATGTGGGGGAGATTCAGCGGTGACAGGAGAAGTGAAGGCTTCCCAGTCTGCCTTGTTTAAACCCCATCTGGATAGATGTTTCTGGGTATGACGCCAGTGGAGTGACAGGAAGATGTGGAAGCGGTCACTATCACACAGGTCGTCACATGAGGCAGAGGTCGACTTGTGACAGTAAATTTTCGACGTCCCTACCTCAGCCAGTAAGCATGACGCCAACCCACAAGGGGTTATGTGCGTTAAAATCTTACGAAAGTAGGGAAGGTTTAGGGAGTTGATCGATCAGTGGAGCCAATACGTTCAGGGGTCCTGCGCAATCGCCATCTGGAGGAAGATATACATTGCAGACAGTTATTTCCTGCATCGGCCTTATCCTCACAGCCACAGCTTCGAGAGAGTTTGAAGTTGCACAGGTTCACTACATACTGAGTTCAGCACATAGACGCAAACTCCATCTGACACACTATTATAGTCGCTACAGTTCTTGTAATATCCCTTATAGCCATGGAGGGCAGTGGTCCACATTTCTGGGAACCAGGTATCCTGGAGGGAAATGTAGAAAGCAGGTGTAAGACTTGACAGTTGCTTTAGATCAGCCAGGTGGAGGAAAAAACCGCTGCACGCCTCAGTGTCACCTGCTGCAACCAAATGAGTATCTGGGCGATCGACACCCATTGTGTCTCAGAGCCCAGCGAGATGTAGGTCCTCAGCGGATTCCAAAATCTCCAGCTCATCCTCAGGCACAGAGCTTGCAGGTAGTGGTGGTGTGGGTGCCACCACAGGGCTCCCTTCCTGGAGAGAGAAGCCGAACACGACTTTCGCTTCTCTGGTTTAGAAGTGGCTACTGACATCCCCGATCGTTGGAGGGCGAGGGTGTTCCTTCTGAAGTAGGTTGTGCAGGAGCTACAGGGAGGGAAGTTCCGCCCCCCACCCCACCCCCCACCATCAAGGAAGCAAGTGGAGTCTGACGACTCAGAGCCAACTGTACACAGCATAACAGAAGGTGGTAGAACTGTTGTTGTAGCGGTGGTGTAGGTTAAAGTCATACCCACAAGATGTAAACTTGCAGATTTTCTCTCAGCCTCAGTGGTCCAGCGTCTTGTTTTCGATTATCTTTCTTCCTTTCTGGAGAATCCTGCAATCTGGCGAGCAAGGTGATTGGTGCTCCCTGCAGTTGACACAGATGGCAGGCAGGGCACATGGAGTATTTGGATGTGAAGGACGTCCGCAATCGCAACAGGTGATGACGGATGTACAGTGGGAAGACATATGGCCGAGCTTCCAGCACTTAAAGCACCGCATCAGGGTAGGGAGATACGGCTTTGCATCACAGCGGTACACCATCACCTTGACCTTCTCGGGTAATGTGTCACCCTCAAACGCCAAGATGAAGGCACCGGTGGCAACCTGATTATCCCTTGGACTCCGATGGACACATTGGACGCAAAGGGAACCTCGCCGCTCTAAATTGGCTCGCAGCTCATCATGAGACCGCAAAAGAAGGTCCGTGTGAAATATGATACCCTGAACCTCATTTAAGCTCTTATGGGGCGTTGTGGAAACATAAACCTTCCCCATTCCAGGCAAGTAGTTCCCGTGACTGGACAGAGGATGATGTTTTGATCAAGACCGACCCTCACCGCATTTTGGAGAAGCCCTCCACCTCCCCACACTTGTCCCCTAAACGCTCCACAAAAAACTGAGGATTCATTGACAAGAAATATTCCTCATCCACTCTTGTACATACGAGGGACCAGGGTGAATAAGCTTCGCTGCCATCCTTAGCCTGGCGTTCCTGCCATGGAAAGGCCAGGGAGGGGGGGGGGGGAGGGGGAGGGGTAGATTTGGGTCGTATTTCTTAACATTGAAGTTAAACCTTGACCACTTTACTGATGTTTCACTACCAGCAAGAGACGACATACTATGCTTCATGGCGTGTCATTCGCCCTGATGCCACCCACTCCGATCAGGGGCCCTCCCCACAAGCGCAACCCAGCCACAGCAAAGGCCACCTGGCAGGATGGCCATTGCTGGGAACCATGATGCCCCAGGGTGACGGGCATCTACTCTTTGGCATACGTGGGGAGTTAACGGCGCAGGCATCAGCAGAGCGATCGCTGTGTTGCCATGGAACTACAACCAACAGGGTATATGGCGGCCCCACCACAAAGGACTGGCTACCGTGCTGGATATCAGGAACAAACGAGCTAGGAAGTCCATTCGTCGTCAGCGCAGAAAGCGATATTGCACAGAGGATGGAGGAAAACGCACCCAGGAGGGTGACTTCGCCCAACAGCTGGAGAATGAGCCGAAGGGCAGATCGATGTCGACGAAGGATGCGAGAGGTCTCAGTGCACGATGGACACTATGCACCATGTAAGGCGCCTTTGCCCAATTGGCTCGCTCTTCGGGAAAATTTTGAAGAATGGAGGTCAAACCCTACAGGGGACCATCACAAAGGCCGAAACATGTGAGACTCCTTTTAGTCGCCTCTTACGACAGGCAGGAATACTTACGGACCTATTCTAGCCCCACGGACCCGCAGGGGGCCCTTTAATCAGACCCAACTATATGGTTCCAGAGACATTCTCAAGCCTCAGAAATCTAAGTTGTATACAACTGGACCGAAGCCACGAATGAAATTTTACTTGCTAGACAGATTGCGCTAACACTTAAGCCACCCTCGCATAGTGGCTCTGTACAGCTGCACGGACAGTGCTAGCACGTCTCCGTCCTCAATATTAAATCCCATTCACGCCGAAGCCCACCTGATATTCCCGCCTATACTCTGCATTGCTGCTCACATTTGGGGGGAATACCAAGTGAGCTGAGGCGTGGACGGGAATTAATATTGACGAGGGAGACGTGCTAGCACAGTCCGTGCAGCCGTACAGAGCCACTGTGCGAGGGTGGCTTAATTTTTAGCGCATCTGTATAGTTAGCAGGAGGTCCGGGTTCAAACCCCGGCTTTGGTACAAATTTTTGGTCGTCGCTTCCTTTTGCGTATAATCTGCCCTTTCTCAAAGTCGCTCATTTCTGTGAAGTTCCCCACGTGGGGCCAGTACCGTCACTAGAATAATTTTCATTCTTTCCGGCTACGCTTAAATATTTCCCTTACCACATTACATGCCCACCAGGTAGTAATCAGTCTCGTGGCGGGCAGTGATCACAATGTTTGAACGGATACTTTCTGAAGGCATACAGCGCACCTGAAGCGGCTACAATGATTGTCCACCCCAGTCATTATTACAAAGGAAGCCGAATAAAATTGATTTCAATCACGTGTTGTCTCCGAGATTCCGACTTCATTGGTGATAATCTCAGACTGGACGGACCATAAATGAAAGTCATAAAACTAACCTAGCACAAAGAAAAGTCAAAACAGCCTTTGATGAAGTTAAAAGCAAGGGCGGTAACATTAAGAGTGGAATGGGATTTCGACTGATGAATGCAGAGGAGACAGCGGATAGGTGGAAAGGGGGAGGACTTCTGATGACGTAATGAAAGCGGAAGCAGTAGTCGATAGGGAAGAGTTGGGGATTCAGAATTAGCATCAGACTTTAAAAGAGGTTTGGAAGACTTAAAATAGAATAAAGCAGAAGGAATGGATAACATTTCATTGCGATTTTTAACATCTATGGGAGAAGTGACCACAAAGCGACTTCACGACGGCGTGTAGAACGTACGGGATTGGTGGTATACCACCAGCCTTTCGACAAAACGTTATCTACACAATTCCCAAGATTGCAAGAGCCGAAAAGTGCGGGAATTATCGTACAGTCAGTTTAACGTCTCAGGCATCCAAGCTGCTGGCAAGAATAATATACAGAAGAATGGTAAAGAAAATTGAGAATTTGTTCAATGTCGATTGGTTTGTCTTTAGGAAAAGTAAAGGCACCAGGAGGCTCTGACTTAGCTTTTCATTGTGGAAACAAAACTAAAGAAAAATCAAGACACCTTCACAGGATTTGTCGACCTGGAAAAAGTATTTGACTGTATAAAATGGTATAAGATGCTAGAAATTCCGAGAAAAATAGGGATAAGCTATAGGGAAAGACGGGTCATATAGAATATGTACGAGAACCAAGGTGGATAAATGAGAGTGGAAGAGTAAGAACTAGCCGTCCTGAGTGGCCGAGCGGCTCTAGGCGCTTTAATCCGGAACTGCACGACCACTACGGTCGCAGGTTCGAATCCTGCCTCGGGCACAGATGTGTGTGATGTCCTCAGGTTAGTTAGGTTTAGGTAGTTCTAAGTGTAGGGGACTGATGACCTCAGATGTTAAGTCCCATAGTGCCTAGAGCCATTTCAATCAATAAGAACGATGTGCTTCGATTGGAAAGGGTGTCAGACAGTAATGTAGTATTTCGTCTGTACTGTTCCATCTACGCTTAAAAGAAGCATTTCTTGCTCTCTCCACGGATTTGTCATATATTCATTTAGTTTTCACTGTGTTTTAGTACTGTTTATGTTTCGCTTCTCGTCCTACAGCAAGGTGGCTCACGGCTAAGTCACTCAACTGTGAGTGCATGCCATAAGACAAGGTAACAAGACTGTACCACATTCGTGTCTTTTTCTGTAATACATTCAAAGTTAATCACATTGAATGACTTTCTCATTGTTCATTTTTCTTTAATTAACACTATTAAATGACAAAACACCTGTGACGACCAGCAGCCCGACGCCAGGACAGAAAACAAATAGGTAACTTCCTGTCTGGTGGTAAACATTGATAAGCAGTATACTCTCCCACTCCAGCGATCTGAGTTTAGATGCTCCTTGGTGTAGTTTGGCTCGTCAGTGCATGATGGTACTGTGAACGGCTGAAAACAAGCAGAAAATCCAGTGATTACATTTCTCCATGACAAATACTTTTGCTGGGGGGCTTAATAACGATTTGGGAAAGTATCCCGGAGATAATACAGTTCACCAACGGGATCTATCCGAGGTTCTTCAGAGGAACTTCAGGGGAGGACATGTGACATCTGAGAAAAGGAAATGGCTTTCTATGCGTCAGAGTGAAATTTTACATCATTCTGTTAGACAGGTTAGAAACTTTAAAAAGGAAATGGATAGTTGAAGTTAGCTACAACTGGAACTAGCTAAGTGTGGTGGCAAGAAGAACGGGGTCTAGTGAAGCAGGGGATATAACCCGTCGGCTTTGAACAGTGACGTCATTCCTTAGTCATAGATAGTAATGTCTTCACTTCGAGGCATAGATAATAAAGAAGTTCTGTGTTCTAATAAGCGCTATCATTAAAATAATTGAATGTGAATCTAAAAGCGATCGCTTGATATTAGATACAGATGCTTCAGCAGCTGATAAGTGTTTTTTGGCTTTAAAAAATCTCACGAGTTAGAATAAACTGATCCTACTTTATTAAGCAATCAATAAAAAATCTAAACTAAACATAACAGCAAAAGACAAGTGAAACACAAAGGTTAAATAAACAATCAAAACATATAAAATGAAACAGGTTGCAAATGTAACGTACGTGTATTTCCACCTATTCGTAAGTAGGATCATTTTATTCTACCTCGTGAGATTTTTTAAAAAAAGCCAAAAAACACTTATCAGCTACTGAAGCATCTGTATCTTCTAATGGGTGCGGGAGTTCCGACTCACACCCACCCACCTCCCCGGGAGTCCGAACTCCGGCACCCATTAGAAGATACAGATGCTTCAGTAGCTGATAAGTGTTTTTTGGCTTTTTTTAAAAAATCTCACGAGGTAGAATAAAATGATCCTACTTTATGTTAGTAATAGCGGAGACGAAATAAACAGCACATCTACAATTTGTATCCCGTGTTCCACTTAGGGTTTACTGAAGCGGAGGATACATCGTTCAGGTGAAGAACAGGACAGTAATGCTAGTGAAAACGAAGAAATCGCCTTACGACAAACTCTTATTCCGGACTGTACTTAAGCAACACACTTCGAATGAGCTTTTAATTTGTATCGGGTTTCATTTGCGGTTTAGTGAAGCAGGGGATACATAGTTCAAGTGAACAACAGGACAGCAATTCTAGTTGAAACTAAGAAATCGACTACGCTGAACTTGTATCCCGCAGTGCAGTAGCACTTAAGCAATACAGTTCGAAAGACTTTCGAGATAAAACTGACATACATGTAACGTGATGTATTCTTTGCTAGTAACATATTTCATTAATTTCTTTCCATTGTATTTTGCGGAGAAATACTAAGATACAAACACGCGATATCGTTAACGTGAAAATACTACTGGCCCTTACATATGTGAAATAAAGTTTATCTCTCTCGCATCCACCACGACAGTATAACCTGATATGCCGATTAACTGTGCATGTGATAAAGAGCTGAAAGAACTTATGATGAACTCTATGCAAACGCCGCTGCTCTCTGTCGTTAAGTGAAGACCGGCGACCACTAATTTGTCCTGGGAGACAGGTAATGCCTGAAATTTGGTGTTTCGGCACACTCTTGAGACTGTAGTTCTCGGAATATCGCGTTCCTAAACGATTTCAGAAATGGAACGTCCCATGTATCTAGTTGCAACTACCACTCCCTCTTAAAATTATGTTGATTCCCGTCGTGCGGCAATAATCACGATGGAAACGTTTCCACATGGACCGAAGCACAAACGGCAGACCCGACAATGCACTGCCATTTTATACCACGTGTACGCGATCTTCCGGCATCTGAATACTTGCGTATCGCTCTATCTCCTGACTTGTCAGCTCAGCGTATGACAGCATCAATATTATACGTAAGATTAAAACACCAACCGAATGTGTCATACCTTTACAATCACAGTTACAATTTACAATATCAAAACATTCATCTATTAATGTACGTACTGAAGACCTGATGACGGCAATACGTGGAAATGAGCTGATTGCAAAAAATGGTTCAAATGGCTCTAAGCACTATGGAACTTAACATCTGAGGTTATCAGTCCCCTAGACTTAAAACTACTTAAACCTAAATAACCTAAGGACATCACATACATCCATGCCAGACGCGGGATTCGAACCTGTGACTGTAGCAGCACTGCAGTTCCGGACTGAAGTATCTAGAACCGCTCAGCCAAGCTCACTGCAATTTACGCAATAACACTCATATAAAGAGCAATGTAGTTGTTATATCATTATCGTAATGATGTCACTATAAGACATACTTCGCACTGAGGGCCCAAGGAAGGAAAAAAAAATCTGTATTGTTTTGAGACATGGGGCAGAACGTTAATGGAGAAGCAGTAAGACGGTGCTCTGACAGTCACCCTCTGTGAGGCAGCACACACAATTGTCTGTACTGCAGGAATTACTAAAGAACTGATTGAATTAGGGTAAGAGTGAATTTAGACCTAGGATTCTGCAAGTATGACGAGATGAATTTCAATTTGCGCACTCAGTTAAGTAGTAGAGGATGGACAGTTAGTTGCAGCCGTGCCTTAGCGCTTTGCCAGGAATTGTCGGCATAGTAAAAGTGAACAGTGAGCGAACAATGTTTTCTGTGAAACTTGCAAACTCTGTTGCGCATACTTTTCAGAAGTGTGTTCAGAATAATTTGTACTGCCTCTGCTTGTATTTGAATGACATACGAGATTTTCTGAGGGTAGGGACGCAGTGGAGTGTGGCGTCCGATCAGACCGAAGTCGAGGACTGAGAAAAATGTTGGGAAATAATAACGGAAAGACCGAAGACTGAATGTACCTGGTACTGCTGAAACACCACACATTGACAAAGAAAGGAATTAATTGGTTTTTATAAGAGAATTTGAATATGAGGAAATGTGTGAAATTATTTCCTAAAATTTTTCAGAGAAACGAAATGAGAAACGAATTTTGTTCTGATGTTAGGAAACTGGTCAATGAATTGCCCACATTTTCTTGCATGCTTTAACAGTGAAAATTTTGAATGTTTGCTGCTCCGCATATCGGACAGACCTAATTAATAAGTTGTTTCTGAAGAAATAGCTCTCCACCTTACCATTACATATTATTTCTCAACGGTGTTGTTTGTCGT
Organism: Schistocerca cancellata; assembly: GCF_023864275.1. Taxonomy (NCBI): domain Eukaryota; kingdom Metazoa; phylum Arthropoda; class Insecta; order Orthoptera; family Acrididae; genus Schistocerca; species Schistocerca cancellata. The sequence goes on along the minus strand of NC_064637.1, from coordinate 89,979,884 downwards.
ATGCCGTATCTCTCATATTACCTTATCAAAATTGATAAGCAATTTTCAAGATTTCGTTCACCGCTAATGAGGAAAAGTACATAAACATCTTAAAGCTGTTATTTTCTTTAAAAACATCATTGTACAACAATGTCGAAGGTGCCATCTATTGACCATTTGACTAACAAGCACGACAGCTTTTACTGTTGCTTACATTCTTCACGAAAGCGTAGTTGTCACGCGATTTTTGACATGTATCTAAATGCAAAAAAATTTAGAAGGTACTATCTATTGACTAATTTTACTATTATGCACAACAGTAGTTGGAGTCGTTTACCTTCTTTGAGCAAGTGTCGTGTGCGGTGTGAATAAACCTTCACCTCCACACGTAAGTACCATTTACTTTTATAGCATTTTAAATCCTCATTACTTTACAGCGCTTGCAACGTTAAGTTACTCTTCTGCTAACCGAAGTACTCTTAATCTGCATCACCAGCACTGGTAAAACAAACTTTTACTGGAATGGATGTTTATTTCTTATTAATTTTTCTTAATAAACGAAAAATTACAAGAAACTTTCAAACGTTTGCTAACTTTTTTCGTCTGCATTTCGTGTTTCCACAATGCCACGGGGCGAAATACGCAAACCATATTCAGTGCAACAGATATCAACTGACAAACTGTTTTGGAATCTGATTAACGGCGATTCTATGTCCAAAAAATGATGAGTGTACAACAATTAAACAATATGTCATTTCCAATTTGTTGCCTAGAGAGGAAAAAGGTTTACCTCCGTTCTGATCATGTCCAAGTTAAAGACAATGTTCGATTGTACCTCGTTAAATTCTTTAACTCTTTAAATCCGCCCGCTTTACCACCTCATCAGTTGCTTTAAAAATGCTATTATTACAATTAGACATCTTAACGCGAATCAGCTCTTAATAGTGCGAGATAAATGGTAACTAACTTAGCCGAGTACATCACTTTTCAATTCATTGTCTCCGACAAAACTATGCCCATATCCCGCATGAATCTCGCAGGCTTTTGATTCAACCGTGCCTATCCAAATGATAATGAAACAATTATCAGTAAAAGTAGCCTTCGCTATGATTATTAATGAAGCACGAAGATTAGAAGCTTCAAAGGGCGAGATTCTCTTTACCGAACCTGTTTTTTCGCATGGGCAATCATATGTGGGTTTTTCAGGATTTATGTTTGTGTTACAGACACACACATTCAAAAAGAAAACGATCGCATTATAGCTGCTAATACTCTTTCGAAAGAAGTTTTCTAAAACGAAGTAGTCTTAAATAGTAACATATTTATCTGACATAGAAAATCTCATTTTTGTGTGTTTCACAATTAACCGTGTTGTTTATAATGAATTCGATTTTTTGCAATGAGAGTAATTTTGTTACTACTATTGAAAGCACAATACGTTTTACTGATAAATACTTGCATTTATTTATTTATTTCTCCTTTACCATATTACTTATCGGTGACTGACTAGGACAGAGTGCGAATTATTGGCCCGTGTCAACTAGCTGAACATAATTTTAGTGTAAGAGCTGTATTTGGGCTTAGATCGTCATCACGCAATTTGGATTATTTCATTACATCGCCATGATACTGCAAGTCACGTAAATTCCACTAAGACAATTTATGAAGGGAACGTACAAGGTACATATATGTAATACGTTCGTAGCAGTCAACAACAAACTATATAATTCGTTGTTATGCAGAGTACTATGAATGTATTATTACTGTAAGTACGTCGGGCATTTTATTCACGAAGTCACTTCAAGGCCATGACTTATCTAGCGGCGTCAGGAAGATATAATGGATTAATCCGAACCGGACGCAAATAACATATTTTGCTCCCCGTTGATGGGCTAAGCTTGAACATCAACCGAATAGTAAAGTTACGTGAAGGCAGCCGACAAGTGTTTCTTTGGAAATGAGATGTTCACGAGTATAACCACTCTCGATGGCGCGGATTGTTAAGCAAAAACAAAAACAGAACATGCAATGTGTTCACTCTATATTCACCATGGTGTATACAAGAGAAGAGAGCGTACATGAAGTATTCGGATTTCTAAGACATGCTCATCGATTCCTTTGATATGCAGGCCATAATTATGGCTAAACGGGCACCTAGTGGTCACGCAGTTAGTCCAAAATACTATAAAGAAATTGTGATGCTGCACAAAAGTGCGGAAAAATGAATCGCCTTCAGAACTAGAGGAACAGATGCTTGTAATATCAGGAAGTTAAAACAGGTGGCAGACTTCGGTTTAGTGATAGGATACTGGGAAAAATAATTCAGTTCATAGAACATTCGTGGGATCTGTCGTAGAAAACAGCTCAAGAGTGCGAGACCCACAGAACACAGGAGTAAACGGAGATATTCTGGGTCAGTAAACAGGCGGTACCAGTGAAACGTCCCCTTAGAAAAATTAGTGAATGACTGTGCTGATAAACCTCTTACATTATTTGATCTTCAAACAGCTGAGCAGAACTGAGCGTACTCATATTTCTCTCTTTACTTATTCTGATCAACACTAAACTGACAATATTTTTAGCGCAACGCAATCTGACTTTCAATAATGTCTACAAAAGAATGGCCCTGACTAACAATAACCTATACCTTTCATGAATCACTTACCTCACAAAAATCTTCGTTACTCGAACTACTGCAATACAGCGAGCGCCAACACAGCCAGCTGAATAAAAGATTCTAACTACTGAAGGCACTAGCTACTGATAGGCCTAGTTATCAAATGAAAGATTTCGATAGAAACTATTTACCTTAATAGTGTTCAAAAGTCATATCACTTCATGACATCCAGTCTTACAAATTTACTGTGTGATGGACACACATCCAGAGCCAATACAGCCAATGAAATCAAAGATTCTAACTACTGAAGGCACTAGTTACTGATAGGCCTAGTTAGCAAATGAAAGATTTCGATAGAAAATGTATTTACCGTAATAGTGTTCAAAAGTCATAATATATCAGTTCATGACATCCAGTCTTACAAATTTACTATCTGATGGACACACGTCCAGATCATCCGCTCTCTAAACTCCGCCATCTCTCTTCCCCCATTCACCACTGCTGGCGGCTCACCTCCAACTACGCAACGCTACGCGCTGTTAACAGCCAACTGCCCAACACTACAATAGCAACTTACAACAATGCAAACCAGCCACAGACTACACACAGCACAGCCAGTGATTTTCATACAGAGTAGAGATGGGCAAACAAACACGTAACTGTTTCGAAACAAATGAAACAGTACAATGTAATGATTCGATACGCTGTTTCAAAACAGTGAAACAGTTTGTGTTTAGCAATCTAATAAACCTACACATTTTATCATCTTGAATGTCTACTGTATAAGTATGTCCATATAAACACAAATGAGGAGCGAGAGCGCTAATCATATTGCAGAAAGTATGAAACTATCACTTAGGCGTATAGGCATTTCGTATTTCCTGCAGCAAATGCACTGCTTTCGTGTCGTGTAACTTTCATACTTTTCAATTGGCTGAGGACAGACATAGCTGAAGACAGAAGAACCACCACAAACGGAACTGGAAGTGGGAGCAAACCGCAGGAACTACGGACGTGCTACTGGGATTCCCACATTCCGTTAGTACGGGTAATATACCCATCCTGATAATTTCCATGCACACAAAGGGAATCATTGTGGATAATAGGCACATTGACTATAGACTCACAGTTAATTCGAATAAATAACAAAATATAACAGAAAAAAATTTTGTCTTTCACGGTGTTTCGAACCGTTACTATAAATTCACCATGCTCCGCAGCCTTTCCCGTTCACAATTACACTATAAGTGATATGTCAAACAGATTGCTTGCAATTATACCTACGTCAGATTTATGTATGTGTCTAATAACTGTCACTCTACGCCTTCTTTATTCAAAATGTTGTAGGTTTACTTGTGTTTCTTAATATGATTACTGTACATGAACAGAGAAGCGTATGCTATAAAAAAAAGTGTAATTTAACTGAATGATTTTCACATATTTATTATTTTGAATGTGAATAGTATGCGTTGTTTTATTGCTTGGTTAGTGTTTATAAAGCAGATGTTACGCCATTTCGGAATAGGACAGTCAGCTAGAAACGGAGCTTTATTTTCGGATATCTTAAGCTTCATGCTATTGCCTGTCAAAGAGATTTCGACAGTCTTGAAAGTGTTTCATGAAGTGGTATGTTGTGTTTCAGTACCTGTGCCGGCCCGAATCTCGTCCGACACAGAGCGGAATGAAACATCACTGTTTCGATACAATTAGTCCGTTCCAAGCACAGGCGGACTGAAACAGCCTTATTTTGAAACAACGATACAGTTTCTGTGTCTGGCACGAGATCGAATCTGGTCCGGTTATCCGAGACAGGGGCGGAATGAAACACCAGTGTTTCCGAAACAGTGACCCACAGTCGTTCCGAAACACTGAAACAGTTCCGCGTATCGATACACTGTATCGAAACATAGAAACAGTGGCCAAGTCTAATACAGAGCGCTACGTGGCGTTACCAACATAAAAACCTAAACAGCCTACTTACACCAGGCCGACAGGCCGATAACGTTACAAACCTGGCGCGGATAACGAGCTTTAATGAACGACCAGTCGATGACAACACTCGCAAGGGAAAAACATTAGTAAATACAAACCAACAAAGTAAGAAGAGTTAAACTAGAATAGGGGATATTCGACAGAGGAGTTCGAATCGTTAATGTAGTGGAAAACATTAAAGAACATGAAACTGGGCCACAGTAGAAATATTCACTAGGGAGTTATAAATACGCGGTGTATATAAATAAAGACTGTAAAGGCACCTCTAAGGGTTTGGAAAACACACAACCAGATCACCCCTTCCCAAATTAACCTAGACGTAAGGCTACGCTACGTAATAGTCTCATTTTCATTTTAAACTGGACTACCACCTTCCAAACTAATCTAGATTTCACGGCAAGCGGCAGATCTGTCTATGACCTCTGTATTCATTTGTAATAAATCACCGAGCACTGTAACCTATACCTCATGCTACACTAAAGATCAATATTTCGTCCCTATCTTTATTAAAAAGAAGACTACCACCTTCGAGACTAGCCTAGACCTAAGCCTACGCCACAGATCAGTCAGACATCTTTCATCTCATTTAACACCATAATATCAACTTACAAACTAAAATAGATCTTAAATACTACACATCACTGCCATCTCTGTTTCTTTATATAAGGCCACACGTTCATCCTCCGAAGTGGTCCCTCCCTCAGGCTACGCTACAGATAAGACTGACATCTCTGACTTTATTCAGAGACACTCATCTTACGAACCAACACAGACCGCAGGCAAGATTTCATATCAGCCTGTCGTCTCAGTTTTCATCTAAAACCAAAATATCGCCCTCCAAAGTAACCTAGACCTCATGCCACACTACAGACGAGTCTGTCATGTTTGTCTTCATTTAAAACCAAAGTATCACCATTGAAACTAACCTAGACGTCAGGCTATTCTAGCTGTCAGTCTGTCATCCGTCATCCGTCATGACCTTTCAGCTCGCATGCCCCACAGTTGAAGAGGACGGATATTTTTCGGCTACACATGATATACTTAACACTAACAGTAACTGCTGGAAAAAAAGCATTAGAGAACAGCATCTTGCGGCGTGAGTTTCAGAGATTCAACTTATCACAACGTTATATATACGAAATTATGTTTTTTTACCGATAGTTTGATAGATGCTCTCGTCTTGGGCCGCACTAAGACTTGTTTTGGGCCACATGTGTTCTGCGGGCCGCAGGTTGATGCCTCTGGTCTAGAATAGGACTGTTGATACTTTTAAAAATATCGAGAATCTGATATACTGATATTTAAAAATTATCGTTATCGGCGCTCGATGTCTCTAAAAAGGTATCGACATACAGACGAAAAAATATCGACGTACTGGCCAATAAAAATATCGACTGCACATTGTAAATATACTGCCCGTTTTAGACCTGTAGATTTTTAAGTATTGGTTTACTATTGGATATTCTATAAATCAACAACTTAGCAGGCTACCTATGCCCATTACAGCAAGGACTGAAAGGAAAACGATGCACGTTCACGGTTGGCGATGACCACTTTGTTGATAATGGTGACAGCATGTAACTGAAACAATAAAAGGTGTCCGATGGGGTCCGTCGTTCGGTTTCGTCACATATCGGATTTGTCCGCAACGGTTTATGCCGACTTTTTTTTTCATATCTGCAACCATGCGCGAGACAGCAAATGTAGTGTCAAAATTGCGTGGTTGAGTTAAACGTTGCCATTTCTGTTAGTGGCGCAGATTACGTCAGCATATCCCCTCACGTGTCTCCACCCACGGCCAAAACCAATCTCATCAGATTACGGTAATCTTTTTCAGCTCCCATAGGACCTTACCAAAAACCAGCATTTTCAGCAGCTGTCTTAAGAATGGGGATGTGAATGGCGTATTACTCGCGTTAAAAACTTTAAGGTAACCTGTGCTATTTCTCCACATCGAACATCGGAAATCTTGTTATTCCATTAACCTCCCCCCCCCCCCCACCCCCCACTGTAGCCTAACTACTTGCTTCGCACAGTCAAAGAAAAAGACTGGACGTGAAGGGAGCTCAAAAGTAGTACTCCTTCACACAGTGACAGTATAACTATGTTCAACTACAATTTCTAAAGAACTATTTCATATATTTACCGAAGATTCCGAAAAAATTATAAAATTTCGGCAGTTATTGTCATTTCTATGTCGATATATCGGGGAGAAAAATCGCACGCATATATCCATATCTTCTGGGAAAATGTCGATATATTTCTGTATAGATATCTTGTCAACAGCCCTAGTCTACACTATCATTTCCCGAAGTAACAAATCCAAGCAGTCCCCACCATGATCATAAGAAAAGTTCGCAGTAGAACCTTCAGTACAATCTTCATGCGCACTAGACCCATACTGCTCTTGTACACAGCCGGAACTAAGCTATCACCCACAATGAGTAAACGGCGTAGTAGTAGTAAAGAAAACAAGTGACATCAAAAATGAAACATTCAGACGGAAACAGTGGGGGTGTCATTTAAGTAGCGTATGGAGTCACATTTCGAAGAGCACACGGACGTATCGCGTTGCTCAACAGATCCCACTAACGAACGCTTACGAATAGGGGCACAGCACATACTCGTGTAGTCTCCAGATAGACCGGCTCACGAAAGGGCTTAGACGCCCAAAATCCTCTCGAACCCTGCTTCCGAAGTTTCGAGGGACAGTACCAAGTAGGAAATCTAGTAACATAACCCCGAAAATGTGGATCTCGTAGGTGCTGTGATGGTAAGGTGAGGCTTCTGAAGTTGTGCGTACGTGCACGAGTGTTTGAAAAGTCATTCTCGCGTTTCATGCCATTTCGGAGAGGTTTGCAGAGTAACAATACGCGAACACGAAAATTGAAGTACCGATTTTTAATATTAACTGCACAAGGATGCCAATGATTCTTACATAATTCGAAAGGTACTTTGCCACAGATGTGCACAAAGAAAATATAGCGTATGTAGTCGTTAAGAGTGGTAAAAGGAAATAGTTCTCATATTCATAACTGCGTTACATTTCATCTGCAATACCTGAACATCGCAAATTGAAGAGCTACCAATCTCTGCCCTGCACACCGGTCAATTGCTGTGGTGGAAATGACACACGAAAGTAACATTTCATAAAATCGCATTCTAGGGGCTTTCGTGTTTACTTCGTTTTGCAGTAATACATGCACACCGGACAGCTACAGTGCGACAACTGCTACATCGATGATATCAGCATGAAAATCAACATATCGTAACGAAGTCCGTGAGTAACGTATACTGGCGTCGTTATTCCGCTTACTTTTACGTAACTGAATGGTGATTTGCCCCCATTAACAAAAAAATGAAGTAAGCTAATTTTTAATTTCATTTTGAATGATTAAGATTTCGACTTCCCTCATTAGGCGGAAACTGTTTTCGGGGATGCCTAGAAGGAGAATCCTAACAGGTCAGAGTGAAGAGGTAAAGCTGGACTGAATTTCTGCTTAGCGAAAGTAACACCAATATGGACATTCGTAATAATGCACCTGTTTTATTTAACTATAACAATATTAATACGCCAGCAACGAAAACTGAAGTACCGATTTTTAAAATTATACAAAGTGGCCAATGAAATGTATATAACGTACACTGAAAGTAACTTTCCGGTAGATGCGCGCAAAAGAAAAAAATTATGTGTATAGATAGCCACATTGCCATTAACAGAGGTGAAAGGAAGTAGACACAAACGCATGAGAAAAGTTTTCCTTTTGTCTCTGACATTGCCACCAAATTCTAGCACGCTCAACGATCAGGTGATATGGTAGGAATGACACGAAAGTAACAACGTTTCGTGAAGTTGCATTCTAGGGACGGTTCTGTTTAAACGTTGCAAAAAGTTGATTTGCAGCAACACACGCATGCCGGACAGCTGTAATGCCGCAACTGCCACGTCGATATGGCCAACGTTGGAATACTAAACGTAACGAAGCCGTCGGGGACAACAAACGTTCACCACAAAATTTAGTGTGTTCCTGATTTTTAGTATCCTCGTTTTGAGTAGCTACAACGTCCCTTAATACAAGGAAAATGTTTTAGGTTATGACTCAGAGAATAACATTAGCGGGTCGGACTGAAAGACGAAAAGCGAGAGGGACAATTTTAGCGTACAGAAAGTAGGAATAATGCAGATATTGGATAATGATAATTTTATCGCCGCTCTTAAAGTCCTTCAGATGTGCACTGGGTATAATTTCAAGTAGTTTTGAGAACTGTAATAGCGGTTTGATGAATTTACAGTACAGATTTTCTAACGCAAGTCATTTCGTTTCTGAGATAACGTTACGCGAGAAACTGCGTTTACACCGTGCTGTCACGAGGGTAACGTTAATTTGCCGCCATAATTTTTTAACGCTATGTATCAGACTCCCTTCAAATGATCGAACAAATCAAAGAATTATTTCAAGAATACGTGTGGCTGCAATGCAGTATTTTTTTTTTTCAGTAGAAAGGTCACGGTTCCTGAATAGCCAACTCATGCGCCTGATGTGGCATCGCGATTTCACTTTTACGGTTCCGTACCTCAATACGTACCGACGGCTGGTTAGTCGGTCGGTCTGCCCCTGTCTGACTTAAAACGCCTTTCTCAGGACGTATCAAGTTCAAATTATCGTTATATAATAAAATGTGTGGTCCCTTGGAGGTGTAAAATTTGTAAGCTTTCAGGTCAGTGTAGTAAAAAGATATAGCCAATTACTCGTATTTCACATAATTTGATACTCGAAAATTCATCAAAACCTAGGAGGTGCTTCCCGTTGACCTAGTATCATGAAATTTGACAAGCAAGATTTCACAGTACCATTAAGGGAAAAAAACTGGATAAAGTAATTTATAATTACATCAGACGAAAATATTTTGGCATTTTTATCCGTCTATCCGACTCTCTTAAGACCTCTTTCTCTGGAGCAGGCCAGCGTATAACGTTCTAATTTATGTAACATTTACCTCTACGGTCGCTTGTCGATGCAAAAATTATAAGCGTCTAAGTCAATGCAATCAAATGGTACGAACATTTACGTCGCATATTTTGATACTCCAAAAGTCAACTCATCAAAACCTATAGTATGCTTTCCGTTGAGCCACGATCATGGAATTTGGCAAGAAGCGAAGTTTAGGAGTACGAGCAAAGCAAAAAAATCTTGCATTTGTTAAACTGTAGTTGTATCAGGCAAAAAATTAATCTTGCAATTTGAACTTACAGGGCAGTCATCATCCGTCAAAAGCATTAAAGACGACTATTACTGCATGCAAACATAGAATTCAAGTTATGTTTTAGTAAGTAAATAAAAATTTCATTAAATATTCTCTCCCTACACGTATAAACTGAAGTCCACTGCTCCATTTTTCTTTACGTCCGGGCGAGTCTGAGACACTACTTTTAGAGATTTTGATACGGCGTTGGAATTCTCGTGACCAATGTATTTCCAGTAGCTATAACGGTAACTGGCAGAAATCTTTGCTATTTTTTTATTCCCTGAATGGATTAACTATCTGCACAGGTAATTAAGTTTGCACGGAACCCTCACCGCGGCAGTCGTACACGCATTTGGTCGATTTCATTTTGTTTACGAAGATAAAATCTATGCTGAAGGGGGTTACAAACAGGCAGTGGGAGACGCAAATGCAAAAACTTAGCAGGTTATGGGCAGTCTCACAGAAAAAAACTACATGCAAAATTACTCTAAACAGCGGAAGGAACTGCTGTAGACGTGTGTTGACAAATGGGTTCACTCTGAAGCAACTGAACTTTTTTTTTTGGAAAGTTCAAAGTTCTGCAGAATCAGCCTAGTTCTTTTCCTGATTGACACTGTATGTACCTACAAAAGCAAAGGATACAAAATAACGCACTTTACCACACACACATGCGGAAACACAGGAGCAATTACAGATGAGAATTACCTGCTTTGTAGCTCGTAGTCTTCCGTCTTCTGACAATGGCGACGAACACGTCTCGGCTAGGGAAACTTTTCCGACCGCAGCCCACCCGCCTCTTCCGTATTTGTTTACCACCGCGCTCGCAACTGATGTCAACAAAATGGCGGCCCGCGCCCACACACACTTCCAACGAGATCTCCTCACAGCTACGACGGGTAGCCAAAGGGTTTACATTTCACAGAGTGGCTAACACACGAGTTACGGCGCTCCTTGCGGCAACCAAGCTAAACCCGGCAGCAATATTGACGGTGGTCAGAACATTGAGAGGAAATGTCTGGAAATTGAACTGCTTCATTTGCGGGTTCGTTTAATTTCTTATTTCCAATTTGCTTAGCAAAATATAAATTAAACACGCCTGAAGTGTGTTTAGCGTAGAGATGGGCAGTAAATACGAGACGCGACGAACTGTTGCATATTACAATGGGCTACATCTGCTCTAATCACTTTGTAGGGAAATCTGTGTTCGACGCAAATGATCAGAGGCGCCTTTCCTTCAATGCAATCACAACTGTCTTTAATTCCCCACAACATTAAAAAATAACTAAAAAGACGAAATGGCACAACCAAGGCCCAGAAAGCGAACTTTCGACAATTTCTACATCTACATCGATATCCTGTAAATCACACTTAAGTGCCTGGCAGAGGGTTCATCGAACCATCTTCACAATAATACTCTATTATTCCAGTCTCGAACAGCGTGCGGAAAAAACGAACACCTATATCTTTACAACTTCCCTTATCTTATTGAGATGATCGTTTCTCCCTATGCAGGTCGTCGTCAACAAAATATTTTCGCATTCGGAGGAGAAAATTGGTGACTGAAATTTCGTGAGAACATCCCGCAACAACGAGAAACGCCTTTGTTTCAATGACGTTCACTGCATCATATCCGGGACACTTTCTGCCCCTGTCCCAGTTTCTCGATAGTACACAACGTGCTGTCCGTCTCTGAACTTTTTCAGTCTATTCTGTTAATCCTTTCTGGTAAGGGTCCCACATCGAGCACCGACGGCCTATACCAAAAGGAGACGGACAAGCGAGTTGTAGGCAGTCTCTTTAGTAGAATGTCAATAATACTCTGAACGAGTCGTTAACCAAGCGAGGTGTCGCAATGGTTAGCATACTGACCACGCATGCAGGAGGACGACGGTTCAAACCCGCAACCTGCCATCTTGATTTAGGTTTTCCGTGATTTCCCTAAATCGCTTCAGCCAAGTGGCGGGATTTGAAAGGGCACGGGCGACTCCCTTCGCCACCGTTCCCTAATCAGATAGGTCCAATGAATTCGCTGTTTGTCCCCTTCCCCAAAATCAACCAACGAACCGATCAATGAGTCGTCAGTAGCACACTGTAAGTATGCAGTTCAATAATTATATCTCTACAAATTTTCATTTTGTTGTTGTTTTGGTCCGGAGACTTGTTTGATGCAATTCTCCACGCTAATGTGTCCTGTACAAGCAACTTCATCTACTGCAACTCACATCCTTCTGAACTTGCTTGCTGTATTCATCTCTCCGTCTCCCTGTACGATTTTTACCCAACACGTTCCCTCAAATACTAAACTGTTGATCCCTTCATGTCTTAGAATGTATCCTACCTACCGGTAGCTCCTTCTAGTCAAGTGGTGTCACAACTTATTTCACCCCAATTCTATTCAGCACCTCCTGTTTAGTTACTTGATCTACCCATCAAATCTTCAGCATTCTTCTGTACACCACAGTTCAAAAGCTTCGATTCTCTTCTTGCCCAAACTGTTTATCGTCCATGTTTCACTTCCATACGTGGCTACACTCCACACAAATACTTTCAGCAAAGACCTCCTAACACTTAAATCAACTTTCGATGTTAACAAATTTCTCTTATTCAGAAATGCTTTTCTTGACATTGCCAGTCTACACTTCACAGTACTTCGGTCATCATCAGTTATTTTGATGCCCAATTAGCAAAACTCATCTGTGATTTCAAGGTGCTTTATTTCACTTGCAATACAAAACACAATTCAGAAAAACGTGAAAGACAGAAAACTGTGTTTCATACGTCAATTTGTTCCCAAAAAATCAGTTAAAACATGGTAAACATTACATCGCCTTACAGCTCTTATTCTTTGAGCCACACTATTTAGAAAACTGACAGTTTTTTCAACGTTTCCCCTTGTGTTCACGAACCAGTCCCTTTAAAACTTTTTATCTTTTCTCCCTGAACTTTAATTCCTAGCCGTCCGGGGTGGCCAAGCGGTTCTAGGCGCTGCAGTCTGGAACCGCGCGACCACTACGGTCGCAGGTTCGAATCCTGCTTCGGGCATCGATGTGTGTGATGTCCTTAGGTTAGTTAGGTTTAAGTAGTTCTAAGTTCTAGGGGACTGATGACGTTAGAAGTTAAGTCCCATAGTGCTCAGAGCCATTTGAACCATTTTTTTTTAATTCCTACTCTGACTTTTTCTTTGGTTTCCTTTCTGCTCGCTCGATGTACGGATTGAATAACATCGAGGATAGGCTACAACCCTGTCTCACGTCCGTCTCAAACACTACTTCCTTTTCATGCACCTGCCCATGCCCCCCGGCGTGTCGGAGGATCCTCCATTCGCCGCTTTCACAGCATACCGCTCCTTTTTCCCTCAAAAGCACGCTTCTGGAACTAACAGTGTGCTACCGATATTTGGAAGTTACATTCGGGATGTGGCCGCATGGCGAAAGAAACCTGAAGGACTTTCTTGACCATCTTAACAGTTACATGCAAATTATAAAGACCACCGTGGAGGTAGAACAAAACAGATGTTCGCCTTTCTTCTATACCCTGATAAGGGACAAAACTGATGGGATGTTGGGGCGTTCTATCTATAAGAAGAAAAAGACACACACGAACCTGTACCTAAGCTACAATAGGTGTCACCATCCATCACAACAGAAATCAGTACTCACCACCCTGGTGAAGACAGATCGACTTGCAGCATATGAGGGAAACCTTTCCCAAGATCGGCTACTCGGAAACACATGTAAGACACGCTCTACAGCCGGTGAAGATGAAGAAGAAAGGAGCCGGAGGAAGACATAAAATATCTGGTGCTCATTCTGTATGCTGGGCCACCAAGGTCGCCAGGATACTGGAGAAAAACAACATGAAAACTATTTTCCACTCATCGGGTAAAACAAAATAGTTTGGAAAAAGCTTAGGTCAATGAAATACAAACTCGGTTTATGTACACCTGGAGTCTACAGCATCAGACGCAGCGCTGTATTTCACAGCGCCTCTCAGAACACGTGAAGAGCGTTCGATTGGGCCAAACGGACAAATCTGCAGTCGCAGAGCACAGTCTCAACGAAGATAACACGTTTACCTTTTAACAGAGAGTACTGGTTCTGGGACTCGATCATCAGAGGCATTGGAGATACGGGTCCGTGATGATCTTGTCAACTGGGATAGCGGTTTCAAACTGAGCTCTGCATGGGATGCAGGGCTAGCAAGAATACATCAAGAACGCTTTGGTGTGAAAGCGGCAAAGGTGAAGTATCGAACAGAAGGGCAGCACCAACAAGTCACGATTTGCCCTTCCCCCCATCACTGTCCTCGATTCTTCCCACCATCATCCGCAACACCTCTTCCCGAGGCGCACGATTGGTCCAGGCGTTGCAGACGAGGCAGAGGTTAAAAAAGAAAAAATGGTTCAAATGGCTCTAAGCAGTATAGGACTTAACATTGGAGATCATCAGTCCCCTAGACTTAGAACTACTTAAACCTAACTAACCTAAGGACATCACAAATATCCATGCCCGAGGCAGGATTCGAACCTGTGACCGTAGAAGCAGCGCGGTTCCGGACTGAAGCGCCTAGAACCACTCGGCCACAGCGGGAGGCTGAGGCAGAGGAGCCTGCGGTCTAGCGTCTATAAAGACACGGACCATACGCTTCGCCTGAAGATGATGGGTAGGAAACTTGTCGAAACGTTGCCGCAAAACGACACCTTGAGTCGTATGATAACCCGAGAAGATTTCATCATCGAAATTGGATCACAGCCTCCATTGTCATATGTGAGTCGTCGCGCAATTTTACCTACATCAAAAAATGTGTCCGTATTTTGACTGAAACGTTCCTTGTTGTTGCCAGTGCACACGGAAATCACCGGGGTTTACCGGGTTTTGAGAAAAAAAATTAAGCTAGTATGAGCTATTTAAGTTAGTCAGAGTCAATTTCTAAGGGAGCAATAGAGTAAACAACACATTCGACTAAAGATAAAATGGCGGATGGGTATTCAATTTGTATGAACCACTGCGGACATACAGTCACTATCAGTGGTTCAGGGTACTTTGCATTGCATCGCGTTTCAGAGTTTCTTCTCTTCCAGCTGAGTACGGAGCTCAGGTACGATGACTGTATAAATACCGCTGAGTGTGCAGTAATTACACAGAGCTTGTATTCGAGGCCCTCGCGAGAACGACACGCGGAGGGTTGTAGTATATTTCTAGAGTCACCGCTTCTACTACTACTACTACTACTACTACTACGTGATCAGGCCCAGTGGACCGCACGCATCTACAAGTTTCCTCCTCCACTGTATTCTGTCCATTGCTGCTATCCGCCATCCGGCCACATCTATTGATACTTGCTTTAAATCTTCGTGGAGTCCATCCCTCCAACGCTTCTTGGGTCTCCATGGCGGTCCTGTTTCCGGATACTTCATGTCTCACAGCCATATAGAACAACAGGCTGGATCAGGGTTTTGTACAGTCGAATCTTGAACTGTCTGGAGAGATATCTGGACCGAAGAAGTTATGCTAGGCTGTGGTAAGATCGGTTTCCTGCTTGTATTCTGGCATTGATCTCTGTTTCACATGACGAGAGTTCTCAGTGAAAAGTGCCCCTAGGTATTTGAATTCTTGCACTCTCTTGTAGAACTGGTCCCCAGCCTGCAGCGATTATAGATGATCAGCAGTTTGACAGTGACCACGCGTCATAACGAGGTACTCTGTCTTGGCTTCGTTTAAGTTTAGCCCAAATTTGCTGGCAGCCTCCTTTAGTGCTTTGGTCATTCGCTGCAACTCCTCTTCCGAGCTAGAGAGTAAACAGATGTCGTCTGCTTAGACTAAGCATGATAGTCGCTTTTAATCCCTTCGTTCTCTTGGACGGTCTCGCGTACGATCTTCTCGAGGGCAAAGATGAACGATAGGGGACAACCCATCTCCTTGCCTAAGTCCTGTCATAATTTCATACTCCTCAGTTACGCGAATTCCCATCTTCACCTTTGCACGTGTTTCGTTCAGACAGATCTTTATCAGATTGATGAGTTTATCTGATATGCCAAACTCCCTTAAACAGTTAAGCAGGCTCTTGCGATGTATGCAGTCATAGGCCTTCCTAAAATCAACGAATACAATATGCAAATCTTTACCATCTTCACCCAGTTTCTCAGTGAGCTGCCGGAGACTGAAGATGTGATCTACTGTCACCGCTTCTACTGCTTCTGATAACTTTGTACGCAGGTTTTTGTGAGGTAAGCGTTGTCTATCTTCAAGTGTCTGCCAGTTCAGTTTCTTCAGTATCTCCGTGCCCCTGTCCTATGGGTCAAACAAAGATATGACCTCACGTTCTGTCCTTTGAATACGTTCAATATCCCCTGATACTTCTATTTGGTACAGACCTCAGATCCTTGAGCGATATTCTCCGATGGGACCTGAGTATTTTGTAGACAATCTCCTTTGTAGAATGATGCCATTTACAAGTATTATACCAATGAACGGAAATCTGCTATTTGCTTTGACTATGACGGAGCCTGTGGAATAGCTCCGTTTCATATCCCCACAAATTGTCACACTCAGTTATTTGTATGATTTGACCGATTCCTGCTGAGACTCTTTGACATCGCAACCTACATCTATATAGACAAGGCACTGTACGGTACATGGCGAAGGGTCATTTCCTTCCCTGTTCTACTCGCGAATAGAGCGAGGGAAAAACGATTGTCTATATGCCTGTGTATGAGTCCTAGTTTCTCGTATGTTATCATCGTGGTCCTTACGCTCAATGTATGTTGGTGGCAGTAGAATCGTTCGGCACTCCGCTCGAAATTCATCCCAATCCGGGAATACTACGTGTTTTTATCCTTTCAAATCGGCAAGTTTACATTTCTCCACATTTAAAGTGAGTTCCCTGTCTTTGCTCCACTTTTAAATCTTCTCAAGATGTAAAAGAATGTACGTAGCGCACTTTTAGGGTAATGCTCTGCCATAGATAATTGCATGACCTACAAAAAGTGTGAGGGTATTATATATATTTATTGCCATGTTATTAATGTGCAACATCAACATCAAGTGTCCATATGCTGCATCGTGACCGCTGACAAATCCACAGCCCAACCATAAATTTTTCTCGTTATTTATATGAACGAACTGCTGCTAATAATCTTTGGTATGTGATTCCTGAGGTTTTCCCGACGTATTGAATATTCTATGAGGTTCCGAGCTTTGCAGCCGGATGATGTTTAGTTCGTGCCACAATATTTCCGCCGGCAATCGAAGAAGAACCTATGGAAATACGTCTAGCGCAAGATCCTATAAACTGTGATGACGGTTTTCAACTCGACAAGGCATGGGACGCGGTGATTTCTTTAATTTGTTATGAGAGAAAACAGTTTATTCGTAATGGCACGCCTGGCGACATTTGACTTTTGTTTTTAGCTCCGCCAGCGCGCTTTCCGACAGAGGGCGGACGCGTAGTTTCCAACTTCACGCATGCGCCTGCGCGCCACAGATGGCACAGTACTTGCAGAGGGCGCGGATTTCGACAGAGGACGCTACTGTGACGGCTGCCAATGCGCATGCGTCACCGCGCCTATTTTTGCTATAAAGCCGACACCGTGAACTAGCGGTCTCAACGCTCCCAACGCCTTCTCCAATCCCATCTTGACCGCTTCACTGCTTGGTGCAACCAGTGGTTGCTTAAGGTCAATCCCTCCAAAACCCAGGCGATCATTGTAGGCAAAACCACCCCTTCCTTCCGCCTCCTTGATTTCTATCTCACCGTCTATGGCCGTCCTATCGCCCTCACTCCCACCCTTCAGTACCTTGGCGTCACCCTCGACCGTCGCCTCTCCTGGACTCCCCATCTCCGGACAATCAAAGCCAAGGCACGTTCCCGCCTCCGTCTCCTCAAGCTCCTTTCTGGCCGTACGTGGGGTTTGAACCCCTCCACAATCCTCCACACCTATAAATCCCTCATCCGCCCTATCCTTTGTTACGCCCATCCAGCCTGGATCTCCGCCCCCCCTACCTTTTATAAATCCCTCCAAATCCTTGAACGCCATGCTCTCCGCCTTGCCTATCGCATCCGTCTCCCCTCCCCCACGCGGATCCTGTACGGTCTCATCCCCTTCCCCCACCTCCTCCTTTTCCTTGAAAGGATACGGATCCTGTACACCTCCCGTAAATTTGATCCTCCTCACCCGCTCGTGTCCCCGATCCTCTCCCACCCCCGCCCGCTGCCGCGCCTGTATTCCCACATCCCACCTGGTCTCCATCTCTCCACTCTCCTTACCCTCTTCCAAGGTGGCTTCCGCCAGCTCCCCCTCCCTGATGTCCTCGTCCCCTCCATCTACCCCTCCTATCAACTTTGACCCTGCCCCCCCCACTTCCGGTGTCCTTTCCCTTAGGCACCCTCCCTCCCTTCTCTTCCCTTCCCTTCTCTTTCCTTTTCCCCCGTCTCCTCCCTCCACCCCTCTCCCCCCGGGCTTCCCCTCCACCTTCCTCTCTCCTCCCTGTCTCCCCTGCCCGTGGCGTCTCTGCTCTCCCCTCTTGCTCTCCCCCTCCTCCTCCTCCTCCTCCTCCTCCTCCTCCTCCCCTCTTGGCAGGTCCCCGGACTCGCACACGCAAAGTGAACATTCGCGCGCCGGAGATCATCGCCCTCAGTTTAGTGTCTGTGCCGTCGTGTTTGTGCATCAGTGTTTTTCGCCGTCCACGCTCCTTCGTTCACATGTGTCGTCTAACTCGTCAGTGTTTGTGCACAGTGCCGACAGTTTTCTTGTTTGTTTCGTCGAGTGTGAACGGCTTCATGTTTTTTAATTATTGTATCTACTGTTTTTTTAACCGCCAATCTGTTACTTATATGTCTCCCTTTCTTTTTTATTCTCATGCTTATGGCAGAAGAGCGGAGTACACTATCCCGCTGCCAGCCCACCTTGTATGGGGTGTTCAAATTACAGTAAAGAAAAAAAAACTAGCGGTCTCTATTCGCAGTGGAGTAGCCGACCAGGGCGGGCGGCTGTTCTCTGCGTATGGCGTAGCTGCCCGAGGATAGCTCTACGGAGTGGTCGCAAATAAGCTGAGGCGTAAGTGCCATTTGTAAGACTGATGCTGTCAAGTGCTAAGAAAAAAGGAGTCGACGACTCGCAGTTCCCGCAACTTCTGTTGCACCCTTCCCCGGCTGGACTCGCCCGTCCTTTGGTAGGGACGTCGAAGGCAGTACCAGGGACCCGTTCACGTCGGTCATTCCCGCGTGCTGCAGGCCTCTTCTCGACCTCCCGCGCTTCCTTTAAGCGCCGCGCATTGCACTCTGCGCTGTTAGGTCGTAGGGACTTCCCACTTCTGTAGGGCCCATATGAAATTTAAACTTCACAGAAAAGCAAAATATCTCTGATCTTTTCCTACATAATTTATGGCGCTCATAGGATGCCGGCTGACCCCGGCAGTGTTTGTGCCAGGACGCAGTTGTATTAAACTGTTATATCGGGAACCCTTTCCGGGTGGCCCGACAAACATGAACCACACAAACGCTTGCTGCAGGTATCCTTCATACGCTTTTCGTATCTCCTCTTCGGTTCCGGCACCGAAATAGCCGGAAGTGACACAACACATACAAAACACAAAGTAGCCCGTCGCAACAGCTCGCCCCGCACCGCACCCGAGGCAACTGTTCACGTCTAGTAGTATCCCCGCTTACACAGGCAACAAAATCCTTTAACTGCCTCATATCGAAATATATAACTGCACAAACCCTAACATTTGCTTGCTTCCTACACAGCATTATGTACAAACACGCAGACTCAAGTACTTCAATGTGTGACAGCACTTCATTTTTTTTCTTTTTTTACGCCAATCCACCACGAGTTTGTCTCCTGGGCTAACCATCTCTACAAGTAGCACTTGTAACCTACGCCCTCAATCACTCCTGTCTTCATTTCAATGTTTCTCTACAGCTGCCTCTAACACCATGGAAATCATTCCCTCAGGTCTTAAAGACCTGTCATTCTGTTCCTTTTCCTTCTCAATGTTTTTCGCCTTCTTCCCCTTTCTTCCTTTGCTCCCCCATTGTACATTGAAACGTCCCCTTAGAAAAATTATACATGACTGTGCTTAAACTGACGCACAATATTTTTAGCGCAATGCGATCTGACTTTCAAAAACCCTTACAAAGGAATGGCCCTGATTAACATTAACCTATACCTTTCACAAATCATTTACCTCAACAACAATCAGTTACTCGAACTACTGCAACACAGCGAGCGTCACTACTGCCAGCTAAATAAAAGATTCAAACTACGGAAGGCACTAACTGCTAATAGGCATAGTTAGCAAATGGAAGATTCTGATAAAAAATAATGTGTTTACATTACTAGTGTTCAAAAGTCATAATATATATAGCAGTTCACGACATCCAGTCTTACAAATTACAAAACTCCATCTCTCTCCCCACATCCACCACTGCTGGCGGCTCACCTCAAACTGCTCAACGCTACGCGCTGTTCACATCCATCTGCCCAACACTACAATGGCAGACAACAATGCAAACTAGCCACTGACTGCACACAGCACAGCCAGTGATTTTTCATACAGAGCGCTACGTGGAGTTACCAATAAGAAAACCTAAACAGCCTACTTACAACATAAACGTCCGATAACGTTCTGAAAGAACGTTACATACCTCGTGTGAGGTTGGGGCAGAAATAGAAATACGCGGAGCCACATGCAATAAGTTTCCAAAAAAGCGCAAGCGAGGCTTAAGCAACTCTACCCAATGCTCAACAGGGAAATCACATTAAATACGTGTCCAGGTCTATATACGTGACACCGCTCAGACCTCTGACGTACAGTTCACTTCTGGGGATGTGCAGTTCCTACACGCCTGCGCCGCCTGTAAATCATGGACAATAAAGTGCTAACCATAATTACCAATGATCCAAGCTACACCGGCACCGTGGGACTTCACAATCAATACCACCTTCAAACCCTAAGCGAAGTATTCAAAAAACACGCCACACGACCATACAGTAACTAGATACGCGAACAATCGTAAAATTCTTAGAGTGATAACTATAAATACAATCATTGGTTGAAGTATAAGCTACCAGACCCAGCTAGCTGGGGTAATAGGTGTCAATTATAATTTTGGTATGTGAAAAGATCGTGAGCGAGCAGCGATGTTCTACAGCCGTATCGCAGAAGTTACGTTCAGTGTGCGCGGAGGCGAAAGGGCACATAATGTTACGCTGTGTTGGGCTGAGGAAGCAATGGTAAGTTTCGAATGTAAACTCTTAACCTATCAATGTGTCTAATGGGCATGATTACATCAACGTTCTAACGGATTCTAATTTGTGAATGAAGTAATAGAACTGTTTAGAGCAGAAGTGGCATGTCAGTAAAAATTCATTATTCTTGCGTCATCCAATTAAATTGGTTATTTTCCTGAGAATTGCTACATCTGAACCATAGGAAAGTGACATGTCTTAATGTTAAGACATGAAGTTTCAAATCAGCCTCGACCACTTTCTCCCAGTATACAAAAAAACTTGAACTCATTTATGCCCACATTTCATGTTCACCTTTCTCTTCAAACTAATTCATGATGGCCTTGCTCAAAAGTAGAAAAGGAACAGCGTATACGGAAAATAATGTGCAACTAACATAGAACTCATTGCACCTTACGAGTCTCTGTGTGCCTACGCAGTAATTTTGCAGCTTCTGCTAGCGGAGCGTAAGACAGAGCAGTACTGCGGCTAGTATCCAGAGTTACGCACAATACAGGTAAGGACTAAATTTTTTTTATTCAATCAGGGCTACCATATCATTCAATTAGATTTTGTGTTACCACCTTTAGTCCCGGGATCCATGATCTAATCTCTTGCAGTCAGATTGCTAATTTTTACAGTGGGAGTTTCCTTCATATCACTATTATAACGCAGATTTGCCTTTGCATTAACGCAGTTCGTTTACTACAGTTTAGATCTTACAACCAAGAACAGCAAGTCACCCATATTGTTATTTATTTCAACAAGTTTAAAGGGCATAACAACCTATGGCGAATTAACACTCCGAAGCGACAATATCTGAAGCCCCTGTTGAAAGCGGCGACGCTACCCTACGCTGCGAATCCAGGTTATCACCTATCGGACACAAACCGATGACGAACGAACCTGTTACAGGTACACTGATGTTGTCAGACAAGTCGTTGCCGGTATCCAGTCGCACCCGCCGAGTAACACCGCCGTCCAACGCCTAAAGTATCACCATGGATGTTGCCCACCTCTAACTTACCTAATTGTTCAAAGATCTGTCGCAGATAGCAAGCAATCAGCTACTGCTCTTACTACCCGACTCGACAATCAGTTATTTCATTTGGCTCTTGTCTTGGCACTTATTTTTCGCTGCTCTTCAGATACCTTCAGACACAATCCCTCTAGATGAGCACGTATTAATGGTTAATGGTAAGTAGATGTACGCAAACCATCGCAATACCGAAATCCTGCGAAGACATCTAGTGTTGCCCATCACGCCGATGTGGCCTCTAATAGTCTTTGGCGAACATTTGAAAATGGCTTAAGTGTTGCCGCCGAAATATTGCTGCAAGAAGTAAACATCACCCGGCTGCAATACTGAAACCTCGCAAAATAACCGGCGTGCTACGAAGTTACTTTCCGAAAGTAACGAAGTATGGCGCCAAGCTGAGAACTTTAATTCTCGTTTATTAGTCCCCACTGCAGACAGCCTTCTAATTTTTAGTCTCCTGTTCCTTTCTTCTGAAGAAATTTGATGCAACTATACTTCACATAAGACTTAGTTTTATCTTTCGTTGCAAGCAGTTAAGCCTCCGGAAAGACTACGTTCCGAATGCCATCCGCTTCGTTATCCCTCCCTTTGTTTCCTGTATTACGTTTCGGTAATGCTAAGCACTTCCACGAACATCTGTGCTATCATCAGCAGAGTTATCCCACTAACTCCGTCAAAAATGATTGTATACGATACTCTTTATCGTCCACGTCATTTCGGTGAAATGTTTATTCACTTGGTGCTAAAGCAACTTAATCATTTGCATATTTGAATCTGTCATTTTAGAAACAGCGTATCCCCGTAAAGGCACATTTTTCAGAAAAAAGCTTACATTACAACCTTCATCTCGTATCAAAACTTGCTTCGTACTTCTCAACGACTAGTTTAGTGAGCAATTTAACACACAATACAATATTCACTTCTAGAAGACACAGCGAAAACAGTGACCAGAGGTTAACTTTTCCTAAAATTAACTCAAAACGCTTGAGAAAATCTCAAACGTACTATTGCAATCAACTTAACGTAATTTCAAAAGCTATGGGACATGTAAATTTGCACGGCAAAATTACGTTAATTTAACAGTAATATGCCATTAACATTAATTTGATGCACAAATATTTATTGTTCAACAAAATATTTTCTTAAAGCTTGACAACGCAAATACAAGACTGAAAATAATTACCTCAAATTATCAAATATTGTCCAAAATTAAGGTAAGTGCTGATACTCTTCAGTAGATACTGAAAGATCTTAAGATCAACACGTTTAGCTTCAGTGACACAGCTGTCTGTATGGCCTTCTTAGCGCCATAATACGGTTCCCAAGTACCCACACAATGTTTGTGTCCCACTGCTGTGTTGTGATGCAGCTACTGCTCCTAGATGTCGAATGGTACTTGAAATGCCTGAACATTATCTAGAATGCAGTACGCTTGTCTCTGCAAAGATGTCCGCTTTCCAGGGAGTTCACTACCTCCTCACAGAGGAAGCTAATAACCTTCGAAATTAACTTCGTCAACGTCTACCATAGAAACTATAGACTATACAGGCAATCTTGAATTTCATATTACCTCACATAGTTCATTTTGGAACATAAATTCGATCGTGCTTTGATAAAAGCCTCTTCAGAGCACGAAAGTCGTCGTCGTTTGGGAGAAAAGAATTCGTTGGCGCTTTCAGTGCTGTAAAATTTCTGGATGTCGTTTTGTAAATCTAATTCTGCTTCACCAACACTCTTTGCCTTCTCGTTGAGAAATGACTTCAGTTTGTTCCAAAATACTCATGTACAGTAGGTATGTACCAGAGGCCTCCCAAAGTAGATGAAAATGGTCTCAAGTATTTAACATAGTGCTTATATGTAATGTGTACATTAGGATGTCTCACTTAAACATAAGGCATAATTTTCACATTCAACTTTGAATCTCTATCCCTCTGAAAAAACTGAATATACTGATATTGATCTTACATTCGATGGACTTCGAATTCGCATAGTTTCTCTTAAGTTAGCTGGACACTTAACGGTTGCCATTGAGACCTATATAATCCTTTTGGAAGACAACCTCCCTTTCATCAATGAATATGATGTACTTAAAACTGAGTCTGCTTAATGAATGAAACTCTGGCAAGGTCTTTATACATTGTTACAGGCGCAGAGACCTTGTAAATATATAATCTCCCGTTCGTCTTTGTCCTTAAGTACATGCTCTTCTGATTCCCTCTCTTCTGATTCTCTCTCTTCCATTCGACTCCATTTATGACGCCATGGATAAAAATCAGTAATTGCTCATTGGGCTGACACATATGTAAATGAATTTTCCTCATTTCCGAGCATTCAAACGTATCCACATGGTCCTAACGGTGTTTGCATCATGTCCTATCAACTGATTTATTTCTGAAACAGTGCCGTATTGACAAAACTCGTTTGGCAGGACATGCTTCTGGCATCCCGTAACTGGTACAGGTGGGCTGTAAATTCTCATCTCTCCTTGCCAGTGCTTCTTCTGATCATTTAAGCTATGCAGTGGGCTTCAGAATGGTTACTAATCCACCACTCATAACAAACTTCAGTCGCAGATGGCCGCCACCTCTATTGGACCGCCAGATGGATGCCACGCGCCCGTCTCCATCTGGGCCACGTGTTGGGCGTCTCGCATGGACGCCTGCAGCCCAACATGGCGTCATGCCTGGCCCCATATCCTGGCAGGGTCGCCACCGCTAATACTATGGTGCTCCACTCCAGGTTTCCAAATGCGAACGGCGGTACGTAGAGTCCCATCTACAAACTGCTGCTTTGTTTCAACCTGATAAAAGAACTTAATTATCATACATGACTTTAGATCTCCAGCTCTTATCAATAACGTGCAGAAAATTCAGGAACTTGAAGAAAAAAAACGAAAGACGTGAGACACTAACTCAACATTTAGTCTGCCAAATACGTGTGGGGAATTGGTGTCCTAATTTCCTTCTACCCCCCCCCCCCAATCTTGTCAATCTCCTCCCTAATCAAATTTTCTCGCCCCCCACCTGTCAATCTCCTCTTCTCACCTCTCTAAACTCTAATTCTAATTGCCAATAAATCTTGATTGGGAGCTGAAATCACTGAAATAACTGAAATGAACGTCTCATAGTTACACCTTCCTTGCTCCTGCACCTGCGAGGACAAAAGCTTCAGTGACATTATTTGGCATAGCTCTAGAATTACTAAGCTAAAGATGATTCAGAGTCCGTGATAGTATTTTAATTAAGCCACATGTACAGATTTTCCTGTCTTCTGTTAAAACTGATTGGGAAGAAGAAAACAAAACAGTTTAAAAAGAACGTGTGGCAAAAACCACTAGAAATTTGTAGTCCATCCGTACGAACCTTTATTAGCGTCGTGTAGAAACTTGAAGTAAATCTGGCAAGCAAGAACTTCACGAAATTCGTGGTAACGTTAAACGACAGCTTCATATGGTAGTTCATATACCATATATATTAAAAACATACGTACCCTACCTCTCGCGAAACATCACCGTCGTGCAAAAATTTGAACTAAATAGACAAAGAAATTTTCGAGATTCTTGCTGTCTTCTTTGTATACTGTACATTAGATATGTGGCCTATCTCCATCTAAATGTTTACTGGACTAGTGTAAAAATTTCGCATACGTCTGTCTCAAACTTTTCGGAAAGTTTGATAACATTAAACATAACCTTGTCCTCATATAGTAACCGTTCACACATCACATCAAATTTAGTGCAACGACTTCGATTTCTCTACATTTCCTTCAACAAAATAGTGCCAAACTGCAAAAAATTGTCGTTCATTAAAATATTAGTCAACTCAAGATTCTTTAGGTTTGGGGGCAGCGATCGTTCTGGTGGATGCTAAGGCACTTACAATCGCAGTTAGTAAAGTTTTGCAGAACTCGTTACAGACTTACATTAGTAGAAGTCTTGATGTGTGTCAAATACCTTCGTCTAGATATGGATCAGAATAAATTCCGTTCATTGGTCCAAGGAAGGAAGTAACATTAGTCTTTCAGCTCTTAACGACGAGATCGTTACTTACGGAGTAAAAACGCCGAGTTGACAAGATTAGGGGGAAGAAATAACTTACGTAGTGTATTACAGAAAAGAAGGAGCCACTAGATACTGTTGAGAAACGATTCATAGTGCCAAGGAACAATCTTCGTTTTATATTGACTACAGGTATTTGCGAAAACAAAAGGTAAAACCGGTTTCCTCAACACAGAACACAGTACATCCATTGTTTTGCATGTTGAATTTGATATGCCTTCTTTTGTCAGGTGTAAGGAGGCTCGCTATCATTGGACTGCTCTGAAGAGTAGCTGTTCGTCAGTGATGTACAGCAGTGAACACATCTCACATCTCACATCTCACGTGAAGCACGGTGTAATACAACTTCATAATATTTTTTCGCGTCTTAGCTTTGTGCCGCAGGTTTTTACAATCTTACGCCTGCAAATTCCACTGTGAAATGAACTGTGATCAAAAGTATCCGGAAACCACAAAAAAAAAGTTTGTCACATTGGGTACATTTTGCTGCCAGGTACTCCATACCAGCGACCAAAAGTCATCAGACATCGTGCGAGCACAATGGGACGCTCTGCGCAACTCAGACTTCGAACGTGGTCAGGTGATTAAATCACTTCCGTCATACGTCTGTCCGCCAGATTTCCACACCGCTAAATATCCCTAGGTCCATTGTTCCCGATGTGATAGTGAAGTGGAAACGTGAAGCGACATGTACAGCACACAAGCGTACAGGCTGGCCTCGTCTGTTGACCGAGGGTCCCAATGTGTAGTAAGTGGACAGCTATCCAGACCATCACAGAGGAAACTTCTGGCAATTTAAAACGGTGTGCCGGACAGAGACCCTAACAAGAGAAGTTGGTGAAGCCCTTGCTCGCGAAAGGCAAAGGTCCAGAGTTAGTCTTGTAAGTAGGCTGTTTATGTTTTCTTTATGTAAGTTTGCTGTTTATGTTTTTTATTGGCAACGTTACATAGCACTCTATATGAAAATCACTGGCTGTGCTGTGTGCAGTATGTGGCTAGTTTGCATTGTTGTCTGCCATTGTTGTCATGAACTGCTATAGCTGGATGCGAACAGCGCGTAGCGCTGGGCAGTTGGAGGTGAGCCGCCAGCAGTGGTGGACGTGGGGAGAGAGATGGCGGAGTTTTGATAATCTGTAAGACTGAATGTCAATTATGAATATTAAGGTAAATACATTGTTTGTTCTCTATTAATATCTTTCATTTGCTAACTATCCCTATCAGTAGTTAGTACCTTCAGTGGTTTGAATCTTTTATTTAGCTGGCAGTAGTGGCGCTCGCTGTTTTGCAGTAGCTTGAGTAGCGAAGATTTTTGTGAGGTAAGTGATTTGTAAAAGGTATAGGTTAAAGTTAGTCAGGGCCATTGTTTTGTAGGGGTTATTGAAAGTCAGATTGCGTTGCGCTAAATAATATTGTGTGTCAGGTTAAGCACAGGCTTGTATAATTGTTCAAACCACTTTCATATGTATAAAATTATTCTAAGGGGACGTTTCATATGTCGACCCTTAGCCTAGGATACCTCACTGGAATCTTCTGATTTTTTCTTGTAGTTTGTGTATTTAGTGTAGCTTTTGTTTATTGCTAGCGCGTAATTGTAGAGAGAATCTCCTTTGTAGTTGCAGTCTTTCATTGTTGTAATGTAAAACAGTTGTGGCATGCATGTAGATTTGCAACAAGTATTTCGCAGCTGCGCTTGTAATTAACTACATATTATTTTCAGTGCTATGTTAATGTGTTCTCTTATTTTTGCTATTCAAATTGTGCTTTTCTGTGTTATCGTGTGAAATATTGTCACAATAATGGCGTGTGAAAAACGTAACACTCGGCTCCAAAGTAAAATGAGAAACGACAGTGAAGACGAAAGCAATGTGTTAGCGCCACTGTGTAATGAGTTAACTAATGTTTAAAGTAGTAATTTGGTAACTGTGCATAGGGAAATGGAGTGGGCGTCAAACAATGGCGTAGACAGTCAAACAGGTAGTGAACAGGGAAGCATTATCGATCGATCGGTCGGCAACAGCTCGCCTCAGGAATCCGAAATGATAGGACACAATTTTGCAAATACCGTAGATTCAGGTTTTGCGTCCTCACCGTCTTCTCAAATCAGTCAAGACACATTTTCTGCTTGTCAAAATGTGAATGTTGCTGGTGCAAATGCACTGCCGAAAAGCGTAGAGGAACAGATTCCAGACACTAATGCGTTGTTATTACAATTAATGCAACAAATGGGACAAAATCTCCTAAAGTTAGACACAATGGAACAAAATCTTAAAAAGTTAGACACAGTGGAACAAAATCTGCAAAAGTTAGACACAATGGAACAACACCAGAGACAAACACAGCAACAGTTAGACACAGTGGAACAAAATCTTAAAAAGTTAGACACAATGGAACAAAATCAGAGACAAACACAGCAAAAGCTTCAAAAGTTAGACACCACACTTGAACAAACACGTGAAGATTTAACTACTGAGTTACATAACATTGAATCGAAATGTCAAAAAGTCTGTAATGACGTAAAAACACAAATTTGTGAGCATTTTCAGCCTATTTTTTCGCGGCATGAAAATGCATTACAGAATCACGAAGCAGCCATAAAAGAACTGCAAACTATTGTTCATGAAAATCATGAGACCTTGCAAGCTAAAATGGACTCAGTTGCATCTACCGATTCGGTTACGCAACTTGCAAAAACTCAGGAAAACTTAAAGGACACAGTAGAAAGACACATGGGGGAAATTAGTTCATTATCAGAGAAAGTAGCCGAACTTTCGGATCAGGTCACTAACTTATCTACAAAGGTAGATGATGATCTGAATGACACGAGACCCGTAGCCTTCACTGACACAGAAGAGTATGAACAAATAAGAAAATTCAAACAAAATCAGAATCAAATTAATACGCAATACAAAAGAGAAATGCGGGAAGTACAAGATCAGCTGACACAGGTAA
The DNA here is from genome assembly GCF_023864275.1 of Schistocerca cancellata. NCBI lineage: Eukaryota > Metazoa > Arthropoda > Insecta > Orthoptera > Acrididae > Schistocerca > Schistocerca cancellata. The sequence goes on along the minus strand of NC_064637.1, from coordinate 89,950,774 downwards.
TACAAGAATTACGTATTTCAGAGGACACTCGCGCCCCAATAAGGGAAGAGGGACATAGAAATACGGAACAGCCACAAAATAATAACACAGAGCATTTCGGTAATTATGAAAGGAATTGGCAAGGTGCACCGAATTTTGATATGGAACCGCCGACACGACGTAACAATGACCGATATGTGACTCGCCGACATGATGATTTTGACTATAAGCTGTTCATTACTACACGTAAATTCAAAACATTCAAGAATTCTGCCAACGACATTCATCCACAAGCGTGGCTCCATCAATTCTCTCATTGTTTTCCTCCCAACTGGTCATTAGAACACAGATTAGAATTTATGTGTGGCTATTTGGAGAATGAACCAGCTGTAAGAATGCGATCGGTCATTCACGATTGTCACAGTGAAGGAGATTTTTATCATGCCTTCCTCTCAGCATATTGGTCTCAAGCTACACAAGACCGTGTAAAACATAACATCATAATGATGAAACGTTTCGAACAATCTGAATTTTCCAGTCTTGTGAAATATTTTGAAGACATGTTGCACAAGAATCAATACCTGTCAAACCCATACAGCCCCTCAGAACTCATCCGCATTTGCTTAATCAAATTACCTGAACACTTACGGCATATTATTTTAGCAGGACGTTGCAAAGACGACATTGAAGCTTTTCAGGGACTGTTACAGTCGCGGGATGCGAAAACAGGAAAACAATCATTACAGGTCACATCCGTCACAATTCCGTGACGACAGAAACAATAAATGGCCACGACAAACCTATTCTTACAACGTAAATCGTGACCAAAACAGACACCACCCATATGACAACCACTGGCAGAGTAATAGTTACAGGGAAAGATCACCTTTCCGCGGTAATGACTATCACAGAGACAATCAGAGAAACAGACAATATGGGAACCAAAATAACTATTATCAAGGGAGACAGAATAACTTTAGACGCAACGGTCCAGCGCGTAGTTACGATTCTGGGAGAAATTCTCCACCACATGACCGACATGAAAGAAACTATCGAACCTACCGACATGACGACAGACGATATGATCGTAACGACAGACCTGAATTGCATCAGAACTGGCGAGATTTAAATAGAGCAGAGCACTCTCGTCACGATGAATTTGTAGAAGTTAGGTCTCCAAATCCCAATAACGACGCGCGCCAACAAAGAGACAATAGGCGATGACTCACACCACTGGCAGCCACAAGACGTACTTATGAAACTGACGACGCAGCTGCCGTAGCTAGTAATTACGTAAAAATGGAAGACATTAGGGACATCTTACTCCAGGAACACGACGTAAAACATAACAACATTGCATATCCTGTGATTCACATTACTGTAAATGACGTAAAATTTACGGCAGTACTTGACTCTGGCAGTCCCATTTCAGTAATTAGTGAAACAGCTTTTAGCAAATGCAACAAATCGAACGATTGCCCCACACTTCCGTTACGTAAGATTAAATTACAAGGTGCAATCTTTGGAAAAAGTGTAGATGTACGCCAACAAACCAATTTAGAATTCTTTTGTCAAAGCCACAGCTTCTCTATGAACTTCCTTATTGTTCCATTATTGTCGACGGAAATTATACTGGGAGTAGACTTTTTGAATGAATACAAAGCAATCTTAAGCTTTCACGATGCTGAAATAAGTTTAGAGAAAGAAGGTAAGTCAATAGCTTTGAAATTTGAAGACTGGCTCTCAAACCATGATGAGGAAATTAATCGGCTTTACGTTCTGTTAGACAACAGTTCGGAATTTTCTACGGAACTAGACACCAACAATCACTCTGCAAGTACTGACAGGGATGACATCGACGTCATATTTGAAATTAATGAGTTAATTCAGAATAAAATTCAGACAATTGAGAATTGTAATGACACTGATAGGCAGGACCTTTTTGAGATTTTACAAGCACATTCCACAGTTTTTACTCACAAAACAGGAACAATCAAGGGATTTCAATACCAATTTCGTGTTCGTGAGCATACTAAATTTTGTGTTAGACCTTACGTAATTCCGGCGCATTATAGGGACCGTGTTAGAACAGAAATACAATCTATGCTTGTCGAGGGCATTATTGAGCCTGCAGTAAGCTCATACAACAACCCATTACATGTTGTTGAGAAGAAGAATGGATCGATCAGGCTTGTTTTAGATTCGAGACAAATCAATACTATCATCATTCCTGAAACAGACAGGCCGCAGACGATGGAAGAACTTCTTCAAAATTTTAATGGTGTAAAAGTGGTATCTTCCATTGATCTCAGATCCAGCTTTTATCAGATCGAACTTCATCCAGAATGTAGAAAATACACAGCTTTCCTTTGTTTCGGCGTTTGTTATCAGTTTCGGAAACTTCCTTTTGGTTTGAACATTTCTTCAGCGGCATTCATTCGGGGGCTAAATTCCATATTACCTGAGTTCTTAAAACGTCACATCACTTTATATGTGGACGATATTCTAATAGCAGAAGCTTCATGGGAACAACATAACCGCATCCTCAACAGTTTGTTACGTTTTTTTGCAGAATCTGGAATTACAGTTAACTTGGAAAAGTCTGAATTCGGTAGGTCAAAGGTGACGTTTTTGGGACATATTATTTCTTCTGAAGGCATTCAGCCGGATCCAGAAAAGTTAGAAGCAATCAGAGCCATTCCTGTTCCATCCACAAAAAGACAAGTCCGCAGTTTTCTAGGTCTCGTAAATTTTTACCGTCGTTTTCTGAATATGCAAATTCTAGTTACACCAAAACTTTGTTCTCTCACTGGAAAAAATACTATTTGGAACTGGGACGAACAAGCACAGTTGGAATTCAATTCTTTGAAAGAAGCGTTACTTCACGCGCCAATACTAGCTCATCCAGATCTGTCACAAGATTTCTGCCTTAGCACTGATTCTTCCAAAGTTGGTCTTGGTGCCCATTTATTTCAAGAAGCCATAGAAGATGACAATACTGTTCAGAAAACCATTGCTTTTGCTAGCCGAGTGCTAACAAAATCTGAAAAAAATTATTCCGTTACTGAATTAGAAGCTTTAGCTATCGTTTGGGCATTTAACAAATTCCGTTTCTTTCTTTCTGGTAAGCACGTAAAAGTATACAGTGATCATCGTGCATTACAATTTCTTATGTCTTCAAAATTAAATCATGATAGGTTAAAACGTTGGGCATTGTTTCTGCAAGAATTCCGCTTCACAATAGTCTACATTCCCGGCAAGGAGAACATTGTTGCGGACGCGCTGTCACGCGCACCGGCTGGGCTTGAGAAAAGTAACACAGAAGGCAACCTCGAGAAAAATTTCAGTATTCTTTACATTCAGAAAGTCGCCTTTGAAAACTTCATCACCACATCTTTAAAGGACATTGCTCATGAACAAGATAAAGATCCGATTTGGAAAGATATCAAAAGTAAATGGCATGAAAAGACACAGACTCAGATTCGGCATTATTACCTGGTTAGAAACAACATACTCTTCAAACGCTGCACTGTTGATGACAAGCTATGGGTACTTTGCATTCCAGACGATTTTGTTAATAAGCTCATTTGGTACATTCATTTCAGCTACGCACATTTTGGCCCACGAAAATGTTATCATATTCTTCGAACGACTTGTTATTTTAACAATATGGAAAAGCGAATTCGAAGAGTCTTGTCTATTTGTAAACTTTGTCAAAAGGCGAAACCATCTACTATCTCACATCGTGCTCCGTTGTTTCCTATTATTCCTTCTAAATTAAAAGAATTTGCTGCTGTTGATCTCTTGGGACCCCTTGTCAGAACATCGAATGGATTTTCGTACGTTCTAGTCGCTGTTGAACTTACTTCAAAATTTGTTTCTTTCACTCCGTTACGTAAAGCCACTGGACGGTCTGTATCCAACGCCTTTGTTAAAAATTTCTTACGTGAAGTTGGACACGTTAGTAAAGTCATTTCAGATAATGGACCGCAATTCAGATCTGCTGTTTGGTCACGCATGCTTCGGAATCATAAAATCAAACCTGTTTTTATTTCATTGTATTCACCACATTGTAACCCGTCTGAGCGGATTATGAAAGAAATCAATAAGCTTTGCAGACTTTATTGTCACAGAAAGCATCAGCATTGGGACAGATATTTACACTTATTTCAAAATGTGCTGAATGAAATGCCTCATGATTCCACTGCTTTACCACCTACTCTTGTACTGAAGAATGAAGAACCTCCGAACAGAATCAGAGAGCTTGTACCTTTCCCGAATACACGTAAAGTTCGACACAAAGACATAATTGATTTGGCTCTAAAAAATATAAAATCTGCAGCAGACAAAAGGAGAAAACTACACGGTAAAGCAAATGCAAAGAAATTATATATTGGTCAGAAAGTTCTCATTAAAGCTCATTCATTGTCACATAAGAAGAAACACTTGAGTCACAAATTCTTTCTAGTTTACAATGGACCTTACAGAATCCGACGTATACCACATGATAATTGCGTTGAAGTTGAAACTCTGCGTACTAGGAAGAGTAAAGGTTTACACCACATTTCTCATGTAAAACCATTTATTGACAGATAATCTGCTTTTTAACTTAGTCTTTGCAATTTTCACTTAACGCTACTTGTACAATTTGTCAGACTTAAGAAACTGTTAACATGCAACATTTTGGTTTGCATACGAGTGGATTCTGGATTTGAGGTGCTTTCTGTGAAATGCCAGATGACACAGTGGTTGGTTTGTGTGACAGCTGCACGATTATATCACGACGTTACTAATGAATGACAATTTACAATGTCGCTTTTGCGGTGTATCTGTTTTATATCTGCACAGTTTTTTCTGAATTCTTCTATAAAGTGAGACATGTTTTAGTGGTGACTTTTGTGCTATTGCTACAAGGAGACAGCCTTTTCCGTAGGACAACAATACGTTACAGCACAGTACTTTCCTCATCACGGCAATAAGCGTAATAACTAAGTTATCTATACGCAAAGCATTTCACTTTGTTTATCATGAGGTAAGTACATTGACTTCTGCAGAACTTAGCTTTCGGAGGACAATGACTACGACACTTCCCAGAGATTATCTTACAGCAAGACGCACATTTAGCGCTACAGGACACGTATTTAAGTGATTAAATTTGTACTTAAAACATTTATTTTTAAAGATTTTTGAATTACAAAGAAAGTTTTTCGTGATACATTTCATTCCATTGCTGTAATCTGTAACACCTGAGGGTATAATTACAATAAACCTCAGGGGGGTACACGCCTACTTTGTGTACCATGTGTTTGGCAAGCACAAGGAGCCCTAGCTAATATGGTATTTGCTTATACAATTTAACACATCGGTACCATATTTCTCTAACACATAAATTACACAGCTATCTGATCATTTAACAGAGAAACAAACATCTTTTTACTACGTCAGTGACACATGTTTACGCAATTACAGAGTTGGATTACTTCACACTTAAGAAATTGTACTTTGTCTGCACTTTGTGAACTGTTCATAATTTTTTTGAAACCATTGTGATACTATGAGAACTTTGAATGATGTATTTGGTAAGGGAGTATGATTTTAAAGTACGTTGGAGGCAGGTGACACTTTTGACATGAGCAGAGAATTTTGTTAGGTTTTGAAATTATTGGAGGAAGCTACGACGATTTTGAGATTTGACTGAGGTGTTATGATGTAATTTTTATGACGACGATGTGTATTATGCTGTTGAGGTATGTTTATGTCAATAAAATTCTTGACCTGTGAAATATTTTTATATGAGACTGTCACTGTAGCGGAAACTGCTGTCGTAAATATTTCCGTAAGAAAGTTAAGTGACCACCTGCACATAATGCGACGTGGGCACCCAGGCGTGTCAGACACCTGGAGAACAAGCCTTTTCAGACGCTCAGGTAGAAAAGAAAGCCATTAGGGTGTGCCAGAGGCACAGGTGGAAGAGAAGGACAAAGAGAGGCCTATACTCCTGTTAATGACATTCCTTTGTAGAGGGCATCGCTAATGCGACACGCTCGTTACTTGAAAACATACGATTTTTGTAATGCGTTGTGGGCACACAGCTGTGTCAAACACCTGGAGAACAAGCCATTAGGATGTGCCTTTCATCGCTAATGCGACACCCTCGTTACTTAAAAACGTATGATAACTCGCACTTTGTGCTAATTATTGAAATGCTTATGAATTGATGGGAAATATTCGTACATCTGCACACCTGATTATGACAAGCGTCTTTCTACGATAGTTGAGAGCTACTGACTTACGAAATGCCACCTGACTATTGAATGATATTTTTATGCTTTGCTTTTCGGAGTTGCTTATTTCATTTGATATCTGGTTTCCAGCTGTGTTGCAGCATTGCTTTTATAAAATGAGATGCATTTGCTAATGTGAACTCTTTCTGTCAACAGATCTATTAAATGATAATTTTGTAATCCACATTCTTTAAAAAAGGAGCACTTGGAAAGGAAAGAACAATAAGAAGTAACTAATAACAGTAACACTTAATTTTCTTTTCAAGTACATGGTAATATTTTTTTTACAATCAGTTGTTATGGTGCACCACTTTAATTACATAGACATTAAGATGTGAATATGCATTTCCCTTGTCTGCATTGTTGTTTTTACTGTAATATTTTTTCTGCTTGAGCTATGTCATGTTTAGGTATAAGTTGCTGCTGTTTGCCAGGCATAGTGTTACTGAATTGGACTTTGTGTTACTCTTCTAAGCTAGTTTTTCTTGTTTCCTGCACAGTGCCTTATATTAGTTGTAATATTGCACTTGCTTTGCTAATTTATGCTGCTAGCTTTGCCAATTTGCATTTTTTTTGTCATTTCTGTTTGTGTTGATTTGTTGTGATGCTGCATTGCCTCGTCCCTTGGTATATATATCTGAGCTCAGTAGATTTAAGTTAGCTTAAGAGGGGGTAGACTATATAAGAAACTGACTATGGAGAATAGGTAAAGAATGCATTGCGAAAAAAGATTTGGGCCCCAATGATTATTGTACAATCAGAAATAATTATTTTTGAAAGAAATATGAATAGAATACACGAACGAGGTATAGGTAGGATTTTCTTGGAAATAAATGATGAGGTAAGCAATGTGTGAACATATAAATACAGAAAGCATGCTTGGATAGGATTTTTTTGGTGGAAACAAATGTTGAAATAAGACGAAAGATCTATCGAATGAAGTTGTGGGGTGGACTGCAGTACCAAATGCTACACTGAAAACAAACCCTGTCCTTTCCTTTTGTGTTATTCCGCTATATGTTTGTGTACCCTTGTGTATTTGTGTTTTTCCTGTCTTTATGTGTTTAGCTGATGAGAGCTATGTTGTAGAATTTTTCTAATACTCTGTTATTTTCTTTGTAAAGATGCTTAGACATTATTTATTCTGTGTTGTTTTAATGCTCATGTGTGAAGTTGACGTTTCAAAAGTGATTCTGATCTTTTATTTTTGTACTCATGTCATCATTCCAGTAACACTGATGTATCTGTTTATTTCTATTGTTTTGTACAGCCTGTACTACAAATGTTATCTGTATTGTTATGTTTTTAATGATGTATTTTGTACCTTTGTAATTGTATTCTTACGTCATAAAATTGTAATTGACACCAGTTCATCTTATTATTAACTTGTAAGCATTCATTTCACTGCACACTTTTCTGTTGGTCATAGTATATGGACAATATGTGAGAAGTAGGGACTGTTAGTGTTTGCACGTGTGTTACTAATTCAGCAAGGGACTGGATAACAGCATTGCTGGTTCTAAGGACAATTCCAAAAACTTTGTGAGTGCACAAGTGGTGGTTATGGACTTGCTATCTTCTCTGCAAGACTCTTCGATGGTGATTGTGCACCTGCACAGTCACAGCAGATGGCTGCTGGCCATCTCTACAAGGACTACAGAGGGTCTGCACCTTCGATGGCCCACCAATATAATTATTTCTACAAGGACTACAGTGGGTCTGCACCTCTGGTGGCCCACCAATACTCTCTACCAGGACTGCAGTGGGTCTGCTCTGTGATGACCTACCTACCAATCTTCATCAACTTCGACTGACTCTGCTGTGGGTTTGCTCCATTGTGGCGCATTACCTCTCAGCATGTCAAGAGTCAGCACTGTCTTTCTGTTAGAAGGACAACACTACTTCTTCAAGACTGCATGGACATCCACTACTTCCGTGTGCATTGTCTTTTATTGCTCAGACTTTGATAAAAGAAACGGCAGTTTTACTGTGGTGAATGATCAGGACTGTCTTTATTGACTGTGAGAAAATTTTAGCTTTTGACCAACATTGTATTAATCAGTGTGTGCATTTGATATCTTTGTGATTGTAATTATGAAAAATTTTTTCAAATCTGTATTGGCCAGTGCCCAACACCATTTGTAAAATTTTTTGTGGGGAGCATGGGGGCTATGTAAGTAGGCTGTTTATGTTTTCTTTATGTAAGTTTGCTGTTTATGTTTTTTATTGGCAACGTTACATAGCACTCTATATGAAAATCACTGGCTGTGCTGTGTGCAGTATGTGGCTAGTTTGCATTGTTGTCTGCCATTGTTGTCATGAACTGCTATAGCTGGATGCGAACAGCGCGTAGCGCTGGGCAGTTGGAGGTGAGCCGCCAGCAGTGGTGGACGTGGGGAGAGAGATGGCGGAGTTTTGATAATCTGTAAGACTGAATGTCAATTACGAATATTAAGGTAAATACATTGTTTGTTCTCTATTAATATCTTTCATTTGCTAACTATCCCTATCAGTAGTTAGTACCTTCAGTGGTTTGAATCTTTTATTTAGCTGGCAGTAGTGGCGCTCGCTGTTTTGCAGTAGCTTGAGTAGCGAAGATTTTTGTGAGGTAAGTGATTTGTAAAAGGTATAGGTTAAAGTTAGTCAGGGCCATTGTTTTGTAGGGGTTATTGAAAGTCAGATTGCGTTGCGCTAAATAATATTGTGTGTCAGGTTAAGCACAGGCTTGTATAATTGTTCTAAGTGGACGTTTCACATGTACAATTGTTCAAAGGGGACGTTTCAGTCTCGGTCCGGCACACACTTTTAATGTGCCAGGACGTTTAGTATCAGCTCGCACTCCGCTGCGGAGTGGAAATCTCATTCTGTAATCATCATACAGGAATTCCACATCGTATCGGGATCCAATGTAAGTACTAAGACAGTTAGGCGGGAGGTGAGGAAACACAATTTCATGTTTAAGCGGCTACTCAGAAGCCACACATCACGCCGGTAAATGCCAAACGACGCCTCGCTTCGTGTAAGGAGCGTAAACATTAGACGAATGAACAGTGAAAAAAGTTGTGTTCAGAGTAATCACGGTACACAATGTGGCGATCCGATGGCAGGGTGTGGGTATGGCGAATGCCCGTTCAACGTAATCTGCCAGCGTGTGTAGTGCCAACGGTAAAATTAGGAGGCGTTATGGTGTGGTCGTGTTTCTCATGGAGGCGGTTTGCACCCTTGGTTTCGCACGGCACTAAGACAGCACAGGCCTACATTGATGTTTTAAGCACCTCTCCTGCTTCCCGTTGTTAAAGCGCGATTCAGGTATGGCGAATACATCTTTCAACAAGACTACCTGTATCCTGGAGATACTAAAAGGTATCAGATTGTATAATGGTAAGACGGAGATTTAGGAACCAGGTTTTAAATTGTAGGACATTTCCAGGGGCAGATTTGGACTCTGACCACAATCTATTGGTTATGAACTGTAGATTAAAACTGAAGAAACTGCAGAAAGGTGGGAATTTAAGGAGATGGGACCTGGATGAATTGACTAAACCAGAGGTTGTACGGAGTTTCAGTGAGAGCATAAGGGAACAATTCACAGGAATGGGGGAAGGAAATACAGTAGAAAACGAATGAGCAGCTCTGAGGGATGAAGTAGTGAAGGCAGCAGAGGATCAAATAGGTAAAAAGACGAGGGCTAGTAGAAATCCTTCGGAAACAGAAGAAATATTGAATTTAATTGATGAAAGGAGAAAATATAAAAATGCAGTAAATGAAGCAGTCAAAAAGGAATACAAACGTCTCAAAAATGAGATCGACAGGGAAGTGCAAAATGGCTAAGCAGGGATGGCTAGAGGACAAATGTAAGGATGTAGAGGCTTATCTCACTAGGGGTAAGATAGATACTGCCTACAGCAAAATTAAAGAGACCTTTGGAGATAAGAGAACCACTTGTATGAACATCAAGAGCTCAGATGGAAACCCAGTTCTAAGTAAAGGAAGGGAAGCAGAAAGGTGGAAGGAGTATATAGAGGGTCTATACAAGGGCGATGTACTTGAGGACAATATTTCGGAAATGGAAGAGGAGGTAGAAGATGAAATGGGAGATATGATACTGCGTGAAGAGTTTGACAGAGCACTGAAAGACCTGAGTCGAAACAAGGCCCCGGGAGTAGACAACATTCCATTATAACTACTGACAACCTTGGGACAGCCAGTCCTGTCAAAACTCTACCATTTGGTGAGCAAGATGTATGAGATAGGCGAAATACCCTCAGACTTCAAGCAGAATATAATAATCCCAATCCTAAAGAAAGCAGGTGTTGACAGACGTGAAAATTACCGAACTATCAGTTTAATAAGTCACAGCTGCAAAATAGTAACGCGAATTCTTTACAGACGAATGGAAAAACTGGTAGAAGCCGACCTCGGTGAAGATCAGTTTGGATTACGTAGAAATATTGGAACACGTGAGGCAATACTGACCCTACGAATTCTTAGAAACTAGATTAAGGAAAGGCAAACCTACGTTTCTAGCATTTGTAGACTTAGAGAAAGCTTTTGACAATGTTAACTTCAATATTCTTTCAAAATGTGGTGCTACCGAAGAATGCTGAAGGTTAGATAAGTAGATCACATAACTAATGAGGTACTGAATAGGATTGGGGAGAAGAGAAGCCTGTGGCACAACTTGACTAGAAGAAGGGATCGGTTGGTAGGACATGCTCTGAGACATCGAGGGATCAGCAATTTAGTATTGGAGGGCAACGTGGAGGGTAAAAATCGTAGAGGGAGACAAAGAGAAGAATACACTAAAAAGATTCAGAAGGATGTAGGTTGCAGTAGGTACTGGGAGATGGAGCTTGCACAGGATAGATTAGCATGAAGAGCTGCATCAAACCAGTCTCAGGACTGAAGACGAAGACGACGGCGACGACGACCTGTTCATAATGCACGGCCTGTGGTGCAGTTGTTACGACAGTTACATCTCTGTAATAGCCTGTACAGTCCTGAAAAATTCTATGGAACGTCTTTGTGATGTTTTGGAAGGCAGACTTCGTGCCGAGCCTCACCAACAAACAGATACCTCTCTTCAGTGCGGCACTCCGCGAAGAATGGGCTGCCATTCCGCAAGAAACCTTCCAGCACCTGATTGAACGTATGCCTGCGAGAGTGGAAGCTGCCATCAAGGCTAAGGGTGGGCCAACACAATATTGAATTCCAGCATTACCGGTGAAGGGCGCCATGAATTTGTAATTTACAGCGTGGTGTCCCGATACTTCCAATTAGTGTAGCTCTTCTGACCCTCTTTTTCATGTTGTCTTCCATCGTCCATCTGTTAGATCAACTGAAACTGTGTGATCTTCTGAGGTCCTTACCATATGCTAAAAACTACTGTGCGAAACATTCTGGCTTCTCACCTTATCATAAATCACGTAAGCCATTGGTGAAATGTCGGAGAATGCGAAAAACGTTCCCTCCACTGGGGAGTAGGCGATAGAGGAAATGATGCCTTCTCATGCGATGACTGAAAAACACCCCAAATCTAATACACTTCAATTTTAAATGGATATTCTCCTCAGTCTGGGAGAAGCTGACAACCTCAAATATAGTGTGAATCACGTACAACTTCCACCACAAGTACTGCGGAAATGGAAAGTGCTATTTATGTGCCGTTTTCAGAGAATGGATTGATAGCCACAGGCTCGCATTGTTAGCCAGTAAACAGATGGTAATATTACTCAAAGAACAATGTCCGTTTACACTAAATAAACGAAATTAGAGGTAACTAGATTATCAATCGGTTTGTTGAACGACTCTAAAGTCGTTTGAGATATCGCAATTTGAAAAGTTTCTATACCGACTTTTCCACAATATATATGGTAGCTCACGCTGAAAACAACACAAGTGCATACACCAATTATTTGCTTCTGACCAGTAACCAGACAACTGACCTTAACAGGTTGTGTTCAAAATGACAACCGGCAGCGGCAATACAAGCATAGTCCGGTAAGGAACGATGGTTCCACACTTAGCAGGATTTCTGCCGAGACGTCCGAAGACACAGGTCCGTCTTCCAATCCAACGATTCGGGAAAACTTGCAAAGACACTCTATAGTACTAACTGCACTGCGGGCTGGACAGCCCTCATGATTGTACCACAGGTTCCTTGTCTTCTAGCATCCGTGGAAGATAGCATGTTAGAAGGCTGCGATTCTTGTGAGTAAAGTGTCTCCAATGAAAAGTGGGCCTATGAGCTGATAGCTCACCACCCCACACCATTGGTGGACGCGGACGTTCCCCCCGATGAAGCCAACAGGGATCGTAAACAGATCAATAGTGCTTGTTTCGGCGATTTACCTGGCCGTGATAGGTAAATGTCACTTCATCACTGAACAAGATACACGATACATCTGCAGTATATTGTCTCAATGGCCATGTGCGGAAGTTAGAACAATTCTCACCCTTCGTGGAGAGAGATGTGATGGGAACGGAAGCTATATAGACTACAAACTTCACGTAACGCGCTGATGAAGTTGATAGGTAACTGCCGAGATGGTTCATGTATTGGGGTACCCTGCCGCATACACCGTACAAAAATGTAACTCTTCGTATGGTCTCCATACCCCACGAGCATGCCGGCTTTTTCTTCATTGGTAAGTCTCGTCGTCCATTAACGATCTTCAGCTTGGAGTGCACCCAAGGAACACAAAAGCCCACGTCAAGTAGACATAACGTCGTATCTAGAAACTACACAGGGTGAATAGCACAATCGAGTGTCAGTGAGAAAACATTTCAAATTACTTTGTCTCGTAAACTACTTCCACTATAATCCTGCAAGAAACAGCAATGACATTCTGATTTACAATACTTTGTCTATCAATGTCAATAGGCATTGTTCTTTTTCAGTGTTCGCGCAAAATGGACTTCCTAACTATAACAGTCTGTTCGCTAACAAGTTCCTCACTACCAATCCATCCTTTGAGAAACGTGCATCAACAGCACCTACCATTTCCGCAATATTTACGGTGAACCTTTCATGTGATTCGCCCTGTACATCAGCTAAAGAAAATTTCAGAATGGAAGAACTAAATTTTACTTGACAGCTAAGAAACTTAAACAACAAATGTATTAATTTTTCAAACTAAAAACGTTACAAATTACAATGAAATCGGTTCTTAGTCATATCTCAAAATAACTACGCATGTACTGGACGTGTTTCGGAGCGTACAAGGAACGTAATTAAACAAAGGAACGAGCCCTTCATTAGTAAATAGGTAGCAAAAATATATATAGTTAATAGGTAGTTCACTTAATACATAAGCAATGAGGAGGAAAATATTTCTCTGAAAGTGACTGACAAATAAAATAGAACAATTTAACGATATAATGGATGAAAAGGGAAAGTGTGTGCTACTTTCAAAGTAGCATATCTTTGTATACACAAGCAGTCTTCAGTGGTTGTTTACCATTTATAGGCATCGATACAGTGAAAATACATTTCAGTGATCAGTGCTTAACAGTTTCTGCTAAGTGTTTCTTTATATTAGCAAGTCAGTATCCCTGTTCACTCCTCGAAGTTCTAGTTATTGTTTTGTGCATGTGTGCGTCCTCTCTTCACGTATAATCTCGGTGTCATTAATGTTCAATGTACGTTCTCATTCATGTTGGGTAGGTGTACATGTTTGTTTTGTACAAGGTGACATTTAGCGTGCTTAGTTTTCAAAATGACATCTTCGTTAAAAATATTGATTCCGACAGCTGGAGTACTTCACTGCAAAAATATGTAAAATCCCTGGAAGACAACAGGTTGGTTGGGGAGATTTGCGAGGTGATGGGAACAGGCTTGATTAAATATTCAACAGCTGTCGTCGGCAATGATTTTGCATTACAAACTTACGCACCCTGTGCCCTTATATTAGCGCTGTAGAATTCTCCGGTTTCAGCCAGTTTCCTTCCGTACGGGCATAAACATAATGCCTATGCAGGTAAGATATTTATGCATTTAAAATGACATTTACATAAAAATGTCAACGTATAAAACACGGTTAACATTTACCGTACGAAAGAGCCTTTGCGCGAAATGAAGGCGAAAATTAGAATTTTTCAGTGGATAATTGTGAAATACTAAACAGCGTGATCTAAGTTTATGGTAGTAGTAATTTCCACGAAATAACCCAATCGATAGCTGGAAAGAAATTACCTTTTGTGTTTTGTTGCTGGTAATTTGTTGGACTAGATATCTATGGAGTAACTAGAAAATGTTATCCACTTCTCATAATTCGCCTAAGTACGTAACTCAAAATTACTATTAATGGATTAGAAGGTACTTACTAGATGCCTTAAACATGGAACCAAACTCCGAACGTCTGAATATAAAACTTAAGTAGCGCACAACTTTCTAACTCCTGCTTCGCGTCACTCACACAGCAGAGGACGCCGCTGCAATTATTTAGACTTCAGACAAAATGTTTAGTCGCGAGGAAGTAAACCAAAGACAAGAACTACAAATATTACTTCGCACGTCCCTCTGGCTCGAAGTTAGAGGGACTTCGGCCGTTCACTACCATAATAAAATGGAACACCTGCACCGTCCTTCAGCTATCGTATGGCTACCAATTTCGGTGATGAAGTAAAACACCTTCAGGCATTAACTGCTGCTAAGGGGGTTAACTCGAATGGTATACACAACTCCAGCAGTGGCCAACATCTATGAACCGGTTTCAGTAGACTGTTCCGATGTTCCCTCTCCAACTATACATGATACACATTGCTTTTAGTCTACAGAAAAGTTCATATACGTTGGCCACTAATGGAATCGTATATACGATGGGAGTTAACTCCATCAGTCAGTTAAGCCTGAAGAGGCGGCACTGAATCACCGAAACTGGCAGCCACGTAAAAAAAATCGTGTGCGTACCGTGAAGCGGGAGATAAGAAACAGGTCCGACCTGCAAAATCATTTTGCATGCAAACGATACATTTCCAGGCATGGGCTACTTACCAGACTTCCATCAAGTAATTACCCTCCGCAACCCCTAAAAGCCTATCATAAAAATTCTGAAACAACTAGCACAATTTTTAGTTACTAGTCTCACTGTTCATTCTCAGCTGGAATTGCATTTCTGAAACGAGAGCTTGTGATGGATCAAGACAACCGGTAGTAGACCGTGACCGTAACTTGAAAAATCACTCGTGATTTTTAAGTGAGAGCTTTACTTGTGATGTGAACCTGCTCAAGGACTCGGCCCTCTAGGGTTTAGATTATATATATCAAAACAACGCATATCAGGTGGAATTGGTAATACTTCCACAGAAATTTAGAACAAAGGATTTGTTGCAAGCGTGCCCCCATGTCAACATATTTAAAATGTATAGACATGTCTTCAGAGATGGTCTCGTAAAACACACTGGGATGGGCGCTTGAATATAATATGGTGTTTTCAACTAAACTTACATTGCTTACCGAGGACACAGTGGATAGCGCGACTGCAGGGATTTATCTCCGGCACGCCTCCCGCGAAACCCACATTCTCACTCCTTACAGAGCAGAAATATCAAACAGAACCCAAAGAACCACATAGATACTCAAATGCATAGTTAGACAAGGAGTGGACATGGACTACTAATCTGAAACACTTAAATTGCAAGCACTAGAATTGGACTCTTGTCCTACACGAATTCCTAGAAAAGATAAAATAAACGACGAAATAATAGAGAGGGGAAATAAGACAATTCATGACGTTACGGACAGAAAAAATTTAGTGATACGAGCATGTGAGAAGAATGGAAGAAGCCACAATACAGAAAAGATCCTGGAATGGGGAAAGAAGACTAATTGTGATCACCTGGATCCAAAATGTACAGTTGGCAACGAGCAACATCGTGTACAGGAAAAAGGCATAAATGAGCCAAACACCCGAGGGACATGCTGAAAGAGCGATAAAAATACTATGTAACAGATTTACAAATTTCCCGATATCTTATATCGGAGAACCCCTTTGCGTAAAGGAAAATCTCAAACCAAATAATTATCGCCAGCAGCAAAACTACCAAAAATTTTCAACTATAGAAGGTAACAGATCCGCTTCCAGCAAAGAAGACAATAATAAATTTCCGCTCCGTTTCTAGGCGGTGTGTCATATACGGTTACAGGCCTTTTGATGAATAAATATAAACAAGTTAACTTTCCTATTGATGACTAATATCTTGTGCCTGTTATCAAAAAATGCTGAAGATCTGTTTTTAAATTCTGGAATTCTAAAGATCTACAATAATTGTTCCAGTTTCTATAATGGACAACCTGGTAAAACAACAAAGTTGAGATATAAAGATCATCTATCGGGACAGAAATGTAGTAATATACACACCACCTCCTTAGCAAAACATGTATTAAGGATACCGTAATCTTACAAACAGAAGTGAAAAGTTGTAGTTCAGATTTATTGACGGTGCTTGGAATTTTCACACACAGGAAAAACGATGGCTAAATTTTAAGAGCACTGCTTCAGCTTGCAAGTGAACCACCTGGAAGGCTTTAAGCTCACAATTGACCACTCGGTGCTGGCCTGTGCGTAGTGTCTGTTTTCTTGAACATTTCATGTTCAGAATGAACATCTTGTTATTCTTCATTGTACTTACCACCCACTGTTCGTTGCTGTTAAACATATGAGTAATGTACCATCTCACACATCCCCCCGCCCTTTATTTTTAACGTGTTTGTATTCTACCTATGACATCTTGATTTCCAAGCACATAGACTGGCTAGGGTGCATTTACTATTTTACTGGTTATAGCCCCCCCCTCTTACTATATTTGTTCATATAGCGAGATTAAGTAAGGCCACTTCCCGTAGCATAATGCTTCGTAAGTGGTGCTCCACCCTCTACTTCGTCCCCCCCCCCCCCCCCAATTCACTTCGTAATTTGCATACGTCTCTCAATATATGCAGTTTGTCAGTGTGTCCTTACCACAAATTTCCTATCCCCTTTAAAGCAAGAATTCAAATAGAAGCCTTAATTTGAAAATTTGAGACTTCATAACGGGACTTCTGTCCTGATGAAAAGCTTGCATTACAATAATTTTTGTTTGACTTGCGTTGTTACTTAACAACCGCGGTCATGGTGCAGTGTCATGCAATATTTCATTCCATGTGACACCTCATGCCTTATTTTCTTAGTCATTAGTTACCTGTCTAAGTAAAATTTTTTAAACACTGATGCAGTAAAATTGCGTAGTGAAGCTAAACATTGCAGTTTGTTGGTAGCGCTGGACTTCAGCATTTTCCCTCACACGTCTCCACCTGCCGCAAAAGCCAGTGTTGTCATTTAGATGTTCGCCAACAATTTTTCTGGAAGACTGCCGATATTAAGAAATAATACTCTAGTTCCCTTAAAGCTAATTTTTAACGAAACTGGTGTGATATTTCTTCACATCGGAAATCTTGTTATTCCATTCACACATTCACCCCCTCGGCTACCCCAGTGCAATCGGACTTCTTCCGTGCCGCATATACTTGCTTCATACAGCCAAAGAGAGAATGGACGTGATGAAAGGTCGAAGTAATAAAATTCCTTCATACAGTGAAAGTAAATTCCAGTTATTTCCGGCCATCCTAATCAGGTTTTCAGTTATTTCCCTAAATCGTTTCACACAAGTGCCGGAATGGTTCATTCGAAAGGGCACGGCCGATTTCTTCCCCAGTCCTTCAATAATCAGAGCTTGTGCTCGGTCTCTAATGACGTCGTTGTCGACGGGACGCTACACAAATCTCCTCTCAAGCGACAGTATTCTGGTGCCATTCTTCAACTGGACAATGCTCATCCACACAAGACATGTCTCTATGAACTGTCCGATGTTGAGATACTGTAGCAGCTTGCAAGCTCCCCAGATCTGTCCCTGATAGAACAGGTGCGGGAACAGCTGGGACAACTCCGTGCCACTGCAGCATGCAGGCTATCAAGGACCAGCTTCCCGCAGTAGGCGATACAATAACTTTGAGACACTGCTCAATAGAATGAGTACATAATCCAGGTACTGATGTGGGCTCATCCTGCCAAGAACTTAGTAAATTGCACTCGATTTTGCAATCAATTAACATCAGATGCAGTGTCTCATGGAGTTGGACTTCATTTCCATATCCCCTTCGGGGTGCTTCACTTTGTCAGGGAGTGTCCATACTGTCTCTGTTCAGGCCTTATCCACATTGGCGATGTGTGTAGGATAGTTGAAAGATTTCCTGTACAACGATTTGGCTTTAAGATGGCAGTATTTCACTTGGCAGAGCCTGGCACGTGAGAGGTCACTTAACTAACCAAATTCATGAAGAGCCAGCATTCCATACCATGGTCGTGTGAAAAATATAATACGAAAGGAAGTAGCTCTAAACATATTTCTTCTCATCTGTTGTCGAGAGTTTCCCACTTCGCACGTCGATGTGCGGACGAAAACATAATTTAGAAACAAATAGCTTTAAACGTGACTTCTCAGACTTACCCGATGCATCTGTTGCAAATGCTCTTCTCTGGTTTGCCGCTGGATCGTAATGTGTAAATCCCACAACATTTGATAGATGCAACTGCTAGACATCTTCAGATGACGTTAGTTTCTGCTCTCAGTGCTGCAAGACGCCACCGATGGCGGGGCAGCGACAAAATTTGTCGGGCTGGGAGCAGGCAATATGATTGCGCGGGAAGACACTCGCGATTCGAGGAAGACGGCTCCTGGTGCTCTCTACTGGGTGCGTAGGAAGGCCTACAGCGTATGCTGTGCGGGCAATAACTGTGCTGCCGGACGCTCCTGCGGTTAAAAGCTGAATTAAAACTCGGCAGTGCGTCGCGTCGACTCATCAGTTGGAAGTAATTGTTTTCCCTGCTAAGATTTAATGGCGTCCAGTGCTGGATTGCAGGTGGCGCTTAATTGAAACCTTGCATCCCTGTTAAGACGGTCCGCCGTAGGGAAACGTATCGGCTCATTTTCAGTCTTTTCGCGAGAAAATGCGATGCCTCCTGTCCAGGCAACACTTCGCCACCGCTGGTTTTTCAGGTTGTCCTAGGCGTATACGACGGTGATCGACGCATCTTTCTTGTACTGTTCGGCATGTCTGCCCAAAATGATTTACCACAATGGTATATTGGCATGGGGTCTTCCACACGCCAAGTTTCCTAAGACCTCAATATTGCTGGTGACCAAAAACACATTTGACGACATTTCTTTTGAGAACTCCTATTCTTCAAGACACGCCGCGAAAGTAGGGCAAGAACGCCATTGCAGTTGGTACCTCCGCATCTTCATTTACGTCCCTGCTTTGAATTTGCTTGCAACAGATTGCATAGCGTATCTGTTCATCGGAATAGCTATTCCGTTGAAATACCGTTCTAAGGCGTTACAGCTCAATAGGTATACTGTCGGCATCCACACTTGCTCTCTGCACCATAGAGCGTAAGATACTACTGCACTGTGCAGGGTGATAACTTGTGGCATGCAAATACAGCTCTGTATGAGTTAGTTTCCGACACACTATCTCTGTGTACTATCGGATTCCGTTGCGTCTGACACGCTAGAATCTAACATGCATTCTCTTCCCATTTCCATCGTGAACTGAATATTTGAACTGAGGGACTTCACATGCTGGAGAAACACAGGTAATGGCTCTTTCGTAGGGGCCACATTAAAGATTTATTGTCTACATACCTCCAGAAGCACAAAGGTTTGAGACTTTCCGAGTACACTGCATTGTCTTCAGTCTTCCATAAAGTAGTTTCCCACCATGGTAGACAGAGGATTTCCCATGGCGAAACTGCCAACTTGCTACAAATATTGGTTACTGAATACTAGAGGTTGAAATAAGCACATGTTTAAAAATGCTAGAATGAGTTTCCCAAACTACCTACTGATAAGCTTTGAGTCCTGTACAGGTACTTGTACTTTCGTGAATGGACACAACGTCAAAGCTAACCAAAAGATCCGACGGTTGTAGCTTAAGCATCTTCAGGTCCCCTTCGAACTCTCTGAACTTGTCTGAGGTCCCAACAGTGCAGTAAGAAGTTTCGCCAGAAAATAGGCAGGAGCTCCTATGTTGCTCACTATTTGTCGAAGAGGAGACTCACTCTGATTTGTCTTAGGTAGGCTGTACAGTCTTTGGGAACTGCAGAGTGTTGGTCTAAGCTATTAACAACTTTGGAAGAAATAGAACTGTAGTTGAGAAGGTCCAACGATTTTTCCTTGATCTTCACGGCCGGATAGTAGTATATGTATGAGATTTCTGAACCAAGAAGCATATTTTTAAAAAAATTCTCTTATATAAACAAAAATTTAAGTTTCGCTGTATTTTATAATCTAAAAATTTGTCTATGCCCAATAAATTATTTATTTTAAGATGATAAAAATTGATACCTTCTCAATAAATAGGTTTTGAAGAACCTCAAGTAACTATACCAACGATTGAAATTTAGATTTAAAAATTCAAACATACATTACAATCTTTAAAGAAGTATGTGGTAAATATTGGGATAAAGATGAATCTCGTTTTACTACGATAGATACGACCAGAAAATTGTGGTAAATGTGCTAAAAAGCCAGTGGCCTTGCTGCAGTGGTAACACGATTTCGTCACATCACCAAAGTTAAGCACTGTTTGCCTTCTTTAGCGCTTGGATGGGCGACCATCTGGACTGCCAAGTGCTGTTGGCAAGTGGGGTGCACTCAGCCCTTCTGAGGAAAACTGAGGAGCTACTTCACTGAGAAGTAGCAGCTCCAGATGTGTAAACTGACATTCGGCAGGGAGAGCGGTGTGCTGACCACATTGCCTTCATATTCATGTCAACTGATGCCTTTGAGCTGAGGATGACATGGCCAGTCAGTATCATTGGGACTTAAAACTATGGAGAAAAGAAAAAAAAATTAAGCATTGAATGTACCAGAAGAACATTAAATGAAAAAGATTGTTTTTATCCTTAACAACTTTTTAAAATGGAGAGGAAGTTAAAGCTACATGAAGCAGAAAAGTAAAAGAACAATTAAAATAACGCAAAAATGGAAAAAAACAATGAACAGAATACGGAAAGTTTAAAAAAGTTAACCAGTTATCAACATGATTAAAGTCAAATAAGAAATCTAGGGATAGAGTGAAAACATTTTGAAAGCTATTGTAGAAAGTAGAGAAACTGAAAACAAATTGTTCCTCACAAACATTTAAAGTAATTTAATGATATGCCAACAACTAAGATTTGATAGTGAAAAGAGATTACACATTAAATGAAATGGAAATAATTTCCTAGAATGATGAAAAGAAACAAAATATGACAAAGATACTAAAGTAAATATAAGTGAAAGAAAATTTGAATTAATCATAGTGAAGATCGTTTTAAGATGTACTGGTACTTTCAAAAATATTGATAAATAGCCAATGAATTCATAGGTGATAAATAAGAAATTGGTGAAAAATGAAAGTACTGATAGAGGAATGAAACTGTTAACTAAACAAATTACTACAGAAGATACAGTGACGAATTAGATTGCTTTTATTTACAATATTCTGCCATAAGCTTATCACTGAAATGCTGTATTTAACGAAAGTAATACTAATAAAATAAAATTAAGTAAAGGAAATAGATAAAAATTTGATGACCCAATGGCTACAGAAAAAATTCATAGCTTTTTCAGAAGAAAATATTAATGATTTGTTTCCAAACTAGGTTGAAGGTTTAGTTAAAAACTTCCATCAACGAATATATTTGGGTGAATGATGTTACAGATTTAATCGATAGTTCTACAATCCATGTAGGAGAATTGGCAAAAATAAAAATCATCATAATGAAAAGTTGGGAAAACAGATGCTAACAAATTTAGTGATTCAATTGTTAATAATTGAAATGGAACTCCATGTATTATTAGAATTTTTAATAATTTAATACATTTTTGGAAAGGGCAAAGTATGGAAAACGTTTAGTAAACACTTCAGCAAATTACGGTTTAAAATGCGTCTTGCCTGTTATAATTGGTGGTGGTGGGACAAAATTAGAAGAAAATAATCTACAGAAGGTTAAGGAATAAATCCATTAGCCAAACCTTGCAGAAACACACTGCCTGGAGACATAGTAAATATGTAAAAAGAAAAAATGAAGTATATGAAGAAGTTAAATTAGTTAAAAATAAAGAATGCATGATTCAGTCAGTGAAAAATTATCTGCAACTGCTGTTAAGGTACAGTGTATGGAAAACGAAAATTAGGACTTGAATTAATGTTGATGAAAATAGTTGGGGTTCATAAAAACCTTATTTTTTATGGTACACAAACTAATATTGTATAAATATAGTATCTAAAAATAAATGGTCTAATCAGCTACTTTCAAAATTCAGTAGATAACATTTATAGACCTAAAAACCTATTTTAGTTTTAAAGATAGAAAATTGGTGGATTTAAGAGATCCGATTAGTAGTCTTGATGCAGATACCAAAGAGTGCTTAGAAAACAAATCACCAAGCCTTTAATCCAGTTGAATAATAGTTACTAAAATGGATTTTAGTAGAAAAAGCAATCAATTTAGAAAAAACTAATAGATCAACTTACTGCAAAAAAGAAATTACAAAAAGCTTTTCAGATTATTTCCAAACAGATTTATCAACATACTTCAGTGATAAAGTAAACTAAAAAATTTAGAATATGATAAACAAAATACTCAATTAGCATTTTTGGCTGCAAGTGAATGAAAATGTAAACATCTTTAAGAACTAATGATTTTGAACACATTTGTGAAGTCATTATTAATCAATTACATTTCCTCTTTTAAAATTTTTTGTCTGTGGTTTGTGTAATTCCTCTTGGTATCGATGCTTTATGGCAAGATACTTCAGTTGAAATGGATTCAGCTAATTTGAATAGATTTTTAAAAAACTATTTAATGTAATTGATGTTTTCCTAATTTATGTGGCCTTTTTCCTGTTAAAGACAACTGGTAAAAAAACCATCTGATTTTGAAAAAAATAATATAGTCCAGAATTCTTAAAAATTTACAAACAGTAAAAAAATTTAAAATTTCCAAGAATTAATGAAAATATAATATTCAATATTAAATTTTTTTCTAATTAGTCTGTTAAAAGACTTAACAGAACATTGAAAAAACTTTGTGAAAGTTTAGACTCAATGGAAAATTATAAATAACTTGATTTAGTCAAAAATTTCGTTGATGAATGTAACTCAAAACATTAGAAATCAAGTCCAAAAGACATTAAAGACAATGTAAGAAAACTTACTGTAAACTGTTAATGTAGCAAACTTATTAAGTAATGCTAAATATAAGTGATGAAGAATAATTCAATTAGAAGGAATTTTCGAAATTGAGGAGAATTCCATAGATATAAAAGGAAATTTTAAAGACAAAGAATAACCAAAAGAATGTTTATTTTGTTGAAAAACTGATAAATGTTGAATGATACGAACAAGATTATTTGTGCAGTGGTTAGGTTAGTAATAATTTTTTAAGTTCCTTAATTTGTAATGGAGAATCCAAATTTGAGAACAAAACAACTAGGAATTAAAGGCTATTCTGACATAAAAAAGAACCTATTACATTAACTGTAATTTTGGAAATTTGCTGTGAGTAACTACATCAACTATATTTATCAAAACATTGTAAGAAATTAAAACGAATTCCTGAATTTTTTGAGTAGAAAAAGTCATTCATTGTATTTACAATGGGTCATATATTATTAGCTGGCTGGAGTGGCCGAGCGGTTCTAGGCGCCGTAGTCTGAAACTGCGCGACCGCTACGGTCGCAGGTTCGAATCCTGCCTCGGGCATGGATCTGTGTGATGTCCTTACGTTACTTAGGTTTAAGTAGTTCTAAGTTCTATGGGACTGATGAACTCAGATGTTAAGTCCTATAGTGCTCAAAGCCATTTGAACCATATATTATGAATTATCTGAAAATTAGAGTACTTAAAAATTCCAAAAATGTTTCAAAAAGTCAAACTATCACAAGATTCCATGACAGAATGTAAAGATAAATCTGATTGGATTTCTGTCTCCTGTGAAGGAAAATTATCTGAAGTTTGTGACTCTCAAAATACAATAATTAAGCTATTGTATCAAAATTTATATGAAGAATTTGTAATATAATTTCAAGGTAAAGTTGACTGGGAACATACATAATGACAAAAATATCTGAACGTTAAGAGCAGGGTATGTTTATGAAGAGATCGAAGAAGTTTCTAGACAATTTAAATTTGTATAAAACTATATTTTATAAAAATGGAGTTAATTATTTACAATTTAAACATGTTTGGTATATCAATACTCATTACACTCATCAATATATGAAAGAAGATAATGTAATTTAACATTAAAATGAAAGTTAATGACATTGACATGTCAATACTGTTAGACAATATTAAATTTGAAAATGCAACAGATGGTTTTGGTTGTTAGATGAATACAAAAACAGTTAGGAATATTTTATTAATTCATAATATGGAAGAAGGAATTGGAACTTTGTTTCTTAGAAACAATCACAATTGTATAGTCATACAATGGTTCCCATAAATAATTACTCAATAGTGTTTGTTGTGCAAGATATTTTAATATTTTGAACATTTCTTTCACTCTTTGGAATAAATTATTGACTTTGGTACCAAATTCTTAATATTCTGGATGTCTATGCCCTTTATTTTCAATTATTTTTCATTGTTTGATTACTCGATTAGTCTGTTATAATCATTTAATTTTAAAATAAATAAGCATCAGCATGTGGTAATAAATTAGTCATTTGCCCATTTTTCATGTAAAATTATCATTATGTTTAATCTGACCTTTCTCTAAAATTATCCTTCATTCTATTTAGATATTTAAAATCATTTGTTTGGTTTCAGTAAGTCAATTATTTCTTTTCTTATTTTGTATTCACTGTGTCCATTAACCCAATCCTGAATGTTCCCTGTGAAAGGGGTTTGGGATTCGATAACTACAGAGTATAAACAGGGTGCTCTAACAATTAAGTATGAGGATAAATAGTTCTAGATACCACCATTTTACTCACCTTTATTCAAATGTTGATTTGTATTTTTCTTTTTTTGGATCAGGGAATCTCTCTGTAGTTCTTATATTCAAGATCATTACAATTCATTTTGCTTTAAACCTTGGATTATTTTGTCATCAGTAATTACTCAAACTGATTGAGAACAGCAAATTCTGATACTAACTATTTTTTCCTTTATAAATGGCAACTGGTAAGTCTATTGTTGAAGCAAGTAAAAAGAAATTCATGCAGAAATAAAAACTACAACCAAGAATACACATTAAAAATGGGTTGTATAGACTGGATAAAAAGAAACAAAAAGAATACACCATACACAACAGAACATATAAAACAACTTACCAGTAAGTGGAATTAAAAACAGTAACTTGTGAACATAAATGTTAAAAATTCCTATAAATATTCATACATGTCAAAATCCTTATATTATCAAAAATGTGAAAGTATTACCAGAAACCTGAATGGTTCCATGAAATATTTCATGGTAAAAATATATACACAAAATATTGCCATATCATACAGAAGAATCAAAAACTTGGAGTGAATTTAATTACTCACACATTAATTCTTTAATTCTTTAATTCTATAATAGCCATATGTAAAGAATTCATTCCAGCTTGTAATACGTGTTTTATTGTCTGAACTTAAATTTTATTACTGTTCGTTATATATAATTCATTGTTATGAGGTCCAGTCAAATTCAATTCTCTGTATTTTCATTTTATTGTTCAAACAATTTTTATAGAAGTCTTTTCATTTCTTACAGCAGATATTTGCACTAACTTAGATTTTTATGTTCTTGATCTTCTTTAGAAGAGTATACCATGTTCTAACAAACTTTCTCCAGAAGTGTCATCTTTTTTTTTCCTAAAACGTTCCTGCTTGCTTGCAAAATTTCATAAACATTTTCGGATTATCACTTGTCAAATTCTTTGTCATTGATTTTTAATCTTCAGAACAATCTTCAGTTATTGTCACCAATAAAAGAATGTCTTCATACAACATAAATTAATATTTTTAACCATATTTCCATTTTTTCTTTATAATTCATATGAAATGCTATTAAAATTTCTGACAGTACAGTAGTATGTCCATAATTTTATTTTGTAATATTTCACCTAGTGCCCTGGATTTACTATTACTTTAATATTCTATTTTTTATATTTTTCATCGTTTGATCAAAAATTCAGTTGTTCATTAGTTTATAAAGTACTTTCTCAATTCCCTTAGCTGCATTTTCTCATTTCTGTATTAAAATTAATGTATTTTTCAACCAATCAGATTTTTCAAATGACAAGATCATTTTAATTTTTGTTAATTTTATCAAAGATTTAAACATTCAGGATTCTCCAATGTAAAATTTCTCTATTTACTGTTGATACTTTTCTAAAACTTTCTGGTGCCTAATGGTAATTCTTTCTGTAAATCATGTAATATTTTTGGCAGTTACAAAACTACTTCTAACATTTAAACATACTTATCATCATTTGTTTAAAGTATTATTTCAGAATTAATATATATTATATAATATTTTAAATTTTAAATATTGACACTGCATAACAGTAAAAATTATGTCTCTAAATATGCTATATAATTCGATACTTTTTCTGCCTAAAATGTTTTCACGTTTCAGTTACTTGATTTACCACTTTTCACATAGTGAGAAATTCCACCTCTAATTCATTATTCAACAAATAAAATCATGGCATAATTGTCTAACAAATCTAATTATATTTTTGTAATTCTAACACTGAATCCGATACCTGTGGTGCATAAAGATATTAAGTGGGATAAAGTTTGTGGTTTAACGTATGTCTAAATTATCCAAAAACTATCCACTATCAACACATTAGATTTATTTTATCATCTTGTATAGTCATCTAAATTTTTAATACAGCATTATTTTCAAACTTGTTTCCAAGTTACAGTCTTTATTCAGTTTGTTGTAATTTTTCTTCAGAATGCATATATTAGTAAGGATGTTCACTTTATTTTAATTAGTGAATCTAATTGTTCACCCTTGAAAAATTCCACTGTTCCTCTAAATTGTTCTGTTGTAAGATTATCATCAATTTATCAATAGTTGTAGCTCTAATATTATACACATCCAAAAATCTTTCTTAATCCATCTTCAACAGCTTTACTAAGGGAAATGGATATTTTTGTTCATCTCTTCGTATGGTGTTGACATTTTGTCAACTGAAAATTCTGTGATAAATAAATGAACATCGTAATTTGTTAAACAATATATATAACATTGAGTAAATTTAGGATTTTCGTAATTAAGATTAGTCTCCACGTCGTTTTCATTGCAACATTTCGATCATGTATTTCAGCAATTCCTCTAGATTGTTACCTCGACATTTAAATGAATTTCATGCTTCATTTTTACCAATGTACATAGTTTCTTACCCTGAAAACACATTTTTTGATCTTCATCTATATAAGCTTTGTCTGAATTTGGTTGACAAGTGTTGAAATCTCTTAGGACATTCGAAATTTGCATAAATTACAAAAGGTGTTCTTAATGATCATGCGTAACTCAGTATTTAATTTCTTTGCACCTTTAACAGGCTTGCTTAATACTTACTTCATATTCATTAAATCTTAAAGATTTATCACAAGGATAAATTTTTCCATTGTAATCTTGTTTGTGAACTAATTAATCTAAATAAATTTTTATCAAACAATGGGAATAATTTTCTTTTCAAATAAAGACATTCAATGTATCTATGTTAATTTCTTGTATAATGACGATGTATAACAATTTTTATCATAAGCATAAACATTAATTGTAATATATCACTTTTCAAAAATTTTTTCCAATTCTAATGCAATATCTAATTTTTTAACTCCTTCCCCATGTATATTTGCTGTATATAAAGCTTACTTTATTGAATTTGAGCAAAAAGTTCTTGTGGTTTATTGACAAACACTAATAATTTCATTAGTTATTACTATTGATTTAGAAGCAGAAGCTTTTCTATTAATTTGTTTAGGTTGTTTAAAAAAATTAGATAGAAAATTTTAGGCAGGAAAATTTTAGGCAGGAAAATTTTTCTGATAGTTTTTGTTTCACTTATTGAAATTTATCTACTAGAAGCTTCTGAAAATGATAGTCATCATCAATATAACTAATATTAACCATCAGGTCCTCTGATCAGACTAAGTAATTGTGTATTTAGTTAAGATGGTTTCAATTACTAAGTCACCCAAGATCTATTAAAGGTCCTTCCTTCAATTCATTATCATTAATATTGTCAACAGGATTTGAAATTAGTTTTTCATTATTAAGTTTGGAATATTTCTTTGAACATTTTCTTTCACAAATTGATCAAAGTTCTCTTATATTTTTCATTTCTTAGCTCTTTATTTCTTTCATATTAAAATAATAAATTCAAAGAGAACTTACCTAGTTACATTTGACTAACCTTTTTCTAAGTATTGAAATTGCTCAGCTTTTGAGTACACTTCCTGTTTCTATTTGTATAAAGAATTACCTTTTTAAAAATTAAAATGGCTGTTTCAAAAGTTCCTTTGAGTTCTTAAATGAAAATTTGTCATTGGTATAGACAAGGTTTTTCAGAAGTTACCAAGAAAGAAGTTATTGCATTTTCAATTTCTTAAATAAAATTGTAATTTCGTTCATTGGTATAGATAAATTTTTAACTGGGGATAAAGGAAAGCTAAATCTAGTTTTATATAATCAAATTTCTTAAAAATACGGTTTTCGATTCAGATCCCTCATACATGTACTACTTAAGCAGGGACTTAAAATAGCACATCCCTCTTGCTGTTGTATTCACTTTCTGAGAGGACAGTGGTGTTCCCATTGTCAGCAGGTAAAATGACAATATCTTAGCCCACTGTAAAGTGTTGCAGAGCCTGCCTTTCTGCTAAGCTGATACTCTTCATTCGTAGAGTTAATGTTAAAATTAGCCAGGTGGCGCTTCCAATCTCTTCTGCAATGTCTCTGGGAAGTTTAAAAATAGCCCTTTCTGTGTCAGCTATGAAATCTCGAATTGGAGCTGTCTGTGATTTGGTGCATAGTTCAGTGCTTGAGAAAGGTTTACTATGCACCAACTAGACTATTAATGTTGAAGCAAGTAGCTTTAAACATATTTATCTTTTTGTCTGTTGTCTTCCTTTCCTCTTTCACAAGCTGACATGTACAAGGAAAAAATAGTATAAACACAAGTATCTTAAGACATATTTTTCTTCTCATCTATTGTCTCGAGTTCCTCGCCTGGCACGTTGGTAAATAGACGGAATAAAAAATATCGAAGCAAGTAACTCTCGTCTACTGTCTTTGAGTTGTTCGTCTCACGCATAGACGAGACTCGGGCAGGAGATCTCGCGAGGCATGGGAGATGGCCGAGAGCGCGCCAGCCGCTGAATATGCATGCTGCCGAAGCGCGGCGAAGAGTGGGCAACCGACCAGATGCCGCCGTAATTGTAGGAGCGCGGAGGCTGCGCTGATGAATGGCTGACGGCGGGGCCTTCGGAACCGGGGAATTACAACGCAGGCACCCGCGGGCGCCCAATTTCGCCGCAATTAATACTCATTATGCGAGCAGGGAGCGAGCCGGATCATCCCGGACGCCAGTACACCCCACCTCTGCCAACCACTGCACTACAAAACACTCCACGCCCCGTGTCCCACCCCCCTTCACTCTCCTCGTTTCTCTTTTTTATGTTTATTTTTAAACTTGTTGCCTCTCGACACATTTACAGTAGCACAGGGCTATCAACAATCGAGGTCTCATTATGTTCTCCCTTAAACTGTTCCGATGTTAATCGTTTATTTACATTTGATACTTCCAGATCTAGCACACTACTACTTAATGTACAGAAAAATGAATCTGTCAATTGCTGTAATTTCTTTTCTTTCATTGTCAACACAATCCGTGGTCTTCGTGTACTGTATTTGTTTCATCCAATTTGCGTAATAGATATTGGGAATTCTAATCTCTCCCTGTCATTACCATTCGTTTTTAAAGGCTTGTGAAGATAGACTGCCCTTTTTCCTTTTAAAAAGGCACTGGACCTGTTCATATCCTTCATGGCACAGACAAGTAGCGACAAGTAAACAGCGCAGATATCACGACTCTGCCGGACTGAAGATAGCTGTGCTGATCGATAAACGCCGCACCGCTGCGCTAAATGAAATGTCTGTGCACTTAGTGCTTTTGAGAAGGATCGAAGCCGAAGCAGGCCGAGCGTCGGGCTGCACGCTGCCAACATTCCTGGCCCGCATGAAGTTTGGCATGCCTTGACCGGCCCTAATTAAGACAAACAGTAAGTGATACAGGCATAGAAAATGGGCAAACAACCATGGTAAGTTGGTTTGCGGGGACGAAAGACACTAAACTGCTTGGTTATGAATCAAAACAATCATGTCTCCAGGCTCTGTCGCTCATCTGGCTGCCGTATCTGAGATCGCACTCACTACAATGCAGTATTTCAAAAAGCTTGTGAGATGAACTCGCCCTTAGCGGAGCTTGAAAGTACTCCACCGACGATAGCAATAGGGGAACCAAATCATGAGCGAAATGGCAGTGGCACCCGTTAAAGACACCGCCAGGCACTTAATCCACATGGCTGCCGAAGATTTTTGTCTTTTAGCCACTGATCAGTTCTACATCTACATCGATGCTCTGCAAATCACACTTAAGTGCCTGGCAGAGGGTTCATCGAACCACCTTCACAATTCTCTACAATTCCAATCTCGTACACTGCGGGGAAAGAATGAACACCTGTATCTTTCCGTATGAGCTCTGATTTCCCTTATTTTAGCTTTGTGATCGTTCCTCTCTATGTAGGTCGGTGTCAACAAAATATTTTCGAATTCGGAGGAGAATGTTGGTGATTGGAATTTCGTGAGAAGATTTCGTCGCAATGAGAAACGCCTTTCTTTCAATGATGTCCAGCCCAAATCCTATATCATTTCTGTGACAGTCTCTCCTATATTTCGCGATAATACAAAACGTGCTGCCTTTCATTCAACTTTTTTGATGTACTCTGCCAGTCCTACCTGATAAGGATGCCACACCGCGCAGCAGTATTCTAAAAGAGGACCTGACAAGCGTGGTGTGGGCAGTCTCCTTAGTAGGTCTGTGTAATTTTCTAAGTGTCATGCCAATAAAATGTCGTCTTTGGTTGGCCTTCTCCACAAGATTTTCTGTGTGTTCCTTCCAATTTACGTTGTTCGTAATCGTAGTACCTAGGTATTTAGTTAAATTCACGGCTTTTAGATTAGACTGATTTGTCGTGTAACCGAAGTTTGAGTTCGTTTTAGCACTCATGTGGATGACCTCACACTTTTCGTTATTCAGGGTCAACTGCCAATTTCAGCACCATTCTGCTATCTTCTCTAAATCGTTCTGCAGTTTGTTTTGATCTCCTGATGACTTTATTAGTCGATAAACGACAGCGTCACCAGCAAACAACCGAAGACGGCTGCTCAGATTGTCTCCAAAACTGTTTATATAGATAAGGAACAGCAAAGGGCCTGTAACACTACCTTGAGAAACGCCAGAATTCACAGAAATCACTTCTGTTTTACTCGATGACTTTCCGTCAGTTACTACGAACTGTGACCTCTCTGACAGAAAGTCACAAGTCCAGTCACATAACTGAGAAGATATTCCATAAGCACGCAATTTCAATACTAGCCGCTTGTGTGGTACAGTGTCAATAGCCTTCCGGAAATCCAAACATACGGAATCGACCTGAAATCCCTTGTCAATAGCGCTCAACACTTCGTGTGAATAGAGTTGTTTCACAGGAACGATGTTTTCTAAACCCATGTTGACTGTGTCAATAGACGAAATTCAAAAAATTAATTCGTACGAAGCAGGGAGAGGCAGTAACTGTTAAATGCAGGCTAACTAAGAACCGCTTAGTCCACAGATCGATGAAAAGCACGCCTTCTTCCTGCCTCGCGTTCCCCAAGGAAGTGTTCTAGGCCCTCTGCTGTTTCCGATCTACTTTGACGATTTAGGAGAAATCTGGGTAGTCCTCAGATTATTGGCAGATGACGGTAAGTGAGAGCATTTTCGTTTACCGTCTTACACAGTCATCACATCAAAACCAACTGCAGAACGATGCAGAAAAGATATGCCTGGGGCGAAAAGTGACAATTGACTCTAATGAAAAGTGTGGAGTCCTCCACATGAATACTAAAAGGAATCCGCAAAATTTCGGTTACACAATAAATCAATCAAATCTAAAGGCCGAAAATTTAACTTAATACTTAGGAAGTACCAATAACTTACATTGGTACCATCACACAGATAATGTTGCGGGGAAAGCAAAACGGAGACTAAGATTTATGGCAGAATACTTAGAACCTGTGACAGATTTACTAAGGAGACTACTTACACTATGCTTGTCCGCCCTCTTCTGGAGTACTGTTGCGCGGTGTCGGACCCGCATCGGATAGGATTAACGGACGACATCGAAAAAGTTCAAAGGAGGATTGCTCGTTTCGTAACATCGCGAAATAGGGAAAGAGTAACACGGGTATGATAGGCGAATTGGGATGGTAGTCATTAAAATAAAGGTGTTTTTCGTTGTGGCCAAATGTTCTCATGAAATTTTAGTAACCGACTTTCTCCACAGTGACTGAAAATATTTTGTTGGTGGCCACCTACATGGGAAGAAACGATCACCATAATAAAATGAGACGAATCAGAGCTGGCACGGAACTGTTAGTTTTTCCCTCGTCCTCTTAGTGTGGAACGCTAGAAAGATACCGAACCACCCTTAAGGTGAGTCCTGTCAGGCACTTGATTGCGAAGTTCTGTCAAAATTAGCGCACTATAAGTTTCGTAAGTCGTAGATGCCAAACAGTGACAAGAATTCTTTACAGAAGAATGGAATACCTGGATAGGTCGAGGAAACGTACGTACGTACGTACGTTTATAACATATGCAGACATAAGGAAAGCTTCTGACGAAGTTGACATGTCAGATTCTGAAGGTAGCAGGGA
Source organism: Schistocerca cancellata (assembly GCF_023864275.1). NCBI lineage: Eukaryota > Metazoa > Arthropoda > Insecta > Orthoptera > Acrididae > Schistocerca > Schistocerca cancellata. The sequence continues at coordinate 89,917,495 of NC_064637.1, read as the reverse complement.
GCGAAAAGCTTTTACAATTTGTACAGAAACCAGATGGTAGTTAAAAGATATGAAGGGCCTGAAAGTGAAGCAGTTGTTGAAGGGACAGACAGGGTTGGAGCCCATTCCCGATGTTATTCAATCTGTACATTGAGCAAGCGGTGAAAAACTCTCACTTTTATCTATGATATTGTAATTGTCAGACCGCACAAGACTAGGAAGAGTAGTGGAATGGAATGGATAGTGTCTTTGAAACAGGATATAAGGTTAATATCAACAAAAGCAAAACACTGATAATGGAATTTAGTCTATTTAATTAGGTGATACTGAGGAATGAGATTGGGAAACGAAACAGTTAAAGTACTAGTTGAGTTTTCCTATTTAGGCAGCAAAAGAACTGATGACCGAAGAAAAGAGGATACAAAACGTACACTGGAGTTCGTTAGAGAAGCGTTTCAGGAGAAGAAAAATTCAACATTGATTATAGATTTAAGTGTTAGGGAGTCTCTTATGAAAGTATTTGTTGGAGTGTTGCTATGTATGGAAATGAAGCATGGACGATAAGCAGTGGAGAAGAGCAGCTTTGGAGATGGATAGAACATGTAATAAACTACAAGGTACTGAACAGAAGTAGAGAGACAAAGAAATACACTCCTGGAAATTGAAATAAGAACACCGTGAATTCATTGTCCCAGGAAGGGGACACTTTATTGACACATTCCTGGGGTCAGATACATCACATGATCACACTGACAGAACCACAGGCACATAGACACAGACAACAGAGCATGCACAATGTCGGCACTAGTTCAGTGTATATCCACCTTTCGCAGCAATGCAGGCTGCTATTCTCCCATGGAGACGATCGTAGAGATGCTGGATGTAGTCCTGTGGAACGGCTTGCCATGCCATTTCCACCTGGCGCCTCAGTTGGACCAGCGTTCGTGCTGGACGTGCAGACCGCGTGAGACGACGCTTCATCCAGTCCCAAACATGCTCAATGGGGGACAGATCCGGAGATCTTGCTGGCCAGGGTAGTTGACTTACACCTTCTAGAGCACGTTGGGTGGCACGGGATACATGCGGACGTGCATTGTCCTGTTGGAACAGCAAGTTCCCTTGCCGGTCTAGGAATGGTAGAACGATGTGTTCGATGACGGTTTGGATGTACCGTGCACTATTCAGTGTCCCCTCGACGATCACCAGTGGTGTACGGCCAGTGTAGGAGATCGCTCCCCACACCATGATGCCGGGTGTTGGCTCTGTGTGCCTCGGTCGTATGCAGTCTTGATTGTGGCGCTCACCTGCACGGCGCCAAACACGCATACGACCATCATTGGCACCAAGGCAGAAGCGACTCTCATCGCTGAAGACGACACGTCTCCATTCGTCCCTCCATTCACGCCTGTCGCGACACCACTGGAGGCGGGCTGCACGATGTTGGGGCGTGAGCGGAAGACGGCCTAACGATGTGCGGGGCCGTAGCCCAGCTTCATGGAGACGGTTGCGAATGGTCCTCGCCGATACCCCAGGAGCAACAGTGTCCCTAATTTGCTGGGAAGTGGCGGTGCGGTCCTCTACGGCACTGCGTAGGATCCTACGGTCTTGGCGTGCATCCGTGCGTCGCTGCGGTCCGGTCCCAGGTCGACGGGCACGTGCACCTTCCGCCGACCACTGGCGACAACATCGATGTACTGTGGAGACCTCACGCCCCACGTGTTGAGCAATTCGGCGGTACGTCCACCCGGCCTCCCGCATGCCCACTATAGGCCCTCGCTCAAAGTCCGTCAACTGCACATACGGTTCACGTCCACGCTGTCGCGGCATGCTACCAGTGTTAAAGACTGCGATGGAGCTCCGTATGCCACGGCAAACTGGCTGACACTGACGGCGGCGGTGCACAAATGCTGCGCAGCTAGCGCCATTCGACGGCCAACACCGCGGTTCCTGGTGTGTCCGCTGTGCCGTGCGTGTGATCATTGCTTGTACAGCCCTCTCGCAGTGTCCGGAGCAAGTATGGTGGGTCTGACACACCGGTGTCAATGTGTTCTTTTTGCCATTTCCAGGAGTGTATGTGGCAGAACTTGAGTAGGAGAGACCAGTTGATAGGTGACATTCTGCGACGTCAAGGGATCACCAGTTTGGCACTGGAGGGGAGCGTGGGGTGTAAAAATCAGAGGGAGACCAAGAGATGAAAACGGTATGCTGATTCAGGAAGACATATGTCGCAGTAATTATTAGGAGATGAAGAGACTTGCCCAAGGTAGAGTAGCACACAGAGCTGAGTGAAGCCAGTCTTCGGACTGAATAGCAGCAACAACATGTAGATGTTGTTTACACTACGACAAAAAACTTGCATGATACTTACATGATAAGTTTGTTTTTACACAGAGTACGCGAAGGAACTTGCCCCCTTCTTGCAGCGGTGCACCGTAGATCTCTAGAAGAGCGTAGTGTTCCAAAGAATTGGGAAAGGGCACATGTCATCCCCGTTTTCAAGAAGGGACGTCGAACAGATGTGTAGAACTATAGACCTATATCTCTAACGTCGATCAGTTGTACAATTTTGGAACACGCGTCATGTGCGAGTGTAATGACTTTTCTGGAGACTAGAAATCTACTCTAGGAATTAGCATGGGTTTCGAAAAAGACGATCGTGTGAAACCCAGCTCGCGCTAGTCATCCACGACATTTAGAGGGCCATAGACACGGGTTCACAGGTAGATGCCGTGTTTCTTGACTTCTGCAAGGCGTTCGATACAGTTCCCCACAGTAGTTTAATGAACAAAGTAAGAGCATATGGACTATCAGACCGATTGTGTGATTGGATTGAGGAGTTCCTAGACAACAGAACACAGCATGTCATTCTCAATGGAGAGAAGTCTTCCGAAGTATGGGTGATTTCAGGTGTGCCGTAGGACCGTTGCTATTCACACTGTATGTAAATGACCTAGTGGATAACATCGGAATTTCGCTGAGGCTTTTTGCGGATGATGCTGTAGTACATCGAGAGGTTGTAACAATGGAAAATTGTACTGAAATGCAGGAGGATCTGCGGCGAATTGACGCATGGTGCAGGGAATGGCAATTGAATCTCATTGTAGACAAGTGTAATGTGCTGCGTATACATAGAAAGGAAGATCCTTTACCATTTAGCTACAATATAGCAGGTCAGCAACTGGGAGCAGTTAATTCCATAAATTATCTGGGAGTAGGCATTAGGAGTGATTTAAAATGGAATGATCATATAAAATTAATCGTCGGTAAAGCAGATGTCAGACTGAGATTCGTTGGAAGAATCCTAAGGAAATGTCATCCGAAAACAAAGGAAGTAGGTTGCAGTACACTTGTTCGCCCACTGCTTGAATATTTCTCACCAGTGTGGGATCCGTACCAGCTAGGGTTGATAGAAGAGATAGAGAAGATCCAACGGAGAGCAGCGCGCTTCGTTACAGGATCATTTAGTAATCGTGAAATCGCTACAGAGATGATAAACTCCAGTGGAAGACTCTGCAGGATAGACGCTCAGTAGCTCGGTACGAGCTTTTGGTGAAGTTTAGAGATTACATCTTCACCGAGGAGTCAAGCAGTACACTGCTCCCTCCTACGTATATCTCGCGAAGACACCATGAGGATAAAATCAGATTAGAGCACACGCAGACGCTTACCGACAATTCTTCTTTCCACGAACAATACGAGACTGGAATAGAAGGGAGAAGCGGTAGAGGTGCTCAAAGTACCCTCCACCACACACCGTCAGGTGGCTTGCGGAGTATGGATGTAGACGCGCGCCCAAGACACGAGTGGTGTCTGCGTCGCCTTGCCAGAATACGGCTTCGCGTAGGAGATTTACACTCGCGAAGTTGTCACTCGAGGCTGTTACGTGTAGCGTAACATCGGTATCTCACTTTCCTTACTTGTTTTCATTACACACTGTGACGCAACAGGGCGTAACGCGGAGGGCAGTCTCTTTCCCCCGGCCTGGCTGTTGGTCGGGACGCGTCCGTCTGAGTTGCCGGTGTGCCTTCTGAAGGGCGCTAACCCGCGCTTTCACCTCGCGCCGACCTCTGCTCGGAGGATTTGGCTTCTTCTCTCACCGGTCGTTTCGGATGCAAATTGCTCTCGCGGCACGAAATCACCTCCGCCGCCTCCTCCGGCGACGGAAATTATTTAAATCGCCGCCCTCTCCGCTCGCGTGGTGCCGTCTTCATCTTCTTGTTCCTGTCGTTCAACTATGCCCGCTTACCAGATTCCAGGCTGCACTTAAAGTAATTTCTCTACGAACTGTTTGGCCTGAATTTATGGGTGTGTATATAAGGAGAGCACAGCATGTGCCACACACACACACACACACACACACACACACACACACACACACACACACTCCTCCCTTTCCTTTCCCCACCACCCTCTCTCTGTTTTGTGATATCCTAACTTGTTTCGAATGTGACTTCACAGCACAAATACGGCTAGACATTTCCAGCAAATAAGCTACAGGACGATTTCTTCCACCGTGTAAAAACTCTAGGGTTTGATCGATGAGAGTATATGAAACAAATAAGATCTAAAGAACTTTCGTCCGGAAATGCAGTGTTGAAATGCTAGGGACCATTTATTCAATCGTACTTTTGTTCCAGAGGCTGCAGTCTAATACGCGCTGTAGCAAACAGCTACAGTTGCTGTATGTATGGTTTCCTCAAAGAGCACAGGTGACAGCAAATGATCAGCAACGGTGCAGCCGGAACATTTCGGCAGGGATAATTGGCATCCGTATTTTGGGACCCTTCTTCCTTCCACGTGGCTATAAAAGGGCAGGAACTATCTGCGTCTCTTGGTGGTGACGGCTCGAAGAAGCGCCATTGATGATGCGACTGGTTATGTGGCTGCTACATGATGGTGACCGAGCCCACTTCATCGTGAACGTCCGGACGCATCTCAATCACGTCTTCCTTGGTCGATGGATCAGACGAGGGGGTCCAGTTGCGTGGCCTGCTCGTTCACGGAGCCCATGCGATTTCTGGTTACGTGGCCATCTCAAGAGTAGCCTGTTTGCAGAGTCCATTCCACATGTGGAGACATTGGAGCAGCGTATTCGTGCTGTCTTCGACACTGTTCAGATGCAACCTGGCCGATGTGAACTTGCTTGACAGAACATGTTAAGGCGCGTACACACATGCATTGAGGCACATTGAAACCATTTCCAACAGATACTGTAACTGGCTGCGTGGTACAGTGTCTCCGACACTGCATGGGTGACTAAACGGTCTATAGCTTGGAAACCCTTTAGTTCTTGACATAAATTCATTAGACATTTTTGGTCCCTATCGTCTCGTCGATCAATCCCTAGAGTTTGTACACAGTGAAAAAAACCACCCTGAATAGTAACGTAGTACTGTTCCCGACTGGGTTGACTGGAGTGAGCTCCAAATCATCGGAATGCTTGATTTCAATGACCAGCCTCGAGGCCTGTCATCTCGGTAATAAATTTCGGTGTGTGTTTCCATCCAACTGTATAAACTATGGCCATGATCACTACGTGAATACCGGCGGAATACAAACCACAGCCATTGTAATAATGTGAAATGTACATGGAGGCAGTAACAGTGGTTCGCACTGAAAGTCTAGAAACCCCTGCTCAATAGTACTATAGTACTTCACAACATATAGCCGACCGGTTCGCGCATTCGTGTTGGGCGCGTTCTTCCCAGCAGCAGATAGCACCCGCCACACGCTCACAAATGCTAGTGCTGGTATTCAGCATGTGAAGAAATTGGTGGTATGAATGGTAACTAGAATTTCACACATCATTTCAGTGTTGAAACAGTTGCAACAGTTTTGGATGGAACTGAATAGAGCATGGAGACCTTATCTATTACTGCAATTTCGATTTAAAACTTGCTATTTTTGAGTTTACGAAGGAAAAAGGATTGCTGGAGCGAAAATTGGAAAATGTCAAAATGGACGTGACGTCACACACACAACAGTAAGACTTTGCAAAGTGAGGAAAAATCACCTCTAATTTGATATGGATTCGTTTAAAAGGTAAATCGCATTACAGGAGTAGAAAGGACAGATGCTGACACAGTCCAGTTCCCTATGCCCAATGCTGTTAAAGAAAACACAACGTTTGGAGTATTCATTAGGGCTTTTAAGGAATTAAAAGGATAATTTTCTAAATGTTTTGAAGACACTGCCAGTCTTCACCTATCTTAGAGCTCTTCTCGCGACCGCTGACCTTGTCAGCTGAAGCCGACCCTGTGCATGAGCAGATGTAAAAGACTGACCTTTCTTCTACAGAGCAGCTTTTCCAAAACCATTACTTTCTCATATTTAAATATTTTAACTTTCACACTGTTTCCAGAAATTTGTTTTCTGAAAAAAGTTGCTACTGGCCATTTATTGTGAAAGAATAATTTGTATTACAGCAGATGTAACATTTTCAGAAATGACAGCAAAATCATCTGAACATGTGAGACAGCTTCCAACATGTTTTTCTTCTGAAACTTATTGGTAAAGCCTCATAGTCATTCAGTTGTTTATTCCAGTTGCTTACTTCTTTCCTGAAACAGTTACAAAAGAATTAAGCATGTTGGGTTTGGTCGTTTGGGGAAGAGGAAAATGTGAGGTCATTGGTCTCATCGGATTAGAGAAGGATGGGGAAGGAAGTCGGCCGTGCTCTTTCGAAGGAACCATCCCGGTATTTGCCTGGAGTGATTTAGGAAAATCACGGAAAACCTAAATCAGGATGGTCGGACGCGGGATTGAACCGTCGTCCTCTCGAATGCGAGTCCATTGTGCTAGCCACTACGCCACCTCACTTGGTGAATTAAGCATGTGCTACTGGCTTGCCATATAGATGTATCTATTTCGAAAGGCTCCCAAGTGCTAAAATATTTCTCCCATGAATATCACTTTACATTCTATGTCTGTAAATGTTTCATGAAACAGATACACTAATTAACTTTACACCACATTTTTAGTTGATTAGGTCTAGGGTTTCCCTGTCGACAGAATTAACCATGTTTTTCCAGTCAACAAACATTACTACAATGTCTTTTGTAGTCAGTAATTTATAGTGAAACATTTACTTCAGGTTAGATATTTGTCCACAACATGATATGCCCCTCCTAAAACCTTCTTCACATTCACCTAAATGACGGTCCCATGTTGTTTATATAATCTTACGTAGAAACTCGGAAAATGTTCCGTACACAAGTGGTAGAAAGAAATTTGCCTGTGTTTATTACCTCTCTTATGTAGTGTATGTATCAAGGCTACCTCCCACAGCCTGGGATTCACTTCCATTCTCTATATTTCTTTGGAGATTAATTTTAACTAATTTCTTCTGGTAGAAGATATTTCAGAAGTTCCACTCGAACAGTGATCTCCACTAACTGTTTTAAACATTTTAATTATTTCCTCAATTTCTTTGATAGTTAAAGATTCCTCTACAATTTCTGGAATGTTTAAGAATTCCAGTTTATGGATTGCCTAACGACAATTCAAAAGCTGATCCAAATATTTTGCAATTGTTTAGGAATTTTCACAATTCCTATCTTAATTTTTGATAGACCCAAATGTTTTCTGTGCTACATTGCTAATGTCTTCACAATTCTTATGAATTCCATGTTTAGCTAATTTAATTTCATTTTGATATTTTTAGTTATTTTGTTAAAATGAGTCAGTGTAAATTATATTTTAATAGTTTTGTAATATTCTTTATATTTCATTAGATAAAAAGTTAACCTTCATTTTGGAGATAAGGTGCACAGAATAAAATTCACCATTCCTTACTAATTTTATATTCATAATTTCCTTAGTGCATTAGAAATAGCTACTGAACTGAATACAATGCCCCCAAATCAGATTTGGAAATATCCATTTTTTAGCACTTTGTGGGAGCTTCATGAAGGTCGATGTTAATTTCACATGGGAGCTTTGACATACTGATCAATCTTATAACATTTGAATTACTATTATTATTGTATCTATCTAGATTTACGTTTTCAGTGGTTTTTACTAACAGCACTTTATGCAAATGATTTATTTATATTTTTTCTTTATATTGCTTACATTGCAAAAATGAGAGAACTAAAGTAAATATCAATAAGATTGGTTTGCACACTCACTGTTTTACAAATACGACCTTCATGGGAATATAAAGTCATCTGGTGCAAACTTGTGAACTCCAAATGTCATAAGCAGAGAACCTGCAGTTAGATGGTGAGCCCGAAATATGATAAATTTTGTTTTCTGTACATTCAGATAATTTCTGAAAGTCCTACTGGGTAAAAACAGTTTACAACTCTAATCTATAGGTATATCAAACAGTACAGTTGGCTGCAATAATAAATATTAAATGCCAAAACTATATACAAAATAAACTGCAGCATTAAAAGCAAAAGGATTTATAATGTAACAATGACCTATTTCGGAAAGATTAATACAGACATATAACAAACATGTCAGTGACTCAAGAAAGTCAACACCAGTTCGTAGAAAATGGTTTGTTTTGTTGCTAACAAATTTTCCAATATTACATAGAACTCCAAGGGAAAGTTTCGGGGAAAAACTATAGTTATCCGCCACCAAGCATGATGTTATAAATATATGACTGATATTTAAGAAACTAAGAACTTTTAATGAATATCAGTGTGCACATTGAGATTCATTTTTGGTGGTATAGTAGCAGATATTCTTTTGTAAAATCAATAAACAAGTAATTCAGCTCACATCTAAGAGCACCTAAAACAAGTGAGAGAAACGAATTTAATAAACAAATGTAATGCAGAGGTACAGGAAACTATAGTCTAGAAACACTGCAGTCGACAGTCAGTGAATGGTAGATTCGTAAATTATCTGATTTTGCACCTCTTCAGCGAAATACAAACTGGGAACAATGCGATTTAAATTGAAGAATTGGCTAAAACATTTACAAAAGCAGTTCCCAATCCCCTTGATGCTGATTTAATAACATGTATTTTACAGACCTATACACTACATTTCCTTCTGTTAAGCACAAAATTATATCTATTTATTTAAAATCATTAGGATAAAAAGGAATGTCTAATGTGGTTGATTGTTTCGAGCAACCTTGAATGAAAGTAAATAATAGGTGAAATTTTTTTGAGATTCGGAAATGTCAGAGGAATTTATCTGGACAGTGTAATTAGACAGGTACCAATCCACTTATACATTGTTTTACTTCCCTATTTGAAATTAAATTTTTCTTTGCCAGTGATATAAACAATGCACTCAACAAAAAGAGCTCTTGGTAGTGAAAGCAGAAAGAAACTCAGCAATAAATAAAAATAGTAGTGTCTAATGAGAACTTTATTAATCATATATGTCAGATGATTGTTAGCTGAAGAGGAAAGGCCAGACAGATATCAATAAAGAAATTATCTCCAACATAAAGGATGTGGAGTTCAGACATGAATCTGCCACAACCATTGTCTTGCAGTTACACACTATTTTTCCAGATATGGAGACTTCGAATTAAATGAAAAGAATGTGGATGCAGCTTCCAAGACGAATGAAATGGATTTGAGAATGGTAACTAAATATTGCATTGAGACTTACGATAAAGAATTCCTGTTCTATTAGTAATATCAATAGCACTGAGGACACAGCCATAAATTGAAACATTATTACACAAAAATAGCCACACAAAACTGTTCACAAGCTGATCGCCAACTTACCATAGCAGTATGTGTCTGAGAGACTCGATCAGTAAGTTACAGGGATTTAAGAGTAGCTGAAATATACTGATTTTATTTATCAGTGTCTCTTCAGCAGCAGCTACTGCACAGCAAATAAGTTTAATGGGTATTACAGGTTGGTGAAACGTGGAGTATGAATAAATAATTAAATATTGTTTTGTTTTTGAGTAAAAGTTTGGAGGCGTCTTACAGTTTTCATACATTCAGCTATTTGTTCATTATAAAGGATTTGGAGTCAATTTTGACAGGTAAGAGGGAAAGTTTTAGATGCAAAAATAAATTACTTCAAATATCAGATCTGAACATATGTACAACATATGCAGTGCAGTTATCCAGTCATGCACAATTAGACATGGACTTACCTTGATTTTACTCCATTGCATGGCCTGTTACATGTAGAAATACGGTGTACATATCTCAATACTTCCTGAAATCATATAATTACAAGGGCAATATCACAAGGCCAATATTGCAGATGGACAAGAGAAAGCGCATGAACATGAGACGATCTGTGAGAAGAATTTGACAGAGCAATGAACGCCCTAAGTCAAAACAAAACTCTGAAATGGATGACATACCCTCCCCTTAACAGATCTAACCACAACAAAACTACTCTGGCAGATATGCAGGATAAATAATTAAAATGAAAAATCCTCAGTCTACAAGAAGTGTGTAATGACTCCTATTCCAAAGGAGATAGATGTTTCTAAATTGAACCACCTGTTTAAAACGAATGGATACAAACTACTAACACAAGCTATTTACTGACCATGGAAAAACTGGTAGAGTGCAACCACAAGAAAGATGAGTTTTGATTCTAAAGAAAAGTAGGAACATTAAAGGAAATACTGAGACCACGTTTTACATCAGAAGATGGGCTGAAGGAAGCTGAACCTACAGTTACAGCATTGATAGATATAGAGGAAGCTTTTGACAGTGTTAAAAGGAATAGATTCTTTCAAATTCTGAATGCAGATGGGAGAAAAGATGTTTTGTAAAAAAGTGTTAAAGCTTCTACCTAAATCAGACTGCAGCTATCAAGTCAAAAGACATTAATGATAAGCAATAGTTGCAGAGGCAGTCAAGTATAATTGGGGCTTTTGTATTATTCAATCTGTACAGTGGATATGGTATGAAGGAAATAAAAGACAAACACAGCAATAGTATTAAATTTCAGGAAGAAGAAATAACTTTCAGGTTTGTCAATGACATTGTAATTTTTACACAGATGGCAAAGTGCTTAGAAGAGCAGCTGAACTGCATGGATAGTGTCTTGAGAAGAAGTTGTAAGATGTTGTAAAATGAACATCAGCAAAAGTAAAACATGAGTAATGTAGTACAATTAAATCAGAAAATGTTGAGGGTGTTCACTTATGGAATCAGGAACCAAAAGTAGTGGATCAGTTTCACTATCTGATGAAGAAAAGAATTTTTGATGGCATAAGTAGAGAAACTACAAAACGCAAACTGGCAATAGCAAGAGAAGTGTTCCTGATCAAAAATTGTTAATTTTGAATTTAAATTTGTTACATATGTTTCTTTGTTAACTGCCAGGATAAGGAATGAATAAAAGCTTTTATTATGTAGTGCTAAAGAAGAATTGGAAAAGTAGACAGACGGCAATCGAACTTTGGGAGAACATAAATTTAATGTACATCTTGTGTAACAAAAAGGCATCAGTTGACAGGAAATCCTTGAGATATCAACGAACAATTAATTTGCTACAGTAAGCAGGTTTGAATGGATACAGGTTGTAGTAGTTTTGCATCGATGAACGAGGCTTCCACAGCAGAGTAGCATCGACCCAGCGCCTGTATTGAAGACCAAAATCTCATTGATAATTATTAATTTATGGCTGTGTTAATTTATGAATCTCTTATTTTTGTCAGAAAACGATAAATTCTATGCAATATCAATTAATTAACTGAAGAAAAATAAATTCGAAGGTCCCAAAACCGTTTATAAGCATTTAGATGTGGAGATCCATTATTTTTTAACTTTAACAGGAAGACATTTTCTTACACAAAGTTATGCTATACAGAACAGTAAGATTACCATTAGACATAATTAGAGCCACTACATGTGAGTAACAAAGCATACCTCATGTAAAAAAATTAGCAAGTGTAATTTTGCAAAGATAAGCGTGTGTATGTTGCATGTGCAGTCAGGTCTAAATAATTAATTACAGGAGAAGCAGCATGGCCTATTTGTATGATCTTAGATGTAGTGAAGTTCTGTGTTTACTTACCTAAAAGAGTGGGCTTTGTGGACAACATTATACTTGGAAAGACCAATACTTCTTTGGAAGAGCCAGGTAGATAATGAAACATGTGCCTTATCTGCATTTCCTTCTGGCTCCATAGCTCCATTTTGGGTTGTTGAGGTGTATCAGTAGCCTGTAATCTACATGAAAAATTTGTCACAGTGAAGGATGTTACTTACTCTTCTTGTAGATGATACCATCAGCCAGTCTTCGATATTTTGGATCTGACATGGCGAGAAGTATCCATCACTGTGCAACCCAAGGATGCGGAAGAGCAGATGGTAGGGCTAGGTTGTAAAATATCTCACAGAAGTTAGCTCTATGAAGTGAGAAATATCTGAAGTAGAACCACCTGTCATGACAATTTAGGGCCAGCTAAAATTTATGGCATGGAAATTTCGCAGGTGTCGGTCATCACATCAGGTTGTGCATTAGTTTGAGGGGAACAAGGAGTTTGGCATTTCATAGTTAAAGGAAATCTGTTGTCACTACAGCCAAAGAGAAAGTGGGCAATGATAACATGACCTTGCTCTCAATGATGTGTTACTCATGACAGGAGTCGAAATCAACTTGGAAATAGACATACAACATTCTTTAATTGTGATAAAAGGGATTTTACAGCATTTGTCGCAGACATTGTTCAATGGAGAAATGTAAAGTACTTCTAAGTGTTTATCTTAGGCCAAAATGTGACAAATGTATTAAAATCCTGAAAGGCCAGAGTAGACACGTTCTTACCTCCTCATGTTCATTAAACCAGTCATAGATAATTCCTGCACAGAGAATGGAAGAATTACCATTTGTTAAATTGCAAGCCCTTGTTGAAAATATTTGATACATCATTGAATGGTGTCAGACATTAGTCACTTTTCCCATATCTATGCCCAAGGTATCCACTCTACTAAGTGTGTTAGCTCAGCTTCAAAAGTGTACGTCACTCGCTTATAATACGAAATGCTGTCTTGCAGCAGTGTCAATAACACACCATGCAGTGTCTTAAATCTAGAAATACGTTTGTGCTGAAAACCTGACCTAATTGAGGTTACAGAGCTGCATCCAACTGGAATGAGGTCCATCAAGAAGCAAAGGAAAACATGTCATAGGTTATTCTCTTATCCAAGTGGTTGCACTTTAAATACTAGGAAGGTAATAAGGAAAAGACTTAGATAGATGCAACTGCTTCCATACATATTAACTGAAGAGTTTGACAAGTGTGCCGACTATTATCTACATTTCCTAGTGTTTAGATCTATAAGGCTACAAAAATTGGACGAGAACAAGTAACAATATTTTACAACAAGTAAAATAAATTCTACAATATTATTATTTGCTAATCATCTGAGGTAAGTATGAAAATGAAATGCAGACAGCAATATGTTACTCACATCGAATTTTTGCTCACAATGGAATACTAATTCAACAAGTGAAACTTTTCGATGACTGGATTCTGTAAGATCTATAATCATATAAAAATTTGTGATTACATAATTATGTGAAATAACTAAACTACACTCCGCTTGAACAGGCCATGAAGGCCCTAACAGTACCATCTGGCTGCTGTGTCATCCTCAGCACACCACTCTCCTGGCTGTAAGTCAGTTTTCAAGACCAAATAAAGTGAAACGAAGTACCTACAATATCTATTTCAGAATTGATATCTGAAGAATGTAAAACAATGCAGCAAACACTGAGCATAACATTCGAGTGGAACCCTGCTTGAACTGTGCTGGAATTTAAAATCTGACCAGCTGTGATGAACTTAATCCTCCAATGTTGCATGTTTGGCAGACTACTCACCCCACAGCTGGAGGCAAAATACTGATAGAGGAGGAGGACTTAAAAGTACAAGCAGCTGCAGATATTATAAGAAAAAGCAAATAAAATGAGCTATTGCATTGAACACAATCCATAAGGGAAACTGTGCAATAGGACTAAAGTTATAGTTGATGATGCAAGGAGAAAAAGCTATCTGAACTACTGTAACCAAATTATGACAAAACATAAAAAATAGGCTTGTAGGTCTGTCTTGAAGCAAAATGAAGCCATATTGTACTCAAATATGCTTTGGCAAATATTTATTTTATTTTCTGAAACATGCAACTTAAACACAATTTAGAGTCTACCAAATTACATCAGATAATAAGTTAATCACATTTTGGTAATACTGCCAAAATATAAAATGTGAAACAAGAAGTAGTATGAATAATTGCATTATACAGTAAAAAGAGCTCTTTATATAAGTTGTCTTTATTATGATACTTATCCACAAGTTCCTATTCATCAATACCAAAAATGGATTGATGAAGGCTGATTTTTGCCAAAACATAGTTGCACATAAAGTGAGATATGTTGTGCATCAAGTCTACATGTTTGTCTACAAGCTGATACTTGTAAGAAATTATGTAAAAGAATAAAATTACTCTAAATGATAAACCAGTATAAAAATTGCATCATAATCCTATAATAGCTTGAATGCAGACTTGTGTACAATGAAAGTTTTAATAGCTTATTATTTATATCAACTGCCAGTTTTGGTAAATGTATCAGTACACACTAATGTTTGATTGGTGCCAAAATTTTCTGAAAAGACTAAATTTTTGTAACCTCAGGTTACCTGTTCCTAAAGTTTTCTTCGTTTGGTAAAATAAATAAGCTGCACTGTTCATTGCAAAGTTTCAACCCAAGAAAATATATAAGCTTTCTAAACCCAGTTACCCATATCAATGGTGGTGATTTCAACATGTAAACTCAATACACCTCCCACTAAAACTCACAAATGTCGTGCTTACAGTTGAGAGGAGAAATGGAGAACTGAGCTTTGTAGCTTAATTTTGGCAAAACAATATTTAATTGAAATGGTGGATGTCTGTTAGTTTTTTTATGAATAGGCAACTCACAATCACAAATGCCTAATATCACTACAGTGGCAACAAAACCCATGCGCTTGTTCCTTGTAGAAGCAATACAGATTCAATCTCGTAAATACATCATTATGAAATGAAACGTGATGGTATGGAAGCCTAGTAGTGTCCTTGGTTATTTAAATTTAATAACATGCTTTATAGAAACACACACAGTGAAAGAGTTAAGAACAAAGAACCATGAATGATAGTGTTTTACAAGAAGTTCCATATATGAAAAAGTTAACTTCATTGCCTAATAAAAGTTATTGAATGTATACCATTGTAACTCTTCTATCTGAGAATTGTCAGTCAACTGGATGGGGAACTATATAGCTTAACACTGAATCCAAAGTTTGCTTCAGTTTTTTATTTCTTGCATACAATAAGAAATACAGAAGATGGAGATAATGTTAAATGAAAGGAAAACTAATCCTTAGACTGGACCGTGACAGTCTTACAAACAATGGACTTTAATTTGACACATGCCCACTCACTGTCTGCAAGCAAAGCTTTTGTGCAAAAGTCATATAATTAGTAGCATGTTCTGTCTAAAACTTTAACATCATTGCTGTCATTGTTAGATTTTAATGTTAATTATCTGCAGTATATGTACCATTAAAGATAAGTAGGGTTATTTTGCTATTAAATTTAAATGTGGTTTATAATCTTCTGCACTAATATATTAATACTGTGTGTATAGCTTAAAAGAACAAATGAATTATACAATCAATTTCTGAACTACTATAAATTCTCCTGTTGTATGCCACAGAATTTCTGTTAATAAGGTAAGTTTTTTTCTTATCTTATGAGTATCATGTAAATAGACATAATTGCTTGTGGAGCACAAAGTTAATTTACCATTGTTATTAATGATTTCTTTTAAAGTACTCCATATCTCGATCTTTAGCTCACTGTTACAGATGAGCATTACTTAAACAGATATGATAAATGCTTGATTAGTGAGACACTAAGTTATTGTTACTGCAGTTTCTTAAGGTTTCAGTAGCTTCATTCTTAGTATCCTGTTACAGGTGTGTGTGTAAGGAAGACAGTGAAAGTAAGAGCAATATGCCACTTACTCCCCTCAAATAGCAGTTAAGACCCACAAACATAAACAGCATGGCACAGCTGCAGATGTCCATAGTTGCCCTGATTAAATCTATATACGTCATTCAAGCCAGATCGAATGGGAAATATGGACTAGAATAGTATGAGCGCCAGCCGAGGTGTTTGTGCCAATATGGAAGTATGTCATCTCATAGGTGGAATGTAATATTCGTCTGAATGGCGTATGCTGATATCGATTAATGAGAACGGTTGTATGCATATCTGAAGACGGAACTCAAAATTTCGAAATCGATGACATAATGGGAATATGAAGACAGCTGTGTGGAAATTTATCTGGTATGCTATTAACAAAGTACAGTTGAAATCCCCGCCAAATAAGTCTGCAGAAAAAGCCTACAAAAAAAAGAACGATGTTACAGCTTACGTAAGAGACGTTTGGGAAATAGACTGAGAAGAAGGAAGAAGAAATGTGTTGACTTCAGGGCAAATACTTACGAAATAGATGTTCATACGTATCAAGTTGCGGAAGAGAATGGAAGAAATACACTTATTCTGTGACTTGTTGATGTGGAGAGTAGGTTGAATTACCACTGAAGCGCAAGTGTTCCCAATATAGAGCACGGCCTTTGCTGCCAAAGGAACTGAGAAAAATCAGTTTGTAACAATTTCGCTGAAAGTTGAGGAAACTGAAGGAAAGCCATGAAGATACTGAATGCATATTATCCCCTCCATGACCGTTCAACACTGTATAGTAGCAAGGATTATCTCTCATATAAACTATTGTTAAGTCTACATACCTCGGTCTGGGGTATAGCTCGTGCGAAGTGAACAGCTATAAGCGAAAAGGTACATTCGATAAAGTCATCTGTAACAAGAAACAGAGCAAATTACGCGCATCACTGAAGTTTCCTTGCTAGTTTATGGTTGACCCTAGAACCCAATGGGAGTGTTCTGCTCTTACTGTTCTGTTCAAATCTAATCATGAGGAATGGTTTCTGAGATGGGCGACGTTTTCCAGTTGTGGTAGAATATGGGCTGCTACATGGTGTTTCCATACGATGCCGAAATTAGTGTTTCATACAGTGTAATGCACAATTCTGACCCACCATTTGTCCAAAGTGAATAGTATTTACTTAAAAATTAGGAACTATAATTAATAGTTTTAATGGAAGTACACGTTTTCAATGTTGTCACATATGTGACTGCATTACAGAGGGAAACATCCCAGCCCACTCTCCTGATGATTAGTGCAAACCAGGAATACTTATTACAATGTTATATGTATTACAAGATTATTTTTTAAGAAATTCCGTCACTCCTTAAACATAATTGTTTTTAAGAATTAAGCATTAACTCAAGTGTGACAGCGATGTGTTCTTATTGAAGGAAACATTGTACAATTCACCTGTGGTCGCTCCAGGAAAGCATAGGAAATAGGTCAACGTACCTGAGCAGGCTTTAGAACCCCCATTCTTCTGGAAGCAGCTTCATTTCTAAGCTAGTGGAGACCCCTAGCATCTTACTATCGTAGTGGCATAGCCATAATTTCATTGTGAAAAATTGTAGCGACAACCAGTTTTCAGAGTTTATAAAATTCTACAGCAGTGTATCATGTTGTATAGTAGTGTCTATCTGTCATTGTAACAGAATGCAATGCATTTGAAACCAGTTGAACTATTTTGCAGTAAATTTTATAATTAATTGTATTGTATTAAAAGACAAATGCTCTCCAAACAACTAGTTTTGGATTACACAATACTCTTATCTACTGTAAGTGTAGTGTGCCACAATACAAAGCCTTACACTTTCACTTATTTCAGAGTAGTTTGTTGTGAATGGAATTACAAAAGAGCTCAAAAGAGAAAATAACGCTAGAAGACATAATGGTCCTTTCCCATCACTGGAGCTGTCAATAAATCAAAGATCTTCAGTATGCAGACATGAAAATTTTGGCCTTTTGTTCAAAAATATCTCACAGGAAGAAAATAAAAGCCTATATCCGATATGAAATTACTTCACCTGAAGAATTGCACTTGTAAGATAAATTTTATTTAAAAACTATAATTATGGTTAATGTGTATGACAAAGATTTTTAATTTTGCTGTTAAATTTATGTATGTCTCACCTAATGAGATCAGCACCAAGAACTATGCTCTTCTTTTAAAAAATAGCTCAGCGTTTTAAATAAGCATAATCTGAAAGCAGGTAAAAGCAGCCACACACAAAATCTAATTTGCTTTATGTAACCTTCACTAAATTACCTCACTCCGCCTGCCTTCACAACAAATCGAACAAATTAATTATTAATGTGATGGATAATTAACTAAAAAACTGTGCCACACTATAAAGTCTCAGGAAAGGACTTGTTTAGAAAAGGGATCAGGTATTTGTACTGAATTAGGAAAAATCATTGGACAAAGTATCAAGGTAACAGACTGGTTTACATATTTTGTCACTAAGGATCAAAAGTCGAGTTACTTGTGAAAGTAGATTGATTTTGTCTTTGGTATAAAGGGACGTAACTTTACTAGAATAAACTCACCTAATCATAATATTGTTAAAGACAGGATTGTGGTCGCAAACCCATATATTACCTTACATATTTCTTGTAAAGTTTGCTGCAGTAACGTTCTATGCATAGGTACTTACTCTTCAAATACTTAATATAATTAGTTAAAGGAGTATTACTGTGTAAGATTTGCAATGTTGTGGGCGCCAGTGTTTTCATAATGACGTCACAAAATTCTGTCTGTGTGTAGAAGCATTTGTAAGATGCCTTGGAAACCAGAATAACCCTAATACGAGCAGATAGTAATGCAGAAAAGGCACTGAAAAATAAGAATCACACATTTGTTTGCATTTTGTTGCAGTTTTCATTGATGCCTCATGGCTCTTCTTGAAACAAACATGTAGAAGCTACGTCTGTGACCCCTTTCACAAGTTGTCTGTGTAATATGGTCCCAAGAAGGAGAAACGTGCACACACATTTGTCAGAGTTCATGTTTCACTTTTCGGTGTATAATGAATTATAAAGATGACACCCTACTACGAACAGGTCATCTTACCATTTAATATAATCGATGGCAACTCATCGTCATGGTTGTGTCGAAGGCACAGATACCAAGGTAACTGGTTACAAAGAAATCAGTGTTGTTCTTTCTAACATTTCAGACATTACATAAACCAACTTCGAGCTGTATTACCCACATAAAAAGAAACCGTGCGTGGAAACAGCGTCACTGCGTGGGTGTTGAGCTGGAGTCGACGTCTTCTGGAAGAAAGAAATGTGGATGGAACTTCTACAGATCTGGATTCGAAATTTGTGTTCTGGGTCTCCAGTGTAATAAATGAAACGCCAAGCTGACAATGAAGTCAGAGGCTGAATTGGAGAACATCGTGAATAATGAGTATTTCTTGATATACCTTAGTTGAAAAGTATGATAACGTAAATACAATAAAATGTACATTATTTTATTACTTCGAGAGTCAGAGGGGTGTATATGTTGCTCATAGATGCCAGAAGCAACGACGAGGTATCACCAGATATTTTTCATAATGGTAACATTTTATGATAAAAGTTTCGGATGGTGTGACATTCTTCAGCAGTTTTGTCTGTGTTGGTTTCTTATCACATCGGAATTGATCTCAATGTAGGCTCATGAACAGCTCTACACCTGTTACTTTCTTGATCCTCTTGTTTAGATGTCTACTGAAAATGTGTGTTGTCACAATTATTCTGTCGATCAGTAAAATAAACGAGCGGGCTAAATCAGGCCCTAAGGCTATTGACTATAACGTGGATCAGAGGCAATTGCTCACGAAATATCCCTGAGGTCATGTCGCTTAGCTACATAAACGATTGCCTGTGTAACTACTGTTATTAATGTACCAGTTAGGTGGATAACTACCTTTTACCATCGTTGGCAGTGGATATGGTAAATCGAAAGACCCCAGAACAGATGCAGACATAATGGTGACTCAAGATATTCACCAGTATCCTAGGTAAGGGGGACGCAAATATGTTACAAAATTACTGACACAGTGGCAGGGAAACTTCAGAAATGGGGTTTTTATGTGTATTGAACTGGGAAACTACAGAGGCTTCGTCCTGCCGTAGCCCTAAGTGGTTCACAACCTCACAACAGACCACAGCAGTCCACCCACCCTACTGCTGCCCCACACCGAGTCCAGGGTTACTGTGCGGTTCGCCCCCATGTGGACCGCCGCCCCCCCCCCCCCCTCTGCGAACGTCTCATACCAGACGAGTGTAACCCCGAATGGTTGCGTGGTAGAGTAATCATGGGTATACATATGTGGAGACAGTGCTTGCACGGCAATCGCCGACATAGGGTAACTGAGTCGAAATAGGCAGACCGGCATAACGGAACTCAACATTAATCCGCCAGGTGGATTGGTGCTCGGGACCGTGCCGGAAGCTCGGGAAGCAGCGCGTTAGACCGCGCGGCTAGCCTGGCAGACTAGAAATGGGACTTGTAGTCATGTGGGTCTAAAGATGATCTGTATTATCCACTAAAACCAGTAAATTGAAATAAAACAAAAGTGACCCTGATGCTGTCTTTGTTTTGTTATTGTTATTGTTAAAGTTGTCAGTTTGCAGACACATGTCTTTAATTATCAAATGTCTGCTTGTGTAAACTCGGCAAAATAAAGCTGAGCCGGAATCGGTATGATGCACCTTAAGACAGGCAACTCAATTCACGTCTTCCACATCCAAGGGTAATAATGTAATTCGGGTTGCCTATTGTGAAATGTTTCGGGATCGCATTGCATTTTTTGTACTGTTTTATTTTCGGCACGATTACCTTGATATTAGCAATAAAAACATTGCATGGAAATAGCATTACAGAGAAAGGACAAAGTTATCCCGCTACGGCACGAAACAGGAATTTTCACTGATGAGGTGACAGGTATTAACGTCTCTAAAAACCACAACATATGCCAGCTAAATGAACATAATCACAGAACAGTTCTGTATTCACTCCTGCCTGTATTGTGCACTAAACATGCAAGATTACTTCAGTATGGTACAGGCGAACATCATTCTGAAAATTTATCCCGTATTAGTGTGAAACAGGAATGTGTAAAACAAAGTAATGCAAATGAAAAAATGTAATTGTGACACTGTTCATATATTAAATACGTGATTCAATAGTCATCTAGGACGTAGAGCATGTGGTGTTTAAATAGCATGTATGTTTCTCAATGAATTAGTTTCTAACCTTGTGAAACAAAGTTTTGTGAAAACAAAATAAAGAAAATAGAAGATTCGTGTAAATTATGAGTACCGCATTCGTTTCATATTAATCTGTTTTATAACTCATGTTTTAAGATCGGATGGTCTTCGTTTCCAGTTCACATATTCTATTTTCCTCTTACGTCTCATGTTTTTAATGAACATCCCCTACCTGACTTGTTGATGCCTGCTAAAAAGGTCATACACAATTCTCTACTCTTCTTCCAAACCACTTTTCTCATTACTGTGTCATGAAACTCCAACATGTTACTTAAAGAACTGCTCATAGTTTCACATTGCCGTTAATATTTTACTTCTAAACAAATTCACTCCTTAAGAAAGAATTCGAAAAGATGACAGCCATAAGTTAGTTGCCACTTGCCACATATTCAACTTCGTTTCATCTGACATTAACCAGCTTAAGTATATGCCTACCTTCATCCTCAATGACCAGACAGCGATCATTCCTTCACATGTTGTTGCGAAGTTCTTTTGCTTCATAACTCGTTGAGGTATGTAACTAATAATAATTCAGTGTCATGTATGTGGGTGAAAAGAAATGAGTTGCTTTGAGATTACCTGCTTCTTTAATCGACGTTTAAGTATTAATTCTTAACATCTGTTGCTTATCAGTGAATGTTTACACATGTGTGCACTCCTTTCTTCAGGTACAGTGCAATTATCTTCAAATCAATAAATCTTAAGTTTGAATGTGTATAGAAATGAGTCCTCAGTCTAGTTTTCTGATTAATGTGCATCAAAAATTTGTTTTATTTCCTGCTTTCTCTTTTTGTTCGTAGAATCAAACACGTTGAACTTTGAGCTAAATGTTACTCTGACCACACACAACGGTTAAATGTGACTTCCTTATGAAGAGTGTGTGTTGGTCTGAGAAAGCCCTACTCAACAAACACACGATCAGAAAAACTAAAATTTTATATGCTAGCAATAAAATTGTCTAGATCAGTGTCACCTTAATTATCTGGTAATAATGTAGTATTGGAAGAGGGATCAGCAGGAAGGGGTTGCACTTGAGATGGGCAAGGACAAAGGGAAAAAGCGTACGTGTCTAGCGTAAGGAATTACTTTGATCTGGAGAAAAGCTGGAGTTTAGGTTGATTTTTATCATAAGTTCATTGTAGACGGAGCACAAGCTAGGGTTGGACAAGGATTTGAAAGAGAACCAACTGGAACTGCTTTAGAGAATACCAGTGACCTGACGTATTCTCTTCCTTATTCCAGTGTGAACACTGTTTTCCTACCTCTATGGAATATCAACTAATTACTTTATAAAAGGACTTGGGTGCGTTCGAGAAACAGAATACAAATGTGGTTTCGTTTCAAAATCAGTGCCATAATTTATTTAAAAAAATAAAAGCCTTGTACAAATTTCGACAATAAATTAAGAAATTTCTGTCCATCAGTAATTACAAAATGTTTGAAAAAATTAAAGAACGCAATTGAATTATACATGAAATTAAAATCTAAATTAATCCAAAGAAGGTAAAGAAAGAGGCTGTTATTCAATAAAAGTATCTTCGAAATATTACGTAAAATTCAACCAAACAAAGTAATTATAGAACTGATATACATGCTAATTTACAAGTCAAAACGAAAACGTAACATCAATCACACGCTTGTTTTTACAAAACGAGAAAAAAACGCACTTTCTCCAAACACCCAAACAAAACGAACAGACTGTACAGAAAACGTATCGATCAATAAATAAACATCACAACCATACACTTTCTTAATGCTTATGTCGTATACAGCTTCTGTAGAATGGTTTCTTTGTTTGTAAACTAAAATACGAGTATTTTTCTTAACATCCGAAGGCGTAGTTTTTTTTAACAGTAGCCGCTTTCGGAAAAGAGTAAAACGAAAACACAACGAAAACTTATTTTTTTAACAAACAACTTAATAAATATCACAAACATATAAGACGTGTACTTGTTTTTTTTTTCCTCGTTGGGAGAACACTGTTTTCTTAACTAACGTTGAACGAGTAAAATATACGAAGCAAGAGCTACTCTACTACACATATTAATACTTGGTTTTTTTGTTTGTTCAGGTTGAGCACTAACTACGGCAACTGGATAGTATTTTGATGCTACGGTGATTGCGGGAGAGGATGGGAGGGGGAGGTGAGAGGGAGAGGGCATCATGGTTGGGAGGGGGAGAAGGAGAAGCAAGTAGACCATGTTATGAACTAGAGGGAGGAAATTATTTTTTTTTGTCGTGAGGACCTTATGTCTCTGAAAAGGACGTACGCAGTTTACCTGGATACGGCGGCAGTTTCAGGAACCGGAAGGCGTGTTTGACGAGACAGCGAAAGGGGGAGAGGTGTGGGAGGGGAGGGGTGTCCCTCCAGCTGAACCATCTCGCTCCCGCCTGGCGTCTCAATGGAGACATAACTCCTATTGGGGATCAGGCTTCCAGCTTGTTAGCGAGGGAAATACACGCGTACGCAAAGTTTACGCGTGTGGGAAGAGGCACGTCTCGACGTCAACGCCGGCGCCGGTCCCTCTCGCTGTCGATGCGAGTGAGAACAGGTAGTGCCAACCTTAACGCAACAATAGTCCCCGCTGGTCTTCCTCCCTCTTTCTATAGCGGGACAGGCTGGTGGAATCCGTTGAGCAGAAAGAGGAGACTTTGCAGCTATTACGAACAAGTCCGTCCGCCACGTTCCACGCTAAAAAAGGTGGTTCGAGCGAGGCCAATTCGTTCCTTACGAGGGTCGAAGCCCGTACCATTAAGGTGGCCTGCCCGCATTTGCGATTCCACCACTGACAGAGACAGGACTTTCTTGCGTCTTCTGTCGCCTTGGAGACCACTAGTTTTTTCTGATGTCTCCGACCTTGGAATATTAGTGACCAAATAGGCAAACCGGAATCTCCCGTTCGCTGCAAAAGGAATTTTCTTTCTTTGCTACTCCCAACAAACTTGCGGAAAAATGAGAAACATGCCTTCGTTTGAGGAGACACTTCGATGTTCACAAATTCTCGCATGTACCAAAACGTTTCGCTCTACGGCCACATCATCCGCGGAGAACGGGAAATCCCGTACAATATATACAATCAAGAATACAATGCTCACACAAATGAACCATATCGAATGAATGGCCAGTTTTTTTGTTGTAATTACACCACAGAAATGTCTATCGCGATGGTCATATCAGAGCCAAAGTATGGACATTACTCGATCTTATATACAGAAAAAAATCTCTTCCTCACAGGTCCTCTAGATCGGAAAATTTGAAAATTTTGAGACGTGGTTTGGCTCGGATATGCCACAGCACCTCAAGTACACAAACTGTCCTGCTATTTAGAGCAGTGGTAGAAGTTACTATACTCAGTCACCTCCAATCTTTACGTCAAAGTTACACATTTATCAGCCATTTTCGAGCAAATGAAAGACTTTAAGCTAGGTTCCCAGAACTTTGGTGAGCAGTAGAGAGATAAGAGCTCATCGAACTCACTTCCCCACTTTAAGGAAAAGTTCATCTCGCAGTTACCACGAAAATCCGGAGTAATGGTTACGATTTTAAAGCTTTGCAAAGTGCTTCGACTGTAGAAAAAAGTTTTTGTCTGCGGGTACAAGCAATGTCAGAATCAACAGTTGACGTTGTCATTCGAGAGCAAATGTTCGCAGCTGTCTCAACAGTTTTTTTAATCGGTTCAAGTCTTAAGCCAACCGGGAACGACTGAATCCTTACTGCCTTCCAGATAACAATTTAAGACACACCTTAACTAATATTGATCGATTAATAGCTAACAGTATATACTTCGCTACAACACATGCAGTATGCATTACATTCTTACACAGTAATGGCTAATATTTAGCAGAATCTTTTGTGCTCACAAGTGTGAAGGAGAGGAAAGATACATTCTACAACATTTCTACACTTGTGAGTCCTTTTCTAAGTACACATCTCCTGCTTCGAAACTGAGCGCTTACTGTCCACGCTTCGTACTGTGAAATCAAGTAATTTGAAAACACTTTGAACTTTTTTTCCACACTTCCGCTTCGCTATAAGTGTGTCCACGGCACGGGAAACTGAACTCGGAAGCTCGAACAGTGGAAAAAAAATGCAGAACGTCGCTTTGAAAGAACGTTCTACTCGAAGCACAGCACAAAAGGGCTAAAATGTCCGGCTTTGAACATTGGTATACAGTGGAATAGTAGTCCTATGATACAAGGCGGGCGGTACTCGGAGGTACCTGTAACAGGCGGTAACAGAAACAAAGCGAGGCACCTGACGCACGTGCACACCACGTGGCGGGGTTCGTGTCGCCTTTGCACTCGTCCCTGCGTTCCACTCACAGTCGGCATCTTGCGGGGGTTCCCCGGCGACGCCGGCGTGGTCGTTGCGAAGTCGGCGCAGGTGGAGGTCGGTAGTGGTGGCTGGCGGTCGTGAAAGTGTATGTGTGTGGCGGCGCTGGCGCTTCGTACGCAGCAACCGCACACGCACACGCATGCTCACGCACTCGTAAACGCACGCATGCAAGCGAGTCAGCGAGCGTACCCTACCTGTGAAAGAGAAACGAGGCATGTCACATTTCTGTATATTTGAACGAACTGAATTCTGCAGGCTGAAAAAAAGATATCAGTGGACAGGTTTGAGCGTGTGTTGTGTAAATCTCTCTCTGTAAAAGCAGCGCAGAATTTGAGTAGAGAAAAAAGTTTACCACCTTCTTCAGTATCGCCTCTTGATAACGGAAAACTTCGAAACTTCGAATCTGTACTCACACTCAGTGATTTGAACTTCTACAAAATTCTGAGTTTTATAAGTATACAAAATTATTTACTACCACAAGGATCAGTGCTGTTACCATTCCTTCATGCGCGAGGAAAGAAACTGCAGTTGAGAGACATAACTGAACGTCCGCGAAGACATAAAACGTTTTTCTGAGCCAGGACTCGAAGAGGATGAGGCAGGCATCACGTTTCGTTGAAATCATGGGTAGAGGGAGTATCTGAAGGAGGGTCTGGGCACAGTTTCAAGGAACCAACTGGCTTTCATCCCAATGAATGATGGTGACTAACGCCAGTCGATTCTATGTGGGAAGACGTGCACCAGGTATTTGAGAAACTCGCGAAAATAGAAAACATGAGGTTGAATGAATTGCAGAATGGTACGTGGAGAAGTGATGAAGGTATGGTTGCTAAATAGGGTCTACTGAAAAGCTTTCGGGATTCCTAGGTATGAAAGAAAGGAAGGTTAGGGTTTAATGGCATTGAATATGAAGCTACAGCTGGAACTCGCTGAGGGTGCGGAAGGTATCAAATGTGTGTTTTTCCAAAGGAACCATTATATGCTTTTCCATTAGTGGATTAGACAAAGTACAAAAAATATACATTTGGATTGCAGGACTGAGATTTGAGCTACTCTGCTTCAAAATTTTAGCCCAGTCTGAACCACTGCACTAACTTGTTTCTTAATTGTGTGTAAATCACGAGCCAATGATTAGGAATAGAAAAAAGTGGGGTATGATGGAGACGAGGGATTGGAGCATCTTTCATACAGGATGATCTGCAGGAAATGATCCCTGGGGGAGTAAGGAGGGAAAAGCTCATATGAACATACGGCTCGAAATGTGTTCCAATGCAGGTGCACCCACTGGAAGGTGTAGATAAAAGATCTTAGACAGTGAAAGTGTGATTGAAAGCACACATGAGAACACTTAGGAATATTCTATACATACAAGTGCTTTAGTGGCACGGTTGCAGCTAATGGTCGGTACCAGATCAGCCTCAACGTATACCCAATGCCAATTTTCAGCCATTCTAACTGTAAATATGTTAGTGGTTATGAAACTTATTGGCAGATTAAAACTGTGTGCCGGAACTTGGGACCATTGCCTTTCGCGGACCAGTTCTGTGAGGACGAGGCGTGAGTCGTGTTCGGGTAACTCTGATGGTCTGCGAAAGTCAAAGGTCCCGACTTCGGGTCTCGCCCGGCACACAGTTTTAATCTGCCAGGGAGCTTCATAACAGCACACACTCCGCTGCAGAGTGAAAATCTGATTAAGTTAGTGGTTAGTCAGGATTATTTTAGTGTGTTCGTAAGTATGATAGATGAGGTAAAAAGATGAAATGTTCTGTGTTGGATAATATCTGGGATGGTGAGCAGAGTCGTGGCGTCATGATTTCACAACCATTCGACGTGTTTCTGCTTGTTTTTTGTTTCGCCTGAAGATGACGAGTAGGAAATTCATCGAAACGTTGCGAATACACGACGTCAGGACACGGCTGATAACCGTAGAAAATTTCATCATTGAAATTCGCGGAGATAGAGGACATTCCCATGTTGTGTGGTATTCTAAAATGAAGCGCATGCGCTGACATAAAGAGGGAAAGAGAACGCTGGCAACGTGCCGTTCGTTGTGAAGACGCCTGTGAAAGGCCAGGTGGGGTCGTACAGTCCACGATCGACAGCGGTAAATGAATCACCGGAGCGCAGGCATAGCCGTTTAATTGGGCGGTCCGGTCTGGCAGGAAACGGACGTTTTATAATTTTAAACGACGCGCCGGACGGCCGAGTTATTGCCCGGCAATTACCCGAGGTAACGACCAGGTGTCGCCAGAGCAGCCTACCAGGAAGACCTGCCTAGCATTGCGATAGGCGCCAAGAGCGGCGGGCGGTCAGAAAATTCGAGGCTCGGTTGTGGTCTGGCGACTTCAGTGGTCGACTGCGGAGTACTAAATAAAATTCGGCAAGATGTAGGGGTAAAACACAAGCGGCGAAAAGTTATCTACAACTTGTACAGAATATAACTGCAGTTATACGACACTCGCTGAATATGGAAGACAGGCAGTGCTTGACAAGGGAGTGAACCGGAGTTGTAGCCTCTCCTCGATTGTTGTTAACTCTGTACATTGAGCAATCAGTATAAGTAGACAAGAGCGGAATTAAAATTAACAGTAAAGAAATAAAAACTTCGCGGTTTGGAGATAAAACTGTAACTTCGTCAGAGTTGGCAAACGGAAGAGCAGTTGAACGGACTGGAAAGTCACTTTAAAAAATGTTAAAAGGTGCATCAGGCTAAAACTGTTACGGAAATAGGCGATATCCCGCGAGTAATGAGGATAAGCAGAGTGTGAGTACGTTGAGAATTTGGGTCTGACGAAAGGGTTGCAGTTGCGATGACCACTCTGTCCGGCTGGCTCAGTGGTCAGAGCATCTGCATAGTAAGTGGGAGACCAGAGTTCGAATCCCGGTTCGGCATAAACTTTCAGATTTCCTCATTGATTTTAATTAATGCCTACTCGCAGCCAACGTCTGTAATTCTTTTGTCTAGTAAGAAAAGGATTTTCGAATAGGATAAATTTGTTATTATCGTGTGTAAATACAACTGTTATAAAACCTTTCATGAAGATATTTCTTTACAGGATAGCCTTGTACGGGAGTGCAACGTGGTCCATAAGCTGTTACACAATAAGAGATTAGATGCGTTTCAATGTGGTTCGACAGAAGTGATGAAATTAGATGCGTAGATCGAAGAACTCATGAGGTACTCGCTCGTGGGGAAGAAACTGTGGCCTTCAAGAGGGTATCGGTTCATTGGATACTTCCTGGTGCATCAAGGAGCCGTAACTTTCTTAAAAGAGGGATGTGTTGGGGCTACAAAGGCACTACGGACATTGGATTAGGATACCAGAATCCAAGACTGCTAGAGGAACTGATACTGATACAGTTGACAATGTCTACAATAAACAATGTTAGAAGAGAAAGATGTCAGGGAGAGATGTTATTTAAAATAACTAATTGTTTATGGCGACTCTTCATTGCATGTCATAATAAAGAAATTAACCAGCATCAGCTTGGTCTGCATTTTTTAAATAAAGCACAGTGAGTTTCAATGTTTATCCTCAGTACTCTGAGAATATATTTGTTTTAAAGGTGTCTGTGTCGCAGTCGTCATTCAGGTCTGCTGTGACAAAAATGGTGTAATGCTGCTACCGTCAACAGAAGTGCAGTCAG
Organism: Schistocerca cancellata; assembly: GCF_023864275.1. Classification (NCBI taxonomy): domain Eukaryota; kingdom Metazoa; phylum Arthropoda; class Insecta; order Orthoptera; family Acrididae; genus Schistocerca; species Schistocerca cancellata. The sequence goes on along the minus strand of NC_064637.1, from coordinate 89,888,322 downwards.
TTAAGGTGGTGGAAACAGGAGCACACTAACGGCAAAAGCTGCATTGTATGAAGATGGGGCACAGAATCCGGAACACAGTGTTATTAAGAAAGTCAGGCAGCAGGAACTGTTCATGGTTTACGACAATTTGTTCTGATAGAAGTTACAGGTGAAGCTTACGTATTGTGAACAAGATACTTGTCCCTGCTTGTTTACTAAAAGAGGTCGTTTTGTGTACCTATTGGCCTTTTACTGTGTGTGCGCCATCTCGGTGGGGCTTCAGCAAGCCCCTTTCAGACGGGAGAGTCTGGAGGCGGCCCACTCACCTGCTAGTGCACGCCGCCCCACGCCGCCTCGCCCCACCGCTCCTAGTTGTCGCCGCCTCCACCCGCCGCCCCCGCCTGCTGCTGCTGCTGTTGCTGCTGCTGCTGAGCCGCCGCCGCCGCAGCCGCCGCCGCTGCCGCCTTCTGCGCCTGCGCCTGCTTCTCTTGCTCGTTCAGCTCCTTGATGGCCTGTATCTCCTTTTTGAGCTTCATGCGCCTGTTTTGGAACCAGATCTTGATCTGGCGCTCCGTCAGACAGAGCGCGTGCGCCATCTCGATGCGCCTCCGCCGCGTCAGGTAGTGGTTCGTGTGGAACTCCTTCTCCAGTTCCAGCGTCTGGTAGCGTGTGTATGTCTGCCGACCTCTTCGGCGCAACCCGTTGGCGCCTGTGAACACAGAAGCGTACGTAGGAATTAGCGGGTGAATTTGGAGCTCCTCGCTTGATCGTGCGTCGAAGTCTCCAACTACACACGACGTGCAAACAGAAACTGCTTTGCTTAGACATTTCTTAACCAAGAAGTTGGCTAACCTAATGGGCCTTCATTAAATATGACGATTAAATACTAACTGCTCTGGCGTACATGATCATGCACTCACACTAAGCTAATGAGAACTGGGCATCGCGACCTCTGCTTATGGAAATCTCTCTTTCTTTATGTAGCATGGTTTCTTTATGAGGATTTTTTAATGACTGCTCTATAAGAAAGTAACTATTGCTTGAACAAGGAAAGATACATTAAGGAAACAGAAATACGGAGATACTGCCTGTTCTGATAACACAGAAATTTATTGACCACAAAACGTATAAACAACGGACTTCTCTTGACAGTAAAGTTTTTAACAATGAAAAGCACTGAAAAATAAGTTGACATAAAGATCTCTAAGAAGATAATTTCGCTTAAACAGAAGTACTATATTATATGTATACATGTAATGCGGAGTAAATTTTAATACCAGAGTGAAGTTACTTCCTAAGAGCGTTATCACTGTATTTTGCTATTGTGCGTCTAAAATTACAAATACTAGCGTTCATGAGAAGGTAAGTAATTAACGTACAGTATTTTACACTTGTTGGGATGAAAAACTAAAAGTAAACCTGTATTAATTCTTTACCTTCTTTATTTCATCATCGACGCACACAGTACGGTTATTTCATAGGACAATTTCCTTTTACAGAAGTTTATTTGGCATAATAAATAGGTCAATTATGTCACCTTACTGGAAAAATACAGCAATCACCTGTATGATGTAAAAGCACGTGTTGGTTCTCACTTTTTTTCCGACGCATTCATCGTCGTTGCGGTCAATGTCCATCAATTACTTCTATAAGTATTTAGAAATAACTGTGTATCCTCAGATTATTTGCAAATGACTTGCTACAGAGGTGTCGGCTCTGATCAGTGTTAATTTGGGTAAAACTATTTTGGGCACTAGGCCTTGTAGGTTTGTCACAGTAATACCAATAATAAACAAAACTGACGCTTTGAGCGTCTAAGCAGCTGGCATTTTGAGGGGGGCGGAACTGCCACAAAATGCAGTTCATCGCCCTGAAGATAACAGCTGCAAAGATGGTAAAAACGCGGTTTTTGCTCGTGGTTTAATGAAGGCGACATTTTTCTACTTAAGCTGTAATTTTTGTTGAAGCCTGTCCGTGAATAATGTTCTGGCGTAAATAAACAACTTTCCAGGGTTTACCGTAAGCAAAGTCCATCAGTCGGAAAAAGGCAGCGAAAGACATTCTTTATTCTTTGAGCAACCGTTCGTGATAGTTTATCAGTTAGAGTAAAAATGTTTCTCTTTGAGATGATTTATAAACAGTAACATTTTCATTGCAATTAGCCATCGCAATCGGTAGTACAGTCTGATTTCGTTATTTTCATGCCTATGGCGCCTTGCTCTGAGTAAACACAATAAAATGGCTTTTTTTAAGCAGATACTAGTTGTCCTAATAAATTCTACAGCTTAAACTGAAAAATGTCGCCTTTATTCAACTTCAAACCAAATCGACGTTTCTACCGTCCTTCCAGCTATCAGCTTCACGATGAAACTACTGCAGTTTTGTGGCCGTTTAGTCACCTTGAAGAGGACCGCTACAAAGACGGTAGCAACGTCAGTTTTGTTTACGGGTTGTTTTTAGCTTTCTTTCAGTCATACACAGAACAGACGTTTCTACTGTCTCTGTAGCTATGATCTTCAGCTTTTAAATGGTAAAAGGTTTGTAGCAATTTCACCGTCCTGAAGTGACGGATACAAAGATGGTCGAAACGTCGGTTCTCCTTACGGCTGTTTTTGGTGTTAGAAAATGAGACGGCCTAGCACCCAAAGTGATGTAATTAAGAAAGACGTTTTGAGCTGCTCTGCTGGCGACACCCGCTCAGTATAAAGTGTAATTTTGCGGCATTCTTTCTGTAGCGTGGGTGAGACAAGCGATGTAGACGGGTGAAAGAAATCTCTATAGAGAGGTCTCGTCGCAGCCGGCGCGTATACTGCGCACGGTAAGCTACGGCGGGCCTTGACAAGGCCGTAAGATAAGCCGCCAGCGCTGGCGCGCGCTTACGCACTCGCACAGTGGAGTGTGGAGTTTACGACGCGGCGGCGGCAGCGGCGAGCACGTGTCGTGTCTGGCGCCTATTTGCCGGCGAGCAGCGGCCGGCCGGCTGGAGGAATTATGTGAAGGATTCCGGAGCGGGGCTCTACGTCATCTGGATGGCCGGCGTGGAACAACAGCTGCCCGGGTAGAACAAGGGAGGGAGTTACACTGTGTACGACTGCACGTCTCTGGAGCGGCAACGAGTCCACCCGTAATGAGTTATGAGAGATACCGTTCTCAGTGCTCTCCGCTTCGTAATGATTCTCATGCTCAGCGAAGGGACACATCTTCCATCGCGTCGTCTCGTTTAGTTAGACGTGGGTTGAGACAGTATTCGCTCGTACCTCGATGATCTTTCCTTAGGAGGGGATATGCTTGTCGACTCTTCTAGGAATGTACGATCTCTGAAATTTTAACAGTAAACAGCACTGTGAACGCCCCTCTTGTAGCGTGTGCCAATGCAGTTGATTAGCATCACCGTGGCGTTTTCTCACTTACTAAATGAACCTGTAACGTACTGCCCTTCTTTGGATCTTTTCTATTTCCTCCGCCAGTCCTGCCAGATACCGATGCCATACCAAGGAGCAATATTGGTCGAATAAGGCTTTTATGAACCACCTCCTTTGAGGCCGAACTACACTTTCCGAGGAATCTTCCAGTGAATCTAAGGTCTGGTATCTGCCTTATCTGCGGTTAGTTTCATGTGATCGTTCCACTTTAAATCGCTCCTTGCGCTTAGTTACACATATTTAACACATGTGAGTGGTTAGAGTGATTGTACGGCAGTCGTTTACTCATACAATGGCGGGTCATTCGCACTGAGCCTATTTATATGCACTTCCTTAGATTTGTTTTTATTTCGAGGGTTAATCACCAATCAGCACCAAGCGACGATTCTCTGAGCTCTTCCTGCATTCGATACAAATTTCTGGAGTCGTGACTTTTCTGTATACAGCAGCGTGGCCCGAGAAACACTCATGGAACTTTCGATGTTACCACCAGGTCATATACTTACTTGAAAATAGTGTAGAAAGCTTTGTTGGGACGTGGATATGTTCGTAAATATTTCCCTCTACAAGAAAGTAAAAAACGTAGTGTTGAGATAGGTTAACATACACGCTATATTTTAAAGAAAGGTGACAGCCACCATTGAAACAACGCGCTGAGGCTCATCTCCATCGAATAGATGGGACTGCTTGTGGGGGAAGGAATCATTAAGCACTCCGTCATCAGGCCACAAGTGGCCAATCGGGACCATCCGACCGCCGTGTCATCCTCACTAAGGATGCGCTTAGGACGGACGTAAATTCAGCTCACCGCTCTCCCGGTCGTTATGGTGGTTTTCTTTGACTGGAGCCGCTACTATTCGGTCGAGTAGCTCCTCAATTGGCATCGCGAGGCTGAGTGCATCCCGAAAAATGGCAACAGCACATGGCGGGCCGGATGGTCACCCATCCAAGTGCCGGCCACGCCCGACAGCGCTTAACTTCGGTGATCTGACGGGAAAGGAATCATTACTGTCATTGTGTGTATGTATCTCCACTGGAAAAACATTTTTTGTTGTTCCAAAGTGAGCAAGACCGGTTATTGTAGAACTGGACTGTGAGTGGGAATAGTGGCTCTCAGTTAAGAGTACTTCACGACTATAGAGGGAAACCACTCGAACTTCGTAGGAAGTGGGGGATGGGAAACACTGAATAAAATTTCCGAACAAATGAATTATCATTGATACGCATAAGAGTGGATGTGTGCGTATGTGCGTGATGGTTGCATGCATGTGATGGTGGCATGCATGTGATGGTGGCATGTGTGTGCGTTGTATTTCTGTGAACACGCCAGCTGAGACAGGGAGTGAAATAGTTCAGCTGCTGGCTTGTGGCGAGTGTCGATGCGTGTCCAGAGCGATGGCAGCGTGATGGCCCGTCCCCCCAGCCAGCGTTTAGCCGAGAGCCGCCGCTGCGTCCTAATGGGAGAGGCTTTGATTGGCCGCCGCACCCGGCCGGCCGACAGGTTCTGCCGGATGTTTGGAATTTCTCAGCAGCCGCTGCCTACAGCGCCGCATCCACCATATCTCATCTCACCCGCCACAGCTGGCCGCCACTCCTCAGCCCAGCCAGGTGTTGACGGGACACAGTTCGCCTTACTATTGGCAGTCGAGGGCATCGTTGATGTCACTTTTATAGTTCTCGGTAAATTCAGGAATAGCTCAGCTCAAAATAATGTCGCGAATGTACTAATGATATATTTCAAGCAGGTGGTACCCTAGAGCTCGTAAATATAAAAAACAGTCATGATCCAACGCCGAAAGCTGCTGGTAAAAATTTCTTTATTGTACACAAAGCTTCGATCCGGAGACCAACGCCAGGTATCTTAAAATTTCACAACAGCTTACGAGGTCGTGTCAAATCAGACACCAAATAATACAAAATCCAGTATTTCAGAACAGTGACGCATCATGTTATTCTAGGCCTTTGGTTCTGTAGGAACTCAAATGCTGTTTCAATTATTTTACGACACCTCATAGGATTCTATGGACCGTAACTGGTTGTATGACAAAGGAATTTTTTTCAGTAGCTGTTGGCGGTAAATCGTGATGCTAATAACACTAGGAATACACTGATAGAAAAAACCGCAAAATCAAAAAACTATTTATGTGGAGTAATAAAATTTCGGGAATACATTTGTATAGGTAACATATTTTAGTGATTAATATGCAATATCACAGGTTAACGTAAGCGCAATACAAGCCAGCCGGCCGAGGTGGCCGTGCGGTTTTAGACGCTTCAGTCCGGAACCTCGCGACTGCTACGGTCGCAGGTTCAAATCCTGCCTCGCGCACGGATGTGTGTGATGTCCTTAGGTTAGTCAGGTTTAAGTAGTTCAAAGTTCTAGGGGACTGATGACCTCAGAAGTTAAATCCCATAGTGCTCAGAGCCATTTATACCATTTGAATACATGCCATTGCAAATGTCAAATGCTGGTACATTAATAACCAGTGTAAGCACCAGAACGTTGAATGCAAGCATGCAACCGTGCATCCATTGTGTTGCACAGGTGGCGGACGTCAGTTTATGGGATGGAGTTCCATGCCTATTGAACATGGTCGGTCAAGAGAGAGACGCTTAATGCTGTTTGTAAATGACGCTTGAGTTATTATTGTTCGATGATATCCCGTATGTACGCGGTTGGACAGAGATATGGTGATCGAGCAGACCAAGGCAACAAATAGACACTCTTGAATCATGTTGGGCTACAGCAGCGGTATGTGGGCAAGCGTTATCCTGTTGGAAAACACGCCATGGAATGCTGTTCATGTATGTCGCGCAACAGGCCGAGTCACCAGGCTGACGTAGAAGCCTGTAGTCATGGTGCGTGGGACAGCCACGAGATGGCTGCTGCTGTCATACGAAATCGCACCCCTGACATTAACTCGAAGTTTAGGTTCTGTGCGTGCAGCACACAAAGATTGGTTGCAGGTCCTCTACTGGCCCACTTCTAAGCAACACAGGGCCATCACTGGCATCAAGCCGAAACGGCTTTCGTCGGTAAAAACAAACCTCCAACCTGCACTCCAAAGAGCTCTCTCCCTTGACACCACTGAAGTCGGAAGTGACGCTGGTTTCGGGTCAGTGGGATGCACGCTACAGTACGTTTCACTTGGTGCTGTCCTCGATGTGCAACATTCCGATGTGTCATTGTGGCGCTAACTGCTCAGATTGGTGCTGTAGGGGCAGTACCATGTTCCAGAGCCGTACGTCCATCACGATGGTCCTCTCTCTGGGTAGTGTCATGTTGTAATGTCCCCACAGAAGATACCCTCTACCACGCACCAATTAATCATTGTCAATCAAACCATCCACATTCATTCACTTTGGAAAAGTATCTGATCTGATTTTTTCGTAACATATGCGGCGACAGCTCGACGACACCAAAGTATTTTCTAGTGCGTTTATTCTTTGAAATAACAGAGATGCATATATGCATTCTCCATGGTCGTTAGAGTGGTAACTAGGACAGCTTCTGGAGTATCTGTTGAGGGATTGACGTGTTTCTCAGAGATACATATTTTGCTTTTCTTCTCGCTAAAGCGAGCCAATTAACATTTGTTCCGCTAGCGGTTTGTTTGAAGAGAAAGAGACTGTAAACGGAAAATAATTAAGGCGTGGAATCACCGGAGATCTGGACATGTAATGGAGATGGATTTAATACACAATTTCCTCCATAAATAACGTTTGTGACTTTTTCGTTCTGGAGTGAATGAACGAATGAGTTTTTTCTGAATCATTTGATGATCACGTTGGCCCTGTAATTAGTGGGGAAGTTTCAGCTGTGTCGAAGAGAGCCTGCAATCACTGAGTCTGTGTTAAATCGTCCAAAAAGGCTTCGTACACATATGGAATTCGCAATCTTTCGTAAAAGGAACAAATTGTCCACACGATTGATTCTCCCGACTGAATGCAGTGTTTAACAGTAATAATAAATGTAAAGATCTCTTACAGCAAGCCAGCCGCTGATTACCAAGACGAAGGACTCCACCAAAGATCCTAATTGGCTGATTTCACGCAATGAAATATTATATTAAAACTGTACATACATAAAGGAGAGAAAGAGAGAGAGCGAATGAAAATAGAGATAATACTAATAATCCTCCATTAGTCTAACTTTTCGCCTGTCTTATCACGGATCAGCCGACAAATGGGAGGCCCTCACTTTACTGTATAGATTTATGTGTGAAGGTGAGGGGATCTTAAAGGCAACAGATACACGTCTATACAGACAAGACATTACACAAAGTTAGCGGCTAGCTGCATTCATCATCTATTCTTACATGAAGAGACGGCAACTTATCCTTAACATTTAAAAAAAAAATGTTAAAATGTGTCGGACCGGAGCCAGGTCTACTTGTGACCTTACATCCTGGTGACCACCGCTGCCAGCAGTCATGTACAATGGCTTCATTCCTGCGAGATATTTCTGCAATATCCCAGAACAACATGCAGCTTCTCGCAGCACTATTGCACGACCTCATGCAAACTCAGTGAGGTGTTGATAATGGCGTATTTGTCTCTTTAAGGGCATTCTCGCCTACCACCACCTCATCACAATCACAAAGATAACTGAAGCTCACTGACATTAAAGAAGCAAACATGATTTGCATGCTCTTACTGGATCCGCTCTTGTGCCACTGGCGAGAAATTTCAATAGACTCCTCCTTGGTGTTGCGACTTTTTTTTGTGTCAGAGCATATTGGAAGAAATGTGATTGGTGACGGTGACTGTCGAAAAGTAATAGGTATCGCTGCCATACTAGTGAGAATTCAGTGGAGCGAAGTCCGCTCCAAGCGCGCTCCTGCGTTCTTAAGAGTGGCATGGAACGTTACAAGGTTTCCCGCTGCAGGTGACTCCGCGGACAAGCGGACCGCGACCCGGGAACCCGCACAGTAGCCGCGCTGGCTGCTGCGCCGTCCGAGGTCTTGTTCGCGTTGCCGGAGTCCCGGGATCGTAAACCAGCGCCGGCGGAGCAGCCCGGTGCGCGGTACACGGCCGACGGCGCTCCGGTATTCCATTAGGGGCGCCGTACACAGATGCCGCCTCGATAGTCCCGCCGTTTCAGGTGGGCGCTACGAGTTAATCAGCCCGCGCTCTCCAGCGTTCTCACAAGTGGACTCGCTGTCGGGAGGACGTTGGTTCAAATCCGCGTCCAGCCATCCAAATTTTTCGCCGTTTACCTCAATAGCTTAAGGATAAGACCTAAACTGAAAACTGACAGCGTATATTTCTTTCGCCATCCTTCCCCAATGCAAACTTGTACTCCGTCTCTAACGACCTGGTCGTCGACGCGACGTTACATACTAACCTTGTGTTCCGTTATTTTTTTGCTCTGAGCTGGCTGGAAGTCCTTTGGAGACGCTCTTCAGGCACCATTTTATTCTGATAAGAATAGCTGTCGGTGGATAAATGTTTCTCAAATTCTTTCCGTCCCATTTATTTGCAAACTCGAACTTTCACCTGTCATATTAGTAGGTTATGTCGTATTTTCGTGTGTAGTTGGCCAAATTATGTCATAGAGAAACGTCGAAGCTCATGTTCATGTCTCTGCTTAGAAACATCAGTAGCTATCCTGCTTCCGTCATGGGTCTTTTGATTGGTTTGAAGCGATCACCGCAAGAATTCGTCGTCTGTGCCAACCTCTTCATTACAGACTACAACTTGCGCATAAGATCCTCCAATATTTGTTCGATGTATTCCAGCCTCTGCATAAAATCTTGTCGGTGTACAGACAACGTCAGATCGGAGATAAAACTCGAGCTTTCTAAGATTATTACAATGGCCAGATGACTGCTACGTCCTGCCGAGGAAAATGAAGATAATCTTCGAAAGCTCAATATTTAATCCGATTTGACGGGGTCTGAACCGAGAGATGTTATACGGGGATGAGGCCCTGAAAAATCTTGGTTTCGTATTGTGAACTCTGTCTTTCCCTGAAATGGGATTTATTTCTTGATAACACGTGTCCTATAATTCTGTCCCTTTTTCTTGACAATGTTATTCACATGTTCCTCTCCCTGACGGTTCTGCGGGGAACCTCGTCATATCTTATCCACCTAATTTCCGACATCTTTCTGCAGCTCCACATCTCAAACGCATTCTTTCCCTTTTTTCTCACGGACCATTTTTCCCTTCCACAGTGTGCTCCAAACATACACTCCCCGAAATTTCTTACTCAAATTGAGGCATACACTTGATAACGGTTGACTTCTTTCAGCCTGGAATGCCATCCTGGCTGTGCTAGTCTGTTTTTAATGTCCACCTTGCTTCATCCATCACGTATTATTTTGCTTGTAAGGTAGGAGAATGCGTTTACATCGTCTTCTTCGTGGTCCTGTTTTGACATTCACCGTTAATCTCACTTCTGCTACTCTTTAACACTTCGATAATTCGTCACTTTATTGTAGATCCATACTTTGTACTCTTAGGACCGTCCATTCAACAGGTCCCGGTGCTCTTCGTGGGTTAACTGAGGGCAGCAAAATCGTCAGCGAATCTTATACAGGACGGCTGAAATTTATCTTTCTCCGTTGCGTTCCACCATCGAGAGCCCTTTCCATGAATCACTACGGTTACAGACACTGTCCTAGTTAAAACTGTTACTGAACATTGCGATCTTAAATGCTACTTTGATGACAGAATCACAGTAGGTAGAAGCATGGGATAAAAGTTTTCGTTGCATTTGACACGATCGTCTTCTACTTTGAGGCTGTGTTGGTAAAAGCAGTTTGTTCGGAATCCAGGTATTTCACATCGTCAAAGAAGCTGCGTCATGAGAATATGCAACAATGGTAACTGGTAATACACAATATTTTTAAATTTTCGTTTTTAACATACGAGAAGCTTTATTCTGAAAACACTATTCAGGTTACCAAATGCACACGAGACTTTCCTCTCTTGCCTTCATTTTTTTTCTGGCAATAATGTGATATTCAACTGCTCCGAATATAAACTCATCGACAAGTTCAGTTGCTTGCTCTTCCACATGTTGGTTATTCATTATTTTAGTCCTATTGTAAAGAATTTTCATGCTTGAGGAGTAAAAATTAGCTTTCTCGAATATTATGCCTTAAGAGAAACACTCGACCTCTCTCACTAGAACGAGGATGTCAAGTCCTTTGAGGAGTACACTATTCCGAAAACTGTACAGGTGATCTCAAATCGAGAGTGCCACAAGTTGCCCTCGAAATCATAGAGGTCGCGCGGGGTAGCCGCGCGGTCTGGGGCGTCTTGTCACGTTCGGTGCGGCTCCCCTCGTCGGAGGTTAGAGTCCTCCCTCGGTCGGGCGCGTGCGCGAGTGTGTGTGCGTGTGTGTGTGTGTTTGTGTGTGTGTGTGTGTGTGTGTGTGTGCGTGTGTGCGCGCGCGCGAGTGTGTGTGTGTGCGTGTGTGTGCGCGCGCGAGTGTGTGTGTGTGCGTGTGAGGGTGTGCGCGAGTGTGTGATCCTTAGGGTAAGTTAGTGTGTAAGCTTAGGGACCGATGACCGCAGCAGTTTGGTCCCATAAGCCCTTACCACAAATTTCCAAATCATACACAATGAAGGAACATTCAGCATGGTGACGGATGTTGGTTATACTGTGTAACGGATCAGGGAATCGTAAAATAAAAGTGACAAGTTACTGGTGCTTTGTGTTTTTGGGTCGATTCTCTTCAGAATATATTTGCTCCTTCCTCCCTCGGCAACAAAATGAGATCTCTTTGAAACGTTAATTTCTATAAAAAATGTTTCCTATTGTGTTTACGAAAGTGTTTACGAACGAGTTTGCTGAGTGTCAGGGAGCCGTGCCTCGCGCCGCGGTATGCGGCATCTACAGCTGGGAGCAACGGGCAGGCATGATGTTGGGGTCGCACGCCATTTGCGGGGCGCGGGAACGCTATTGGCCGCACGGAGAGAACCGTGCGGAGGAGCGGGCAGCGACGAGGAAGAACGGAAGGAAGGAATAAAGGAGCGGCCGAAGAGGAAGAGGAAGCGATAGGCTGCCGACGGAGGTTCGGCCATGTTGAGGCGGAGGGACGGCCGGCCGGGTCGAGATCAGCTCCTCAAGGACGACCGGTGTACCTCAGAGAGAGAGAGAGAGAGAGAGAGAGAGAGAGAGAGAGAGAGAGAGAGGAGTCCGGACGGCCACACCCTGGACCCACGGGTTCGAAAGAGTGGACCGATCCGAGCGGAACGGCGAGTCACTCGAGGAGCTGGGTTCGTTATCCAACTGGCTACTCTCGCCATTGACTGACTTCAGTTGAATCGTTGGATGGTCAGATCAAAGGGCTGGCGACGGGAATGAGAGGGCCGTTATAGGGGCCTGAGTGTTTGTGTCATTCCCCTTACTTCGCGCTACACGCCGTGGCGGCTTGCGGAGTGTCGATGAAGGTGGAGACGGCAACAAGAGGGAACGGTTAGGAGTGAGACGTACGGACCCTGGCAGAGACATGGTCCATTTTCTGACTGGACATGGCCGTCACCCAGCGCATTTACATCGCATGTACCTCAGTGGAAGGGAAGATTGTACTTGTGGGGAGATACGTTCCCCAAAGCACGCCAGAATACACTGCACACTTTTCGCACAGGTCAGATGACTATAACAGATATACGACCAGCTATACAATGCGATTACAGCATGTTAAGAAGTCGACAGTGCGGGGACACCATCTCAAAGGTCCTGCACCTTCAGTACTTCAAAGAACGACATTGTGGACGTGACATGAGATCAAGGAGACAACGAACAATCACTGTCAGTCAACTCAGAAACTGACCCAAGCAATACAAACAGTGGTGATGAGTCCTTTGACCAAATCATATACTACACACGTGCTGACAGGTCGTTGTACTTAGGGTCACGTAGGACATGTACAGAACATAAACCCAAATTGCTTAACAACAACAACCACGGTACGGGCTTTTGTCAAAGTTTCGAGAACATACCTTCACCGAAGAGTCAAGCAGTATATTGCTCCCTCCAACTTATATCTCGCGAAGAGACCATGAGGATAAAATCAGAGAGATTAGAGCCCACACAGAGGCATACCGACAATCCTTCTTTCCACGAACAATACGAGACTGGAAAAGAAGGGAGAACCGATAGAGGTACTCAATGTACACTCCGCCACACACCGTCAGGTGGCTTGCGGAGTATGGATGTAGATGAACCACCACCGTTGGCTCAAGGCTCGAAGACCATTCTCCAGCCCCCTTTTCGTGGCGGGAATCTAGAATTTATCTCTAATCTTTCCTATCATCTCTAAACTTCCTTCACTTTCAGTTACTAATATTCTTATTCAAAATCTTAAACATAGCTGAGAAACAGCAAGTCCGTAAGTCTGAAGAGATTGAAAAATATCAGCCAGCCAGTTGCAAAACAAAGGTTTATTAGCCCTTGCCGTAAGTTTCGGTATTTCTAAAAATACCTTCTTCAGAAGGGGTGGGTCTTGTTACATCACATGATGTTACATTAGATGAGCAAAAGCCGAGCGGCGTTTGTCATATATAACATTGGCTACGGCGTAAAATCAAGCGCCGCCACGCCACTCTGGAATGATAGAGAAGGGATGGCTGTCAGGAGACGTCAGCCAGTCGCAAGCTGACCAGCCTCGCTCCAGGACGACAACGCGAAGAGGACATAGAGCCGCGGTGACTGGTAACGGCCCAGTTCAATAGTAGCGTCAACTCTAGTTACTTCGCTTGTACCCTCTATATAGCACAGACTTGGAATTGTTTATTCTGAAGAAGATTGTTTATTTCGTATGTCGCCCTTTGCTTGCAACACATTTGTGTAACAGCAAAAGTAAAGTATTGTATCTATCCTTTTTGTAATAAAACTCATTAATACGAATGTTTTAATTGTGTGTCTAGCGATGACACTATGCTGGCTTCCTAGACACCACAAAATTGACAAAACAAGAATTATCCCAAGCCATGGCTTTAGATAGCACCCAGATGACATTTAGCGTACTTCAGAACGAAAGCTCGTTAGCAAATGCCCGCAAGTGGAGCTCCTGTCAGCATAAAATTGTAACAGGACTCACAAGATAAAATATTTCGATCAATTACGTGTACATCATGCTACAGACTAATAATAATTCTTGTTTTGTTAATTTTATGTATGACAAGAACCGCTTCAGCTAATCTAATATACTATAATGTGGTGTAACAAGGCCCACTCCTTCTGAAGAACATATTTTTAGAAATACTGAAACCTAGGTCAGGGGCTAATAAACCTTTGTTGTGCAATTGGTTGGCTGACTTCTTTATTCTTATTAAACATTCTCCATTTCCGTTAGTTCAATTTTGCTTTGTAGCTCATTACTGTTACCTCGGCTTTTTATTGCGGAATACGATATTTGGTGGTAGTAAGAAACAATCTGTTGTACCTTATAAAAAAAAACTCTACGACCTGTTTTTAAAATGCTAGACGACAGGTCTCTAAATAAGTGGCAAATAAAATTAAATGAACATACACGTCATGGGCTTGGAATCTTATTGACTGGAGCAGAACTGTCTTCGGTGAAGAGTCCCGCATCCAACTGAGTCCCGATGGTAAGCGAAATCCCTCACTGTCGCTCGCCAAACGGTCCGACAACCAACAACTATGGTCTGGGGTGGCGTTTCTTTTCGTAGTTGCACCCCTTTGGTTGTCATCCACACTTCCAGCAGTATGTTGACTATATTCTACACCCTATTTTGTTGCCCTTCAAGGCAAGCCACCCAGGGCTTACATTTCAGTTAGATAACGCTCGTTAACACATGGCGAGAGTTTGTGATGCTCGTATTCATGCTTGGGACATCCTACCTTGGCCAACAAGATCGCCGGATCGCCCTCACTTGAGAAAGTTTGGAGCATTATCGGAAGAGGCTTCCAAAGAGCTCAAGAGTTTGACGATCTGAGTCGCCAATTGGACAGAATTTGGAACAGTAACCAAAGGAGGGCATTCAACAACTGTATAAATGAACGCCAAACAGAATAATTGCTTGGAGAAGGGCCAGAGGTGGACCAATGTTTTATTGACTTATTCAATCTATGAAGGCCTTTCTCTTAAATAAATCAACTTTTTCTGAAATTGTAGTGATTTGTCTGAACATGCGCTTCTTACCTACTGATTTCCGTTCCATTCGGGTAATTCCTTCGTGGTGCGTCGTATTTCTCGTGTTGGTGTTGTAACGGCTCCGTGTGAGCCGCCACATGGCTTGTTACAAGAGTCAAATGCTCAAAACACACCTGGGTGCCCTTCGGACACTCAGGGAATTATAATCCGGTATTACGTTATATTATCACTATTAGTATAGTCTGCAAATGTGAATGCGGGTGATCTGCTGCCGTATGCGTGGGCTGTCTGCTGCAGGTTCTCTGAATGTGGAGATGCAGTTTAGCCAACCATTGTATCAAGTAGAGTGCGACTGCACTGGACCAGAGAGACGTAAGTTCCCCGTTTAGGTTGGTAAACAGCCTCTGTGCAGACACTCTGAGTCCTTCCGGCCACCGTGTGTGGACCCTGGACGAGGGGAGATGGTTAGGCATTCCCTGCTGAGACTCTGGTGGGTATAGACGCTCTGCGTCATGGCTCCTATAGTCTTAGGACATATAGTCAGATTGTATAAAATTGCTTTTTTTTTGTATCGCTGATGACGGGCCAGCATTCCATATAACTGTACCGTTAAGTAAAGTGAGTAATCAAGGAGTTATTTTCATGATTTTATTAAATAAAATGTTAAATAAAATTCTTTGCCTCACAGCAACGTCGTATTTCCGTTACCATTCCACTTAAGTTATTCAAACTTTCGACTTACTCGTATAAAGTTAAGCAATAATCAGAAATTTTGTAGTGATATTTGCTCATGAAAACGGTCGTAGGCGTCTTTCACAAATGATACAGGTGCCATTTTAAAGCTCAGGATGCCTGCCAAGGCATTGCGGAAAGCAAGTATCACGCACTGTATTTGAGCCCAGTGTCCTTCATTTACCCTCTTAACGAACGTTTCATATTGTTTCCAGCTAGTTACCTAAAAAACAAATATTCAACATTCTCCAGTTCACTGATACTGATTCATTTGCGTGGCAGTTTAACAAAGCAGCACTTTCATTACCTTACAAAGTGGTGTGTTAAAAACTGCAAATTGAGGCAAAAATCTCTGTAATGACTTCCGAAGGGACGCAACAGTATTTTCATCCGCAAACTGCGTCGTACCAAAAATGAGACACAAAAGTGGCAGATTACACGGAAAAGAAATGCCTGAACGAACTTGGAAGGATACACCAGGATCTCTCTGACGAGAAAATAACAGCCTATCAAGTATTAAGGTCGCTAACTGGTAGTTAGGAGAATCCGAAAGCTGCGGATGCTCCCGGGGGCGACCAGGTTAATTCGTCAAACAGCCGGGCTGTACGTAGAAACGAGATGGGAGCCGAGATAGCGCCGTCTTAAATGTGTCCGTAATAAGAGCACTGGCTCCCTGCGCTGAAAAACTCGTGGGAGAGCTGATGTATCGTCCGGCTCAGGTAGCCAAATGTGATTAATGCACGCCAACAATTTCCCTCCGCAGATATCAGGAAGCACCTGCTTCGGCAACGGAGTGAAAGGAAGTGGAAGAGACGAGCGGATGAGTTTAAAAAAAAGGCGGGGGGGGGGGGTGTGGAAATAGTAATCACAGCTTGCAAAGGCGAAATTGCTGAACGGGGTTTCCGCCCACGGCGAACATCTGTTGGATGTAGAGAGATGATGCACGCTGATAAGGCTAAGTTATAAACGCTAGTCCGGTAATCTGCCTCATGTTTTCCTAAATTACTGGGCACTGAAGAGAAAATACCGTACAGGGAGCTATGTAGCAGATTACGGGAATCAGTTTTGCGATCCTGTCACGGTCGCCTTTTTCTAGCGCACAGGTTCAACAGCGTTGTTTCAACGCCTACCTATAAACGTTTCGGACAATTTTGATATCGAAAGCAGCTAACATCTTCCTAGGGCCGGCTTTTCGTCCAACAATTCGTCACACATGACTCGATGCGATGAAATAGTCAGACGATCTGTAAGAAAAGGAGAGGTGTCTCAATCGTGCATAAGCCACTGTCTTCTCTCTGCAAGGGTAATGTTCTTAAACAGCGCCGGTAATTCATTGCGCAGAAATCTGTTTGGTACAGTGTGTGGTCCTGTCGCTCTGTCACTAAAAATTTGCTGTCGATACTCGGATACTGAAGCGATCCCAGAGCCTCACATCCATGATCGCTTTGCATCTTAGACAACAATCTCAGTAAGTCTCAACTCATCATAACTGATAAAGGTGCGCACGTACAACTCACGAGTTAATTATAGGCACTGAGAATCGCGCTTTCTTTCTTCATCTTGGGTAAACCATCTGTGACAAGGGAAGCCGTGAAGGTGAGATACGAACACGGATGATGTTAAACCGAGTGACAATGAAGGCTCAACAAGATCTGTCAGAACAGAGCGATAATGAACAGTACAAAGATCAGATTTGTTGAAACATTTGTGTTTTCTGTCTTCTTTTACGATTGAGGGAGATACACTTAAAGATGAGAGACAAGCAGAGCTTTCATGCTGGCGCAAGATTCTGAGAATACAATGGGCCGAAACAGGTAGAATGTGTCCATTGTAAACGAACTCATTACATCCATTCGTCTTTAATATCACGTGAATAAAAAAAAAGTACATTTAGTGGGCCGTATTTTGATAACACTTAGCGATATCTAAGGAAAGATCGAGGGTACGAGCAGTGGACAGGTGAATAGATCAAATACAGAAGAAACGCGGAAAAATGTAAGTTAATACGGAGGGGTAAGAGCAACAAACTTGTAGTGACCACCTCGGCACGGGCACGTGGTTTAAATATCTGGGCGTAACGATGCAAAGCGATATGAAATGGAACGAACATCTGAGAAATGTGGTAGGGAAGGTGAATGGTCGCCTTCGGTTTATTAGGAGACTTTTAGCAAAGCTGGTTCATATGTAAGGGAGACCGCACATAGGACGCTGGAGGGACCTATTC
Source organism: Schistocerca cancellata (assembly GCF_023864275.1). Taxonomy (NCBI): domain Eukaryota; kingdom Metazoa; phylum Arthropoda; class Insecta; order Orthoptera; family Acrididae; genus Schistocerca; species Schistocerca cancellata. The sequence continues at coordinate 89,870,891 of NC_064637.1, read as the reverse complement.
TTGAGTACTGCTTGGGTGTTTGGGATAAGTACCAGGTCGGACTGAAGGAAAACATCGAAGCAATTCAGAGACGGGCTGGCAGATTTGTTACAGGTAGGTTCTAACAACACTTAAGTGTTACGGAGATGCTTCGGGAACAAATGGGAATCCTTGCGGAGAAGGCGATATTCTGTTCAAGAAACTCTATTGAGAAAATTTAGAGAACCGGCATTTGAAGCCGATTGCAAAACGATTCTATTGCCGCCAACATACATTTCACGTAAGATAAGGTATTAGACCTCAGACGGAGCCATATAGAAAGTCGCTTTCCCTCGACATATTGCGATTGGTTCAAATGGCTCTAACAAGGGAACCTCCCCATCGCACCCCCCATCAGATTTAGTTATAAGTTGGCACAGTGGATAGGCCTTGAAAAACTAAACACAGATCAATCGAGAAAACAGGAAGAAGTTGTGTGGAACTATGAAAAAATAAGCAAAATATACAAACTGAGTAGTCGATGTGCAAGATATGCAACATCAACGATAAATTGAACTCAGGAACGCCGTGGTCCCGTGGTTTGCGTGAGCAGCTGCGGAACGAGAGGTCCTAGGATCACGTCTCCCTTCGAGCGAAAAGTTTAATTTTTTATTTTCAGACAATTATCAACGTTCAGGCACTCACACATAATCAACTTCGCTCTCCAAAATTCCAGGACATGTTCAGAATTGCTTGGACATAGGCAGGATTTGACGGTCTACACACGGAAAAATTTGAAACATATGTTTTGACAGAGCACAGGGAAAAGTGAGCGACTGTGAAACTGTTGCATTCATTTGTTGCAGTTTATGTGACAAACTCTTGTGTTTTCATCACTTTTTTGGGAGTAATTATCACATCCACGAGAAAACCTAAATCGGGCAACGTAGAAGAATGTTTTTACCCATTCGCCAAGTGTACTAGTTAGGTGGGTCGACAACATATTCCTGTCGTGTGACGCACATGTCGTCACCAGTGTCGTATAGAATGTATATCAGACGTGTTTTCCTGTGGAGGAATCTGTTGACCTATGACCTTGCGATCAAATGGTTTCGGTTCCCATTGGAGAGGCACGTCCGTTCGTCTACTAACCGCACGGTTTTGCGGTGCGGTCGCAAAACACAGACACTAAACTTATTACAGTGAACAGAGACGTCAATGAACGAATGGACAGCTCATAACTTTGCCAAAATAAATAAAACAAATAAAAACTTTTCGCTGGAGGGAAGACTTGAACCAAGGACCTCTCGTTCCGCAGTTGCTAACGCTACACACGGGACCAAGGCGCTCCTGAGCTGAGATTATCCTTGGTGTTGCCTATCTCCGCATGAACTACTCAGTTTGTAAATTTTGCTTATTTTTTCATAGTTCTACACAACTTCTTCCTGTTTTCTCGATTGATCTGTGTTCAGTTTTTGAAGGCCTATCCACTGTGGCAACTTATAACTAAATCTGAGGGGGTTGATGGGGAGGTTGCCTTGTAAGCACTGTGGGACTTGACTGCTGTGGTCATCATTCCCCTAGAACTTAGAACTACTTAAACCTAACTAACCTAAGGACGTCACACACATCCATGCCCGAGGCAGGATTCGAACCTGCGACCGTAGCGGTCGCGCGGTTCCGGACTGTAGCGCCTAGAACCGCTCGGCTATTGCGAGTGCAGTAGGAGAGGAGATGACAAGTAGTGGTACAAGGTACCATCCGCCATACACCGTACGGTGGCTTCCGGAGTATCGATGTAGATGTAGATCTCAATTCCACTTGTTCAGAATACTCTAAGAGAAGCGGGTAACAGTATGGGATGGAGACGCTATGTTTCTGGAGTCAGAATGATCTTTTATTTGTTCACCGACTTGTTAGCATTATCATGCCATCCAGAAACTGTTACTTGCAAATATGTGGATGCGTTACTGACAACAGTTGTGACTCATTAACATAGTCAAATGTGATGCATCTGGGCTCAGTCGTGATGAGGGACTGGAAATGTAAGGTCCAAAGCTCCGTATCTTCGACAGCCGTATTTTTATCCCTGTAACACTATTTCCACGTTGCGCCTACTTGCTTATGTTTTTCGGATTCTGGAATTATTGCTATCGTTGGGTTCGGAGTACCACGCAAATGTGTGTGTAGCAAAGGAGGGCGTGGAGAAGAACGGTGAGGCGGTGGGTGACGAAACAGGGAGTGTTGGGCAGCAGTTTGTTCACGCCGCCGTTCGCCGGCTCCCGCACCTCGGCGTGATTTTCGCAAGCGCGCCGAATGGAGATTAATATCTCACGACCGAGCGCCGGTCGGAAACAAGAAAAAGAGCTTCGGCGGGGGAAGGAGCAGGAGGCAGGGGGAGGAGACATTAACGGCGTAAGCAGGAGTGTGGTGCGGTGCGGCGTTGCGTGAGAAATGCGGCGCGGCGCGGGCCGCGGGAATCGCTTGGCTACGGTGGCGGATGGCGGCTGGAGGCTGTGCTTCGGACCCGATGGCATCCGGGAGAGGCGGCCTGTGCGCAGCGCCGCCACCTGCACGTGGTCCGCAGGGGAAAAAGGAACAGCCCGGCTCTGGAATCCTATTATCGCCTCGTGAAAGAGCCTCAAGTACCGCAAAAAAGTGGCGTTTAGCCGCGCCGTGTACACGTTACGGGCAAGCAGCCGACGTGAGTCAGGCACCTTAGGGGATCATACGCGAGGTGACGACATACCATAGATTATAAATTATTGCAGGTCTCATTTTTTTTACTGATTCTTTCTGGTGAAGTCAAACACGTAGCTGTTGAATGATGTCCTCCTCGCCGTCCGAACAGGACTCGGTTAGGTCTCGGTTAGGACTCGGTTAGGACTCGGTTAGGACTGACGGAACCGACCGACCGCCGTGTCATCCTTGTCCAGCAGGTACCACTGGATGTGGGTATGGAGTGGCATGTGGTCAACACGCCGCTCTGCTGGCCGTTGTTTGCTGCCACGACCGGAGCCGTGACTAAACAATCAAGTAGATCCTCAATTGGCATCAGAAGGGCTGAGTGGACCCCGCTGGCCAGCAGCGCTCGACCGACCGGACCGTCACCCACCCAAGTGCTGACCAAGTCAGACAGCACGGTGATCTGACGGGTACCGATGTTACCACCGCGTCAAGGCCGTGAATGGTAATCAGCTGTAACAAAATGGCGAATATCTCTTCCAGTGCAAAGTCCCAAGCGACTGGAAAAATGCCCACGTGACTCCTTAATGTAAGGAGGGTAAAAGAACGCACCCACAGAATTACAGAATAATATTTTTAACATCGGTTTGCTGCAGAATCCTTGAACATACTCTCCGTTCGAATGTAATAAATTTTCTTGAGGCTGAGAAGCTTATATCGACAAATTAACACGGTTTTAGAAAGCATCGCTCGTCCGAAACTCAGCTTGCCCTTTTCTCACGTGGTATACTGCGAACGATGAACCAAGGGGAACAGGCAGTTCCATGTGTCTAGATTTCTGAAGAGCGTCTGATGAGGTGCCGCACAGCAGATTGTCGACCAGGTTCCTAGATATGAGTGGCTCCAAGAGTTCTTGAGTAACAGAGTCCGGATGACGTCTTCGACGGTGAGTGTTCGTCAGAGGCAACGGTATCGTCAAGAATGGCCCAGGTATGTGTGACAAGACGGCTGCTATTTTCTATAGATACAAACGATCTGAGGATCAGCAGCAATCTGAGGTGGTTTGATGATGATGCTCTGGTGTACAGGAAGGTTGAGTGAGTACAGGAGGATAGGTGACTTAGATCACACCAACTATAAATTTTGTTTAGGAAAATGTAAGTTAACGCCGATAAGGGAAAACAAACACGCTATGTTGCAACATTGGTAGTGTGCTGCTTGTGGTACCGCTCAAGGAAAGTAAATGAACTGTCTAAAAGTTTGGTTTTGTGCACATCCGTCAACGTTTTCGGTACCCAACGTGCGCATAACTTTCGGTAATTCAAGTGCTCGGTCACAATGCCATACAACATTGCGAAAATCATCCCGTAAGGAGGAAATCGTAAGGCATCTGTTTTCTCTCACCTTATTGTCCACTCCCTGCACAAAACCTGCATTAACGACCGAAGGAGGACCACTCCGTTGTCCATCATGCACATTTGTGTGGCAATCTTTACAACGCTCTCACCCACTTTCTTAGCATTCCAGCACTCATAATGTTTTCTCCGTAAACTGCACAGATCTCACGCTGAATATCTGTCGCTTTTAGGCCTTTAGCACTAAGAAATCTTACAGCAGCTCGTACTTCACTGTCGGCGGGACTCGTATTTTAATTCATTTCTGGACGCTATTGCCGGTCGGTGTGGCCGAGCGGTTCTAGGCGCTGCAGTCTGGAACCGCGCGACCGCTACGTCGCAGGTTCGATGATGATGATGATGATGATGTTTGGTTTGTGGGGCGCTCAACTGCGTGGTTATCAGCGCCCGTACAATTACCCAATCTTTGCTCAGTCCAATTTCGCCACTTTCCTGGATGATGATGAAATGATGAGGACAACACAAACACCCAGTCATCTCGAGGCAGGTGAAAATCCCTGACCCCGCCGGGAATCGAACCCGGGACCCTCGCAGGTTCGAATCCTGCCTCGGGCATGGATGTGTGTGATGTCTTTAGGTTAGTTAGGTTTAAGTAGTTCGAAGTTCTAGGGGACTGATGACCTCAGATGTTGAGTCCCATAGTGTTCAGAGCCATTTGAACCATTTTTTGGACGTTGTTGTCCGTCGTCCTAAATAAAAATTTGCCTTTGTGTGGTGTCAGGCTTGAGAAGGTCGAATTTTTTTTTCCAAAGAGCAGATTGGGCGATTTGAAGATACGGAACGCATCACAGGGAAGCGCTTCTTTTCATCCAAATTTCGCAGCAGGCAAGGAGTGGTGCAAAGGTTTTCTGTGGAGAGAAGGACGCAAACACTCGCTCCTGTGCTTGTTCTAGTGTAGGACAGGTAGGAGTCCTGACATTCGTGCCGTAACTCGCGAAGAAATATTACCGAGTTGTACGAATTCTTTAGCTGCGGATGGAAAGGAGGGTAATGGGGAATACCGGAAGCAGACAACTGGGAGAGAGGCGGTGGCGTCAGGTGCCAGCACCGGCGTCTGCAGGCGGAGAGTGAGTGGTACGTGTGGTGTGCGGGGGCGGGTTGCCAGGGCGGGATCCCGCTTTTAGAACGGCGACGGCGCCCGCAGCGCTATCTATCGCGTGGCGGAAACTTTGGCGGGCTCGCCGGGCGCCCGTCCAGAAATATTCGGCGTCTTATCTGCCGGGCAATTACTCGGCCTATCGACATCCGAGCCGCTTCCTTCTCGTTACAAGCGCTACCGGCTCTAAATAAAACCGCTCGCCCTGCCGTGCGGAGCACGCGCTGTCGAAGAAGGGCTGCCCGCCTCTGTAATTACGCTGCTAGTACGGCGGCTATCAGCAAGGCGGCACCACCACCACCATTACCATCACCGCAGCCAGAGTAAGGCTGAGCTGTTGTCGCAGCGTTTCGACTACTTTCCTACACGTCATCTTCAGGTGATCATCCTCACCTGAAGTTGACGAGTAGCAAACTCGTTGAAACGTATCGACAACACGACTCCAACGAATCGGCTGATGACAAGAGAAGATTTCATCAGTTCAGTTCGCCAAGAAAGCCTCCATTCTCAACTAACAAAAAGAAGTCGCGAATCTGAAGACAACAGTGTGCTGAAATATCAAATACGCCAAGACCGTTTGTAAAATCTATAACTGATTACCGTTTTCGACAGATCTGTACTCTTATCATGGGGTCATGTACCATGTTAACAGAAGTTCACAAACTTTAAGGAACTTGCATGTTACATAGTGATACGTGGCGTCGTTTTACAATGAAAGGTGTCAGGGAACATCGCCATGTCAAATATAAAATACAACCTGAAGGTTTTTTTGAACGCAACAGCGACTCATTAGACGTGAACCTGATGGAGGTTGCATGGCGTTACCTCACTCACACCTTTAAACTGACTTATCCAGCCACATATACGGAGGACTTACATTCTAACGTGGACCCTAAACCACGGTGCAAATTCGCAAGTTTTTACAACAAACATTGCCGGAGGTAAGCGAAAAGTCACAGATAAAGCTCGTACGACTGACCAGGGAGAGAGTGAAGAGAAAAATCCTGATAATCTCAAGCTGTTTTAGGGAGTCTGTCATGCAGAATTATCTAAACGAGAACGCTTTTAACATTTGACTTGTTTCATTTCGTTCCGAGCACTTACAATCCCGGCTCTAAAGCCATTCTCAAGTGATTCATCACCTTCTTACGGTACGAGTGAGCCAACAGAAGACTACTGGTATCAAACATAGGCCGTAATTTGAGAAAGAAATTTCTGAGAATGTACGTTTGGAGTACAGCGTAGTATGATAGTGAAACATTGACTGTGGAAAAACCGGAATAGAAGAGAATCGAAGCATTTGAGATGTGGTGCAACAGACGAATGTCGAAAATTTGAGCCGCTCGGGGAAGCCGTGCGGTTTTAGGGCCATGCCACCGTTCGCGTGGCTCCCCCTCCCCCCCCCCCCCTTCCTGGAGGCTCGAGCCTCCCTTGGGCGTGAGGGCGTGAGTGTTGTTCTTAGTGTAAGTTAGTTTAAATAGTGAGTACGCCTAGGGGCCATTGACCTCAGCAGTTTGGTCCCATCGTACTTACCACGAATTTCCAGATTCGAAAATTTAGTGGACTGATACGGTAAGCAATGAGGAGGTTCTCTGCAGAATCGGCTACGGAAGGAATAAATGGAAAACACTGATAAGTAGAAGAAGGACCGGATGATACAACCTCCACGGTGCTAGAGGGAACGGTAGAGGGCGAAAACTGCAGAGGAAGACAGAGGCTGGAGCGCACCGAGCAAATTATTGAGGACGTAGGTTGCAAATGCCGTAGTAAGGTGAAGAGGTTGGCACAGGACAGGAGTTCGTGGCGGGCCGCACCAAACCAGTCACAAGACTGATGACTCACAAACAAAGGGATTACTTATCAACGTTGCATGCCTGACAAAATAAGGAAGGATATAACTCTAGTATTTATTATAAAACATGGGAGAAAATCATGAACATGTGTGTCGAAGACCACAATTGTGGAATAGTACTCCACAACAACAACTACTCAAAGTTCCATGCTGGTCACGGTTAGACACAAGCGGACAAGTCACGTGGGAGACACTAGAGCACCCGCCATATATTCCTGACCTCTGCCCGTGCTGTTATCACGGCTTCGGTCCCTTGAAAAAACCTTGAAATGGCGACTTCTGTGGGACGACGATTTGCGGAAGGCAGTGGCGGACTTCCTCACGCAGCAGGGCACCTTGGTTTACCAAACGGGCGTCTTCGACCTGGTGGGCCGATGGGACTTCTCTAGACCGTACAGCTTTCGAACTGAAGCTCTCTGATCGCACTCATACTCCAGCTGGTAGTTCGATTTCATTACAATAGTAGCAAACTTATTAGAAATTGTGGCGGGCTGTAGACCATTCTTAATGAATGACATTACCAACTGTTTCATTTATTGTAGAATTCATCAAATGTAAGTCTTACCTGCAATACTGGCCATTAAAATTGGTACACCAAGAAGAAATGCAGATGATAAACGGGTATTCATTGGACAAATATACTAGAACTGACATCTGATTACATTTTCACGCAATTTGGCTGCATAGATGCTGAGAAATCAGTACCAAGGATAACCACCTCTGGCCTTAATAACGGCCTTGATACGCCTGGGCATTGAGTCAGAGCTTGGATGGCGTGTACAGGTACAGCTGCCCATGCAGCTTCAACACGGTACCACAGTTCATCAAGAGTAGTGACTGGCGTATTGTGACGAGCCAGTTGCTCGGCCACCATTGACCAGACGGTTTCAGTTGGTGAGAGATCTGGAGAATGTGCTGGCCAGGGCAGCAGTCGAACATTTTCTGTATCCAGAAAGGCCCGTACAGGACCTGCAACATGCGGTCGTACATTATCCTGCTGAAATGTAGGGTTTCGCAGGGATCGAATGAAGGGTAGAGCCACGGGTCGTAACACATCTGAAATCTAACGTCCACTGTTCAAAGTGCCGTCAGTGCGAATTAGAGGTGACCGAGACGTGTAACCAATGGCACCCTATACCATCACGCCGGGTGATACGCCAGTAATGCGATGACGAACACACTCTTTCAATGTGCGTTCACCGCGATGTCGCCAAACATGGTTGCGACCAGCATGATGCTATAAACAGAACCTGGATTCATCCGGAAAAATGACGTTTTGCCATCCGTGCACCCAGGTTCGTCGTCGAGTTCACCATCGCAGGCGGTCCTGTCTGTGATGCAGCGTGAAGGGTAACCGTAGCCATGGTCTCCAAGCTGATAGTCCATGTTGCTGCAAACGTCGTCGAACTGTTCGTGCAGATGGTTGTTGTCTTGCAAACGTCCCCATCTGTTGACTCAGGGATCGAGACATGGCTGCACGATCCGTTAGAGCCGGGCGGATAAGATTGCTCTCATCTCGACTGCTAGTGATACGAGGCCGCTGGGATCCAGCACGGCGTTCCGTATTACCTCCCGATTCCATATTCTGCTAACAGTCATTGGATCTCGATCAACGCGAGCAGCAATGTCGCGATACGATAAACCGTAATCGCGATAGCCTACAATCCGACTTTTATGAAAGTCGGAAACGTGATGGTACGCATTTCTCCTCCTTACACGAGGCATCACGACAACGTATCACTAGGCAACGCCGGTCAACTGCTGTTTCTGTATGAGAAATCGGTTGGAAACTTTCCTCATGTCAGCACGTCGTAGGTGTCGCCACCGGCGCCAACCTTGCGTGAATGCTCTGAAAAGCTAATCATTTGCATGCTACAGCATCTTCTTCAAGTCCGTAAAATTTCGCGCCTGTAGCACGTCATCTTCGTGGTGTAGCAATTTTAATGGCCAGTAGTGTAAATACATCCTCAGAAGTGACTGTTGTTCCAAATAATGTAAACGAAGAGGACGAGTTCTACGCGGGGCTTTACCAGAGATACGAACGTTTTGGGCTCTCCAAAATGGCGGACTTTCTGTCCTGCAGATAGGTAACGCCAAACTCGCTACATTGTAACCTCCTCGAGTTGATCCCGTAAGGTACAGCGCCGTTCTCACGGCCTTCTATACTTGGTCGTCCCGTACGAAAAACACATCTTAGCTCGCCCGTCTGTCTTAATTGTACCGCCAGCGACGCCGAACGGCGCGGGGGTCTTTTTACTCCGGTACTCTAATTACCATCCATTGTTGTTGTTGTCCCCGCAGGGGCGGCTATGAATCTCTGAGGAAGGGGGCGGCCAGCTAAGGCGATGACACATTGTTCGCTGTGTAGGAAGACCTCATCGGCCATCTTGAGAACCTACTTCCCCCACCACTTCTTGTCGCCGGCGGGTGACTAATGTCTGAGAGTTGTGTCGGCAGTACTTAGTTACCGGCCGGTCGCAAGAAATACGGAGTGAACGGCCGTTAATTGTGGCTAAGGAGGGGGGGGGGAGGAGGGGCAAACATTACAGATTTTGCTGGGGTCGTTATCAGCAGAGCACAGGGCCGGCAGAGGTGGTTTAGCGTTTATGCCACGTTGCGGGTCGTAACTTCAGTTCAGAGGTACATTCACTGTTATTGTTATGCATGTCAGTTAAGATAAGCAACCTATCGGCTGCAGTATGACATAGTCAAAACACCTGAATTTATGTGTTTGGGGAAAGTTACAGTCGGTATGAGAAGTTGTCCTAAAAATACGGCAGGGTTAAGAGTTTGAGACAAAATCTGTTGGAGATTTGAATCGTGTGCGTTTCTTCTCGCAAGCGGTACGACAGTCCTCACGAAGATCTAATGACCCCTTTTAATAAATCTGAACCAGAAGCTGACTATTGCTGACAACTGTTTGCTATCCACGAATGATTCGATGGTGCATAAAATAAACGTTGGTGTGAATGTAATATATATATATATATATATATATATATATATATATATATATATATATATAAAAACATAACGGTAGTATAATCCAGAAAAGAAAAATATTGAAACATATTTGTGTTAAGAGATGATGTAATACGTAGACGGATGTATCGTCAACATGACCAAACACTAACAGAAATAAATTAGTAAATAGTCACAACTTTTCTTTTAGCTGTAATGTATGGTTTCTAGTTTTTGGGTTGTGAAAGCAGCCACGTATCTTTTCTTACGTTTCCTTTTCTGCTGCGGCAGACATCGCCAGAGTTCATAAAGTCAGTTTTTTCCTTCCTGGCAAGCGATATTTATCAACATTTGACAGCTCGAAGACCGCTGTACACCACAAAGAAAGAAAAAAAAAACATTACTCGCAATAACAAGTATTTGATCCGGTGTATTAGGACGCCATTATTCGTCGGTCTTCAACTGTAACCTGTTTCAAGATTCATCAAAATCGATCAACTTCGTGGCGCTGGATGTTCTGTTTGCTACACAAGTTTTCTTCCGCTGGAAAAAGCCATGTGTGACCTCTAACGCAAAAGATGGGGACTGATGCTGCAGATCTGTGTACTTCGAAGACGCGTTCTGTCATTTGTATCCAGAAACATTTACATTCATCTTTTCCACTGTTCAAAACGTTTTTGTACTTAATTTTAGCGAAAGTGCGCAGGAGCCCCACCGTGTTTACATCCAGTTACGCGCAATAAGCGGAGTGCAGTGAACTGCTCGTACACTGTTCCAGAACGGTCGATTTTGATGAAATTTGACGCACATGGCAGAGGCATAATTCAAGGCAGGAAAACTGCTAGGCGTTAATATGCAATTATGGATTACTTTTTAGTCATTCGAAAGTCTTTCTTTTGTGTGGACGTAAGACATGATTGGATCTACTGCCGCACATGTTTCGATGTATGAAATTAGGGTCTTACGATAGTTCAGTCTCGTTTCATATCGGTAGTTTGCAAAGAGAAAATAGCTGCACGGACAGTTTCTTTTCCCTCAGTCCCGTCGCCCTGCTAACAATGCACAAGGGCTCCGAGCCAAGGAAGCGGCCATTTTTCTTCGTCTCATCTGACGCCCGGAATACAGGGAGACAAGAGGACGGGCGGGGAGAACCGAGAAAGTGAGTTAGGGGCAGAAATAAAAAGAAAAAGATGTGAAATACTGCGCCAGATAAATTAAGAAAGTTGTACGAGCGCTCCGCATCAAGCAAGTTAGAGCAGGTTTAAGGAAGGAAAAAAAGAAAAAGAAAGTGAGCGGTGGGAGAGGAGAGGGGTGAGTTGGAAGAGGAAATAAGGGGTGTGAGTGGAGAGTTGGGTGGTACACAGCCCACTACGGAAGATGCTGTGGGGGCGTAGCGGAGAGGGGAAGGAGTTGCAGTACTAAAGAAAACCGAAGCTGACGTTGGTTTAAAACCGTGCCATGGGCTCGCGAACGGCGAGTAATGTCTCGTTGGGGTCGAAAAGGAGTAAGAGAGAAGGAGGGACAACAAAAAAAAGTGGAGACAGTTGGAGAAACAAAGCGAAATGGAAAGGCGAGACTGGGAGTTTGTTCCTGTGTGCCGAGGGGTGGGGCATAAAGTACCAAGTTTGGTTCGCAGAGCGCGTCCGTCTCCGCGCGGGGCATTAAGTTTGCGAGACGTAACTGAGTTAGCTGTTGCCAGACGCCCAGGCCTCTGGGGAGCGTTTCCGACCGGCGAGAAGGGGGGAGAGGGGGGATGGGTTGGATGTCGTGGTGGTCAAAGGGTGAGACAGGCATCGGACAGCAGTGCGTTTCTTGACGAACAGTGACTGTTCGAGAGAACCGGGGGTGGACCCGGGGGAGGGTGTGGGTTGTGTATTACTGGTGGGGAAGTTGACATTCCGGAGCGTCGGTGTTAAAACACCTGTCTGGTCATCCAGATTTATGTCTTTCGCTATTTTGTTAAAAATTGTTTTCCACCTTTTCATTAATATTACTTTCGTCACGTTTTTCACTGTCCTCTCTAAGGGTATGTGCCTCTGCTGTACGAGCATGGTTTACGCTGCCATGCCGACTGCTATTCGTCGGCGATGAAGGCTGGAATTTGCACGCCAGCGTCGCAACTGAATGGACGTCCACTGAGGCTGGGCTTTTCAAACGAATCACGCTTTATGCTCCACGGGACACATGAACTTTGGCGTGTAGGGCTTGAAACGTCCGAAATCAAACGTGCTGCATCAAACGTTGCACGTGCCCAGGCCAGAGGGAGCAGCGTTATGGTCTGGGGAACGTTTTCGCGGCAAACCTTGGGAGAACTCGCCATTCTGGATGCCACAATGAATCAACACAAGTATGCATCTATCACTGGGGACCATGTGCACCCCTACATGCAGAATGTTTCTTTTCCCGGCACGATGGCATCTACCAGCAGGACAATGCATTCTGTCACACATCTGGCAGAGTACGTGCGTGGTTCGAAGAAAACCGGGATGAGTCCACTGAACTTCTCTGGTCACGGTACTGGAGTCGGTGTGGCTCCAGATCCCTGTCGGTACGTTCCAGAACCTCTTTTACTCTCTTCCTGCACGTCTCACAGTGGTCCAACTGCAAAAATTGGTTATTCAGGATTTTGACAAGTGATCTCTTTAATGTGACTGCATAGTTGTTGCGAAGGTGCAATTGAAACATCTTCAGGTTTTTTCAGCTTGGGACGACCATTCTTTTAAAATGGTAGGTTGTTGTAAGCTTAATAAAATAATAACACGCCAGCTAGCAAAATTCTTAACTTAGTCTTGTCGACGAATAATCACAAGCACCGGCTAACAGAAGTTAATAAACGCTTAAAAGACATCAGCATTCATGAAGGAACTTAGCGGTTCAAGCAGAGGTGAAGTTGTGGCTCCATTATCAGAGTTAAACATGCTACGGTGACGGCATCAACAAACTGTTTCCTCGTTCGGGGAAATGTGTTCGTCGCCAGGGTGACGATGTTGAGGACAACATTTGTAGACAGCCATAATGAAGATGTAGAATGTTAATAACCTTTTTTTCACTGAAAAAGCCTTAAGAGGGTTCACATTAAAAATTCGGAAGCTTTACTTTTGAGCAAGCCCTCGGAGACAAGCATTCACTGTCTGTGCTACTATTGGAGAAGCATTCCGTGAGTGTCTTTACTATTTATCGAACAAGCATTCAACATTGCGGAAATTTTTAAAGAATTTAGAGTGTTAATTTCTAACTTGCCATTGAGTAGCGTGTTCCAGTGTTTGCCGTTCACGAAAGTATCAAGTTCTTAATATAAATCCTTTCTATATCCCTTGTCCAGTTTATGTAAACTATGGAGATCATTTTGTAATATCATGGAATGTATGCCCAGTGTCTTTAATGCGGATCACAATAAAAGAATCTTCGCAGGCTCCAACTGCATCACCGTAAATAAATGCATCAAGGAGAGTGATCTTGTATTGTGTATGCGAGGTAAGCATGTACAGGCTGTCCCACTGAAAGTAATTAAAACGTCTTTGTATGTCGTATTATCTAAATATCAGACCAGTGGGAACTAAATTCATCTTTGTAGGCAGAGGCAACAGTATCTCTCAACTCACTGACGTGATGTGTGGCAAAATAGTTGCTATACAGGGTGTTACAAAAAGGTATGGCCAAACTTTCAGGAAACATTCCTCACACACAAATAAAATGATGTTATGTGGACATATGTCCGGAAACGCTTAATTTCCATGTTAGAGCTCAATTTAGTTTCGTTCACCTACGCTCAGTGGAGCACGTTATCATGATTTCATACGGGATACTCTACCTGTGCTGCTATAACATGTGCCTTTACAAGTACGACACAACATGTGGTTCGTGCACGATGGAGCTCCTGCACACTTCAGTCGAAGTTTTCGTACGCTTCTCAACAACAGATTCGGTGACTGAAGGATTGGTAGAGGCGGACCAATTCCATGGCCTCCACGCTCTCCTGACCTCAACCCTCTTGACTTTCATTTATGGGGGCATTTAAAAGCTCTTGTCTACGCAACCCCGGTACCATATGTAGAGACTCCTCTTGCTCGTATTGTGGACGGCTGTGATACAATACGCCATTCTCCAGGGCTGCATCAGGGATTCCATGCGACGGAGGGTGGATGCATGTATCCTCGCTAACGGAGGACATTTTGAACATTTCCTGTAACAAAGTGTTTGAAGTCACGCTGGTACGTTCTGTTGCTGTGTGTTTCCATTCCATGATTAATGTGATTTGAAGAGAAGTAATACAATGAGCTCTAACATGGAAAGTAAGCGTTTCCGGACACATGTCCACATAACTATTTTTTTCTTTGTGTGTGAGGAATGTTTCCTGAAAGTTTGGCCGTACCTTTTTGTAACACCCTGTATACATGACTTTTAGGCACATGATGCTGAAAAGTATCGTTCCAGTAAATACCGGAATACAAACGTGACAAACTAAAAAATTGTTATTTTACAAATTTCGTAATACAGTTGCCAAATCCTAATTAATTCCATGCAGTATGGATAAATGTAAGTTCGCTTTCGAACTCTCAGGCTGTGACAGTCAGGCGATCGAAAGCAGGTTCAGGCTCTGAGCACTATGGGACTTAACATCTGAGGTCATCAGTCGCCTACAACTCAGAACTACTTAAACCTAACTAACCTAAGGACATCGCACACATCCATGCCCGTGGCAGGATTCGAACCTGCGACTGTAACGCCTAGAACCGCTCGGCCACCCCGGCGGGCAGAAAGCAGGTACTCTGAATTAGAGGTCTGCCACTTTACAGACGAGATATTCTACCCATGGCTCAAGAAATATAAACTGAAACATGAACTCTGACAGTGTGCCGGTATCATATGTCGGCTCGTATTGTAGCCCTTCCAAACTTACAGTTATCTACTTTGCTCAAGTTGGCTAGCGCTGAGCTGTAAACATTTTCTTCTACGAAACGAAACGAAACGACCCTCATTATACGACAACGATTTTCTGAAACTTCCGGCGGACGATCTTTCAATGAGAAGCATCGCTTGCATAGCGCCGAAACACTTGTCACGGCAGCGGCGATATATTCCCAAAACTACAGCGACGAGGAGCATCGAGTAGCAATACCAAGTCTGGCACCCGCCCCACTAATGCGGACTAAAATAAAAAAAGAAAGCTCTAATGCTTGCCAATTATTCTTGGTACCGGTCCAGACTTTATGTACTTCTGCGGCAGCCGCGGACCCGCAGTAGATTGTGGCGTTTCGGCAGGAAGTCCCCGCTCGTCTTCAGGCGGTTGTTTACTGCGCAGTTCCAGCTGCCATGGACGCAATATCCGCTGACAGATGGCGCCGAAAAAAAGTACGGAAAAAAATATGGGCCGTGTAATGGCTGCGGGATAACATTAGGCGGCCGTTTCTGCTAATCTGAATTATTTATGCAGTCCCTGGGGAAGAGCAGAATATGCACGCAATTTACAGTTCAGATCACTCGTTCTTTTTTTCCGCTTTTTGCTGTCGAAATGGGTCTACTAATGGAGCTGTAGCGCAATGATGAAAAAATGGTAATATTTTCCTGCGCAACTTGCTTACAATCCTTTACTCAAGTAATTCAGCCAGATTTATGCGACAGGGAAGGAGCATCGAAGACGTCGTGAGAAATACGAAAATATGCATGTCATTTAGTAAGTTAGTTTCAGAGACAGAGAAAGAAGTTTATAGTGAGCTCGGGTAAAGTAACGCCATGGGCTGACATTCGGAATACGTTGGGTAGAAATCCGTGTTTCTCTAAATCGCTTCTAGAGAATGCTGTGATGGTTACTTACAATAGGCCCTACCCAACTCTAACAGTCGACTGCACTTTCCAAGATGACAGTGCCACCACCACATTCCTCAAAATATCTAAGCTTGGAAGATGAACACGAGGCCCAAGTAACATATCTTCCATTATGTCTATAAGCAAGATTTGAAAATATCTGGACGACTGTGGTCTGAGCTGATAATCAGAGAACCGTCACGTTGTCTAAGTCATTTCAAGACTTATATTGGAAACTTGTCTGCTTTATTAATGAGTCCGCGAGCATCATGAATATTTTACGGATAAAACCGTGCAAATCGCTAAATAAAATGTCTTTATTTACGATGACGTTGCGACATTGTCAGATACCAAAAAAAACTTTGAACACGCGAATCAAGGTTGTCAGTATTAAAATCTATGCCTAATCGTGGTGTTAGTCAATCACTGTCTAAAAAAAGATGCACAACAATTTACTCAGATCTTGACTAATTTCAAAATGATGCAAACTCTGGTAACTTGCTTCAAATGTACACAAAAGTAAGATGTGCATCTCTTTACAGAATGCAGAAACGTTATCGAGCTACTGTTGGAAAGAGTAAACTCATACAAATACAGGGCATAACAATTTGTAATGATATGAGATGTAATGATCACACAGACCCAACCGTATGTAGAACAGATGCGAGACTTCAGTTCACTGGGATAGTGAACAAACGCGTGGGAGCCATACCATTTACGTGCTACGTAATCAGAAGAAATGCGAAATTAATCAACGTATGCCACAGGAGCAGGATCTGCCAGTGTAAAAGGAGGCGAAGAGTGTTGTGTTTTGTCAGTAGCGGAGGAAGAGGAACAGCAGAATGTGTAGGTCAGAACAACTCAGTGACTTCGAACATAGACTAGCCACTGGATATAATCGAAGTATCAAATCGATCAGGGACAATCCAGCCTTCTGAAGCTGCCCAGATCTATTATCGGTGAAACGACTGTGAAGTGCAAAAGTGAAGAAACAACCATAGCTATAACAAGTCTAGGGAGAGCTCATGTACGGACCGAAAGCGAGCGTCGAGCACTGCGGAGGATGGTTGAAAAAAAAAAAAAGTAAATCAACGGAAGTTATCAATGGTGAACTCAAAGGTGCTCAATGACTATGAATGTGCGGCTAAGAAAGTGAAAACTAGCCCAGGAGCTCTTCATAAACCACTCTTTTGTGTAGTCAGTATTTAGCGAAGCTTTGAGGAGGTGTAAACAACGACGGCGCTGGCCAGTGGGCGAATGCAAACGATCCACCCTGTGGCAATCCAATGAGCTCCGCATCCGGTGAATAACTGGAGAATGCTACCTGCTGTCGTGTGTCGTACCAATTGTGGAGTACGGACGAGGATACGTTACGATTGTGCTTTTCATCGTTACGGCAGTGGTCCCTAATTGTGCTTAAGAAAACACTAAATGCGGAAGGATAGGAATACGTTTCCAGTGTTGTATACTGCGTACCCTAGAGGAACAGTGGGAAGATTGTTGTTTATATCAGCATGACAATGCACCATGTCGTGAAGCAGCATATGAGAGACAATACTTTGTGGACAGTAAGATTCCTGGAAAAAGACTCGCCTGCTCAGCATCCCGTCCTGAACCCAATTGGGGTGAGCTGGAACGTCGTCATGGCTCCATATCCCAACGTCGAACAACACTACATTCTCTGGTTTCGGTTCTTGAGAAATAATGGTGTCCCGGTCCTGCGCAGAAATTCAGGTAATTTATTGAAAGCATCGCGCGCAGAGCTCAAGACGTTACAAGCGCTAAGGGTGGCCACACTCCATATTAAATATCCACTGACTGGTGTCTGGGTACTTATGATAAGACGGAGTAGGTCTACTAGGGGATACTGAATGTGTACAAAGAAAGACCGCACGAATGGTCACTGATTTGTCTGACCTACAGAGGTGCTGAATGAACTCAAGAGCCCGAAGACAGACGCCAAAATTTCAAACAGCAGCACTGAGAGAGGGGTTTAGCAACGTGTTTCAACCCCTACATGTCACTCCTGTAGGTCACCCGAAGACAGAGGCGTTTAAGGAGCCGTCGTTCCCACGGTATATACGTGAATAGATTGGGATGGAACCCTATTATCTGATACAAAGGGATGCCCTTGGCAATACTCTGCAAAATATAGATGCACGAGTAAGTGTGGACGTACTGAATGTAACAGTCGGGCCTACAGCGTATTAGACGCCTGTTCACGTACCTCTGTTGCAGGCCCTATCTTCTACTGGCGCTGCGGCCACTAGCTCTATCCAGACAGACGTAGTACGGGCAGCGGGGGGCGGTGCGCGCGCGAGCGCGTTGCTTCTGTTTGTTAACGCGGCAGCCGGGGGCGTCCGCCGACCGCCTCCGCAGTAATTATTCAGCCTCCGCGAGGGGGCGGCGGGGGGCGGCTGCAGGTTGTCGCGACTGATTGTCGGGCCGGCCCCCGCTAATCCCATTACAAGGGGCGCCGGGGGTGGGTCGAGAATTAAGCTCGCCGCCGCCAGAAATACGGGGCGGACCACCTGAGCGAAATACTGCCGCCCCCGACTGACGCCGCCGCCGCCTCTGCAAAAGCCGCCTCCTCCTACTTCTCTCCGGTCGCGCTCCGGTGGACTCTCACGTGTACCAGTAAGCTTCGATACTGCTGCCCTGGGCGGCTTTATTCGCCGGGTACGTTAAATATTACGCCACCCACCCACAGATTCGTTGTACGATTCTAGTCAGCCCTCGATTTCCTTCTCTCCCGAGGTATGTAACGTAACATACATCTGTGGTGGTACCCAGAACCACAGCGTTATTAACTGGTACCCACGACATATAACGTGACGTTCATCTGTGCTACAATCTAAGGTTATTAACAAAGTATTGCCTGAAATGTGATGCTCGTGGCACACCCTTAACACTATTAAGCACTCCGTCTTCAGGCCACGAGTGACCTTCTGGGATCATCCGACCGCCATGTCGTTCTCAAATGAGGATGCCGATAGGAGGGGCGTGTGGTCAGCACACCGCTCTCCCGGCCGTTATGATGGTTTTCTGTGACCGGAGCCGCTACTATTCGGTCGAGTAGCTCCTCAATTGGCATCACGAGGCTGAGTGTACCCCGAAAAATGGCAACAACACATTGCGCCCCAGATGGTCGCCCATCCAAATGCCGGCCACGCCCGACAGTGCTTAACTTCAGTGATCTGACTGGAACCGTTGTATCCACTGCGGCAAGGCCGTTGCGTATTACCAAGTATTGGTTGGTTATAATTAAACTGCTGCACTGTGATCAATTTATGGCAGCGAAACTGGGTAGATATTCTAACACGTTAATATAGAACAGGTATACGTTGAAAAAAAAATTCAAATATTGTCCACAAGGTGCAGCACACAAACCTTTCACGACGGATTTCTTTCATTAAATGTTATCATTCCCTTCCCTCGTACATTCTGCACAAACATGCGAGCTTTCGGTACATCCGTACCCTTCATCAGGAGAGGAAATGACTGAGTAATTTGTTTCTTGCGTACCGTCTTCCAAGCCTCTAACAGGAGAGGTCACATCACCCAGACGCTTCAAGTGAACTCTCAACATGGGTATCTACAGGCTCAAATGGTAAACGACAACTAAGGTAATGGGTCAAAAAACCGCCCCTGTTCCTAATTTCGTCTCCATAGGAATTTCTGGCTTAACTGTACGTGTATACCTGACCTCAGACCATAGCTTTGTTCAGATCGTCTGCGGTGTGCAGCACGATTAGCTTCCGTGCACAAAGGAATTCGTCTTTTTACACTCAAGTGGGTTAGTGGAGCAGTCAAATTAACAGCCTACTATCGCTAGTATGAGGACTGGTTTGTGTTCAAATACTTTATTTTTTTTACATTATTTCAGTCCTGTGTTTTAATTTTTGAGTGTAATCGCTTTTGTCAACGGTCTGGCCTATGTTGCTGCGTCAAGCACACAGCCCGCAACACACGCCACGTATTCAGAGGGAATTTCATTCGTCAGCGACATCTGCTGTGGCAAGGGCAGATTTCCAGACACATGTCATGGGACCTTTTTTCCCCCATTTCAAGTCAGGAATCTGTCCCTGCCGTTTCTTGGTTTTATTAAAATTCACCCGGTAGATTCAACTGCTGCTCAAGATACGGCGGTTTTCTACTACTGTTTGTTTCGTATGAGGGGAGACGCGAAAGGCAATGATACATTCAACGACTACAGTAGCTAAGTCCACAAATGTATTTCCGATTTTTTTTCACTAGAAATTTAGCTGGCCGCAGCGGGAGTTGGTTCTGGCGTTTGTATAGACCAAGGAAAGGAGACGAATTGTACGTCTATCGGACTTGAAAAAGTATGGTGAAAGATAGGGAACACTAAAAAGGACGGTGGTGCAGAGACGAAATCGCCACGAACGTGCTACCCGTGCAAGAACGGGTGGTGGAGGAGGAGGGGGTGTAATTTATCTGCGTATACTCGGCTGTGACAGAGTACGGTGGGAGGCGCAGGGACGGGGGCTGAAGGAGGATGGGGGAAGAGGGGGGGAGGGGGTAGGGGAAGAGGGTTTTGCTGCCTCCGACTCAGCGAAGCTACCGCTCTTCTCTTACCAATTAAAGCCGCGGAATAAATCTTGGCAGAGGCTCCCTCATGGCGCAAAGGGTAAGGCACCCTGCGGAGGCTCTGTGCGCTTACGTACACTGTGCGCGGGTGGAGGCGGGGATGGGGGTGGAGTGAAGTGGGGCTGTAGTCGCTGGTAGCTTTCCAGCAGCGCGGAGAAGCAGAGCGGGCGTGATTTGTGGAGTCGGGACCGGGGTTGGCGCAGCAGCCGCCGGGGCTCAAAGGGGGGACCGGAGCAGGCGGGGAAGCCCCGCACTCTGTCCGGGGACTCCCCTCGCACAGTGATGTACGCGGTGAAGTTCCCCAAGCGCGCGAGTGCACGTGTGTGCTGTATCGTGTTAACCATTTGTCGTTATTAAACAAACTGCGGAAGAGTCATTGTCTAGAGCTGCAATGTACTTCGATGTTTGCCGTACTGATTTAGGAACAAAATCAAGTAAAGAGTAGTTTTCTGTAGTTCCTTCTCTCATATTTTACACACTAAACGGTTCATTTATGGGTGCACGGGCTAGTAAATACAGATAAGGGTCTACAGCTCTTATGCGTATATGCAGGCAAATCACTGACCCTCCCTCCCCCACAAATGACTATCAATGGTAGGTACCTTATGGCATGATCTGTAGAGTGTCTTGTGGCCAAGACAAGTGAGGTTAACTGTTATAAAAAGGCATATAGAGGGTGTTCTACAATTCAAGTTACACAGTTCTAGCGGTGGCAGAGGAACCCATGTCGGGAAAGGTCATCGAACGACGCTACAGAGTGTCTGAGCTATAGGCGCCGGCGCCTGTAAATGTGTCTATACGCAGGGCTATTCCGTGATAATGTTACAAACTTTATGGGGTGATAGAGAAGGATAAATGTATGAATTTGAGGTAGAAGACCCTCTACCGAAAGCGAAAACGTCGAAAATCTATAAGCGAAAACCTTTGTGATATCTCTGACAGTGGAATACATATACGGGTACTATTCTTGCTACGGTTGTAGGATATGCAACTTTCAGGAGTCGTAGTACAGACCAATACAAGAAAAAATGTCTGGCTGGCATGGACTCCAAAATGCATTCCTGTGGCGCTATGTGCATTTGTTCATCTTCACTAGTGTCAAATGTTTCTCCCCTAATGAACAGGTGCTCATAGTTCTTAAGGTTTGCATATTAGAGCCCAGGTTCAGTAGAATTTTTCTTGTTTTGGTACATAGTACCACCTCCGAAAATTACATACTCTACACTCTTAGCAACAACAGTACCAGTACATGTATCCCACTGGCAGAAATACGAGAAACGTTTTCGACTTTTATTTTCAACTCGTTCGTTCCAGAATCAGGGATCCTTACCTGGAACTGATACTTATCCGTCTTCATGATTAATTAAAGTCTGTAAATCACCCTGCATATACGATCTAGCGTCGTTGGATGATGATCCCGGACATGCGTTCCTATATAAAACTTCATCTGCTAAATCGCCTCTCCAACCTGTAGAAGAGTGTAACATGAATTGTGAAACACACTGTAGACCAACATTTTCCCCGTCACTCTTATCTGCGAGTGGAACAGTAAAGAGAAGTATTATCAGTAGTGCAAAGTACTCTCTGCCATGCGCTGCAGAGTGTGTCCTGTGGACAAGATAAGGAAGGTAGCGCCCCCGTACAGGCGTGTACAATAGTTCATTTTTGCTTTGCCTAATTTTCGGGTGAAATACGAAAGGGGATCACTAGCAGTGATACAACGTAACCTCTGCCATACACTCTACGGTGTATTGTTCACTGGGGCAGTTGAGCAGTCTCTCCGTCTCTCCCACCTTGGAGTGGAACAGGAAAGGCGTACGACGAGCAGTGGTGAGAAGCACCGTCCGCTTTGTGAACATAGTGAACATTAATGATCGAAGCAGACGAAATGAATTGGTAGGCAGAAATGCTAACTATTTACACCACCGCAGTACGATGGTCAACATTACTGCACGAACTGCCTAAGCTGAGTGCGCTCCCCAACACAAACTTCAATTTATTTTTCCCTAACATATTGCCACTACTGCCAGGGCTCTCCGATATTGGCAAGCACCGCAGCATTGGACGTAATGGGACGGCCTTGTACATCTATAAGATAGTGAAAATTAATAAAACCGACAAACTGCAGGGACTGATTCCTGACTGGAAATACAGGTTCTATGAACATGTGTCCGGAAAGCATCGTTGCCACGGTAGATGACGCTGACGTATGGAAGTTCCTCTGACCACGTGCCGTGTCTGTTGACCACAGATGACGATTATGCAGATAGGTGATGCCAGTCCTGGTAAAGCTTGCTTTGTCGGTAAAGACCACTGGCGACAGAAATCCCGTAATTGTTCCTGTCTGGTGCGAAAAACATAGACAAAATCCTTCCGGTAGAGGAAAATCCGCTGCTGACAACTCTTGCACTCGTTGCACGTGGCAGGGACAGTATCGTCTGTCATGCAGGATACACATAATCGTAGTTTCGCTCACAACATGTTGACGGGCCACTTGCCTGGAGATTGTACTATGGTTCATCTCGACATCCCACAGGACCCAGTCTTTCAGATTTAGTGCACGCACAGCCCACCGGCTCCCTGCACGTATGTTTGTCTGAAAGGACCGATTACCACACAAACGCCCAAAAATAGCTTGGAATGTTGTGTGATGCGGTTGGTGTCTGTGTTTCGGTATAGCCGTGCTGCCACTCGACTGTTTACATCTACATCTACATCTACATCTACATTTATACTCCGCAAGCCACCCAACGGTGTGTGGCGGAGGGCACTTTACGTGCCACTGTCATTACCTCCCTCTCCTGTTCCAGTCGCGTATGGTTCGCGGGAAGAACGACTGTCTGAAAGCCTCTGTGCGCGCTCTAATCTCTCTAATTTTACATTCGTGATCTCCTCGGGAGGTATAAGTAGGGGGAAGCAATATATTCGATACCTCATCCAGAAACGCACCCTCTCGAAACCTGGCGAGCAAGCTACACCGCGATGCAGAGCGCCTCTCTTGCAGAGTCTGCCACTTGAGTTTGTTAAACATCTCCGTAACGCTATCACGGTTACCAAATAACCCTGTGACGAAACGCGCCGCTCTTCTTTGGATCTTCTCTCCGTCAACCCGATCTGGTACGGATCCCACACTGATGAGCAATACTCAAGTATAGGTCGAACGAGTGTTTTGTAAGCCACCTCCTTTGTTGATGGACTACATTTTCTAAGGACTCTCCCAATGAATCTCAACCTGGTACCCGCCTTACCAACAATTAATTTTATATGATCATTCCACTTCAAATCGTTCCGCACGCATACTCCCAGATATTTTACAGAAGTAACTGCTACCAGTGTTTGTTGCGCTATCATATAATCATACAATAAAGGATCCTTCTTTCTATGTATTCGCAATACATTACATTTGTCTGTGTTAAGGGTCAGTTGCCACTCCCTGCACCAAGTGCCTATCCGCTGCAGATCTTCCTGCATTTCGCTACAATTTTCTAATGCTGCAACTTCTCTGTATACTACAGCATCATCCGCGAAAAGCCGCATGGAACTTCCGACACTATCTTCTAGGTCATTTATATATATTGTGAAAAGCAATGGTCCCATAACACTCCCCTGTGCCACACCAGAGGTTACTTTAACGTCTGTAGACGTCTCTCCGTTGATAACAACATGCTGTGTTCTGCTTGGCTGTACCGAATACACCACCTCGGCTCGTTCTAGACATGAATACCGGACCATTCTGGTGCTTACAGTACGCTGCGTCAGTCATACACACACAAGAAACAAGTGGTCACAGATTCGTCCTCACCGTCTACCGTACCAACGATGGCTTTCCGGACACATGTTCATGCGACCTTTTTTCCTCTATTTCTAGCCACGAAGCCGTCCCAGTAGTTTGCCAGTTTCACTAACGCCCACCGTGTATTGTGGACAGGATGAGGGATATTAGCCGTAGTCCAGAGACGTGCAGGATACCATTTTCCCCGTCGTCCGTCTTACCGGGTGGAAAGCACCACCAGCTTTCTAGCACTACAGCCTCACAGACGGCCGCACCCGAAGCCGTTGGGAGCTCGCTCCGTGCAGCACACGTGTTGGGACTCTCCGCTCCCGGATTCCTGGCTCGCGTTGCGTGCGGCGCAAGTTGCGTGCGCGGGCGGCGGGGCACGCGATCCGCCCCATGCTGTGCAGATGCCGGCAATGACGTCTTAATCCGGAGGCCGGCAACCGGTCGGGGCTCATTACCATCTCCAGCCGACTCCCACCGCTGCCACTCCTCCGGGAGCGCCTCCGAAATAGTTCAGCAGGTCGCATTCTCTGCGGAAACAACTCTCCACTTTCTCGCCCGCACCTGCTGTTCACTATAGCCCTTCCTAAACACCTCACTCAGTCCTTACGCGGAGCTACCCAAAATTTCCAAGCTCATAAATATCAGAAAACTTACCTTAATCAGAAACTGGCGTCTCCTACTTTTTCCCTCTTTTCTAGAGATGATAGAATATAAACATTGTTTACAGACTGTACAGCGTTCCTTTAAAACCAAACGTGCCGCACAGGTGTGGAAGTCACTTTAACGTAGCCCCTTCGTGTGCGAACACGATACCTACCCGCAATACAATTTCATTACTCGGGGCAAGAGAGAGAGAGAACTGTGTTAGCTATTACCATATACACAGAGGGGAAAAAACTCACGCGATAGCACTATCCATATAAAAATACGGCGGTAGTATCT
This sequence comes from Schistocerca cancellata, assembly GCF_023864275.1. Lineage (NCBI taxonomy): Eukaryota > Metazoa > Arthropoda > Insecta > Orthoptera > Acrididae > Schistocerca > Schistocerca cancellata. The sequence goes on along the minus strand of NC_064637.1, from coordinate 89,845,785 downwards.
CGTACACAGGGTTTAAAACGGAAGTGCATTGACGCAGTTGTCATTTGTACTTAGATGATTGTTGGGCAAAGGTTTCCGACTTGATTATGGCCACACGATGGGAATTAACAAGCTTTGAAGGTGGATTGATAGTTGGAGCTAGACGCCTGGGACATTCAGTTTCGGAAATCGTTAGAGAATATCTTTGAGACCTATAGTGTCAAGGGTGGCAACGGCCTTGCCGCAGTGGATACACCGGTTCCCCTGAGATCACCGAAGTTAAGCGCTGTCGGGCTTGAAAGGCACTTGGATGGGTGACCATCGAGGCCGCCCTGCGCTGTTGCCATTTTTCTGGGTGCACTCAGCCTCGGGATTCCCATTGAGGTGCTACTCGACGGAATAGTAGCGGATTCGGTCAAGAATGCTATCATAACGACCGGGAGAGCGGTGTGCTGACTCCACGCCCCTCCTATCCGCATCCTCCACCGAGGATGACACGGCGGTCGGATGGTCCCGGTATGCCACTCGTGGCCTGAGGACTGAGTGCTTTATAGCGTCAAGGGTGTGCCACGAGCGTCACATTTCAGGCGATATCTCTCACCACGGGCAACGCAGTGAGCGAAGGCCGTGAGTTAAGAGCCGAGAGCAGCGGGGTTTGCGTAGAGTTGTCAGTGCTAGCAGACAAGCAACGCGGTGTGACATATGTGGTAAGTACCGACGAACTTGTCTGTCAAGACAGTGCGGCGAAATGTAGTATTAATGGGCTACGGCAGCAAACGACCGACGTGAATACCTTTGCTAACAGCACGATGTCGTTTTTGGCGACTCTCCTGGGCTCCTGGCCATGTCGGTTGGACCCTAGACGACTGCAAAACCGTAGCCGTGTCAGATGAGTCCCAGTTACGGCTGATAAGAGCTGATGGTGGAGTTCGAGTGTGGCGTAGACACCACGAAGCCATGGAACCATGTTGTCAACAAGGCACTATACAAGCTGGAGGTGGCTCCATAATGGTGTGGGCTGTGTTTACATAGAACGGACTGGGTCCTCTGGTCCAACTGAACCTATAATCGACTGGAAATCATTAAGTTCGGCTACTTGGAGACCATAAGCAGCCATTCATGTTCCCAAACAACGATGAAATTAGGGATGACAATGGTTCGCGATTGGTTTGGAGAACATTCTGGACTCTTCGAGCGAATGGTTTGGTCACCCAGAGCATCAGACATGATTCCCATCGATAATTTATGGAACATAATCGGGAAGTCAGTTCGTGCACAAAATCATGCACCGGCAACGCTTTCGCAATTATGAACGCCAAAAGGGGCAGCATGGCTCTATGTCTCTGCAGGGGACTTCCAAGATGTGATGACTGCATGCGACGTCGAGTTGCTGCAATTTGTAGGGAAAAGGGAGATCCGACACGATGTCCGTAGGTATTTCATAACTTTTGTCACCTTGTAACTGGGCTGCTTCTGTGTTGGCAGTGCTGTGTAGCGCTTTGCATTTGATCTCTGACTACGCTTTCTTTGTAAGAGACTCTGTAATGGTTGGACTCGTTGTTGGAAGTTAATCGCCAGTAGTGTTGGGCAGTATAAGTTAGCCGCCAGCAGTGATGGAAGTACTGTTGGGCAGTTGGAGGTGAAAGGCCAGCAGTGACGGATGTTAGATGTGAGAAGTTAGCATTGATGGAGGGGCGAGATCTGAAGTGTTAGCATAGGCTAACGATCTGTACATGTTCGACTTGGAGATTATACCTTTGTACTAGACGTGGATGACGATTTATATTCGTGTCTGAACTGGATGTCACATTATCAAGGTAAAAAAATACGTTATTTGGTTTGTATCAAAATCTTTCCTTTGGTAACCTCATGCCTATTAGTAGTTAGTGGCTTTAGTACTTAGAATCTTTTATTTAGCTGGCAGTATTGACGCTCGCTGTATTGCAGTAGTTCGCGTAATGAAGATTTTTGTGAGGTAAGTGCTTAACGAAATGTTTAGATTATTGTCAGGATTACTTCTTATTCAGGGCCATTCTTTTGTATTAATTATTTGAAGTCAATTTTTTTTAAGCAGTCAGATGGCGTTGCGCTAGGATATTGAGGGTCTCAGTCATTCAGCAATATAAGTACAGCCACACTCATTTAAATAAAGAAGTTTCTACTTCAGTGTATTGCTTTCCTTTAAACGCAAACATGCTGTGTTAATTTCTCTTTCTAGTTCCCCTGCATCTGCGAAGACTATGCCTACCCGCAATACAATTCCACTAGTGGCAGGAACTTGAGGTACCTTAGCCATTACAATACGCCGAGACAACCAAGAAACCTTGCAGGGGACCCAGCTTAAGTAGAGGTACCACAAAAAATGAAGTTTCATGAAAAGGATACGAATAAACCAGATACGTATGTATTCGCGAGAAGGTTCCGCTTTCATAAGATTGCGTGTATTTGTTGCAGACTGTCTATTTTTATGAAGCGCTCAATAAAAAGACTTTGTAAAGGCCTTATAGCATAAATCTTTCTTTATTTTCAGCAACCGATTTCGACAGACTTTGCTGTCATCTTCAGGAGTGTAACATAGTGTACCTCGATAGAATATACCTCTTATACTGAATTATGACGTGTTGTTTGAGTAAATAGTTTTTGTTTGACATTACAAGAAACTATATCTGTAATTACCTTGAAAATATTTCTTAAACAGCATGTTCACTGTGAACTGCAACCTAACGCCAGGTTGTCATGTTAGTGGATAAAATGTATCACCTATAAGGCTTGTCAATAGTAAAACATTCCTAATCAAAAAGCACCAGGTGATTGTTACGTCATAAAATTACAATCATTAACATACAGAGTAGCACACCTGCTTGTTTTAGCTTGACAACTTCATCTAACTGCTGATCTGCCTTAGGCAGCAGTTGTATCATATATGCCGCCTAAGGAGGAGCAATTAACTGAACTTGTCAAGCTAATGTAAACAGATGTGCTACTGTGCATTTTATTGTGTATTGCGATTTTTATGACGTAACAATCATCTGTGAGCGCTACAGATACGGACATGGGCAAATACACAAGGAGCTTTTCGATTGTAAATGTTTCATTACTGACAAACCATTCTATAAGTCGCTACACTTTAGCCAATAACATGGTACTTGACGTGAGTTTCCAACTCACAATGAACACATTTGTTAGCAAACATTTTCAAGGTATTTAAATGTGTAGTTTGCTTCCCCGTTTCTTTTAATGCCAAATGCAAAAAAAAAAATTACTGGAACATTACGTCATGATGCATGATATGAGATATATTCCATCTATGCGCACTATGTCACACACCACAAGATAACAGCAAAGTCTGTCGAAAGCGGTTATTGAAAATTAAGAAATATTTATGCGATCTCCCCTTTTCATTTCTCGACATGAGAAAACTCAGTCGAAACACCTAATGCCACAGTAGAAAGGTCGATGATGAAAAAAGTTAAAGATTGGAGGAACTCTCTTTGTTTATTGCTGATGAACAATAGACACGCTATGTAAACATCTTCTGTCTTCTGCCAGGTGGAAGAAAAACCATTTTATCCAAGTGCACTATTTGTCGCAACATTCAATGATATTCGAAACCTGTGACACGTAAATACTTGCTAATATAATGACTGCCGACGGGTGATGGTAAGAAGAGAGATATTTATTGTTGTCTATTATTTGAAAATCCGCTGCAAACACGCAGTGCCACCTATTCTCTGTTACCCACATAAAAATTACAGAAAGGGACATCAAGCAATCGCTGAATACAAAACAACTAACCAGAAAACAGGAAATAATAAAATATCCTTCGCACTGTTCCGCCGTTACCATTTTTACAGTTTCTTTCCCGGACTTTGTTAGCTCGCTGTTTCTTTTTTGTTTATTACTTTTTTTGTTGGCCACTCTGCTTGTCCGTACCATTTCCACCGTCGTATTTATTTCCGGAGCAAAGTTAATCGTGATAAAAAAAAATACAGACGCGACTGAATTTCCCGCTCTTGTAGCGTACGAATGGATGGCATCGGCCAACGACAACACAACAAACAGGGTGGCATTGTTTTTGTACAGGAGGATCAAAAGGGGGGAGAGGTTTCTGGGGCGGAAGGAGGTGGGGGGGGGGGTGAGTGGGGGATATGGAAGAGGTTGGGGAGGGGCGGAGAGAGGAGCTGATGCCAGCGGTCAGTCGTGGGTGGAGCTGGAGAGGGGGGGGGATGTATTATATTTCATTATTTATTACCACATGCGCAGCTCCTTGTTTCCGACTGCTGTACTGGAATTGTGCGCATGTGACTCTGTGTATATGTAATGCACGTGTGTGTGTGTGTGTGTGTGTGTGTGTGTGTGTGTGTGTGTGTGTCCACATGACGCTGGTCGTCCCGAATTTGTTCTCGGCATCACACACACACACACACACACACACACACACACACACACACACATATATATATTCGTATAACGGAGTGCTGGCTCTGGCTACACGACGGCCGATAATTGAACTGTGTAGCTGGACACCCATGCACGCACTGCGTGTGTTTGTGTGTGTGTGTGTGTGTGTGTGTGTGTGTGTGTGTGTGTGTGTGTGTGTACGCTCGGACTCCCTCTGCACTGCTCAACCAATCCATCCCGCACTCGTGTCCAGACCAGGGAGCAACGTGAGTGAGCGCGTGTGCGTGTGCGTGCGTGTGTGTGTGTGTGTGTGTGTGTGTGTGTGTGTGTGTGTGTCCGGCTTCACGGGCGATAAAGTCCTGCGCGTCCCCTTGTCCCGGCCGCAGTTCAATTGTTCGCGTTCGCTGTAGCTGACGCTCGTAGATGCCCCCTGGCTTGTCTGCGTTCGCTCGCCTATAACTGCCTGGCATCGAACCCGAGACCTATGTCCTCGCGATACCAGACATTGAAACTGAAAGCGGATAACTGATGTATCTAAAAAGGGAAGAATCCTAAGGCTCAATAAGTAGTGCAAACTATTATTTCACTTAAAAGCAGATTGGTATTCATCTCATACGGCGAATAACAGGTATTTCATTACCTTCAGTTCCGTAATTTTCTTCCTATCTGCTCTCAGTGCGAATTACCTTCAAGCATCTGTCAGAAGTCCACCGACAAAATTCCGGAGGTTGTTCAGGAATCTCTTTCTAAGTACTGCCCGCCTCCTTGCAAGTCTGACTGCCATGCAGATGGCCCGGATTCGATTCGCGGCCGGATCGGATATTTTCTCCGCTCGTGGACTGGGTACTGCGTTGTCCTCATCATCATTTAATCCTCATCGGCACGCAAGTCGTCCAGTGTGGCGTCGACTGAAAAGACGTGCAACTCGGCAGCCGAACTTCCGCAGGTGCGGACTCCCGCCCGTCAATACCATAAGATCATTTCATTTTATTCTGAGTGTTTTAGTATGAGGAACTCGTGATCACCGGTCGTTCATTACTGGATGGGAGACGTTGCAAGAGAGGTGTTCTGCATCACGGTGTGATTTACTGTTAAAAAATGTCATGTGACTAGGGACTCCAGTGGGGTAGACGGTTCGCTGGCTGCAAGTCTTTCGATTTGACGCCACTTCGGTGACTTTCGCGTCTATGGTGATGAAATGATGATGATTAGGACAACACAACACCCAGTCCCTGAGCGGAGAAAATCTCTGACCCAGTCGGGAATCGAACCTGGGCCCTTAGGATTGACATTATATCGCGCTGACCACTCAGCTACCGGGGCAGACGATTTACTGTTAAAATTCCGAGATCGTACGGTCCGAGGAGATGCAACAAATACATTGCTTTGTCTTGCGGAAAAGACCATAAAGATAAAATTTCAAAGATTCGGACCCACACGGATGTTTACCGGCTCTGTTCTTCCCGCGAACTATTCACGTCTGGACTAGGAAAGTACAGAAAGTGACAATGCTACATGAAGTTCCCTCCGCCACATACCAGAAGGTGGCTTGCGGAATGTAGATGTAGATATTGTTTATTCAATTTGTTATCCCAATGACAACTGATTGTGTAACAAAGGTTTAAAAACAGTCAGAATGTGTGCAATACGCGTTCACCACAACACGTGCCCGCCCCCGGAAGCTGAGTGGTCAGCGCCACAGAATGTCAATCATAAGGGCCCGAGTTCGATTTCCGGCTAAGTAGGAGATTTTCTCCACTCAGGGCCATTCGGCGAACGGTCTACCCCATGCAATCCAATGTGAATCGTGAGACGGCTTGCCTTCCAGTCCTGTAAAATTCGATTGTTGTGGAGTCCCATCTTCCCTTTTCCTCAATTTAGCGGCCACCTGCTGCTGTAGTTGACAGTGTTCAACAGCTCCTCACCTTCCCGTTGAGGTGCCTGTGGTTTGGAACGCTCTCCACGCGCGTGAAACAATGCTGTGTGCAGTAACAGACAACTGGGCTACATACGTCGCACTTCGTCCTTTTTCCACTTTCCTAATGATTCTTCCATTTCTGAAGTCATCCAGATGTTGTCTCAACGCCATATTGTAATGAAGAACCACCACTACACACCACTACAACTGTTCGCTGACTACAGCATAGTTTCTTTTCTCGTTCCTTCAACTCCCTCAAGTTGAAAGGACGACCCCATTTGGCATGCAGACTTCGTCGTGGGACGTGCAAGACTGGGACACTTCTGGCAACACGATTCCACACTTCCATTCATTCCCACACAGTGGTTAATATGTTGTGGTACTTTATATACTTCCTCCGTAATTATATGGGAATGCAGTCTTTCTCAACGATTCTCGACGAGGTTTTGCCGGCCGCTGTGGGCGAGCAGTTCTGGACGCTTCAGTGCGGAACCACGCGGCTGCTACGGTCGCAGGTTCGAATCCTGCCTCCGGCATGGATGTGAGTGATGTCCTTAGGTTAGTTAGGTTTAAGTAGTTCTAAGTCTATGGGACTGATGACCTCAGATGTTAAGTCCCATAGTGCTTAGAGCCATTTGAACCATTTTCGACGAGGTTTTCTAGTATTATTAACCGAGTCGAGGTGTCGTTCTTTGGCAATGTGCATGAAGACGACGAGTAGAAAACGTGTCGAAACGTTGCCTCAGAATGACGCCTTGACTGGGCTGATAAACCGAGAGGATTTCATCATCTCCTCCATTACTTTTGCAGAGCAGTCTAGATGTAGATGTGGAAGATGGTAATCCTTGTATCCTTGAACACTTGTTGCCAACAGACGCGGATGTTATCTGTTCCTCTATCTTGCGAGTAAACCGAAGGTAAAAGCGACAGCAAACGGAAACCGGAGCAGCGCGAGACGTGTCTCGCCAATTACGAGAGTGTGCACACACAGTTGCTCAAACTGCCGCCACAGACACGGAAAAAAATTAACGTCCGGGTGTGGCGTCGCGAGTGTGGTTGTCTGGATATCTGAACGGAGAAATTCCGGCATTCCTTCCCGACTGCCTTGAAACCTTCACAGACGGCGGAATAAAAAAAGGAAAACAGCGAAGCGGAAAAATCGAGAACACGCACGACTTTTGCTGCAAGTCGTGCTGTCTCCACGCAGAAGTCACGGCGTCAACAGCAGCCGATTGAGCAAGGCGTGCACTCGCTGTCTTACGTCCTGTATCTATCTGTTTGTGGCATTCGGTGACCGCTCACTCAGAACGCCGAAGGCGTTTCGCTATGTTCACTCCGATCCCCTCTACTCTGTATTTCTTTCCACTCCCCACAGGACGGGAGTTTTAATCTGCTGCCCTTAATCTGGTGTCGTGACGTCGGAATCTACTGCCGCCATCGATTACGTAGTTTGCCTTTTGTTTTATTCTTTTGTACTCCCCCTATTCTCGGTAGTTGAGCAGCGTGCTTACATTCGAGACAGGATTAAAACACACACACACACACACACACACACACACACACACACACACACATGCTCGCTACATTGATAAGTTGTGGAAGTTTGGGCACAATGTCTGATCAGACACTGTTTGCACCATTTAACCTTTTCTTTTTCTTTTTTTTAGCTAGTCACGTGTGTGTGTTTGTGGGGCTAAAAACCATTCGCGTCCGCCTTGTGGAAACGCGATTCTGGCCTTCGATAAGGCCGTCATTCCCTTAATGCCCGGTTATTAAATTAGCGGAACAGAGTGCCGCCAGCAATTACGAAATTGATTTCACCTTTGCTTTTGTCTGGAGGTCGGAGCATGACTTGCTTCCACGGTGCGTGCCTGTGTTTCATTAAAGTGGACAATCACAGTCTCTTTCAAATAGTCTTGCAGCGCCTTAAACCCAGCTATTTATGAGAACATGTAGTGAATATTGCAGATATTACAGTAGACAGAAAATCGTAAATGGGATGTCTAGTGATAAGAAAATATCCAGCCGACGAACAGTTGGAACGGTAGGTAAATGACGGTAGATAACGATGGTGATGAATGACAGTGTCAAAAGAGGCGACAAATCCGGGTCATGTTTAGAATTTTTATCAACATTAGTGGGCACAGAGCAGTGGAAGAAAGTAACAAAAAGGAATTTATTACCCTATGGAGGCGTGCTTCCATAATCACACCATCACCGTAACCAAGGTCTACGGACTCCTGACTCGGCGCAAAGTGGTCAACTTCAAAAGATTAACACTGGAGACAACGATGAGCAGAAGTACCCCTTGACTACCACGAAAATTCGGAAACCAGGAAATATCTCTGCAGACAGCACGCATGAACAAACTTTTGTGACAGTTTCGCGGAGCGACACTTAATCGGAGGTGTAGGGTGTTGACGTTTCTGCTGAGGCCAAGAGAGTGCAGATAGTTTGTTTTCACTTTCGATAATTTGACCAACGCACAACGAAACCGTCACTTCCAAGGTAACTAGGGCCGAGGCTAAACTAGTAATCTGTCTGACACCATTTTCCTCTTCCACATTCATAGGTTTCGACAGCTCAAAACCAAACAGTCGCATTCCAAGCTAACCTCAACTTCGGACTAAGCTACAGATCACTCCCACGCCACAACCAGGTTCGCTGCTTTTGTATTAGTTGGCCTCGGCAACTCACAACCAAACTGTCACATTCCAGCCTAACTTGGACTTCCAGCTGAACTACACATCAGTCTGCCACCACAACCATGATTCTTGCGTTCACTGGCTTAACACCAAGAACTCCGGGCTCTAGACTTATGGCTCTGTACGGAAGTGCCATTCGTACAAGTATTTCAGCCCTGACTGGAACAACAAGAGCGGAAGAAAATCTGGCAGGTTCGAATCCTGCCTCGGTCATGGATGTGTGTGATGTCCTTAGGTTAGTTAGGCTTAAGTAGTTCTACGTTCTAGGGGGCTGATGACCTCAGATGTTAACTCCCACAGTGCTCGGAGCCATTTGTACCATTTTTGAAGAAAATCTTCAAAATGAGGATACTCAATTCAGTTTGGCCCGAGAAAATATGCTGAGATCCAGACATCTCAGAATGTAAGTTCCTGGTCAGAAAAGAGGACATGGTGCCAGAAATTGATAAAGCTTTAGGACAAAACTAACCTGCCTGTTACATAACATGTAATAAGAGTTGTATCGTATGTAAAGGAAACAAAAGAAAAATTCGTAGTAGGAATTAAAATCCACAGAGAAGAAATGAAAACGTTGAGGTTCGCCGATGACATTGTGATTCTGTCAGAGACAGCAAAGGACCTGGAAGAGCAGCTGAACAGAATGGACAGTGTCTTGAAAGGAGGATATAAGATGAACATCAACAAAAGCAAAACGAGGATAATGGAATGTAGTCGAATTAAGTCGGGTGATGTTGAGGGTATTAGATTAGGAAATGAGACACTTAAAGTAGTAAAGGAGTTTTGCTATTTGGGGAGCAAAATAACTGATGACGGTCGAAGTAGAGAGGATATAAAATGTAGACTGGCAATGGCAAGGAAAGCGTTTCTTAAGAAGAGAAATTTGTTAACATCGAGTATTGATTTAAGTGTCAGGAAGTCGTTTCTGAAAGTATATGTATGAAGTGTAGCCATGTATGGAAGTGAAACGTGGACGATAAATAGTTTAGGCAAGAAGAGAATAGAAGCTTTCGAAATATGGTGCTACAGAAGAATGCTGAAGATTAGATGGGTGGATCACATAACTAATGAGGAAGTATTGAATAGGATTGGGGAGAAGAGAAGTTTGTGGCACAACTTGACTAAAAGAAGGGATGGGTTGGTAGGACATGTTCTGAGGCATCAAGGGATCACCAGTTTAGTATTGTAGGGTAAAAATCGTAGAGGGAGGCCAAGAGATGAATACACTAAGCAGATTCAGAGGGATGTAGGCTGCAGAAGGTACTGGGAGATGAAGAAGCTTGCACAGGATAGAGTAGCATGGAGAGCTACATCAAACCAGTCTCTGGACTGAAGACCACGACATCATCATATGTATACAACAGCTCTATTGCCATAATGCGTACTTCTTTTTTCTGTTTCTTGCAATTTCCAATGTGATCATGCGCAAACGAGTCAAAAAATTAGTTGAATTTGAAATCAAGTGAACGCACTATTTTTTGACTACTCAATAGACTGACGAATGAAGATAATGGGTAATGATGTGTTCTGCCCGTAAGATTCGTACTCACTGCAAGTTCAGCATTCTGGAGCTAGGAAAGCTTCGAAGGCAGGACGTCAGTCGTGGTAGGATAACTCAGACTGTAGAGCACTTATCGCCAAAGGCAAAGAATCCATGCTGGAGTCGCGGTGTGTTACACAGTTTTCATCCGCAAGGAAGTTTCAAATCAGCACACGTTCTACTGCATCGTGAAAATTCGTCCTAATATTTTTATAATGTAATCATTCAACATCCCTTTCTAACTCCTCTCGCAATTTCAGTGCCTTTTGTGCTCTAATATTCTACTCTTTACTTTTAGAGGTGGAGTGAAAACTTCCTTACATTTTGTGTTTATTTACGCACCTCCTGAAAAAGTAACAGTGGTCCCTGAACGGAGCCCTGAGGGGCCGTGCCCGCGGGACGCCATGTTGTGACGTCACGGCACGGCGCTGCGAGCGCCAGATGGCGCGCAGAACGGCCGCGATGGCGGCCGGTTCAGAGGTTGGCTCTCGCGGCCCCGTGAACAAATCCGCGGACACGACCCGCGCTTATCGCCCTCCGGTCGTGATCGTGCTCGTGAGCGGCGCTCGTGCAGCGCCGCGTCGCCGGTAATGGCGCCCACTGCCGATTATCGGCGCCAGATTAAGACCGTCGGTTTGTTTCTGCGCGTCGGGCCTTTCCCCGCGTCGCCCTTTTCCCGTTTAACGGTGTAATTATCCGCGGTGCAGGACCGCCCGTGTACGGATTAATCAATTAAGTTACTCGCAGTCCCCTGCGACGAATGGGTACTGTCGTCACGGTTGCTTGCGGCAACGCGCCACTGTGTTGGATTGTCGCAAGGCCCGAGCGAAACCGATTCTGCTCAACAGAGCAGAAGCTGGAAATCGCCTCTTGCTCGTTTACTTTACTGTGGAGTCGGGGCTGCTCTGAAAACCCTTGCATCACATCTCCGTTTCGATGCTATCCGCAATTTCAGCAATCTCATTTTCGCAACCGGTCGCCCCTCGCAGCTTAATTTGGCGCAGGACATGGAATCCATGTACAATTTGATTTTTTTTTTTTACTTAAATAACCTGGACTATGGCCTCGTCAATTATGTAGATGCTCTATACGATTTGACACTATGTAGATAACGAGTGAAAAGGGCACATACACATATACATTCTAGTGGAACCTTAGACTTTTCTGGAGTTTTAGGGCGAATAGAGTCTTCCAGTGTCTGTTTGGATTATATAATAAGCAAAATGCGTTGGTCTAGAATTCCTCCCTCTAGGATATCTTCAGTGCATACATTTCTTGTACCACTCTGAAGTGAAAGAACTGAAATCTGTTACGTCTGATACCCCAAGTCTCTCGGAATAAGCTTCGACGTATGTACCAACAGTGCACCACATCTGATACCCTATGAAACGTATTAAGTGCAGAAATCGCTGGTAATCTAGCGCAGACCTTGTAGGGAAATCGAGCTTACGAATATACAAAATGAATTATCAGTCTGCACCGATTTCAAAGTTTCTAGAAGGCTTCAACTGTTCCCAGACCGGAACTCGAGCTCGGCATCTTTGCATTTCACTGCAAAATGCTCTACCGAATGAGCTGTCCAGGTACGAGTCATGGTCCGTTCTCAGATACCTCGTCAGTGCAGAAATGAGATTAGCTTTCGGCATGACTCCGTTGCAAAAGAGTTAACCAGCTGCTTATCGATACATATATATAGGACTGACATTGATTACGGCTTGATTAGAGTAAAAGGATTGCAGTGGTACCAATATGCGACCCTGTGGGACCCCATCAGGATAGAAATGACGTCTACTTAAAGTGTGACTCCGCTGCGAGAGAATTACCCAAACGCTTTTGCCGTGTACGGAACTGACATTTTATATGATCTGGCTGGAGTAAATCAACTGCAGTGGTCCAAATGCACTGAAGCACCAAAGAAACCTATTGAGCCCTGCTTACTCAAACACGGACATACGTAAGCAGGCAGAATACGGCGCTGCGGTCGGCAAAGCCTGTATAAGACAATAAGGATGTGGCGCAGTTGTTAGATCGGTTACTGCTGCTACAATGGCAGGTTATCAAGATTTAAGTGAGTTTGAAGGTGGTGTCATAGTCGCACGAGCGATGGGTCTCAGTATCTCCGAGGTAGCGATAAAGTGAGGATTTTCACGAGTCTGCAGTGAATATCAAAAATTTGGTAAAACATCAAATCTCCGACATCGCTGCGGCCGACAGAGATCGTGCAAGAACGGGACCGACGACGACTGAAGAGAATCGTTAACGTGGCAGAAGTGCAACCCTTCCGTAAATTGCTGCAGATTTCAATACTGCGCCATCTACAAGTGCGAACCATCCAGCGAAGCATCATTGATACGGGCTTTCTCAGCCGAGGGCCCACTCGTGTACCCTTGATGAATGCACGACACAGAGCTATGCGCCTCGTCTCGGCCCGTCAACACCGACATTGGACTGCTCATGACTAAAAACATGTTGCCTGGTCGGGAGAGTTCCGGTTCAAATTGTATCGAGCGGATGGACGTGTACGGGTGTGGAGACATCCTCATGAATCCATGGAACCAGCTTGTAAGCAGGGTACTGTTCAAGCTGGCGGATGCTGAGGTGTTGAGAGTGTGCAGTTGGAGTGTTGTGGGACTCCTGATACGTCCTGACACGTACGTAAGCATCCAGTGTGATCACCTGCATCCATTCATGTCCATTGTGCATTCCGATGGACTTGGGCAATTGCAGCAGGGCAATGTGACACCTAACACGTCCAGATTTGCAACACAGTGGCTCTTCCAAATTTTAACACTTAAGCTGCCCTCCAAACTCCCCAGACATGAACGTTATTGAGCATATCTGGGATGCCTTCCAACGTGCTGTTCAGATCTCCACCCACTCGTACTCTTCCGGATTTATGGGCAGCCCTGCAGGAGTCATGGTGTCACTTACCTCCAGCACTACTTCAGATGTTGGTCGAGTCCATACCACGTCGTGTAGCGGCACTTCTGCGTGCTCGTGGCGGCTTACACGATATTAGGCAGGTGTACCAATTTCTTTTGCTATTCTGTGTACGTTGAGTTTGACCTGGTTGCTCTGGTCCCAAAATCGAAGCTTGTGGAACCTTGTCAGCCGGGAAACGAGGTGTACTTTCGGCATGACGTCTCTCCCAGAGGGTGTGCTGATGTGTAGCGGGTCCTTAGCTGGGTGAGGCGAGTGTCGCAGGGTTCCACGAGGGTGTCGCAGACGCCTTGTCTGGCGCCGGCGCGGCCAGGTGGCTCGGGCCGGCCGCCACTGTGCCCGGGAAACAATGGTGGGGTCGGCGTCATTGTTCGGCGCCCGCTCTGTGCCGTAGCGCGCCGCGCCGCGCTGATGTAGCGCCCGGCCGGCTCGGCCGCGCTCGCGCGCGCGCGTAATTGAGTTTAGATACAATTGTGTGACGCGCGCCACATAATGGAGCCGGCTGAGCGATGGCCGCGCCTGTTTTATAACGCCCCCGCACAAATTGTGGCGGCGGGCGCTCGCGCGCTCGCGTTATAATGCACTGCCGGGACACTGCGAGAGCTCGCAGCGGGCACTATCGCCGCGGCGTCCGACCTATCGAGATACCGCTGGTCGATAACGGTGTTTAATTATGATAGCGCCGGCTGGGCTGCCAGAAATCCCACCCGAACCCCCACCTCCAGCCCGCGCCCGTACAAACACTACTGAAATCACAACACACACACACACACACACACACACACACACACACAGGTGGCTATGTTTTGTTGTCGTTCCGGTCCAGTTTATTATGCGGCCTTTCTCACGTCAGCCTGCACTAATTCGCGCCTCCAATGGGGCCGTACATTTTCGCCGCCGGGAACCAATCAGCATACCGCCGGACGGCGCAGGAAATCCCACTGGAAGCTACACGTGTGACCCAGCCGACTGTGACCAGGGGGAACCGGGTTCGAGTCCTGAATCACACAGGCAAGCTCCAGAATGCAGCAAATCCACGTCACGGACATCCATACATACATACGCGAGCAGGTGACACCAGCAAGGTGAGTACTAGCTTCCATTCCTGACACCTTCCAGATCTCCCTCCGCCTCCCAGTGTTTGAGAGCTGCTAAGGATCTGCAGTGACGAATAAGAATGTGGTTTGTGAATCGATCAGCGTAATACCGAACAGCGTAGGGCATCCAAATGATACCAAAATGGGTGGTCAAACTGACAGTGACTAGGGAGTACTGGGTTCGATTCTTGAAACAATCTGCCCATCACTCTCAATTGGTGCGTATCAAACCCACGTCGGCAGCAGCTATTTTGGACCAGCATTTGCTAGCAGGCGACGTTAGCAAATAGGATATCTGCGTTGTATTCCTAGCATCTTCCAGATTTGTTACGACTATGCGCCTCACTCCACTGTGCTCTCACTATGGTAAGACCTACAGACGCTCCGGAGTGACTAGTAAGCACATGGACTGGAAATCGAACAGCATGTCACCTAAATGAGCAAGACATCCCAGAGGCACATGATGTGTGGCCAGACAGACAGTGAGAAGTGGACAATGGGTTCAAAAAATGGTTCAACTACTTAAACCTAACTAACCTAAGGACATCACACACATCCATGCTCGAGGCAGGATTCGAACCTGCGACGTGGCGGTCGCGCGGTTCCGGACCGTAGTGCCTAGAACCGCTCGGCCATCCGGCCAGCGACAATGGGTTCGATTCCTAGACAAACCAGTACAATTCCTAGAACCAGCCAGTTCAATTCCATTTCTGCATGTGCCAAACTCACGTCCGGAAGCAGCTAGTTTATACAGGCAAGTTCAACCGGGCGACAGCAGACACAAGAATACTGGATTCGACGCCTTGCGTCTTTCAAATTCACAATGACTATGTTACCACTTGGAGGGTGCTCTCATTGTTGTGGGAACTGTTGATGAGGAGTATCTCATTTTTACACTGTTATACAGATTTGTACTTAGTACCACAGAAATTCATTTGTTCGAGTTACGTCAAAATCAATGTCAGACTCGTGCACTCCAATAAGGATTCGGGTAATTTCCTCACAGTGGATTCACAGAGAAAACAGATCTCAGTTATATGCTGACGAAGTTCCTGAGGACGGGATGAATAAGCAAATGGCATCATCTTAAAACTTCTCCCACTGCACTTGAGAGACTGAGCCTCTGTGGCGTCAGTCGATGACAAGAGCTTTGAGTGATTCCACAGCATATGCAGTGTACGTCATTTCGTCACTTCTCCAGAGGGCGTTTGAATCAGAATATCTAAAAAACACCTGTGCCGGTGCAACCTGGTGCTGTTTCAAGAGCACCATAATGTTGCGCGCTTCCCTATGCTACAAATGAGATTCGGTCACTTTCTGTTCACACGTGTCCCTGTGACTGACCTTGATTAATCAACATGAAAATTCACTGCTTGACTCATGTCTGTAATTATCAACGAGTGTGACGCTTTTGAAGCTTCGTTGGGTTCCACTTACAGGCATGTTATATGTACCACCATAATCCCAAGTGACAGGAAGGCAGCTACAACGTAGGTGAAATGGTAGAGCAGGCCCTGAAATCCTTACTCCTTCTTTGGTATTTAAGCAACTTCCAAGCTATTGTTACATTATAGACAAGGACGTAACCCTGGTAGAGAGATCTACACCTGGGTCATACTGGAGCTGTAGAAATAATGTCACCTGCGAATAAGCCAGAGATGCTTCACCTATTGAGCAGGAGTACCCAGTGCCTAACCTTTTGGAACTTTGAAGGACCATCTTTCACAGATTAACCTGGTCCATTGTGTAGGCCATGTTGTAGCTGCGCCAATATTTTGCGACCTGGGGCTATCCGTCTACGCTTGCTCTACTGACTTGGGGCAGCCAAGCCCTGTGAGATAGGATTCGGATCCTTGAAGGACCGTATAGTGACGATGGACTTGATCTACTGTGTAATTACGCTGTACCAGTAGCTTCCCACCTGGGACTGAGCCTTAAATGTTTGGATGGAATCAGCAAGCCCAACAGGGAAGTATTTGGGGTTTGAAGGATCGTCCAGTAAGGATGATCTACTGTGTAAGGACGTTGCGTGTACCTTCCGCTACTGTGATGTTGGAGCAGTACTGATCTTTTGCCCTGTGTGAGGCTCCCGCAAAGAGGATGCCCCCAGGTACGGAACCGAGCATTAAAGAAATGAAGCCCCACGCAGCTCCACTGGCGGTGGTGGATCTTCAGGGTATCGATCGACCCCGGGGCAGTTTTCGCTTCGTTAGCGCAGTCGTTCTCGTGCCGATCGGTCAGGCCAGATTAATTTAATTTGAATGCGACGGCGTGTTCCGATGCCCGTAATTACTGGAGGCGCGGGTGGTGGGAGAGAGCGGCCAGATGGGAGATGAGGAGTGGCCCGCGTAACGAGCCGTACCAAGGTTGATCTCTCAATTACGGACTGGCAGCGCGCGGCCGGCTATCTGCCCAGGCGCCGGGTCACGCACGCAGAGTTAATAACAACAACAACACCGACAACAGCAACAACAGTCACGAGTCGGGAAACTGCGTTTTCGGAATGAGCCATCGCTGGGTATCTTCAGCGCCCGTGGGCTCTGATGGATCGCGGGCCCGAACGCTGGCTGCGGGGAATGTGATTTACGGGAGGTAGTTACTGAGGAGACGTGATGAGAGGGTGTGTGGTAGCCAGCATCTGACGGCTCGTCGCTTACCCCGTCTGTTCGAGAGGTCCACGAGTAACAGCACGGTGTTGCCTTACGAAGAAGGATGAAGTTTACCATTCTGGGTAAAAACGGAATTCTGCCACGAATAAGTGTACCTCAGATTTCTTGCCACGTCACATTTGTTGGTTAACTCAAGCTTTCATCAATTTCCTGTGTAGTCATTGTCAGGAGTTGTCTCATATTGACAGGCCGTATGGTACTTTTGGATTTAGTTGGTCGCGCTATGTACCGGGTGATCAAAAAGTCAGTATAAATTTGAAAACTTAATAAACAACGGAATAGTGTAGATAGAGAGGTAAAAATTGACACACATGCTTGGAATGACATGGGGTTTTATTAGAACAAAAAGAAAAAAAAACAAAGTATTGCTAGATGCGTGAAAGATCTCTAACGCGCGTCGTTAGGTGATGATCGTGTGCTCAGCCGTCACTTTCGTCATGCTTGGCCTCCCAGGTCCCTAGATTATTGGCTTTGGGTGTTACCTGAAGTCGCAAGTGTATCGTGATCGACCGACATCTCTAGGGATGCTCAAAGACAACATCCGACGCCAATGCCGCACCGTAACTCCGGACATGCTTTACAGTGCTGTTCACATTATTCCTCGACTACAGCTATTGCTGAGTAATGATGGTGGACATATTGAGCATTTACTGTAAAGAACATCATCTTTGCTTTGTCTTACTTTGTTATGCTAATTATTGCTATTCTGATCAGATGGAGCACCATCTGTCGGACATTTTTTGAACGTTTGTATTTTTTTGGCCCTAATAACACCCCATGTCATTCCAAGCATGTGTCAACTTGTACCTTTCTATCTACATTATTCCGTGATTTATACAATTTTCAAATTAATACTGACTTTTTGACCACCCGGTACTTAACATATTTCGTTGGCCGAATTATCTCATAATTCGTACTTCTCCACTTACTTGACTTAATTGTCTGATAAATCCACATACTGCACATGGAAGTGTCAGAAGGCCTTTGAGTACGGTACTTAACCCCTGACGATGACGACAGAGGAAACTGATGAATGCTTTAGTTTACCATCAAATATTACGCGTCAGGAAATCTTTAGACTGTTTATTCAAGAATGCTACTGCGAAAAACTGTGTTCTCGTGGGAAATTGTTTGGCGGCAAACCGTCTTGATAACAGCACTCTTCGGATCCCTCTATGGTTGTGCTTCACGGTATTTTATCGATTTTCAGAGACAGTCCTCTCAGGACAACATTAGGGAACCAAGCTGCACAGATTTTCTACCTCTGACGTTATTGTCGTCTAATCATCGCAGTGTGTTACTAAGCTATTTGGAAGAATACGAAGACCCCACGTTCCACTACGGACTAAGAAACAGTTTACTGTCAAATATTCCAATATGACGGGTCAGCTTTCGACGTGCACAAAAAATTAAATGACGGTTGGGTAGCACTGAAGCAAATCTAAACATTCTCTACCCTTTTCCACGGAAAACAATATTTACAAAGCCATCTCTATTCTTCTTTGGTTGCCATAGCGCAGCAGGCGATTTTATTGTTGTATTGCGAAGGAAAAAGCAATAAGACAATAAAAGACATACTGGCTGTTATTCGACTGGTTACGTTTGTTAAAATTTATGAAAGAAGCTCTCGTTCACCGCTACAGAGCTCATAAAATGGTCATAAATTGAAAAATCATTGTTATAGAAGAACATTATTTTTGATTTAACAAAGCAAACTAATGAGCTATAGCCAGACATATAGGGGAAACTGTGTTACTACAGACAACGATCTACAGTTATTATATACTTCGAAGAAGTGAATATCTTGGAGGAAATGGAAATATTCATGGCCAAAAGTCAAAACTGAAATCCTGAACAAAATGACAGATTTCAAGAACGGATATTTCTTCACCGACGTGAGCTCAGTATTGTTAAATTAGAAAATTCGTAACGGCCAGCAATGTGTACGAATCTAGATGTTATTCTGTAGTGATTATGTATGTTATCATTAGTAATGTAAAGAAGTTTATATTTTCTCTTATCGTAGCACATTTTGTCTGTTGACATTAAACCTGCTTCGTTCGAGTGTCTCGGACAAGTTAGAAAGTGACGACATTTCAATAGTGATGTAGAACCAAGTTTTTCTTCGACCGTTATCTCGTTCATACTGCACTATAGTGTTGATTCTAACACACAATATTGTTTAAGTTTGCAAACAGTGGATAACAAAATCTAGTTAGCCTTCAGCAATGAATGGAAACCGCAAGAAGACAGCAATTTCAGATAAACAAACAATGATTGTGCACGTTTTTTAGTGTTAGTAACAGACCAGCAAATGAAGTAACAGCTTTCTGATATGGGCAGATCACACTACGCCCTTAGACAGAATGCTGCTATTTTAAGATCTGTGTGTCTATATGCTAAATGTTTTTCTATTTCCACCTTTACTTCATGATGAGGCTACACGTTGAAACATACTGCAAAATTAAGTAATTTAAACAAGTAACAAAAATATTATGCTGATAGCGGCTACTAAACATGCTGTTCATAAAATAATAAGGGTAACATTGCTCAGAACAGATATAAGTTGCCGTTTTGTTTTGACGATTTTATATCCTGTTTATTGGTTCATTAACTCTTCTCAATTGTTGCTTGCAGTCATACTGGTTGAGCAACGGACTATTTGTAGACAGAATTTTTCAGACAATTTACCAGGCAGGTTACACATATCACTGTAATAACTATCATGTGACACTTGTCCCCTATTGTGACTCTTCGGCATCACTACCTCCCTCAACATACTGTCATGAAAAAGGGATCTTGAAATTTGGGTCTACGTGTCTTCGCATAAAGGTCTCCACATTAACGCCATTCAGAGGACGTGCCCGCGCGCATCCATTTCACATTTTCACTGGAGTTTCGGATTTCAAAACTCCGTATTTATTGATAAAAACCTACTACAAACATGGGATACATTGCGGAAGACTCTCAAAACCTTAAAGTTCTGTGCCGTTGCAAATGCTCTACATGTCCACCAGCAGGAGCATCCACAACATCTAAATTCTTAATAAACTTTACACTATGTATCTGCCTTTACAGAAGTTTGGCGGCTGTTACTCGCTTCTCCACTTCTTCTATGTCATGAGGTAAAGGGCAGATGAATACATTTCCCTTCTTGTACCTCACAAGAAAATATGATATGTGGTCACGCTGGCCTATTTTGGAGAAAAGGAATGGTGGGCAATGTCTCGGCGTCCCATGCGCCCTATACAGCGTTGAGCTATCTTCAGATGCTGCAGAACTGTTTTTTTTTCCACGAATTCAGGAGGCCTGCGATGATTTCATTTTCCAACAGAGTGCAGCTCCGCCACACTGACAACAACGTACATCAATTTCTCTATGATTCTCAGCCTCATCGCTGGAAAGGGCGCACAGAATCACGAGAAAATGCCCTCCATTATTAGCCCCCAAGATCGCCAGACATGACTCGAAGCGATTTTTCTGGTGGGGATATGTTAAGGAAAGTATGTTCATCTCCCCTTTACCTCGTGATATAGAAGAAGTAAAAAAACAGAATAACAGCCGTCTTAACTTCTGCAAAACAGATACTTTGTCTAAAGGTTATGACGAATTTAGCTATCGTCTAGATGATGATCGTGCCGCTGCTGCTGCTGCTGGTGGTGGACGTATTGAGCATATGTAATGGCACAGTTGAGACTTAAAAATTTAGTATTTTTATTTTATCTCATGCTTTTAGTATGTTTTATCAACAAATACGTAGTTTTGAAATCAGACCATTCTGTCTGAAACACCCCATTTGCTGTTTCTTACCGCTCAGTACTAATCTTTGAATAACTACTTAGTATGTTCAAATGTGTGTGAAATCTTATGGGACTTAACTACTAAGGTCATCAGTCCCTAAGCTTACACACTACTTAACCTAAATTATCCAAATGACAAACACACACAAACCCATGCCCGAGGGAGGACTCAAACCTCCGCTGGGACCAGCAAATACTTAGTAGCCCAGTTCGCGTCACAGATGTCGCCGATTAACCTTACGCACCTTTCTTGTAGCTAAATTACTAAATTTAAACACTGACATGGGAATGCTATGTTATATCATACATTAATAATATGAAAAATAATAATCAGTTACAGGTTCTACGTATGATAGAATTTCAAATGGAACAAACTTAAGACGTCAGCAATACGGACGTTTCCTGCACTTGAGGTTACTCGCTAGCGCCCATCGCATCCCGCACTAGGCGTGTCAGTGCGGCTCGCGAGCACACAAACACTTTGCGGACGCCGTGGAGGAATGGGTGTGTCGGGGCGCGGGTGGGGGGCGTATCTGCGGCGCATAATCTTCGACAAAAGGAAGTGCAGGCACGCCGGCAGCTCGCCTATCTGGGGGCTTAAAGCGATTCCGCGGCCGCGTTTCTCCTTTTGGCTGGCAGCCTTTTTACTGACCTCCTCCGCTGCCCAGCCCGGCGGCGCAAGTCTCTAATTGAGGCGTATGCCTCCGCCATCAAGATTAGGAAGGCAACTCCGGCCCCTCCCCCGCGAGAAGAGGCCGGAAAAAAGGCGAAACAAAACGCCACGTGCTCGCTTTGCCGGTTTCTATCTCTCCTGCGTCTCTCACATACCTTGTCTCAATTTTTTTCCACTTGCGCTACTAATTTTTTATTGCTCTTCTAGGTTCCCCCCGCCCCCCTCCCCCATATCTCGGTCGTGAATCCTTACCAGAACTCGCGTGGTATTACTGTAGCTGCAGGAGTCCCCAAGTGTCCACACACGACTATCCTGTCAGGGTCGCCAGTTTTCCTTTTGCAGCATCGCGTGCAGTTCCTGCACAGTCGTGAGGGCAAGCTAACGTGGCTTTACTTTAACATTACACAGAACACATCTAAGAAGTCGTCGTATGTCATTTACATAACTGATTCATTCTCAAAGCAAACTTTTGATAATGGTAACTGCGTATTTCTGTAGGTCCACATCAGGAGATTTATCACTGAACTGCAGAGATATAAACTGCACAAGTGTTGCCTTTGTATCTCTTCTTTTCATTTACCTAATAACTTGCTACAAAATATGCTGATTTCAAAAGAATATTTCACCCTAAAAAGTCCCATTGACTTCCAGGTACATAGAGATGGAGCACAGTCTCTTATTGGACAAGGATGTGGCTGGATAGCAGCCAAGGGCCTGTTTGAGGGAGCACCCCCTCTTATGTGTGAAGCAGTCATCAATCCGCAGATTGGTGTAAACACCATAGTGTCAGTAGACATGTCAGCTTGGAGGTGGTAAGCTATTGACCACTGAAATGATTTACCTAGCAGCTATAGGAGGACGGCGTGCTTCAGTTTAACGTGTGTTCCGAACCACAGTGCAAATGGGCATTTATCAAATTAACAAACACTGCCAGTAATGAAAGCAGTGATAAGTGACACACATCCTGTGAGTAGCTGGGGATCGAACCTCACGTCCTTAGATTGACGGTATGGTATTTTAGAAGTCAGCCACCAAGCCACACATAGTAGTCTCCAGAATGCACATATTGCACAATGAAAAATGAAGAATTTCCAGTTTATATATAGACAGAGAGAGAGAGAGAGAGACGGGGGGGGGGGGGGGGGGTAATTCTTTCAGTGCAACTCTGTCGAAGCGGAAGCAAATAAGCTGCGAGTCGATGACACAATTTCCAATACGACAGGTATGTGGAAGGAAACTGATAATGTTTTCTTCGTGGGAACAGCTTCGGCATAGGTCTGAATCCATTTTGGGAAACCAAAGAAAAACAAAATCTGAATGAGCGAGTGGGGACGTGAACTTCTATCCTTCCTCAAACGATTGCAGTGCCTTTCACAGCAGCACCTTATTGGATCCCCAAACAGAACCGGAAGGGGTGCTAGAGATAAGGGTACTGCCCACGCTGTGGGTCTTAGAGTACAGATATACACGAAATAGAAGATTTAGCACAGCACAGAGATGTTTCGTAAACAATATAGAGCATCTGGTGAAGCTTTTGTATGGTTCATGTGATGTACATACCCTCTGCATCATCCCAGTATGTGACCTCTGCAGCACAAACATACGCGAAGAGAAGGAATTTAGCGTAGTGCAGGGATCTTTATGAAACCACTTTAGCAAATGTTTCACTGATGTTGGTCCAAAGTATGATAACAATTCAGAAAGTGTGTTTTCCGATATTTCCTAAAAGTAGAATCTATAGCTTAAAGCAGACGCACAAACAGGACTTGGCAGGTAATTTTGAGCCTCAGGCCTCATGAAGTTTCGCGGTTACCATGAAGAGGAAATAATATTTGCTAAAAAAAGAAATGAGAAGTTATATAACCTAACCTTTGTTTCACGATTGAGAGTACTCAAGGTCAGTCCCGTGTTGAAAGACAAATACGTTTACACATAATTCAACCTGGAGGAGGAGGAGCGAAGGTGAATTCTGTGAGGCCGCCTCCAGCCCGTTCCTTTTTTCCCTCCGCCTGGAGTCCGGAGATGGAGTGATGCGGACCGTCAGAACGAGAACGCCGAAGGGGTCCCGGCGCGAGTCGTGCCCCTTAAATCACGTTCAACAAATTAAAAACCGTTTCCTTTCACCGGAGTCGTAACCGGCCTAATCTAAAGTACGCATCGATTCGGAATGGGAAACACGAAAAAGAAAAGAATAAATGCAGAACAATCACGCGAGCGAATCGTGACAGCTTTCACTCAGCCGCAGACGCACGGAAAAAAATAATATCTGTCTGCTCATGGGTCACGCCGTTTCCCTGTAACCGTTCCGTCTGACGGCTAAACAGGAACAGGATGTGGAGAAATACGAGGGTCATCCGACAAGCGGAATACTGCAACCAGTGACAAGGTATCAGAAATTCCTGTCCTGTTGTCTCCACCGGTTTCGGAACAGACACTGAGTCCCATCTTCTAATCTACGTATACGCAAGCGAAGTATGTTACAGTAAGGTACACCATTCACGTACCATATAGCTCGCCGGCCGATTGAATGTCGACAAACTATTCTCATCAGTTCAGTACCTCACACCTTCTCATGAACACAGTATTAAGATACATTGACAAGGTTCATACGTAGCTTCTGTTAGCTATCGCATCTCCAGAAAAAATCTCTGTTAATCAATAAGTATTTTAACTGTGGGTTTCGGGTCGGGACCAGGTGCACCCTCTGCCTATTTTAAAAGTATCGTTGCAAAAACAGGTGCATATGAATCGTAACCTTATTCCAAAGTGTTTCATACGCGCGCTGTCTTAGTCCACGGTGTATCGCAAGGTCCTTACATGTCTTTCACATGTTCATAAATGCCCTGCATCAGGCATCCGCGACGGGAACATTTTCTTCGTGTTATCACGCGTTTTAGGGGCAGAACGCACTTATACGCTTGCGGATTTCATTGTTATCCGTTTGTCACCGTTTGAGCCGCTGTTTCGCTTTAGCCCGTGGTGTATTACATGTGCCTGTAGATCTTCTGCATTTTAATACACACACTGTCCAATAGATCCATACTGCAACCTTGGCACCTGGTTCAACGGGTATAATAACCTAAATCATTCAACTAATCAACATATTGTCTATGGGTATGAAAGTTGATTCAGTCTGAAGAAGATACTGTCATCTGTTAACACCAGACTTAAAGGCTACAATGCAGTGATAGTACCGGCATTGCTATACGGGACAAAAAAAAGGACGAAGACAACCTGTTGGTCTTCGAAAGGAAAATCATGAGAAAGGTCTTTGGATCAATCCGTGAAGAGGAGACATGGAGACGTAGAAAGAATTAGGAACTGTACGAACTCATGAAATAGTCGAACATCGTGCAGAAAATGAAAGCATGGAGAAGGAGACTGGCTGGTCACACTACCAAAAGACCAGAAAAGTGCTGGGCTTACGCTGTGGTCACGGGAAGACGTTTTGGAACTCGTCTAGTTGGAAGACGGAGGAAGCGATCGCAGGAGGAACTGCAGAAAGACCTTCAGCAATTCAAAAACGTTCAGATGTGTGTGAAATCTTATGGGACTTAACTGCTAAATCATTAGTCCCTAAGCTTACACACTACTTAACCTAAATTACCTTAAGGACAAACGCACACACACCCATGCCCGAGGGAGGACTGGAACCTCCTTCAGCAATTGGGTGTCCAGGAGAACTGGATCCAAAGTGCAGAAGATCGCTATCCATGGAGGAACGTTGTAGGGTCGCTGCATTATCTTCAGGGTCCGTGATACTGGTATGTATGTACTGTATGTATGTATGCATGTAAACTTTTAAGTAAACAATTTTAAGAACTTCCGCAATGGATTATAATTTTCTTATATGATGTAGGACTGTGTTAGATACGTAACGAGCTACATGGATTAAGGTGACCATATGACTAGGAAGAGGGGTAGAGGGGGAGGGGGGACACCTCACACGCGTATGTGTGAAGGGACCGTTTCAGAATTCCATGACTTACATTCCTTTTTTCAATTTTGCCGAAACAGCTGTACCGTGAAGAATTTTGGTAATGCCTCAAGTGATTATTATTTTAGGTAGGACTGTGCTTGATCCCTAGTGAAAAGCACGCTTTACGTTACCATTATGACGAATGGAAGAAAACACCTCAGGGATGTATGTTGGGACCATTTCTATATTGCTTTTTTAGAATTTTTTTCGAAAGAGCTGTTCGGTGACTAGTTTTAAGTAATACCTCAAGAGAATGTTATTTACAGACTTTAGGCAGGACTGTGTTTGCCTCTCAATCAAGTACACACAGTAAAGTGTCCTTCTGACTAGTGGCCAAAGGCTTGAAGTTGGTTGGGTTGTTTTGGGGAAGAGACCAAACAGCGAGGTCATCGGTCTCATCGGATTAGGGAAGGACGGGGAAGGAAGTCGGCCGTGCCCTTTCAAAGGAACCATCCCGGCATTTGCCTATAGCGATTTCGGGAAATCACGGAAAACCTAAATCAGGATGGCCTGACGCGGGATTGAACCGTCGTCCTCCCGAATGCGAGTCCAGTGTGCTAACCACTGCGCCACCTCGCTCGATCAAAGGCTTGAAAGTTTGTGGCAAAGACAAAGCTGATTTCAGTCCCTCGAGCCTTGACAAACCACAGCACAGCGAGTCGGCCAGAATCGACAGCGCAGCGTTTCGGCCATCGAGCACCGCTCGGGCACGGGCGGGAAATTGGTTCGTCGGCGGCGGCGGCAGCGGCAGTGGCGACTGAGGTAGCGCCGCCCTCATTAAGATGGACGCCGATAGAGGGCCGGCTTCCGCTCTTCCACATCTGTTCCTCATTTACCGCTCTTTCCTTTTACTTTTTTTTTTCGTCCTACCACACTCTCCTGGACTATGCTTTGTTTTAGCCCCTAGCCCCTACCTTCCCCTACCCCATCCTCACCCCCACTGAGAGCAACAAATCCACCCAACACCGCTCCTCTGTCCCGGAATCGTGAGCGAATCGGCTCACGCAGAGCGGAGGGTGAATTAAGCGGGGGAGAACCTCGAGAGGAAAGGAGGAACCGGCAGGGAGAGGCAATCTACTCTCTGGATAATTGCTGATAAAATTGTTCTTCATTAATTAGAATTTTTATTCGCGCTGTCGCTTTTGTCTCAGTCCATCTTTTTTCCCCCCTGCACTTCCCGGTCGGTCCCCCTCTTTTACTCCTTATATAAAGCTGATTCTTGGTTTTAGACCCCTCCGGCTGCGATGGATAATTTGAAATTGGAAGGAGAGAAGGGGGGATGAATCTTTTCGGTGAGGGCCGAAATATCAGAAGTTGTGCCACACACCATCTTGGATTATTTAAAATGAGGTGATTACAGGGGTGTAAGCGGGTGTGGTGGTGGGGGTGGGATTGGGGATATGAATCGGCAGCGAAGAGCTCTGCAAAATAACTGCGGCTGAATGTCATACTAGCACCATATTTCAGTTTTATAGCTCCGTCATCTGTGTCGTACGTTCGCTCATGGCAAAAATGTAATTTTTCCTTCAGTAAGCAAGAGATATAAGAAGGTGGCTGAAATGATTTGCGTTTCCAGAATCGATACGGCTGAAAAAAGTCATGGATACGGGAATCTTTGCAAGAAATGCGATGTAGTTCTCACCAAAAGTCGTTGGGTGTGCTGAGACCACCTGTAAACGAAGATAACTGTGCCACCAACGTGTAAGACACACAATGCGCTAATTAGACGCATATAGAAACTCGTTTTTTTCCCTTTGTGAACGATACAGGAAAGAAAACTGATAATCCTGGTAATATGTTCCATCCGCCAGTGGCTCCCGATATATTATGTGTAGATGTAGAGTATCTTACGTCACTACCGATTCATTTCAGGTAGTATGGTCTTCTGTTGGCCAAAAATAACAGAGCCGCCCCACACGCGAACATGGCACTACGGAAAGTGAAGCTGGAAGTCACTCGGAAATTACAGATGGTCTGGTCAGGGGTTGAACTGGAACAATACGGTATTCTAAAATATCTAGAAACATCTGTTGCCAAGAAAGTCTGAATTACGACACATGCAAACTTGTAAATGGACCATTTTAAAATTACTCCAACCGGGTAGCTTTACCAAGAGACAGGAATAGCTCTAGCTTACGTTCAAAGAGAGGTAGCTGCGAGCAAGGGAAAAAGGAAATGGATGGAGAGGTAATCTATCCGTTACATGAGCATCAAACACAAGTGCTAACACCGAAATTGAGGAAAAGCTTTCTCAGAACAACAGATGTAATCGCAAGCACAGATGAAATATCCAGATTACAACTATGGAAAACTAAAGGGTTCCTGCCCCCTGGTTGGGAAAGAGTATGTGAAACTCCCTCACTAGGTTGTGACAAGGGGTAGCTGACATAGTCCTGGAATGCTCTGAGATCAGGAGTGGGCATATCTTGGGTTAACAAAGCAAGCTCGAGGTACGACAAAGAAGGCTGTCAACTGTGACTGTGGAGAACATCAGAAAGTTAGACATGTGCTTCTTGCCTGTGTTTAAACTCCTGCACAGCAGATGACTTTTATCACACCGTGGACAATGCACTAGAAGTGGCCAAATTTTGCCCAAATTTTATACAGGCTGGAGTGCGTAAAACTGCTGACTTTTTATAATGGTGACTGAGGACGGTGAACTGAACAACATTACACCATTACATGCGTCATTTCCAAATTAATAATTATAGCCATTACATGTTGAATGTTTTTAATTTGCGGCTGGTCCCGGCAGAGGTTCAAGTCCTCCCTCGGGCATGGGTGTGTGTGTGTGTGTGTGTGTGTGTGTGTGTGTGTGTGTGTGTGTGTCCTTAGGATAATTTAGGTTAAGTAGTTAAGTAGTGTGTAAGCTTAGGAACTAATGACCTTAGCAGTTAAGTCCCATAAGGTTTCACACACATTTGAACATTTTTTTTTTGTTTTTAGGTTGGATAGTACCTCCAAGTACATGTGACAAGAGCAGGCCACAAATTTTTCCCTGGGTGGCATGTAAGGTGTTGGGGTGTTGACGTTTTGACGCCCAACAGTTACTCTATACTGTCAGGTTCAAATGGCTCTAAGCATTATGGGACATCTAAGGTCATCAGTTCCCTAGACTTAGAACTACTTAAACCTAACTAACCTAAGGACATGACTCACATCCACGCCCAAGGCAACATTCGAACCTGGGACCTTACCAGCAGCGCTGCTCCGGACTGAATCGCCTAGAACCGCTCGGCCACAGCGGCCGGCTACTCTGTCAGGCATAGTCCACTTTGTGGTGGAGTACGACCATGCAGAAACACCCAGGTCTGAAGTTTGTGTTTGTTGGAAGACTGTTCGAAGCAGAGAAAAACACACACACACACAC
This sequence comes from Schistocerca cancellata, assembly GCF_023864275.1. Classification (NCBI taxonomy): domain Eukaryota; kingdom Metazoa; phylum Arthropoda; class Insecta; order Orthoptera; family Acrididae; genus Schistocerca; species Schistocerca cancellata. The sequence goes on along the minus strand of NC_064637.1, from coordinate 89,816,717 downwards.
ACACACACACACACACACACACACACACACACAGAGATGTGTTTATATATTAAGGTACAATATATGAAAATACCTGCATTTATACCAATTAAACTGCAGAAAGTAACCTTTGTTAACTGTGGAAATGTGTTTCTGACTCGAAGGTAATAGTAATAATGATACGGGAAGTTCGCCTTGCCATACACTTCAAAGTGGTTGGCAGTGAATAAATGTGAATGAAGTTGCCGGAAACTTTCTTCCGAACGAGAATCGCTGAATCGGCTCCTCATCCGGCTCTAACACAATTTAGATATTGGTTAGGAATGCGAGGAAATACCATATCTCCCGCGAGAAATTTATTCACGTCGCCCCCAACTCGCATTCCTCTCTAAACGCTGCGTGGCGAGCCATATATCTGGAGATTGCGTTTCTCCGCGCGCGTCTTTATCAGCGCCTGTGCCTATTTTCCGCGTGACATCATACGCCGCGTCACCCGGCACAGAACACCCCCCACACCCGACCCCTGTTTTACAAATAACGATCCCGCCATCTCCGCATCTCCTCTGCTTTTTTTTTTCTTCTTCTTCGTTCCCACCCCCGTCCACGACGGTGTCTGTGTGGACCCCCGGGACACATTCCTCGGCGTATCTCCGCCGCCGAGACGGATGACTGGGGATCGCGCCGTCTCGGAATTCTCTCTCCCCCCGTTATTATGTTTAAGTCTGGTCTGGAGGGAGGGTGGGGCACAGCGTCTTGCTTACTTAGCCGGTACAGCGCGGAGCGCCTGATAAAACAGGCGCAGCCCTCGTAACTCCGCTCCTTATTTACCAGCCAGTTCGCTGATGCGTTTGCCGAAAACGGAACACACTTGCTCACACCTCGGAGCTATCAAAAACTGACAGCAGCTAAAAACGCCGCCTCATTTGTGTTTAACTGATTATGAGATGACGCATCGTGGACCACACATTAATCGATCGACAGCCATGTAAACACTTGCCAATAACATGGTCATAAGTTTGTATTGAGGAGTGGAATTTTTTTTTAGGGCTTTGAAGGAAAATAACGCACACAGGTTGAAGAGATGAGGACTTAAGGAGAAGACTAGAGCGGGCTAAGACAGCGTTATTCACTTCCTGCCAGCTGATAAAGAGTACTCGCGTTATCATCCAAGTCGTGGCGTCGTGTTTTCGCAACGTTTCGACGAGTTTTCTGATCGCCATCTTCAGGCTGAATCGTGGCGTCGTGTTATCGCAACGTTTCCACGGAATTCCTAATCGTCATCTTTAGCCGAAGCTGGTGAACAGAAAACTCATCGAAGTTTTGCGACAAAACGACGTCACGACTCGTCTGATAACCAGATTAGATTTCATTAATGAAGTTCGGCGAGAAAGCCTGCATTCCCATAAAGTCTGCAAACATGACATACAGACTTCAATGTGAGGAAGAACTTTCTGAGAACGTAACTCCGGAGAACAGGATTGTACGGTAGTGAATCGTGGGCTGTAGGAAAACCGGTATGGATGGGAATCGAAGCGCTTGAGACGTCAAGTTACAGAATGGTGCTGAAAATTAAGTGTAGGAAATGAGAAGCTCCTCTGCACAATCGGAGAGATAAGGAAATCTGGGAAAAGATTAACTATTAGAAGTGTCAGGATGCTATGACGTGTGAGAAGAAATCAGTGATTAAATCACAGTGTCCTCGTGTGAATGGTACAAGTCAATAACGGTAACGGGGCAAGAGGGATTGCAATATATCCAACAAGTAGCTGTGGACGTCAGATTAAGCGCTACTCGAAGTGAATAGTTTGACACAGGGCTGTAGTCGTGGCGGGATATGTCAGATTAGTCAAGAGACTGATCTGTGTTTGTTATTAAGAGATGAAAATAAGAGAGCAAATTGTGAAAATTTAAAAGCCATGATCTGGGTGCAAAGCTTGACTTCATAATCAGCTGACTATTGACAAGTAGACGCATTGCGGTTATCTAGTCTAATGTTGTTGTTGTTGTTATTCTTCTTACAGAGACTACAACCTAAATCCATCTGAATCTTCTTATTGTACTCAAGCCTTGATGTCTCTCTACAATTTTTAACCCCCCTGCCTCCACACTCCACACACAACCTCCATTACAAATTGACGATTCTTGACGATCAAGATGTGTCATTTCAACCCACTCGTTTTTTCTAATCAAATTGCTCCACAAATTTCTTTTCTTTCCATTTTGATTGAGGTAGCTCTTCAATAGTTATCCGACCCACACATCTAATCTATATTATTCTTCTCTAACACACATTTGAGGAGCTATTTTCTTCTCGTCTGAACCGCTTATTGTCCACTTTTCACTTCCGTGAAAGGCTACACTAAACCTTCAGAAAATACCGCTAACACTCAAATTTGTATTCTGTATTAATAAATTTCTTTTTTTCAGGGACGCTTTTCTTGCTGTTATCAGTTTACTTCGGCCATCGCCAGTTATTTCTCTGCCCAATAAAGAACTCACCTACTGCTTTTACTGTTTGATTTACCAGTCCAACGTCCTCAGCTTCGTCTGATTATATCAACTACACTGCATTACCCACGATTACTTTTATTGATATTCAAGGCTTTATTCATTCTTACAACTACTCTTCCAAGTCCTTTGCGTCTTCGACTGACAAAGGGACCATCAGACCTGCTTTTCGTGGGACGACCCCTATGTCCCAAGAAAACCCATATTGAAATTTTATGCGGACATCCTATACTCGTAACGATAGTCATGTTGCATTTAAGCCTATAGAGCAACGGTTAAGGTTCGCCGCTAGCACGCTGGCTGTACGAATTAAAATCCAGCCCGTGTACTTTTCTTGTGCAATTTTGTCGTAGAGAACATCATTAAACCGTGTACGCCACACAAAATTATTAAAAAAAGGCATTTTTCCCCGTAGTAATATCCTTAATACACCGAACATTACAGCAGACGTTCTTGAAATTTGCATTCCGTTTGTTGCGGAATACATTGCAGAAGAACCTTCCTCGCTATCGCTTACTGGGCTAGAACAGAATTCCGAATGTAGTAGAAGCAACCGAAACACACATTCGCAGAGCATCACGCACATTTAATGAAGGGTGCTGCTTTGCGGGTACACTAGTTTTTCCGAGACGATACCGGAAAAACAGTTCGCTTAAATACAAGAATATTTTCCTTTCTTCGATCAACATCGACGATCCACGCGTACCTCACAATTCCTGTGAAAGTGGTTATACTAAATCGATGCAGAATTAAAGAATGTACTTTTGTGGAAGCTTTCTGCGACAGGATTCAATTCGAAAAAAAGTAAACGTAAGCAGGATTTGTAGCAGTACCGTCGGCACAAGTAAACCTTATCCGCCACACTACGCTCACTTTGCCGAAGCATTAGTAACGTTACCGGTATAGCAGAAAGACATAAAACTTCAAAATCGATTTTCTCGGAAAATATGTACCGTCGCATAAAAAAAACCGCTCGTTAGGTATTCAGGACGGGTCACTGTACAACAGGGGTGTCCAACCTTTTACCTTACCTAAGACACATTGAAAGAAGACGACTAGTTTTGGGCCGCACTGAATATGCTTTACACTAACAATAACAACCGAGAAAAAAAAAAGAAAGGATGGACCAATGAGAGAATAGCTCCGAGCAGCGGAAGTTTCAAACTGAAAATACTCATTTTATAATATCTTTACACAGACCTAATTTTATGGCCTCTTTTTCCGATTGTGTGATAGATGTAAGCATCTAAGGCCACATCGATAGTTGATTCGGTCCGCAGGTTGGACACGACTGCTCTGCAATATACCCTACTGACCATTAAAACTGCTACACCACGAAGATGACGTGCTACAGACGCGAAAGTTAACCGACAGGAAGAAGATGCTGTGATATGCAAATGATTAGCTTTTCAGAGCATTCACACAAGGTTAGCGCCGGTGGCGACACCTACAACGTGCTGACACGAGGAAAGTTTCCAACCTATTGCCCATACAAAAACAGCACTTGACCGGCATTGCCTCGTGAAACGTTGTTCTGATGCCTCGTGTAAGGAGGAGAAATGCGTACCATCACGTTTCCCACTTTGATCAAGGTCCGATTGTAGCCTTTCGCGATAGCGGTTTATCGTATCGCGACAATGCTGCTTGCGTTGGTCGAGATCCAATGACTGTTAGCAGAATATGGAATCGGTGGGTTCAGGAGGGTAGTACGGAACGCCGTGCTGCATCCCAACGGCATCATATCACTAGCAGTCGAGATGACAGGCATCTTATCCGCATGCCTGTAACGGATCGTGCAGCCACGTCTCGATCCCTGAGTCAACAGACGGGGACGTTTGCAAAACAGCAACCATCTGCACGAACAGTTCGACAACGTTTGCAGCAGCAGGGACTATCAGCTCGGAGACCATGGCTGCGGTTACCCTTGACGCTGCATCACAGACAGGACCGCCTGCGATGGTTAACTCAACAACGAACCTGGGTGCACGAATGGCAAAACGTCATTTTTTCAGATGAATCCACCTTCTGTTTACAGCATCACGATGGTCGCATTCCTGTTTGGCGACATCGCGGTGAACGCACATTGGAAGCGTGTATTCGTCATCACCATACTGGCGTATCAGCCGGCGTGATGGTATGGGGTGCCATTGGTTACACGTCTCGGTCACCTCTTGTTCTCATGGCACTTTGAACAATGGACGTTACATTTCGGATGTGTTACTACCCGTGGTTCTACCCTTCATTCGATCCCTGCGAAACCCTACATTTCAGTAGGATAATGCACGACCGCATGTTGCAGGTCCTGTACGGGCCTTTCTGGATACAGAAAATGTTCGACTGCTGCCCTGGCCAGCACATTCTCCAGATCTCACACCAATTGAAAACGTCTGGTCAATGGTGGCCGAGCAACTGGCTCGTCACAATACGCCAGTCACTACTCTTGATGAACTGTGGTATCATGTTGAAGCTGCATGGGCAGCTGTACCTGTTCACGCCATCCAAGCTCTATTTCACTCAATGCCTAGGTGTACCATGGCCGTTATTACGGCCAGAGGTGGTGGTTCTGGGTACTGATTTCCCAGGATCTATGCAACCAAATTGCGTTAAACTGTAGTCAGATGTCAGTTGTAGTATACATGTAATATATTTGTCCAATGAATACCCGTTTATCATCTGCATTTCCTCTCGGTGTAGCAATTTTAATGGCCAGTAGTGTAAGTACGCCTCATCAAATCTGTGATATGCAGGACCGGTAGTCCTAAGGGAGCACTGACTACGAACGTCGAAATATGTAACCTGTGCAGATTGTCTAGAACCACTGCTGCTCACCTATCGGATCGGTGAATATGAGGGCACAGTGAAGAGCGAGGCTACGTGTAGCCGGACATGACACTGTGCTGACCGCAAGTACAGCCGAGATCCCTTCTTTGACGCTATTGTGATGTCACAAGAACGTCTCCGGCCGGACAGACATCTGCGTCGGTTGCGATTCGGGTTCACACAGACGTGCGCGCCGGGAAAGACAGATAGCCGCGCGCATCTGCCACGAATAAAGACGTTTCGGCATGTGGCCGGCGCTCCCCTCGTCGGGAGCGCGTTTCGCCCGGACGGAGACGGATGGGGCCGGCTGCGCGCTGTTTTATATACGGCGGCCTCTTTGTCGGGCGGAGAGCCGCGTTGCGCGCAACGCGACAATGGTCGCGTCTCAATCGCCGGCGTGCCGGGAGTTGCTGGCCGCATATCTGCCGCCGCTCGGCACTCGGGGAACAAGGGGCCACTTTGCTCGGGAGGCCGCAGTTCTGCGTTCTGTCCGGCGGCGAGTCGACACGAAAATGCGCCGCGGACAATGCGTACCCCGGCGCCTTGTCTAGCCGCGCGCAGCGGATTGAGACAACACAGGCTGTTGTCGCTATGTACTCCCCGGCGCCACATACAGTGGTCAGAGACACGAAGACGCGGCCGATCGTGTGACGCGCGCAGCGCAGTATCAGCTGCTTCAGGAAAAGAATGTCTTGCACGTTTCGTGCTCTGTAGATAGTAAAAATTGTAAATATGTCGTCTATATTAATCGTTCGACAACAGTTACTCTTTACAGTATGAAAGTTTCGTTCTGCAGCGCAGTGTGCGCTGATACGAAACTTCTTGACATTTTAAAACTGTGTACCGGACGGATTCTCTAACTCGGGACCTTTGCCTTTTACGGGCAAGTGCTCTACCAACTGAACTACCGAAGCACTATTCACGACCCGTCCTCACAGCTCTACTTCCGCCAGTACCTCCTCTCCTACCTTCCAGACTTCACAGTAACTCTCCTGCGACACTTGCAGAACTAGACTCCTGGAAGCAAAAATATTGCGGAGACATGTCTGCAACTTTCGCAGGAGAGCTTCTGTGAAGTTTGGAACGTAGGAGACGAAATACTGGCGGAAGTAGAGCTGTGATGACGGGTCGTGAGTCGTGCTTAACTAGCTCAGCCGGTAGAGCACTTGTCCGCGAAAGGCAGAGGTTCCGAGTTCGAGTCTCGATCCGACACAGTTTTAATCTGCCACGATGTTTCAACAGCTACTCTATTGCATTTTAGTTTCAGGTGACCGTATCCGTTAGGGCACAGCGGCGAAATCTAGCGTTATGGGCTGTCGCAGCAGATGACTGCTTCTGATCATGTCTGTTGGACCCAAGTGTTCAACCCTGTAGATCCTCGCCAGCATTGAAACGTGACCTGCCTTCAGTCTCAGCTGCCAGAAAATTACTGAAATGCCTATTGAAACATATGGGGCTGATGCTGATTTTGACATTATTAGGATAAGTCAGTTGTAGTGGCACCAATATACAACCCTGTGGAACACGACAGTATAAAAATGACAACTACTTGAGGTGTGAAATAGCTGCGAGAGAATTACCGAGATGTCTACTGACAAGTGTGGGTGTGACGTTTACACTGACTCGAGTAAATTTTCTGTGATCTCAGTATGGTACCCTGTGGAACCTTGTCAGTACAGAAATATGATCTACTTTACGTGTGTCCTACTGCGAACAAACGCAGCTTACAATATGTAGTGACCTGAAGTGGCTCCACAGGCACTTGGTTGTGACACACAGCATTGAGCGACTTCCGCATTGACCCAAAATCCGTGTTGCCTTGTGTACAATTGCCGCAAAATTTGACATTTCCTGAGTGATTTAATTGAAATGGTTCCAATCTGTGAACTTATGAAACATCATCACTCTCAGCACTATGGGACTTAACATCTGAGGTCATCAGTCCCCTAGAACTACTTAAACCCAAGTAACCTAAGGACATGACACACACTCATGCCGGAGGCACGATTCGACCCTGCGACCGTAGTGGAAGCGCGGTTCCAGACTGAAGCGCCTAGAACCGCTCGGCCACAACAGCCGGCGCTCCTCTCTTGGGCTCGTGACCGTATCGGTTGGACCATAGACGACTGGAAAACCGTCGTCTGGTCGGATGAGTCCTGATTTCTATAGGTACAGACGATGGTAGGGTTCGAATGTAGCTCAGACCCCACGAAGCCATGGACCAAGTTGTCAGAAAGCCACTGAGCAAGCTGGTGGTGGCTCCATAATGGTGTGGGCTGTGTTTACGTGAAATGGACTATGGCTCGGCTATGTTCGGCTACTTTGAGACCATTTTCAGCCATTCATGGACTTCATATTCCCAAACTACGATGGAGTGTTTATGGGTGACAATGCGCCACGTCAAAGAGCCACAATTCTTCTCGACTTCTTTGAAGAGCGATTTGGATAATTCGAGGGAATGATATTGCTACCCAGATTGTCTGACATGAACCCCATCGAAAATTTATGGGACATAATCGAGAAGTTTGAACTGCACCGGCTGCACCATCGCTATTATGGACGGCTACGGTGGCAGCACGTCTCAGTGTTCCTCCAGAGAACTTCGAACGACTTGTTGAGTCCATGCCACGTCGACTTACTGCACTACTCCTGCCAAACGGAGGGCCAATGCGATACTAAGAGGTACCGCATGACTTTTAAACCTCAGTGTACCGGGTGATCAAAAAGTCAGTATAAATTTGAAAACTGAATAAATCACTGAATAATGTAGATAGAGAGGTACAAACTGACACACATGCTTGGAATGACATGGCGTTTTATTAGAACCAAAAAAATACAAAAGGTCAAAAAATGTCCGTCAGATGGCGCTTCATCTGATCTGAATAGTAATAATTAGCATAAGAAAGTAAGACAAAGCCAAGACGATGTTCTTTAAAGAAATGCTCAATATGTCCACCATCATTCCTCAACAATAGCTGTAGTCGAGGAATAATGTTGTGAACAGCACTGTAAAGCATGTCCGGAGTTATGGTGAGGCATGGCGTCGGATGTTGTGTTTCAGCATCCCTAGAGATGTCGGTCGATCACGATACACTTGCGACTTCAGGTAACCCCAAAGCCAATAATCGCACGGACTGAGGTCTGGGACCTGGGAGGCTAAGCATGACGAAAGTGGCGGCTGAGCACACGGTCATCACCGAACGACGCGCGCAAGAGATCTTTCACGCGTCTAGCAATATGGGGTGGAGCGCCATCCTGCATAAACATAATACGTTCCAGCACGTGTTTATCAGCCAGGCTGGGGATGATGCGATTCTGTAACATATCGGCGTACATCTCATCCGTCACGGTAGCAGTTTCGCTGTCCAGCGCGATCTGTCGGACATTTTGTGAACTTATTTTGGTTGTTTTTTTTTTTTGTTCTAATAAAACCCCATGTTGTTCCAAGCATGTGTGTCAATTTTTACCTCTCTATCTACATTATTCCGTGGTTTAACAAGTTTTCAAATTTATACTGACTTTTTGATCACCCGTTATATCACAGGAATAGTTTCGGGCGTTCCCAACATCATCGACATCTGTATTACAAGAAATGGAACAAACAATGCACAGATTCAGCATCTATCGAAACCTGAAAACCACGGACTGTATAATATATAGTAACTCTTGTCATCATAAAGCACACGAAGAAGCATATTTTCAACTCGAGAAAATTCAGTGTGTTTATTGCTCTGGTGGATTATGTAGGAAACACTGTGGGATGCTGTAATTTAGAGTTAGCACGATAAGGAAACGAAAAATTAGTGTCACTTCTCACTGAGAATAATGTCCTGTATGAGAAATTATTGATAATTATGTTTTGCTTCTGTCGCTTGGCCACGGCGGCGACTATTGCAGTCCACGAGTTACCGCGGTGGGACCACGGCGCAACAAAGTAACAGCGGTCCATGAATTGTGGCTTGTGGAACGCCAGCGCGAGACGTACTGCGACGCCGTCGTCACGTGTGTCTCATTAGCGAGCCGTGTCCGCCAGGCCCTAAAGCACGTGCGGGGGCGGCTCTACCACCACGTGTGTATCACCGCGGGCGTCCATCATGGCTCTGGCTACCCACACACACACACAAACAGCGACCAGTATGTGCTCTGTGTGCGAGAAAGAGACCCGACCGTCAATTACAGCGTTAGCTGCAAACTTCTCGATCTTGTTACGCCGCTTAAATGCCTCGGAGTGGCTCAATTTAAATTTCTCCATCGTATGATCGACGCAACCGTAAAATACGACACTGCAGTGGCTGTGTTGTTCAAAAGTAGGACTGAGTCCCGTCGGCCATGCGTTGTCAGAAGGAATTCAACATCGTACTTCCGCAGTATCCTATTTATAGGCTGAAACCGGTCAACTGGCTTTCATTTAAAATGTCTCCTCTGTAAGTGAATATACATAATGCATTTACGAGTGCGGGTTGTAGACATATGGTCGACAACATATGGAATTTTGGGTCTGGCCGTTTCACGTATTCGGATAGCCTAATGGTAAGGTACCACTAACGATAAGCGGGAAATCCGGTCTCTAGTCCCGGGCGGCACAAATTTACATTGTTGTCATTCCATTACACAGCTGATGATTGTCCATATTCTCAACTAAGAACATATTTCATGCAACAGTTAAATTTCCCAACAGTTGCACTTGCTAATAAATTCGCTTTAGAACAACCAACACACTGTGTGTCCATATTAAGGTATCACATATAAAGATATCTGCATTCTACCCGTTACACCTCGTATATCGGCGTTTTCACCACTTCGCCCAGTACATCTTCATCAACCCAACTCAAGAAGAAAGGAGCAGGGCAGGACAGCGGCGTCAGCGCGTCCAACAGCCCCTCCCATACCACCCCCCTCCCCAACCCCCAGGACTGCGTCATCAATTCATCCGCACCCCTCGTCCAAACCCCCTCCCTCCAAACCTCCCCCTTTTTTTATTTTACCGCAGAGGTTTTAGCCAATTAAAGTAAAACGGATAAATTTCCTGTTTTATTGCGCGCGCGAGCGGACCTCCGTGTCTCTTCTTGCCGCCTCCTTTTGTTTTCGCAGAGGGAGCGGTAGTGGGATGCGCCGGCTGAAGTAGTACCGTCGCAGGATTTACGGTACTGTGCGGGGGCGGGACCTGTGGGGAGGAATATAAGGAGGGAAGAGGGCCCAGTTCCCTGAAGACGCCAGTCGCGTCGCAAAAATTACGCAAAAGAAGGGAGCGCTATTCGGAATTGCTCGAGTAACTTGTATCCTGTGGGACGGAGGAGGGGAAAGCTGATCGCCGATAAATGGGCAGGCGTGCGGATAATGCTAATACCGCGATGGGGAAATGGGGAGGTTCATCTTGCGGCCGCTTCTCGGTAATGCGTGCGGGCATAACGTAGCCTGCCAGTGTAGAGGGTTGGAATTTTGTGGTGATAAACAGTGGCGTGTGTCAGTGGTGATCGTTCCCATTTGCACTGCTTACAGACCTGGATGTAACTCACCCCTGAAGATTTTTCAATGCTGTAGAAACATCACATTCCTTCCATAGTTACTGTTCTTATCGATGAAATCGTCCCTAGTTATCAGCCTGGTGTCGTGTTGTCGTAAAGGTTCGACGAGTTTCCTTATAGAATGTCAAAGCAAACATCTTTCAGCCGTCTAAATTTCCAAATTGTTTTTTTATTGGGCATCTAGTTTCGGCGTTATACTACGCCATCTTCAGCCCCATGACCGACGTGTAGGATGAATCCCACCTTTGGTCCAGTCAAAGTAGGGGCCAGCATTCAATTCAATCCGTAGATTTTTGAGCCAGCGATCACTTCAAACATTTTGATGATTGAAGTGATCGCTGCTCAGAAATTTACGGATTGGACTGAAAGCTGGCCCCCACTTTGACTGCACCAATGGTGGGATTCTTCCTACACGTCGGTCATGGGGCTGAAGATGGCGTAATATATCGCCGAAACTGAGTGCCCAATAAAATAACAATTTGGAAATTTAGACGACTCAGAGCTGTCTGTACTGAACAGCCGTGTTACCGCAACCATCTGAGAAAAGATGGATGTACAGAGTTTCCTTATCGCCTCATAAAATTGATACCGATTTCTAGTAGGTATTCAAAACGGGTAAACTGTGCTCCAGTGTTACGAAATTACCTGGAAGGAAATGATCAATCGGCATATAACCAGGACAGATTCGGAAGATATCGTTCTTGTGATACGTAAGTGGCTCTTTATTCACAAGAAGTAAACAGTGGAACCGATAGGTGATCTCAGACTGACTCCGTATTTCCACATTTCAAGAAGGCTTTTCACACCGTTCGTCACAAGCGGCTTCTAAGCAGATTGCAAACGTGTGGAATATTCTCTCAGTTGTGCGACTGCTGCAGTTCGCAATAACTGACGGGAAGTCGTATTTCGAGATCTGCAATAAAGCATTGTATGCCCTCAGTTTTTCTTAATCTAGATAAACTACTTAGGAGACAAAATGAGCAGCCATAATAGATTGCATATGACGCTGTCGTTTACCGTCTAGTAACTTCATCGGAAGATCAAAACTATTTCAGAAACACGTTTCTCTTGATGGGACTTCCACAGCTGCTATTGATCGTTGATGGTAAAATCCGCTACAGTTGAAAAATTTATTCATTTCTAAAAAAGACTGAGGAGGATGCATGGCATGTACCAGCGATGTACCACTTCAACGTATTTTAACCTATAGTAACCTCACTTATATATCCTTTGTGGACACCCATTTTAACATGCACCTGAAGATGTGACATATGTCCTGAAGCCGATTAGGGCTTTCCTTTTTAGAAATAAATTAATTTTTACGACGGTAGCGGATTTCATTGTTGGACGATGTATAATAATTGTGAATGCCCTGTCAAGAGATACGTGTTTTTGAAATCGTTCTGGACTTCTTATGACATTACTACACGGAAATTATTATCATCTGCGAACTGTCTAAGAGGGCAGCTAAGATTGACTCCTAAATATTTTATATTAGATTAAGAACAGGCCTGCAACACTTCTTTGGGCAATTCCAGATAAAGCTTCGATTTCACTACACGACTTTCCCCTCAGGTACTGAGAACTATGACCTTCCTGAGACGAAATCACCAAACTAGCCGCACAGCTGAGACAACACTTCAGCTGCACGCCATAAAATCAGCAACAGCTTGTAGGCAACGTGTGAGAAGCCTTCTAGAAATATAGAATCAACTAGAGGTACCTTGTCTACACTCGTTACTTTGTGTAAACAGAGCCAGTTATGTTTCACAATAACGAAACGACACTTTCTGAATCAGTGCTGGTTATTTGTTAATAGATCGTTTTGGTGGAGGCATTTCTCCCCCTTTTCGGGACAGTAAGAAACGAACTGTTCCACTCTTTGTACTTTTTCGATGTTCTCCTTCGATCCCAGCAGGTAAGGATCCCATACCGTGCAGCTGTGGCACTGGACCTGAAGGTGGTGACACAGACCAACGTTTCGGCTTTCCATGGGACTGTGTGCTGTTTTTGTGAAACCAAGACAGGATGATGCTCAATACAAGATTAATTAACTTTTGTGCTACTACGGCCTGTAGAAGCTGTTGTTATGAAGTATAAAGCATTATAATGGGATCTTATTTTAGTACTCTTAAGCAGACCATGCGCACGAAAGGGAGCATTACGAAGAAGATAGATCCCGCGAAAACGACAACTGATATGACCCCTTAGGCACCGAACGCACGTAGCTGGTTTCACACCATGTAGGCAAAGCTAAACAACAGCGCAAAGTTCCACGTCTCCGATAGAAATTTTCACGACACACGAAGCAGATAGTAAACACGCATAGGCACCATTGGCTAGCTAAGACAGCCTGTCGTTAGGAATGTGCGCACAGTGTTTTTAATCTCCGAGCTCTGCTCCGCCAATAGGGAACGAGCATCGGCGACACCCCCCCCCCCCTCCCCCTCCCCCGATTATTTGCATAATGAAGCCGGACAGACAGTCTCGCCTAGACAGCCTTGGCGCGCTCGTTCGTTATCTGCGGCGTCGACGTCAGAATAAAACAGCACTGCGTTGCGAAAGCGCTCTTAAAGGTAATTACAGAGGCCGACCGCCACTATCGCGAGGGAGCGCAATTACATCGTTACCCGCCGCAACTTTTAATGGACACTTCTCCGCCTAGCCCTCCCCTGCGTAAAAAGGAAATGAGGGACGAGATTGTACGAGCACAATTCCAGCTTCTTTCTAGAGGGCTAAGTGGTCTAAATAACAATAGTCATACGCTAAGAGACGCTACGACGAGAAATGAGGCTCTATTAATACAAAACTTCAGTGCCTGCTCCGTAATCACTAGACAGAAAACTATTTCTGTGTTTCGAGCACGTCCTTAAATACTCAAGTTCTCACGGCGTCATTGACTGATGATGGAGTTTCGGCTGTTGACCCGAGTGCTCGTTTCCATTTTAAGCACAATTAAATGCAGCGCCAGGCGTTGCCCGGTATGTTTAATATCTGCCGAGCAATGAGATTGGCCGTGTGCCTTGTTGATACTCGTGGCGAATGCAAGCCGCATGATAATCGAAGGGCATAGTTCAGTGTCAACAGAATGAGATGAACGAATACGCCTTCACTTGCGGCATTCCTAAACGTCAGGTTCTACGCTTCCAGTTCTGATTTTTGAAAATATACACCAATTTCATTGCAGAAGCTTAGTAATAATAATTAGATCATACTCTGATTACTTTGGTACCTAAAATCTTAATGTCCGCGATCTTATGACTTTTACTGGCACTGCATCCACGACATACCTTAGCGTTTGTGTGGTACTGAGGATTTTAATAATAAAAGTAACTATGTAACACGAACTGAAATATCTCCTACGGTATGTCATATGTAACAATGGCAACTAATCAATAAATAAGAGTTTGCGAATTCTCGAGCTTTCGCTTGTCCCATGACGTAGTGACATGTGAGGATACTGTCTCCAAGACGGATATTGCCGTTGTAATTTATTCTCACGGCTGAGATTACAGTCAGTTTACCACTACATATTTCGTTTGTTGCGCGTTTGGTTCAAATGGTTCTGAGCACTATGGGACTTAACATCTGAGGTCGTCAGTCCCCTAGAACTTAGAACTACTTAAACCTAACTAACCTAAGGACATTACACGCACCCATGCCCGAGGCAGGATTCGAACCTGCAACCGTAGCAGTCGCGCGGTTCCGGAATAAAGCGCCTAGAACCGCTCGGCCACCCGGCCGGTACGCGTTTAATGTATCATTAATTTTCTTCATTGTTTCATCTGAATGTAGACATCTGAAGTAAATCGGCCAAGAACTTTGTTACCAAACGTCTCCAAAAGTGTTTGAGCGATTTACTGCAAAGTTTCTCCTTTATATATTTTTATACATATTTACATACTGTGTATATTAAAAATATATACGGCCTATGTCCGCCGAAATCTTCATTGGGGGAGTGTGTGGAAATCTGAGGTAATTCGGTCAAGAACTTTTAGAGATTTTTTGTTAACAACCTTTCCTCTTTATATATTACGTACATACGGCGACCCCAATTATCCAACCGAGGGAAAAATGGAACCTATAGTCTAACGTGGAATCCGATTCACGCGGCGCTCATCGCGACTCCTCACGTCGTCGTGAGGTAAAGAGTGCATTAAAAACGGACTGAAAATTGCTGGTGTCCTACCGGGATTTGATTCCGCGAATTGCCGGCCGGGGTGGCCGAGCGGTTCTAGGCACTACAGTCTGGAACCGCGCGACTGTTACGGTCGCATGGATGTGTGTGATGTCCTTAGGTTAGTTAGGTTTAATTAGTTCTAAGTTCTAGGGGACTGATGACCTCAGAATTTAAGTCCCATAGTGCTCAGAGCCATTTGAAGCATTCCGCAAATTCACGGTTTCTAGGCACGCGCTTTACCACCAGACCTGCAGCTGCGACGGGTGAAGGTTATGAGTACACGCAACGGCACTGCTTGCAGCCGATGAACATCTGACGTTCAAATTTTGTGCATAAACTGGAAACAGCGACTCTGCTCAAATTCCTAATTACTGCTTGAAAAACGTATATACTACATTTTCCACGGGCTTCCACAAGAGTTAAGCAGCGCTGAATCACTGTCAACAGTAAAAAGTTGTTAGTAACAGACCGAAACGACGCAAGGTAGCACTAAATAAGGTGTAGTAAAAGCAGATTTCACGCTGAGATTCACTGGCTGAAACTGAAGTAAATACACAGTACAGTCACATTAACGTTACCACCTTTCAAAAGCCTGGCAGACGAACAATTTGCAAACTTATCTATTTCGGAAAAGATTACACCTTTGGTCCGGAAGATAACGATCACGCCCTCTCGGACGTAAGATAAAGCGCTCCGTTTCCGGATTACAACGATTGCACTGTTTTCCGCGTCCCCCCCCCCCCCCCCGACAAGCTTTACATGACCTCCATTTCTAGTTGCTGCCACCTGCCGTCTGTGAGTGGTTATTGCATTGACGTCGAACATAAGCGGTGGTAACTGGCCACCGGTTTCGACACGATACCTTTCTGATTAATGCAATCGGAGGTACGACTGAGGGCACAAGAGAAAGAGGAAGATCTAGACTGCAACACACCACACACATCAGGTACGATGTTGCAGCAGGGTCGTATGAGGAAATGAAGAGAAAAACAGTTTCGGTTTCTGTTTTCAACAGTCGTTGACGAAGCGTAACGCGTATTTGAATCAGTTCGTAAAAATAAATAAATAAATAAAAACGTGTTATCGACTGAATTCGACGATATTCGGCAGAGTGTCGCTGTGTCCAAAGCGACCCCTCTGAAAACGGAAGAGCGCATCGGGACATGTCCGCAGCCCGCTGTATTGGCAATTTCCTGGTTGGTGGGGGGAGCCTCTCCCCCCCTCCATTGCTCGCGCGGGCCACCCCTCCCCCACCCCCGCACCGCCAGCTATTCAGCCCCCGGCGCTGCCACGCCCCCTCCACGGTCCAGGAGCGCCGCGCATCCCCTGGAGCCCGCCGTAACGCTGACGGACGGTCATCCCTCATTCTGCGCCGCACTAAATCAATCTCCCCTGCTGCACCCTCCGGAGCGCAAACCACCCCATTTCCCGCGTCCAGTACCCATCCCCGGGGCGAGTGCGTGTCTGCGTAGATGCGTACGCCTGGGACGCATTGCGACGCCCCTCCCTCCCTCCCCCCCCCCTCGCTCCCGGAGGCAACTGCGCTCCTCCAAATGGCAGGAGGAGGTGTCCGAAAAAATTAGAGGTGGTCGCTCGCAAATTGGCGGGTAGTCAGTTAGGGGGAACATCTCTCTCCGATCGAGAATACCCCATGGCGCAGAGGACGGTGCTCTGTCAGAAACAAATACCGCAGAATCAGTTTTACTCGGAGATGACTATCACAATACTGTAGACATTTGACCTGAACGTGTTCAATTCTCCGCAGCCTGTCAGTGTGTCAAATGGTTTTAACTCAACCACCGACTCACCTTCAAGACGGTTACTCTATTGACGGTCGAAATACTGTTAGAATATGTTAACAGGTCCGAAGTTTACAGCTGAAGGATGTTGTAAAGAAAGGTGGGAGTCTGTCTCGTGACAAATTCATTCCAGCTAGGAGATCTTTCGGATTATCTGGCTGCCTCTGCATCTCGGCTTTGGATAATAACTTCTTTAGCGCCACCCAGAGATCACGTCTGGCTTAGGAAATGTCACGGACGCTAACAGTCGTTGCCTGTTGTGAGCGACACATACTTCGCCATACCATGCATCCAAAATACACTTAGACAGTGCGCTTTCTTTAACGTAGCAAATGCTCCTTAAAAGAAAGTGACGTGTCTAAGGTAATCCCATGGTATTTTGGATGCATGTTATGATAAAGTTTTTTCCCTCATAACAAGCAAAAAATTTACTATGCTCAAAAGCAGAAATAACGTTGGTAATTAGCTCTGTGCCACAGGTTTGTGATCGTCAGCAGATATTCTTCGTAAAAAAACACTCAACAGCCTAGATCGCATAGAATATTTCTTTATTTAAGACAAACGGTTTCGATAGACTTCGCTGTTATCTTCAGGCCTTATAACTCGTTTTGTTGTAAAGCGTGTTAATTAGACGTTGAAACTTCATGCCAAGTTGTCTAGCGGATAAAAATCCGTACGTTTTGAATATTTTAACCATCACAAACATTTTATAAACATAAAGCACCACGTGCAAAAGGCCACGCTCGTATGTATGTCATTCAGATGCACGTTACATCACAAAAAGACAGTATGAAGCTGTGAGATTCCGCTATGAAATTCGGATCAGCTATAAGCAGCACGTAAATTTTTGAAAATATCATTAGCCTTCTTTGAGGATAATGCACAAGATTAATTGAAAGTCCGGCGTACCAGAAACAGTGATCTTGAAGAGGAGCCGATTACCAAACGTCAGCTTAGTCATGTGGAACGTATGACAGCTCTAGTATACCTAAGCAAATCACGTACGCTCAACCTACGAATGGCCAGCGTACGCAGGGTGAAACCGATACAACGTTCAGTGCTTGCAAATCGAGACTGCCCTTTCTTCACAGCACTGACAAAAAATCAGAGATCGATGTTTACACATCATAAATGTGCCCTGTTCCACTTATTTTAATGCCGGCCGGTGTGGCCGTGCGGTTAAAGGCGCTTCAGTCTGGAACCGCGTGACCGCCTCGGGCATGGATGTGTGTGACGTCCTTAGGTTAGTTAGCCTTAAGTAGTTCTAAGTTCTAGGGGACTTATGACCACAGATGTTCAGTCCCATAGTGCTCAGAGCCATTTGAACCATTTGAACTTATTTTAATAATTAGTGACTAGTATGTGCCTGTCATAAGAAGTTTTACATTTTAATTGCATTCCATAATTCTCATTCAGGTATCATTTTCAGTCATTTCAGGTATGCGTCAGAATCGTTACATGTTGGATGCATTTGCTAAGCCTGAAGATAAGTACTGAGTGATCGAAACGTCCTGAAAATTAAATAATTCGGTTCAAATATCAGAATACTACCTGCAACAAACAAAGAGAGAACATTACTTCTACTGTCATAAAATTAAAGAGTTGCTTCACCAGCCCGTGTTATGGCCGCTATTAAGTTTGGAAATAAATCCAGCGGACGTGTAATAGAGACGTACGAAGCGGCGGACTCGGTCGGCCACGATGCTGCAGCCTATTTGTGCCTTCCGAGTTCATAAGCGTAAGTCAACCGCCGGCGGTAACACAATTCTTCGTAGCAAGTGAAAGAGGATCGTGAGTGATTCGAAGAGGCCACCCACGGAGAGAGAAAAAAATAGTAAATAAAAAAAGAAGGAAGAGTTGGAGAGTAGGAGATCGAGACAGAGACAGAGGTACGGCGTAATATATTCAGACGCTGGATTCACTTACGGGGAATCATAAATTTCAGTGCTAAGCAGCGCAGAGGACTTCGCGAGAGAAGAACAATGTGCGATAAAAGTTTACGACGGCGCGCGTTAGGGGAGAATAAACGGCAGAAAAAAAGAGGTAACGAGAGGCGGTGTCATTAGCATTTGATTGGCCTGCAAAGCGGCAGCTCGTGATGGTAAATACCGAGAGATGGATGTCGCCACGAAGAGCCATTTCCGTCCCGGCCGCGCAGACAGCGATCGCAGAGTCTGCGGCGCAGCCGAGCTTCGCTGCTACCAGCGTTCAGTTCCTTCGGCGATCCTATGCCTACACCTTTTTCCATTTTTCTACGTTTTCATGAAGTTTCTAGCTTAATCAAGATATTATGACATCTTCATCCTATTGCGTCTTTCCTGTTTCAATCTTTCCACCACTTAACATACTACACTACACTCTTCATCCTCAACAATCTCTCCTCTCAAAGCACTACATACTCTCCATCCTCAATGATCTCTCTTATACATCTCAGTATTTGTCTCACTTTTAGTGATGACCCCCTCAACATCTCTTTTAGTTGCCAAATTACCTAGTTAGTTTTACATATTGCACTCTTTGCCTGCCGCTACAACTGTCCTCTCTACTACTCCTTCCAGCACCAATTCCAGCAAAAGTTTCGCTAACTTGACCTTGCTTTTCACAGAATTTTCTGGTGCAGAGTGACACTTCTTCGCAGCCTGAGGCTGTTACTGGGACAAGTGTCTTTTTGCAGGTAGCGTGCAGACACCCTCAGAAAAAGCGGTAAAAGGATACCTGAAGTGTCTCGGGGTAAGCAGAAACGTCAACACACTCCACCTCCACACAAGTGTCGGTCTGTCCAAGTGTCACAAACTCGAATTTTCCCGAACATACATTCCGTCGCAAATTCTTATTCATACTTCTCCTGTTCACACTTTCTCCACTCAAGATTTTAAAATATTTCTGCAGCTCGAAATCCATCTGCGTTCAGTATCTTTTCTTGCTTCTGTCTTATACGTTTCGACTGAGACCAATAATACCTACTTCTTCGGATACCTCTCCCTCAGTTTGATTTCCCATTTCATCTGTTCTATCGAATATAACTTCCCTGATCTGCAGCATTGTGCTTCCGATGTCTGTCTCGTTAATATGCAGACGAAAAAGTAACGCGAGGGCACTCAATCCTAAGAAACTATGTGACATGGTGTATTAGTACGTAATTGTTTTCCTGCATTGAACTGTGTCTTTAAATTTCATTTTAATAACCAATGGCATCGCGGGATTAGCCGAGCGGTCTGAGGCGCTGCAGTCATGGACTGTGCGGCTGGTCCAGGCGGAGTTTCGAGTCCTCCCTCTAGCATGGGTGTGTGTGTGTGTCCTTAGGATAATTTAGGTTAAGTAGTGTGTAAGCTTAGAGACTGATGACCTTAGTAGTTAAGTCCCATAAGCTTTTTTTTTTTTAAAAAAAGAAAAAAACAATGGAAGTGTTGACCATAACCACCATAAAGGATGTTTCGAAGTCTTAACATCACACGTGTAGGGGTTAACATCACGTCACTGGCAACAACTTTTGTTAAAAATGAAATGTACGCTAACCCTACCTTGCTACGCTACGTGCCCTTTGTATTGGGTATGTTCCTAAGAGCTGGAAGTATATATGACCTGGGTGTTCCCTATAATATGGTCATCTGCTCTGTTCAAAAGGGGGCAGGCCCATCAAAATTAAAGCGCTTGATTCCCTTAGACACACTCATTTTTGAGGCTTTCTTCTTAAAAAATCACTGTTTCAATTTACAAAGATAGGCAATGTGCAGCACACCTGGTTAGTTTATAGCTTGCTGCTTCTGCGAAATCTCCTCGTCCTAGGGCCGGCCAATCCTAAAGGATGCCTAGCGTCACTAACGACAAACATTCTGCTTCTAACAAAAGTTGTTCCGTATCATCTGATCAATCACCCATAGACATTTGATACAAACACTTTGAAATATCGTGTATGTCCATTTCAGGATATTACCATATACTTGAAAAGCCAAAATAGCGCAGCAGTGAAAAAAAAAAGAGTTATTCCAATGCAAATAGTAACAGATATTAATAACAAATTAATGGGCTGGAAAAAGATTTAATATGAACGGATCGAAACTAATCTTCGTGACAATAGCTAT
Organism: Schistocerca cancellata; assembly: GCF_023864275.1. NCBI lineage: Eukaryota > Metazoa > Arthropoda > Insecta > Orthoptera > Acrididae > Schistocerca > Schistocerca cancellata. The sequence continues at coordinate 89,795,824 of NC_064637.1, read as the reverse complement.
TTAATATTTCTCTCCCTATTTGAAGGGCTTACTTCAATAATGGTACTAGTCCATTATCTCCACTTTTCTGTCCATAACGCTTCTAAAATTAATGGTCGAAACAAACAGAAAGAAAGGTTCATCTCTAGCAAGAAGCCATATGCTCAAATATTTCTGGTATCTCAACAGCAGATTTTTCAGCGGTCATGTAACTTTAGGACTCTGTGTCTCAGAATGAACAAAAATGGACTTGTACCACTACTGAAATAAGTCCTTCATTTGTTCTTTTATGCTATACCAGTCAGCATTATACACGGCAGAAAAAATGAAACTGGCACAGGAAATACCTCCTGCATATTAATATAGGCAACCAAACTTACCGCACTTGGGTCACAGTATGCACGTTGGGTTTCCTACCTTAGGACACACGAAATACTTTCTCAACCTGTTTTACACTGATCTGACCAAAGTCATGGGATAGCGATACGCACATATACAATGGCGGCAGTATCGCGTACACCAGGAATAAAAGGGCAGTGCGTTGGCGGAGCTGTCATTGTGCTCAGCTGATTCACGTGAAAAGGTTTCCGACGTGATTATTGCGTCAAGACGGGAATTAACAGACTTTCAACGTGGAGCGGCAGTTGGAGCTAGATGCATTGCACATTCCGAGGAGATTCAATATTCGGAGATCCACTGTGTCAAGAGAATGATGAGAATGCTAAATCCCAGGCATTCTCTCTCACCACGGACAACGCACTGGCCGACGGCCTTCACTTAACGACCGCCAGGGGCGGCGTTTGTGTAGAGTTGTCAGTGGTAACAGACAAGCAACACTGCGTGAAATAAGCGCAGAAATCAACGTGGGACGTACGACTAACACATCCGTTAGGACAATGAGGTGAAATCTGGCGTTAATGGGATATAGTAGCAGAGGAACGACATCGCCTCCTGCACCTCTCCTGGGCTCGCGACCATGTCCGTTGGACCCTACGAGACTAGAAAAATGTGATCTGGTCAGATGAGTCTCGATCTGACCTGGTAAGATCTGATGGTAGAGTTCGAGTGTGGCGCAGATCCCACTAAGCCTTGGACCCAAGCTGTCAACAAGGTACTATGCAGGCTATTGTGATATCACATAGATTGTCCTAGTACGCCCAGGTCGCCATTTTGGATTGCCATAATGGATTCTGACACTATACTGACTGTCCTTGCATTTGACACGATCAGAACAATGCACCATCTTAGATTTACGCCACTTAGGACAAATGAGCTCTGGACCCAGCCGCCAGACGAGTAGTTGAAAACCCTGTAGCACAGTCATGCTGTTTTTAAATACCATCAAATTTTTATTTTCGTAGCAATCGATACATAGGGAAATTGGCCTGTGAGTTGGGAGAGTTGGAGGGGGCAAATATGGCAGCAGTGCATGACGTCATCAGTGATGAGGGAATGGGGGAAGGGACATATCTGCAACAATGGAGGCTCTCCCCGAACCCATGTAGCTATTCTTCTGTTGCATAGAACACTCACAAGAGTACACTAGTGCTGGTGATTGGTAACGTTTCCAGCGGTGTCAGCGTACATAAAGGGCGTGAAAAGTATCAGATCTTGAGTGATGACTGTGAAGGACATGCAGGTACCGCTTACTTCTGAGACACCGCAACATCAGGACCTGACGGAGTGTGGAAAGGAAGCCTTTGTGAGATTTCGTATGGTCCGCCTGATTTACTCTGGCAACATCCAGATTTCCTGGGCATTCACATCTCTATGATGTCACAACAAAACCGACCACTGACTAGAAATTGTTACGTTCGGTTATTTGGAGACGATTTGTAGCCATTCATGGACTTGGCTGTGCCTCAAAAACGACCGAATTTTTGTGGATGGTAATGCGCCGTGTCAACGAGCCACGAATGTTCGCGATTGGTTTGAAGAATATTCTGGAAAATTCGAGCGAATGGTTTGGCCATCCAGATCGCCCAGCTTGATTCCCATCGAACGTTTGTGGGACATAATCAAGAGATCAGCTGGTGCGCAAAATCCTGCCCCGGCGACACTTCTGCAGTTGTGGACGGCTGTAGAGGCAGCGTGGCTGAATATTTCTCCAGGGGACCTCCCCAACTACTTGGTCAGTCCATGCTACGTCGAGTTTCTGCACTGCGCCGGGCAAAAGGGGGTCCGAGACGATATTACATGGTATCAACCCACGACTTTTATCACCTCGGTGTACTCTGCGCACCCTGAACAAGAGCGAAATGTCAACCAGATTTTCCAGCAGTGTAGTGCCCTGCTGGTAACCCGATGTTAATACTGTTCCTGGCCGGCCACTGTGGCCGAGCGGTTCTAGGCGCTTCAGTCCGGAACCGCGCTGCTGCTACGGTCGCAAGTTCGAATCCTGCCTCGGGCATGGATATGTATGAGGTTAGTTAGGTTTAAGTGGTTCTAAGTCTATGGGACTGATTACCTCAGATGTTAAGTCCCATAGTGCTTAGAGCCATTTAAACCATACTGTTCCTGATACCCTACGGTCCCACGTGTCACTGATTTTCGGTTAGCAGTTGAACTGATCACCTAACTCGTTAGCCTGCCACTACTTGTAGCGGGTGTGAAGGTACTTCATCGGCTGCCGCTGGTTCGTTTGAGAGCAGACGCGTGCGCGCACAGACACACACACACAAGCAGGGGACGGTGTTCCTCGGGGCGCATTCCGCGGACCCCTGCTCCATCCGTCTCTGTCGGGCGCCGCAAGGACGCGCTGGAGGCAGGCGTCGCCGGAGGAGCCGCCGTATTGGATTACCGACGCCCGCTGCGGGGAAATTAAAAATACATGCCGTGCGCAGGACGCAACAAGCCGGCGGTGGGAGGGACCACCCCCGCGCCGTAAATCTCGGCGTCTAAACGGGACTTCTCGCAAGGGAGGTCCTGCCCGCCAGACACTACGCAGCTTCCAGCGCACATCCGTCCCACTCACTGACATTCCTACAGTTGTAGGAGAAACATTCCCGTAATACACCAGTATACACTGAAGAAACTGGTACAGCCATGAAGACAACAAGTGTCTGGCGCAGTTGTTAGATCGCTTACTGCTGCTGCAATGGCAGGTTATCAAGATTTCAGGGAGTTTGAACGTAGTGGTATAATCGGCGCACGATCGACGGGACACAGCATCTCCGAAGTGTCGATGAAGTCGGGATTTTCCTGTACCACCACTTCACGAGTGTACCGTGAATATCAGGAATCCGGTAAAACATCAGACCTCCAACGTCGCTGCAGCCGGAAAAAGACCCACCAAGAACGAGACCGACGACGACAGAAGAGAATCGTCCAACGTGACAGAAGTGCAACCCTACCGCAAATTGCTGCATATTTCAATGCTGTGCCATCAACAAGTTGTAGCGTGCTAAGCATTCAACAAAGCATAATCGATATGGGCTTTCGGAGCCGAAGGCCCACTGGTATACCCTTGATGACTGCACTACACAAAGCTTTACGCCTCACCTGGCCCGTTAACACCGACACTGGACTGTTGATGACTGGAAACACGTTGCATAGTCAGACCAGTCTCGTTTCAAATTGTATGGAGCGGATGGACGTGTACAGGTATAGACACAACCTCATGAATTCATGGACCATGCATGTCAGCATTGGACTGTTCAAACTGGTGGAGACACTATAATGGAGCGGGGCGTGTGCAGTTGGAGTGATGTGGGCATCCATTCACGTCCATTGTGCATTCCGACTGGCTTGGAAAATTTCAGCAGGACAATGCGACACCCCACAGGTCCAGAATTGATACAGTGTGGCTCCAGGAACACTCTTCTGAGTTTAGAAACACTTCCGCTGGCCACCAGATTCCCCACACATGAACGTTATTTGGCGTATCTGGAACGTCCTGCAACCTGCTGCGCAGATGAGATGTTCACCCCCTTGTACTCTACCGGATTTATAGACAGCACTGTAGGATTAATGGAACGAATTCCCTCGAGCAGTACTTCAGACATTAGTCGAGTCCACGCCACGTCGTGTTGCGGCACCTCTGCGTGTTCACAGAGGGCCTACATGATATTAGGCAGGTGTACCAGTTTCTTTGCCTCTTCATTGCAGTATGCTGCTTAACTCAGTCAGATTTAAATCTCTTGGACTGACAATGCCATACGACATGATATGCTACGTACGTAAGGTCATTTGTAGCTAAGGTGAACGGTTACTGCGTTTCATTTTTAAGGTTCTGTGAAACTTCTAAATGTATCAGTACCACACTTAGGAAATCTACCCCTACACGCTCCGCAAGCCATAATATGACCCCTACACGCTCCGCAAGCCATAATATGACGTATGGCTGAGGGTATCTTTACCACTGCTAGTCATCCCCTTTCACATTCGACTTCCAAACCGAGCTAGGGAAAGAGCCACCGTGTATATGCTTCTGTACGACATCTGTTTTATCTTGCCTTCACGTTCGTTACGCGAAACGTACGTTGGTGGTGGTAGGATCCTTCTGCAGCAAGTAAATGTTCTCAGTATGTTTTGCCCGCTCGACATTCTCATTCCCATTAAACGTCGAGGAGCATTTCTGTAATGCTCGCTTCTTTATCGCACCTACCGGTAACAAATCTAGGAGCACACCGCTGAACTGCTTCGATGTCTTTCTCTATCCTGACCTAACCGGGATCCAAAATACTCGAACGGTACTCAACGATGTGTCACGCAAGTGTTCATTTTTCGTTCTCTTTTATACATGAGCTACAATTGTCTCGAAATGTCCCAATAAACGACTTCCCCTTCTCTACAACGAACCTTACATGCTCGTTACATTTCATGTTGCCTTACAAAGTTACGCCCAGATATTTAATCATCGTGGTTGTGTGAAGAGCATATCGTTAATTTTCTATTCGGACCTCCAGGACTGTTTTTCCTACTCATCTGCATTGACTCATATTTTCCAAATTCCAAGCAAGGTGCTATTCGTCGCACTAGACAGACATTCTGTAGTAGTCATTCCATATCTTCGCAAAGTCACTCGACGCCGACACCTTCCCCCACACATCAGTAAAATGACTTGCAATGCTAGCCACCCTGTCCGTCAGATCGTTTATTTGTACGGGAAAGAAGAGCGGTCCTATCAAGCTTTCCTGGGGCACTACTCACGATAAAAGTGCCTGAGTTTAGATATGGCAGTCCTGCATTGCCGTCCTGTGCAGTATCCCATTGGAAGTGGTTTGCTGCCATCATTCTCCGATCTGCTACGAAATCTCACTTATGCACCTGTGTCGTATGGATGACTGTTATGAATGAATGCTCGTCCAGTACAGTGTGGACGAAGGTAAGGGAGAGTGTGACATCAAATGTCAGCACACAGCCTTCTCCTTTCAAATAGTACCAAGGGGTCACCGAACTTAACGTCTGACTCCCCTCCCATCCCCTCCCCCCCACCCCCGACGGACGGACCCAGTCCATGCGACAGTTCGAAGAGGTTCGCAAATAGTCATAGGACTGCGGCTTCTACTACTGTCTCAACAGAAACCGGGAACAAGCGATGTTTAAAAACGCAAATCGACTGCATCTTTTTGAACGGATTCGTCCCATCATTTATCTTAAATAATCTAGGGAAACGAGGAAAAATCTAAAACTCGATGACTTGAGGGATTTGAACCCCGCTAGTCCCTCATTTAAATGTAGTGATTTAACTGTTCTCTCTTGCGAAGGAAGGAAGGTGTAGAGCGTCACTTCCGGTGTGCATCGATGTCATCAGTGACACTTTATTACCTCTGCTGGAGAAGGGTGATAGGACAGGATTTCTCAAGTGCGTACAGAGGGATTATCCCAGCATTCACTCGAAGTGTTTTGTGGTGACTTGTCAGCGTCGGCATATAAGCTCTTTTCTGGGTAACAGATGAGGGTTTGGGTTGTTTGGGGTAAGAGACCAAACAGCGAGCATCCCGGTATCTGCCTGGAGCGATTTAGGGAAAAACAGGGAAAACGTAAATCAGGACGGTCGGATGCGGGATTGAACCGTCGTCCTCTCGAATGCGTGTCCAGTGTGCTAACCACTGCGCCATCTCGCTCGGTGGCTAACCGATGGTGTCTGCACTTTAGCAGGCGTACAGTAGCTTACATGTGGGCCAACTATTGTTCCTTGTGGAAAACACGAAATTATTTGTTCATTCGTTGGTGATTCTGTTACGCAAAGTGATTTAAGCTTTTGGAATCGAGATTATATTAATACTACAGCATACTTCTGGAGAGGACAGGTGTTCACACTGCATTACCTCCCTCGGCTCGACCTCATAGCTATTCGAACAAATGACCTAGAGAATAGCGCAAACTATGCACATACCAGTCAGTGCAGCCCAACACACACCCAGGATTCCCGTCCGGAGCGGTACCAGCCTTTGAGCTCAATTTCCAAGGATTCCGTCCCGCTAGTTAGCACGAGCGAGCAAGTCAGAAAGAGACATACGTTCTGCGCCGTTGACAGGCAGTGCCATCTGGAGGCTGGGAGACCGGTGGTAGCGACGTCTGCTATCTGCGCTGCACGCGATCAGGGCTGCCAACGTGCCCGCGACGGCTTTACGGGCGCAGATAGCGTCCGCGCGGTTGGTAATTGAAGCTCTTAGCGTCGGGCGGTAATCTCGCGGGATCCCACGCGCCGTAACGCACGCTGCGCGGCGACACATAACAATACGTAGCACCCCCCCCCCCCCCCCCAGTTCCCAGCGACCTGACCGATCCCGCCGCGCCAGCAATTGTGTTTGCCTGCGTGCCTGCGGCCGCGCCGACACTAAGCACTCGACTTTGCGGCTCGAAATAATCCATTCAGTCCCCGCGCTGCGGTAAGGCATGACTAGTGCAACGCTACGTTTACACGCTCTCTCTCAGAAGAGCGCCATACGGCAACCACTACTGTAGCATCTGCCACTGTCCGGCATACGGCGAATAACATTATGTTTTACTCCATGAAATGCATGACACGCAGCTGTCGGCATAGCCTTTATTATCACTACCGATATCGATTAATAACCATCATCACAGTATATGCATACAGACAAAACATATGAAACCATGAGAAATGCACCGAGTACAATCAGTTGTATCCTATTTGGTATGAAGTTTTCGGACAACTATCAGTGGACATTAATACGGAGCCTACCCTTCGCCCTTATTACGGCTTGAATTTGCTGGGGACATTTTCAGTGAAGTATCTGCGTATCTATAGAGGAATGGTAGTCCATGAAGTACCAGTGCTGTCAACAAGGGATCTCAGATCGATTCCATATTCCTAGATTTCCAGAAGGCTTTTGATACCGTTCCTCACAAGCGACTATTAATCACATTGCGTGCATATGGAGTATCGTCTCAGTTGTGTGACTGGTTTCGTGATTTCCTCTCAGAGAGGTCACAGTTCGTAGTGATGGACGGTAAATCATCGAGTAGAACAGAAGTGATATCTGGCGTTCCGCAAGGTAGTGTCATAGGCCTTCTACTATTCCTGATTTATGTAAATGATCTAGGTGATAATCTGAGCAGTCCCCTTAGATTGTTTGCGGATGACGCTCTAATTTACCGTCTAGTAAAATCATCAGACGATCAATTCCAATTACAAAATTATCTAGGGAGAATTTCTGTATGGTGCGAAAAGTGACAACTAGCGCTAAACAAAGAAAAGTGAGAGGTCATCCACCTGAGTACTAAAAGAAATCCGATAAATTTTGGGTATACGATAAATCGCACCAATCTAAGGGCTGTCAATTCGACTAAATACCTAAGAATTACAATTACGAGCAACTTAAATTGGAGAGACTAGATAGATAATATTGTGGGGAAGGCGAAACAAAGACTGCGCTTTGTTGGCAGAACACTTAGAAGATGCGACAAACCCACTAAAGAGACAGCCTACATTACACTTGTCCGTCCTCTGCTGGAATATTGCTGCGCGGCATGGAATCCTTACCAGGTAGGATTGACGGAGGACATCGAAAAAGTGCAGCTCGTTTCGTGTTATCGCGCCACAGGGGTGAGAGTGGTACTGAAATGATACGCGAGTTGTGGTGGCAATCACTGAAACAAAGGCGGTTTTCTTTGGAGCGAGATCTATTTACGAAATTTCAATCACCAACTTTCTGTTCCGAATGTCAAAATATTTTGTTGACACCCATCTACATAGCGAGAAATGATCATAATAATAAAATAAGGGAAATCAGAGCTCGAACGGAAAGATTTAGGTATTTTTTCCCACGAGCCATTCGAGAAAGGAATGGTGGAGAAGTAGTATGAAAATGGTTCGGTGAACCCTCTACCAGCACTTAAGTGTGAATTGCAGATTTACCATGTAGATGTAGATGAAGAACCAAAAAAAAAAAAAAATGGCTCTGAGCACTATGGGACTTAACTTCTGAGGTCATCAGTCCCTATAGAACCTCGAACTACTTAAACCTAACTAACCTACGGACATCATACACATTCATGCCCGAGGCACGATTCGAACTGCACGCGGTTCCAGACTGTAGCGGCTAGAACCGCTCGGCCACTCCGGCCGGCAGTTCCGTATCCTAACTCATCCTACAGCCCTCTTTCCAGTGGAACAAGTGCACAGAAGGCAGCCCACGATCACGAGACCTCCCGCCAAGTAAGTTCTCTGACACGCATTCTTGCAGTCCTTCCACTCCCTGCTGATGTCAGTTTTCGTGACCGCTGCCGCTACTTCTCAACAGGTATCTCCTCAGTTGGCCTCATAATGGCTGAGTGCATCCCGCTTGCAAGCAGCACTGGGCAGACCCGTAAAGTGACCCATCCAAGTGCTAGCCCAGCCCGAAAGCACGTAACTTCAGTGATCGGACGGGATCCGTTGTTGCCACTGCGGGAAGGCCGTTGGCTACAGGTAGCCTATAATTCACACTTTTCGTAAAAGCGGACGTCTTCCTGATAGAAACGTACGAAATCTTGAGTCTTCAGGAATCGTTGTGGTAATTTGCTGACGGTTGTCTGAAAAAAACAAACAAAGGAAATCTTCAACTATTATGGCATCGCTCTGGATGTGGTTAATTTGACACTAGAAGGAAAAAGAGGTACTTCAAGAAGTTAAGCAAAAATGAAGACGACGGCGTAAGAGAGAGAGAAACCGAATGAAGTACCCGATGACGAACTACAATTAGCAGCAATCTCATGTGGATCTTAAGGTGACCTCTGGCAAGAGTCGAAACAGGTAATATGGATAAATATAAGAGGTGATGCAGTCAGTGTTTGCGTTTTTATATTAAAAGTGGTCAGGTCGACCTCAGATTGATATGCGTTAAGTAGTAGTAGTAGTAGTAGTAGTAGTTTATTTTTGTCAACAACTATGCAAAACCCTTCTCGCAATGTCACCTCAAAGTTGTTGTTGACGACAGACCTTTCTTGGGGAGATCTCAGTTACGCGTCCATGTACTTAACGCTTCAAAAGCACAAAAGAATGTATTCTACTCTACTTGGAATTGTAATGAGGATAGTGGAGACTATCAAGCAAGGAGGCTGACATAATCTTCTTGTAGGCGAGTAATGAAAAGCCTTCGATCACTTTGCAGCTGCTTATTTGCCATTTTCTGACTAATTTACAATTAGGCTTGGCTTCTGTTTAGTATATAAGGTATTTTGTAGATTACCGACGATATTTACTCTTCAGCTGAAACCTCGTTTACACTGATGACAGTGATCGCTTCTGGGAAGACTATTGTTAGTTGTTGAACACACTAAATTATTTGCTCTTTCATTAGTGATTCTCACTTACAAAGTGGTTTAAACCTTTTGAGCCGCGGCTGCACTGATGCTAGACGGGACGAAACTCAGTTCTTTAACGTAATGAGTCATCTGTTAGAACCGCATTTTTTTTGTACAATTTACCAAAGCCTCATAGTGGGGATGACAGAATACAGCAAGTTCCACACTGTAGAACATGGCTGATTAATTTATTGATGCAACCGCGTTCTGCACACTGTATCCTCAGGAAGCCCATTTTACAGAGATGTCAGGAGAGGTTATTGATAAATCCGCTTTCAAGCTCTTAGATCTTAGCTACTCTAATTCTGCGGTCCAATGCGTTCTTCAGCTAGAACCGAACAAGTCAGTCTCTCGAAAGCTTCTAGCGATCGTGACATATGTTCTTCATTTTTCATGGCGTCTGTAGCTAGGCCCTTCCCTGTACACGTGTATCTTTCCAACCACTATCTACACTAAAAACATCTCTGCAAGGTTCTGACGCAGGGAATGCTGTGAAAAGCGACCTCACAAACGATTGTATATCGCTCTACAAACCACCACAACCAAAGACGATTAAAGCAAATTACTAGCAGATTATCCACAGGCGTTTCTCGTTCCATTCCTCGTGGTGCTTGATACATCCATTTCCAGTAGTGTTTGGTATTGCTGAAGTAATTCTATTGTAGTCTATAACCTGTACGCTTTTCACAGTGAACAAAATTGGTCCCAGCATGAATCCTTGTGGTACATCTGATATTATTTGTACTTTTTGAGAGGAAAAGGCCTCTAGAATGTTTTTCTTGCTGTTGAGTCTCGTTAACACTTGTTTCGTATCTGTAAAATAGTCATTTTATTGTATATCACCTGTCTATTTTTGATAGGGAACAAATTCGGTCCCAATACGATTCCTTGTGGTACACCTGACATATGTGCTCCTGGAAGGAAGTGACTATTGAAAATATTAGTCTACATGATGACTTTCGTTAACATTGGTTCTGTAGTGTGGTCTGATACCTGCAGAGTTTTCGCTGTAAACAAAACTGGTCCCAACATGGTTCCCTGTGGTATACCAAATACTATATGGGATTATGGACACAAATGGCCATTGAGAATATCATTCTGGATGCTGACTCTCCTGATGTTTTAAACTGAGCGGCGTCAGCGAGAGGACAGCCCATACTTGTTTTATCAGAGCGGCGTCTTGGGAGACGGCAATCGTCAGGCGTGGCTAAGCGGTGTGCCACTGCAGGTAGGCAGCGCCGAGGGCGACGCAGGCGTCGTCGGCGGCAGCGTTTCGCCCGGGACAATGCGCGATAAAGGTTTATAGCGCAGCCGGGGCGTCACTCATTAGCATGGCGGGCGCCCGCGGGCGGGGGCCAATTCCGAATAAATAAATACATAAATAAATAAATAAATATGAGAGCGGCGCCGGGGGCGAGGCGGATGTCGGCGACGGCGGCGGCGGCTGCGGCCGTCACGACGCGCGGAGGCGGGGGCGTGGCCCCGCGCGTGACGTCACCACATCCTGCCGTTGGGCGTGGCGGGCCTTCCTCATCCCGAGCGCTCGGCGTTCTGGGAGGATCGCGGGCTAACGCACCGTCGATGACGAGGTCATCAGGGCACGAGCAAGAGCTTAGACTGGGGAAAGATGCAGAAGGAAATATCCAGTGTTTGTCTCAAACGAACCATCTCGACATCAGCGCTAAATTGTGGAACCTGCACCCGGAAGCTAAGTTGGGAGTAGAAGAATCCGAAGTGTACCTGAGTACATACTGCGAATCCACAAATCACATGCTAGCGATACATTTAATTTCAGCTAAATGTTAAGTATGAATATTTGCGTTAGCAAGCTTCAAATGGTTCAAATTGCTCTGAGCACTATGGGACTTAACATCTGAGGTCATCAGTCCCCTTGAACTTAGAACTACTTAAACCTAGCTAACCTAAGGACATCACAGACATCCATGCCCGAGGCAGGGTTCGAACCTGTGACAGTAGTGGTCGTGCGGTTCCAGACTGAAGCAGCTTGAACTGCTCGGCCACAGCGGCCAGCGTAAGCAAGCTTCCTCCACATGAGAGATGCGCTATCTGATCAAAAGTATGAGGACACCTGTTAGTGGCCATTAACTGAGGTGTGCCCAGCCTTCGTCTGTCTGACAGGTTCAACACTGCTGCGGATACTTTCAAAACAGATGTTTACATGTCTGTGGAGGAATGGCGCACCTTTCTTCCTCATGACGCGAAATAGCAGAATTGGGCACTGGAGACTGGAGAGAGGTCGACGTTTCAATTCATTCCAAATGTGTTCCACTGGGCAGGCCAGTCCATTTCAGAAATGTTACAGCCCACAAACTATTGCCTCGCTGTTGCATGACATGGTGCATTGTCATGCTGGAACACAGTGGGCTCTGAACTGTTCGTCTACTGCACGCGATACACACCGCTGAAAATCTATTACACGTCCTTTCGTATTTAGTTTTTTTACGAACAGTAAGGGGACCAGATCCCAACGAAGGAAAACAACCCCCCCCCCCCACACAACCCAAATACCACTTCCTTCGCTCTTCGCTGTTGACACTACGCATGATGGTAGGTGATGTTGTCCAAGGATTCGTCAAACCCAAACCCTTCCATCCATCGCTCAAAATCTCTCGTTTCCAGTTATCCAGTGTCCAGTGGCGTCGCTATTTACCCCACTTAAAAAGAGTCGCTTAACAATATGTGTGGCGTATAACGAGCTGCTCGAACATTTTACCGCATTCTCTATAGCTCCCTACGCGCAGTCACTGTTCTAGCTGGACTGCTGGTAGTGTTCTGGAACTCCCGAGTGACTTCTTCCGCAGATTTCATGCAATTCTTTACAACAACCTACGAGATGATCGACAGTTCTTGTCTATAAGAGACCTGCCTTGGTTTGGCTAAGTTGTTCCCTCTCATTCCCACTTCTCAGTAACACCACAGACAGTCACATTTGGCAGCTTCAGAAGGTTTGAAACATCCCTGATGGACTTGTTGCTCAGGTGACGTCTAGTGATTCGTCCACGTTCGAAATCACTCATCTTATTTAACGTACCGACTCTGTTGTTACTGCCTCTATTCTGAGAGCACAATGCTGCCAGCTTTCTTTTATACTGGTGGGTCAGCCTCTCGTGACGTCTAGCTGTCATTTCCGCAAGTGGTACTCCAATCTCGTTCGTCAGGTACTCTGCGCTTCCGTCCGAAATCGCACTGCTACTACGCACATGCCTCGGGCATGGATGTGTGTGATGTCCTTAGGTTAGTTAGGTTTAAGTAGTTCTAAATGTAGGGAACTGATGACCTCAGATGTTGTCCCATAGTGCTTGGAGCCATTTGTCAGGTACTCTAAATAAATAGGACCGCGCAAAGACCACGGCGTTGACGTGAATGGCCTGTTCCTACGACGCGCAGATTGGTGACGTATCCGATAACGCGTAGGCAGTCCATTTGTAGCAGACCGCGTTCCCGGTACTGCAAACAGAGTTCGCTCAGGTAATTAACAGACAATAGGGACACATTGTATGCAGCGTCGCGAGACCCAGTAGCCAGTACATTAACAATGGCGGGATGACGCCACGGTGGCTTTCGTTTGATGCGGCGGAGTGAAGTACGCCCTCGAGACGTAATACGCGCCGGCCGGACTCGTAACGCAAAGATGGCGTGTTGTATTTGAATAACTAACACCGGCAATAGATGCGCAGTGGTAGCCGAGCGCGCGCGCGCAGCCGTATAACTCAGTGCGCGAGGCGGCTGGTGTAATACAAATGTAAAACATGACAGATGCATCAGATAAGCAGGCCGGTTTCCTAATTGAAGAATGCCTTTTTCCGCTGCTCTTTATTACCTCTCGCAGCAGAAGTACCCGGAGTGAATGGACGCCGGCCGAGCCTGTTGCCAACTTTATTATTCTTGTCGCGCGAAGTACAATACGACCCTCCGAGCGTACGTGGCCGGCTTGGACCTCGCACAGTGGCCAAGAGAGGGGGAGGGGAGGGGAGGGGGGAAGAAAGGGGGGAGAGTTGTAAATTAAAAGCGTGCTTTAAATTAAAACCGTGCGCCGGAGCCGATAAACAGCGATCGTCAGCAAAGTAGTGTCGGAGAGCCTAATTGATTTTCTGATTTCTCACTCACTACCTCGCTTCGTTACTGGCATCAACTCCTATAGCTCCTGGTGAGGTATTATACCTCCACTCTTCAACCGAGCCTTCTGTCTCTTTCTAGTTTTTCGCTTCAACTCATATTTCCTTTTCACAATTGCGTTTCGAATCATTTCTTTCACTATCAGTTACCTCTTCATCTACATATATACTCCGCAATGGACTGTGCGGCGTGTAGCAGAGGGCATTTTATGTCCTATTCCATTCGTGTATTCAGGGAGGGGTAAAGATGACTATCTTTGAGACATGTGCCTGTCAGTTTACCTTATCCTCATGAACACTGCACAATGGATACGGTGATAGTCGCAGAATTGTCGCGCAGAATATGTATTATCAGTCAAGTATTACAGTTAGAAACTTCGTCTATGTCTTAAGGCAACGTAACTCACAGCACACAAATTACCCATACTGTATATATATCCAGGATTTGTGAATGAGAGCACTTAGCGACTTACAATAAACATTATACATAATTTCAAACATTTACGAATCTTTTTTTTTTCACACAAAATGATGAAAGGAAATAAGTTTCACTTACTAGATTTTCGTTGTTAGTGCAATAAATGTTCAGCATCAGGCATGACGGTTTAATAAATTAATTCTTTACTACAAACTTATTTGCAACGCATTTTGCAGATAGTATCCACATAAACCACTTGCAAAATTGTATCACTGAGCGACCCATAATTTCGGGGATATGACGTCGTAAACGTTGAGATGGATGAAAAACCAGCTTTCGCTTAACATAAACATTGAGAGCCAAATTTCCGAGACTGTACCTATCCAGTGATTGAGAATGAGACCGCTTAGTGACTTCCAATCAACATTAAATATAATTTCAAACATTTTTAAACTTTTCTTGGCTTGCAGCACCACAGAACAATGGAAGGAAAAGAATTTACCGTTTACTAAATGCTCATTGTACATGTAATTGAACTTCAGCATGAAGCACAACGTTTTAATTTGTTATGTTTTTGGTTGGTGAACTAAGTAAATCACTTTATCTAAGAATTTAATTTTGTTCAGAAAGGGTATTTCGATGATGATGATGTTTGGTTTGTGGGGCGCTCAACTGCGTGGTTATCAGCGCCCGTACAATTACCCAATCTTTGCTCAGTCCAATTTCGCCACTTTCCTGGATGATGATGAAAATGATGAGGACAACCCAAACACCCAGTCATCTCGAGGCAGGTGAAAATCCCTGACCCCGCCGGGAATCGAACCCGGGACCCCGTGCTCGGGAAGCGAGAACGCTACCGCGAGACCACGAGCGGCGGACAGCGTATTTCGAAATTAAGAGAAGAATATATTAGCGAAATATTTTCACGCAACAAGATAACGCATAGGGGTAAAGTGATTAGTTAATTCGGCAACCAGACTCACAGTAACATCATCTAATTGTGTGTGACAAGCTATTAGTAGCCAACGGCTTTGCCGCAGTGGTAACACCGGTTCCCGTCCGATCACCAAAGTTAACCGCTGTCGGGCTGGGCTAGCACTTGGATGGGTGACCATCCGGTCGGCCGCGCGATGTTGGCAAGCGGGGTGCACTCAGCCCTTGTGAGGCAAACTGAGGAGCTACTTGATTGAGAGATAGCGGCTCTGGTCTCGGAAACTGACATACGGCCGGGATAGCGGTGTAGTGACCACAGGCCGTCCATACCCGCACCCAGCGACGCCTATGAGCTGAGGATGACACGGCGGCCGGTCAGTACCGTTGGGTCTTCATGGCCTGCTCGGGAGGAGTTTAGTTTGGTTTTAGACAAGCTATTCATAAAGAGAAACGTAAAGATGGTCCTACAGAATCCAGAAATGTAGAAAAAATTTAGGTAATAAAAACCACAGACCAAAACTATTTCATGCGTGATTTCCTCAGAATAGTTATTACATAAAATATGTTTACATTTTACGGGAGTGAATAAAACAATGATGGTGGCACAAAGGGGCCGAAACACTTAAAATACGTTCACATTTACGGAAGTGAATAAAAGTAACCACTGATGATGGCACGAAGATGCTGAAACGTGTTTGGTTAGGTTAGTGGCGGTAATTGTCTACTGCAGGGCGGTAACTGTGAAATGCGAACAAACAGAAGGATCGACCGAGCTCGTTTTCTGGTTGTCTGTCGTTTTTGTTGCATTCTTGTAAATGACTATCTGTGAACTACTTTGTCATTCTGATCAAAATATAATCTTGTAATTGGATACTGACAAGGTTTCCTTCTCTTTATTACGGGCATTATCTCGACGTTGCTCACATTTAAGAGAGATCTGCCAGTCATTGCAGCAAGTGGAAATTTTTTCAAGTAGCAGTGCACAGTATGTGGAAACCGTAGCAGCAAGTCGGTTTGCTGGTGACTGTGCAGGGGCTGCGAAGGAGATGGTGGGAGTAAGGAGGGGGTGGGAGGGAGGGGAGAGAGAGAGAGAGAGAGAGAGAGAGAGAGAGAGAGAGAGAGAGAGAGAGATGGGGGGAGCGGGGAGGGAGGGAGACGGAGAGAAAGGCGAGAATGGAAAACCAAGGCAGGGGCAGCGCGTTTGGCAGATAAGCAATTGTCCGGTCGGCAATAACTCCGGCCTCGGAAAGCCAACAACGCGATAATCGGAATTACGTGACTGATTCCCGGAGCCGGTGATTTGTCCGTTTCTGCCGCCCCTCCCTCCCTCCCCCGGTTTTTCCCCCTCAGTGCGTCGCCGCCACTCGCATTAATCTGCGCAGGGCTGCCAACAGCGATTTTTTACTGCCGCCGGCGCGGCGACGGGACAGCTCAGCTCTACGGCGAGGTACCCACCAGCTCCGCCGCGCCGGGCTCTGTAATTTTGCGCCCGTCACGAAGTAATGATCATTTAATTACCGCTCGCTTTCGCGATGGCGTATATCTGTCACGGGCGGTCTTTCCTCATCGTTTATTTATCCCCCACCGCGGAGGCTGCCTCGGGCCCGCGGAACGGATAAACAAAAGTACACGTTTCGATCTCTCGCTCTATCGATTTCCTCCGGCGTGGTCGTCACGAGGTGGCCCGATCGACCGCCCGTCCCACCGAGTTTACTATTGTTTTTTGCGAGAAGTTAATGACCGCTTTAAGCTTGCCCTCTGCCGGACCCCACTCGCCGTGCGTGTTACCGACGCCGCGCGCGTGAATAATAATTCAAGTGGGGCGTAATTGCGATCGCAGCTGCTTCTTTCTCTCTCTCTCTCTCTATCTCTCTCTCTCTCTCTCTCTCTCTCTCTCTCTTTCTCTCTGTCCGACTCTTCTTCCCCACCCCTCTTCTAGTTCTTTCACCCCTGCCTCCCACAGCCTCAACTGCAACTAGCAACGCACAATGAGTTACTGGCGGACGAGAGAGAAACAACAGAGTTGACTTAACTAGGAAGTGAAGGACTTCGTTGTTCTCATCCTTGACCTTCGAAACTGCGAGGGTGAGGGGTTTCTGGTTCACAGAATCTGTTGCCAAAACCGTAGGGTTGCCTGTAGCGTCCCGGCACAGCCTCACTATACCAGAGCGAAGTAAGTGCGAACAGCGTAGCGCAATCGAGACTTTAACGACAATGGGTTATATTAACAGAATCTTCCGTCGGTTCTTGGTAGAACAACATTATAATAATGTGTTATTTACTCACTGTATGTTTCTACTTCACTCTAGATGTGTTGCTTCTCTTCCAATGTTGTCTGCTCACATTTAACTTCTTTGGTGATAATACTCAGTGAATGCCTGAAGATGGCCTTGTAAGCCGAAAACCGGTTAGCAATAAAAATATTATAGAACAAAAGCAAACTGGTGCTTTTCAATTATTATGACAATGGGTTATTATAAATTGATGTCAACCTTTATATCGGAGATGAGAGGGAGAGAATCTCCTTGCTTTGAAGCAATTAAGTTCCTGAAAATAGGTTACAGAATTTCAATAAGCAGAAAAGATAGGTTAGTTTCTATCAAGTTTATTGTCACATATACTTTGTAAGTAGGCTGTCTAGGTTTTTATATTGGTAACGCCACGTAGCGCTCTGTATGAAAATCATTGGCTGTGGTGTGTGCTGTCCGTGGCTGGTTGGCATTGTTGTCGGAATATTCGCCATTGTAGTGGGCAGTTGGCTGTTAAACAGCGCGTAGCGTTGCGCAGTTGGAGGTGAGCCGCTAGCAGTGGTGGATGTGGGGAGTGAGATGGCGGAGTTTTGAGAGCGGATGATCTGGACAGCGACAGTAAATTTGTAATATTGGATATCATGGACTGATATAGATATTATGACTTTTGAACACTATTAAGGTAAATACATTGTTTGTTCTCTGTCAAAATCTTTCATTTGCTAACTATTCCTATCAGTACTTAGTACCTTCAGTAGTTTGAATCTTTTATTTAGCTGGCAGTATTGGCTCTCGCTGTATTGCAGTAGTTTGAGTAACGAAGATTTTTGTGAGGTAAGTGATTCATGAAAGGTATAGGTTATTGTTAGTCAGGGCCATTCTTTTGTGGGGATTATTGAAAGTGAGATTGCGTTGCGCTAAAAAATAATGTGTGTCAGTTTAGTGTTGATCAGAATAGGTCAAGAGCGAAATGTTTGAGTACGTTCAGTTTTGCTCAGCTGTTTGAAAATAAAATAATGTAAGAGGTTTATCAGCACAGTAATTCAATAATTTTCCTAAGGGGACGTTTCAACTTATGTGAGGTGTTGGACCATAAACCCCTTAGTAAGATTCAGTCTATTTATTCGGACTCTCCACTTCAAAGCTAATTGCCGGTACATATAAGAAACAAGTACAAAGCAATCACTTGTTCTTGGTTAGCACTGAAATCTCCCTAAGTAATTAAGACAAAGACTGACAGCCTCTGTTCAACACTATTCCAATGAAACTCTAAAAATCCTACTTGACCTGCAGTTCCTGAGTGTCCACCAGAGTCTATCACCGTCTCCTCGTAGTTGAAGTCTTTATCAGCTGTATCGGCTGCTACGGGCCTACTCGGCCCCGCTGGCGTCTCGCTGTAGAATCTCCAAACTGCCGGCACTGGCTCTGAATCTGCATCTGAATCTCTGCTCCTAGCTATTCCGCTGCGTGCCCTTTTCTTTCGTTTCTCATGTACTTGGGTGCACACGAGTTAATTGGTTTCACACGACCCTTTCATTTCTAAATGATCGGATTGCTCAAGAATGCCTATGGTTCCACATGACACTCTCGTTTCTAATTGGTCGGCCTGAGCAAGAATGCCTTCGGTTCCACACGACACTTTCGTTTCTAGCTGCACACAACTTGATTTGGTTGCACACGAGTCTTTTCCGCACGTGACTGACACTCTCTCTTGCTGTATTATTACCCTGGTGTTTGCGTCTTCTATTGTGCAAGTTTGACTCATGCTGCTTCCTCTGGCAGGAAGTCAAATACTAAGTTATTTGATCAAAAAGCCATGCTTGGCAGCCTCCACCGATTATTTTGTCCCTACGTTTTGGTGGACTATTTCTTAATGTCGGCTGGCTGTTTGCCTATGGAGCCTGGACTCTTATTATGGTCACAAAAGCAAGAATAAAAATTAAAATTTTCTACCGTCACAACGTGCCGTACCCCGCGCGAACAGTAAAGAAAATGTTCTCTAGCGAAAGACCGGGCTGTTATGTCGAACATGCGCAGTGTTTCGGCGGCAGAACGAGTATCCATCATCAGTCGCGCTGGCGAACTCATACTGTGAGACGCTTTTCTAATTTTAAATCTTTTTTTATTCACTTCTGTTCTCATTCGTGATGGGCATCGGTGTGCCTCTGAGAATGTTTTCCTCTATTGGGCTTCAGGTTAACTTCAATGTCATATTAACACAACAAAATTAACGTAGCATTTCGTAATGGCGCAAGTTTCTATTAAGTAGTCAACGTATGCCTGAAGTCCAAAAACACAATTTTCTTTTTGATTTGTTGGTTTCTATTTTTATAATTTTCTCTATCTGCTTGCTTACAATTAACATGCTACATTAACTGAAATTTTCAAAGTACAATTTTTGAATATGATAGGGTATACCACTGCACTCAAGTGAAGCACCGGTGATAAGCAGCGCAGACAAGAAGATGGAGGAAGCTTTTGAAATTTGATGTTACAGAAGAATGCTAAAAAGATTAGGTCGTTGGATAGAGTAACTAATGATGAGGTACTGAATCGAATTTGAGATAAAAGATAGTTATTACACAACATGACTAAAAGAAGAGGTCAGCTGATGGGCCGCTTCCTGAGACGTAGAGGAATCGTTAATTTAGTAATGGTGGGAAGTACGGTGGATTGAAAATACGAGGGCTATCCAGAAAGGAAGTTACGATTGATCGCGAAATGAAAATCACAGTGAAAATCAGGAATGTTTCATTTGTAACAGTTAGCTACACCTTTCAGCTACTTCTCTACGTAGTCACCGTCCTGACTCAGACATTCGTCGTAGCGTTGTACCAACTTTCCAATACCCTCATCATAGAAGGCAGCCGCCAGTGCTTTCCGCCAATTCTCTACGCTGGCCTAAAGCTCGTTGTCTGTGCCAAAATGTTGTCTTCATAGCCAGCGGTTGGTTTGAGCGGAGATGAAACTCAGTGGGACACAATTACGGCCTGTACTGTGGGTAACCAAACATTTCCGACTGAAACGATGCAGGAACATCTTCATTGCCCCTGCAGAATGAGGCTGAGAATTGTCTTGAAGAAGAAACAGCACGACAGTTATGTAATGTTGGTTGCATAGCCTCAGGGGATAATTCTCACCAGGCCCTCGTACTTGGCGGGAGACACTATTTTCTATAACATCTTTACGCGCTCACTAAGAGCTCAGGAATGAAAAGAGCGACATAATTCTTCCTAGAGTCATACTAGAGACATTGCCCAACACATCTTTGCAAAGCTTTATCGGATTTTCATAGTCGTTTCCATTTCGCGACCGATCGTAACTTACTTTCTGGCCAGCCCTCGTAATAGAGGGAGGCCGCGGCTTGACTACTGGAGAGTTATTCGCAGGTGGAGAGACTTGCACGGGGTAGACCAGCGTGGAGTGCTGAACAGATTCATTCTCCGGACTGAAGACCACAACAACGATTTCATTATCACCTCAAAAAAGGTTACGTAATTAACTTTTTGCAGGCCGGTGTGGCCGAGCGGTTCTAGGCGCTATAGTCTGGAGCCGCGCGACCGCTATGGTCGCAGGTTCGAATCCTGCGTCGGGCATGGATGTGTGTGACGTTCTTAGGTTGGTTAGGTTTAAGTAGTTCTACGTTCTAGGAGACTGATGACCTTAGAAGTTAAGTCCCATAGTGCTCAGAGCCATTTGAACCATTTATTTTAATACGGGCTGAAGGCAGTCCTTGACGACTGCCGTGTTTCAAGCGATTGCGCTACTTCCGACGACCTGTAGCGTGGCTCGAAAATGCCAGGCACTCCTGTATCAGAGGAACGGACCAGTGAGTTACGCCGCCGCGGCCAGAGATAGCTCCATTAGAAACCCAGAGCCGAGGAGGGGCGATTACATCGGCGCAGCTGTCCTTGGTTTATGCCCCGGTGGTGCGGCAGTACTTGCGAATATTTACAGTCCACCGCGTCCACACGCGACCTAGGGAGCAAGCCACTAACTGGATGCGGTCTTTGTGTCTCTACTCCTCGTTCTTACTCTTTCCCACGTCATTCAGTGCGCTGTCTCGTACACGACTGCATGACTACCGGAGCTGAGACCAGAGTAACAGTGCGAATTTTTCAAAGTACTCAATAACTTCCTTTTAAATGACGAGCTACTGATTTCAGATGCCTCTTTTTAGACTTTTTATCACTTCAGAAAGCCAGTACCAGAGCCCTGTAAGTGAGAGGAAGAATAGATTTTATCGTCCCATCGACGCCGATGCCAGTAGGGTTGGAACTTTACTCGACGTTGAAGTTCCAATGTCCGTCTTTGTTTGAAAATAGATTTGTTTTTGGAGACGATCGGCCTTGAGCAAGACGGAATTTTTATCTTTTCCTTTAGTTCCCAGACATGTTTCGCTCAAGCTTCAGTAATCAGCGGGCTTTTATTATCTTTCTATAAAACAGGATAAATGCTCTTTACCACTTGTACACACATAAATTTGAGTTTTCAAGACAATATTTACAGATCTGAAATACAGACGAAGTTTTGTACATATACCTTGTTACCACATGCTGTGGTTTCCCTGGATTTACCGCAGGATGTGGTGAAAAAAATGTCTTGTGGCTACGGCCTCCCGTCGCGTAGACCGTTCGCCGGGTGCTAGTCTTTCGATTTGACGACACTTCGGCAACTTGCGTGTCGACGGTGATGAAATGATGATGATTAGGACAACACAACACCCAGTCCTTGAGCGGATAAAATCTCCGACCCAACCGGGAATCGAACCCAGGCCATTAGGATAGACATTGTAGCACTGACCACTTTTTTTTTTAATCTCATTTTCTTCGTTTCTTCTGCTCGGGGCGGTCGCCGTAAGACATCCGTGTAAGTTCGTTGTTGATCTATTAACTCAGTTTTTTTTATTACAGAGGGCAGCTAACCCTCTGACCGAACACGCTGAGCTACCGTGCCGGCGTCCACTCAGCTACCGGGGGTGGACACAGGATGTGGTAACAAGGTATATGTACAAAACTTAGTCTGTTTTCCAAATTTGTAAACACTGTCTTAAAAACTCAAATTTATATGTGTACAAATAGTAAACAGCATTTTTCCTATTTTATAGAGAGAGGATAAAATCCCCATGATGATACTGAAACTTGAGCAAAACATGTTTGGGAACTAAAAGAAAGAAAAGATCAAAATTGTGTTTTGCTCAAAAACAAATATGAAACGCTACTGGCTACATCCAAATACACAGGCTGTCGTAATTATCCGAATAACGTTTTGTCTAGAAGCAAAATACAATATCTATGAAACAAGCAGTGTTTAGCTGGCAGGGAGACATTAACCAGCGTGTTCGCCTTTCTTTTAACTTTGCTCCTTACCAAGGTATTGTGGCAGTCAGCGAATCGGTCGGTTTATGTAAAAAGATATTCTTATAGCTTACTAATGCCTTAAAATATACCTCCAGTGCAAGCACAGTGTTCAGTAAGGTACTGGAACTGACTAAAAACCTATCGGATTACATGCTATGAAGTATTTACGGCTCTGCGCACAATCTAACAGTTTGTCCTAATCACAGACCTCATATAAACTCCTAAGAATGATTAACTTGCACTTCGTGAACGAAATAAACTGTTCAAACCAAGCCTTCAATAAACTATCACTGCCAATGACTATCCTTCAATAAACCCCAGACTACATGTCAAAAATTGCTGTAACTGAAGTAACATATAAATGGTGGTATACCAAACAAGTTTTCCTTCTCTTGAGTCCCAGTCTATCTTTTAGTTCACTGCCAAGAAATTCCTCAATTCTTTAGAGACTCTAACTTGCATGTATAAAAAAAACCTTCAAATTTGTGATTACTGTACAAATGAGTTAGTGTGTTAAATATTTGACGTTAAGCAAGTAACAGAGAAAAACTTCAGAAAGGTTTGGAAGTACACTTAAAGTTTGTTGTAAGTCGCCAACTGCTCTTATTATGAAACACTGGATGAATGTAGCCTGCGTAATTTGCGCTCCATTTTAAGCAAAAGCTAATTATTCACACATGTCAGTGTTTACGATGTCGTAACTCCTGAATTATGTGTCAAACAACGAGATAATGTATCAGGTACATTCAGTGATGTATGTATACACTGTCTGCAAGTGTGTTCCGTGGAGAGTAATTAGTGGAGAAGTAAAAATAAAAAATAAAACCCCATGCTCACGCTAAAAACTTACTACATCAACAGTGAAAGTTTAAGTAAGCGATAAACTTGTCTACCGTCATGATTTTCTGGGGGGTGTCACAGGGACTTAAGTGGTTTTGAAATATCGTAAACGAAGATCGTAAGAGGCTCTGGCTTACTTTATTTTAGCAGACAAAACCTATGAAAATGCACGTCGGATTGTAAACTTCAGTGTGTACTAGAAAAAATGTAAAGTTTATCTGGACGTATACATCATCTGCAATTTTTCGTTGTACCGTAGAACGGTGCTGTATGTCTAGGTGGTATGTTATAGCGACACTTAGCGTCGGTCTTACTTATTTCAGACTTGAGCTGCTAGCTGTATCATGGCAAATACCATTACCTATTTCTAATATCATTTTCATAACAGTGACATGATTACAATGTAAACTAACATCGCCTTTTGTATCTCTCATATATGCTGTTCGTCTTTAAAATTTGCGTAGCTTTAAGCCAGTCAGTCCTAATGTGCCTTCTGTTTTCTGTTTGTATGTAAAATGTCTTGTGTACAAATTAGTGTAACATCAAACTGTCTGTTTCAATGAAAAGTGTTGTAAAATTACGTCGTCTTATACTTATGTAACTTGTCTATTTTGCTCCATTATTTCATTACAACGATTGTAATTTTATATGTTTTCTGTTCCTATTTTGTACTTAACTATATGTTGCATGTTATACTACTGACAATTTTACTATTTCACGCATCCATCTCCTGGAGCTTTCTTCGACCATGAGGCCGGGCACTTGCGTACTACCATGGCATGGAAAGAGTTGGTCACCTATCTTTCACGCTATTCATTCGTGTATATGAAGAACTACTTTACGATGTTTTTATGTCAGTCTTTGCTTCTGTTTTTTGTCAGCTGGTGTATTTGTTTTACAGCTGATTTCCTTGCGTTGTTACAGCCAACTGACAAAGTGTCCTCCTATTTTAGACACTGCTGTGCATATTTTCGTACGTACTGTTGAATAATTTTGTGAAAATATACTGTAAATACCGTTAATGGCGAATACAATTACTGCCTTGTATCCATTCGTTGGAACATCTTTCGGATATGAATACGATCGGCAGCGTTAGAAATTAGTTACCAAAATTGCAATATACGATTTTCGCTAATTTTACGTAAAACCAGAATTCATGTAAATAACAGATCGCGTTTCTACTCTGATGGTACCATAGAAATGCATTGCACAGTCAAAGAAACTGGTGCATATGCCTGATATCGAGTAGGGGTCTCGCGATCACGCAGGAGTGCCGCAACACGACGTGGCATGGAGTCGACTACTGTCTGATGTAGTGCTGCAGGGAACTGACACCACGAATCCTGCAGAGCTGTCGATAAATCCGTCAGAATACGAGGTGCATTCAAGTTCCAAGGCCTCCGATTTTTTTTCTCCGGACAGGAAAGAGATAGAAACATGCGCATTGCTTTAAAATGAGGCCGCGTTCATTGTCAATACGTCCCAGACATGGCAGCAACGTACGGCAGATGGAATTTTACCGCCAGCGGCGAGAATGAGAACTGTTTTAAATACTTAAAATGGCGACGTTTTCCTTACTTAAGCAGCGCGCAATCATTCGTTTTCTGAATTTCCGTGGTGTGAAACCAACTGAAATTCATCGACAGTTGAAGGAGACATGTGGTAATGGAGTTACGGATGTGTCGAAAGTGCGTTCGTGGGTGCGACAGTTTAATGAAGGCAGAACATCGTGTGACAACAAACCGAAACAACCTCGGGCTCGCACAAGCCGGTCTGACGACATGATCGAGAAAGTGGAGAGAATTGTTTTGGGGGATTGCCGAATGACTGTTGAACAGATCGCCTCCACAGTTGGCATTTCTGTGGGTTCTGTGCACACAATCCGGCATGACGACCTGAAAATGCGAAAAGTGTCATCCAGGTGGGTGCCACGAATGCTGACGGACGACCACATGGCTGCCCGTGTGGCACGTTGCCAAGCAATGTTGACGCGCAACGACAGCATGAATGGGACTTTCCTTTCGTCGGTTGTGACAATGGATGAGACGTGGATGCCATTTTTCAATCCAGAAACAAAGCGCCAGTCAGCTCAATGGAAGCACACAGATTCACCGCCACCAAAAAAATTTCGGGTAACCGCCAGTGCTGAAAAAATGATGGTGTCCATGTTCTGGGACCGCGAGGGCGTAATCCTTACCCACTGCGTTCCAAAGGGCACTACGGTAACAGGTGCATCCTACGAAACTGTTTTGAAGAACAAATTCCTTCCTGCACTGCAACAAAAACGTCCGGGAAGGGCTGCGCGTGTGCTGTTTCACCGAGACAACGCACCCGCACATCGAGCTAACGTTACGCAACAGCTTCTTCGTGATAACAACTTTGAAGTGATTCCTCATGCTCCCTACTCACCTGACCTGGCTCCTAGTGACATTTGGCTTTTTCCAACAATGAAAGACACTCTCCGTGGCCGCACATTCACCAGCCGTGCTGCTATTGTCTCAGCGATTTTCCAGTGGTCAAAACAGACTCCTAAAGAAGCCTTCGTCGCTGCCATGGAATCATGGCGTCAGCGTTGTGAAAAATGTGTACGTCTGCAGGGCAATTACGCCGAGAAGTAACGCCAGTTTCATCGATTTCGGGTGAGTAGTTAATTAGAAAAAAAATCGGAGGCCTTAGAACTTGAATGCACCTCGTACAAGGGTGTGGAGATCTCTTCTGAACAGCACGTTGCAAGATATTCCAGATATGCTCAATAATGTTCATGCCTGGAGAGGCAGCTAGCAGAAGTGTTTAAGCGCAGAAGAATGTACATGGAGCCGCTGTGTAGCAATTCTGGATGTATGGGGTGTCGCATTGTGCTGCTGGAATTGCCCAAGTCCGTCAGAATGCACGATGGACATGAATGGATGCAGGTAATCAGACAGAATGATTATGTATGTGTCACATGTCAGAGTCGTATGTAGACTTATCAGGGGTCCCATCTCACTCCAACTGCACACGCTCCACCAGCTTGAATAGTCCCCTGCTCACATGCAGGGTCCGTGGATTCATGAGGTTGTCTCCATACCCGTACACGTCCATTCGCTCCATACAATATTAAAGGAGACTCGTCCGATCAGGCAGCATGTTTGCAGTCACGAACAGTCCTGTGTTCGTGTTGACGGGTCCAGGCGAGGCGTAAACCTCTGTGTCGCGTAGTCATCAAGGGTACACAAGTGGGCATTCAGCTCTGAAAGCCCGTATCGATGATGTTTTGTTGAATGGTTCGCCCGCTGACACTTGGTGATGCCCAGCATTAAAATCTGGTGCAGTCTGCGGCAGGGTTGAACCTCTCTCGCGGTGAACGATTCTCTTCAGTCGTCGTTGCTCCCGTTCTTGCAGGATCTTTTTCCGGCCGCAGCGATGTTCAAATGGTTCAAATGGCACTGAGCACTATGGGACTTAACTGCTGAGGTCATGGGTCCCCTAGAACTTAGAACTAATTAAAGCTAACTAACCTAAGGACATCACACACATCCATGCCCGAGGCAGAATTCGAACCTGCGACCGTAGCGGTCGCGCGGTTCCAGATTGTAGCGCCTAGAACCGCTCGGCCACTTCGGCCGGCGCGATGTCGGAGCTTTGGTGTTTTACCGGATCCCTGATATTCACCGTACACTCGTGAAATGGTCGTACGAGAAAATCCCCACTTCACCGCTACCTCTGAGATGCTGCATCCCATCGCTCGTGCGCCGACTGTAAAACCACGTTCAAACTCACTTAAATCCTGATAGCCTGCCATTGTAGCAGCAGTAACCAATGTAACAACTGTGCGAGACACTTGCTGTCTTATATAGGCGTTGCTGGCCGCAGCGCCGTATTGTGGCTGTTTACATATCTCTGTATTTGAATCTCCATGGCTATACTACTTTCTTTGGCGCTTCTGTGTATATCGTTTGTACGTTCCGTAGCCTTTGATATTCTATTCTCAAGATACCTGCAGTTTTTCCATTCGCTACGAACCGCAGCTTTTACCCTCACGACGAAAATTCTCTCATCGTTCCATAGCTGAAACTGGAAGACGATACAAAAGAAATGCGAGCCGCTGTGTTTCCTATTAAATTAGCGCCCGGCGTGTACGTTAAACGCCGCCGTCACCCGTGGTCGAAGGCAGCCCTTAGCGAGTCCGGCTAGTCTTTCCGAGTCGTAAACAAAATTCGGTGACGGTCTCGTTAAAATTTTTCGGTGCTTAATAAAACGCGTACAGCCGAGTGCAGCTCTCATGAAATATTTATGGCGGCCGGTCGAGACGCAGCGCGACAGATCACGAAGATACCGCGGCGTCAGCGCGCGCGGGCCTTAGATCAAAAGCCGGGAGCCACGGCAAAAAGGGAAGAAAACAGAAGACATGTCGCATGGAACTCGCGTGGAAAGGGAAGCGGCTCGGCGGCAGTATATCATGTGCCGGGCGCGCACAAAGGGGTCCGAACGGCCGCTTATTGGCTCATGTTCAAGCAGTCTGCTTCATTACGTCTGTGGCGCGTTGACACTGGCGGTAAGAACGCCAGCGCAACAATAGAAGGAAACCGGGTGTAAAAGAAATAGTCTCTACATTGAGCAGACTAGCTGGAAAAAAAAGAAAACGTTCCCACATTAGGTTTCGATGCGCGAAACTGCTCGAAAGGGGGAGAGAATACAGCTTCGCACTACCAAAATTCGGTGGTTTAGGTACGGTACAGGCATGACGTAGTAAATGATAGGATTGCAGGTAGTATAGATAGTACTGATAGGGAAAGACACAAAAGTTAATGTGTGTGAGAGAAAATGGAAAACGACGACATCTCTTTGTTGTTTGTTTGTTTGTATTGCACATAATTAGAACCGTTCGCCGTTCAGCGTTAGTCCACTGAATATTTTATGTCCTTAAAAATATAAATTTGATTTTATAAGTAATAAAAATTAATTGATTGCATAACTTTTGCGCTATAGTGTAGCCAAGGCAATTACTTCTGATGCAAGTACAGTTAACAGGAACAAACGTGAAAGGATCTGTATAATTATTGTTGTTTTTTCTACTCAGTAGAACGTTCTTCATCATGAGCGAAGGCAAAGTTTACAGTTATTATTCACAAGTGCGAAAGTTGCTTATGAACAGCAGAAATATTTTGTATATAAGCTCGACGAAATATTGAAGGGATGTGTGGTATGTTTTTGTTTTGAGGTTTTTTATTTTACCCTTTCTTTAAGGAAATATAGTTTTCTAGCGCTATATGGTAATTCTGTATTTTTTTAACTACAGTCCTCTATTCCACATTCCAAATAAACAGTTTTCGAGTAAAACTGGAATTACCCTTCGACGATTTCAATTTTGCTATAACTATTGTTCATTTTTAAGTAACAGCTAGGAGGATAGCTATCAAGAAAAAAATGTTCACCGAGTTAACCGGCCCTTTATGTGTTCTCACTTAGTTTCTAAACACGATATTGCAGTACCTGTTCTATTCCGAATTACGATGCAGTGTTACTTTGGACATGCATGCACGTCCGGAGGAACAATGCGTCGTAATTTGGAATAAGACAGGCACTGCAATATCGTGTTTACCTGCCGACTCCGGGCAAGCAATTTTCAAGTAAAAATTCCCCCTGTTCGGGAATATACATAGTGGATGCATGAGTACAGGCTGTAGATACATGCATATGGAAGTTTGGGCCTGGGGGTGAATCGTGTTCGGATAGCCTAATGGAGGCCGGCACGGTAGCCCAGTGTGTTCGGTCAGAGGGCTGCTCGTTCTGTGTAATAAAAAAAAAACTGAGTATAGGAATCAACGATCAACTCGAACGCATGTCTTGTGACGTCCGCCCAGACCAAACACAACGAACTATAACGAACAAAAAAAAAATAAAAAAAAATAATAAAAAACGTTGACCACTGCCGGTTTAGTAAGAGAGAGATCGCATATGCAAACAAAGCGGTCGAAATGAGGCAACGGCCGATAAGTATGCAACACACCTAATAACAGAATATCTTTCTTGGATGTTTTAGTTATGAGACGTGTGATGGAACTTCGGAACGAAGTTTTTCGGAAAGTAACACACACGGACAGATACCTCCATAAAAGCTACAATCTCCATCCGCAACAAAAGAGACGTGTTTTTAAAAGTCTTGTCGATAGAGGGGAACGGAATGCACCAGGACACCAGAACGCTGAAATAAAAAATCTGAAGCAGACCTTCGAGAAATATGGCTACTCAGGGAAAGAGGTGAAAAGTACTTAGCGACCAAGGAACAGAAGACCAAAGGAGAAGGATGAACCACAACGATGGAAAAATATAGTTTCTTCCCCTTTTATTAAAAAAAGTAACACATCAGGTTGGCAAGATTTTACAGAAACATGATATCAGACCGGTCTTCAGACAAACAAAGAAAATAGGTACTCCGACCTGTAATGGATAAACGCCATCCTCTGTCGACAAGTGATGAAGACAAAATTCCGCGTACGTGTGGTAAAGTTTATATTGGAACTACCAAGAGGAGCGTAAACACACGGCTAAAGGAGCACGAAAGTCTTTACCGACTAGGAAAAATAGAGAAATCAGAGCACGGTCTACAATGAGGAAAGCACGAAGTGAAGTTTTCCGAAACAGAAATTTTATCCTGTGTTTTTATTCCAGTCTTTGATCACAATATGAATTCTTTAGACGATGACCGGTTTCATTCCGTAATGACCATCCTCGGATCTTTTTTACACCATGTCCTGAAGTGACGAGGCCATAGTGGCATCGTCAAAACATATAAATGTAATCAGCATAGCATCGTGATAGAGATCTAAAATAAGGTGTAGAATACTGCTTGAGTAGCCAGTTGCAATAATGACTGTGTGGACGATGCAGCCTATTCTACACCTTATTTTAGATCTATATGACGATGCTACGCTGATTTTATTTATATGTTTTAACGATGCCACTATGGCCTTATCACTTTAGGACATGATGTGAAAAAGAGATCTGACGATGGTCATTACGGAATGAAACCGGTCATCGTCCAAAGAATTCATATTGTGATCAAAGACTGGAATAAAAAAAACATTTGACAGTATTGGATCACTGTTTATATACGCGACCATGTCGCAATTGGTGAGAAATTTTATCTACAACGTGAAATTATTATCCACGACTATGTAGAGAAGCTGTTGAATTTTATGAGCATCAGGATAATTTTAATAGGAAAGAGGAGGCGATGTATGGACAGTAGCTCTGCAGAATCGCTAGACAATTTTATCTTTGACAAGACGACAGTTGATAGTTAAGTTTTATCTTTAACAAAGATTATCTCTGTTCATCACGTGTTATTTCGACCACGCCCCCTTTCCTACAGTATACATGTTGCTCTCGGACGTCCGACCGGTCAGCGAAGAAGCTCCTCTGAGGATGTCCACCGCAGTCGTCGACGAAACGTCAGAAACGGAGGAGTTTCTTGGATCATGACCTCACATTCCCAAAGGTTTACCAGCAGCTATGTCACGCGGTTGTGAAAGCCTTCATTCTATGATCGGGTAACGGTGTTTTTGAATAAAGTAACAGAAAATTAATCTGTGGCTGGTTGCTGTACACCGTCAACAGTTTATGTCATTATTTGGCAGATTCGCAACACACATGTAACTTTCAAATGCCCCATCTGTAGATGAGCTTGAAAATGTTTCAAGGGTAGTTTAAGGGAATGGTAGCAGTTTCCTGTATTTATATGAGTCTCTACATTGTATATGTGGCTTGTATCCAGTCAGGGAAGCGGTGTCCGATGCAAGTGCACCTTTTAATTGAGATGCAGCTATTTTTTTAACGTGCTCATTAAGCATAATTACTTTTAATGAGTGGCTTAGCAGCGCATGTAAGACCGGACACAGCAGATACTACAAGCGGCGACCCTCCAGAAAACATTCCAGCCTGCCGCCTCCCTCAGGGCCGTCAACTCGCGCAGGGGCCTTGGATCCATAAAGCAGGCAGTTGTCTCTATTAATATCGTATTACGGCTGACCAGAGCCGGCTGGCGTGATGTGTGTAGCACTTAATCACCGGCGCTGGATTTATCGACCGGGTCGCCGGCCGCAGATCCGCGGGCTACGAAGAATCCAGCCGCACGCAGGCAGGTCCGTCTTAATTTTCCACCGGAGGCGGGAATACGCGAGCGCCAATTAATTGCGGCGCGAGAACGATTTACAGGGAGCGCGCGGGTCGCCTGGGAAACGAGCGGCCACCTCAGAGTCGCCGCGCGGTGCGGTGTCCCCAGACGGCCGCCGCGGCTTTATTAACGATCCTCGCCCCGGCGGGCCAACAGCGAAACACCTCTCTTTCTTGATTATTTCGCCATTATTGTCTCCGAGCGATGAGGAAGTGGCCGGCCCGCACCCACTTTGTGTGAGTCGCGCGACTTTGTAGCTGGAGAGAGAGACAGTGTATCGTTTAACTTTTCTGCCCTCTTCTCACTCTATTTTCTCCTTCACGTTCTCCCCAATCTACTCCATCAACCTCTTCATTATCTACCTCTACATCAACATCAGTACTCTACGAAATAGACTGCAATGCGTGGCAGAGTGTACTTTTTATTGCAAATATATGGTTCAAATGGCTCTAAGCACTATGGTATTTCACATCTGCTGTCATCAGTCCCCTAGACTTAGAACTACTTATACCTAACTAACATAAGGACATCACACACATCCATGCCCCAGGCAGGATTCGAAACAGCGACCGTAGCAGCAGTGCGGTTCCGGACTGATACGCCTAGAACCGCACGGCCACAACGGCCGGCTTGCTAATATATGTAATGCGCAACTGGAATATATGAAAAAGAAACGTAAATTAGTTACAAACTACGGCGTGCACACACTTTATTCGACACGTAAACGTCACTACAGATATTCGGATTTAGGTTGTGACACGTTGGATACGCCCGTCATCAATAGCGAAACTCTCCGTGACCCGCGGAAGTGTCGGCACATTGATGCTGTCGATGACCTCCTGAATGGCTGTTTATGGCTCAGGAATGATTTTT
Organism: Schistocerca cancellata; assembly: GCF_023864275.1. NCBI lineage: Eukaryota > Metazoa > Arthropoda > Insecta > Orthoptera > Acrididae > Schistocerca > Schistocerca cancellata. The sequence goes on along the minus strand of NC_064637.1, from coordinate 89,763,125 downwards.
CGGTTATTGCTATACACCTAGCCTTTAGTATGGCCCCACAAAAAAGGGTCGCATGTGTTCAGGTACCAAGACTATTGTGGCCAATCGAAGCCCCTGCCAGAGGCCTGTGGGTAACTCAGAGCCAGAACGCGGTCCCCAAAGTGCTCCCCTCCAGGATATCATTCTCCTGCTTCGATGGTGTCGTGTTCCGTCTTGCATGAACCACATCTTGTCGGAATCAGGGTCACTTTGGATAATGGGGACGAAATCATCTCCCAAAATCTTCACGTACAGTTCGGTGGTCATCGTTCTATCAAGGAATATCGCACCGATCATTCAGTGAGTGGACATTGCGCGCCACAGAGTCATCCGTTGAGGGTGTAGAGACTTCTCGATCGCAAAATGCGGATTCTCAGTCCTCCAAATGCGCCAGTTTCGCTTATTAATGCACCGATCCAAATGAAAGCGGGCTTCGTCGCTAAATCAAACCATACTGCGCCTGCTAATTCCCATCATGCCCCGCGGCCAACCGTGCAGTTTGGACGTTCTAACGCAAACGGTTCTGAAGTTATGACAATATACATATATTCGACGCAGGAAAAAATAGCACATATATATATATATATATATATATATATATATATATATATATATTGATTTGAAAGCGCGTGGATTACTGCTAACATTTTTTAATCCGTCTGGTAGCTTATTGAAAACGGATGCAGCAGTATACTGCGCGCACACACACACACACACACACACACACACTATATATATATATATATATATATATATATATATATATGTGTGTGTGTGTGTGTGTGTGTGTGTGTGTGTGCGTGCGTACATGTGCAGTATACTGCTCCATCCGTCAATAAGCTACCACACGGATTAAAAAATGTTAGCAGTAATCCACGCGCTTTCAAATCAAAACTGAAGAGTTTCCTCATCGGACATTCCTATTACGTTGATTGCGTTTACTTAAGCTTGGATTGACTTTTCGGGTTCATAAACATTTTGCTTTTATCTGTAATTACTTTTATGTTGTACTTTGATGTACTGACACATTCCAATGTATACACACACACACACACACACACACACACACACACTGTACTTGATTTGCGACAGTACGCACCGGTACGCCATACCACTGATCTCTGACAAAAAAAATTACAACTGCAGATTTTGAGCTGTAACTCGATACAAATTTTGCCGTAGTTCAAGCGGTGCAAAACGTATGTTGCATACACACTTTAAAAATGCTTAGAAAAAGGTTAAAACGCGTTTTAAGAAGCCCAAGTTTCAAGAATCTCCCCTGGAAGGTCACGGTACCACAACCACTTCATGTACAAATCAGGCAATATATATTTTACACACTTGGATTAAGAAAACCTGAATATGGCATGTCATGTGTAGTCGACTGAGTCGGGCTAATCCCTACTTCTGCAAATACTGCACGGCCAGAAGTTGAGCGCACACTGCGATAGGAATTGGTAGTCTTGTAGATAATAATGGTAGGCGTCAATACATATTAAAAAGTTTATTTCGTTAATGGAAAGAACAAATCTGGTCCAGCAGTCGACAATACTCGTCACTGTTCGACCAACTTTTGTTGCGGATTCTCGAAGTTTTTCTCGGATAAGAAATGGCCGGACTTAATCAACGTAACTACCAGACTTCGGTAAATATAAACTGGGAATCTGAAGTGTGTGTGTGGAGTCTTTGTGAGTGGACAGTGCCAAGACAAAAGGAATGAGCGTCAGTTTTGGTCTGACGCAGACGGTAAACGCGGAAAATTTCTCCGGCCTACATATCTTTTATGCGAACTAGTCCCGTCGCCGATACTTTTTCCGGTACGTTTGCGCCGCTCTGACGATGTACTACTGCTATACTGTAGAGGAAACCGAAGGGATACGACAGGAGGAGAAATCGGCGCAGGCGGCTCCAGAGATGCATCTGGCCCGCCCGCGAGCTGGGCAGACAAGGGCGGCGGGTGGCGGACGTTCTCCCCGGAAGCCGCGAGCTCTGTGTGTTCCGAACACTGGTAGCGGGCCACGGGGCACCGGCGGCGGCTAACAACACACTCTCCGGGGGCCACGGGCGCGCGCGTGCAAATCGACCGGAACGCCCGCTGTCGACGAGCAGGTCGATAGCTAGTGCGATACGCGGCGCCTCTTTACACGTTCGACTCGCAAACCCAACTGCACACGTATCGAAGAATTCGACCGCGCGGTCATCTGGAACGTCGGCCGCAAAAAAAAAAGCAAACATATTGCGAACTGGACGTTCGTATCGACAGGGTACCGTTCGGAGGAGAATGTGTAGAAAGCAGAGCTAACGGGCGCCTTCCCGTTCAGTTTTAACTGTCTGTTTCCTTTTGACGCCGTCTTTACAGCCCGTGAGACTTTACTCGGTTATGTTTCGACTGGGCAGCTCCAATGAGAGCACTTGCTTTAGCTCTCGATTTGGGGTAGCCCCGTCCGAATACCGGTGATGGAATGCAGTGCAGTTTGCGGCGAACTTTTCACAAATATCGTACGGATGATACGAATTAAGAACAGGAAGGTACTGTTTGATGGTGACTGGGAAGCAAAACGTAGAATCTGGAATTGAGTGGTACCCAATAAATAGCATTTTTCGAGTCGATTCTATTGCAGCTTAATTACGAACGGAAGTATGAATCCCTTGGGAAAGAGACGAGTAATTCAAACGAAATCCTGTTGGCAGATCTAGAGAATCTGTGTTCGAGGAAGACTGTGCGATCATTCTGCTCCGATCATACTATCTCTCGCTTGCTGATCGTGAGAATAACATGACGGGAAACAGAGCGCGTTCAGACACTTACAGACGGTCGTTCTGCCTTAGCTCATTCTTGCTCAATATGTGAATGCAATGAGATAGAAAGTACATAATATTTTTACGATGTATTCTCCACTGTGAATATATATATGTATACGATGGCTATCCACAAAGTACATTACGTTTTGGAGTTAAAAATAAATAAAGTATGGAAATTTTTTTTATTATATACAGATGAAAGTCACACTTAAATACTACTTTTCTACATAGTTGCCATTTAAATTAAGGCACTTATCATAGCGATGGACGAGCTCGGAAATTCCTTCGTCGTAAAATTTGGCCGCCTGCGCCTTCAACCACGTGGCGACTGTCTTTTGGGACAGAAAAGGTGTGATTTTTGTGGATTTCCTGGAAAGAGACACTACAATAAACTCTCAAAGGTATCGGCAAACTCTGCACAACCTCAGAAGAGCAACACAAAACAAGCGCAGGGGAAATTTGGGCTCAAAGATCTTGCTGATTCACGACAATTTCCGGGCCCACACGGCAAAAGCCACTCGTGAAGTTCTCGAATCTTTTAAGTGGGAGTTGTTTCCTCATTCGCCGTACAGTCCCGACCTGGCACCGAGCGACTTCCACTTATTCCCAGCAATGAAGAAGTGGTTGGCTATGCAGCGTTTTGATGACGACGCACATCTTCAACAAGAGGTAACCACGTGGTTGAAGGCGCAGGCGGCCAAATTTTACGACGAAGGAATTTCCGAGTTCGTCCATCGCTATGATAAGTGCCTTAATTTAAATGGCAACTATGTAGAAAAGTAGTATTTAAGTGTGGCTTTCATCTGTATATAATAAAAAAAATTTCCAATACTTTATTTATTTTTAATTCCAAAACGTAATGTCCTTTGTGGATAGCCCTCATATATATATGCACACCTCATGTGTTTTCGGTCACTGAAAACGACACTGTCGAAATTTACTGATCTCCAACTTCAAGTGGGCGTACCTCCCTCGGACCCCTTTCTCTGCCATACGGCAATATGACCCATACTGCTGAGCATTTCCTTTCCGGCCGGAGTGGCCAAGCGGTTCTAGGTGCTTCAGTCTGGAACCGCGTGACCGCTACGGTCGCAGGTCCGAATCCTGCCTCGGGCATGGATGTGTGTGATGTCCTTAGGTCAGTTAGGTTTAAGTAGTTCTAAGTTCTAGGGGACTCATGACCTCAGAAGTTAAGTCCCATGGTGCTCAGAGCCATTTGCACCATTTTTTGAGCATTTCCTGCGCTTTGTCCCTAATTAACAAAATCAACCTGTGTCTCCACTACGAATCGTCAAGCGTATTCTTTCTGGTGTTTCGACAGATATTTGCGATTTACTTATTGCAATATGTAACTGGAGTCAGCGCAAACAACCGATCGGAGACTTCGGTTTGTATCTCATTTTAAAGAAAATGACTTTTAAAGCGGCGTTTTATATGCTCATTCGAGAGAGGCGTCCCTAAATAGTTCAGTGCGGTATCTGTTTCATCGATGTGTGTTAACAGATACAGCAGCACACGAAGAATAAACAGTACTCCAGCTGCGACTGAGCTGCGCTGCTGTATCGCGGTAACAGTCAGCGTAGACCAGGGTGGTGGCGTCTCTGGTGGAGTACTCGTTATTCTTGGTGTTTTTCTTTTCTTTTTAACACATGTCGATAAAACAAATATCACACTACACTAATTTTGCACTGCTCTATCGAACGGGCATGTAAGATTCCGCTTAAAAAAGTGATATTGTTTGTAGAGGGAAACAAACCGACTTTTTGCATCGACTCCAGACGTTACAGGAAAGACGCGACGAGCAGTATTTGTTTCGGCTGACTCCATCTACAGATCGCAAAAATTAAACTGCAGATACCAGAGAAAAAGCGACTGACGACTCTTAGCACAGTCACCTGTTACATATTGTAAGTAGGCTGTTTAGGTTTTTATGTTGGTGTCGTCACTTAGCGCTCTGTATGAAAATCACTGACTGTGCTGTCTGCAGTCTGTGGCTGGTTGGCATTGTTGAAATATTCTCTATTGTAGTGTTAGGCAGTTGGATGTGAACAGCGCGTAGCGTTGCGGAGTTGGAGGTGAGCCGCCAGCAGTGGTGGATGTTGGCAGAGATGGCAGAGTATTGAGAGCGGACGATCTGGACGCGTGTCCGTCAGAAAAAGGAAATTTGTAAGACTGGATGTCATGAACTGATACATATATATTATGACTTTTGAACATTATTAAGGTAAATACATTGTTTGTTCTCCATAAAAATCTTTCATTTGCTAACTATGCCCATCAGTAGTTACTGACTTTAGTAATCAGTATCTTTTATTTAGCTGGCAGTATTGGCGCTCGCTGCACTGCAGTAGTTAGAGTAACCAAGATTTTTGTAAGTGATTCATGAAAGGTAAAGGTTATTGTTAGTCAGATTCTTTTGTAGTGATTATTGAAAGCCAGATTGCGTTACGCTAAAAATATTGTGTGTCAGTTTAGTGTTGACCAGAATAAGTAAAGGGAAAACAGTCTGAGTACCTTGAGTTTTGCTCACCTGTTTGTAAATCAAATAACGTAAGAGGTTTATCAGCACAGTAATTCAATAATTTTTCTAAGGGGACGTTCCAATATGTACTAATACTTAATATGGTCTTATAACAGTAAATTATTTTATACAGACAAGAGTCAGACAGTGTTTGGAAGTGGAGGATAATGAACTATGCGGACATTTCTAGACCAAACATACGCACCTTCACATAAATCACTTATCGTGCTAGCCAACAAACTTTATTGTATTTTCACGCTATAACTTTACTCTAGTTCCTTCCAATAATGTGTTACGGAGGTTTTCCACCCTCAAAAAGTGTGGTATAAATGAGAAAACATACGTGAAACAGAGAGATATGAGAGTTAGAAAACTCTAAATACGCATACTACGAAACTATGCTCGATTTGGTCACAAATGCTCTGCAAACTTAGCAGACAAGGTAAACATTTCTGTCATTAGACGCTGGCGGAAATGTCAGTTTGAACTGGCTTATTTGCACAACATACAAAAAACGTCGTAGGTAACCATAACAGGACATGTACTCAAGATCCATAACATGTTATGTGTTTCAATAGCGGCAATGCAGCTGACAGTACTATGTACTTAAAAAAACACCTGCCTAACAGTGCCTACTGAGGGTTGGAAGGAACACAAAGTAAACATTACAGCAGTTTTCTTTTCCTTCTGCTCCAAGTTTCTGCAGCATTTTCCACTGGGCATTCTACAAAGCATCCGAAGATAAACGTTTTATTGGCGACCGTGTCAGGACCCACTCGTATTTTACTCACACCCGAGAGCGTAACGAAATATATTTCGGAACAGGGCCTCCAGAGTGAGCACCAGCTCTCTCGAGATAAAGGCGGGCGGGTGAAGTGGGGGTGCTGTGCACACACACGGCCGCCGCGGCCTATCCCGCAACGGGCTGTGTCCTCGCCGCAGGCCGGTCCGCGCTGTTCCGGGCGCGCATTCTCCTCGCCTTAACAAGTGGGCGGCGCGTGGCTGCGGGGCACTCGTTACGGACAGGCGTCCACCGCAGACAAGGATCGAACCCGCGGGCGTCCGGACAGGCCACGCCGCCGATGGAGATCGCCGCTCTACGCCGGCGTGCGGTGCGCCGCGGCCGCTGCTCACGGGACTGTTTTCCCGGGCTCGCAGCCTTCTTATTGCCGGCCGCCGCTCCGCTGGCGTTCCGTCTTTTTATTATTCCTATGCAGAAAGCGCGCCAGCCTATCGTCCCAGCGTTGGCACCCAAAGCAGTGGCCACGTATTCACTGCAACGGACCACCAATGACAGAAGCAGGAAAATCACACACTGCAGACATTACCACGTTAGTTGTTTCTTCAATTTTCTCTCTTTCTATTTCTGAGATTCTACGAGGTGCATTCAAGTTCTAAGGGCTCCGATTTTTTTTTCTCCGGACTGGAAAGAGATAGAAACATGCGCATTGTTTTAAAATGAGGCCGCATTCATTGCCAATACGTCCCAGAGATGGCAGCACCGTACGTCAGATGAAATTTTACCGCCAGCGGCGAGAATGAGAACTGTTTTAAATACTTAAAATGGCGACGTTTTCCTTACTTGAACAGCGTGCAATCATTCGTTTTCTGAATTTGCGTGGTGTGAAACCAATTTAAATTCATCGACAGTTGAAGGAGACATGTGGTGATGGAGTTACGGCTGTGTCGAAAGTGCGTTCGTGGGTGCTACAGTTTAATGAAGCCAGAACATCGTGTGACAACAAACCGAAACAACCTCGGTCTCGCAGAAGCCGGTCTGACGACATGATCGAGAAAGTGGAGAGAATTGTTTTGGGGGATCGCCGAATGACTGTTGAACAGATCGCCTCCAGAGTTGGCATTTCTGTGGGTTATGTGCACACAATCCTGCATGACGACCTGAAAATGCGAAAAGTGTCATCCAGGTGGGTGCCACGAATGCTGACGGACGACCACACGGCTGCCCGTGTGGCATGTTGCCGAGCAATGTTGACGCGCAACGACAGCATGAATGGGACTTTCTTTTCGTCGGCTGTGACATTGGATGAGACGTGGATGCCATTTTTCAATCCAGAAACAAAGCGCCAGTCAGCTCAATGGAAGCACACAGATTCACCGCCACCAAAAAAAATTTCGGGTAACCGCCAGTGCTGAAAAAATGATGGTGTCCATGTTCTGGGACAGCGAGGGCGTAATCATTACCCATTGCGTTCCAAAGGGCACTACGGTAACAGATGCATCCTACGAAAATGTTTTGAAGAACAAATTCCTTCCTGCACTGCAACAAAAACGTCCGGGAAGGGCTGCGCGTGTGCTGTTTCACCAAGACAACACACCCGCACATCGAGCTAACGTTACGCAACAGTTTCTTCGTGATAACAACTTTGAAGTGATTCCTCATGCTCCCTACTCACCTGACCTGGCTCCTAGTGACTTTTGGCTTTTTCCAACAATGAAAGACACTCTCCGTGGCCGCACATTCACCAGCCGTGCTGCTATTGCCTCAGCGATTTTCCAGTGGTCAAAACAGACTCCTAAAGAAGCCTTCGCCGCTGCCATGGAATCACGGCGTCAGCGTTGTGAAAAATGTGTACGTCTGCAGGGCGATTACGTCGAGAAGTAACGCCAGTTTCATCGATTTCGGGTGCGTAGTTAATTAGAAAAAAAATCGGAGGCCTTAGAACTTGAATGCACCTGGTAAAATCATCGCGCGATTGTGATCATTGTAGAGGGATCGCTTTTTAAGTACGTCTGCATCTACTTCCACATTGACGTGCATACTCCACAAGCCACTGTATGGAGCGTGACGGTGGGTACCTTGTACCACAACTAGTCATTACCTTGAATGAGATTTTCACTCTACGGCGGAGCGTGCGCTGATATGAAACTTCGTGGCAGATTAAAACTGTGTACCGGACCGAGACTCGAACTCGGAACCTTTGCCTTTCGTTTGGAAGGTAGGAGACGAGGTACTGGTGGAAGTAAAGCTCTGAGGAAGGGGCGTGTGTCGTGCTTGGGTAGCTCAGATGGCAGAGCACTTGCCGGCGAAAGGCAAACCTCCCGAGTTCGAGTCTCGGTCCGGCACACAGTTTTAATCCAGGAAGTTTCAAGTCATTACCTTTTATGCTCTACTCGCAAACAGAGCGAGGGAAGAACGACTGTCTATATGCGTCCGTACGAACCCTAATCTCTCTAATCTTTTCTTCATAGTACTTACGTGAAATGTACGTTGGTGGCAGTGGAATCGTTCTGAGGTCAGCCTCAAACGCCGGTTCTCTAAATTTTCCTCAATGCTGCTTCTCGAAAAGAACGTCACCTTACCTCTAGTGATGCCAATTTGAGTTCCCGACATCTCTGTAATATTTTCATGTTGTTCGAACCTACCTGTAACACATCTAGAAGCCCTCCCCTGACTGCTTTGACATCGTTCTTTAATCCTACCTGTTGCGGATCTCAAACACTCGAACAGTACTCAACGATGGGTCGCCTTCCCTCCAGTCACTCCCATTTAAATTCCTGAAACATATCCGTAATTATGGCGTGTCCTTCGAACATACCGGTAACAAATCTAGCAGCCTGTCGCGGATCCCAAATACTCGAACAGTGGATCGCTCTAGTATCCGATATGCGGTCTCTTTTACAGATGAACCACACTTTCCTAAAATTCTTTCAATAAACGGAAGACGACCATTCGCCCTCATTTTTAAAATCCTCACAAACTCATTCCATTTCATAACGCTTTGCGACGTCGCGCCAAGATATTTAATCAACGTGACCGTGTGAAGCAGCACGCTACTAATTCTGTATTCGAACATTACGGTTTGCTTCTCCTACTTGCCTGCATTAGCTTACATCTTTCTACATTTACATCTAGCTGCCATTGATTACATCACCTAGAAATTCTGTCTAGGTCATCTTTCATCCTCCTGCAGACACTCATCGACAACACCTTACCATACATAAAAGAAAAATTTGGCCACAAAGTCCTTCAGGCCAGGTGAAACCGAAATTATTTGTGGTGCAGCTGAGAAACGGTGCAACGATGGGCAACCTACTTTACATGTTCAGAAACGTGAAATCGTTCACATCATAAAACGAAATAACGTTGTACCCCTTGACGGCAATATCAACGATCCACAACGAGAATCGATCAACTCATACAAACACCAGGATGCAACCGAACGTACGGTTCGGTAGGCTGGGTGATGAGTACAAGAGAAGACGAGTGCATATTCAGAGCGGAAAGGAAGATTTTGAGAACGATATTTTGGGCAGTGAGAGAGTAAGAAAGCTGGAAAATAAGGACAAATGCAGGACTACAAACGTTTTTGGACAAATGGATATTGCAGTGAAAATCAAGCAGGGAACAATAGGACGTGCTGGTAGTGCTAGAAACTCTAAGTGTTTATAGGAAAGCCCTAGAGGAGAAGGAGAAGATGAAGACGCAGGAAAGGTGGCCTGAAGATAAGGAGGTGACCTCAAAGTAATTGGATTCAGGAATTGGAGAAAGAAAGCAATGGACAGAGAAGAAAGAGGCAGGTGGCTGAAAAGACCAGGGTTATACAGGAACTGTAGCGCCGACCAATAATAATAGTAAGTAACCAGTTGCTGGGACATGAAATATAACGAACACATAATTCAGTCGTCTGTAATGCACGTGGTAGACTTCGGTTCACTCGTGGGATTTTGGGAAATGCAGTCAGTCAGCAATGGAGATTGCTTACCGAACAGTCCTGTGACCTATACTAGAATACTGCTCAATGTGTGGGACCCACGCCAGATTACACTAACGGGGATACTGAATATATACAGAGAAGGACGACATAAATGGTCACAGGTTTGTTTGAACCGTGGCAGAGTGTCCAGGTATCTTGAAGAAACTGAGTTGGCAGAACCTTGAAGACAGGAACAAACTATCCCGAGAAAGCATACGTACAAAGTTTCTGGAACCAGCTTTAACCGATGAATCTAGGAGTATACTAAAATGTCCTACGTACCACTCCCGTGTGAATCTAAAGGACTAGATTACAGTAATTATAGCGTCCACAGAGGCGTTTAAACAATAATTTTTACCACGCTCCATCTGTCAATAGAACGGTAAGAAGCCGTAATAACTGGAAAAATGGAAGAAACCTCTGGCATGCACTTCACAACGTTCTGCAGAGCCAGTGCCTGGATACAGATTTAGATGAATGTGCATGGCCACTAGAATTGTAATCAGTTGCAATCGTCAAAAATTTTTACTTATTTTTCGAGTTCCATGGTACCATGACAGCCAAAGTTGTTTTGTCATGGAACGAGTTACCATATACTTTACAGATTGCTAATAAGAAAGTGTATAAAGAAAAGAACTGAAGAGTTTAGAAAGTATACACAACTTGGTGAGAGATTATACCACTAAATAACCGATCACAGAGAAAAGCTCTCAAATATTGTGAGAAACTTCTGTATAGAGTGGAGGGAACGTGCCATAAGGAAAGGTTACAACATAGATTTGCAGACTTGCAGTTTAAGACTAAATTGTTTGGTGTTTTTCTGCAAACTTCTTTAGAATGAAACATGCCAAACAGTGCACCCATTTCCGTGTATCAAAATTAAAACCAAAACCCAATTAATTTTTCCTTTAACAACGTCTGCCCCATAATTATTCTAGGAGCAGTCTCTACAGGTACTGACACATAGTAAAAATTAAACAAAATATTTTTCGAAACATCGGGGAAACATCACCTGATCGCTCATATGACAGACACCTGTATTGTTCAAAAAATGGTTCAAATGGCTCTGAGCACTATGGGACTTAACTACTGAGGTCATCAGTCCCCTAGAACTTAGAACTACTTAAACCTAACTAACCTAAGGACATCACACACATCCATGCCCGAGGCAGGATTCGAACCTGCGACAGTAGCGGTCACGCGGTTCCAAACTGACGCGTTTAGAACCGCACGGCCACACCGGCCGGCACCTGTATTGTCAGCATTAAATTATTTATTGTAATGGAGGTATGAGGGCTCCATGGCTGCGGGGTCAATTAACTAAGAATTTTTTTTGTATATTTATTCCAGTTATGAACTACAATATTTCACAACACTCGATTAATTTTGGTCTATGATGGACATACCCGAGTCAGATTTGGAAGATCGTAATCACAGACCAAAGTTAACCACCTGGTGCAAAATATTATGGTCTGTAACTGGATTAAATATAAACAGCATTTCTTGAATCACTGTCCTCCTTAAAGTAATAAAGCAACCAGACACTTTTTTATACCTTTATTTATGGCAAGGCGCGTTTCGGGCTTTTACCCACCTTCAGTTGGAGTAATACGTTTATAGCTTTGTCAGTATAGCGTTTCAATTGACGGCATTTTGAACGCTGCAGTTGCCGTTTGTTATGTAATTACAACTGTTTCATACTTATTTTTCCATAATAGATTTCTCCATGTCTTGAAGCCATGGCTTCACTATTAATATCTGAGAAGTGTTGCCGAAATCGGAGGGAAAACACATCTGAATATAGTTCTGCTATGGTGTCAGTGCAGGCAACAATTGGCTAAGAAAAGGGAGAAGTAGGATACTATGGGCTTGACGTTCCGTCGATGGCTGTGTCAGTAGAGGCAATGGACAACCTGAGATTGGATAAGCCACATTTCAAGGGAAGTATCCCGACATTCGCCTAAATCGATGTGAGGAAACAACATAGGATAGATGGACAAGGAACTGAACCCTCTCTTCACAACTATGAGTACAGTGTTGAAATGGCGCCACCACTTCGTTCAGTGATTTGAATGAGACATCTTTTCTGAAGTGTGGAAATCAGTTTAAACAGTCCTGTCACGGTTGCCACATTTCCCACATTACCTCTTTCGCTGTGCCGCTGCCAAATGGTGTTGTTACGACATTCATTGTGTCGCTTAAGGAAGTGATGCAAATAATTTTCACGCACGATTCCCTGCTATTTTGTAAATGTGTCGCATCTTAATGTCCCCAGCGGTTGCGGCAAATGCACAACATTTGGAACAGTGATGAAACGCCTGATGCAGCCTCTGCAAGGTACAGTGTCTCCGATGATGTTGCACAATGCAGGCCTCTGAGCAGTTGCCTTTTATTTGGCTAAGCCTCCTCTCGGGAACGGAGTTGCGACGCAGGAACCGGTAAGGAATGAAGACGGAGCTGGTGGGTGGAAGAGGGCGGCGGATGAAAGATGGAGACGCCAAGTTTTATGTCGTTCCCAGGCGTTCGTTTCAAGCGGCACGCCGCTGTAATTAACGGCGATGAAGATGTCCCGGGCAATAAAACCACGCTGCCTGCCCGTTTGGCATGTAGCGGTCCCTATGAATACTAAACACCGGCCGCGAGGCGTACCACCAGCGACTGGGCACCAGTGACGTCAGCGCAGTTCGACACGGTGCAGTCGCATGGCTGCCATAAAATATGGCCGCTCGTACTTCCACTGCATCGTAGTCGTTGTTATATTTGCTCGACAGAAACCGGCCATGCCGGCAAAAATGACCCACGTGCCTTCCCAATAAGTCCTCCCACACATACGTCGAATCCCGTATGCAGTCATTTTCCATTGAATTAATTTTCGCATCAGCTTCACAGTAGCATTATTCTCTTCCATTCAACGAGCTGAAGCCACCAGTCGCTTCAACTGTTTCCTCGTCAGGCCAGTGTTTCAGAATTTCTGATATACTTCCCTTTTTTTCAGTTCGAGTCAAAAGTTCAAACATAGACTGCAGTCAATTTCGATAGTTGTTTTTAATCCCTGCCACATCGATCTTTTTGTAATTCTTCTTTCTGACTCATATTTTTCTCTGGTCCTGAATTTCCGCCTAACTCTCTCTTTCGTTTCGAATGCGTTTCTTCTTGTTCAGTTCGACTGTTCAGGCATTTTTGTTGCATTTTTTTATTGGACCATTTTTACTCTTTTGATCCCCCGTCTGAGAGAAATTTTTTCTTCCATATTTCCTGCAATGATTCTCAGACTCTAGTTACTCATAAACGTATGAAAACATGGGCAGCTAGAGCTTAAATCTCGTCGACGTTGTGGTGTGTAAAGACAGAGTTCAACCTTAAGAGCGATATGGATGGAGAAGGAATTCAGCCGTTAATTTGTTCATGATTTATTAAAATCATGAATAAACTAAATTAGGATGGCTACACAGGAATTTGAACAACGTTTCTCCCGAATAGTAGTCTAATGTCTTTGAACCCTTTTGAAAACAGCAGAATAATCAAATGATATGACTTTTCCGTGAAATTTCAGTTCAGTTACTGCCTTTGTTAGTATTAGTAGAAATCTCATTTATGAGGACAATAGTTTGGTATGAGTTGCTCATAATTTCCTTTAGTCTAATCGAAAATTGTATCTGATGTACAAATTCCTAGAATTGCCAGGAAAGAGAAATGTTGCGAATATTATGTGCCTTTTGTGGTCTATTTAGGTTATACGATTACACGAATAAATGTCTATATATTCGAAAAAATTATAAAATCCCTAATTGCCCAAACGATAGCTTATAACATGAAGATACCACCTGCCCATATACGTATCAGCTGATTATTCCATATATCAACTGATCATACCAGAATCGAAACAGGTTTAGGTGATAGAAATATTCCTGCCATCCAGTCCATTAAACATATTCTAGACAGATACTCAAAAAAATAGTTAGGTTATAGTCACCAGCTGTACTAAATTTCGATTCACATTCAGTCCTCAAGTGCAAGTGCTTGTTATGACTCGAGCAGGAGAGATGGAATTATCATACTCATAGCAATGAAATAAAATTATTTATTAGGTTGCAGATCAATTTAAGTCCTGGGAGAAAAAAAGAATAACAGTCCTGACGCGGTCGCCATATATCCAGCATTACCTAGATCAGTTTGTCATACATATAAACACGGCAGTTTAAAATTTTTGCAGGTTTCACGTTTATGTAACTCAAATCATAATTTCTTACCCTGAATTAAAGTTAGATATGTGTCTGATTTTTACAATATTACAGAAAAGGAAATACAATCAACTGCCTATTTATATTAAGTGATATTTTCCTCCATTTCTCAAGAGTGCACTATAGTATTCGAATGGTAATTTCGGGCTTAGTAGACACTGAACACTTCATCGAAAAAAAAACACTGAATTAAAAATTAGGAAATTTTTTACCCCAGGTCGGCACCAGGCAGTAGCCGGCCTTCCACCTTGCCGTCGTCGCTTTTACAACTTGTTTACCCGTGTCCGCGGCCCGCCGGCCATATACACGGCTACCAACTCGTCTGCACAGCCATTCCAATTCTAGCGCTCCTCTCCGGAACCCCACCGCCTTGCATGCCTGTGTTTACGCAAACAACTTTTCCTCGTCCTACTTTTTCCTCTCTCCTTTTTTTTTATATAGCTCTCTCTCTCTTTCTGTTTCTTCCCTGGGAATGGTAACGACGGAAGTCTGACGGAATAAGGCGCGTGCAAGGAGCTGGCGCAAGGAAGGAATCTCCCTGTGTCCGACAAACGGGCTTCTCTACAGAAAGAGAAAAGCGGAGTAAACGGATGAAAGCAAACTGCTTTGTCCCGTTTAGCTTGCCATTCAGCGCGATATCGCATCGTCCGCAACAGCTTTTCTATGCAGCGCATGAATATTGCGGCTGTTGCTTTTCTACTTCAAAGTCTTTTTAACTGAGCAAGGTGGCGTACAATCTAAGATACTGCGGGAAAAAATGAAGTTCAGAATAAGCGTTCTCGACTTCGATTTTGCGTCGTTGCACATGTCATGTCACGACAAATTTAATAAGCTGCCAAGCAAAGTACATTGTGTTGCAGATTGTACAGCGTGCACGAGAAGGTTCAAATGGCTCTGAGCACTTTGGGACTTAGAACTACTTAAACCTAACTAATCTAAGGACATCACACACATCCATGCCCGAGGCAGGATTCGAACCTGCGACCGTAGCGGTCGCGCGGTTCCGGACTGTAGCGCATAGAACCGCTCGGCCACCCCGGCCGGCGCACCAGAAGGAATGATCAGTATTCAAGAATACGACGGGAACGCTCACGTGAACCAAAAAGCCACATAAGGAAATATGGCCTATGACAAATGGTTTCCGACGTGGAGCACAATTTGTTCCTGGGCCAGTGGCGCGTACCTACTGTGTCTTATCCATCCCACCTCCTTGACGTTCTATTTCAGCCCACCCTACCTCATCGCTTTCAACGTCTTTGCTCAGGATTTCTTACAACCATTTGATTGAACGCATAACTGTCCGTGGCGTGCTGTGAGTTAAATATTGCGAAAGGCTGAGAGTTTACCAGGGAGACGCATCGGTTAACTGTGTTTGTACACGCGCTGTCTACACTGGTGGAGCATATGCCGATATACCGTACGTTTACGGCTTCTGGGACGGTAGTACTCTTGGTACTGTCGAAAAATACCGTAGGCGCTTTCAGGCACGTCAAATTCCTGATCGTACAGCGTTCACCAGATTCAGATTTCATATTTTTCAAATGATTTTGCTTGTGCAAGCTTGACACTGTACTGAATAAAACGGAAAATAAAACAACGATGTACATTAAATCTGTTCTATCCCGCAAAGCATTCGCAATAGCGTATTTAGCATTTTGAAGCTTTTTGCTTCAAATAATCGCCCCTGTCATATCCATGAGTACCGGGTATTCCTCCTGGGACACCCTTTATATGTAGTTATAGTTTTGCCACAAACGTTCATTTGCTAACTGGCCGTACAGCCGACGTCTCAGCTAATCAGTTAGCTGGTTCCACGTTTCGTAACTCATATTCACAGTAAAACTATTAATAAGGTGCGTGTCCACTGAACAAAAGATTATACAGACCACTAAATAAACACTTATGAGCATTTGGTTACATGCTGGGAAACTAAACAGCACTGTTGTCTGTCAGAGACAGCACAGGACGTGGAAGCTGAGTTGAAAGGAATGTTTGGTTATTAGATAAGATTATAAGTTGAATATCAAACAAAGTGAAACGAAGGTAAAGGAATGTAGGTGAATTAAATCAAGAGATGCTGCGGGAATTAGATTAGGAAACGAGACGCTAACGGTAGTAGACGGGTTTCCCATTTTAGGCAGCAAAACAACTCATGTCGGATAAAGTAGGCAGGGAATAAAGTGCAGGCTGGCAATGGCATAAAAGGCGTTTCGGGTAAACAGAAGTTTTTTGACATCGAATATAAATTCAAATAATAGCTAGTTTTTCCTGACAATATTTGCCTACAGTGTAGCCTTGTATGGAAGTGAAGCGTGAACGACAAGCAGACCAGAAATATAAAAGAAGCTTTTGTGAAGTGCTGTTACAGATGAATGCTGAGGGTATAACGGTAGATCGAGTAACTAATGAGTACGTAGGGTGGTTTAGCTGCCCATACCGATGTGTTTTATGCAACTATTAACACTTGCAAATACCACACACAAGATTTTCATATTCTGTTGCTCGTTATGTTCAGACTATTAGTCGTACAGAAAAACTGAAGAGCACCTTTTTGTGTGATATTTAATGTAGTTAAATTCTGTACTGGGATACGTTTTCTCTGGAAGACCTAATTTTCGAATTATGCACGAAAAGTGACCTACAAACACGTTTTTCTTGACTAACTTGAAACCCGTGGCCTCTAGCGGAAAAGTATCCCAATACAATACGTAAATACATTAAATTTACTGAAAAAAGCTCCTGTTCGTTTCTTCTGTAGGACTAACAGTTTGCGCATAGCGAAGGAGAGAACATGAATATCTTGTGAATGATTTTTCAAGGTGCTGCGAGTTGTGTAAAACCCAAAGGCACGTACAGCTGAATCACCCTTGTGTACTGGTTCATATAAAGGACAAAATATAAATAATTGTTATCATTGTAGAATCATACTGAAGTTTGAATGCATCGAGCAGACGCAATTATGTGTGAGACGCTGCAGTTATGCAGAGACGAAGAGTCTTCCACAGCACTGACTTGCGTGTATACCTTCATCAAACTATTTGTCGGATGGAAGACAACAGAAAGAAGACCCTGATTACATTGCGACTTTAAACTGCAGGAAAGGGACCAAAACTTGTAGGCAATATTATGAAGGCAATGTGGTAAAAATAGCTTAGCGTGCATGGAAGCATTACCGTAATGTCAATGATCCAAATTTTCAGCATATTCTACTTTCTCACTGCAACGTTCTATAACGGGCATTAGATCTTCTTTATAACTACACCTTAATAGCACAACTATACTCATCTTGCAATTTTCCAACTCAGTCACACAGCTTCCCGCACAATACCAATAAAAATGTTGGGAGGTATATTCGATTTTTCTTCTGTAAGTGTGCAGTGTTAGTGTTAACCAGACGTAGTACTGTGGAGCGTATCAAAGCGCTGCACAAATTTACGGCATCGTTCCATCTAAATCTCTGTCTTTAATTGTAGTGCCAAAGTGCCAATCGATTTAATAACACAGAAATAAAAATGCTTCTCTTAAATTATTTACTAATAAAGGTACTAAGATAACAAAAATAGTTTTTGAAATATTCTGTCAACATATTGCAGGTAATTCTGAAGTGTAGTCGTATGTGAAAGAAGATTTTAAAATCATAATTATTTTAATGTAACACTTCAAGGATACCTGTAAAAGAATATTTATTTATAAATATTTAACAGTTGTTGTGATTTCTATGATGTGATAGAATATTCAGTTTGTATACATAATAAAGGTAGTAAGTACTTTGTTATGTGAATAGTTTGCTGTATTAGGAGTCAAATGCTAAATAAAAAGTAAGTTGCTGACAGTATCGTATTAATCTAATTAACAAAGCCACTAGGACAGAGAAATGTGTGTATAATTGAGCGCGTGTTAATAGAAACAATCGAATACCTAAAGAAAATTCACATTTCCAAGATTTAAAAAGTGGACTCGCATTTTACAACGCGATATAAATACCTTGTAGCGACAGAGATCATTCCCAATATATGTTATGTACAGCAATAATAAAACTCAGAATTCAGCATGTCGCAAGAAATAGCAACGTTAAAAAATAAAATATATGAAGAAAGATTCCTACGTAAGTTCTAGATACACTGTGAACAATTGCTCCCCTACCATATATCCTGACTGAAGAGAAAAACGTAATTTGGTTGCTGGAATAGAGACCTGAATAAATTATCAGATATCCTTCTTAAAAGTTCGTCGCAGAGGATTTACAAAATATGTTCAGTGTATCCCGGCTTTAATACTGTCACTTCATAACGCTGATAAATATTATAACGAATGAAACGGTACATGACAAACTCGCGCGGATCGTCGACACATTTTTGTTTAATAAAAGAGGTCTTACTCATCGAAAAAAATACACACATAAAAATTAATTGCCTGCCGACGCGAAAAAAAACCAGCGATTGTTTCACGCTGCATTTCTGTATTAAATGAATTAGAATAATACTTCTGCTATGGAAAGAGATGGAAGCGGCAGAAAGGTACAAAAAAAATGGCTTTTGTGAAGAATGAACACATCTCCCGAAACAAAATAATGATAGGCCCGTATTATTGTTAGGACGCACGCACAGGCGTGTTTGCAAAAGAATCCTCTAATACAGCGATAAAAATATCAGCGGCTGTAACTCAAAGCAACGGGGAAAAAAAAGTGTTCGCACAGTTGGGGGGGCAACAGAAAAAAATTGTAGAGGAAAAGGCTGAAAAAAAAAGTCAGTGGGGCAGAGGACAAACATACATAGATACATACATTCGCGCGCGGCAGTACGCAAAAAAAAGGTGAGAGGGGAGGGAAGTGAAGGGGGAGGAGAGAGGGGGGGGGCGGTATACATAAAGCCCTTCCCGACGGCGAAAAATGGAGCGACAACACGGCTGCCAACATGGCTCCATAAAGATTGTATCTGCGTCTGGTTCTGGGCGCGGCAGCGCGGCCGATTTCGATAGCGCGCAGAGTTGGCAGCAGTGCCGGGGGGGGGGGGGGGGGAAACACACACACACACGCACGTAAACATGCACAAACACACGGACACTGTCGCAGAGATACATACGCCTGGGTTTGTAAACGCGCGCAGTGCAGATAGACATGTCATAGAAGTGCCCATCTCTGCCGAACCTATGAAGTTGTCTGTCTGGCACGCCACACACTGCGCGGGAGGGGGGGGGGTGGTAGGTGGGGGGCGGGGGGGGAACAGGTGACGAGGTGGTTTGTTGCGTGTTTCGCGCGTGAATGTCGCTCGCAGTACGCCCGCTGCCCCAGTACTGGCCAACAGGAAGCGCAGGGGACGACTCACTCACCGTACGCTGGCGCACACAAACACACACACAAGAACGTAGCGTTCTGTAACAGGACACACACACACACACACACACACACACACAGAGATCTAAGTCAGTTTCCACCCACGCAGGACACACAGTTGTTCGCGTGACGAGCTCCGGTATATTCGGCTGGGAACGCCGGACACACACACACACACACACACACACACACACACACACACACGTACACGTACAGAGGTACACACGCACGCGTGTACAAGTCCCCGGGCCGTGTCTTACATAAAACTTCCGCTGGCTCGGTCGCCAATGATAGAAACGAAATGTAAAATGGAAAGTGCGCTCGTAAATCGGACGCGGAATAACTTCTTCCCGAGGCCCGGGGGTGGGGAGCGGTCCTCCATCTCTTGCGGACTCAATTCCCCGGCGTTCGCGTGACTGAATGTCGCGTGCGTGAAGCTTACGATGCGCCTATCGTGCCACTGCGACTGTACGAGAAAAGACACAGCTGCTGCCCATCTGTTTGCGCTCGATTCGTTGGAGACTTTTCATATTTTTTTCGACATATTTCCCTCTCTCTCTTCACTTCTCTTATTTTGTTCGAACTTTTACTAATCTACTATGTGCGCGCGATACTTTGTTGCCTCACTATGCCCGTGTATTACACACTGTCACAATTATTGAACTATATGAAGAAAAACTTAAATTGGTTATAAACGACGGCGTGCTCACACTTTATTCAACGTGTAAACATCAATACAGATATTCGGATTTAGGTTATGACATGTTCGATTTCATCTCAGCAGTGGTTTTGGGGTTATTGCTACACACTTTGTCTTTAATATAGCCCCACAAAAAGAAGTCGGATGCGTTCAGACCCGAAGAATATGGCTGCCAATCGAGACCCATGCTGGTGACTCCTGGGTACCCCAGAGCCACAATGCGGTCCCCAATGTCCTCGTGCAGGACATCAAATACGCTCCTGCTTCGATGATGATGATGATGATGATGATGATGATGATGATGATTGGTTTGTGGGGCGCTCAACTGCGCGGTTATCTGCGCCCGTACAAATTCCCAACCTTTGCTCAGTCCAAACTCTCCACTTTCATGAATAATGATGAAATGATGAGGACAACACAAACACCCAGTCATCTCGAGGCAGGTGAAAATCCGTGACCCCGTCGGGAATCGAGCCCGGAACCCCGTGCTCGGGAAGCGAGAACGCGACCACGAGACCACGAGCTGTGGACTCCTGCTTCGATGGCGTCGAGCGGTGTATTGCATGAACCACATCTTGTCGAAATCACAGTCACTTCGAATCATAGGGATGAAGTCATCTTCCAAATCCTTCACGTACCGTTCGGTAGTCACCGTACCATTAAGGAATATCGCACCGATTATTCCGTGACTGGACATTGCGTACCACACACGCACCCGTTGGAGGTGAGGAGACTTGTCGATCGCGAAATGCGGAGTCAGAGTCCGTCAAATGCGCCAAATTCGCTTATTGACGAACCCATCCAAATTAAATTGGGCTTCGTCGCTAAACCAAATCATATTCACATCAAAATCCTGTTCGTCAGTTCTGTGGAAAACAGCGTTGGCGAAACACTGCTGTTCCGTGGCCCTGGGGCGTAATGGCTGATGGGTTTCAGTTGTGTGGGAAGAGATGCAGGTCTGCAACAATTCGTCGCAGTGTCTCCGGTTCGTTCCCACCTGTTGGGCAGCTCGTCTGATCCATTTCCTGGGGCTGGTTTGAAACACAGCCTGTGTCTTGTTGATGTTTTCAGGCGTATTCGCACCTTCTTGGACGACCTATTTTGCAAATACTGTCATCTCGAACACTACTCGTTCTCGAGTCAAATTCTTGATTGTTGGCACACTTGGACCGGTTGTCTTCAGTTTGAAGTCGGCCGCTGACATCCATAAGCCGCAGTTGGGCTGTTATTGCTCGTGTTGTAGGCCTTCACAAGTGCTATACGGTCAGGCACGCTGATCCGTGATATTTTGACGTGCGAATGGCTGACAACACGGCGCATGCGCATACTAATCGTATGTTGCTCGAATGGTTCAAATGGCTCTGAGCACTATGGACCTAACATCTGAGGTCATCAGTCCCCTAGAATTTAGAACTACTTAAACCTAACTAACCTAAGGACAACACACCCATCCATGCCCGAGGCAGGATTCGAACCTGCGACCGTAGCAGTCGCGCGGTTCCGGACTGAAGCGCCTAGAACCGCTCGGCCACCTTGGCCGTCTATGTTGCTCGATTTCTGTGATTTATTTACATAAAAATTGTGCACTTACTTTGAAAACTTTGAACTGCTCTTGTGACCTTATTTGAAATATTTTGCAGCGACTGCTATGAATTGCACCTGATTAGTTTTGCGGTCTACACCCTTTCGTCCCTTCACTATTATTTTCCCATTGCAATAAACACATGTCTCATGCGTCAATTATTATTAACCGTATATACTCTGCTACTCTTTTCAGTACTTGAAACTTACAAAATACGGGAAAAATGGCTAACGCCAGACAGCGCTATTAACACACCATACATCACCAGCACAATCTCTGGAAGTAGCCATACCTCACATCTTTAAACACTTAAACGTCATATTTTATATAAACCCACACATTTAAGGTGGTGATAAAATTGCAACCGATATTGGCAGCAAAAGTTGTTTGTTCTACCTTGCATCGAGTGTTTAGAAATATTAAGTGATCTACGTCACCTACTTCATCGTACATTTCGCTGTATTACGGTATCTGAACGTTCTCAGTAATGCGTCGTTCATAATCCTATTACTCGAACATAATTTGCATGAGGCGATCAATACATCTCTTAGGGACGCAATTTTACGCCCCCATATAAGTCAGCTCAAACACGTGAATCTGGCAAGCTCGTTCTCTGAACATCGCTTAAGAACTCATATTAAAAACCGAAAGATACGAGCCGGATAATTTCCACCCAGTTGGACAGAACCACCGAGCAAAACCGGCAAATCATCGAAACCGGCGAGCGATGCGTCCTGAAACCCGCCCGGTCAGAAACAATCGCTAGATTTAGAGTGTAGTTTCTGTCGCTCTACGCCGAAGCGGGGCGGACTCCTACAGCCGGTGACACGCTAATGCCTCATTAAAACGTTTACGTCAATTTCAATTAATATTTATCTACGAGTGCACCGCACACCTCTTCGCAACAAAGCGAGCGGATAATTCGCCGAACGCTATTAACTGCGGCCATTACGAGCTCGCAGACTGCGCTCGTGAGATCATTAACATCCCAGTAACTCTTCCTCCCCCCTCACCCCCTCACCCCCCCCACTCAACTTCTGTCTCGCTCGGCAGAAAATTTATCAGAAACGAAAATAAAACAAAAAAAGCGAGAGGAAGAGAGAGTGTATACGCGGTCGAGTGTGTGTATGTGTGCGCATATATGTATGTACGTACGTCGCGTATGAATAAATTCATAAGCGCGCTCTGCTGGCGGGACGAGTTTGCCGTCACAGTTGCAGAACTGCGATTCGCATTCCGCATTCCACGGCAGGCGACGCGCCACCCCCATAAAAACGTTCGCAACGCAATCTGAACGATGTACGAACGCGTCACACGCATCAGTGCGAAGGTAATCACACGGGACGTGCGTGTGATTCCGTTCCACAGGGCCTGTTATGGGAGCTGCTGTGGGAAAACGTCTCCAGATGTCGTTCAGATGTGCCGCGTACTGTCTTGAGAGGCATAGTGGACTGTGTTAGCAGAATCGCTCTACGGCGAGTTTTCAGTAGAGATTCTCTAGAAATACCCTAACAGAGTTTTTTTGAGATAAACTGCGTTGTTCTTGCAACGATTTCCGTGTAAGATCCTGGGACATATCCGTGATACAGCCTGTAACGAATGAACCCTGAGCATATCCGTGATACAACCTGCAAGGACGGCCCCAAGCATATCCGTGACACGTTCATGTAAAACCTAAATGTTTGTGAAGTGTCGGCAGAAGTGCCAACACTGTTTTGTTTGAGGAGACCGAAATGCACGCTATAAGCTCACGCAGGCTGGCGTGAGGTCTGAAACAGGATACGTAATGAATGCTATAAAGAAAAGTGCGTAGCTTCTGGAATACTTAACTTTAATCCACATTTGTAGAACATCGCTCTTGATGATACATTAATAGAATCTAAATATCTATACTGGTAATGGCGCCTTGCTAGGTCGTAGCAATTGTAGCTGAAGGCTATGCTAACTATCGTCTCGGCAAATGAGAGCGTAATTCTCAGTGAACCATGGCTAGCAACGTCGGCTGTACAACTGGGGCGAGTGCTAGTACGTCTCTCTAGACCTGCCGTGTGGCGGCGCTCGGTCTGCAATTACTGACAGTGGCGACACGCGGGTCCGTCGTATACACTAGCGCACCGCGGCCGATTGAAAAGCTACCACCTAGCAAGTGTGGTGTCTGGCGGTGACAGCACAGTTTGCACGTATCTGTGAGATAGCCAGACTTTGAAACACTGTGTATGCCAGTAACACAACCTGTAATGGCTGAATCTTGAGGATATTCATGATGCAACCAGTATGGAGTAAACTGTGAGCACATTTACGAAACTATCCTTAATGTCAGTATATTGAGCATGCCTGTAAAACAAGATCTTGCGAATGAATCCAGAGCATCGATACAACCTGTAACGTCTGAACCCTGAGTACACGTGTGGCAAGGACAAACGTAAGCATAAGTGTCACATATGCATTTAAGAAATAAAGGGCGCATATATCCCGTGACACAACCCAAAATTTTAATCCTATGCTTATCTACCACAAAACTTTTAATGACTGGACCATGAGGATCTCCATGACACAACTAGTCAATACTAAACCTTGATCACATTTGTGATACAACCCTTAATGACAGGATACTGAGAACATCTCTGACACAAGCTGTAAGGGCTGTATCATGAGCATAAGCATAACAACGTGAAGTGAGTAAGCCATGAAAATATCCAAGACACAAAGCGTAATGCTAAGCACATGCGTGACAGAACTTGTAATGACTGAAACATGACACAACCAGTAAGGACTAAGTCCCGAAAGTATCTTTTCACGCAACCCTCTGTAACACAATACTGGATAATCTCTGACACAACCTTCAACGACTAAACCCTGAACGTAGATGTGACACAACCTGTAATGAATAGACCCTAAGTAACACAATCTGTAATAACGGATTGTTAAGCATATCCGTGACTCAAACGGTAACGACAGAAAGTTGAGCTTCGGTGACATACAATGCGTCACAATTGACCTCCAATCACATTCGTGAGTCATTTGGTCAAAAGAGATTTTGAAGGTTTCCATCCTGTTATTTCTTGATAATTTTTGGAAATAACGACATTCTTTTTGAGGAAATCTGTGGTTTTGGACACAGTCATTTTTACGAAAGAACCGTAGCCCACAATGGCCACCTTCACAGGCTACAACAGGAAAAATATTAAAAAGCCCATAGTAAAACCTTAAAACAAATAACTATTTTTTTGCTGGTTCCGTTTGTCGGTTAAAACGCATTTTGGTCATACCTACAGATCATGGAAGACAAAGGTATTGTCAAGCCAATGCCAAAAATGACGGATTTACATAGATAAAACTAAGTGTACTTTACTTTTCTTACTCTTCGCGCAAGATACGCGCGTCCTCCAGAAGAAAACTCTTTAGCTGTCAAAACCATAAAACATATCGATGTTTCAATGAAAGTGCAACCACTTTGCCGCGTCCTTTGCCGATTTCATGCATAATTGTCGTGTCTGACAACATATTCAGTTTTCACCTGAAGAACGCCTTGTAAGGCGAAAGCTAGTTACGAAAATAATTACAGAATATTGGAAACTCTTACTAGCCTTACAGGTAGCAGCACCTTCCCGATACAGGCTTAGGGCGGCATAGACATAACCCCACCCAGTAATAATTTGCGAGTATTTTTCTACACGTCTACGTGTGCGTAAGTGTGAGCAGCATAGACCAATTTAGACGGAGTTAAATAACGCTTAAAATTGTGTGACTGAGCGAGGGGTGGGCGAGAATGGGGGATGGGTTGGGGGGGGGGGGGAATAAAAACCGGACGAGCTACTCGGTCAAACCAGAACGGGCAGTTATTTCAGCCAGCTAATTAGCATTTAACAAATAATTAATCTTTTCCCACAGTTTTGAAGAGTACACAGCGTGCCGTGTATGTGTCGCCTCGGCGGACACCAACAATTAAACGACTTAATTATTTGGAATGGCGAACGGGTCGGAAATCGCCTATTTTGCCTCCTCTTCCACAGTTCTTTTCGTTGTTTTTTTTTTCGTTTCTTCCTCAATCGGGCAATAAAAAACGAGGAGAAAAGCAAAAAGACGGCGGCAAATTGGATCGTTTGCGTGCCTCGAGCTCGCGCTCCGCGGACATGCCCCACCCATCGCAATTACTGAGGAGGTTCGAATGCAGCCCGTAAGAAACGCACGCCGCCCCGACGTTAATAACAAGTCTGCAGTGGCAGGGCCGCCAACTTAATGCCGGCAACTTGCCCGAGTTGATGTGCCCGCAGCCTCCCGCCTGCCCCACGCCCCCTCCCCCCTCTCTCTCTCTCTCTCTCTCTCTCTCTCTCTCTCTCTCTCTCTCTCTCTCTCTCTTTGCTTTGATGAATGTTCATCAGTAAAGGCAGAGAATCTGAAAATCGCATGTTACAAGAGAAATTCTGCGAGCGAAGCTAAACAGATACCGGCGCTGTGTACGTATAATTTACACTCAGGTGACGAAAGTCGGGGACTCGCGATATGCACACATGCGGATGGCGGCAACGTCGCGTACCCAAGGTATAAAAGGACAGTGCACTGGCGGAGCTGTTATTTGTATTCAGGTGATTCACGTGGAAAATCTCCCGACATGATCACGCCCGCGCGATAAGAATTAACAGACTTTCGACGCGGCATGGAAGCTGAAGCTACACGCATGGGACATTCAGCTTCGGAAACCGTTAGTGAACTCAATACTCCGCGATCCACAGTATCGAAAATCTGCCAGGAATACCAGATTTCAGACATTACCTCTGACCACGGACAACGCAATGGCCGACGGCTTTCACTTAACCACCGAGAGCAGCGTCGTTTGCCTAGAGTTGTAAGTGCTAACAGACAAGCAACATTGCGTGAAATGAAAAGCCGTATTGGACGTACGACAAATGTATCCATTATGACAACGCCGCGAAATTTGGCGTTCATGGCAGCGAACGACCGACGAGAGTGCCTCTGGTAACAGCACGACATCGCCTGCAGCGCATCTTCTGGTCTCGTGACCATATGGGTTGGAACATAGACGACAGCAAAAAACCTTGACCTAGTCAAATGAGCCCCAATTTCAGTTGGTAAGAGCTGATGGTAGGTTCAAGTGTGGCACAAATACCACAAACTCAGGTTGTCAACAAGGCACTCTTCAAACTGGTGATGGCTCCATAATGGTGTGAACTGTGCCTATATGGAGTGAACCGATCACTGAGTGGAAATGGTTATGATCGGCTACTCTGAGGCAGTTTGCAGCTATTCATAGACTTGCCCAGTGTATAAATTGAGCATTTTACTGCATTCTATAATGTTGCAGTTAAAGTGTAGTGTTGGATCTAGATACCAATGGACGCATGTCCAGAATTAATGATCCTTGTAGCAAAGGATCCCCTGTTGTTGAGGCACAGCTATTGTGCCTAAATCATGATTTTTTAAAATCTTTTTTATTTATTTCTATGATTAATTAGTCCCTATAACGGCCATACCCCACATTCTTGGTAATTTCACTTTACTTTGAAAAAAGAAAAGAACAACGCAGAACGGAGATCGAAACTTTTTTAAAAAAAATTATTTTTTACTTTGAAGCGTGCCCGTACACTTTTCTCAATTTGCGCAGGTGACAATCTGAAGCGCGCAACGTTGGCAGAAGCTATTGGTAAGTGATCAGTTCCATTGCCTTCCTAGTTCTTACAGGGATTTGAAAATCGTGAAGAAATCATTCCTGCAACGAATGAGTCTTTAAAGTTTAAAACATATATACGAGTACACACAGTTTTCCGCTCAGTATAAAAAGGAGAATTTCTAATTTCTAGAGAACGACTTGCTCTAAATGTGTGTCAACTTCCACTGTACCTCTACCATACGCTATTTCTTTTAAAAATACGTGCAATACGTTTTTCAGACGACTTCAGATCTGCATATGACTATAGTGACAACGTTCTAGACACTACAATGCACACTTCAGCTCCGTTACACTTCTCATACACAGACGTTAAGTGGCCACAGGCGGTATTAATGGAGGGCAACTAAATTTAAAGTGACTCTAAACAATTTTTTTTAAATAAAGAAGTAACTGAAAATCTATATGTTGTTTTTGTACTTCCTGAATTCACGCGAATTCGGTTTCCGTTGTCCTCGTATACATTTTTAAACGACCTTAAATAATCGAATCAAATTAAGGCTATGGGAATAGCTACGTTTACAGACGAATTCTGTATGGTGTGTGGCAGACAGAACTTATTATACCACTGCTATTTCATTCATCGACTGTTCCTTTCTCCGGAAGAAAGGGTGTCAGTACGTCTACGTCATCAACTCTCTCTCATTTCATCGTCATGACGCTTACGTAGACTTTTTGTGGGAGCAGTTCTGCCGTTTATCGATTCGTCTCGGAACGTTAACTTTTTCGTGACACATTTCTTTGCTGTAGCGTCTTCC
This sequence comes from Schistocerca cancellata, assembly GCF_023864275.1. Classification (NCBI taxonomy): domain Eukaryota; kingdom Metazoa; phylum Arthropoda; class Insecta; order Orthoptera; family Acrididae; genus Schistocerca; species Schistocerca cancellata. The sequence goes on along the minus strand of NC_064637.1, from coordinate 89,734,770 downwards.
GCTGGAGTTCATTTAACATTCCCGTGATTCTCCGCACCGCACAGTGGGCCAAATCGCTTCAAAACAGAGAGAGAACAGAATTAAAAAAAAAAAAAAAAAGAAGGTGCGCGTTCCGGCTTCAGTCTTGCGAAATCTTGTGTAGATTTCTCTAGTGCATGTTGCCCAATGTTACGCTGTTATTCCAGTCTCAAGTCGATATGATACGTGCTGCGACACTTGACGGTAAACAGTGAATCGGAAGACGACCATTTTTGACATATTGCTTGTGTCTACTGTTTAATGTACGACAGCGATCCTGCCTAGATGTCAATGTAAAATTAGTTGGGGAGCACTCCAGAAGGTACGTTTATAACCTTTTAACGGGTGTGATGACGTATATAGAATTAAAACCAAACTCCTACCTACATTATCAGAAATCGTTGGTTACAAAATTTCCTCTTCGTGGTTTCACTTCTTAAAATGGCACTCCTACTACCTTAATAGTAGTTAAAATCTGTCTCCGTGCACATATTTGCACTTCTCAGTGGAAGGTCATTTTTCTGCCGTGCGGCACTGCTGAACGGTATATATAGGTCCCTCATTATTTCATTTACGTCATAAAATATTATCTGCACCAAAAATGTCGTTATGGTTTTTTAATATTGTTCTTCTTTTCGAAATGCTGAAGCACTATTCAAATTTTGTACAGAGAACTTTAGAACTAAACCATTTCTACCAATAATTCTGAGAAAAATGTGTATATGTCGAAAGTCGGCTGCCAAGTTCACTGGACTGACAACGTTCTGAAATAATATCCGATGCCGATATGAAACCACATAGTTTTAATGTACGGATATTCCTTGATAGAAGGTGCTCCATTGTAGAGTAATCGGTTACCTGAAGATACGCAGGAAGCTCGGAATAAGGATACCCGATATTATCGAGAATATTTTACACGCAAATATATCCATGAGCTAGACGCATGCCGTATTCCGTCGGCTTTTGGCATCTTCCCATCCATTCATCCCGAAAGTCCAGAACATTATAATTGAAGAAGATCAACAGATGCCACCTGAGAAAAAGCTGTGCTTCTCGAATCATCTCCCAGTGGTGAAAGCGACAACGACCCTCCTCAAGGCAATCATGTGACAAGTGACAAATTTGACTATCATTTCGACTGAAAAATATAAATTGCAGTCTTCAGTGCGGCAATTTCGATTTTTAATACGTTAGCAGCGACCTGACAATACATTGTACCCGAAGTTTTACTCGCATCTGCCAGATTCCTAATTTTGGATCCGCCATTTTGAATTTTGTAATTCTGACATCGTATTCCTAATCAGCGACCCTAAAATTCTAAAAATAACGCAATTTTGCAGGATTTTATAGTATGAGGGCGGATCCAGTAGCGCAAACAACCATCAGCAAAATAAATGAACAAAAAGAGAACAGATTCTGTATTATTAGTTAGTTAAGAGTTTATTGTAGTTTTGTAGTGGTAGAAGTAGTTGTAGTATTTGAAGAAAATAAGCATCAGAAATAAATAGTTAATACATCAATTTTCTGTAGCTCTGAGCACTATGGGACTTAACATCTGAGGTCATCAGTTCCCTAGAACTTAGAACTACTTAAACCTAACTAACATCACCCACATCCATGTCCGAGGCAGGATTCGAACCTGCAACAGTAGCGGTTGCGCGGTTCCAGACTGAAGCGCCTAGAACCGCTCGGCCACTGTGGCCGGCCCATCAATTTTTTACTATCCATGGAAATGTGATCTGTATGGCCTATTTTAGGTTTTCAGATAATAGGCTATAATTATGAATAATAAATAAATACATAAATAATCCATTTTCTGTTGTGTCCAAGTTTCGAAGCGAGCTAGTCCACCGTGCGCCTTTTAAATGAGATATTATTCAAGAGCTGATGCGATTACGGATGAAAAAAAGAGAACAAAAAACAAATCGAGGAAAATAATTGGTAATACACCAAACATATCGATTCGGAAAAATACTAAATTACCCAACCACAGAGAAAAATCTTGACGTACCCTACGAGCGAACTTCAGACGAAAAGCACTGATCGGCTGCATGCTCTACCAAGGTAGTTATGTCACAAAACTATGTGTCTTCGAGAAACACAGTAGTGCAAGTATTCCGCCAAGTATTTCCTCGACAGCTAAGTCTGAACCGCAACTATGTACTTTTGAAAGCAAGGGGACCGGCTGAGATTAATGGTGCACAGAAGAGAGGGAAGAACGGTGGTAGCGAGGTGAGCTGATTAGGGAAGGGATGGAAGGGAAGTTTCGATCAATTAAGTTACCTGCCTGAGCCGCACGCAATCAAAGGATGATAATTTACTTTCTCCGTCTTGATTTTCTCTTCTCTCTTTTTCCCTTCCCTCCCTCCTCCTCCTTTCGCTGGCAGGTAGGATTTATGAGAGGCGGTTAAATCCGGTAGATGCGGCGAACGCGGTCAGGGGAGGTATAATAACAGACCGCTAGGGTGTTGCTCCTGGTCTGCTGTGGATGTTGGCAGCACCGGAGCTGAACAACGTCTTGATAACCCAGTACCGTGAGTTGCAAACCAGGCGTTCGGCGTTCAGAATATTCACGCTAACATATGCTACATTTTTATTCACGGTAGTGAGCACACATCAACTTTTAAGTCGATTGAACTGCACCCAAGTAAAATGCAAACTCACTTCATTTGAGAAAATGGGCAATTATGGATGGCCGGCCAATGTGACCGAGCGGTTCTAGGTGTTTCAGTCTGGAACCGTACGACCGCTACGGTCGCAGGTTCGAATCCTGCCTCGGGCATGGATGTGTGTGATGTCCTTAGGTTTAAGTAGTTCTAAAGTTCTAGGAGACTGATGACCTCAGATGTTGAGTCCCATTGGAACCAGTAACTGAATTGGTGAGTTTTAGATATGCAGATTCTGCTGACACACGATTGCTGAAGTGCTAAACGGAGCCAAACTTTACTGGACTTCATTCCGCATCCTCTCCTAACTTGTTCAGTTTCTCAGCTACCTGCTGCACAGTCGTAGCTACGGGACAGAGTATCGTGCGTTGAAAAATGTTTTGCCATCTGTCGCACAGTTTGAGCAACAGGCTAGGGCACCAAACGTTGAAAACTGTTACACCATCGGTCACATATTACAAGCAACGGATGAAAACATCACGTGCTGAAAGGTGTTATGCCTCCTGTCCAAGAAGTGGGCTGGAGCATCACGCATCGAAAACCGATAAGCCAACTGTCACATAGTTTGAGCGATGGGATGGGGCATCACACAAAGAAAATCTTTGCACCACCTGTGACATAATTCTAGTAAATGGCTGAGTGCCATGTTCAAAATAATTGTGTCATCTGCCATACAGTCCAAGTAATGAGCTGGAACATAACATGTGAAAAACCACTGTGCCACCTGTCACGATCTTTGAGCGTTGCGTCAGAGCATCACGCACTGAAAACCATTACACCACCTGTCACATAGTCCGAGCAACGTACTGGAGCATCATGCGGTAAAGGCCAAACCGCCACCCGCCGCATAGTTCAAACAAGAGGACAGAGACCGTAAAAACCGAAATGCTACCTCCACACTGCTCGAACAACGGTACAGAGCATTATACCATAAAAGTAGAACGCCTCGTCTACATAATCCAAACAACGAACCAGAATGTTATTAAGTAAAATCCAACACGGCTCCTACTACACTGTGAAAACAATGGGTGGGAGTGTCATGCGGTAAAAACCGGTACGCCCCTTGCTGCTTTACCCAATCAGTGAGCTGCAGATTCATGTTGTAAAAACCGAAACGTCTCCTGTTAGGCTGGTCCCGGCGGAGGTTCGAGTCCTCCCTCGAGCATGGGAGCGTGTGTGTGTGTGTGTGTGTGTGTGTGTGTGTGTGTGTGTGTGTGTGTGTGTGTGCGTGTGTCCTTAGGATAATTTAGCTTAAGTAGTGTGTAAGCTTAGGGATTGATGACCTTAGCACTTAAGTCCCATAAGATTTCACACACACATTTGTCTCCTGTATGTAGTCTAAAAAACAACTCAAAGATCCTGTGGTAGCAACTGATATGCCAACTGCACACTGTCCAAACATTGTGCCAGAATTTCATGTGGCAAAAACCGATATCTCACTGGGCATACTATCCAATCAATGGGCCCAAGTGTCATGTGGTAAAAACTGAAACACAAGATGTTACACAGTCCAGAAAACGGGCCAAAGAGTCATGTGGAGAAACTGATATACCACATACCACACTGTCCAAACAACGTGCCGGAGTATCGTGCGGTAAGAACTAAAACGCCACCTATCACATAGACCAAACAAGGTACCGGTGAGTAAAGCGGTGAAAACGGAAATGCCATCTGGCAAACAGTCCATCCAACGTGTCACGCAGTATAAAGTTACGCACCATCTACCACACTAAAGGGCCAGACTGGCAACTAGTAAAAATCGATACCCCACTTTTCGCACTAGCCAAACAACTGTAGGGAGTGTCATGCAGTAAAAATCGAAACCACACCTGCAGCACTATGTAATGGGCCGGAGTCTCATGTGTTGAAAACCGAGACACCACTGTCACATAGCCTGTAAGACTGGATGAAGGCTCATGTGATAAAAACTGGTGTGCTATCTGTCATACCGTCCAAACAATGTGCCAGAGTTTTATGCGGTAACAACCAAAAGATACCTGTCACGTAGCCCAAACAACATACCAGAGCGTCCCGCAGCAAAAACCGAAATGCCACAACACTCCAAACAACGAACTGGAACGCCATGCGTTAAAACCTGATACAATACCTGTCACACTGCCCAAACGAAGGGCCAGACTGTCAAGTAGTAAAAACCGATACCCCACCTGTCGCACAAGCAAAACAACTGGCTGTAGTGTTATGCCGTAAAAACCGAAACGCCGTCTGTTACGTAGTCTGGATAACTGGCCATAATGTCATTCTGGGAACAGTTACAGTACCTGTTACGCTGTCCGAGCGGTCGGCTACAGCATAATGCAGTTATGACAGTCGGCCGAGGGACTTAATTAGCTCAGCGCGAAGCTGAAGAGAGCACACCAACTATTCACGACTCTTCCAGAAATTTTTATATTCAGAGGTGAGCCTCTGTTATGATCAGCAAATCAGATCACCCGCTTTCCGTCACAGGTTACTCAGCACCACTGGCGCCAGAGAAGAGCCGACGGTATCACTTTGACGGTGCATGCGGGGGTTCCCCTTTTTGCGCCTCTGGCCGCACCGCTAAACGCAGTTTAACGCCCGCCTCCGGCCGCGGGGTAATTTAGCCCCCGGCAGCGCTGCTGCGCCCTAGCGGGGGGCGGCGGCAGGACAGATATACGCCCGCGTTAATTTCCATTTATGTAAATATCGCTTCGACTGGCCGCGCCACGGCGCGCGCGCCGGGCTATTCACAAACCGTTGACCAACTCGCTGGACGTACTTGCTCTCTCCACAGTCCATCAACACTGCCGCACTCTCCATAAATAATACGACTGCCGGGCAATTTTGCTCGCGCAGGTGTGTGGCTGTTTGGAAGATGTTGCAAACTATGCGCACATTAACTTCAGTCACGTTTGGGAGTCGCCTCGGATGGACGTGTAAAAAGTTTCGACGGGTCACCTTTTCGGTATCTTCACGCGACGATGCTCACTGCAGCCATTACGTAATATACCTGAAAACTTCTCACATATTTGTATTTGGTAAGCTGTTTCCGTGACGTCTGTCTGAAATTCTCACATCGAGACCAGTCACAAAATTTTAAGTTTCGTTACTTACTATGCGTTTCGGAGCCTTTGCTCCATCATCAGGTGGCAGTTTCGCTGTTTAGCTCAGGCGCATTGCAACTGGGAAACCAGGGACGCCGAAATATCTGACACACACACACACACACACACACACACAATATATATATATATGTATATATATGGTGATTCAGCTGCTGCTACGAATGTCGTCTTACGTTAGCTGGTCTATTACTGTAACAGAAACGCTATTCAGACAGGCGGCAGCCACATAATGGATATATACAGTAGATTCCCTTCCAGAGCTTTGGACGACTGTTGGCAAACAGAACCATATAATAACAAATAGAAGTGAGAACTGACCATGAGTTACACGGTGTTATTGGACCAAGACATATCTTCATTCTTTGTGTAATTAGTGGCGTTAGTCTCGAATATCTCTGCAAGTTTATTCCGTTTATAGCAGTTAATCCTTCGTAAATGGTTCAGAAACGTTGCCTTATAGAGTCTGTTTCCTATGAGAAACAACGCAATTAACAGGAGGAATCAAATTGGGAGGTTTGAAAGTAACAACTTTCCGGTATATAATCCAGCGAAAACATCAGTATATGACTAGCCACGTTAATGTAAAGAAGTAGTTTCATACACAAAATTTGTGCAATAGGGCGAAGCTGTCTTCGTATATTTTTCCAGCTATTCAACGACACTCTGACAATGCGCTTCACATCTGCAGAGCGAAATGGTCAGCGACATTGTTCTGTGATGTGGGGTTGCATAAAACGACAGCTGCTGAATCGCCCTGTATAGTGTGTGTGTGTGTGTGTGGGGGGGGGGGGGGGGTTCAAGATGTAGAAATAAAAGCTTTGAGGCTTTCCAATGACATTATAATTCTTTCGGTGGAAGCGAAGGACTGGTTAAGGGAACGGATGCATGTAAGTCGATTCAAATGAAGCGATGCTGACTGCATTAGATCGGTAAATGAAATACTAACAAGTAGTTGAGTTGTCCCATTTTGGGCAAAAAATAAATAATGATGGCCGAAGTACAGAGAATATAAAATGCAAGAAGAAGGAATGAATTTCCGAAATAGAGAAATTTCTTAGCATCGAATACAAATTTAAGTATCAGGAACTATTTTTTGAAGATGTTTTTCTGGACCGTAATCTTATATGGAAGTGAAGAGAAAAGACGTTTTTAAAATGTGGTCCTACAGATGCAAGATGTCTGTTGGAGGGGGCGAATAACAAAGGAAAAGATACTGTATCTGACTGGGGAAAAAATAAACGTTACCAACTCAGGCATCAAATAATAGTTGGTTTACTATTGCTTCGGAGGAAGGAAACGGCAAACCATTTCATTAGGACCTTGCCTAGGTACGGCGGTGCGAGTCTCCCGCGTCTTTCCCCTACACTCTGTCAAGAAGCATGGGACTTCATTTTACTAATGGTGGGAAGTGTGGGAGATATATATTGTAGACCAAAGTTTGAGTGCGGTAAGCAGGGTCAACTGGATCTATAACGCATTTCACAAACATATCACGAAACAACCTGGTCCTACCAGAACTAGTTATGCAGAGTACAGTATATCATCAAAAGTATCCGGACACCTGGCTGAAAATGACTTAAAAGTTCGTGGCACCCTCCAACGGTAATGCTGGAATTCAATATGGTGTTGGCCACCCTTAGCCTTGATGACAGCTTCCACTGTCGCAGGCATACGTTTAATAAGGTGCTGGAAGGTTTCTTGGGGAATGACAGCCCACTCTTCAGGGAGTGCTGCACTGAGGAGAGGTATCGATGTCGGTGGGTGAGGCCTGGCGCAAAGTCGGCGTTAAAAAACATCCCAAAGGTGTCCTATAGGATTTGGGTCAGGACTGTCAGTCTACACACGAGGTCGGCCAATACGCTTTTGTGCTTTGCGTGTCTGTTCACGTTTCCACTTCACTATCACACCGGAAACAGTGGACCTAGGGATGTTTAGTAGTATGGAAATCTCGCGTACAGACGTATGACACAAGTGGGGGATGTCCGGATACTTTCGATCACCCAACGTATTTACGTCGAACTGTAAATGCAGTTTACACTAACAACACTAACAGATGTTTACTGCATGCTGTATTCAAAGACAATAACAGAGGAAGATGTCCTCATTTGTTTACTGATTTTTCTATATCGTTCGTAACAGCAAATAGCTTGCAGTAGAAGAATGTCTCATCTAGCGAAGATCATGTTTACTGAAGATTTTAATCTTGTTCGTTTTCATACGTCCAAATCTCAAAATAGGGAATACTTCTCATTTTAATAGGCTGTGTATCTTTTTTCTGGCGATCTGACTGCCGCGGATTTTAAAAATCTTACTGCCAGCCGTTAGCGTTATAGCTTGCCAATCTTCACTGCTATTACCCCTTTCTTCCTGCTCCTGCTAATTAGAACGTATTTGGTACACGTTACTCGAGTAGTATACGATGGACAGACGGAGTGAATTTATGAGAAAATCTAGCGTGGCGCTCCGGAATTTCTATCCGTGCACTGAGTAGCTTCCTACATATTTTTTCCAAACTTTTACAATTTTTGTTTCACTTCGTTTTCTTGTTATTTTTCCTCATCTCGAAGCGGGCCCTTTTTTCCGCCAATTACACCGACACACAATTTTATTATTTTCTCCGCGTTCGAGCGAGCAAATTACGGCAGCGAGGTTTAATCGTGTTCCGAGCGGCAGCATATAATTATTTTAATTATTTTCCCCCCCTACCGCCGGAATAATAATATCCATCACACGCTTTTCTTACCCAGCGTCTCCCTCACTCATTCAACCTCTTTCTCTATTTTTCTCTCCCTCTCCCTCTCCCCTCGAATTTCTGCCTCTCTCACTCTCTCTCTTTCTCTCTCTCTCTCTCTCACACTCACACACACACACACACACTCACTCTATTTCTGTCCCTATCTCTCCTCGTACTTCAGCCTTTCTCTGTCTCACTCTGCTGCTACCGACTACCCGCTCTTTTTCCGGCTGCAGCTCATAGAGGTCATTCGAGCCGATCTGACGCTGTGCGCGGCTCTGAAAAAAAAAAAAAAAAAACGCGTCTTTGATCGGACGAAGGTCGAGGAGAGCAGACGAGAGCACAGATTCAGGTTTTTCGCTTTTACGGAATCGACTCACGCAAGCCACCGTCTCGCAGACTGGCGTGCATGCACACACGCACTGCGGCTGCGTTCTGGATCGAAACCACTGGTTTCTTTCCTTTCTTTTTCTTTTTCTTTTCTCGTTGAGCTATAGATCGTAGTACTTTCAGCTGTCTGCCAGCTTATTTTTGCACATCGCGCCATTACATCGTTACCATTGTCCCCCACCTTATTGTCTCTGTCCACGCCTCAGACAGCTGCGTTCCACGCCTTCTTACAGTTCCGTATCACCAGCGACGAGTTTTTAAAGGGGCAACTATCTTATTTCACGCAACAAAGAATAATGCAGCAAAGGAGTACGAACATTGTGAATATTGTGAACATTAAATTTAGTTCAAGTAACGAAGCGGAATATTAAAAGGTAGTGTTCACATGCCGGCCGATGTGGCCGAGCGGTTCTAGGCGCTTCAGTCGGGAACCGCGCTGCTGCTACAGTCGCAGGTTCGAATCCTGCCTTGGGCATGGATGTGTGTGATGTCAGTAACTTAGTTAGGTTTAAGTAGTTCTAAGTTCTAGGGGACTGATGACCTCAGATGTTAAGTCCCATAGTGCTCAGAGCCATTTGAACCAGGGGAAGAGCCATCTTGAGCCAGTGTTCATATCCGCAAAAGGTATGGCGTCATCAGACATTCTATCGTTTTCGTAGTTCACTTTGGTCGATCTTTTTATTTTTTTGTTTATCTACGTATGTCTTTTAGAGAGAAAAAACGGAAAAAGAAAAATTATGGAATAAATTCTCACCGAAGACTAGATCGATAGAGACGCTTGGGTTTGCGATTAGGAGATTCCAAAATTGTACTGTCATTGTCCACCCAAAAAATTTGTAAAACCTTGCGTATCAACAGATTAAAATAAAGAGCAGAACAACAGCAAATCACGTTCATCTTTCACTCTCACACAAACATCGAACATGCTTCGTTATTATGCAGGCTATAAATGAAGAAAAGATAAGAAATTGTTTTTAGATGTGATTAGCGGCTTATTACCAAGAATAATCGAGAAACATGCCACGTAGACTCAAAGATATACCGAGACGTCTACGAGTTGGGAAGATATAATTAAGCCTGAAACTGGTTATGATGAAATATATCGTTTCAGTAGTTACTAAGTACTTTCATTTTCTTGTTCTTCCTTCTAAAAATGGTATCTTGTGGTCCAGCACATACTATCTTATGTTGCCTTTTATTGCACTCTTCAAATCTACGACTTTCTTTAGACCAGTGAGTATTCACGTCATTATGATGACTGTTTGGCTTTAGGAAAGGTAAATGCACCAGAGAGGCAGTTTTGACGTTGTGACTGGTAATGGAAGCAAGAGTGAAGAAAAAGCAAGACACGTTCATAGGATTTGTCGACATGGAAAAAGAGTTCGACGATGTAAAATGGTGAAAGCGGTACGAAATTCTGAGAAAAATGGGGGTAATCTATAGGGGAAGACGGGTAACAAACAAAATGTACGTACAATAAGCAAGAGGGAACAATAAGATTGGAAGACCAAGAACACAGTGCTCGGATTAAATAGGGTGTAAAATATGGATTTAGTCTTTAGGTCCTACTGTTCAATCTATACATCGGAAAAGCAATGACAGACATATGAGAAAGGATCGACTGGTATCAAAGTTCAAGTGAAGGAATATCAGTAATAAGACTCGCTCATGACATTGCTATCCTCAGTGAAAGTGAAGAAAAATTACAGTATCTGTCGAATGGAATGCACAGAGTAATGAGTAATGAATATGGATTGAGGGTAAATCGAATAAGGACGAAAGTAATAGGAAGTATCAGAAATGAGAACACTGAGGAACTTATCATCAGAACTCGGGATCACGCAGTTAAGGAATTCTGCTACCTAGGCAGCAAAATAACACTTGACGGACGGAGCAAAGAGGACATAAAAAAACTGACTAGTATTTGCAAAAAGGGCATGCAATGCCAAGAGAAGCCTAGTAGTTTTAAATACAGATTTTAATTAGATGAAGATATTTTTGAGAATGTACGTTTGGAGCACAGAATTGTATGGCAGTGAGACAAGGACTGTGGGAAAACCGCAACAGAAGGCAATCGAAGCCTTTGACAGATGGTGCTACAGATTAACGTTGAAAATTTAGTGGACTGATAAGGTAAGAGGTGAGGAGTTTCTACGCAGAATCGGCGAGGGAAGGAATATATGAAAAATACCGAGGAAGTGAGGTGTTTCTACGCAGAATCGGCGAGGGAAGGAATATATGAAAAATACCGACAAGAAGGAGGATAGAAAGATAGGACATCTGTTGAGACATCGGGGAACGACTTCCATGGGATGAACGGGAGCTGTAGAGGGTAAAAACTGTTGAGGATGACAGAGATTGGAATACATCCAGCAAATAATTGAGGACGTAGGTTGCAAGTGTTACTCTGAGATGAAGACGTTGGCACTGGAGAGGAATTCGTTGGCTGATCGCAACAGACCAGTCAGATGACTGGAAATGACTGTAAAATATGTCACTGGGATTTGTTCCTCGTATCCAGAAACAGTATGTCAGTCTTGTGACTGGTTTAATGTGAGGCACGACGACTTCGTATCTTGCGCCAATCTCTTCATCTGAGAATAGCACCTGAGACCATCGTTCTCTCTAAATTGACCCACACATTCCAGACTTTGCCATCTGCAGTTTTACCGCGGGGACTATTCCCCAATGCCTTGTATCGTATATATTAACCGTTTTCCTTAGGCCTATATCGTTTCTTTACTGATTTTTCGCAGTCCTCACTCATTTCTTAACTTATCAATCCACCTGCTCTGCGGCATACTTCTCCCGGCCAGTAGTTCCATACGATCATTTCATTTCACTTCCAATGTTTTCAAAAAATGCCTCTCCGTGTCTAAGTATTTGGTCAATGTTCTACATCTACATTTGTACTCCGCAAGCCACCCAACGGTGTGTGGCGGAGGGCACTTTACGTGCCACTGTCATTACCTCCCTTTCCTGTTCCAGTCGCGTATGGTTCGCGGGAAGAACGACTGTCTGAAAGCCTCCGTGCGCGCTCTAATCCCTCTAATTTTACATTCGTGGTCTCCTCGGGATGTATAAGTAAGGGGGAAGCAATATATTCAATACCTCATCCAGAAACGCACCCTCTCGAAACCTGGCGAGCAAGCTACACCGCAATGCAGAGCTCCTCTCTTGCAGAGTCTGCCACTTGAGTTTGTTAAACATCTCCGTAACGCTATCACGGTTACCAAATAACCCTGTGACGAAACGCGCCGCTCTTCTTTGGATCTTCTCTATCTCCTCCATCAACCCGACCGGGTACGGATCCCAAACTGATGAGCAATACTCAAGTATATGTCGAACGAGTGTTTGTAAGCCACCTCCTTCGTTGATTGACTACATTTTCTAAGGACTCTCCCAATGAATCTCAACCTGGCACCCGCCTTACCAACAATTAATTTTATATGATCATTCCACTTCAAATCATTCCGTACGCATACTCCCAGATATTTTACAGAAGTAACTACTACCAGTGTTTGTTCCGCTACTATATAATCATACAATAAAGGATACTTCTTTCTATGTATTCGCAATACATCACATTTGTCTATGTTAAGGGTCAGTTGCCACTCCCTGCGCCAAGTGCCTATCCGCTGCAGATCTTCCTGCATTTCGCTGCAATTTCCTAATGCTGCAACTTCTCTGTATACTACAGCATCATCCGCGAAAAGCCGCATGGAACTTCCGACACTATCTACTAGGTCATTTATATATATTGTGAAAAGCAATGGTCCCATAACAATCCCCTGTGGCACTCCACTTTAACGTCTGTAGACGTCTCTCCATTGAAAACGACATGCTGCGTTCTGTTTGCTAGAAACTCTTCAATCCAGCCACACAGCTGGTCTGATATTCCGTAGGCTCTTACTTTATCAGGCGACAGTGCGGAACTGTATCGAACGCCTTCTGAATGTCAAGGAAAATGGCATCTACCTGGGAGCCTGTATCTGATATTTTCTGGGTCTCCCTACTTTCTTCAGTGCTTGTTTGATACATGGGTTGCACAGCAGAGGAGAAAAGCAGATTGCGTCCCTTTCCTTACAGCAACACTCAGACGGAATTCCGATGATGACGACTGATCTACGTCGCCAGACTTTCTCCGTCTTGCGTGACGCGCAGCCCAGAGGGCGGTGACAGACGGCGCACTGCGTGGGCGCCGACAGCTGACATGCGCCGCATTGTTGGAGCAGCGCGCCTGGATCACGTGACGCCGTATCTGGCGCCATCTGCATAATGGCGGCTGCGCGTTTTCACCGCCATGACTGACGGGCCAATTATGGCGGCCGCTCCGGCCCTTCAATCTCGAGATGAGGGATGGAGATTCTGGAGCGGCCCGCGGCGGTCTGCTCGAGCACGGGGCTGACCCAGACGGCTTCCACTCTCTCGGCGATGGACTACCACTTTTGACGCGATATCTTGCGAACCGTGGATGAAGAGTATCAGACGGATGCCATATTCTTTGACTTCCGGAAACCGTTTGACTCGGTGCCCCACTGCAGACTCCTAACTAAGGTACGAGCATATGGGAGTGGTTGCCAAATATGTGAGTGGCTCGAAGACTTCTTAAGTAATAGAACCCAGTACGTTGTCCTCGATGGTGAGTGTTCATCGGAGGTGAGGGTATCATCTGGAGTGCTCCACGGAAGTGTGGTAGGTCCCCTGTTGTTTTGTATCTACATAAATGATCTTTTGGATAGGGTGGATAGCAATGTGCGGCTGTTTGCTGATGATGCTGTGGTGTACGGGAGGGTGGCGTCGTTGAGTGACTGTAGGAGGATACAAAATGACTTGGACAGGATTTGTGATTGGTGTAAAGAATGGCAGCTAACTCTAAATATATATAAATATAAATTAATGCAGATGAATAGGAAAAAGAATACCGTAACGTTTGAATACTCCATTAGTAGTGTAGCGCTTGACACAGTCACGTCGATTAAATATTTGGGCGTAACATTGCAGAGCGATATGAAGTGGGACAAGCATGTAATGGCAGTTGTGGGGAAGGCAGATAGTCGTCTTCGGTTCATTGGTAGAATTTTGGGAAGATGTGGTTCATCTGTAAAGGAGACCGCTTATTAAACACTAATACGACCCATTCTTGAGTACTGCTCGAGCGTCTGGGATCCCTATCAGGTCGGATTGAGGGAGGACATAGAAGCAATTCAGAGGCGGGCTGCTAGATTTGTTACTGGTAGGTTTGATCATCACGCGAGTGTTACGGAAATGCTTCAGGAACTCGGGTGGGAGTCTCAGGAGAAAGGGAGGCGTTCTTTTCCTGAATCGCTACTGAGGAAATTTGGAGAATCAGCATTTGAGGCTGACTGCAGTACAATTTTACTGCCGCCAACTTACATTTCGCGGAAAGACCACAAAGATAAGAGAGATTAGGGCTCGTACAGAGGCATATGGGCAGTAATTTTTCCCTCGTGCTGTTTGTAACAGGGAGTGCTAGATGTGGTACGAGGTACCCTCCGCCACGCACCATCTGGTGGATTGCGGAGTATGTATGTATGTAGATGTAGATGTAGAAGAGGACTCACCAAGCGTCTGTCCCGAGATCAAAATTACCGCGCAACGTTTGCAGTTTTCCAATACGAAGGGAATTATCGGAATGGGACGATAATCGGTAGATGTGATGTACAGGTACAGACAAACAAATATTTTCGATTTCAGAAGAAAACTGGATGATTTATTCAAGAGAAAGAGCTTGGCAAATGAGCAAGTCAATAACATGTTGGTCCGCCTATGACCCTAAGGCGAGCAGTTATTCGGCTTGGCACTGATTGACAGAGTTGTTGGATGTCCTGCAGTGGGATACCGTATCAAATTCTGTCAAACTGGGGCGTCAGACTGTCGGAATACCGAGCTCGTTGGAGGGGCCTCCCCATAATGCTCCAAATGGTCTCAGTTGGGGAGAGATCCAGCGATCTCGCTGGCCAAGGGACGATTTGGCAGGCACGAAGACGAACAGTAGAAACTTCAGCCGTGAGCGAACATTATCCTACTGAAATATGAGTCCAGGATGGCTTGCCATGAAGGGCAACAAAACGTCGAAGTGCAGCTATGCTGTAAGGGTGCTGTAGATGACAACCAAGAGGGTTCTGCCATGAAAAGAAATGGTACCACACACCATCACACCCGGTGTCGGGCCGTATGGTCGGCGACAATCAGGATGGTACCCCCCAGGACTGTCTCGAGATACGTCTTCACTGGTCATCGGGGCTCAGTTCGAAGCGGGACTCATCACTGAAGGCAATTCTAATCCAGCCAGTGAGATTCCAGGCTTCGATGACCAGCGAAGACGTGTCTGGAGACGCCCTACACAGCGATGGGTTACCAAAGTCTTTGTCGACCGCCATTCAGAGCGACAGCCAAGAGTGATGATTTCAGGTGGAATTTCGTTTCATAGCAAGACTCCTTTCGTTGTCATCCGCGGCGCCCTTACAGCCTGGACGACATTCTACACACCTTCTTGTTGCCTTTGATGGCAAGCCACCTTGGGCTTACATTTCAGCAGGATAACGCACGCCCACAGATGGCGGTAGTTTCTACTGCTTCTCCCCGTGCTTGTAAAATCCCACCTAAGGCATCAAGGTCGCTGGATCCTCCCCAACTGGGAACGTTTGGAGCATTATGGACAGAACGCGTCAACCAGTACTCATATCACTGCTGGCTACGATTTATTATTTAAAGATCAAAACTGATCTTTACTTTTAGTAGTTGACTCGCCTTGACGAAGAAAGCGTGAGGACTGCGTCTCAGTGCTACTGGGCTATGCATACATTTTGTGGTTTCACTATAGCCCATACTTTTGCTGTCATAGAGAAAAATATTTACTAAATTTATCTTGCTTTGTTGTTCTGACTATGTATTGGAACTTTTTAATTGCAAGACGTCCTGAGGATGGTACTGTGTACCGGAACCGGTCGTCCTTAGGCAAAATGAAAAATTGCTACTGCAGACTGAAACACATATTATTTACCATATGAAACGTTTCAATATATGATATGAATAACTTGATCTGAAACAAAATGCGCGGATACATGAGGATGCAACGACATGAAATGATATTAGTGCAGACCGGTCAGATATGGTTTAATTGCAGTGTAATCAGTATGTCGCACCTGTGGGCTTCCCTAGGAGTTAAGGTAACTTGCTTTCGAAAATTAGGAAAATGTCGTACGAATTCATACGGGCACGAATTGTCACGATTGTTACCGAGGTCTTCATCATGGCAACTACGCTTTTGTCTACAGGAAATTGCAGCGCCGCAAGACTGTAGCGAAATAGGCGAAGGAAGTGACAGTTGAGCCTGAACGTAAATGAATAACGCATTGTGGATAAATACAGCGGGAGGTTCATTACTGTTAGCTTATGCTGTTGGCGATGGGTCAATGGAAATAGTAACTACCACGAAATACCTAGTAGTAATCTTTCAGAGCTACCTATAGCTGTACGTCCACATAAAACTAGATGTACGAAAAGTAGGTTTCAGACTGAGATTCACTGGAAGACTCTAGACGAAATGTAACTCATCCACGAAAAAAGTTGTACGTGTAGGCTAAGTAAGTATAATGTTCAAGAAGTAGGCAGTTAAGTCTCAGTCATTATAACACTCACCAAACAGCACGCTGCACGATATGTAACTCGCGAAAACTCACCTGCAAAAAGACAGAAAGAGAACCATTAGAGAGTTTTCCAACAAAACAGACGGTGCATAACAATCAAGATAAACATCACAGTGTGTGAATCCATGTGACTGAAAGCAACTACAATTTTACACACTGGCGTTTAGAATTAAGGATGACAGCAGTTTTCCAGTACGAGCGATTTCTGACCGAGTATCACGACAGCTGTAAGTTTGCAGCGTTCTAAGGCGACAGAGACGACAATGCGGTTATCTCACTGCGCTCATATTCGGGAGGACTGTGGTTCAAATCCCTGTCTGAGAATCCTGAAATACATTTTATGCGGTTTCTATGAATAGATTAATATGATTGCCGGATATTTTCTCTCAAAGGGCAAGGCCGACTTCCTTGCCTGTCCTTTTCCAATTCGAACGTGTCCTGGCATAATTTCTGTGAAGTAAACTGATCATGAGCCCTTATGTTGGTTTGGGTACGGCAGCGCTCTAGTGCGTGTAGTGCTACTGGAAGTGGTTTGCCGTTGCCTTCTTTCCACTTCTCAACTGAGTCAACCAGCCAGTTGGAGGCGGACCTACAGCTTAACGTAGACTCGGGTACCACGTTCGTACGCGGAGTTTTTCATATACAAAGTGTTTTTTTTTTAATGTGACATATTCCTATACGAGGCAATATAAAACTAGAATAAGACGTCCTATAACGACCTGTCCCAGTATTGTGCTAATTTTGTATGTCGTCTCTTGCGAAACCTGCCTCGTAGCACAAATTACCTGTCGCCACTAAAACGGTGCATATATCAACACGCACCGGTTTCTCGACAAATAATTGTAGAAACTAGTCTGTAGGAGTATGTGACACTTTTTTTAAACACTCTGAATATATCTCATTGGCAGAAACGAAACTAGCGACGCACCACTGAAAACGATTCTATGACAAAGTTCCAAAATACTGATGGAGGATAGGACGAACAACTTGGGTATTAAATATTTTTATATTCTTCCAATATCCGTCACAATTGAGACAATAGTCATTTTTTGTGGTGACTAGCTGTGAGAACAGCGAGAAACTTAACATCAGAATTGATGGTCACGAAGTCAATGAAGTTAAGGAATTCTGCTACCTAGGCAGTAAAATAACCAATGACGGACGGAGCAAGGAGGACATCAAAAGAAGACTCGCTATGGCAAAAAAGGCATTTCTGGCCAAGAGAAGTCTACTAATATCAAATACCGGCCTTAACTTGAGGAAGAAATTTCTGAGGATATACGTCTGGAGTACAGCATTGTATGGTAGTGAAACGTGGACTGTGGGAAAACCGGAACAGTAGAGAATCGAAGCATTTGAGATGTGGTGCTATAGACGAATGTTGAAAATTAGGTGGACTGATAAGGTAAGGAATGAGGAGGTTCTACGCAGAATCGGAGAGGAAAGGAATTTGTGGAAAACATTGATAAGGAGAAGGGACAGGATGATAGGACATCTGCTAAGACATGAGGGAATGACTTCCATGGTACTAGAGGGAGCTGTAAAGGGCAAAAACTGTAGCGGAAGACAGATATAGAAATACGTCAAGCAAATAATTGAGGACGTAGGTTGCAAGTGCTACTCTGAGATGAAGAGGTTAGCACAGGAAAGAAATTCGTGGCAGGACGCATCAAACCAGTCAGTAGACTGATGAAAAAAAAAAAAAGTTTCGGACCATCACGACCATTTTCAAACCATAGCTTTAGACATACGCGTAATCATACAGTGCACCGATATAGGGCCTCCAAGTGAGTAACCAAATATCCATTATTTGTCGTTAGAAATCGTTACTTGAGTACTAAATGTTAAACTTCATATGAGCGTACAACGCGATTTCTGTCCAATCTAATGCAAATTGCTGTGTTGTACTGTATATTCCAATGAAGTGTAGTATTTCGTATTCAAATAGGAGGGAGGATGACGTCCCGTCAACAGCGAGGCCATTAGAGACAGAGCACAAGCTCGGATGAGGGGAAGACGTGGGAGGAAGTCGGTCGTGGTCTTTCAAAGGAACCATTCCGGCATTTGCCTGAAGCGATTTAGGGAAATCACGGAAAACCTAGATCTGGATGGCCGGAGGCGGGTTTGAATCGTAGGAATACGAGTCCAGTGTGCTAACCACTGCGCCACCTCGCTCGGTTTGTATTTATGTAATGATTTCTAGTTACGAATAATGAACATCCGGTTACTCACACGTACATTGGTGTACTGTATGATAACACGTACTTCTCAGGCTGTGGGTTGAAAATGAATATGACGACCAGGAAGTAGTCACCGCAAAGAAATAATTATTATCGCAACTGTGACGGATATTGGAAGAAAATTAAAAAAAAAAAAATTCTACGCCTGTCTGAGGCTTCAACCACGAACCATACAATTCATAGTTGCACATTTTCTTACTGAAACACACGTCATGCTCATCTTCTACATTTTTAGTTAATTACTGGAATTTCGGAAGACCAACATTTTTCCCATTTAAAATTTACTGTTGATTTTGCCGTCTCAGCTGCACATTTATTTTTGTGGTAAAGCTATATCGAACAGAGCTGACCGTTTTCAGACCTAAAACAAATTTAAAAACTAAGCAAGCACAGTATTTTACAGTCAGTAGAAAAGTATTGCATATAACTTGCATTTATTTGCTTCGTAAGCAACTACACATAATACTACTGTGGCACGTAGGTGTGAATTATAGCTAAAATAGGTAGCTGATAGACGGAGAGAAGAGGGGGTAACGGTGGTGGTAGAAATAATGTGTAAATCAACTGGGATAGAGGAGAGAAAAAGTGGAGAAGCAATGAGCAGAATGGCATGAGCGTAACGGATCGCGTAAAACAGTGTCTTGGGTAACAGAGAGGGGTATACGGTAAGATTAATAAAATACGAAAAAAATTGTTTTTCCTTTCGAACTTCCAGATTTTGCCGAAGATTTGATCTTAAAACGCAATATGCTAAAATCCTCTAAAACTGAAGCGAGTCATCCTATTTAAATTCCATTACGTGTAACACAGTGAAACGTGTCTTATTAATAGACAATTATCATGATCCCATCAAAAAATGGTTCATATGGCTCTGAGCATTATGGGACTTACCTTCTAAGGTCATCAGTCCCCTAGAACTTAGAACTACTTAAACCTAACTAACCTAGGGACATCACATGCCCGAGGCAGGATTCGAACCTGCGACCGTAGAGGTCGAGCGGCTCCCAACTGCAGCGCCTAGAACCGCTCGGCCACCCCGGTCGGCATGATCCCATCAATTCGGCTTTTAGAGTTTGTTTCAGTTCAAGGCTCCAGCATTCTCCCCCAAAAAAATCTAAAATTAGATGTGAGGCAGAGATCACTTGCATGGAATATGTAATTTCTGGACTTTGTGAGTTATTTGGAATGAGGGGTTTGGTAGTGGAAGCATACACGAAGTAGCTGGTTATTCGCAGCAGTCCATCGTATTCCACGCTATAATAATTTGTCGGAAACTGTATCGCACGGAGGAAATAACAGGTCCGAGGAAAACACAGAAAATTCCGGCAAAACGCTCACGCGAGGCCGTTCCGAATAACTTACGACAGCTTGAGAACCATTATTTGAGCGACGTAAAAGCTTCGAGTAATATGCCAGCGGAAGGGCGCCATTACTGTTTCGATCAGTAAAAGACGTGGTTGGTGGTCCGAAAGGTCAAAGAGAGGAGTGTAGCTAGTTTCTGCACTTTCTTAAATAAAAAAACCAAGAATTGCAAGAAAATATCTACTTGCGATGAAGGTGAAGGAGTGTAATGCAACGGGGGATCAATTTACCGAAGACAGTGTGTGAAAATGAGTTATAGGATAATTAGGGCCACTATAGGAGGTGATAAGAGGAAGGAATAGAGGAGGAAAACACTAAATAGAATTGTTCCGGAATGTAGGTGTCAGACGTATCGTGGCTGAAGAGGTGTGTAGTATATGAAGAAATTGGGTAGCATTCACATGCAGTTTGATAAGCATTCCCGTACTCCTTGCATATTGCTTCTGTACAGTCGTCGTCCGGCACACAATGAGAATAGCGCATGGACCCAGACAATTGCGTAAGGAACCTTCTGATGTGAAAAACAACTGTACAGAGGCACTGAAACAACGGCAAGGAAGGGATGAACTTTCCATCCTACCCATACGTCGAAATAGTAAGAGTCACCAAAACACGCTATGACTAGTTGGTAAAGTCCTCAATACACTTCAGCCGAGAGTGAAGTGGAAAGATCCATCCAAATGTGGAAGCCATAGCCTTGGGACTGACACAGTAATATCGAAGCTTTCAGCTTCTACTTCTTTTACTTTCGAAAAAGACGTATCAAATAATATGTTTTAAATTTAGCTTGAAAAAATGGAATAATATGTAGCACTGTCTTCCAAATGTTGACTGTGGCTTTTGACAAATATACTATGAGTAAGACAAGAGTTTACGTGTGATATAAACGTTTCAAAGATGGTCAACAGGACGACTGCCCTGGACGCTCTAGCACATCCATTACTGACGATAATGTGGATGAAGAAAATCGTAGTGGAAAATCGCCAAATCACCATCAGAGAGGGTGCTGGTGATGCCGGGGTGTACTTCTGCATATGCCAAGCAGTTTTTTTCGGATATTTTGGGCTTGAAACCTGTGTCAGCACAGTTTGTTCCGAAACTGCTGCATACGACCAAAAACGACGTCACGCAGACATCGTTTAAGAATCGTTGAATGAAATCGACAACGAACCAGAACTTATAAGGTTACAAGAGGCTACGAAACACGAGTATACGGGTGTGACGTCGACATCATGGCCCAATCGTCCCAATGGAGGAGTGAAGACAGAAAAATGTCGACATGTAAGATGACATGTGAAGGTTCTTTTCGCTGTTTTCTTTGATTACAATAAGAGTGTGCGTCAAGAGTTCCTGCCTTACAGTCGTACGGTCAGAAAGGAAGTATTGAGCCGTTTGCGTGAAGGAATCCGAAGGAAAGGACAAGCACTGTGGCAAAACCTCACGTAGAAATTGCATCACGATAACGGTCCCGTTCACAACTCAACGCTTGTTCCTGACTTTTTGGGTTGGGGGTTGGGTTGTTTGGGGTAAGAGACCAAACAGCTAGATCATCAGTCTCATTGGATTAGGGAAGGGCGGGGAAGGAAGTCAGCCGTGCCCTTTCAAAGGAACCATCCTAGCATTTGCCTGGAGCGATTTAGGGAAATCACAGAAAACCTAAATCCGGATGGCTGGACGCGGGATTGAACCGTCGTCCTCCCGAATGCGAGTCCAGTGTGCGATTTTTGGGGAAAAAAACCAGTCACCATACTCGCCGGAGATGGCTCTCTGCAATCTCTTTATATTCCCGAGGCTGAAGGGAAGCATGGAAGGACATCCTTTTGCCACCAGTGATGAGACAAAAATCGCTGAACGAGCTGAACATAATAACGGAAAATGAGTTTCAGATGTGGTTCCAAGATTGGAAAAAGCCCTGGAATATCTGTCTTATGTCTGAGATGGATTTCTCTGAAGGGGACGAAGTGGGCATTGTTGAATGAATAAAATTTATACTGGGAAAACAATAATTGACGTTATCTTCTCTTCGCACCTCGTATTAGCGTACGTTTTCTTCGCTCTGGACCCAGGAAGATGGTTCTGCAGCTTTACACTATGATGACCTACGTGATACTGGAACACGAAGTGGATGAAGTGTGATCTTTCTCGCCAAGAACCCAGGCAACTGCTCGTCCCACATTACCCTCTTACGTTCACCTACCGTAACCTACAGGTTGCTGGTGAAAGGCACCCACAGCGGCCAGCCAGTTTACACGCGGTTCTCCCATTGTGCGCCGTACATTCATCGAAACTTATTTCGTCACAGTTGTTGTACCGTGCTCCCACCGTCTTGCCACTGTAGACGATCATACTCTTGTCCCCTCTGGTCTCAGGAAAACGGTTCTGGAACTTGGCACCTCGCTTGTCGTCTTGATACTGGAACATGATGAAATTTGATCTTCCTCGCCAAGAACCGAGTCAACTGCGCGTCCCCCATTATCCTTGTACGTTCACCCACCTTTGCCTACTTGTAGCTGGTGGACGGACCCTCATAGGCCACCCACGTTACGCACGGTGCCCCAATTATGCCACTACAGTCATCGAAAATTGCCTCGCCATAGTTGATGTACAGTCCTTCCGCCGTCTAACCACTGTAGATGGTCATACGCTTTCTTCGCTCTGGGCTCAGGAACACGGCTCTGGAACTTCGCAATTCGACCGCCTTCGTGATACTGAAGCATGAAGTGGATAAAATGTGATCTTTCTGCCAATAGAAAGAAATCAACTGCGCGTACCCCATTATCCCCGTACGTTCAGCCACCTTTGCCTACTGGTAGCTGGTGGACGGACCCTCATAGGCTCGAAAATTGTTCAAATGGCTCTGAGCACTTTGGGACTTAACATCTGAGGTCATCAGTCCCCTAGAACTTAGAACTGCTTAAACCTAACCCCCTTAAGGACATCACACACATCCATGCCCGAGGCAGGATTCAAACCTGCGACCGTAGCGGCCGGGCGGTTCCAGACTGAAGCGCCTAGAACCGCTCGGCCACATCGGCCGGCCCCTCATAGGCCACCCACCTTGAGCACGGTACCCCAATTATGCCAGTACAGTCATCGAAAATTGCCTCGTCATAGTTGATGTACCGTCCTCCCGCCGTCTAACCGCTGTAGACTATCATACGCTTTCTTCGCTCTGGACTCAGGAACACGGCTCTGGAACTTCACAGTTTGATCGCCTTCGTGATACTGAAGCATGAAGTGGGTAAAATGTGGTCTTTTTGACAATACAAACGAATCAACTGCGCGTCCCCCATTATCCCCGTACGTCCAGCCACCTTTGCCTACTGGTAGCTGGTGGCCGGCAGCCACTGTACGCGCGGTCCACCCCATTAGGCGCCGGCGGGCGGCATCGACATTCATCCCGCACCTGTGGAAAGCCAGCGGCGCCCCGCGTCTGCAGCCGCCGCCTCGGCCGGTGGTCTCCGCAAAAAGCCGCCATCGGAGCTGCCGGCCGCGCGGTTCCCTAATTGGACGACGGCCTCCGCGTCTCGCCTTCACTCAAAACAGGGACGCTCGCTCGCCTCGCTGATCCGGCTCTGCCCTATTCGGAAGTCCGCAGGGAGGAAGAGATCGCGCCGTCCAACGGCCGCGGGCAGGGACGACGAGTGGCCAGAACAAAAAGCGAAACAGATCCGCCTCGGAGATGGGGGCAGCTAGTCGGGAGACAGTCGGAGATAGCCGACGCTGTTGACGTCTGCACGCTCCAGTGAAACACTTGCCCAGTGCGCTACGAAGGATCGAAATTGTCATGGTCTAGCTTTAAATTCTAAAGGGGAGAGGAGGGGGGGAGGGAGAGTGACAGGAGGGGGTGCTGAGGGCGGAGGGGAGGGGCAGCGCAAGGGGCTGGTTATCTCTAAAGTAGTGGTCGCCAAATTTTTTTGTTCAAGAGCCAATACTGAAATTGTGGGACGACATCTCATCGGGACGCATATGTAACCATCTTATTATTAACTGGTAACCTACACTAAAGAGCCAAAGAATCTGGTCCACCAGCCTAATATCGTGTAGGGCCCCAGCGAGCACACTGAAGTGCCGCAAAACGACGTGGCATGGACTCGACGTCTGAACCAGTACTGGAGGGAATTGGCTCCATGGGTCATGCAGGATTGTCCATAAATCCGTAAAAAGTAGGAAGGAGTAGAGACTTCTTCTGAACAGCACGGCCGCAGCGATGTCGGAGATTTGATGGTTTACCGGATTTCTGATATTCACAGTACACTCATGAAGTGGTCATACGGGAAAATCCCCAGTTCATCGCTACCTCGAAGATGCTGTGTCCCATCGCTCGTGCATCGACTGTAACACCATTTTCAAACTCACTTATATATTGATAACCTGCCATTGTAAAAGCAGTAACCGATCTAACAACTGCGCCAGACACTCGTTGTCTTATATAGGCGTTACCGACCGCAGTGCCGTATTGTGCCTGTTTACATATCTCTATATTTGAAAACTTATGCCTATACCAGTTTCCTTGGCGCTTCAGTATACATACTTTATTACGTTGCGAGGCTCTAATAGATTATCTATATTAAGGGCGCGATATCTTGGTCGCCGGTCTCAAACACAGATCGTTAGAATTCGGCAATGTACGGAACACTTAATGTCGACTGTCCTTTGTTTCAGGCTGACGCCACCCTCAGTGACCCCTAAAGTCGTGACTCTGTAATTACCTGACGAAAAATGGTTCAAATGGCTCTGAGCACTATGGGACTTAACACCTGAGGTCAACAGTCCCCTAGAACTACTTAAGCCTAACTAACCTAAGAGCATCACACACATTCACACTCGAGGCAGGATTCGAACCTGCGACCGCGGCGGTCGCGCGGTTCCAGACTGTAGCGCCTAGAACCACTCGGCCACACCGGCCAGCTTTACCTGAAGAAGTTTCATAAATTTATACATCTATTGCTGTACTTGATCTCGGCTGTCAGGTGCCGGTATGGAGGGGCTACGATGAGCTTGGAGCACAATATGGTGATTCTCCCGTGTAGTGTCGACTGGAATCTTGACTTGGATGCCTTTTCTCACGTTCCCACGCAGTCCAACACTGGGCCACTAACACATTCGAATGCCCACAAATCTGGATACTGCACAGTTCTACCAGCGGGTCAAATGGGGTCCGTTTCGAACAATGCCAGGTGCTGATAACGCTATCTCAAACGAGTGGGCGGGCATCTCCCTTTCCTCCACAGTAATCACTCAACATCTAACGTGGTTCACGCCCCTATAAACCCTACAAAGCCTGGTAACGACATTAAACACGAGCATCAGTAATGTGCTCTGGTGGTTGTTCTGTCATAGAGAATTGCAGCTCTAGTCATTTACGTAACTGCCGATGGCGTCTGTCTGGCCGCGTTGTTACACTGGTATCCAACGATTTTTTTTGGGGTGTGGATTCACTTTTTTGTCAGGCAGTATAACTGAGAGCTTCAGGTGGTAGGGAATAAGACGCTTAAATAAAAAATAAAAATTAACTGATGTTTACAATGCCTGTGTTAGTATTCATGCGTCAATGGGCTAAACAGACGATATGTATTTGCCTCCGTTTGCGGGAATCACAAACTGCATGAGCATAGGGGCGTGACTATGTGATACATAGAAGTTCGGATCGGTTCTCGAGGCGTGCTCGGATAACCAAAGTGGTTGAGGTGGCCGTTCGCGGTAAGCGGGAAATCGGGGTTTGAGTCCCGGTCCGGCATAAATGTACGTTTTTCACAAAGAACTGAAGTCAATGCATATTCGCAGAATCCGAATTTATTTTGCAATAAATAAAAAGAACCTATTTAATACAAAACACAACCCCTTCTACCTACCTATCAACCCTCCATATAGTAAAGGAACGTGAACACGAAAATGAATGATTTCTCAAAAACAAAGGCGTGAGACAATGTCTCGGGGTACGTACCGTTCTTTACTCTAGTCATTTCTAAGAATTAACCAATATGCTTACAGAGAGAGAGAGATTCAATTCCAAGTCTTTCGACGTAAAGCTCAAACTGATCACGGCCAATGAGCTAAGCCAATTCGAAAGCTGTGGATTTGACACTAACATCCGTCGTTTTCGACTGCTATTCCAAAATAATGTCTGCCGTTTGCGATTATTTTTATATTGAACCCCATTCCCTCCCACACCCAACTACTTACAGACATTAGGCTTTCCTTTGATAAAACCGGCCCGGAAAGTATTTCAGGCACCGTAAGACAGACAAATAAGTTGACATATTCATCAACTGTAGCGAATGATGTAAGCAGGGTAGCCTATCGTAAGGTACACGAAATATTTTCCAGGCCAGTTTCATTTTGCCCAGCCTTGTATTACGCGCTCCGTTTGGCGATCTTTGCGAAACAGGAGCTGCCTTGAACTACCTACCAAATTATTACGCATTCTAAGACAGCTACTACGACAACGATGGTTTATTATTTCATCCTTTCCTTTTTCGCTCATGTTACAGAAGCGAACAGAGCAGAGTCGTATTTGCTACGACCAGCGACAGCTGCTACTTGCTGCCTCCCTGCTGTCGATCGCCGCCCGTGCAAACCGCGACCTCCTATTGGCTGAGGAAGGACACCTGCTGAGCGAATTGACGGCGAAAGGAATCCAGCATCTGCGACCAGCACTCGTACCCGGCCAGCAATTATTGCATTCCACGGCCGCACACATGCTCCAGTGCACCAATCGTACCTGTACTGCGCTCGCGTGGACTTTCCGATACTTAGTAACTGTTCTTAAAATACGTCTACGCTTTTTACGAATAACGCGCTCTGCTCTGCAGGAATGACCATTGTGACATTACACCTGCCAGTCGTACAACGTTCCGTTTATAGCGATCATTCATCCTCGTTTTCTTGTTCCTCTCTCCATTGTATTAATTCTTCCATCCACTCTGAATTACTTCTCATATTGTTTTCTTTGTTCCTCCAAAATGCTATCAACCTCTGTCATCATACTTTCTCCACAGATTTGTTTCCTGGTACAATACCAATGCTATATTCATATTTTGTAAGTAACACTGGTCCTAAAATACATCCCTGAGGAACACACGAATTATTTTTAAAGTTTCCACAAATTTGATAGCTCTTTCGCTTTCTGAAGAGCATTAATAACTGGCATAGTGCTCGACGTTGTTGGCCTTTTTGTGATGGAGAGAATGGTGGTGAAGCATCCATATGCGCTGCATAGCGAGACTAGATGCCTGCTTCGCAATGGCAGTCGTCTCCGGCCGAGGCGTTTTGCACCCAATACGAGGACAGCCCACAGATAGGCTATGTACAGCTCGAGGTCGTCTGCTGCTCCCTCCGTGCTCTGTGTGTGTGTGTGTGTGTGTGTGTGTTGTCGACAGTGGAGGGGAAACGCGATAAACTGAAAAACTGGAAACGCCGACAGGGGGACGTAAATAAAGGCACCCGGGCGGCAGGACGGGTAGGATGAAAAGGCAGCCGCCGCGTCCTTTTTCTCGCTCTGGACGAACAGTAGTCGGTGACCGTCCGACAGCGCGGCGACAGATACGGGCGTGCGGAGAGAGAAAAGAGAAAACACACTGCACGTGCCACCAGGGCAATCGCTGTGTCCCCACCGCTCAGACGAAAAGTCAGTTCACTGTCTGCATTCGAAGATACACCCTCTCCCCTTTACAGTCACCGCAATCAGCATTACAGACTTCATGACCCCTGCAGCCCTTTCACGTAGAACTGAAACTTGTTTCTGCAACAAACATTTGCGCTTGGTAACGTCAGTATTTTATCTTGCGAGGCAGTATTATGATGAAGGCCTAAGTTTCGATTCCAGTCAGCTTTTCTAGCAAAACGCGAAATTAGTGTAATAACCTGGAGATTCGTGTTTTGTTGAAAAGCCAGGTAGTGTGGATACGTGTTGACATAAGCCTGGATGCAGCTATGAACTGGCTTCTGGAACTCGTGGGGGAACAGTACGAGCCGATTTCATTAACACCAAGCTGGGTAAAATGTTACAATATTAAAGCACCTTTTCTAATAGTCAAAATGCTGGCGCCCCACCCCAGCTTTGCATGGGAAACCGTAAGTACCTATGGCTACACTACTTGTGAATACTACAAAGTGATATACCCAAATCTTCCTCGCGCATCAGCCTATCTATATCAAAATCCTCTTGGGAGTTCCTGAGATTAGCCTTGACATACTGGCAGAAAAACTCAAAGCGGTCTTAAATTTGTAATGTGTGTAGATTCTGGTCAAGTTTCGTTGCTCTCTGGAGTCGCGGCGGTTGTTTACTGCTTTTGTCACCAGATAGCGTTTCCTCTGTATTTGAACATCTCGTAAATTGCATCACTGCCACTAGATATCACCCCAAATGCCAATTAAATATGGAACACATAACTACGCCTACTGCCATCCACCAAGGCAACAGACTGTTGGATTCTCAGGAGAGAAGGCCTGTCTACGCAGGAGCTAGCTCCATCTTCTCCACTGACGAAGGGGTAGCCTAGCGGCAGGCGCTGGCGCCTATAATTTCGACACACTGTAGTGTTGATGAATGACGTTTCCGGTTAAAGGTACCTATCCTCGATTTGTTCCTCAGGACACCCTCTACAATCGCTCGAACTTTGTTGCAACATCTTCTGGCACTTCCGGTGTAAGAGATAGTTCAAAAGACTGCTATTTCCGAAATCCATGTCGATACATATAAGCAATTCTGTACTCAAGAAATGCACCAAAATTTGCTCTATTATTCCAAAACCTGCTGGCGCTTATGGCATCTTTCTGTTGAACGTTCTTGAGAACGCATCTTTCTTCCAATAACTTGGAACCTGTTGCTGCCAAAGAGACCTACAACAAACCACTGCTGGAAGAACTTTCGTACTATCTATATAAAATCATATTATTATCCACGTAAGTCGTAATAGTATCCATGTAAGTCTAAAGAAAGACTAAAGTTCAACCTTCTCTTCTGGTTTCTTATTTTCTGCATTCATTCTTTTACCAGGTCTTCGACTGACTTTCCAGCCGCAGAGAGGCGCTGTAAATCTATTTTTCTCGAGATATCTTGACTGAAATTCCCAATCTTAGAGCTCATTCTTTATAATACCTTCGTCTTCCCTACGTCGCATCATTAAATAAAGCAACTGTATTATAAGTTGTAGTTGTGACAACTGTAGCAGATCAAAATCTGATTTTAGGATAATGTTTTCCTGTGATTGAATTTAGAGACGTAGAGATGCTACAGATGGTCTACAAATCCAAGGACACATATCATACCCTTCTAGACGTATTCTGTGCAAGTTTGCTTGGAAGTAACTCACGGAGTCGTTGTTCACAAAGCTACAACTGAAGTTTTGCTTCAAAAAGTGGGCGTGGTAGGAAGGTCGCTTCACACATTTAATTATTTTTCAGGCACTTCACATGCCACTTCGTCACTGAAACTTTGGTAACTTGCTGTCCACGAGTTCCACTAATAAACAAAAATAAATTGAAACCTGATGTTTTCCGTCAATTTGAGGGGCGTCCACAGTCAAGGATTTTACTTTGCAACTTGAAGAGATGGAACGAGATATGATAAAGAGAAAAGCAAGACACAGTTGCAACAGAGTGCTCTTGCTGAGCATTTCGTACAGTGAAGAGAGTGGTCTCTCCTTGCGAAAGGGAGAAAGCCAGCCGAAGACGAAGATGGGAGGGGGTGGGAAGGAGGGAGGGAGGGAGGGAGGGAGAGAGAGACCATGAAGTAGTAAGTCACCTGCCAGCCCGAGAGCTCTTCATCAGCGGTACTCGGCCAATGACGAAGTGCAGCCAGGAACTCACGTTGCGGCCGATCGCTCTATCCACGACGCGCGGACAATTGAAGGCGACCGGTGCCTACCCGTCTCGGAACGGAGTCCCCCGTAAACTTCGTCTCCAGTACTGGACGGAGCCGGCGAGACGCCGCGGGGTTACAAAAGGCGTCCCGACAAAGGCGACGACGTCGCGGGGGTTGCGAGTGCGGGGCAGGGAGGGGGTGGGGAGGAGTCAAGAGCCAGAGACCTGGGCGGGATTAATGAACTCGTCTGCCGAGATGGCCGGGACACGCCGCTGCTGCGGACAACAGATTGCGTCGTGATCGCCGCAGCTAATCCTCCAGGACCCCAATAAACAGATGGCAGCCGGCCGGCGCCATACGTCAACCCCTTCTGGATGGAGTCGTGACGGCGGTCACGGCTGGAGAAGAGGCTGGAATCTGCTGGACCGGCTATTGTTTCTCTGAGCTCTCCCTTTAACCCTGCAGTGGCCCATTGGCGCTAGACCAGTACGCCTGCCGACTGCAGTGTGTCTATTAGCTCCTTATGGACGCGTTCGATATGCACGTAAATACTACACTGGCGTCAACAGATTCGTCTGTTTTACCACTAACCGGCGTCCAGTGGTTCTCGTAAATGGCGTACGTCACGATATGCTCTCCGACACTGTAGTAACAACACGACGGAGGAACAATATCTGTGCTGTATGAGAATGCATGCTGCCGTAAATACGAGCTGTGTGAGAAAAGTAATGAGGCTAATTTTTTTGGCTACCAATGTTTTTATTTGTTTCAAACTTCAAATCAGTTTCCTTAACAGCTGTAGACCGATGTTACCCATCTTGGTAGCAGGGCTGAAAGTCTTCAACTGATAGGGCCTTTGACATGTTGGTCGTATTACTTTGAATGTCCTCCAGAATCTCAAAACGACGTCCTTCCCAGGCAGTTTTCAGTTTCTGGAAAAGGAAAGCACTCAGGTCAGGTGAACAGGGGGCGTATGAACAGCAGGAATGCCTTTCGAGGTGAAAAATCCCGTGATGGAAGTGACCGTGTGATATGGGGCGTTGCCATCACGCACCTTCCACTTATCTCCAATGTCCAGTCTCACTCTTGTTACCCTTTCCTTGAGCCTATCAAGAATATGTTTGTAAAATACGTGGTTCACAGTTTGTCCAAGACGAAGTGATTATTTATGCACGATAACCATACTCTCAAGAAAGCAAATCAGGTTTGTTTTGATCTTTGATTTGTTCATTCGAGCTATGTTCGGTCTAGGAGATGTCAGTGTGCCACTCCTCACTTTGTCGGCATGTCTCAGGAAAGTATTCAGAAATCCTGAAACCATCACCTGTAATCACGCACCTGAACCATTCGTCGTCATTGGGAATCCTCTCAAGAAAATCAACGCACACATTTCCATTGTCCTTCCCTACAGTTGTTAAGTTCCTGGGCACCATTTTGGCACGAACCATTTGCTTGTGATTATCTTCGTTCAAATTCTGATGTACGGTGAACGTATTTAAGTCTAAATGTTACCCATCATCCCTATTGTTAGACGTCGGTGTGATCTCACAAGAGCAAAAATGGTTCAAATGGCTCTGAGCACTATGGGACTTAACTGCTGTGGTCATCAATCCCCTAGAACTTAGAACTACTTAAACTTAACTAACCTAACGACATCACACACATTCATGTCAGGGGCAGGATTTGTAGACATGATGGATTAACATGTAGAATGTTAATAAAATTAGATTAAAAAGCTTTACGAGTTTTCACATAAAAATTTCAGAGGCATTACTTTTCATCACACCCTCGTTTAATAGAAAAAAAATCTGTATAAGTGCAGAACGTAACTGTACATGAGATGTGTGCAACCATCGGCCCGCGGACCGCATGTGGCTCAAGTCAAGTATCAGTGCGGCCCAAGAAGTGGGCATCTATCACACGATCGGTTTTTATATGTCCAGTTACGTAAACGTACGATAAAGTCAATTTTTTTTCAATTTGGAAATCCTACTACACTTCCGTCATACCTCCCATCGTTCCTCTCTCCATTTTTTCCCTTCAGCGTAACAGTGTTAAGAGTATATTATGTGCGACCGAAAAATACAACAGTCGTCTTTTTCGAATGTGGCTCCAGTATGGCCCACGTAAGCTGAAAAGTTAGACACCGGTGTTGTACATACTGTCTCATAAAAATTTTTTACTACTTATACACGGATTTAATGTGTCTAATATACGCATAGGACCTACACTTTTCTCTTGGCGGGACAACTGTTGTTCATCATCCAATGTAGAAATCCACTACGGTTGTAAAAGTTATTGGTTTCTAAAATGTAAAGCAAAACCCGATTTCAGGACGTGTATCCCATCTTCCGGTGCATATTAAAATATGAGCCCATAACGGACGTATAAGTGAGGTTAAAGTATGTTAGAACAGTATATGTATCAGGGATACACTATTTTCACATTTTTAAAACTTATTTTAACCTCAGTTATGCACGCTCTGTGGACTCACATCTTAATATGCACCTGAAGATAGGTATACGTACTCAAACAAGGTTGCGCATTTCTTTTTAGAAATAAATAATTTTTACAACTATTGCGGGCCGACCGGAGTGGCCGTGCGGTTCTAGGCGCTACAGTCTGGAACCGAGCGACCGCTACGGTCGCAGGTTCGAATCCTGCCTCGGGCATGGATGTGTGTGACGTCCTTAGGTTAGTTAGGTTTAATTAGTTCTAAGTTCTAGGCGACTGATGACCTGAGAAGTTAAATCGCATAGTGCTCAGAGCCACAACTATTGCGGATTTGTATCATCGACGACACGCATTGTAGTCGGTGAAAAATGTTGTACGGGACGGTATGTACAGTTACTATATACGTTTGATGTATGTTAGTCGACCTTCGGTAGAGATGGTGCCAGGATAGTGAGAGTGTGACCGAAATAGTTATTTAAAATAAACTTCGGTACAGCGAAAGAATGCGGTTCCTGGCATGTTTCATTATTATTGTGCGTGTTCGGCAACTGTAGCGTTTACCTGGACGAGCCAATTCCTCCACCACAAGCGCTGCTCGCTCTTCTGTTTACAGACAGTAAAAGTGAGTTCACTTTATGGCACTCGCAAAGACGTCAGTGGGGTTGGGGTTGTATTGGGAGAAGAGACCAAACTGCGAGGTCATCGGTCTCATCGTATTAGGGAAGGTCGGGGAAGGAAGTCGGCCGTGCCCTTTCAAAGGAGCCATCCCGGCATTTGCCTGGAGCGATTTAGGGAAATCACGGAAAACCTAAATCGGGATGGCCGGATACGGGATTGAACCGTCGTCCTCCCGAATGAGAGAAGTCAGTGATTACACTTGTTGTGAGAGGGTGCGCTTTGCCTGTACGACGAGGACAGGCGTCGGTGTTAACTTCGCGTGGGGAAGCGACCGCGGTTCGGAGAATATGCTGTAGGCCGGGATCGGGGAAGTGGCGCAGGAAGTGTTAGAAGAGCGATCACCGGAAGCGCGGGACAGGGGCGGGAAGGGGACGGGGGGCCGGCCGGCTGGGGGCCGCTCGTAAAGATGGCGGCGGCACGTGGCGCGCGGAAGCACCGCCCCCGCGTCCAATTAAAATATACTAAATTGGGTTCCCAAAGCAGCGCCGGCGGAGCTGCCCTCCCGCTGCAACCCGCCCGCCCCTCGGCGCGACCCACGGGGTCGGCACCACCCTCCTAGGTCGGGTGGAAAGAGGGTGCTCGGGTAGGGGGTTGGGGGCGGAGATAGGTGGGGGGGGGTGAAATCACCCACCTCCCTATCGGCGCCTCTACCTGCCCTGCCGTGTCCGACAGATGGCGCGCGCACACAAACACACACACACACACACACACACACACGCACGCACACGCACACGCACACACACACACACACACACACACACAATGGGGATGCTGGCTGCATCAGATCGTTATCGCAGCTGTTATTACGGACCGAGGGCAGGTCCCGTTGCTGTGGAATTAACTGGTGTGGTATAAAAAGGAGGGGGCACAGGGGGCAGCAGAGGTGAGAAAACACATCTTCAAAGTTACGAACATATCTATCAAGTTACCAGTCTCGTATAAAAAAGCGGTTTTTTACGACTATTAGGGCGAGTGCTATTGCAGCTATGCAGTCAACGCCCTGGTGAAAGTGTCAAACTATTCGCTTCTCCGACTGTACAAAGTACCCTCCGCCAAGTCCTCCAGTCGCCCTTAGTGAGGTATTGAGACGTTGACCCTGGGGAATTTTCATTCTACATTCAAAAATGGGTGCGAAACGTATTTTTTTCCCTATTTAGAACGAGTGTTTTGAAATATGCCCTGACAGTATACAGCAATCGAAAAAATACATGCTTATTCAAAAACTACAGATATGTCCTGGTTTTCTTTGTGTGCCTTTATATTTTGTTTTTACAATCTCCTTTCCTTTCTTTTGTAATTACATGTGTACTGGAATTTCCAGTATATCTTAAAGTACACTTTTCGTCCATTGTACTATTCGCAAAAAGCGTTCAGTATTTATTTCTCACTGTTCATTTTTTCCACTTTCTTTAACGAGCTGTAATGTGACGTCATCACTTTTTATTGAGCGCGTTTCCTCTAACAGTTATTCGGTAAGCATTAACCATAAATGTAAATTTACTCTTTGTAACAAGTACACGGTTCTAATTCAAAAAAGAAAGAACTGTCCAGGTGCCAGTAGGACTCGCGCAATGAAGGGGTTCCGTACAAACATAATTATGTACACAAAATATTCATCGATTCCCGGAGTCGAGGGCCTTGGTGATTTTTTTGCCTGTTACCGACATTGATACTGGCAAGGTATCGATCCCAAGGATTTCAGAACTTCCGAGAATGTTTTAATTTACAATTCGAACTCTGAGAACAAAAAGCGTGATATTTTGTTTGTCTGATGTAAATGAAATGAAATGATCGTACGGCACTCATGGCCGGGAGGCCTCATCCGGGGAAGTCTTATTTCAGATGACGCCGCAGAGAGCGACTTCCGCGTCTGTGATGATGAGATGATGATGATGACACAGCACCCAGTATACGGCCGGGAATCGAACCCGGGCCCGCTGAGTGGTAGGCAACTACGTTATCACTCAGTTACGCAGGTGGACTCGTGTGATATAATTACGAATTAACTACTTTTTTTATTCTTTTTCTTTACGTTCACTGTGAAACCTTTCCGCTTTCAAGAAATACGCTACCTGCTGCGCCTTAGTAAACATTTCCATCCAGTTAAGCGCCAATGCGGTATGTGTTAATGGACGTCAGTTGACGATGATACAGTGTGACAAGTGACGTTACGTGTATTTGATCGACAGTTTGTAACGGCTGTTACTAATACGAGTCCCAAGATGAATCCTTGTGGAAGCTCTGATTTTCAACGCTCTTCTTGCGTAGACAAGCTAGCGAGATACTAGGCGATGCAAGGTGCCAGGTTGAGAACAGGATGTTTTCGGGAAAAATCTTCCTAGTTAACATTCTCTCTGTCCAAGCGTTGTCAGTGATAGTTAAGAGACCGCAGGTAAGACTGTATGTAGCATGATCAGATTACCGCGTGACAGTGAAGTTCAATGGATTTAATCGACATTTCCTTATGACTACCAGTAATATGGGTCCCAATATGAATCCTTGTGGAACCTTTGATTTTCAACGGTTTTCTCGAGTAGACATGCTAGATAGGCACTGGGCTGCGCAAGGTGACAGATTTTGGTAAGAGGAGCCCAGTTGTAAACGACCGACGATTTTTAGGAGAACGACTGACGGGAGAAATGGCCTCTGTTTCTGGTTAACACTTTTATCCATTTAAGCTTTGTCGCTGATAGTTAATGCGCCCCAGGTAAGATGGTGGAAAGCATGCTTATCAAATTACCGTGTGACAGTGAAGTTTAATCCATTTAATCGACCATTTGTTACGATTATCAGTAATTTAGGTCAGAAGATGAAACCTTGCGGAACCCTGAATCTCCCCGCGTTTCTTGGCGGTGTAAGGCGGCGGGCTAGAACAAGAGATGCCGACACGTGAACGACCAACGATTGTTCACACTTCTCTGACACATGTCGAGCATCGGGAGACTCGTAAATACGGTCCTTCCCGAAAGAGAACCAGATGGCGTTTGACGCCCTCTCGGGCCGCGGCGCCAGAGAGGCAATTATTTCACATCTGCGAGCGCGGGGGAAAAGAGCGCCGGTCTCAGGTGTTGGCCGGGCTTATGACAGAGACGTATGGCGCCGTAAATCTGGGCGCAGTCGGCGCAGTAATTTGGGTCCCGGCGCGGCAGCTGCACCGCCACCTGGCGGCCGTCGTCATCTGCGCAAAAGCGGCGCCGCCGACGCACGTTTTTGAACCGCCGCGGCCATTTCTCATTTCTTCGCAAATTGACGCAAAAGGCCGAAGTTACGTGGACGGCTTCGGAGCAGAAATTCAGAAACTAACGGACGCGAAATTAGTTTAGGAGAATGATGAGCAGGAGGAAAGTAACTAGCACCCCTTTGGGCCTTTGACAAAGCAGTCTGCGGCCCTGTAAGGAACGAACTGCACGTGAACTCGACACTGCGCCTGAAGATGACGAGTCGGAAATTTGTCGAAACGCTGCGACAATCGCACCCCACGACAACCCGAGATGATTTCATAAATGACGAACAAGATCGAGGAGGTGCTCAAGGTTATGCTTTAGCGTCATTAGTGATGGAGCAAAATTTGGGCTGGCGAGCTATCTATAGAACCACGGAATACGTAAATCCTTATGGATGGACGGAATCGGAACACAGGTCCGTCGCAGAGTGGGTCCCCTCCCCGTACAATGAAGGCTTTCATGGCCGGTATGTGATTTTATTTATGTGGGCGTATTTCTGATCCTGATGTTTTGTCCCCTAATGCTGCAGGCATCATCAGAGGCTACAAAGACGCAGTTGGTATTTCCAGACGTTAAGTCTGGAAATGTTTATACAGGGTGGGGCAAATAAAAGTGGCCAGAGGCCAGAGTTCCAGGGTACAGAGGAAAGGAAATACAGTACTAACCTGACTATAGCAGAGTTTGAAAATGACAATCATTCATCTCTTGGCACTTTTGAGCCCCGCTCACAGGGAAGGCGGATCGAAGCTGGACTGCTGGAATTGCTGCAGTCTCATCCGGAATCTTCTGCTGCAGTTCTTGAAGAGTATGATGGTTTTGTGACACACCTTAGACTCTCCACACAAAGTAATCGCACGCTAACTGAACAACCGAGCGAGGTGGCGCAGTGGTTAGTACACTGGACTCGCATTCGGTAGGACGACGGTTCAATCCCGTCTCCGGCCATCCTGATTTAGGTTTTCCGTGATTTCCCTAAATCGCTTCAGGCAAATGCCGGGATGGTTCCTTTGAAAGGGCACGGCCGATTTCCTTCCCTATCCTTCCCTCACCCGAGCTTGCGCTCCGTCTCTAATGACCTCGTTGTCGACGGGACGTTAAACACTAATCTCCTCCTCCTCCTCCTCCTCTCTAACTGAACAGGTGAACTGGCTGCCCAGTTAAGGCCGCGACCAGCTCTGCTAACAACTCTGTCAGGAATGAAGACTATGTAACTGTGTTCCAACGTTCGGACGGCCATATGGGCAGTTAGTTGCTCCAGCCTGTTGGAAGAGACTGTTCGGGGTTTGGTTGTATGTATACGTTCACGTCCAATTGTATCCACTCGTCTGGGCCACGTTTTTTGCCCACCCTGTACATAACAGAACAATCATGTGGTTGTGACTTTATCAGAACACTACCTATGATCGCGCAAGCACACCCGCGTGTGTTACGGAGCTTATAGTAGACAAGAGTTGGCACTTTTGGCTTTGTTTGGCACTTACTTAAATTCAATTCTCCTTTGCTGTTAAAATTGCCTTTGTGCTTTCGAATTTCCGTGGCTTCTTTGTACATCGTAGTATGGTACTGACTGAACACTGACATATATATGCTCCTTGTCCCGCAACGATACTGCGATGCGTGACACTTGCGCAAACGGAGATGGAACAGTCACGATATTAATTTTGTTTCTGATTTCTTTTTGACATGTAAGTTGTGGCGGGTTGTGAGTTGCCGAAGCCAACGAACATGCACACGAAATCTTAACTGTGTTGCCATGCTTATTTAACGTCGCCTGGGGTCTCGGTAAGGTTTAAAGGCAACAGTTTTGCTAAAATCAGCCAAAGGCAAAGAATACGATGTAAGACTATAAGTAGATGTAATTCTTGTTGCGAAGCGTATTTTACGTATATTGGAATTGGTTGAACCACTGAGATGTGCAACTTTGATGAAATCATGAGCAACAACAGACGAGTGGTATCGGTAGATTCAGTATTTCTGTTTCGCGTTTCTGATACAAACAACAAGCAGATGGACTAAGGTAGGTTCAGTACTTTCGTTTTGATTTCTGGTACAAGCAGCAAGCCCGTATTTTACGTGCACTGGAGTCCGATGAGCTATTTATGTCTGAAATTTTCATGACAAAGTGGGTGAGAATAGAAGGATGGTATCGGTCGGTTCAGTGCTTCCGTTTTGGGTTGATACAGGAGACGGGACGCTGGAAAACTTTTGTTGGTGCTGCACGTTATACTCTCGAGTGGAGCTCGTTAGCCAGCCAGCTTCTCACGGACAAGGCGGAGTACTTTCCCTCACCCCAGCCTCCAGAGGAGCAGCAAAGGGCGATCCATCAGGCCGCGCAGACAAAAGCCCTTCAAGGGCTCATCCCGAGGCGCGATACATCACGGCGCGGCCGGAATACGGCTCTGCCCTCTTCGACAGTTTTACGAGCCCCGGCGAGGCCCGACCTTCCCCCGAAAAACCTACCGCCCCCTCCGAGATGGTTAGGAAGTCCGAGAGTGAGAGCAAAACAACAAAGGATGGAGAGAGGGGGGGAGGAAAGGACAGATCAGGTGGGCAAAAAGGCACGCTGGACCGGCGAGGGGTGGTGCCCGCCAAGTTTTTGGGTGCCTCTAGGAGGCAGAAGGCGCTTTTATCCGGGAGACAATGGGGAATGGCGAGGCGGAAGCGGGCAGCCGGTGGCAAAGGGCAGGTGGCGGGGTCTGTTGTTCTGGGGAGGCGCGGGCCGTTGGATCGCCGGCTGTCCGAGGCCAGGGTCCTGATGGATTGGCCCTGTCTCGTTCCGAACTGCTCGAGCTTACACGGCAGTTACTGTATGACGCACGCTAGGAAGCTTGAAGTAACACTAGTTAACATATTCGTCCCGAAACAGTTTAGCAGCTCTGTCGATATTTAAACGTATATCGTTTATTTTTCTATTCATCACTTTACGGCACGCCTAGATTGCACCTCATTTCATCATCTTCAGATCTATGTACTGCATGAGCAACCCGTCGTATCTGTACAGGGACTACACGTAACGTTTAGTCCCTGTGTGGACAACACCTGTTGGTGGCCGAGCGGTTCTAGGCGCTACAGTCTGGAACAGCGCGACCGCTGAGGTCGCAGGTTCGAATCCTGCCTCGGGTGTTCAAATGGCTCTGAGCACTATGGGACTTAACATCTATGGTCATCAGTCCCCTAGAACTTCGAACTACTTAAACCTAACTAACCTAAGGACAGCACACAACACCCAGTCATCACGAGGCAAAGAAAAGCCTCGGGTGTGGATGTGTGTGATGTCCTTAGGTTAGTTCGGTTTAAGTAGTTCGAAGTTCTAGGGGACTGATGACCTCAGAAGTTAAATCCCATAGTGCTCAGAGCCAACACCTGTTGTTTACGTACTTTGTAAGGTTTTAGTTTATTTTTGTTATTCGAGGAAAGTGGTGTGATCTCTATATCTGCATTGGATGTGTCATATTTCATACTTGTACGCTAAACATTTTTCGAACAGTAGTTTTCAATAGTCAATATGTTACTCCACAGAGGTTATGAGTACAAACAACGTGACCTTTGGTTGGCAGCAGCATTGTCATTACAGTCAACATTCTAAGAGAAGCTAGTGTGAAAAAATGGTTCAAATGGTTCTCAGCACTATGGGACTTCTGAGGTCATCAGTCACCTAGAACTTAGAACTAATTAAACCTAACTAACCTAAGGACATCACACACATCCATGCCGGAGGCAGGATTCGAACCTGCGACCGTAGCGGTAGCGCGGTTCCAGACTGTAGCGCCTAGAACCGCTCGGCCACCCCCGCCGGTAGTTAGTGCGAGAGTCGGGTTTTGGCTACGCTACTAAGCAGTTCTGAAATAGCTTGCGGAGCAGGCACAGGGAGAAAATTACGGAGGATGGATGATTGTTAAATATGATTTTGTAAAGGTTAACTGGACAAGCGAAGATTTTCTGGGGTTAAGTGTTGTTGCATTCCTTACTCGCGCGTAATTGTGATACGTCTGGTAAAGTTTTAGTGGAATTTTTTGTTTATTGGTTTGGGCTAGTTCGTTCCATTGTTCAGAAGAGAATAAGTAAAGTTTTCTATTCACATGGCTTGCTCTCAAGGATGACAGATTTCCCGCTCCTTTGCCATTTCAGCAAGTAATCATTCGGCAGAGTAAAAGTTGTTATAAAATATACAGACAATGGATTTCAGTTTTTTTGAAATACAGTGTTTCAAAGTTTTAACATATTCAGTTTTTGTTGTCCTGCCGTCCCCAGTTTCGTGTAATATTGCGGTGTGTTGATTATTTTTACTTTTGACCCCTCTAACTACAATTGAATGAAACACAATTTTTGTGCAATGGCGAACGCCTTTATTCTTTGGAAGGCATTTTCAATAGCATGGAATGTGTACATATTTTTACTATTTGGTTTTTATTTGTGGCGCCATATATATAGGTTACAAACAGTTCTGCTTGTTGGCTTTTCTATGGCATAGTAATATTTTAAATTCTGCTTACAGTTTCCGTGGGTGATCTTCTACATTTTGTGTTTTTGTTCCCTTTTTGGCGCTGTTCTTCCTCCTAAAATTGCCATTTGGTTTTTTGTTTTCCACACTTCACAACGCTAGGAACTGAATACGTGTTCTGATGCTACGTTTTGGTTTGTGTTGCCGAGTATCATGTTATTGCCAAAGATCGAATGTTCTTGCCAACTTTCGAATGTAATGTTTGAGATACCTGTAGTGTGTGTGTGTGTGTGTGTGTGTGTGTGTGTGTGCGCGCGCGCGCGCGCGCGCGCGCGCGCATAAGCGCGCGGTAGTAGGGAGTCTGTACCGATGTGTGTTTGCTCATTTATAATGTGTATGCTTTCAGCAATAGCTTTGTAGATGTGGAAATTTTCTTGCATTTGTTTAGGGCTAAAGTATTTGTTACGGCTGTTTATTCTGATTATTTTCATATCTTGTTCCATGTTTGTCGGGTGGAGGTTGTGGTGTTTTAAGTGCTCTGCAAATGCGGAATAATTTGTTTCATGGCACGAAAATTGTGTTTCATTCAGTTGTAGTTACACGGTCCAAAAGTAAAAATGATCAACATACCGTAATTTCAAAAGTTTGATTCTATTTAATCATTCAGTAAGTCCAAAACATATTTTCATTAGGTAGCTTATTTAGTCTGCGGTTTTGGGTTTTCTGATCACTCAGTCGAAATTGATTAAAAAAATACGGTTATACAGTTGTAGGTCTGGGGACTCATTTATCAGACATTCATCAGATAACGTTTCCGCAACTACGGCACTTGTTCAGGATTATAGCACAGATATACGGGTTACAAACGATACCAGTTCATTTTACTACAGTTTCAGTTCACAACAAAAAATAATTTTATTTAGAAAAGTAACAAAATTATCAGATCTGAAGATAATCGAATTTGATCGAATTTAGTCATATCTTTAAAAAATGTGCAAATGAGACGGAAAAATAACCGATGTACTTGCTCTTCTTTCGTACAAGAAAGTCAAGCAGGTCTTAGTAGCAGCCTGAACGTTTCTAATTCTCCCGTGGAGCTGCATAGGCAGGATTTCTACCGCCATTTAAATATCACGATGTGAAAATGAATTACCACTCAGTACAAAGAATGTGGCGTCCCAGATACTTTCAACAGGCCGAGAACAAAATTAAAGTGTACATTACAGATTCAAGCACCTTTTTCTCTTGCTGCTATATAATATTTCTAGACAAGATGTGCCTTTCATATTAACAGTGTTCTAAGTGGAATTGCTGCTGGAGAGTGCTGCTGGGTGGCAACTGTATGTTGAATTAATGAATACATGTTGCATTTGCAAAGAAGTTTCTTGTTTTACTACACAAACAGTTGCAGCTTTTATATACAAGCCATTTTCTATTGGAATCTGAAACCGACATTGTAAATGGAACCAAACACTGTAGATAATGATACAGTGAACATTTAATCACCAAACAGGTACGTATGGGTAAAGATGCGAAAAAATTTAAGTTTACGCATGTACGATATAAATGCAACGAAACGACGAAAATAGAAAAGTATATGTTTTGTCGTGGTGTGATCAAGCAAAGTCAAATGTTTACGAAAGTAAACTGGACAGCGGTAGTTACATAATACAGTACCACTGTCCCGTTTTACGGATATGTAGGCAAATTTTTGTTATTGAGCTGCTGTGTATGCCCCATTACATTTTTTATTTAATTTCTGACTGTTGGTCTCTAATCTCTACATATTTTACTTTTATAAATCTGAGGACGCAATACACGCCGCCGAAACTAGTAAGCACAGAGATTTTAGCAAATAGACTGGTTTTCTAACGAAGACTACAATACAAAATTATAGGTCACATCCTGCATTGAATGATGATGTCACGTAACCGTAACGTAGATGTAGATGTCGATTACTTTGCCTTTCGGTCTGGTGAAGCCAATATACGTTGTCTATACAATCAGTTTGATAGTAGTTGTGTACTAGATCTCCTATTCTCCGACTCTTTGGCTTATTCAGTTTTCGCATTCGTCTGTGACGACGCCCTTCCATTTACAATAACGCTCCAAATTGTGACAGGCGGGCTAACTTATCATATCGATGCGCTGAATTGTCACGGGGACAATCGATGGCAGGGACGTGCGTGCACGTAGCGAAGCGACAGAAGATCTCACCCCAACAGAAGGCGCGTCGCCTCACGCATGTGCGGCCACGCACAATACGCACCCGTGCGGCTGCTGCTGCTGCTGCCATTTTTCGAGCGCTGCCGAATCCAGCGAGCGGTTCTTCGTTAGGGCGCTCGCCTCCCACCTCACGCGGCGCGGTCTGGTAACCACTCAAACTGCCATTGGGAGCGCTCAAAAGCAAGCGAGCGGCACGCCCCATTGTAAAGTACGCGGGCGACCTCGCGACTGCAAATTTTACGGTTCCCTCTCACGCCCGTATCGTCGAATAAAAGGCCAGCCAGGCACAGGGCCGGAGGGTGGGTTCTGCACGGCGTGAATACGCGTATCCACGCCATACGCCAGCTGGTAGACGCGGTGATCCAGATTTCAGAAATATGACCAGTGGGGAGAGGGACAAGTCCCAGTATTTCCGAAAATCACGTTTAAAATGGTGTGTGTCCAAAGTGATTAAAGGTGATCGAAACAGATCCGCCTGAGTAGCCAAGAGCATTAACGCGCCACTTCCCGGACACTGGGAGGCGAGAGAGACCCGGATCTAATCCGCCTGATGGGTTAACAACGAGGACTGGTGAGTGGGCTAGCCTGGATGTTGTTTTTAGGCGGTTTCCCACATCCCACGAGGTAAATACCGGGCTAGTACCCACGTCCTCATTCACACGCTTGGCAAACAATCAAAAAACTTCCTCAGACTTACCTTTCGATTTAACCTAGTCGAATACAGTTGGGGTTCACTGATTCCGTCCTGGGGGTTGACTAGAAGAATAATGACCTTCGACGTTTAGCCTCCTCACACTTTTAATCAGCAAGAGCAGTGATAGAAGTATTCATCTTGCAGTTTAAGCTGACTTTTTTTCCATGTTTACTTTCAAATAGACAGGGTGTGTGATTATTGCAAGTAAAAACGGAAAGGGGCGAGCAGAGAACAATGAAGCAAGTTATTTAATCGTATGCCCGTCGGGCAGACCGTTCGCCGGGTACCGGTCTTTCTATTTGACGCCCTTCGGTGACCTGCAGTCCTTGAGGATGATATGATGATGACGGGGACAGCACAACACCCAGTCCATGGGTGGAAAAAATTCCCCGACCCAATGAAACAAGTGATGATGATGATGATGATGAGTCCCATACTCCTTTACAGAGCGTAGGGGAGCGACGCGGGACACCCGCGCCGCCTTACTAGGCAAGGTCCTAATGGAGGTGGTTTGCCATTGCCTTCCTCCGACCGTAATGAGGAAGAATGATGATGATGAAGACGACACAACAACACCCAGTCATCTCGAGGCAAGTAAACAATCTTTATAAACTTAAGTCCGCAAGCCAACGGTTTCTCCAAAACGACGTATTATTGCTGACTATATGAACACGTAATAATAGAATCCCAGAGGGTCCAAACTGCAGATATGCCCATGAGGGAAAACACATTAAGCAAAATTTCATAAAGAAGAAACAGCCTCTGTTACGAAAAACTTTATTGTTAATGGCGCGTTTCTCGATGTTAGAACATCTTCATATTATCTTAAACCACCGAAAGTCGCGTTATGGGAAACCTTAATCGCATAAGCTTAAGACTGAATGCGGCAATCGTCAAGTTGGGAACAGGGGAACAGCCATGCTGAAATGGAGAGCGGTGCAAAGATAAAAAAGCGATCACAAACACGTAATGCGATGTGCAAAATGGCATTGCAGCGAATTCATGTAAACACCCGAGTGAGTGGATCGCTAGGTAAGTTAAGAGAGTATCACTCCTTTCAGAAAAAACTTGTCCTGCTATTGCCATGCTATACTTTATAT
The DNA here is from genome assembly GCF_023864275.1 of Schistocerca cancellata. NCBI lineage: Eukaryota > Metazoa > Arthropoda > Insecta > Orthoptera > Acrididae > Schistocerca > Schistocerca cancellata. Next base: position 89,689,958 of record NC_064637.1, on the reverse strand, counting down.
CGTTTCTGCTTCGGCCATCATAGCTTATTTTGCTGGCTAAATAGCGAACTCATCCACCACTTTTAGTGTATCGTCTCCAGATCTAATTCCCTTCACATTACCTCGTTTGATTCGACTGCATCCCATTTCCTCGTTTTACTTTTGTTGATATTCATTTTATAATCCGTTCTCAAGGCACTGTCCACTACGTTCAAATGCTCTTCTAAATCCCTTACCGTCCTGAGAAAATCACGAAGTCATCAGCAAATCTCAGAGTATTTATTTCTTTATTTCTTCTTCGTGTATTTTTAATCCCTCTTTCCAAAGTTTTCCGCGGTCCTCTTTACAGCGTGCTCAGTGTGCAGATTTAATAACATTGTGGACAGGCTACTGTGTACGTAGAAACTGTAAACAGCAGGCGACATAGGTATTCGTTGAAACTGCCACAGTGTAGTCAAACTGCGCCCGAATGCTTTTGTAGACGGGGCACGTTTGTTAGCTGGACCTGTCTCACTGAGCGACGGTAAACGTTGAAGCCCTTTCAGGCCCTTCACACGCAACTGGGCGTTTGTGCTTTTCCCTCCTTCATTTCCTTGTGATTAACGCTAGGTAGTGCAGGCCGGCACTGCGAAATGGTGGTTGCTGGGTTCTGACGTGTGCGACGCCTTTTACTCCCATGACCCATCACTGGATGCCACCGGCAGTCGACAAACTTGTAGTTAGAGTTATGACGGCTGCCAGGAAGCGCACGTTTGTCTATACTGTCATAATATAAGTTCGGTTTAGATAGTTTGTGTAGCATAAACCTACTTTAAATAGTTCGTCTTATGTAATTATTACATAAATCATTAGTTTGTTTGAAAATTAAGGGAGATATTAAGTGAAACATTAGGGCACGCACGATTGTGCGTATTGGGTCTAATATATTTTTAAGACAATAGCATGTTGAAGAAATACTGATACCTACATTTGTTTCAACGTCTGCATCGATCATGTCTGACTGCCAGTTTATTTTACCTGATCGTGTGATGTTGTTTTGTCATTACTTCGATTATGCCACTCTGTCTAGTAATTCTTGTTAATCAAATAAGAAAACCTAATCATTTGTGTTATTTCAGCATCTGTGAGTGATTCTGCGATTGACGCGTCTGTATACTCGCTATCTATAGCTGATTTAAGCAATTTTTTATGATGATACACTTGATTCTACTCGGCTCCTAATTGCGAAGAGAAATGTGGGAAACTCGTAGAAAGATTCCGCTGGGTCGTCTTTGTCAGGTGAAGATTTCGAAGAACTATCCACTTTGCAGTACGATGGAGGTTTATGCAACAACTCTCAAACTGAAATCTCGAAAACATAAATCAACAACAACAACAACAACAAGGTAAGCAACAGCAAAAGAAGCCAAACATACGTGGTCTGGTTGCAGCTGCACCAGCAAATGATGAAAAATCTAGTCGATGCCGTATCTTGGGATAGAAGACTTTCCTCAGGTGGCTTGACCTTCTGAAGATTAGACAGAGTAGTACATCTTACAATTTCGGACCTTAGATTTTGTGTGTCTAGAATATTGTTCAAGAACATTTACATTTGCTTTGTTTCAGGATGTTACCCAAGTTATAAATCCAGCATCTTATTTCCTAAATTATTTAAATGAACTATTATTCGAAGCAGCTACAGCCTTTGCAGATATTTGCTGCATGACTGAAACAGGATAACAGTTTGCAACAAGTTCACAGGATATCAAGGATTTTCAGTGTGCACATCAACTGTGTGAAGTACGGTCAGTCAGTGGAAGGAACTGATGTCTGTGATCAGCAGATGGACGCGTATCGTGTACATAAAAGCAAAGAAGATACATTAACATCTAATGGATGTGGAAGGTGTGAATTCAATATTGGAACGACAGTAAAGTTGTAAGACATACGTGATGTATTTGAATTGCGCACGGCCGTGAGGGAGTACCTTGTCACAATACGAAGTGGATGGCTTACAGAGACTGATTATCACGATGAAGGAGAAGAAGATTTTATTATAGGTGAAACAGAAAGATATAAGCTATCATGTTCACCACGCAGAATTAGCGGTTGGACAAATTTGATCAATGGTGTGCTGTTGATGATTTAAAATATGCAAGCATTTTCCACAAAATCCCTTGAAAAAAGCGTGCAAGAGAAAATGTGATAGTTGTGTTATGTACCTCTGTTTGTCAGAAGATGCCAACTGTTTTCGCTTGTATCACATAAAAAAAGGAGAATGAAAACTTGCCGGCCGCTGTGACCGAGCGGTTCTAGGCGCTTCAAGGTCTGGAACCGTGCGACCGGTACGGTCGCAGGTTCGAATCTGCCTCGGGCATGAATGTGTGTGATGTTCTTAGGTTAGTTAGGTTTAAGTAGTTCTAAGTTCTAGGGGACTGATGACGTCAGATGTTAAGTCCCATAGTGCTTAGAGCCAATTGAACCATTTGAACAAGAATGAGAACTTGACGCAGTTAGATTGTGTACCATAAAAACCTGTGACAAACGCCCATCCCACACAACTGTGTGGTTGCCAGGCATCTAGATACGTATGAAAATAAATTTTCTGACTGGGTTTTACATCCCAGAAGATTCTGTTTAAAAGAATTACACATAGAATGCAACATTGGGTCTGAATGGGATAGTACACAGGTGCACCTGCAGCAGCATCTGTGGGACGCCGTTTGCGCGCCGCTGTGCAGTGGCCGTTTGCTGGCAGCGCTGCAGCGGGCTCGGAGCTGGCCGCGGGCGCCGCATGCGGCGTCGACGGCCGCGTCGGCTCGGCTGGGCGCCGGCCCAGGCGTCCCGGCGCCCATTGTGCGGCGTCCTTTGTGCGCGGTGGCCAGAACAATAGGGCTGCGGCCGGCGTCCGCAACACCCCCTCCCCCCTCCAAAATCCCACCCCCGCACCGGCGCTGCCCCGGGCGATGCCGCAGTCACCTGCAAATGGCGCGCCAGGAGGCCTGGCCAAACCCGAAACCCCCCTAGCCTCCACTGCAACGCCCGCACGAAGTGGCATTCCAAGAGCACAATAAAATAAAAATGATGCTAAGCGTACATCTGTAAGACACTGCCGCACTTGGCACTGGGCGCTCATACCTTACATGCCACGAATAGTGCACAATAATCGGAATAAAATAGTCTCAACGAAGGGATATAGTACCACGGGTCCCACAAGGATCAGTGTTTGGTCCACTACTTTTCTCGTTATAACATGTGAACGATGTGTCGACTGTTGGGTTCAATTGCAAATAACACTTAATCGCTGACGACTTCCATTTATGCCTAACAAGCCCAGAAGACTTTGGTAAAACCATCCAGCACTCAAATGCTGCCTTGTTTGCCTTATCAGAGTGGCCGCAGAACATACGTTTGAAACTCAACCCATCTAAAACTTAAGCAATCATAGTTGTTCACAAAAGACTTATTACTCCTCAGTTCGTAGAATATCTTCCACCTATAATGATGAAAGGCTCAAAAAAAAGTTTCTCTCCTTCTGCAAAGAACTTGGGGATAATCCTGGACGATCACTTAGACTGATGAAACAGCTGCAGGCTGTAAGAAGTTATCAGCATCACTTCATTCAGTACAGAAATATAAAAGAGTACTTCGCCTCCTGCTTAAAACGAAACTTATAGAATCTCCAATAATCTCCATATCTGATTGTGCATTTTTTCCTAAACCTCAGAAACCACTTCGAGCAGAGTATTCAAATTTTCAAGGAATAATAACATACATATTCTGGCTCAACTGAACTAAAAGAACAACATAGTGTTATGTATAATTAAAATTATTTAGGATAATGTAAAAAAAAGTACACAAAATTTTAGCTGTGTATTTAAAAATTGTATTTCCTAAAGCTGTGGCTGAAATGCAATTATTATAGTTCAATAGACTCAGATCATACAGTTTAATGTCCTCTAAAGATTTTTTATCAAAGGCTACAGTGGTACCTGAAATACAGGGAAGCCAAGTCACTACATTCAACATTTTCGGGATAGGGCGTTCCAACTCCCCTTAAAACGAAACTTTTAGAATCACCAGTACTCTCCATATTTGATTGTAGTGATCCCGTTGTTCAAGAACTTTCGGGCGAATATTCATGTAGACTGGAGCTAACGTTGAACCCCTTGTCTGTGACACACTTGTGACGTTAGCCATTTCAGCCTTATCACTGCTGCCCACAGAACGTTATCATGACTGTGCCGATAGCCGTGGAGACTACCATATCACGTGTTTTCCCTGCGCTGTTCTCAATCATTGTACTATCTCCTATTTACCTTCAACTCTTACAGTACTATCTGAACAGCACAGCAGAAATATTTTCCTCAACGAAGTAATATCTTCTCCGTACCACTATATAACACAGCCTTCTTACGAATTTTTTTTTTATTAGGAAGGATATTACACTCCTTTCAAACTTCAAATCACAACTAATGGTCCACCTTTTACCACAATGAATCTCTTTCCCATACGCACTGTGTAACACAGTTAAAGGATGGGTTTTACGATACCCCATAACTGTCTTTCATTGGGACGCATAAATTTCACATTTGGCTGAAAGACACTTACATGCGTCCTCTGCAACGGTACAAAAGCATGGCACCCTACGCCGTCTCCCATGGGGTCGACGACGCTTCGAACGACACAGGCGAAAAAAAGGCCACAACTCCGAAGTTCATGTGAGTTCTAAGATGAATTAATTATGTCACACTGGCACCAAATTTCGCCACGATTCTACCGAAAGCCGCCGTGGGCGTGTCGTACGACGGGGAGGTCGTCACAGCCCCTCTTGCCCACGTTTCATCCCTTCTTTTGACATCTCCGCGAGGGACGTCAGAACCGCGACATCGAGCGCCGAAATCACGGGGTCTTCCTACGGGTGACAGAGGAAAACATTTCGGACACACTGGCCCTAAGAATCGGCAAGATATGGCCTCAGGGGGTGGCATAAAGGGCGTCGATGAGAACACCCCTTTCCCTCGGCGTTGATTCCCACACATTTCGCGGTCAAAGCGAGGGTTCGCAGTGCGATGACCAGCAGGAATATGTTTCCAGAATCAGACTTTCACTCTGCAGCGGAGTGTGCGTTGATATGAAACTTCCTGGCAGATTAAAACTGTGTGCCCGACCGAGACTCGAACTCGGGACCTTTGCCTTTCGCGGGCAAGTGCTCTACCAACTGAGCTACCGAAGCACGACTCACGCCCGGTACTCACAGCTTTACTTCTGCCAGTATCTCGTCTCCTACCTTCCAAACTTTACAGAAGCTCCCCTGCGAACCTTGCAGAACTAGCACTCCTGAAAGAAAGGATATTGTGGAGACATGGCTTAGCCACAGCCTGGGGGATGTTTCCAGAATGAGATTTTCACTCTGCAGCGGAGTGTGCGCTGATATGAAACTTCTTGAAAATGTTCTTGAAAACCCTAGACAGTGCTGTCATTCTCGCACGTTTCAACCCTTTTCTAAGGACGATATGAGGCTCTAGTCCCAATAAACGTGATCGCACTCCTTAGCAGTGCAGCGCGACCGCAATTTCTGCCCTCGTGCACGCGTTGGAACCATTCGAAAATGGTTCAAATGGCTCTAAGCACTATGGGACTTAACATCTGAGGTCATCAGTCCCCTCGACTTAGAACTGCGTAAACCTAACTAACCTAAGGACATCACACACATCCATGCCCGAGGCAGAATTCGAACCTACAACCGTAGCAGCAGCGTGGTTCTGGACTTTTTTTGTGTTTACGGCGCTCAACTACTAAGGTCATTAGCGCCCAGTCACAAAAGTTAGTGCACTAATGGCGTAGAAAAACGCAAGGGGGCAACATCAGAAAGTATTTACAAAGACGCAGAGAAACAAAATAAAAGAGTTAGATCTTTTTGGACAAGTCAGTCAGTGCAATAAAACGAAAGACACGAGCAGCTGCTCGAGCGTCATCAGCTAAAAGTTCCTGTAAGGTAGACGGCACACAGGACAACACGAGAGTGAATAAAACGGGGACAGGACAATAAAACATGGCGCACCGTCAATGACCACAGGGGCACTGCGGGGCGGGGTCACCGGACAACAGGTAGCGGTGGCTAAATCGGCAATGCCCAATCCGCAACCGGGCCAAAATGACCTCCTCTCGCCGGGAGGGGCGTGAGGAGGTCGTCCAAGCCGACGGGATCGGCTTGATGGCCCTAAGCTTATTTTCATGGAGAGGGGACCAAGCCTCATGCCACAGCGGCCGGCGGAACCATTCGATGGAATACGAACGTGATTCGAAGCAGCAAAGGGTACTTCTGCTTTTCCAACCCTCCTTTCTTCTGCCATTGTGCGGCGTGATCACGCAGAAGTGCAACATTAACATGCACGTGACTAAAACGGCGAAGGGTCCCTCTACCACACACGCAACTTCCGTACCAATTCAGCCTGGCTGCTGCTCTAACATCTAAAGGTAGGCAAACCTCACTGAAGGAGTGTCGAAGGGGCTGCCTAGTCTTCAAGCGGCTGGCGACTGATTCGGCGTCGAAATTTCTGAAAGTACATTTCTAGCGCGCTCAATAAAAGTGAATTTGTGGTGTGCGCTGATGAAAGACGGCGTAGTTGGACCATTTTTCTTCATCGAGTACGTAGCAACAGGTAACTTGTATCTGGGCATGTGTTTGAGCAGTCCTCTTCAACCAAATGTGATCTTCCAGTTGGGTGGTCCACTACCGCACAAGGGTATAGAAGCTCGTGGGTTCCTGGAGCGAGCAATTCCACAGTGATGGATAGACCGTGATGGTCCAACCAAGTGCCCAGCGTCATTTGTGGACATAACTCCTCTGGATTTATTCCTACAAGATTACGTGAAAGACGTTTTGTAATCCTCGCTTGTATGTGACCCTGGCAATCTCTACAGAAGAACTGCAGATGCAATAGCCTCCATCACCCCAGTCCTGCTTGTGTGCTCTTGGTCGACACAAGGTATTGTCTAGACTCTAGACATTTTACGGGTTACGAAAGGAGCAGATGTAGAAATGTGTTCTTTTGAATAAAACTTTCTGAGTTTCTTTACATGAAGCCGCAAACCGCAAGTATGTATGTCTCATAGTTTTTTTTTTTAATTGCATTCAGAAATCAGGGGAAGTTACGTGTTGACACGCTATATATGTCGCGTAGTGATCGAGAGACTACGATAATAGGGATTAGGGCACATACAGGGGCATATAATCGCTAATGTTGGCACGAAGTACCCTCCGCCACGTGCTCCACAGCGGCTTACGGAATGTAGTTGCGTCCGAGCAGTTGGAAGTGTGGAGCGCAGTTCGCTGGCTGATATGGGGAGACGGTGGCGTGGAGGAACCCACGTGCTTCCCACGTGTATTCTGGCGCGCTGTGCCTGGCACCACGGTAGTCGCACGCGAACCGATGGACGGCGCGTCAATACGGCACACGTGGGCGCCGGCGCTGCCCATTCTGCGCTCGCGAACGGCGAGAACCCACAGAAACAGGCAGCGTGGAACGTCAACACTGACAAGTCGTAGTTCAATTGATGTTCACGCAGCCATCCAAGCTTCGCCGTGAAGTGAAATAAATAGGAGAAGACCCGACACGGATGCAAGACTTGGTTTTGGGCGAGGGTGGGGTCACTACTGTTCGTTACTCTATGTCTCTGCCCCTGCCCCCTCCCCCCTTCTTCCAAGAATAAATTGCTGTCGCCCTTACATCTAATGTGCCACCAATGTATAAGATTTTAACACTGCTACACAAAATTTGTGAGAAATGCGATAAGTGCTCCAAAATAGTTGATAACAGATATTGGGCAAATAGAATAGGTAAAAAAATTCAAATAATTGGGTGAGACTTTACAAGAAAATGGTTTGGAAAAATCCGCTGTACAGGAAAGGGTACACTAACAGAAAACGTATATGGTGTGGCTAAAAATACAAAAGGCCCTATATAAGAAACTTAAAGCAATACAACACATTTGTGAAAGCAGAGCGCCTGTGTACTAGCGAATGTCTATTGTCAAGTTATATGCTTGATAAATAAGAAATGTTAGAAAGAAGAATTACACGAAAAATATTAGGTGCTCAGGAAAATGCAGCATTTTGGGGAAAAGGTGACCAAATTTATCAGAACATAGAAAACGTATCAGAAACTGGGAAGAAGAGAAGATTACTATTTTTGGACATATTTACAGAAGAGATGACAACACTCATCAAGCAGAGCATCAAATATCTTGGAAAAAGAAATTAACACGTGGTTGGACTCAAGAGGTTACGAAAGACTTGGAAAGGGATAATGTAAGAGAAGAATTGGAAAAACGTATTTTTAGGGGAAAAGCTCCAAGAATGGAAAGATACCAAGGCAGGAATGAAAAGAAAACTGGCACCAAGTGCTCTGAAGATAGGACAAGGAAACATTGTGGAACAATGAAGGAACAAGAATTAAGAACTGCACTTGGGAAGATTTTTTCTGGAAGGCCTTAATTCCAGAAGAAGAGGAGTATTAGCACTAAAGCAGAAAAAATAGCAGATGTCAAACAACCGTAAGTTAATCCCATGTATCAATAATTACTCATCTTATTCAAGAATTTACATGTATATACTTTATATAATGCCCCCATGGAGATGTTACAGATATGTTGAAACATATCTGGATAAGAAAATTTAGAAGAATGTGTGTTTAAAAAACGCAGGTGTAGGCTCTAACGCTTTATAATTAACATCACAAAGTAATGCCAATTCCAAATGTATTTACATTCACTAACTTTTTTTATTATCATGGACGTGTATAACTCGACAGCTAACCTAGCAGGAAAACGAAGCCAAAACATTCAAAAAACTTCACATTATACAATACAATCTATGGTATCCTGAAGATGCAAACGTGTTTTTGAAACGCATGAAATCGAATTGCTTTGGTAAATCAGGCTGGTCGAAACTGAATATGAATGTAGTTTTGTGAAAAAAAAAAACGGCAGCTTTTGTAAAATTTTGGATTCAACAATGCAGTTTCAAAGCTAGCGACCAGTGTCTTCGGATCGCGCATGCGCACGTCGCCCACTGCCCGGCGCTGTCCCGGCTCTGTGATTGGCCCGCACCGCCGCGGTGGTGGGGGCAGCGCTGCCGCGCCGGCCACTAACAGGGCCAGCTTCCCGGAGCACGGGGCTCTCGCCGGTGGCCGCACGGACGAACCCGCGCAACATAACCTCACTTTTTGAGCGTGCACGTGCCCATCTCTGCAGGCGAGGTAGCGCAGACCGCGGGATCCTACCGACACTATACTCTCTCATTACCCGTTTAAGCGGCGCTGCGGCAAACCTATCATTACGGCCGCGGCGGCCGAGCGGCAGTTTAAGCCCCCGTCGCGGACGTGACGTTGGCCACAGCGTACACACAGTGGTCGGTCGTCTTCTTCTTCTTCTTCTTTTCTGGAGCGCGCGGCACGTAGACGCGATTGAGGGCGTAATAGCGAGGCGGGCGTGGGGCCTCGTTACAGGAAAATATTAGTCGCTTCTTCCACGCTGTGAGTCATTCTCTGAGAAACGGCGCCAGAGGCGTTCTCATACTTCCTGCCCGTTCATCTCATCCTGTGGGCAGAATCTGAGGAGAGCCACTGTACCACACAGTCGCTTATCCCAATACTGAAACCCCTTCAGACTTGCTTTAACCGACTTTCCATCCACACTGCAATGTCGTCATAGGAGACCTGACTGTGGACATAGCTTTGTAACATAGTCAAAATATTTTCACAAAAACTCGTGACGGGCTGCAGTCATACCAGTCTACACCGATATACGGTGACTATTATCGGTACATGCGCGAAATTGGCGAGTGAAGAACAACGAAACAATCAAATAACCCAAGCAAACGTAGGTCTGGAAACCAATAAGTCACCTGATACACGTACCGCGACGAGTACACGCTTACCATAAAACACAGTCCCCTAGGATCTAAACTGCAGATACGCACATGAGGACAAACATATCACAGCAAAATGAGATTTTCACTCTGCAGCGGAGTGTGCGCTGATATGAAACTTCTTGGCAGATTAAAACGGTGTGCCGGACCGAGACTCGAACCCGGGACCTTTGTCTTTCCGGGCAAGTGCAAGGTTCGCAGGAGAGCTTGGAAGGTAGGAGACGAGGTACTGGCGAAAATAAAGCTGTGAGGATGGGGCGTGAGTCGTGCTTGGGTAGGTCAGTTGGTAGAGCACTTGCCCGCGAAAGGCAAAGGTCCCGAGTTTGAGTCTCGGTCCGGCACACCGTTTTAATCTGCCAGGAAGTTTCACATCACAGCAAGTCCTCCACACGGCTACAATGAATGCGACGAAAAGACTTCACCACGTCTCCTTATTAATGCCGATACACGTCCAAAAATCTCAGACGTGTTCCGAATCCACTGAGTACCACCCACAATGGTTCCCAGAGTTCATCGTCATTCTCAACAGGGCTGGAATACACCGACGTTTTAAATACAGCCACAGAAAAGCTAATGAATTCAAGTCGGACAACTTGGGAACGAGGCAACACTTGCCGTACAAACGCTGTTTACCTGCACTTTGGTACCTAGAACGATGATAAAATCAAAAGAGCACAGTTCATCACTTTGTAATTTAAGCCCCACTTGAGGTGTTTGGAAATAAACGAAGCCTTAGTCGATAGCAGTGTTGCAACACTAGCATGACTCCGCTCCTATGAAGCCATTGATTCCCAAACCTGTATGTATTGTGATTATTTGTTTCTTTGATTGGATTCTACTTGACCCTCTAGTTTGTATCCATAACAAACATACCGTACATATTGCGCAAGCCACTGTATAAAGCATTCATACCAGTTGAAAATGGAAATGTTCTGAGGTGATTTGTAGTCTTAATTTCCATACTGAGTTAACTTCCTCTGCTCTAAATCTACAGAAGCTGTTATAAAAACTCCGTTTGCCCATGCAAAGTCTCTTGATCGGTGGCACAAAAGGAAAATAAATTACACTTATGATAGGAAAGGAACCCAACATATTGGCATGAAGGCATGCAGCACTTTGTCGTTCATTTAGAATGTACGCATTAACTGCAGTTAATGAGGAATGTGAGTAGTAATTACTGAACAAATCATCGCAAACACTGCGTTGCCCATGGTGAGAGGTAATGCCTAAAATTTGGTATTCTTGACACAGTCGTGACAATGCGGATCTCGGTTATTGCATTCCCTAACGATTTCCGAAATGCAACTCCCGTGCCTCTAGGTCCAACTACCATTCCGCGTTGAAAAACCTGCTAATTCCCGCCGTGCGGCCATAAACACGTAGGAAAGCTATGAATCACCCGAGTACAAATGACAAGCCGGCCGGAGTGGCCGACCGGTTCTAGACGCTACAGTCTGGAACCGCCCGACCGCAACGACCGCAGGTTCGATTCCTGCCTCGGGTATGGATGTGTGTGATGTCCTTGGGTTACTTAGGTTTAAGTAGGTCTAAGTTCTAGGAGACTGATGACCTCAGAAGTTAAGTCCCATAGTGCTCAGAGCCATTTGAAGTACAAATGGCCGGTCCGCTACTGCAGTTCCGTTTTATACCTAGTGTATACGATACTACCGCCGTATACGTGCATATCGCTATCCCATGATTTTTGTCACCTCACTGGATATTTTAAACAGTAACGGCCTTGAAACTTCCTGGCAGATTAAACTGTGTGCCGGACCGAGACTCGAACTCGGAACCTTTGCCTTTCGCGGGCAAGTGCTCTACCGTCTGAGCTACCCAAGCACGACTCACGCCCCGTCCTCACAGCTTTAATTCCGCCACTACCTCGTCTCCTACCTTCCAAAACTTCACAGAAGCTCTCCTGCGAACCTTGCAGAACTAGCACTCCTGGAAGAAAGGATATTGCGGAGACATGGCTTAGCCACAGCCCGGGGGATGTTTCATTCTAGTAACGGCCTTATCACACATCATTGGGGCGCTCCTGAAATTACCTTCACCTCGACACCGACGGGTCGTTAAACAGTTCAATGTTCCTTTCTTGTTTCTGCAGATAAAGAGGGAGGTACTGGGCTTGTTACTTTGCGCACGTAATGAACGTGCCGCCGGAGCTCGCCGGCGCTGACCGCGGTTGGGGCTGTGCTGCGGCGCGCAGATCGGGGATCGAAGCGCGGCCCCCGGCCACGGGCATGTATGTGGGGCCGCTAATCCGGCGCCGGGCTATTATCAGGCCGTCCAGCGACGGCGCTGAGCTCCCAGCGGCCGTGCATCACGCGTGACGCACGCTAGCATTGATTGGGCGACGCGCAGCGCTGCGCCGCCACGCTGGGGATGGGGCGTCGAGTAATGGCGCGCCGGGGACTGCGGGCACAGATAGGAGCCTCACAGCACACCGCTCCCCTCCCCCCCCCCCCCCCAACTAAGATGCACAGTGGAGTGTCGAAGTAGTAGCGAGAATAGCCGGCTAGAAAAGTGATGCAGGAAGTGTTGATATACGTTTCCTAGACAGCACGGAGACACCCGCCAGCTGCGGCAGGGTTCCTCTCAAACCAGCACCCTCCCCCCCCCCCCCCCACTTACCCCCCTCCACTCCCCCCCCCCTCCCCCACAACACCAACACCCAGAATACCGTGTAGAGTCATTTTGTCGTGATAGGAGCGGTAACACCCGGATGAGCAAGCTGGAAGCATTGCAGAAAATGATGATATGGGTTTCCAAAAGGAGACGTTCGTTGGCTGAGGCAGGTTCCCCCGCAAAAAACCGCCCTCCACCCTTGTGCACAATGGGGAGTGACGGGCTGAAGTGGCTGGAAGCGATGCAGAAACTATTGATATTGATATAGGTTTCCAAGACAGCACAGTGACACCCTATCCAAGCAGCTGGATAAATTGTAAGAGGTGTCATCGGTCGACAAAGACTTCGGAGACACAGTGTCTGGGTAGACAGAAAAGTTGGCAGAGACTCAGCATGCGTTGCTGGGTCTCCAACGACGTGTGGACGTGTGGATACATTCCGTCTGACCATCTGACGGAATTAGATTAGGAAATGAAACTTGAAGTGGTAAAGCAGTTTTACTATTTGGGGAGCAAAATGACTGATGATGGCCGAAGTAGAGAGGATATAAAATGTAGACTGGCAATGGCAAGGAAAGAATTTGTGAAGAAGAGAAATTTGTTAACATCGAGTATAGATTTAAGTGTCAGCAAGTCGTTTCTGAGAGTATTTGTATGGAGTGTAGTCATGTATGGAAGTGAAACATGGACGGTAAATAGTTTGGACAAGAAGAGAATAGAAGCTTTCGAAATGTGGTGCTACAGAAGAATGCTGAAGATTAGATGGGTAGATCACATAACTAATGAGGAAGTATTGAACAGGATTGGGGAGAAGAGAAGTTTGTGGCACAACTTGACCAGAAGAGGGGATCTGTTGGTAGGACATGTTCTGAGGCATCAAGGGATCACCAATTTAGTACTGGAGGGCAGCGTGGAGGGTAAAAATCGTAGAGGGAGACCAAGAGATGAATACACTAAACAGATTCAGAAGGATGTAGGCTGCAGTAGGTACTGGGAGATGAAGAAGCTTGCACAGGATAGAGTAGCATGGAGAGCTGCATCAAACCAGTCTCACGACAGTAGACCACAACAACAACAGCTAGACGAGCTGGAAGAAATTCAGCAGGTCCTGATATGGGTTTGCAAGAGTCTACCTGCTGCAGCTATACTTGTTGGAAAGAGATACAGGAGATACTGACAGGTTACCAGGAGTGTATGGTGACAAACTGTAGGATCAGATAGACGAGAAGGAAGCCCGTCACAACGCTGTCCACCCAGAAGTACAGTGGAGAGTCACTTGTCGTGGTAATAGCTGGAACAACCGACAGGACAAGCCGGAAGTGATGCAGGAAGTGTTGATACAGGTTTCCAGGAGAGCAGGGAGACACAGTGTTTAAGCACCTGAATAAGTTGTGCGACATGTCATCGGTTGCCAAACGACTATGAAGACATACTGCCTGTGCAGCTAGAAAAGTTAGCAGAGATTCAGCACGTGTTGTTGGAGCTCCAGTGATGTATCGAGACATTCTATCTGATCAGCTAGACAAGCTGGAAGAGATTCATCAGGTGCTGGTATGGGTTGCCTATAGTGCATGGGAACTGATGCAGCTGCACGGACTACACTAATAGCCGCTCGGGATTAGCCGAGCGGTTTAAGGCGCTGCAGTCATGGGCTGTGCGGCTGGTCTCGGCGGGGGTTCGAGTCCTCCCTCGGCCATGAGTGTGTGTGTAAGCTGAGGGGCTGATGACCTTAGCAGTTAAGTCCCACAGGATTTCACACACTTTTGACTACACTAGTGTGCCTTTCTTCTCCATCCAAATTCCCATTCACTCTTCTTAGCCCTCTTAATATCCCCCCTAAACTCGAACGGCATTGCCGAGGCTCTCCAACTGTATTGGAACAGCACCTCAGCACCGGACGAAACGTGGGATCCTCCCTGAGACCCAGGCATATATGATCTAAGTTATATGAAACTGTATGCTCCCGGAGACCTTTTCAAGTCAAAAACATCGATGACGTATTTACTCCGGGCCTGTTACAAATTTTCGTTCGTCGCTTCAGTCTGCATGTATGTAACAACTGAATCTAACGATACTGGCCTTTCCCGTGCCCGATAGTCGCCCTGCTTGTTCAGCCGCACTTACGGATGCCGTCCGGAAATCCTCTCCATCGTCCCTGTGACGCCATGTACGCTAGCAGAACGGAACCGCGTCGGGGAATTGCAAAGTCTCGCGGTAATTGTCGCAGCCTCCGCTTCCGGGACTCCCCATCTCGGTATTGACCGTCTGTCATCGCAGCTTCCCCACGTTCCCTCGGGACCGGCGCGAATGGCCGGGATCTGCATATTACATTCGTCCGACGCCAGTCGGAGCCCGCGCGCCGGCCCGACATATGCCCACACTCGGTAGCAGCCTATATCGGGCGCTCATCGATGAGCCGAAACCGGATTAGGCGCCGCGCAAGGCGGACCGCGTTAAGAATTCCATCAGCCGAGTGCGGTGCGGCCCAGCCCGGTCGCCTCTGACGATGACAATGCTGATGGACGGCGCCGAAACTCATTTAGCGAGGGCTGCGGGGAATACCCGTTATGACGTAGCGCCGCGGTCCCACCCGCTTCGCGTAGGCTCGCCGGCCGCGTGGTGATGAACTCGCAGCTGTAGATCACGGTTACAGTTCGCACAGTGGATCGGCTGTGTTGCTAATAGCACCAGAGTCGAATACTGTCTCTCCCAACTACACTGCAGCTTCGGAGCAAACATTTTGTTCTTTTACCGAAGCTGTACCCACTTGTCAGTAAGGAGTCACACACAATCCCTATTTGCAGAAACAGAACACTGTTTTAGAGATCTGTCGATCGCTCTTTATTTCTTGTTTTTGCCTTTAGATTTATGTCTACTGGTTTGCTAGTTACTCTTTTCTTCTTTCCCCAGAATCTCTTCATTATTCCACTGAGTTTCTTCCTCCCTTCCTCTCCCCAGATGATCTCGGTTCATACACGGGGTACGAAAATGAGACTGGTCCGGGAAAAGATATTTCATGCGCCTTAACATAGGCAACCCAACTTACGTCTTCCACATTTGGTGTTGGTGTTGTAAGTTGCGTTGCCTGTCTTAAGGTGCATGAAATATTTTTTTTCCGGAGCAATCTCATTTTACACAACCTGAAATTTGTTTTCCTTGGAGCCCATTTTCATCTTTCGTTCAAAATACATTTTTAATCCCAGATCTCTTTCCGACTGATTCCACCTTCCTTCACATCCCGTCTTACTTCCTCAACCCATTTTGTGATCACCCTATATTTAGGTGATGTAGCTGAAGATGTTCATTGTCAGTCTGCATTCGCTCATTCTGAAGAAGTGTTCAAAAATGGTTCAAATGGCTCTTAGCACTATGGGACTTAACATCTGAGAACTCAGAACTACTTAAACTTAACCAACCTAAGGACATCACACACATCCATGCCCGAGGCAGGATTCGAACCTGCGACCGTAGCAGTCGCGCGGTTCCAGACTGTAGCACCTAGAACCGCTCGGCCACCCCGGCCGGCTGAAGAAGTGTGTATAGTGTCTAAGGACTTCTGCACCTACTTATATAGATCTTCATTTTTCGCTGTTTATTATTTCAGTATTACACGTTTCAGTCACTATCGGCCATCGTCCAGAGGCGTTAAATATCTGTACATATTATAAAAAATGTGTGTGTGTGTGTGTGTGTGTGTGTGTGTGTGTGTGTGACACACACACCTTACTTTCAGACATCTAGGCGCTACAGTCTGGAGCCGAGCGACCGCTACGGTCGCAGATTCGAATCCTGCCCCGGGCATGGATGTGTGTGATGTCCTTAGGTTAGTTAGGTTTAATTAGTTTTAAGTTCTAGGCGACTGATGACCTCAGAAGTTAAGTCGCACAGTGCTCAGAGCCATTTGAACCATTTTTTACTTTCAGACAACTGTCTCTGTTGCGTACACGTCCATTCGCTCAATACGATTTGAAACGAGACTCGTCCGACCAGGCAACACGTTTCCAGTCATCAACATTCCAGTGTCGGTGTTGACGGGCCCAAGGGAGCGGTAAAGCTTTGTTGTCGTGCAGTCATAAAGGGTACACGAGTGGGCCTTTGGCTCCGAAATCCCATATCCATGATGTTTCGTTGAATGGTTCGCACTCTCACACTCGCTGATGTCCCAGCATTGAAATCTACAGCAATTTGCGCAAGGGTTGCACTTCTGTCTCACTGAACGACTGTCTTCAGTTGTCGTTGGCACAGTTCTTGGAGTATCTTTTTCCGGCCGTAGCGACGTCGGACATTTCATGTTTTACCGAATTTCTGATATTCACGGTACATTCGTGAAATTGTCGTACGGGAAAATCCCCACTTCATCGCTACGTCGGACATGTTGTATCCCATCGCTCGTGAACCACTATAACACCACGCTCAAACTCACTTAAATCGTCGTTTTAGAAGCAGTAACCGATATAACACTTGATGTCTTATACAGGCGTTGCTGACCGCAGTGCCGTATTCTGCCTGTTTATATATCACTGTATTTGAATACGCATGCCTATACCAGTTTCTCTGGCGCTTCAGTGTGCATTCATCGCCAAGAGCGTAGCTTCGACAATGTCTGCCGTCCGACTTGACTGTGAGAGCATAAATAGAAACGCATAAATACACGAAAGAGTGCACAGTGGTTGCTTCGATGTCGTGAGCTACGGAAGTGTGAAGGTCACGCAGAGGTGTGATGGCATCGCAGAGTTCGTAATTCCCACGGAACGCCAGCAACAGTCTCGGGCGGCTTGGGTGCGTGCTCGTAAGTAGCATGGCGGCGCGGACTCTCCTCGCGGATGCCCTGGAGCCGGCTGGAGCCGGAGAAGCGAGTGCATTCTGGACGGCGATGGCCGGGACGTGTTCGGAGCACGTGACCGCTCGCCGCCGGCTGCGGACCCGGCATTAGGCGTAATGAAATCACGCTTAGCCCCGTAGGTTCCCCTGCTCCGGGTACTCTCTCTCTCTCACCACCGCCTCCGCTTCCTGTTCTTTTTGCGGCGGTAATAGCCTGTTACGGCAGTAACCGCGGGCGTTTCATCGCCAAGTGATTCGCAATCGTCAGGTACACTCCGCTTCAGCGCTTTTGGCTGCCACACAGAGAACTGTCGGCGGCAGGACTCGGCAACCTGCGCATCTCGGAGACGTTTCACATCCAAGCGGCCGATGGTATTAATGTTCGCCACACACACGTGTCATCACCATATACACATCATCATGTCATGTTGTAGATGACATGATGTTCGCTAAGTGAGAAAAACGGAAACAGAAAGAAAGCGCAACGAAAATATGTCGCAGGCAGCGACAATAATCGTTTAAAACATGCTGTAGCATACAATAAATAGGGTAGTATAAAAGTCTCCATGGAAAACGTATTTCAAAAAACAAATAGTAAAAATGTAATAATGTGCTACTGTGTTTGTATAACCATGCTATTTTCTGCACGTCTTAGATTTAAAAAAAAAAAAAAAAAACCGCTGATGATGGTGATATTTGTCGCCGAAACTAGTTTGGGAGAATAAAGACATAAACGAATAACAAGGTGTTTTGCATCAAGCCGGACTCAATTTTCTGATACTAGTCTTTTTTAGATTAAGTAGAGTGTAAGCCTAGAGACCGATGACGTCAGCAGTTTGGTCCCAAAGGAACTTACCAACGACCTCTTCAGTCGGCGCACATGCTTATATCAAAACACGTGGTCGTTGCTTTAGAGGTGAGTCGCCGTGAAATTACGGCTAGGAACGTTTGTGCTTATCGTCTTTCATGAACAAACAACATTAACGTAGTTGCAAATAAGTAATAAATTAAAATATCGTGCGTGATGCGGCAATTATTCTCGCATGTCATTGTTAATGACGTCAGATCCCCTGAACTACGAGCCGTTCAGTGATATATTTTTGCAGGTACGTTCAGTGATATTTGCAGATACTGCCTGCAAAATGTGTCGCTAATAGTAGTAAGGAAGTAATAAATTATAGCGTCGTGCATCATGCGAACTTTTACTGCACGAACAGCAGATAAATAAGTGATAGATATTTTTGCTTTCGTGATTGTATAGATGCTACCAATATGAATCATCATCATCATCATCATCATCATCAGTGTTCTGCCTAAAGGCAGGTTTTCACATGGTAGTTCTCCAGGCTGTCCGGTCTTCTTCTATCCTCTTTAGGTCAGCATAATTTCCTCTTCCCTTTATGTCGTCTATCACCTTGTATCTCCTCCTTCCTCTCAGTGTTCTCCCACAAACCAATCCTTCCAAAGCATCTACTAGCAAGCACTCCCTTCTCAATGAATGTCCCAACCGGTTCTTTTTCCTTTCTCTTACAACCTTCAGCAGATATCTTCTCTCACCAACCCTTTCCAATACTCTTTCATTACTCACTCTTTCCATCCAGCTTATTCTCTCCATTCTCCTCCACATCCACATCTCAAATGCTTCTAACCTTTTTTCATCCTTTCGTCTCAATGTCCATGTTTCTGCCCCATATAGTGCCTCACTGTATGGCACTATAGGGGGGGGGGGGGGGACCAATATGAAAAGAAAGAAAATTCGTAAAGGTTTGAAATTAC
Source organism: Schistocerca cancellata (assembly GCF_023864275.1). Classification (NCBI taxonomy): domain Eukaryota; kingdom Metazoa; phylum Arthropoda; class Insecta; order Orthoptera; family Acrididae; genus Schistocerca; species Schistocerca cancellata. Next base: position 89,670,842 of record NC_064637.1, on the reverse strand, counting down.
GTGTTAAGTTTGTTGTTTTTGGGAATTTACGCGTCGTGGGCTACGCTTCATTTTCAGTCCAACCCCCGCCTCTCTGATAGGTAGGTAGCCCATACCCCCACAGTGTTTTGTATAAAAGGAGGAACCTATATCCAGTAATTTTAACTGAAAACACGAATAAATACAAGAGACCCAAATCCAAATGATGAACACAGAAAAGAAGAGAGCAGAAGGTTCTGAAATGTAGTGCTATAGAAGAATGGTGAAGATTTGGTGGGTAGATTGCGTAACTAACGAGCAGTGAGTAAGTGCTGAATCGAACTGGGGAAAAGAGAAACTGATGCCGCAAATTGAGGGAAAGAGGAGATCGGTTGATAAGGCAGGTTCTGAGACATCAAGAATCGTTACTGTCGTAACAGAAGGAAGTATACGGTGTGAGCAAAACTTTACTACAGTAAGCAAGTTCAAATGGGTGGAGCAGTTATGCAGACATGAAGTCGCTTGTACAGAGTAGCGTAGAAGGTTGCGTCAAAGCAGTTTTTGGACTCAAGACCATAACAACAACATTTACATCCCTGAATCTGCCATACAACGTATTGTGGAGGGTACTTCATTTTGTTCCATTCCTGAAGGAACGATAGACGGTGAGCGTAATTTCTCTCATTATTTTCCCTCGGCATGGTCATTTCACTAGATGTATATGCGAGTCTCTGGGAGCCAGTACACGCGGTAGTGACGCGTAATGGTGGTGAGTACGACGCGGAATTGCCAGACGCAATGTTCAGCACGTATCAGCAGCGGCTCAAGGGACGCAGCGGCACCGTGTGACGTCACGCCGGGGCGGCGCGCACGGACAGTGGGCGGTGCTAATTGCGGAGCTCGGCCGCGTCACTGTTTACTGCGGCAACGACAGTATCTGGCGTGTCGGCGCTATCAGCCCTCCGCCACACACGGGCCCGGCGCCGCTATCTGCGTGTGTGGTGCGCCGGCGGCGCTGATGTATGACGGCGCTGGATCAGCGCGCCCGCTAATGGCGGATTCCGATCGGGTGCGGGGGTGCGCGGCTGCGTTGCTATGGCGACCGGGGTGCCGAAGGGGTGCGAATCTGCAGCGCCGCTCTGTTGTCCCGTGTGGTGCGTTGGCGCCAAGCTACTTCACTCTGACGCCATTAGTGGTCGCGAATTCATATATTATTGGAGGAAGACTGACTGACTTACCTCCCTCCCTCCCTCCCACTACCCTCACGCTTCCCACCTCTCTCTCTGTCTCTCTTGCTTTGTTTGTTTGTTCACCTTCATTTGTAGCCTGGAATTGGGAACAACATGAAGATTTGCTATTAGGTACACTATACAAAGGCTTAATATTTTTACTATTACCTCGAAAGTAATACAATTGCGTATCTGATTTTTTTTCTTCATTGCAGGCGTAAGATTGTAGTATGTTTTCTGCTGTTGTAAATAATTCCCCTTACTGTATTGGGACAAAGACAAATAAGCGCACTGCATGAGTAGTGAAGAAGATCTCTGAGACCGTGTTTAGTTTTATCTTTAACTGACTTGTTAGTGAGTCAGTTGTGCAGCACTGGGGCATACTTACTCGAGGCATAGTAACGAGCAGTTGAGTTTGTCAGACCACGAGACTGTTTCTGAATCTGGGAGAAACTATCTGGACTACTTCATTGTGGAGATGAAAACTCGTTTACAATAGTTTCTTGATCTTTATACTCATGAAGAATATTTTGGAGGAATTTTAGAGGTAACAAAGGTACGCAAAAGAATGGAACGTTGTTTATCACAACCATTCATTGCCGGCCTCGGTGGCCGTGCCGTTCTAGGCGCTGCAGTCCGGAACCGCGTGACTGCTACGGTCGCAGGTTCGAATCCTGCCTCGGGCATGGATGTGTGTGATGTCCTTAGGTTAGTTAGGTTTAAGTGGTTCTACGTTCTAGGGGACTAATGACCTAAGATGTTAAGTCCAATAGTGCTCAGAGCCATTTGAACCATTTTTGATCATCCATTCATTGCAGGAAATCTTTGTCCCTCGGATAAATAATAAATATTATTATTAGTGTTAATTTGACCTCTCTGTTTTCATTATGTCACGAATGACTCAAGCGGTTGAAATGTTTCTAGCTTTTTTTGTAACAAGAGAATTTCGCCATTGTTAGGGTCTCCTTATCTTGTCCTTTTTGTCAATAACCAGAGTGTAATTTTTCAAGAACGATTATCTTTAAAGTAAAACCCACCTCCATGATTTGTAGTAGAGTTATTTCTTAGTAGAAGTGATTAAAACCTCGTATATGTCACGCAAGTCGTGGAGTTGATTTCGTTAGTCACATACGCACACTAGGCGCTCACTTTTTCCTCAGAGACAAATTGTCCCTGAAACAAGATGGAAATAGATTCACCCGGCCACTGTGGCCGAGCGGTTCTAGGCGCTTGAGTCTGGAACCGCGGCACCGCTACGGTCGCAGGTTCGAATCCTGCCTCGGCCATGGATCTGTGTGATATCCTTAGGTTAGTTAGGTTTAAGCAGTTCTAAGTCTAGGGGACTGCTGACCTCAGATGTTAAGTCCTATAGTGCTCAGAGTCATTTTGTTCAGTCCAATCTCGCCATTTTCATGAATGATGATGAAATGATGAGGAAAACACAAGCCCCCAGTCATCCCGAGACCGGTGAAAATCTCCGACCCCGGCGGGAATCGAACCCGGACCCCGTGCTCGGGACGCGAGAACGCGACCGCGAGACCACGAGCTGCGGACCCGAGTGTTCGGGAACGAAGGAAAACATCGAAACAATTCAGAGGCGGGCTGCTAGATTTGTTACCGTTCGGTTAGAACCACACTTAAGTGTCACACAGCTGCCTCAAGAACTTAAATGGCAATCCCTGGAGGGAAGACGACGTTCTATGCGAGAAAGGCTACTGAGAAAATTTAGAGAAGTGGCATTTGGAGCTGACTGCCAGATGATTCTACTGCCGCCAAAATACCTTGTGCGTATGGAGCACGAAGATACGGTAAGAGATATTAGGACTCCTACGGAGGCATATAGATAGCCGTTTTTCCGTCGCTCCATTTGCGAGTGGAACAGGAAAGGAAATAACTAGTAGTGGTACTGGGTACCCTTTGCCACGCCCAGTACGGTGGCTTGCGGGTTATCTACACTCCTGGAAATGGAAAAAAGAACACATTGACACCGGTGTGTCAGACCCACCATACTTGCTCCGGACACTGCGAGAGGGCTGTACAAGCAATGATCACACGCACGGCACAACGGACACACCAGGAACCGCGGTGTTGGCCGTCGAATGGCGCTAGCTGCGCAGCATTTGTGCACCGCCGCCGTCAGTGTCAGCCAGTTTGCCGTGGCATACGGAGCTCCATCGCAGTCTTTAACACTGGTAGCATGCCGCGACAGCGTGGACGTGAACCGTATGTGCAGTTGACGGACTTTGAGCGAGGGCGTATAGTGGGCATGCGGGAGGCCGGGTGGACGTACCGCCGAATTGCTCAATACGTGGGGCGTGACGTCTCCACAGTACATCGATGTTGTCGCCAGTGGTCGGCGGAAGGTGCACGTGCCCGTCGACCTGGGACCGGACCGCAGCGACGCACGGATGCATGCCAAGACCGTAGGATCCTACGCAGTGCCGTAGGGGACCGCACCGCCACTTCCCAGCAAATTAGGGACACTGTTGCTCCTGGGGTATCGGCGAGGACCATTCGCAACCGTCTCTATGAAGCTGGGCTACGGTCCCGCACACCGTTAGGCCGTCTTCCGCTCACGCCGCAACATCGTGCAGCCCGCCTCCAGTGGTGTCGCGACAGGCGTGAATGGAGGGACGAATGGAGACGTGTCGTCTTCAGCGATGAGAGTCGCTTCTGCCTTGGTGCCAATGATGGTCGTATGCGTGTTTGGCGCCGTGCAGGTGAGCGCCACAATCAGGACTGCATACGACCGAGGCACACAGGGCCGACACCCGGCATCATGGTGTGGGGAGCGATCTCCTGCACTGGCCGTACACCACTGGTGATCGTCGAGGGGACACTGAATAGTGCACGGTACATCCAAACCGTCATCGAACCCATCGTTCTACCATTCCTAGACCGGCAAGGGAACTTGCTGTTCCAACAGGACAATGCACGTCCGCATGTATCCCGTGCCACCCAACGTGCTCTAGAAGGTGTAAGTCAACTACCCTGGCCAGCAAGATCTCCGGATCTGTCCCCCATTGAGCATGTTTGGGACTGGATGAAGCGTCGTCTCACGCGGTCTGCACGTCCAGCACGAACGCTGGTCCAACTGAGGCGGCAGGTGGAAATGGCATGGCAAGCCGTTCCACAGGACTACATCCAGCATCTCTACGATCGTCTCCATAGGAGAATAGCAGCCTGCATTGCTGCGAAAGGTGGATATACACTGTACTAGTGCCGACATTGTGCATGCTCTGTTGCCTGTGTCTATGTGCCTGTGGTTCTGTCAGTGTGATCATGTGATGTATCTGACCCCAGGAATGTGTCAATAAAGTTTCCCCTTCCTGGGACAATGAATTCACGGTGTTCTTATTTCAATTTCCAGGAGTGTAGATAGCCGTTTTTCCGTCGCTCCGTTTGCGAGTGGAACGGGAAAGGAAATAACTAGTAGTTGTACTGGGTACCCTTTGCCACGCCCAGTACGGTGGCTTGCGAGTTATCTATGTAGATGCAGATGGCTTTTCGACGTTCGTTCTTCTGACGATTAGCGAATGGGATTAGCTGACGGCGGGAGGGGGAGGGGGAGAGACTGGAAGAAGAGACGGTTATGGGGTAAGTACCCTTCGCCACACTGTAAGATAGACTACGGAGCTTAAATGTAGATGTAGTGACAGGTTCTTTTCATCGGCAGCGGCGCCTGCCAAACATGCCCTAACAGAATGTCAAGACGTATCTCCTCGCCGGTATCGTACAGCCCTGTGGATGAGATGACGTGGTGGCGGCAATGGCTCCACAGAAGGGACGCGGATGAGGCGGAGGAGGCAGTGGTGGTTGCCGTGGCGATGACCCATTCCTCAGCAACGGCTGGGGACTCCACCTGGGGGGTCCTGCCAGCGCGCAGAGCGCTCGCCCAAAACGACCAACGGCACCGCCTGGTCGGACCCGCCTCCGCGGCCGCCGACACATAAACAATATCTCGCGCTCGCTCGCTCGGACAGGGGCGGTGAGGGAATGAGAGGGGAGCAAAGAGACACAGAAACCAACATTCCTCTTCCGTGTCTCGCAGCTACGGCCTCAATGAGCGTGCGTGGAAACGTATACCGCAGACGACCCCAGACACTTCGTCAGATTGATTATCGTTAGCCGGCCGAAGTTACCGTGCGGTTCTAGGCGCTGCAGTCTGGAACCGCGAGACCGCTACGGTCGCAGGTTCGAATCCTGCCTCGGGCATGGATGTGTGCGACGTCCTTAGGTTAGTTAGGTTTAAGTAGTTCTCAGTTCTAGGGGACTAATGACCTCAGAAGTCGAGTCCCATAGTCCTCAGAGCCATTTGAACCATATTTTTGATTATCGTTACTTCGCAGACACAGTTATCGCTAAGCACTGTATCACACGAAAAATTCCAGATCTTCATGTAGTGGGGATCACAGTATGTCACTATGTACCTCCTAAATGTGTATGTCTGAATGCTGGAGTACCTATGCGTGTGGCTGTAATACATTAATCTTGGTTCTTGTAAACTGTTCTCCTGTTCTGTCTAGATAGTACTTACAGAACTGCACAGTTACTCAAATATCTGTCCGTAGCTTTTGAAACGATTCTCACAGAGCATGCAAAGAACATCTTTTTGTTAATTTAGATATATAATCATTAATATTGATTTACTTGGGAATATTCGAAATCTATACCCTATCGAGGAGGCAATGATGGAAGGAAAAAAAAAAATTCAGGAGTGGGATTAGAATTCAAGGTGAAAGGATATCAATGATACTATTCGCTGATGACATTGCTATCCTGAGTGAAAGTGAAGAAGAATTACATAATCTGCTGAATGGAATAAACAGTCTAATGAGTACAGAATGTGCAGTGAGAGTAAATCGAAGAAAGACCAAGGTATTAAGAAGTTGCAGAAATGAGAACAGCGAGAAACTTAACATTAGGATTGATGCTTACGAAATAGGTGAAGTTAAGGAATTCTGCTACCTAGGCAGCAAAATAACCAATGACGTACAGAGCAAGGAGGACATCAAAAGCAGACTAGCAATGGCAAAAAGGGCATTCCTGGCCGAGAGAAGTCTAGAAGTCTACTAGTATGAAACATAACCCTTAATTTAAGGAAGAAATTTCTGAGAATGTATGTTTGGAGCAAAACGTTATGCGGTAGTGAAACATGAATTACGGAAAATCGAAGGGAATAGAAGCACTTGAGTGTGGTGCTGTAGACGAATATTGAAAATTATGTGGACTGATAAAGTGGGGAATGAGGAAGTCCTATGCAGAATCGGAGAGGATACGAACATGTGGAAAACACTGACAAGGAGAAGGCAGAGGGTGATAGGACATCTGTTGAGACATCAGGGAGTGACTTCCTTGGTACTAGAGGGAACTGTAGAGGGTGAAAACTGTAGAGGAAAACAGAGATTGGAATGTATCCAGCAAATAATTGAGGTAGTAGGCTGCAAGAGCTACTTGAGATGCTACAGGAGAGGAATTCGTGGTAGCCGCGTCAAACCAGCATTAAAAAAAAAAAAAATATGAACGGCGATTTATCTTTCCTTGTTGTGTTACGGGTAGGAATCTTAAAGCATACAACCACAGTGTATCTTGTGTTACTCTTCCGCCTCGTTTACTCGTTTTAGTGTACTCTGGTCGTAAATCTTTTTTGTAGCGAATCAGCTGTTTGTATAGCCTTTCTAACTTCGTAGCAGGGTATGGCTTACACTAACGTCTACCATGAACTATTGAAACAAATTGTAATATAACATTGCCTACATTGAGATGGCTCTATGGACGCATTCCGAAAGCCAGTAAATTAAAGAAAAAGAAGAACTTTGAATACAAAAGAATTTCTTGAAAGTCACCACATATAGCACTTTTTCAGACGACGTGATTTTTCAGTTACTGACTTAAAAAACAAAATATTAATTAAGAGGTCTCTTACTCGTTATGGGCTGTTTAACATCTTTCACTTTGCGCATCCTCATCCGGTCCCGAAAAAATTATCACAAAATTGTTAACCTCTTCGTTTTGTTGGCCCACAAATGTAGACCTTCGTTCATTTTTTTCCTCCATAAATAAGCGGATTTTTCGTCTGGTACAACGATGATGCACAGATGTGCGCCTTCTAGTTCTTAGTTTTAATATTAGAACGCAGAATCTTGCAAAAAACGATCCGTGTATAAGTTTAAAGTTGGTCATATTCTTAATGTGACTGCTTCTAAAAACCGCAAAGATTTATAAATAATTGTTATCCTTAAACATTACTCCGAGAATCTGTTTTTTATCTGAAGTTTTCTATTCTGGATGCTGATAATTAACTCTTTTTTGCATGAATTTAGTTAATTTCGACGAAATGATGCACTATCTGAGCCTCACCGTAACAAAAACATGTGACAGCTGTTTATCGTATTACAGATGTTACATTACCCGCAGGAAAATGGCCGGCATGGATTTTTAATCAGTTATGGACCATGTTGTCGGGTGATGTAGCACAGATGGTGTTCAGTCAATCAAAATACCAGAACAGAAAAGACTGCTAGTATCTAACTACAAAATAAGTGATGGCAAAGTGTAAAAATGTGTACTAGTTGCTAGAAGAGGAGGACATTCTTGTACAGTGGATTTCTGTGACAGTGAAGATATAGAGGATATACAAATCTGAATAAACAGCCAACAAGAGCTTTTTTGTAACCTACTGCAGAAGTGAAGTCTGATAATGTTGAGCGCCTACCGCTATTTCGTGACGCAAAGAATGTTTCAAAATGCAGGTAATCTAGCTGCAATTCCGAGTCATGTGCATCAAATCTATAATTTACTTATGTATTTTCAAAAATTGCTCTTTTGAAAGTAAAAAAGTAAATATATCTTTACTGGCGTTAGCAAGTTATTACCATCATCGAATTATAGTATGATTCGAATTTCCTTGCAATTATAAGGCTTTTCCAGAACACAAATAAGAACCTGTCTTGGAAATCACGTATTTCGAAAATTTTAAAATTAAGAAACCTAATTTCTGGGTAAATTAGCAAATGCAGTTGACTGTTTCAAAAAAAAGAAAAGAAAATCAAAGTAGATTAGCATACACAGTTAACTGTTTCAGATAAAATCAGTATTTTTACTGTAACAGGAAGAAAAAATACGAAGCAAATAAATGAGAATGAAGATCGACTCAGGTGAACTACTTATACCCAAGTCACTCATCAATGAAATGTTTTTTTCTGCATTCGCGCCATGCTTGTGAACTGATTTGTTGGAAACTACGAAAAGGAAAATTTACTTTGAATTTTTTAATCAAATGGTTCAAAGGGCTCTGATCACTATGGGACTTAACATCTGATGTCACCAGTCCCCTAAAACTTGGAACTACTTAAACCTAACTAACCTATGGACATCACACACATCCATGCCCGAGGCAGGATGCGAACCTGCAACCGTGGCAGTAGCGCGGTTCCGTTCTGAAGCGCCTAGAACCGCTCGGCCACACCGGCCGGCATTTTTTCTTTTTTTTTTTAAATCCACGAAGTGAAGAGGTTAAGGCAATTTGATGCTATCTGCCACGCAGTAAATAAAGACTGGTGACATGCAGTTCAGGGAAAAATAGACTGCTACTGGCACTGCAGATGAGAAGTGCAGTAATCAGATATTTCCATTTCGGTGGCAGCGTGATGCGGTCTTGTCAGGACTTACGTATTAGGTAACTGTCAGAATTCCGCCGATCAGAACACGAAAATTCCGCACGGCAGCCGATTGCCAAAGAAAGAAAAAGAAAATGAAAAGTAAAAGCTATCCCGGTCAACAGATGGCGGAGGTAAATTTGAAAGGAGGCAATAATAAAGACGCCCACGGGGCGATACAGTTGCCGGGGCGGAACAGGTAGGAATTACGAGCTACACACTCGGTAGCCGGCAGCGCAGGTCCGCTTGTAATTACGGCTTAGGCCGCGGACTAAATAAGAGAGCCTTCTGGCGAAAAAAAGGAGAAATAAAAAAAAAGCACAAACACACGCCCTGCCGTGTCCAGCGACTACCTCAGCGACTTCTGCTCCTACAAAGTTAACGTTTCTTGCTCGTCTTCTGTGTGTGTGTGTGTGTGTGTGTGTGTGTGTGTATATGTCATGCGAATATGCGCTCTTCTTTACTTACCAGTACTCTTGAACAAGCCACTGTTCACCACTGCCAGTTTCTTGCTTCGCAGAGATCAAGTAACTGCGCACGTGTGTGTGTGTGTGTGTGTGTGTGTGTGTGTGTGTGTGTGTGTGTGTCGTGGGCGCTTTAAGAGTAATTTCTCGCTTTACAACATCTGTCAGGTAGGTCCACAATAAAACTATCCAAATTATAGGTTGCGGACAGACTGTAACAATATTCGCCATTAATGAAACCGCAAGCGTATCTTACTACGCCGGAGCACAAAAAAGCTGATCAACGGTGGTAGTCGCAAGAAATATTTGCCACAGGCATGTCCAGGCGATTGTTAACTTCTTGCTGTTCCTCCCAAGTCACCTTTCTTTATCTCCCTCTGTACCTTTCTCCTCTTCACAGACGAAGACGCGGTAGTTGAGGCGTAAGGTCCGAGTTGCAAAGAACATGCACCTTACCAGCCAATTCCATCATTATTCATCCTTGGTTTTCCCAAATCCACAACCCTGAGAAACGATGAATTCTTTTCTTCTGCCTGAGAAATTTGACAAAGTATCTCCCTGCATTTCATTTTTCTGACTGGCTTGCCAGAAGTATTGTGGAGCATCCGACATAAAAACATTTCAGAGTTTCGCCTGCGTTGTCAGTACAACTGTTTACAGTTTCGCCGCTAGTCACAAACAAGTATCACTTCGTGATAGGCAGATATTATTACTGAATATGTTACTATGCGTTTCGGACCTTTGCTCATCGTCAGGTGAACATGAAAGTACATATCACATTATTTTGGTCTGCTCAACATGAATCCCGAGACGTTAGCGATGCGGCATTCTGAGGAACGTTGTTGATATCGCACTGCTGGCACTCGTAGCAATTTTTTGCCTAAAAAAATGAACGATAATGATAGTGTAATACGTTTTCTGAATGGTAGCCTGACGATGAGGAGAGGATCGAAACGCATCCTGAATGATAATCATCTTGAGGTTGAAGCTCTTTTGTCCGTGTTTGCTTTAACAATACATATGTTTTTGGATGGGGTCCGCCTTTAGGAAAACACAATTTTGTTTTTTATCTCAAACATGTGTCACTGCAGTTGCAGTATCATCAGTGGGCATTTATTTTATGGCTCTTAAACATAAAGAATGTTCTTTATGTTTAACAGCCATAAAATAAATGCCCACTGATTATACTGCAACTGCACCGACACATATTGGCGATAAGGAACAAGATTGTTTTGCCAAAGCCGGACCTCATCCTAAAACATATTCATCCTGAATGTTTGAATTAGTAAATACTTCGCAGCAGAAAATAACACCAAGAGCTGCTCGCATAGCTTAACTCACAGCGCACTCGCTTACGATGTACGGAGGTGAGGGAGACACGAATCGAACACACGGGAAGTATTAACGACCATCTGCCTGGTACACTAGCCACCGTGAGTGTGATTTTAAGACGGTTTTCCATACTCCTTTAGTCAAATGCTGGGCCGATTCCCAATATCCCCCTCAGAAAACGCGATATACACAGAGTGTAAAAACGACAACAGATAGAAGAAAGTTTACACGATTCACAGACAGATGGCTATACGTCTTCCGTACCTCACTAACAGAGGATTGGGATGGAAGCTATCCGGCAACAAAGTTAAAATAAATTAGGCGAACTACGAAGTCGGCGCGTACCACTACACCAGGTTAAATGGTAGGAAAGGAGAAGAGCATGAAACAATTCTTATTTTACGACTGGGATCGGAATTCATAAAATTTAATTTCCAGTGTACACTCACGGCGGCTGTAACCAAACATACAATCAGATTCACTAAGATGACCATCTACCTTCTACCCATCGTGCAACCGTGATCCAACCGGCCGATGAGTTCGTAATTGTTCTTAAGCCTTGGTTCCCGGAGCATTCTGGAACCCAGCTCAGATGTTAGTTGGCACTATTTGAGGTCTCCGCCTGCCTAGCCGAGTGGTCAACGCGATATGCCCTCATACAGGTGACCCGGGTTCCATTCCCGATACTTTCATGGATTTTTTCTTGGTGGGAGGAATGGACTGGGGTGGACGCAGCCTCGTGAGGCCAACTGTGGAGCTACGTGGTTAAGAGAAGGGGTTCCAAGGTCGTAACGTTGACAATGGCCCATAGGTGCTGACCGCAGGCCCCTGCATACAGGTTCCGATGATAAATGAGGATGACATGGCGGTCGGCCGGATATCACTTAACTTTCAGGGCCCGATCACGGGGTTTCCTTTTTCCCGCCTTTTCCCTATTTGGCGCAGAACTGAACATTCTTTGAACGGCTGATTTATGGGATGATGCTGCTGCAGTGGTAACCCCGGTTCCCGTCAAATCACCGAAGTTAAGCTCTGTCGGCCTTGGCTAGCACTTGGATGGGTGACCGTCCGAATCTGCCGAGCGCTATTGGCAAGCGGGGAGCTACTTGACGGAGAAGTAGCGGCATCGGTCACGAAAGCTGACAGCAGCAGGGAGAGCGGTGTGCTGACCTCATGTCCCTCGATATCCGCATTTAGTGACGCTTGTCGGCTAGGATGACACGGTGGTCGGTCGGTACCGTTGGGCCTTCCGTGGCCTGTGCGGATGGAGACAGATTTATGGGATGATGGTTATGATCTGATACAAAGTCATGCCCCCTTGTGTTAGGAACAAACCCAATTTTCTTCTGCATCGATTAAGGGGAACATGAGAATGATTTTTCAGCTGGAATCTGTGCCGTCTAGCCCGTCAGTAAGACACAATGAGATCAGTTGCAAAGTCGGAGCAGCCTATCGCATAATCCGCCAAGAAGGCCCGGCCCCCCCTCCGCGGGAATGTACTGGACCTTTCAGAGACGTTCGTTAAGGCCATCGGAATTTCGCGCTCATTAACCGAGACAAAGCCCTCCTCGGTTCGCGTCATTGTCTGGGCGGGACGTCCGATATAGCTTAGCTGCAGTGTGGCGCACAGGCGCTGGAGAGCTCGGTAAATGCACCGCGCCGGCTTTCGGCGTTCCTGCCGTCTGGGGCACAATAGAAGGTGCCGCCGGATTTATCCTCACACCAGGACCTCGACAGGGTACGCAATTAGCGCGCACGCACCACGTGTGGCGCCGCAGCAGGTGGGTAAAGAAGCGTCGTCTCCCAGAAAGATGGGAGCTGCTAGCCACAACGCCTGGGAATAGAGCAGGCGGCAAAGTAGCTACAGTTTCGCTCCGCCCCTATGCAAACCAAATACACGACTGTCAAACGTCGTGCGAGGTACGTATCGGACCCAAGGCTTGTTAGACTTCTTAACTGGATGATACAGCCACAAGTGGTTTGGGTAGGGTTGTTTGGGAGAAGAGACCAAACTGCGATGTCATCTGTCTCATCGGATTAGGGAAAGATGGAGAAGGACGTCGGCCGTGCCATTTCAAAGGAACCATCCCGCCATTTGCCTGTAGCGATTTAGGGAAATCACGGAAAACCTAAATCAGGATGGCTGGACGCGGGATTGAACCGTCGTCCTCCCGAATGCGAGTCCAGTGCAGAAGTGTGAGGCTACACGTCAGTACTACAGATACACTGCTCTGCAGAACGTAAGGACGAGATAGGTCAAGTAACGTAACATATTAACAATTCGGTGTAAGTGACTGAAAGAGCGGTAGCATGTTGCTGAGGGTCTCCACAGTCGAACAAAGGAAGCTTGACGTCATATGATGTGCGATCAGCGTGAATATCGCTCCAAAAGGATCTGGCATCTCAACACGAGGCAGTTGAGTGAAGGGGGAAAAGACAGTGTGAGTCCACCAGGGAGCAATCACGGTCGGCTGTGGTGGTCTTCTTCACTACAATATGACCCAGAGACGACATTTGGTTGACTTCACTCGGGGAAGGTTTAAATGGCTCTGAACACTATGGGACTTAACTGCTGAGGTCATCAGTCCCCTAGAACTTAGAACTACTTAAACCTAACTAACCTAAGGACATCACACACATCCATGCCAGAGGCAGGATTCGAACCTGCGACCGTAGCGGTCGTGTGATTCCGGACTGTTGCGGCTAGAACCGCTCGGCCACTCCGGCCGGCTCACTCGGGGAAGGATCATCGGGAAATTCGAAGAAGGACGAATTGTGAAGAGTGTAGCCCAGGAGTTTGTTATTGTTCAGAGCACTGTTTCGCGTGCATTGGGAGCGTTCCGAACCACAGGACACTGCTGCTCGGAGAAGAGGAGGTAGTCGATATCTGTCAATATCAGCAGCAGGTGACCGCCACATTGTGCAGCAGGTACGAAGGGTCACATGTCGAGCAGCGAGTGCAATTGCAACCACATTTAACCGCACTGCAAGGTACGCAATCTCACACTCCACAGTGGCACGGCGACTGAATGCCTGTTGTCTCCCTGCCCGACGACCAGTTCGCTGTGATCTGTTCACACCCGAGCATCGGCGGAATCATTTGCGATGGTGCCAACAAAGGGGGACTGTGTCGCGTGCTCTTCTCGCACGAGAGAAGATTCAGTCTGAGTGTTGATTTTAGACCGACTGCGAAGATGATGATCGTTTGTGGGGCGCTCAAAATCGTGGTCATCAGCGCCCGTACAAGTTCCCAGTCTTTCCATTTCCGGTCTGACACTACCCGTATGATGATGGAATGATGAGGACAACACAAACACCCAGTCTCGGGGCGGAGAAAATTCCCGACCCGGCCGGGAATGGAACCCGGGACTCCGTGATCCACAGGCAGCAACGCTAGCCAATAGACCACCGGCTGGGGACCCCTTATATGGCTAGAAATGGGAACACGTATTGAACCCGGAAACATTGGCGACCATGATCGTATTGGTGGTCCACGTGTCATGCTGTAGGGAGACATAAATTTAGATCGGTGTACTGACCTTCAAATCTCTGAATACGGCACAGTCACTGGTCAACGTTAATGTGACATTGTACTCCTTCGTCAAGTGCGTCTTCCAGGGGAGCGTTTGGCTGTGACTATTTTTATGGAAGATAACGCGTGACCACATCGAATGGGGCAGATGGATGAGCTCTTGGAACGACAGAATTTCGGGGAATGGACTGGTATGCCCATTTCCCCGACTTAAATCGCTTCGGTCACGTGTGGGACGCGTTGAGAAGACGTACTGCCGCACGTCCACGTGAACCTACGACCGTCCATCAGTTGTCAACAGCGCTGGTGAAGTAATGGACACCCTACCACAACATCTACATACCATCTTTGGGGGAGCATGCAAGCACATCGCTCAGCGTGCACTGCCGTCAGTGGGAATCACACACCCTACTAGTTGCTCGATGCGCTCATCTGTTCCATTGGATTAGGGAAGGGATTATGATGATGATGATGATGATTATGATGCTGATTGGTTTGTGGGGGCTCAACTGCACGGTTATCAGCGCCCGTACAAATTCCCAACCTTTGCTCAGCCCAAAGTCGCCACTTTCATGAATGATGACGAAATGATGAGGACAACACAAACACCCTGTCATCTCGAGGCAGGTGAAAATCCCTGACCCCGCCGGGAATCGAACCCGGGACCCCGTGCTCGGGAAGTGAGAACGCGACCGCGAGACCAGGAGCTGTCGACATTAGGGAAGGAAGGGTAAGGAAGTCGGCCGCGCCCTTTCAAAGGCAACATCCCTGCATTTTCCTGTAGCGTTCAGGGAAATCACGGAAAACCTAAATAAGGATGACCGACACGGGTTCGAACCGTAGTCCTTCCGAATGCGAGTCACACGCCCTATGAAGAACCCTCGTCTCGCCTTTTGTAATGTCCAGGCGACCATCATGAATCGTGGTGACCGCAGTGTACTTACTGCCTTACAAAGAAAGCGTCACTGATCTTCGTGTCGTTGCATATTCCTTTCAATTACCATCGGTTATATAGCGTAGCGGTCCTTTGTATGGTCCAAGTTACAGTACGTTACTCGCCAATGACTTATGTAGCAAAAGTTACTTGCGTGCTTCAGTTTTGGACATCTATATTTAGCCGATTGGCTTAGCTCCTACTGTCGTACACTTTCACCTGTATCAGTTTTCGCTGTTAATTTTGGTACACCATGACTTGACAGTTAACCGTAACAACTCTCTCCCTTTTCTTCAAATCAAATGGCTCTAAGCAGTATGGGACTTAAAATCTGAGGTCAGCCGGCCGGAGTGGCCGCGCGGTTCTAGGCTCTACAGTCTGGAACCGCGCGACCGCTACGGTCGCAGGTTCGAATCCTGCCTGGATGTGTGTGATGTCCTTAGGTTAGTTAGGTTTAAGTAGTTCTAAGTTCTAGCGGACTGCTGAGCTCAGAAGTCCCATAGTGCTCAGAGCCATTTGAACCATTTTTTTTGAAAAATCTGAGGTCATCAGTCCCCTAGACTTAGAACTACTTAAACCTGACTAACCTAAGGACATCACACACATCCACGCCCGAGGCAGGATTCGAACCTATGACCGCAGCAGCAGTGAGGTTCTGGACTGAAGCGCCTAGAACCTTTTCGGCCACAACGGCCAGCCCCTTTTCTTCGTCTACTGTATTTCATTTCATTTTCAGTGTATCGAACTTGGCCTGTTTACTCCTTACATTCATTATTAGTCACATTAAACAGCTGAGGTGAGCTACAAAAAAGGTACGACAGTTGTTTCCGAAGTGAGCTTTGTCGGTGAGACCAAAAGGGTGACTGAACCAATTAACGATGTAACATGTTACGCAGTAAAATGTATGTCAGTAGAAACGTCGTCGGCAGCCTCATTAACAGGCGTCCTCCACCTCTCTTCAGACGTGTTTTTCATTTTGCAAACTCTGACAACCTGTCATTCCACCAACAGCCTCATAAAATTCGCTCTCACTACAAAACACCTGATATTGTTCCTTGAGCTCCTCTCAATTCTCCACGTAAAAACATGTCGCCGGCAGGTCACTCGTTATGACGACGCTAACATTCCAGTGCTGGCTGGCTAGAATCTTTTGCACAGAAAGGAGACGAAAAAAGTAAACAAAAGGGGGAAAAAATAAACGAATCGAACTTCCCTCGCGCTTCCCGCCGCTGCCAGCCGTCAAAGGCTCCACTTCGCGAAGAGCGGCCTGACACGGACGAAAAATGAAGAGAGCCACGACAAACAGACTCCCCGACGCGACAACAAAGCAAAGCTGTGGAGGGGGGCGCAAGTAAAAAAGTATCAAAAATCCACTGCCAGCGGCGCCTCCCCCAAGGAATGCCCCCCTGTACTCCAAGGCACGCAATTAGCCCCGCGTTCTGCAGTGCCCCTAATTAATTGGGTATTAATATATTAGGGGCGAGTCTGCCGTGTTTTTACCGGCCCGCCATGCGGGAAGGGACAATGGCGGCCTCTTCTCCTCCACTTGTCGCGGCAGCCGCGGAAATTCCTGGAGCGCCTCTGGAACACGAGCAGCCGGAAAAGTCCACCTAATTATAATACCTGCGTACCTCCCCCACAACTCCTCCCTACTCCCACCCGTAAGTCTATACACCTACTAACTTCCCCTACTTGGCTGCAATTCGCCACGTAAATGGTGAGTCATCGACGGATGTAGACGTAACTTCAAGTGTGCCACACGGTTGCGTGTTGGGACCCTTGCTGTCAGTTTTGTATATTAAAGACATTGCGGACAACGTTAATAGCAACCTCAGACTTTACACGGAGATGCGGTTTTCCCTTCTGAAGTACTGTACAAATTTACCGTCGGTTCTTGACAAGATTTAAAAATGCTGCAAATATTTTCAATATGCTTTCAACGTTTAGAAATGTAAATCTGAGCAGGTCCCAGAAGAAAAAATAAACGAAGTACCCTACCACTACCATTTCAGTGGGTCACAAATGGAATCGGACTCTCCATACAAATACGTGGGTGTAACAACTTTTAGGGATATGGAGCGGAACGACCATATAGGTTCAGTAGTATGTAAAACAAGAGACGGACTTCTGTTTATTTTCACATACACTACGATGATTAAAGTAGAATTCATTATTACGTTAGTTAATGATTTTAAATATGACATTGTAAGTAACAACCCTAATACAGTACTGCGTTTTTTAATTCCGGAGCGTCGGCGGAATTCGATTATCCGCGATCTTCAAGACCCCAGCTACCCCGGATAATCCCGAATTTGCTGTATGTATATAGGCAGTTCAGACATTCGGGGAATCGAAAAGCTCGAGGTATTTGCCTGTTATCAACAGTAACACTAGCAAAATATCGGTCACATGGATTCAAAGACATTCGAGAATGTTTTTAATTTCAAGTTTTAAGTAGGAACCAAGTGACAAAAGAAATATTTTTGTGCCATGTAATTACAAATTAACAATTTTCTGATATTTTTCCTTTACTTGTACAAGGGTATTTTGCCTGTCTCATACATCTTGCTCACCAGAAGAGAGTTCTGTCAGGGCTGGCTCTCCCAAGGCTATCAGCAGTTCTAATGGAATGTTGTCTACTCCCGGGGCCTTGTTTCGATTTTGGTCTTTCAGTGCTCTGTCAAATCTTCATACAGTATCATATCTCCCATTTCATTTTCATCTACATCCTCTTCCATTTCCATAATACTGTCCTCAAGAACATCACCCTTGTATGTATGGAATGTAGCCATGTATGGAAGTGAAACGTGGACGATAAGTAGGTTAGACAAGAGGAGAATAGAAGCTTTCGAAATGTGGTGCTGCAGAAGAATGCTGAAGGTTAGATGGGTAAATCACAAAACTAATGAGAAGGTATTGAATAGAAATGGGGAGAAGAGAAATTTGTGGCACAACTTGACCATAAGAAGGGATCGGTTTGTCGGACATATTCTGAGGCATCAAGGTATCACCAATTTAGTATTGCAGGGCAGCGTGGAGGGTAAAAATCGTAGAGGGAGAGCAAGAGATGAATACACTAAGCAGATTCAGAAGGATGTAGGTTGCAGTAGGTATTGGGAGATGAAGAAGCTTGCACAGGTTGGAGTAGGATGGAGAGTTGGATCAAACCAGCCTCTGGACTGAAAACCACAACAACAACTTGTACTGCCAAACATTTTTTCTTGCCAAATTTCATGATACTACGTCAAGGGTAAGTACCGTGTAGGTTTTAGTGAGTAATCTGGAAACTCCAAAATTTGTGAGATAAATGGCTGTATCTTTAAATTGCATTGACTTAGAAGCTTAACATATTTACACCACCAAAAGACCATAAATCGCAGTATGTGACACAAATTTCAAATTGAAAAATCTATCCATTCATGAGGAAAACTGGTTTTAACAGACAGACAGACAGACAGACAGACAGTCAGACACCAAATGATAATTTTTCGTTCTTGTGATACAATTACGAATTCACAATTTTCAGATATTTACCTTTGCTTGTAATAAGGAAACCTTCTTCTTGCCAAATTTCATGATTCTATGTCAACGGGAATTAACCTACAGGTTTTGATGATTGAATTTGTGGGTACCAATATACGCGACTTAAATGAGCGTATCTTTTGGCTGCATTGACTTAGAATCTAACGTTTGTTATACCACCAGTGGACCATAGGCCTTAGTATGTGACATAAATTTCAAGTTGATATGCCTACCCGTTCCCGAGGGAAAGGGGTCTTAACAGACGAGCGGACATACAGGCAGTGTGACAACGAATGACAAATTTGATTTTGAGACATAATTATAAATCAACAGTTTTCGGATTTTTTATCTTCGGTTATAGTGTGAAGAAATCTTGCTTCTTGGTCAGTTTCAAGATTCTAGGTCAAGGGGAAGTAGCCTGTGGATTTTGAAAACTGAATTTTCGAGTATCAAAATACATCACACAAATCCGTATGTTTTGATTGCACTGACTTGGAAGTTAACATTTATTTTACCGTCAAGGAACCGTTGACATCAATATGTGACACACATTTCAGCTTCGTACGTCTACCAGTTTATGAGGAAAAGGATTTCGAACAATCGCACAGACAGACAGACAGACTGACAAGCTGAGCGACGGGGGGGACAACACAGTAATCCTTTGAGGGATCCTTTTTAACCTATTGAAGTACGGAAGCCTAAAAATGAAAGGACAATAAGAAACACAAAAATTTATAGGTTAGGTTGGGGATTTAACCACAGACCTATCGATCGGCGCTCCGAGACTCAACCACTTGGCCACCAAGCCACAATGACAAGGTGTTACAGCTGAGGTTGTGTTCTCCAACTGGAGTCACGATACTGGCAAAGAAAAAAATTGCATCCGCTTTGGTTCTCGCAAAGCGCCCCGCGTTTCGCGAAGCGCAGTGAACCTCCACTTCAAACGCTCGGCACAAGAGCCGCCGTCGACCACAGCCGAGATCGCAAAACGTACCTGCGTCGTCTTCGACACCGCAGACCACCGGAGCAACGTGAGGTGAGCACTGCAGAGGACGAAAACGAGAAAAAAAGATAGAGGCGGGGAAAAAAAGTACTTCTTTTACTTTACGGTCGACTCGGTAGCACCAGAGTTATGTTAAACGCGACAATTATCCAAACAACCCTTTACGTTACATTAAGCAGCGGCAGCTATCCGTAAGGGAAATCATTATATTAAATCGGAGGTGGTGCAGTGGGAGGGAAGGGCACCGCAATAAAGTAATGGGAAAAACAGCGTCGAATTAGAATTTACTGGCTCCCGAGGAGGGAGAAGTGGAGCAAAACGAAACGGAAATAATAAATCCGTCGCGTAGTAAGTCCGGGCACCTGGCTTCGGTTTGATGAGAGACTCTGGATGATGCAGTGGTTGGATGTTCCCGCGGAGGGTAAGGAGAGGGGAGGTCTAAACAGAGAGAGAGAGAGAGAGAGAGAGAGAGAGAGAGAGAGAGAGAGAAGAGCAGAAGGACGTCACGGTGTATAATACGCGGCGAGCGCCTTGAAAATTCAAATCTGGATAATTACGGGACAATTATTGTTATGAGCGCAGGATTCGTCCGACCCGGGCAGAGTGATTTGAATTTCAAATTCCCGCCGACGCTGCCCGAGTGACGCCCCGTGAGTTATTTCGGGAGGAGTGGCAGCTGACGCGGGGTGCAAGGGGGCGAGGGGAGGGTTGGTTGTTGGGGGGGGGGGGAGAGGTAGGGGGTAGACGAGGTCACGCGGAAGATTCGGCGCCCCGGGGTCAAATTACACGCGCCCTGCCGGCTGACTGCGTAAATAGTAGGACACGTGGAGACAGAGGCGCGCTAGCGCGTAGGGAAAGAGTCCCAGCGTCTGATTTCAGGCCTGCCACAGAAAGGTGTATCGATAAACATCGACAAGCAGTTACGTCAGCCATTCTTCGTTGGTGATATCGATCCGGCTCGCGGCCGGTGTCTGTCTAGCAGGGAGGAAACAGGACGGTGTGCTTTTCACCAGTCAGGTAAACAATAGCTTTATAGGCGAGTACCGAACACTGGTTCAACCTATGGTAATATATCGAAGAAACGCTGTCCACAAGGATCAATGTGTGGTCCAGAGTTTTGGGACGAAGTCCATACTATATAAGTTACATGACAGCGGTAACGTAAGCGGACTGCTAGCATTTGCAGACGCGTTGTTCTTCGCTGTAAGTGGCGAGTCCCGAAGAATTATAGTAGACAGATGTCATGCAGCGCTCAGTGAACTTGAAGGTTGGTGTCGAAGTGTCAGTTTGTCACTAGCACCTCGCAAAAGTATGTACCGCCTGCTGAAAGGGTACCTCGCAAGGAACGCGCAATCTATCCCCTCTTTCTTTATTATTGCTACTGTCCACTATGGTTTAACCTCTTCAGGAGATTCGAGAGGAGCAAGAGTTACAAGCAAAACTAATGATAATATACCGAAGAAACGCTGTCCACAGGGATCAGTGTGTGGTCCCAAGTTTTGGAACGAAACATTGGAGTCCATACTATAGCAGTTACATGAAAGCGGTAACGTAAGCGGTCTGCTAGCATTTTCAGACATGGTGCTGTCTGCTGTAGGCGGCGAGTCCAGAAGAATTATAGAAGACGAATGTCATGCAGCGCTCAGTGAACTTGAAGGTTGATGTCGAAGTATCAGTTTATCACTAGCCTTCACAAAAATACCTCCCGTCTGCTGAAAGGGTACGTGCACTCTACCACCTCCTACTTTGTTGCTGCTACTGTCTACTATGGTAAAGTCTTTTCAGAAGATTCGAGACGAGTAAGATTTTCAGCAAATTTTTTTACGTATCTTTTCTTACACAGTTGGCTCCAGTCCTTCATGTCTAGGGCTCTGATTCCTGAAGCTGACATTCTCACATTTCTCATGGTTTAAATGATCAAAATAATTTAGAAAAATATCGTTGCAGAATTTTTGTTTTTACGATCATTTAATGTGTCACATTTTACTATATCACACTGTCTTTTGAATTTTCATTCCAAGAATTTTTTATTCTTATGTTAATCTTGGAATGAATATTCAAAATTTTTTTTTAAACAGGCAGACCTCAATATATACAGCGAAGGATTGATCATGGGAGATGGGTTGAGTTCCCAATAAACAAAGGAACTGGATGTATTACAGACTAACAAAATCTTCACTTTTCATGGAATAACCCCACAGCAGTGCGTAATATAGATTTGCTAGGAGAAATTAACCATGAAATTACATAGAGCACGTGATGAGTTTGTGTGTATGTAGATTAGTAGAAGACGGTGTTTACACGAATAGTTGTTCAAAATCGTTCAAATAGCTCTGAGCACTATGCGACTTAACTTCTGAGGTTATCAGTCGCCTAGAACTTAGAACTAATTAAACCTAACTAACCTAAGGAGATCACACACATCCATGTCCGAGGCAGGATTCGAACCTGCGACCGTAGCGGTCACTCGGTTCCAGACTGTAGCGCCTAGAACCGCACGGCCACTCCCACCGGCCGAATAATTGTATCTAACTCGGCATGGATGTGATTTTAGAGGTGCATATGCGTGCAGAGCCTCGGCTAACACCCCGTCTGGATGCTACCGGATGACTGAGAAAAGAAAAGGAGTTATTAAATAACTTTTTTACATTGCTTTCAGAACTGTTCTTAGTTTTCTTCTGACACGTACCGTTTTTTTCATAAGGTAACAATTTTATTTTACGTTCATTTATGAGAAATTTATTCGGAAAGTAAGAAAGGTATACAAAAATGCCTAGCTTTTTATGTGAGTAGGGTAGCTGGGCGAAGCAAAGCACTCGGGTGTATAGGTATCGATGACACTTAGTGACAGGGACTAAAAACTGGACCAGAAGAGAATATTCCTTCCGCAACAATATATGAATCTGCGACTGATCAAGCAACTTGTAAGAGCTCTTTCGTAAGATGGATCACGCTTCAGCAACTTCCTATGAAATTTCTCTTCATCAGGGTCAAGGAAAATTGAAAACTGGGTATTCAGTTGGTCCCCAATACCACAAATTGATGAAGGACCACGAAATTGAGAGTACAATGAATGTTAGAGAAAAATACGCCAGGACGGAAAACCTTCTAGGGAATAAAAAAAAAACATTCAACTTACTAAAACACTGTCAAAGTCATGTTGTGAAATTTCGAGAAGTTCAGTTGTGGCTTGAGCGTAAAAGTGCATTTGCTACACCCTCATCTCGACAATAATGATGAAGAGCTGGGAGGAGGCTTCCACCAGGACATTAGAGAGATGGAGAAGAGGTGCCAGGGAAGATGGAATATAAGTGCCACGCCCACGTCTTGTCGGATGTTGTGACGCCCAAGTATTGTTCGATGTTGAGGAGGGACAGTAAGGATGAAGGTTGTGTGAGGAAAATAAGAATTGAGAAAGCTGGAAAATTGAATGTAACAGAGTACTCGTAATGTTGCCAAGACAATTGTTGTGTGTTTAGGATACGCCTAAAAGAAAAAAAGGCAGTGATGAAACTACAGATATCGGTTAAAATTTTATTTGAGTATTTGCGCTTCGATGAAAAATACCGACGCGAAAGAAAAAAATGATAGTAATTTTTTTGAATCCGTATCACAAATTGATTTTAGAACAGTTATTTTGAGAAATTGTTTGACAAGAATTTTAAAAATGCTGTCTTGTATAGTCGTGAATAAGCTAAGCTGGGGTATCGGCGCATCGGTTATGTTTCTTCCGACTGAGACTCACGGTACTGAAAGCATTGTTGCATTAGTTAGTTTTTTTTTTGTTCGGGACGATAGGCACGGGCAGTAATATAGTGACCTCTCAGTGGCGCGCATACCTTTATAGCGGTGATTTACGGGTCGGTCTCCCAATCAGTAAATCACCTGCGGTCAGGGCCTCCACCCTGGCGCGGTAATAACTCACAGGCCAAGCAGACAAGGAGCCGCGCCGGGCCTTTCCCGGCCAGCGGTACCAACATTCCGCAGATAAAAGGGATGATGTAGCGACGCCTAGCAGGACACCCAGGGCGGGCGACAAATTCGTAGCCCGCGCCTGTCGCGTCCACAAATAAAGGGGAAAGGAGGGGAAGGAGAGGTCTGCTCCGGGAGACAGGTGGGGGCGGTGGGGGCGGTGGAGGCGGCGGGGACGGGTGCCAGCCACCTGCGGCAGGCGCCGCCTCCCGATGCGCGATACGGCGCAAGGCTGCCAACAGTCTGCCTTTGTCCGTCAACAAGACACCGTTCGTGACCACGACTTGTGGTTTGGAGAGCGTTGCAAACTCGACTGTCGAGAAACTGTTCTACCGATATCTGCATCTGTTAGCGTATTCATAAATAAGTGTAATGTACTGCGTAAAAATAGGAAGAAACACCTTCTACCGCTCGGCTGCTGCGAGGGCTGTCATCCCTCCGAGTTCTGCCGCTAAGGCCCGGCGTTTTAATAAATCTGTTATGTCCAACAGAAAACAACCAAACAACCAACTTAACCGACCGACTGCCGTGTTATTCTCAGCCCCTAGGCATCACTGTACGTGGACGTAGAGGGCAAGTCGTCAGTACCCTACCTCACAGAGCCACTACTTCTCAAGCAAGTAGCTCCTCAATAGGCCTCAAAAGGGCTGAGTGCAACCCGCTTGCCAACAGCGATCCGGGCAGTCACCCATCCAAGTGCCAGCCAACACTAACAGTGCTTAAATTCGGTGATCTGACGGGAACCGGCGTGGACACTGCGGTAAGTGCTTAGGTTCAACATTTCGAGGCCCTCTCGGCATTTTATTGCTGTCACCATTCTATGTCCTGCAAAATAGTAGTTAGAAAAACCTGAATTCTATGCTCAAATCTCCCACATGTAAATGTTGAAGCGGTAGCTGTGTATCGATAATCGATACTTACAATTTTGTTTTTTAACAAACTGGCAGTTCTGTTTTGATTATCGATAGTCGCTCGACGGCGGCTGTCAGTCAGTACATGATGTTTGCTCAGTCTTTGTTTACCTATGGCCGTTCCTTCACGGCTCCTCTTCGCCATCACCCCACCAACAGTTGACTTGGGCAACCTTACAAGCGTTGAAATGTCCCTAATGTACCTCTTACCTAGGTGACATCCAATGACTAGTCTACGTACAAAGACACTGTGCTCTCTTGAAAGGCCAATTCTGATATTACTATTTCTCTGCTCGCAGCATATTACACTACTGGCCATTAAAATTGCTACACCACGAAGATGTGCTACAGACGCGAAATTTAACCGACAGGAAGAAGATGTTGTAATATGCAAACGATTAGCTATTCACATCATTCACACAAGGTTGGCGCCGATGGCGACACCTATAACGTGCTGGCATCAGGCAACTTTCCAACCGATTTCTAATACACAAACAGCAGTTGACCGGCGTTGCCTGGTGAAACGTTGTTGTGATGCCTCGTGTAAGGACGGGAGATGCGTTCCATCACGTTTCCGACTTTCATAAAGGTGGACTGTAGCCTATCGCGATTGCTTTTTATCGTGTCGGGACATTGCTGCTCGCGTTGGTGGAGATCCAATGACTGTTAGCAGAATATGGAATCGGTGAGTACAGGAGGGTAATACGGAACGCCGTGCTGGATCCCAACGGCCTCGTATCACTAGCAGTGGAGATGACAGGCATCTTATTCGCATGGCTGTAACGAATCGTGCAGCCACGTCTCGATCCCTGAGTCAACAGTTGGGGACGTTTGCAAGACAACTACCATCTGCACGAACAGTTCGACGACGTGTGCAACAGCATAGACTATCAGCTCGGACACCGTGGCTGCGGTTACCCTTCACGCTACATCACAGACAGGAGCGCCTGCGATGATGTTCTAAACGATGAACCTGGGTGCACGAATGGCAAAACGTCATTTTTTTCGGATGAATCCAAGTTATGTTTACAGCCTCATGATGGTCGCATCCGTGTTTGGCGACATCGCGGTGAACGCACATTGGAAGCGTGTATTTGTCATCGCCATACTGGCGTATCACTCAGTGTGATGGTATGGCGTGCCATTGGTTACACATCTCGGTCACCTCTTGTTCGCATTGACGGCACTTTGAACAGTGGACGTTACATTTCAGATGTGTTACGACCCGTGGTTCTACCCTCCATTAGATCCCTGCGAAACCCTACATTTCAGCAGGATAATGCACGACCGCACGTTGTAGGTCCTGTAGGGCCTTTCTGGATACAGAAAATGTTCGACTGCTGCCCTGACCAGCACATTCTCCAGATCTCTCGCCAACTGAAAACGTCTGGTCAATGGTGACCGAGCAACTGGCTCGTCACAATACTCCAGTCACTACTCTTGATGAACTGTGGTATCGTGTTGAAGCTGCATGGGCAGCTGTACCTGTACACGCCATCCAAACTCTGTTTGACTTAATGCCCAGGAATACCAAGTCCGTTATTACGGCCAGATGTGGTTGTTCTGGGTACTGATTTCTCAGGATCTATGCACCCAAATTGCGTGAAAATGTAATCATATGTCAGTTCTAGTATAATATATTTGTCCAATGAATACCCGTTATTATCTGCATTTATTCTTGGTGTACCAATTTTAATGGCCAGGTGTGTAACCGTACTCCATTTCTCGTCATTTTACAAAGAAAAGTACTTAAAAATTTGTTTTTCGTTCTAAAGTTTAGTTAGGCGCTAAAGTTGGTGACAGTGTGGAGCAGAGGGACTGCTACCTGATATCTGATTTAAGTTGGCGGGGGAGGAGGAGGAGGAGATTAGTGTTTAACGTCCCGTCGACAACGAGGTCATTGGAGACGCAGAAGTAGTTCGGATTAGGAAAGGATGGAGAAGGAAATCGGCCGTGCCTTTCCAAAAGAAACATACCGGCATTTGCCTAAAGCGATTGAAGGAAATCACGGAAAACATAAATCAGAACGGCAGGACTCGGGTATGAACCATCGTTCTTCCGAATGCGAGTCGAGTGTGCTAACCACAGCGTCACCTCGCTCTGTTTGACATCAGGTTTAATCGTCTATGGAAGGTTGGGAACCACAGATATAGATGCTGGAAACTTCGATGCATTGTAGTATTTCCTTACGGAGAACTGAGTGACGTAGCACAGTGGCTGGACTCACCATTTAATGTTTACGTGATTTCCCTAAATCGTTTGAGGCAAATGCCGGGATGGTTCCTCTGGAGGAGTAGGCCAATTTTCTTTCCTCAATCCGAGTCTGTGTTGCGTCTCTAATGGCCTCATCGTCGACTGGACAGTAACCCTCGCCTTCCTTCCTTCCTTTTTTCTCTCGTTGAAGATGCCCCTAATTTGGTGATATGCACGCGCGTGGAAGCACGCACGACGAGAAGTCGATGAGGGTGGAGTGGGGGTGGGGAGGGCTGTGGACGAGGGGGAGGGAGAAGAAACGAAGAGTGGAATAAAAAAGGGATAGGTTGAGACCTGGGAGGCGGCACAGGAACACGGCGTCAGGTTACAGGGAAGTGCCCCGCTGGGAGGACAAGACGTGGGAGAGCCGGGTGTTTGTCGGAGCAGGATGATGCACGAGGACGCGCCCATGTCACTGCGTAGAAACGAGGACAAGACACGGCGTACACGCCGAGACGCGTTCCCGCTTGACAGGCGTGTCACAAAATATGAAAAGGTCAGGTGGCGTGGGCAGAAATGATTTGTTAGGTGACAAACTGGGAATTTCGAAACGTTAGCGCAGTTGACTGCGCAGTTGTCTCCAGTTATTAACGAGCAAAAGTCAGGCGAATGCTCGTCTAAGAAACTAGAACGTTTCAGTAGATGGAGCTGGAGTTGTCTTCAAGTGCTGGTGGCGAAACGTGCAGCAAACTTTCAGTAACGAATCGTTTCGCGTCGAAAAACAGGAGCGAAACAATTCGGGGATACATTTCATATGTGCACATTCATGAGCAACAGATTCTATTGCGTGTAATCTCTTTTACGATAGAAGCGTGAGCGATGTACCATAGGCTAGAGAGCATCGATAGCACATATCAAATAAATCGAGCTTAGCTTTGTTGCTGAGCTATGGATTTTACGTGAGTTAAGTGGAACGTGTGTTATGGGAAAGGGTAAAGAAGAAACAATGAGTTGTAAAAAATGGAAGTTAAGCAGTGTGGGATCCGTACCAGATAGGGTCGATAGAAGAGATAGAGAAGATCCAACGGAGAGCAGCGCGCTTCGTTACAGGATCATTTAGTAATCGCGAAAGCGTTACGGAGATGATAAACTCCTGTGGAAAACACTGCAGGAGAGAAGCTCAGTAGCTCGGTACGGGCTTTTGATAAAGTTTCGAGAACATACCTTCACCGAAGAGTCAAGCAGTATATTGTTCCCTCCTACGTATATCTCGCGAAGAGACCATGAGGATAAAATCAGAGAGATTAGAGCCCGCACAGAAGCATACCGACAACCCTTCTTTCCACGAACAATACGAGACTGGAATAGAAGGGAGAACCGATAGAGGTACTCAAGGTACCCTCCGCCACCCACCTTCAGGTGGCTTGCGGAGTATGGATGTAGATGTAGATGTAGATATGGAGGAGTACTAAAAAGAACAAGTTAGGAAATAAGTTCTTATAGGGAGAGACTGTTAGAGGTACTCAAATGATTGACGTGGCACTCCAAAGTAAATGATGAGAATATCGTAGGGCCCTCGCGAACGTAAAACAGTTCACAAGTGAATGTTGAGTGACGTAAGTAACAGGTGCGAGAAGACTATGGAAATATAAGAAGAAAGATGGATGTTGATTTTAACAGATAACAGGTGTGGAAATATTGGGGCAATGGTGGAAAACAATGATGGAACTGGAATAATATACATTTTAAAAAAATAATTAAACGGTTAGGTTAAGTTCAATAACGAACTGGGTGAGAAAAGAAAAAGTAAGTAGAATACAAAACTCAGTAGCAGTGCAGTAGTTGACCTGCATGAAATGATTCCAGCATGACCCTCATTTTCGCCAGGGAGAGAGTGTATGGTCGGATCCACGCACAACTGGCCATCTACTCTAGTGTACAACTAACACCTACTTCAAGGCTTTACTGTAAACGCAAATTTTTTTGCTCATAAATAAAAGAACAGTAATTAATGTAATGAACGAAGAGAACAAATGGATGCGGGGTAGGAATGTAGAATCGAGTACTGAGGAATAATTAAATCTGGCATACTTTTCCTGCAAAATCGGAAAAGTTTGTAATTTCACGCAATATCTGAGGAATATTATTGAGGAAAAAAAAAAAAAAAACTCTGAGATTGTGCGGTGGTCTGCAACCAGATAGCAGTTCAAAATGCTTGTCAGAAATCAGCATAAGTTCTTGTTTATGTTTTAATGTAAATTAGCAAATCCGGCAACGCTTCGTAGTTGCTAAATGTGTGTGGGAATTGGATATACATTCTGAACTCCTTCCCTCCTCGTCTCTTCTGTAGATTTCTTCCTCCCCCTCTCTTTGGTGTCCACCTCATCCTCCTTCGTCCCCCTCTCTGTGCATCACCTTCTCCCCCACTCCCAATTGTCTATCACCCTGTCTCCATGTCCATTTGTCCCCATCTGCACCCCCGCCACCACCATCTGTCCTGTTACGCATCTCTCTGACACTGAGCTCTGTTTATTGCTATTGCAAACAAAACTCTGAGTGAGATGGTGAAGTCGCGCAAGTTGAACAGGTAAATCGGTTGGCATAATTGGTATAAGGAGTATGAGAGACACCTCTCCAACTCCTGGATCTTTGAAGATAGTAGCTCCAACTACAGTATTTAGCAGTTTTAATCTGAACAGGTGGTATTACAACATTTCGGACGATTCAGATTCCGTAGGAGTACTCTCACCGTTAGTTGATAAGCCATAATTACAACTTTCCCGTTTTCTGTAAAACCGACGGCGAGGAAGAAAACAAAACAGCACAGTGTATTGTATATTCTTATGTGAAAACATATATCTACATCTACATGGGTACTCTGCAAATCACATTTGAGTGCCTGGTAGAGGGTTCATCGAACCGCCTTCACAATTTTCTATTATTCCAATCTCGTGTAGCGCGCGGAAAGAACTAACACCTGTATCTTTCCGTGCGAGCTCTGATTTCCCTTATTTTATCGTCGTGA